>NC_092316.1:12745000-13995000 GCF_036785885.1 Coffea arabica | reverse complement strand
TCAAGTCATTGGTCCATTAGAGAAAAGATGGTAAAAAGAGAGAATCTTGATTTCCATCAACATCTAGTTGAAGATTTGATGTCTTTGTTGAGGTCCAACCCTCCAAGAAAGCAAATCTGATCTGACTCCACAAAGGACACAAGTAGAATGATAGCTTTCATCTCACAGCAGTATACAGAATATAATGTTCAGTATGACTACAACAACCACTAAAAGGACTTGAATTATTACAACTACTTAAGTAGCTCTAATTGCACCAATGTGGTGGTTATGCCATGGTCTGGTTTTACATTCTTATCATCATCATCTTTTAGTTCAAGGAAATGATATCCTGCAAGGAAAAAACATGTTCTATTTGTCTATATTACCCTCAAAACACATTATATTCACACCGAATTTCGGCTTGTTTTGACCTCAATTTGAAAATCTTAATAATAATTTGTACAGATTCTGTTTGAGAAAGGTATCTCCCAATTAATCAAAATCAAACAGTTTGGTGCATTATATTGAACAGCGACGACCATGATATTCCCTATCTATTCATACAAATATATCATTACACAGCACATCAACATTGATAGAAAATATTGTTGATGGATGAAAGCTATTACTGTAAATTATCATCTTGTTTCTGGCTTAGTGTTTAATCAACAAAACAAGTGATTCTGTTCATGCAACATACAAATTGAGAAGAATTTTCCAGCTGAGTTATCAAGAAAGTTGATGAGGACGGCTTGATCCCACATTTTTGACACATTGTCCCTACCAATAGAATCAAAGAAATTCCTACCCCAAGAAAAAAAAAAAGAATCAAAAGAAATGCACATGGATGTGAATCATTTATTTGTCATGTTCTTACTTCTACCCATGTATGGAAGAGAAAACCTTTTTATAATTGTGTGTGCCCACTTTTCTCCAGACCCATGTCGATGGTACTGTACATAAAGGTTAGATCCTTGGAATCCTAGCTTTTTATGATTAGACTACACTAAGCCATGCCAAACAGAGATTGATAATGATTTAGGTTTAAATTATGTGCGCACGTCTTAATTAAGCTTATCTTGCATGATGACGACATATTCCGCCACTAATTTTCAAGGGACTGGATTAATTGTGACATAAGTTAGATGTAATTTTAATGTTACTATTACTTGTGCTCACAAATATTCTAAGATATGATGATAGAGAATATATTTATAAGGATAAACTTGACATTCCGCTAATTTGAACATTTTAGGATGAAGTTGAAAAGAGCTTTCCTATGATGTTTTTGAGGAATGGAATTCCAACCAAAAAAAAAAAAAAAAAGGTTGGAGTGAGCATTTCAAGGGAAAAGTGGCCTTTGCTACTTAAATGATTCATACCAAACTTGGAATGGAATGAATAAGTTGGAAAGGCTTTTTCTTTCCAAATCATTCCTGCGTCCCAAACATAAGTGTGTTAATGAGTGCACCCATTGAAGACCCCGTCAGATAACAACAATGGTAAAAGCTTTAATTTTTACTAGCCTAATTTATGGGGAGGTATGTGAGAGTTGAAGGAAATTCTAGACAAACTAGGGGTCACAAACTTGATAAATTGAAAATCTTTAAAAATTTACTAGTCTAATTTCAAATTTTTACATGGCTAATTGAGTTTCTCTGCAATTACTAATGACAATTCCACCATAAAATGTATGAACTAACATAAAAGACGTACATATCAAAACATCAAAATAAAACTCTAGTTACTAAACCAAAATCTCCTCTTCCTTAATTTCTCTCTCCTCCTTTAGCTCTTCTCTCAAGAGGCCTCCCTTATTAGGGTTGTCTACCTTCCGTAAATTCTATTTTCACTTTGTTGTTTCTAATAAAGTTCCTCCTAATTTTTTTAGTGAGAGTTTTCTATTTCTCCCATGGGTTCCTAGTAAGAATTTTCTATTTTCTTGTGAGTTTCTAGTAAGATTTTTGTGTAATTTTTTATTTTATTATTAGATCTAACTTTATTTTAGATATGATTGTTAGGTCTAAATTTTTTTTTTTAGATCTTAGATCTATCTCGATAGATATCATCATTATTGGAGTTTAAAACAGTTGATTGGCAGATTTGACAATTGCAACATGTACACGAGGGAGCTGTAACGATTTACCTTGTTAGAAGACATATCAAAATTTCTTGTAATTTTCATATTTGTTCACAATTTTGCAAATTTTTGTATCTGTTAAATTACAGATGTATTATTTCTAGTGATGTTTAACCTACCATTAGTACAGATTTCTATGATGTAAATCAAATTGTACTGGACGATTTTCAGTAATATCGTTAATAACATTTCATTTTTATCGAAGAATAAAATAGAAATATTATATTATCAACCATATGAAAATTTGTGTTTTTCACACATTATTATCTAATCTTTCCAATTATAATTTTGGTGTTTACATCGATTATATTAGTACATATTATAGGATTAATTTTCTATATACTGACAATATGCATATTATCACCGGTAGATATATGACAATTAATTTAAATTTGAATTTAAAATTCAAATTTTACATATGTATTATACATTTAACCGTGACAATATATACACAGTCACTTAATGTGTACAAGATTAACTCCACATTACACTGTTATGAACCCGGTCTGGGTTGGTGGTCAAATCGGTCAAGCCGGTAAACCGGGCATGAAACCGAGTTGGTTCTACAATTGGATCGAGTTGCTTGCAGCTTGCTTGTTTGGAACCATTCAACCTAGGCAATTCAACCGCTAACTCGCCAAATCCAACAATTATTTCTTATCCCAGCAGGTTTTTGTAATATTTATGGAGTGACCTTTTTATCCAATTTGTTTAATTTCACCAGGCACCATTTTTAGCTTCATTGTCTTTTCGATGTGATGCAAACCAAATTACCAATTGAATTACAATTAGTTAATTACGGGACAATTGGAATTGGGAATTTGGGAATTAAGAATTTCTCTTTCTCTTGAATCTCTTCTCTCTTCTCACTTTCTCTCCCAAATCTCTAGCAGCTTGACAAAGACGGACGAAGAAATGAAGAAGCAAATCAAGTAATAATTCCGCTGTGTTTGCTGAAATGAAGCCTTGACCTCTGCTGACTGCTGAAGCTTTTCCAATTTCCGCTGTGTTTGCCGGCTACACACGCGGACCTTTATTTCTCCGCTCCTCCCCAAAGCCCTGAGCTTCGTGGATTCTATAGTGTAGATTCTGTACTTCAGCAGCTACCGGTGAAGCCTTGAAGGTAATTAATCCATGTTGCATGTAGATTTTTTAGCTTTAATTAATGGTACAATGAGGCTACTTGTCAATCGACCAACATTCGGATATGATCATCTGCATCCTGATTGCAGAGATGAACTGCTAGTCAAGAATCTAATTCCACCTTGACATGCTTAAAACCCAAATCTTGAGCAGTTTGTAAATCGAGCACTTTTTTTTTTTTTTTGTCCTGGAACATACTTCCCTGCACTATTTAGTGGCCGAACCATCTAAACGAGGATAGTAGGCATGGATTATGTCATTTGAACTAGTAAACTTGTTTCTCCAACTAGGAGCATAGACAAATGTAGTTGACACTTGGCAGTGGCGGGAAGCTCCCATAATCTGTCAAGAATATATGCTCTACTTTCTTTTCTAGTTTCATTTTTTACAATAGTTGGAATCCAGTAGGAAAGTTTTAGGAATGAAATAGCTGCATTTACTATCAACTGACCAACTGGTGAGCTATACTATTATAGAATATAGAATTTCTACACTCAATCATTTCACTTTTGCTAAATACAATATAAATTGAGTGTATGGTTCATTGGTTGGTGTTAATTATGTAAATGAAACTCTAAATTTGGTTGAATTGGATGCTGGAGACTAATAATGAAGAGAATGAGGGAAGAAATGATCCTAATAAAGGCTGTGATATGTCAAATTTTGATGATGTCGAGGAATTTGGTGGTACTAAATTCGGCTATAGTTAAGAGCCATGGAGACGAAGTGATGAACAGTAAATGACCTATTGAAGTGATAAACTGCATTATTGTTGTTTATGTTTATTAGTTTATGTTTGGTGGTACTGATTTACTGAATTGATTGTTAATCATGGCCATGTTTCAATGTTTGAGACAAGTTTTGTATGTTGAAAAGTTTGAAATATGAACTATATCATGTCAGAATGTTTGAAATTTGAACTTTGAATTTGAAATTTAAACTTTGAAACTTTGATTGCTTAGCTATCAGATTGTGTACAAGTTTCTGTACTTATTATAAATTGCCATTTATAATTTTTTATATTTATTTAATTATATTATATATATTTTTTATTACACACTGTAGTTCAGTGGTTCAACCAGTGATCCGATAGTTAAACCGCCTACCTGTCCACCCAATCCCCTTGCCTGGTTGATGGCCGGGTTGGTGTGAATAACTATGCCACATTTTGCGGTGGAAAATGCGCAGGCCTGGATCACTCGCAAGGTATATTCTGTATTCTAGCAAGGACAAAAGATACTAGGCCGTACTCAACCGTATGTACTCACATGCTCCCTCTGCCAAATTGCCTATAATTAAATTAGTCCTATTTTGTTCTCTTCAAAAAGGCCAACCGTGTAAAGGCATCATAATCACTTGACGGTTGATTCACTGAGCCATCAGATTGTTAGCCTGGGTCAAAGTAATACTTTGATATGATACTCTTCCACTAATAAACTACATATACTGATGACCGACAATGATAATCAATCATGAAAATTAGTTTAATGGTTAGTTAAACAGGCTCAATAATGCACTCTCCAAAATTGAGAGCCTGTATACTTCATTGAGAATTATGTTTACAATTGAAAAGAACCTATTGAACTAGCTAGGGAAATTTTGGGGATAATATTCCAAGTTGGATGTTGATTTTATGCATGAATAAAAAGCACAAAAGTGTGCAGTTTGCCTTTCACAAATCAAATATTTGACACCATTTATGCATGAACAAAACTTGCCCGATGAAAAATAAACATAATATACACTTCAAGATACCACTATTGCCGACTTGCTAGTACTGCAACATTCAATTCTCCTTTCCCCTCAGACAATAATTTGCTGTACTTAAAAATGATATAGTGGTTGATCGATAAGAATCTTCTTAATTATGAGGTAGACGAAGAAACCCCCCATTAACCCTTAAATGATGCTTCACTATTAGACACAATTAAATTAAAGGTGAGATCTTTGCCATACCATTATTCACTTAATGCCGATCCTTCTCCTTGCATGTTTAATTAAACTACAAACATCATTAACACTGAAGAAAATTTTCCCAAAATTTGTTTCAAAAATTATCTAATTT
Source organism: Coffea arabica (assembly GCF_036785885.1). Classification (NCBI taxonomy): domain Eukaryota; kingdom Viridiplantae; phylum Streptophyta; class Magnoliopsida; order Gentianales; family Rubiaceae; genus Coffea; species Coffea arabica. The sequence goes on along the minus strand of NC_092316.1, from coordinate 13,989,670 downwards.
TTAATTTAGAATATGCAAGACATATTAAAGATCAAAACATAAAAGAAAAGTTTAGTAGCTAGTTCATCAACTTTGCAGTAACATGGTATTATGTTTTATTGGATAATTGATTATTTTGAAAAATATTTGTTGCAGTAAAAGCACATTTTTAATAATTTTTCTATCTTTTTAATTATTTTTCCATCTCACATATATCATACTATAAAAAGTATTACAGTATTATTTAAAAATTTTCTAAATTCATATTCTTCTATATTGCTCATATTTATGCTAATAGATTGATATTTTTAACTAGTTAAATTCAGTGTAGTTACCATATAAATAGAAAATGGAGTAAAACTATGTACAGTTTTGATTGTCGATCTGGGAAAAAAAATATAAAAATTGAGGAAGGCAAAATGAATAAGAAAAGAGTTGAGGGAAAAAAAAGAAATATAAGAGCGTTTCTTACGAAAGAAACAAAACAAATCTATAAAAGTCACTCCGATTTTAATCATTAATCAAAGTTGTTAGCACTATTGGAAGATTTATTTTTGTTCCCCACATGATTCCCTTCTAACTCTTGGTTGTAGGATTTTAGCCTAGGGTCCAACGCCCTTAATTTGACTAAAATCATGTTGCAAGCAACAATTATCTCGTAATTGATAGAAGAGATGCTATATTATCACCGTCCATACCCAATTTTCTGGTAGAAGTGGATTACAATTATAAAATTGGAAGTTGTATGAATGTGTAAGGTTACTATTGTGTGACCTAAATAGGCACTAAAATTTATGGTGGTTCTAATATATATATTTGCCTGCCCTTTGTAGCTCCAAATATTTGCAGTCCTATGTCAAGTTTTAGTCTTCTTAATTATGTAGGTTGATTTAGACCAGGAATGCTATGGTTAGATTGATAATTAATCAGACATTTCTCCCCTCATCTTATTTTTGGCTCAAAATGGTACAAAACACTTGCCTGAATTTGTATCCTCCATTTTATTCATGATGGAAGACAATACCATCTTGTTTCGTTTGATTAGGTAAGATTTTGATACTTTTTTATTTGCTTAATGCTAGTCTTAATTGAGCAATTAACATCTAATCAACAAGTTGGTCACGATTTCTTGAATCACTTATTCTTTTCATTGGCGTTATATATAGTTTTCAGAAACTTTTTGTGCATAGACCTTTAATTAGTTCTTTAGCAATCATGTACGCACATACAGAGTGAAAATGCAAGATTACGGCAAGGACAATTGTCAGAAACAATCATTACAAATCTTTTACAATTTGGATTTTGCCAATAATTAAAAAATCCAAAAGGTACGGATGAGATAATGCCATGTAAATCCGACATAATTGACATATACTTTTTTTTTTATTGTAAACAGTAAAGAATTACATTGCGGTACAAGACAAGTTGTATCTTGTACATAGTAAATTATAACTTAGTTATTAAAGTTTAGGGATATTTAAAAACCTCCCCTAAGGTTTCTAACAATTGCAACTACCTCCCCTAAGATTTAAAAAATTATACTTACCTCCCTTAATGCTATGAAAAGACTATGATAGCCTTAGGGATGGCAACGGGGGCAGGCACCCGCCTCGCGGGGGGGGGGGGGGGTCATTGGGGCGGGGGGGGATTTTTCCCCCCCGTTTAGAAACGGGTATACCCCCGCCCCACCCCCACCCCGCCACCCGTTTGACAATATATATATATGTACATAATTATATATATAATGACATTATCAATTATACTACTAATTATACTTGTCTATTAATAAAAATTATTAATTATTTATACTAAATTTATTAATATATTTATGTTAAATTTCTAACTACACTTAATACAATAACACTTTTCTCTAAAAAAACACAATAATAATTTAGTGATTGTATTTGTATCAAAAATAAAAACTTGATTATTTTAGTTATATTTGTTTTATCATATGAGATTGTATTCAAATAACCTTTGTTTTATTATTTTTATGAGTTTCAATTGTGAAGTTACAATGAATAATAATTTGGTGATGTGTTGATATTTTAGTACTTGATTATTTGCTCAAATTTAATTATAATGAAATTATATAATAAATTTTTTTAACCCCACGGGTGCCCCCGCGGGAGAAGCAGGGCGGGGGCGGGGCCGGGGGAATTAACCCCCGCCCCACCCCCTCCCCATTGCCACCCCTAGATAGCCTTCACACACTTTATAAATTTTAAGTAAAACTGAGTTTAGGAAAGAAGGATGAAAATTCTTTTTGATAATATTTGTTTATCGTAAAATTCTAATGTCATCTAATCTAATATATTATACTTCATTCCCAATTTTTATGACTAAATTTATTAATCAATTTACAAAAAATGACCAACCAATTAGGAAGGCATTTGTTAAAATAAGTTTTTTCAAAAATTAATTAACCAAAAACCATGTCCAAAGTACCAAAAAAGAATGCTTTCAAAACATGATTTAAATTTTTCTACAAAAAACTAACTTGAAATTTGCACCTAATTGATAATAGTGATAGTTGACTTTTTAGCATTTAATTTGTTTTACATATCAGAGAGGGATAATATTGGATATCCATTGGATTTTTTTTCACTTACATCATCAATTGTTATAACTTTTCAAGCCTCAGGTAAGGTGGCTACAATTGTTAGAAACCACATGGAAGATTTCTGAAATTATCCCTAAAGTTAATTACTAATCACGAACAATTACATGAAAATTCTTCCTACTCGTACTTGAAATGCAAAGACCGGGATCCTCCGCCACTACACAAGGTGTACTTTTTTTTTTTTTTTTTCGACACAGGGGTGTCCGGGTCAATCCTTACGGGGCCCGACTAATCCCCTGCGGCCCGGACCCGGCGCCCCAACCCGGCCCGAACAGTTAAGTGCGCGGAGGAATCCAGCGGAGCGGAGACTCGAACTTGTGACCTCAAGGTTCACTGGTGAGAGGCGCTGCCGCTGGACCATTCACGCGGGGGCCTACACAAGGTGTACTTGAAGGTTAGAAAGGACAAAAGATACCAGGATGCCGGACTCAACCGAATGCAATCACATAACCTGTTTAGGTAATTGTCGGTGAGTTTTTTTTTTTTTTTTTTTTTGGTGTTTGTGTAAAATTTTATTATAACTTACCATATACAAGGTCGCCGTAACCTCCCTCCCCACCTATTTTTTTCTTTCTTATTTCCCACCTCTCTCTCCTCCTTCCTCCCTCCCTCTTCCTCCTCTCCTCTCCCCATACTCTTTTTCTCCCTTTCCTCTCCCCTGCTGGTTGCACGACCGGAGCTGGTCACTAGATTTGGTCACATAAACAGAGCTGGTCATGGCTCTGGTTGCGTGAGCAATAGAGGAAGGAGAGGGGAGAGGGAGAAGGGGATGGAGAGGGAAGGGGGAGAGGAAAGGAGGAAGAGGAAGGGAGGAAGGAGGAGGAAAAAGGGAGATGGAGAGAGAGAGAGAGAGAGAGGAAAGAAGGGGGAAAAAAAAGAGTCGCTGGCAGGCATCGGCGCCGTAGAGGTGACAGCTAGCACCGGCTAATGGCGGAGGTGGAGGTAGACTGAGATGTGAGGAGGAAGAAGAATAAGGAAAGAATGAAATTTTTTTTTTTTGTGTTTTTGGATATTTGAGGTGTATAATTTAAAATTTTTGAGGTTTTTAAAATTACTGTAGTTAAAGTTGTTAAAAACTTATAAGGAAAAATCTCACCAAAAAAACTCACCTTACAGCAATTTTGTTCTCTATAAAAAAGCCAAGGCAGTCATCAAATTGTTAGTGTGGCTTATAATACTACCTTGATATGGTACTCTTCCACTAATAAATCACGTATTTTGATTAACGACAATGATGATAAATCACTAATAGTTTAAATGTTAGTTGAACAAGCTCAATAATGCACCCTACAAAATTGAGTTGTGAGTCACGAGAATTATGTTCGCAATTTTATAAGAATCTATTGAACTGCAAGGGGGATTTGGTTATAATACCTCAAGTTGGACGTTGATTTAGAGGAAGAAGTAAAAGTCTGCTGTTTGCTAACAAAAAAAAAAAAAAAAAAGAGACACAAATCAATAGTTGACACCATTTATGCATGAATAAACGTGGCTGAAGAAATATAAAAAGTGTTTGAAGAAAATAATAAAATCAATGCATTTCAAGATACCATTATTGCCTACTTATTGCAACACTCAATTCTCCTTTCCCCTTTCCCCTTGGGAAATAATTTGTTGTACTTAAAAAAGATAGTGGTTGTGTATAAGGATCCTCTCAATTAGGAGGTAGATGAAGAAATCACCATTTACCCTTTGATGATGCTTCACTATTAGATTCCACCAAAGGTGATATTAGATGCTTCACTTAATGCCGATCCTTCTGCTTGCCTGTTTAGTAAACTTAAAACATCATCAGAAGAAAAAGTTACTCAAATATTAAAATTAAGGACTAAAACAGAAGTGCATCTATATTTTAAAGGTCCAAAATAGAATTTATCCAAATTTATTAGCCTAATTTCTACCTTTGATGTGGCTCCACCAATGCACACGGTATATGTTGCATTCTGGCAAGGACAAAAGATCCTAGGCCGTACTCTACCGTATGCAATCACATGAGTTGTCTAGTTAATTCGTCTATATTTATTACAATTTTATGTTAATCCTATTTTGTTCTCTACCTAATCCGTCTATATTTATTATAACTTTATATTACTCCTATTTTGTTCTCTACCTTTGCATGAAAAAAGCCAACCATCACAAACACTTGACAGTTGATTGACTTGATCCTCTGAGTCATCAGTTGTTAGAATACTTTCATAATTTTGCAATAAAATATTAGTGCATATTTTGATAAGCCACAATGATGATAAACCAATGGGATTAGTTCAAGGGTAAAGTTAAACAAGCTCAATAATGCACTCTCATTCAGAATTTATGCCTCAAGGATGTTTACAATTGGGAAGGAACTATTGCAGTGAAGTGGGAAGTTTTGGTGATAATTTTACTCCTTAACCAAGCATGTTACCACTATTGGAAGATTTATCACTGTTCCCTGAAGGATTCCCCTTCTAATTCTTGCTATGGAATTCTAGCCTTGGGGACGAGCCCCTGCCCTTAATTTATAGAGAAATTCTCAATTAGAGCATACAATTTAGATGGCAATAATAACAAAGTTTAAGCAACAATTATCTCAAAATTGAGAGAAAATATGTTCCTTTCTCACCTGTCCATACCTAATTTTCAGGCAGAAAAATATTACAATTATGGAATTGGATCAACTACATGATTGTGTACATAGGTTCATTTCATTGTGTGGCCAGAATAGGCTACTAAATTCTGGTGGCTCTATCATTTACCCGTCCTTTTTAGTTCCAAAAATTTTTCAGCCCTATGTCTGTCAAGTTTTAGTATTCCAAATTATGTTGGTTGAGTTAGACCAGAAATGCTATGCTTCGATTGATAGATTTAGACATCACTCCTCTCATCCTATTTTTGGCACAAATTTGTGAATTCATTTTTTTTAAGTCATGATAGTAAAACATCATGTCAAGTTAAGTTAACGCCTGTTTGTTTCATTTGATTAGGTAAGATTATGATGGTTTGTATTTGCTCAAAGATTCTCAGAATTAAAGCAAGTCGGTCATGATTTCTTGAATTGCTTCTTTTTCATTAGGTAAGATTTTGATAGTTAATCAACAAGTCGGTCATAATTTCTTAAATTACTTCTTCTTTTTTCATTGGCACGTTATTTTTCAGAAAATCTTGTGTATGTGCCTTGTGACTAATTTTTATATGCATATTTATGATAATTGATTGTGTAGTTTATAGATTATGATGCTATTAGTCGGCAATCTAACTTTTGTAAATTGCCAATTGAAGTTTTTACCGCAATTCTAATTGATAAATATCCGAATTTTTGACCATTACAAACCAAACTAAACTCCACCAGATCATATAAGAATTTAAAGAACAGAAATGTGGTTTTTTTAAAAGGAAAAGATATATCCCTTTTGTCCCCTAATTGTGAGCTACTTGTGAATTTAATTAGAGACTAATTAAGAAAAATCCTTTAATCCTTCAATTTTGTGAACTTGATTACATCTGTTGCAAAAGGCTAGAACTAAAAGTCTGAAGACTATAAAAATTCAAGAAAAGAATAAATAAGAACACTCAATTGGGGTTAAGTATTTAATAATTTGTTCTGATAGTGTAGCACATTTTCTGAACAACTATAATAGATTCCACATATGATATGGGGATTAGGGAAAATGGGAGCGGATTATATACATCTTTTATGCTATTTTCTTCTTTTTGTGTTCTTTGTCTTTTCATAGACGGAATGTTAGTACTTTCTTTAGAAATGATGAAAAACACAAATAAAGCCAAGAATTGTATAAACAAAGTTTAGTCCAATTTCAACAACTTTATGTTGTCATTTCTTTACTGAGGAAATTCTAAGTTTTATGCATGAGGGCATACAATAAGCAAAGCTTTTTTCATTTTGGTCGCCACTAAAAAAGAAAGTAATTATTAATATAGTAATCCAATTAGACAACATACATGCATGCAATTGAATAATACTCCATACACATGCATCCTATTAATGGTTATCACATTGTGTCATTAATTTCGGTGAAAGAAAAATCTAAAAGCATTTGGCAATTTATATCTATAACAGTTCTCCTTTTTGCAATTGATATTCAAATGACAAGTCAACAAATTTTTTTTAAAAATACTATAGCATCGTAATCTTGCTCTGATTTGCCTTTGGAAATTGTATGCGTATTATTGTAACTAGCATTTGGGCAAAAAAAAAAAAAAAAAAAAAGATCCTCATTCTTCATGGAGTATTAAAATGTAGTTCAAGAAACTTTTCTTGCCGAAAATATTCTGAGTGCATATTTGCGTAGCTTTTGTTATTTTACTCTTTAAAAAAAATGTTACGCTTGAAATTATTTTAATAAAATTAAGCTTATTAGAGATCTCTCAAGGAGGTCTTGGTATAGCAGTTAAAATTGAAACTTCAAGATTTAAAATTTTGGGTTCTAATCCTCCTCTCTCCCTTCTCGCTCCTTAAATTTCATCCTTCTCTTACAAGAAAATTTAAAAACTATATAAAAAAGAAAGCTAATTACATAGAAAATTTAGAAAGGAAATTTTAGAAACGAAAGCTACGTAGAGATTTAGATCTTGATCCTTGTAATAAAAAATATAAATGATAATTGCATAGGAAAGCAAGAGACAATTGAGTGAGAAGACTATTTCAATGTCAACAGAGTTTATTCAATAATTGGCAAGTTTCATTCACCTTGTTTAATGGACGATCGGGCGCAAATTGTCTTGATTAAGCAATGGAACTCGACGACAAATATGGGACTCACGTTGTCTTTCCTAGGAATTGAAGTTTTTCAGTCTCACAATGCGATTTTTATTTCTCAAAAGAAATATGCAAATGACATTTTGAAAAAAGTTTAAGATGAATATGCTGAAGCCAATTTTGACTCTTGTTGAAGAAAAATTAAAGTTGACTAAAGAGTGTGCTGGTGGATATGGAAATCCTACTCACTTTAAGAGTTTGGTATGAAGTTTGAGATATTTGACATCTACGAGGCCAGATATCAATTTTGCTGTTGATTTAATTAGCAGGTTTATAGAAAATTCATGTCAGCCACGCTTGCAGGTGGGTAAACGGATTTTGATGTACATTGAAGGCATTCAAAATGATGACATTTTTTATTCAGAAAATGATCCAGTTGAGTTATTTGATTATATAGACAGTTATTGGATAGGTGATACAATTGAGAAGAAGAGTACTTTAGAATGATATGCATTTTTTTATTGGTTCTGAGATATTTTTCCAGTTAAGTTATTTAGTTATATAGACAGTTATTAGACAGGTGATACAGTTGAGAGGAAGAATACTTCAGGATGACATGCCTTTTTTTTTTTTTATTGGTTTTACAGTGTTTTCTTGAAATTCAAAGAAGTAACAAGTAATTGCATTGTCTACTTCAGAGGCAGAGTATGTGTTATTAATCTATTAGTTACTACAATAAATTGCATTAAGTTAGTAAGATTGGCCACATGGGAGCCAATCCTATAGATTAAAGGAATAAAAGAATGTTAGTAGTAGTTGCATTGATGCGCGCAAGGTTATAGATTAAAGGAATAAAAGGACCACGCAAAAATATTTATGTGGAAAAGAAGGAAATAATAAATTCATAATATTATTGAAATCTTAAAACAATGGAACAAAGTTACACCACAATAACATGTTATCAAATTTTATTCTTCTCAATTGATAATAATAATAATAAAACTCGCTATTTATAAACTAGCTGACTTGTTAAACAAGTCTTACAACTACAAGAAATTTTTTAATAAAATACTAATTCCTAAATAATAAATCTATTATAACTTGACTCCAATACAATTACACCAACCTTAATTTGGCTAAAACACTTCTGAATAATAATATGGAATTTTTATTTTTGATCCTTGATTAAATATGCCAATATTGCTTTCCTTCCATTAAATTAGGTCCAACACAATCAAGATCAATAATCTCCCTTGCAAATTTTGCTAACATCACTTTATACTAGTCCTTTAGCTTTAAACATTTTTCTCTTTGCAATAATCTACTTACTCGGATAGACTATATTCGTTGTACAATTTGATGTTAATTTATTGACAACTTACTTTGTAATTTTAATAATCACAACTCAAATGACAAAATTCTCTCTGATCTCTAACTTTTTACTTACAATCAATTTGATAACTCAGACCAATTTTATGGTCCAATTTTCATCGACTGGGTACTTTAAGATCAACCTTGTGGTCTAAGTTAATCAATTGATTTCTTTACAACAATTTTTATGCTCTAACTCTAACAACGAAAAACACTCAAGAATAGTCTCATAGTCAAATAATTCTTCAATATCCACAGACACCCCAAGACCAATTTCTTGAATCTAGAGCTCTAATACCAAATGCAAAACTCAAAAAATTTCATCAAAAATCCATTGGGGATAAATCTCCAATGTATAGGAGATAAAAACTTCTATCAAAAACTATATGGATGATCAAATTGTCTCTCATTTATGGATGATTAGCAAGAAGGTGTAAATAAGATGCAAACCAAACAAGCTTTATACTAGTGTGAACTAGTCAAAATTGTGCCAGTGACCAGTTCTTATTGTTCCATTTCTTACTCTTGAACTATCATGCTCCATTTTGCACCCTTGAACGATCACCCGATTCTTATCTTGACCATTAAACTTTAGTTTATTAAACTTTGCTCCTTAAAATCTTAAATTTGTCTCACTTTAGTTCATCTCGTTAGCAGAATGCACAATTACTAATGGAGTAGCTGTCCTTCAATTATGTATGTTCTGTTGGATAAAATTGAGACAAGTTTAAAACTTTAAAGGACAAAATTTTGATTCAAGAACTACAGTAAAGATTGCCATATAGTTCAAGGGTGCAAAAAAAATGAAATTAACTCTATATTCTTTTACCAAAAAGAAGAGGGGAAGGCTGTTTGGACTTTGGACTAGAGGAGTTAAGGATTGCCAGGGTTCGGAATTTAGTTTGAATGTTAAAAAAGAGTTGATTCATAATTGGAAGAAGAGGTGAAGTTAAGTATTAAGATGAGTTTGTATTGAGTATTAAAGTAGGTTCGAATAAGAGTTTAAATTTTTGAATAAAAATTAAATTATTGACCTACATATTAAATTTTTTTGGTGGATCTCTCAAAATGTTTCTTTTCAACACAAACAATAAAATTAACTTTATATCCTTTTACCAAAAAGAAAAGGTGGAAGACTGTTTCCACTTTTGGACTTTTGGACTAGAGGAAGAAAGAAGTCAAGAATAAGCAAGCAAATCAGCAATGAGGTCAAAAGAGGAAACACATTTTCATGCTGATGATCAATCTGAACAAACAAAAGTCTTCACTCTTCATTGATAGCTTTTCCGTATGTTAAGCAGTACAACTGGCTAATAAAGTAGTACGAACAAATAAATAAAATAGTAGTATTCTAAGTAGTGAATAAAAAAAAAAGAGAGCGGGTAACAAATAAAAGCGATGACCGTATACGGAAACCGTATACGGCAAAAAAACTTTTTAAAGTTTCCGACACGAGGCACCAGCCAGGGCGGATGCCTAACACAGAACAGGATGCTAGTGGGCCCCCACCAAACAGCCCCTACCCTACCCTCCCTGTTGTAACGTATCAGGTTTCGTGGCCCGCCGTACCGATGCACGTGCTGTTAAATGACTCATATGCCCTCCTTCGTTCATCCCGATTTCCGCTGGCTGTCTTACTAAATTGCCCCTGTATGGGGAGAATTGATTTTTTTTTTTTGGATAAAAATAAAATCATCGTTCACACTAATGGCAACTATTATATATAGATATAAACAAAGTTGAAGGCAAGAGAATATTTCACTGTGAAATTCAAAATATTTCATTATTTTTGGGGGTATTTTTAAAAAATTTTACTACATCAGTATATATAAAAAGATTTATTATAAAAAAATTTTAAAATATTTAATATATTGTATGGATGAAATATTTTTTGAATTATAGTGTATTACTGTAGTATTGTATTTGAAAAACTTATTCTTAAAAAATGGCCAATCCAAACGGAGCCAATATTATCTGTGTATGTTTCCAACAACATCTATTATTTTCTTTCAAATATACTAATAAACTGATTCAAATCCAAATGTAAATATGAGATCTAACGAGATAGATCTATAAAATCTCAATTTGACAATCAAATCTCAAAAAACTTAGATCAATAAGAGAAATATAAAACTAACAAAATTCTCACAAGGAATCCTAGAAGAGAAGAAAATTTTCACTAAGAAATTCTTAAAAGAAGAGAAAACTTTTATTAGAAATCATTAGAAATCCCTTGAAGAAAATAAACTCTCACTAGAAAACCTTAGAAAAGACTCTATTATAAATACGATAATTAATTCTAACACTATTAATGAGTTCACCCATAAAAAAAAGGGGCTGAAATCATGGTATATGTAAGTGATAGATACACATGTGAGAATAGCTAAAATCAAGGAAGATGGCCATCATTTATTTATGTCTATCGTATAATTTTGTATTTTTGAATTTTCCTTGTTAAAAGGTTAATATTATTTTTGGACTTATGCTCATTTAACTAGTTTATTTTTTATAAGATTTAGACCGTTTCTAATTAAGATTGATCTTTTGATTAGATGATAGTGTCTTGATGATTATCCATTAAGTTTGGTGCTTATTTTCAAGTTGGCATAATGATCAAATAAATTTTGTATAATTTGCATTTTAGACTTTCAGTTGATAAAAAATACCATGTAATCTTTTTCTCTATGTATTTTTTGAAACTTTAATACCGTTCTATGTATTTTGTCCCTATTTTTCATTATGTAGATAGATTATACAATTCTTTCCATTTTTGCACTTAATACTTTCAATTTTATTTATTAATTTCTACCTTGGGATACTATAATAGCAAAATATATGTACCTATAAATCACAACCATTTATGTATTACAACATTTAAAACTAAAATAATTAGCCTATTTGGATTCCCAATATTTCCAATATTTTTAAAAATAATAAGACATATTTTTTCCCAAAAATAATTGAAAGCTTGATACTATCGGATTATTTGACATGAAATTCTACCCACAATTACAACTAATTAATTTACGAGGAGTATGTCAAGTATCAACTGCTCTTCTAAAAAAAAAAAAAAACTTGTTTCATAGGAAGCTTAAAAGGCAAAGAGTTGTTCACAATACTTAGATTAATTTTTAAGGTCAAATAATCAAACTTAATATGTATATGAAACACAAACAAATATTGAGTTAATAGAAAAGGGTTCACAAATTCTTCTGAACTTATATTTGTTACACAAACACTTATGGAAAAAGAAAAACCATAATTTAATGTTCACAATCTAACCCATAATCCATAAAACTCGCGCCTTTTGTGGCTGGATTTAATCAATTTTTTGGAGGGGAAAAAATCATTTCCAAATCAAGTAAGTAAATCTTTAAGCCCAAAAGAATTAGAGTAAAAGGTTAGAGGGCATCCTAGAAATTTCATAGGAACAAATATCATGTCAATTTTGACAATCCAGGCAATCCAGGGGGCAAAGAAGTAGATCCAGGCAATCCAAGGGGCAAAGAAGTAGGAACCAAACAGATGTCACTTTCATTATATGCCCGTATGTCTCCTCACAAGAGGATCTTCGCACGTTATGAATGTTTGGCACTTAAATTTTTAGTGCACAAACTCTTCTAGTACTGTTATTGCTGTGTTATTATTTCCTCCAACCAATAACACCGATTCACCGTCAAAACTTGGTTCAAGAACGGCACAAAAATAGAGAAAAACCACCACCGCCACCATCAGCACCACCCCACCTCCCTTCTCCTCCTTGTTCAGCTTCATATGCATCACTGCTTCACCATTCATCACTTTTATCGACACCCCTTTTGCTCCATTCCCATAAAATTTTGAGTTTTCTGTTCTTCAAACCTCAAACTTTGTTTCATGGGTTTCAAGTCTAAACTTTATAATTCTGAGCTTCATAAGATGGCTAAAACTTCATAACCCTCAATTCTTTTCCTTTTCGAACACTAAAATGTGGTTGTACTTGAGAAGTTATGCCGTCATCTTCTGTATTTTTCTGTTTTAGTTAGCAACGTGGCTTTTCTAAAGACTTTGTCTCTTTGTATTGCTTGTTATTTCATGTGACTTGTGTATGAGTTTTTATCTGCATATATGCTGATCTTGATGTTCGGTGCTGAAGAAAAAGAATTTAAGATGTAGAGGTTAAATAAGTTACGAAAAGAATATTAACGGCTTTGTTGGTTTTTTGAATTTTGGATGGATATCAATTAGGGTGACAAATTTGATGTTTTTTGGTAGTGTTATTGAAAACCCATGAAGAATTTTCAGTTTCATTGGTTCAAGCAAATTGTAGCAAGTAATGGGAAGCTAGAGAGGAGGCTTTCATTAGGAGAGTACAAGAGGGCAGTTTCTTGGTCCAAGTATCTTGTATCATCTGGAGCTGAGATAAAAGGAGAAGGAGAGGAGGAATGGAGTGCAGACATGTCAGAGTTATATATAGGAAATAAATTTGCATCTGGAAAGCATAGTAGGATTTATAGAGGTGTTTATAAGCAGAAGGATGTGGCCATTAAGCTCATTAGTCAGCCTGAAGAGGATGGAGACTTGGCTGCATTGCTGGAAAAACAGTTTACTTCTGAGGTTGCCCTGTTGCTAAGACTGAAGCATCCCAATATCATCACTGTAAGTTCTTCTTTTCATATTTGAGATATATTATCTGAACTTGATGGATCTGTGGCTTTTATGAGATATAAATGTAACTTTTTAGCTATTTTAGTTGTGCTTTTGTTCAACTGAAATTGATTGTAATTGTTCATTGAATTCTTTTAGTTGTTCATTTCATTAAGTCTAGTTTGGATGGAATGATTCGCATAGGATAAAAAAAAATGGTGAATTTCTCTCTTTGTTTGGGAGTTTTAGGAGGGATAAAAGAAGAAAACTAGAGAGGAATGGTGAATTTCTCTCATTTTACAATGCCAACTTTGCTTGCAGAATGTTGAAGAACTAGATATTATTCCTAATGAATCCAAAATCATCGCATTCTTTCCTGAACTCTTTATGTTTTTTCTTGTACTTCTTTTCTTCTCTTAAACTCCGGAACAGGGAGGAAAAGAATGATGTGGATTGATTTTTTGTCATGAGAATAAGAAAAAGAAAAAAAGAATCTAGGAGTAATTTAGCTGTTCACTTTGATCTTTTCCCTAATATTTATCCAAAATGAGATGTAGAGTCAGTTATTCAACAGTTTTTCTTTCATTTATTCAAATGAAAATTTGAATTGGTGTTTGATTATTTTGTTTGTAGGATTGAAATTCAGCTAATCAATGAAAGTATTTTTGGAAATTTTAGGTGCAGAAGCAAGTTATTGGATGAGTTCGTGATAAGTTGTAAACTGACTCAAGGATATCAAAGAAATACTCAAAGTACTCAAAATTTTCGTGTTTTAGACGTTTGCAATAGAAGAAGCTTGTAGGTGTTATAATCAGGTCATCTCCCTATGCCTAGTGTGGTAAAATTGTGAATGAAATCTTACAGCTGTCTAGTGAATCATAGAGAGCTTCTGTGGACATCTTTGGTCGTCTAATAGCAATTTCAACTTCTCTTACTTGGCTGTCAAATATGCCACTTATGCGTAGTCTTCTAATGTGTAATTATTTAATATGAAGCAGTAATTAAGGAAAAGACAAGCAATTATTAGGAAAAAGACATGAACGGGTAATCTTTGAAATAAAGTTGTGTCAAAGTACCAGTATGGTAAGAATCGCATTCATCTGATTTTATTGCATGCTAGGTTATCTGATAGAGAACTTGATTTGTTAAGAGCCTCTAGCCTCATATAGTTGACACAAGCACATTCTGCTTTTAATAATCCAAAGTTTGAAGTTCTAATTGACCCCAGTGTACTTGTTTAATTTCCTGTTGGCAGTTCATTGGAGCATGTAAGAAACCCCCTGTCTTTTGCATTATCACTGAATACTTAGCTGGGGGTTCCTTAAGAAAATTCCTCCATCAGCAGGTGCCATATTCTCTTCCCCTCAACCTAGTCCTGAAGCTGGCACTTGACATTGCACACGGAATGGAGTATCTTCATGCTCAGGGAATACTTCACAGGGATCTTAAATCAGAAAATTTACTTCTTGATGAAGATATGCATGTGAAGGTAGCAGATTTTGGTATATCATGCTTAGAATCCCAGTGTGGCAGCACGAAAGGATTCACTGGCACTTACCGCTGGATGGCACCTGAAATGATCAAGGAAAAACACCATACAAAAAAAGTTGACATTTACAGTTTTGGCATCGTTCTGTGGGAGCTTTTAACTGCATTGATACCATTTGACAACATGACTCCAGAACAGGCAGCTTTTGCAGTCTGCCAGAAGGTATCTTAACTAGGTTACCTGAGTTCTAGCTTTTTCCCCAATGTTTTTTGGTTGGAATGTTTATCTTAAATATTTAAAAACATGAATGGTAAGTTTATAAGTCAGAGGTCAATATAAAATGCCAAAATCAATCCAAAATTCATCTTCTCTTAGTTACCTCACCTGTCGTTTACTTAGTTATCACTGGATCCACATTTCTTGAAAGCATAATGAATTGCAGAGTGAAATAACAAAAATATAAGGTAAAAGCTTTTATACAGAAAGGAAAGAAGTCTATCAAGATTGGTGGATATAGTTGCAAAATTCTAGTCTAAAAGACTGCACTAGAAACCAATTTAACATCCGGCATATATATGTTAGGATCAACAACAGATGCAAAAGTCTATTAATTAGAACGTTTGTTATATGATGCCAAGGATTTACATTGAGTGTGTTGCATGACGAGTTCAACGATAGAGGTGAGATTCAAAACCCCTATCTTATTTACTAGGTTATATCCTGTTATTGACTTTAAATACAGTTTAATAAAATGATCTATCTTTTATAGTTGTACAATTGTCAATTCCCCTTCCCAATCCTCAATTATGATCCTGACTAACTGCACTTAGGGTCTGTTTGATAACATTAAAAAGTACTGAATCTGAATTTTTAAAGACATTCAGATGTTTTGAGTATTTGATAAATGAAAATTCATTTGCTGAACTTTTTAAGTAGTGCTGAATTTGTGTGTATTTTTTTCAGCACAAGAATCCTAACTGAATGCTTAATTCTAATAAGAATCAATAGAATTACTTCAATTACCTTATCTTATCTACCAAATCTATCCTTGTTTGTTAATTATGTTCAAAATTCTTATCTAATTAAACAATCCAATATTCTCTATCGAATGATTTTCTATTTCTTTTTCTCCCTTTTGAATGATTTTCACATCTTCTCCATACTCCTCATATAATATATTTCATCTTTTATATTAATTTGATTTAAAAATAAATATTGTCATTTTGATACCTAACATTTTTAGCTAATTATATCATAGGATCTATTTCTTTTTTGGTTGAAAAGATATAAGGGTAAATTTGTCAAATTTAACTTATTAAACATTCAGCTAGAAATGTTTATCAAACAGTATAAATAGGTTTAATATTAAAATTCAGACATTCAAATATTTCTTTTTAGTGCTTAAAATTCAGCAAATTAATTGTTTCAGTATTCAGATTTCAGAATTCAGACTTCAGAATTCAGATTCAGTTTTATCAAACGGTACCTTAGTCTGGAAAAGTTTTCCAAAGCATGTGTTCTTTTCAGCATCATTTATTTTGGTAATCTTCATAGATTGAACATGAAAAATATTCTGCCAACAATTAGGTGCTAGTTGAAAGCATGCTAGCCTGAAACCCTAGCTATGTATTTCTACTATTTATGGCATTACATCAGATTTTTGCAGACTGAAATGTATGGACTTGCTACTTTGGATCACACTGTGGTTTAAGAGAAATAGTTTTCCTTCATGATACAGAAATAACCAGCTACCTTAGATAGTTATTTTGTGCATATGAACAGTCTTATTTATAGTCTTCTGGCTAACTTTTCTTCCCAATGTCTATGTTTCTGTATTTTCCAATAAATATCAGCTTCGTTTAGTGGAACTTCTACTCCATTTTTCCAATCACAATTATTATTTGGGAATAAGATGTAGCTTAGAATAATCACTTATGACAAATCATTCGGATTCTGATGTTCAACTAATTACAAGTGCATTCGAGAAGGCTAAATAAGCTGGCAGACGGTAAATCTTCTAGCAGCAAGAAATTATTAAGATTGCGCAGGTGACTGTGACTACATTACATCTTTTTTTAGCTAATAATGCTTTCTTAATGCATTTGGTATCTCTTTCATAAGTCTTAATTTTTTGTTTATTCTCTGAGTGCGCTTTTGAAGTTTGAAAAGTTTGAACTTATTTGTAAGAGTATTTGAGATAGGAACTCAAGAACTGAAATGGAAATGTTTAGCATGTGGAAAGTTCATAATTCAGACTTGAATGAAGCATGTGATCCATTCTTCTTTCTAGACTATTTCAACACCGTCCTGTTAATTGTCATTTCAACTATGTTTACAAATCCTTTTTTCTTTCTTTTCACTTCTAGTGAGTTTTGGTTACATATGGGTCAAATATTTCTTGGAATATATAGCCTTCACTTTAGTGGATAAGTTTTATTGATATGTGTGGAATATCATTAGGAAGTAGTTGTCTCCTGCTATAAAAGTGTAAATCAACATTTTCTTGTCTATTTTAAGTTTTCAGAAATGAGTTGGGAATCTTGGCCTTCATGCTACCCTCCTTTTTCTCTTTGAGTTTCTGTGTTTATCTGTCTGTTATTATCATCTGTGCTGGTCCAATATCTCTCTCTCGAACTTTTTCTCTACATGCATAAACAATGCACATGGACATGCAAAGGCACATATGCTTTCCTCATTTTACTCTTTTGTGTATCATTTTCTCTTTTTTATTTTTCCACATCTTCCAATTTGCTAACACATTTCTTTTTTATCCTACAAACTTAGCTCCCCATTGTTTCTAGTCATTTTCATCTGTTCTTATGTTTGAAAAGGAAGACTTTACAGCCAACCGTTGTGCCTTTTAGAATTCGCAATACTTTGGCTAAAACTGCTATTGAATTAGTAAACTTTTGTCAATCAAGATAATGCTCTTCCTATATTTATAACTCCCAATATGCCTCTCGATTATTCATGCTATAGAACAAGGGGATTGATAAATTCTATATCAGGATACGAATGACCTGTCTCATGTAATATATCAGGGCAATCGAGTTTGCAGGAATGTGGCAAATGTGATGATAATTTTTTTTCCCATTGCTGATGAGTATTTTTGAACTTCTAGCTTTTAGAAAAGTCTTTATGATTGGAGAACTTGAAGCTTCTTTAAGTTTTAAAACTAATTCGTCTTGCATGGACAATTTTGCATCTACATAAAAGGAAACTTACTCTTCTGGTTGCTCAACCTTCCTGCACATTATCCTAACTTTCTTTCTTTTGTAAACTTATACATCCATCCGCTAGATTCTCTATGGCAGTTATTTCTTCTTTTTTAGGAGCACTATTCATTGGCCAATACTACTCCAACTTTGGGTTCTGAGATTATAAAATAGTTTTACTGTTGGAGCATTGGGAATTTTTGCAAACTAACGTTACTTTTAATTCGACAGCTTCTTTTTTACTTTTTGTGGGGAAATTCAACCTACTTGGCTTGGCTTTTTCTTGTTTTTGTTCTTATGAGAAACCATATTTCGACAGTGGGGGTCGGGCATGGACACCGTACCTCCTGAATACTCCGGGTTTCCCAACTCATCTAATGATTGGCAGGAAAGTGTGTTTGTTTAAAGAAGCTAGTGAATGAGGGAGTTTGAGAATATAGGAACAGAACTGGTGTTTAGGTAAACTATTCTCTATTTTCATTTCTTAACATGTGCAGAAACAAGAACTTTATCTCTTGAATTATTTTTCTTACTTCACTAGTGCAGGGACAAGAATGAAATCTGTTTCTTGAAGTACTGTTTTTGTCCACTTGTTATGTTGCCAAACTCAAGATTCTTCAGCATTAATCCCTTATATTTTACAGCAGCTAACCGTGACATTGCAATAGCTCCATTTCCTTTTTGCAGGAAAGCAAAATATTATTCTGCAAGTAAGATCATAATTCCCCTGGATTTCTTAGCCTCAAATAGTTGCTTTCAGAGATATCAGCATAGTGTTCCTAAAAAGCCCTAAGTTGTTGGTGTATATTAATCTAAAACCAAGTTCTTTCTTGATAGCATTTTGATTGAGAAGAAACCTAGTGTTTTGCTCATACTTATTTGGGATTTCATATCTCATAATATTATTTCTCAGTTGCTCTTGAAAGCAGAATGGAAATGCACTTGAATGCATTACTTAAGCTTTGGCTAAACTGTGACAGGGAGGGAACTAGAATGCACTTCACAAACTTTTGCCCTTTTGGAGGATCAGTCACTACCCTCTGATAATCCATGTCTGGTAGTCATAGAACAGTCTGTTACTAAAATAGTGTAGTGTCTGATTTTGCAGTTTACCCTCTAGCCATTCTTCATATAGAGTTCCCAGACTCCTTGTTTTAATATGGCCTGTAAAACTGAGTTTCGGCAGGTTTAATCAGGGTAGAGGGGCAGGAACCATCGTAGGTGCAATCGTTCCTAAGCAGTGTAAGAGTTCTTGAACAGTTTGTAACTCATTGCAAACTGCTGGTACATTTTTTGTAATCAGAGATGTTATAATCAACTATTATTCAAGTGGGCATGTGCATGTTAGTTGCATCAGAGTTACATGGCTTTCTCTCGTCCTTACAATTAGAATTTTTGCTGTGTTGGCAAGATTTGGGCCATGAATCTCCTGGGATAGTTGACGTTGACAATTATCTGTGCCCTTAGCATGTTTCATCAGTATCCATTGCAGAGTATTCTGAAGTCTGACCAAACAGCTAGAATTCCAATACATTAAGATACTTTAAAGCATTGTATGTCTGAAGCTGTGTGGGAAATGCAAAGAATAAGGTTGGCATATCGTTACTTGTTAGCCTCCAACTTGAGATCTGGAGGAAGGTCCCTTTGACAAGTTCCAGATTGAATAACAAAACGTTTAAAATTTGAAAGAGAATAAAATGTTAAAGTTCCAATTGGATATGCTGTCTCGGTGCTTGTATGTTGATGGAAACTGATTGAACCGTATAACTTGACAATCATGTAGTTGCAGCTAACATTCAGCCTGTGGTTATTCTACAGGTCCCTATTGACTTCTGTGATCTGGAAGATTAATTTTTTGATGAGTTTGCTAGCAATTTTTATTTAACATACTATTATCCCTTCAGCATTGAAGAACTGATCTTTTTGTTTGAACAGCGAAAAGCTTTAGCATCTTATGCTTTGTTCTTTGCAGAATGAAAGACCACCATTGCCTTCAACATGTCCTCTGGCGTTTCGTCATCTCATCAATCGGTGCTGGTCACCTAATCCTAACAATCGACCACACTTTGAGGAGATTGTTTCAGTTCTTGAACGTTATGCTGAATCTCTTGAGAAGGATCCAGAATTCTTTTCTTCATATGTACCTTCTGAGGATCATCAACTAATTCGATGCTTACCGAGTTGTATCGCTAAATTTCAGTCTGCTTCTAATAAGTCCTAAGATCCCTCCTAAGAATGTAGCGTATGCAAATTGCAAAGTGTATCATAGTGCTTTAGTTTTAATTTTGGTTTGTGACAAGAACCATATAACATGGTCATGAAGGCTAATGTGCACTCATCTTTTAGAAATTTTTTTTTCTTTTTTCTGGTTTCTTGTATCCAGTACAGTTATTGCAGTAGGCAATGATCGATAGAGTTGATAGGATATGGGGTATTAAGTGAGGGATTTGAAATGACAAGTAATTCCAGTGGATTCCAAATTCACTCCTACTGGTGCATGCATTTCAATTTCCAATCTCTATCAGGCTTCCCAAACAATGGAGGGATTTGGAATGAGTATTTGAATCCAAATTCATCTGACTCCCTTGTTCCTAGCAGAACCCATTTGAAATTTAATGGAGTAACTAGGTTTCAACTATCAAAGCTATCTTGTTTCCTGTGCCTTTTGCCCCTTGAGGCTTTCACTCGTAGCAGTTTGATTCGATTGAATTGTATGAAAACGATGTACAGTCTTTCTTACATTCATAATTTATGTGTTGATAGTCGAAAACGATGTGGAATCTAGAACACGGGTGCATTCTTAGGAGTCTGAGATCGTACTAGTAACTAAATCCATTGGATGACACGGGTGTTAATTGAACAAAGTTGGTAGAGTTAGGATCCTTCATTTAAAGGAAGGAGGGTATGTTTTCTTTTGATGTCCGAAGAATGAGATGTTTTGGGTTCAATTCTTGCAATTGAGGTGTAAAATAAGAAAGATTAGAGAATCGCTAGACTTAGGTCTAATGATCACGAAAGTCTCTTAGAGATCTCTCACACACGCCAGACCGAAAGTTCAAATCTCATTTAGTGGCTTAAAAGTGAAAGCATAGTGCTTCCTTTCTTTAAATGGATTTAGAGCATATGAGAGGCTTGGACAGTATAGGTCTGGGTTGTTATTAATTTCACTTTTTTTTTAGTTTTATTTATATACGTTCTTGTTAGATTATGGATCCCTACTCAGGATTTGATTGTCTAAGGTATTCAAAAAAGGAAAAAGACATAAAATATAATCTCTGCGACTTAAGTGGTAAAGATAAAGAGAAAGATATTCCATTTTATTATCACTCATTGTTTTTCCTCTCTTCTGCAGATGAGATTAATTCTAGAGCCCATATTAATCACTTTAGAATCTCGTGTTACTCTTTCGCTCAATATAATAATGCTCTTCAACAAAATAGTAACAATGGATGGTACTTTTGGTATATATACATACAAATATATGTATAGTGAAACACCCCCTATTACTTATGTATAGGTGTATGTGTATGTACATAGGATGGATTTTGAAATATTCACTTTGGTGTTTTTAATAATAGCATTGATGATTGAAAACATGACATTGATGTATAATGTATTGAAGCACTGTGTATTGGGCACAAGTATAAACATTATAGGTTTATAACATTCCTACCCAATAAATAAATAAATAAATAAACATTACAACAGAATGAATTATCTTTAGGTCAGAAACAAGATTTAAAATTAAATAAGGAAGATTCAAGAGAGAAGCCAAGCGGCCCCAAAAAAAAAAAAAATCGTAATTTTGCAACAAAGGATGAAGAGAAGAAACAACTAAGGTGGCATCGATGGAAATGTAAACAATTTTGGCATCAAACTTTCTTCAGGTTTTGTTTTGTTAATTTTGGTGCTTAAATATTCTTAATCTGATACGAATAAGGATTTTTTTTTCCCCCTATAAAAGGAAAATGACAATGAATTAATTTGTCAAAACGAAACCTATTTATAGAATAACCAGATGTTTAATAATAAACGCGGACAGTTTGGCCGAGTGGTCTAAGGCGCCAGATTTAGGCTCTGGTCCGAAAGGGCGTGGGTTCAAATCCCACAGCTGTCATGTATAATTCTTTTTGTTTTTTCTTATTTGCCATTTTCGAATGTGTGTTCTGTCATCTGTGTTCATGCAATTCGCGGTTGAGTCAAGCGACACGATTTTTCTGCCATCCAGACTCAAAACTTCATACAACCCATGGAGTCCTACTTTTTATTTCGACTCTTTCATGGCCAAAATATTAGTCTTCATCACCAAGAATAGAATGGTTTATAATATATGTCAGTGTGTATCCCATCATTTGTGGATTAGTTAGTTCATCATGGAATGACCCAAATTTATTGATATCAAGTTTATCCAAATATATTTTTCTACTCTTAATTTCGATTTTTTCATAACTCAAGATTTCATGCAACCAAAGGAATTCTACTTTTAACTTCATTATGATATTTAATTATTGATTATACCAAACATTGAAAAAGGAATGTGTAGCGCCCAACCAGCCCTCCATTGTTAGGGTGCGGTAAGGCACCTGTCTAGTTCCCTCCAAAGCTCAGTTTGGTAAACTTAATTATCTGTGGTATTATTCTCTATTACTTCAATATTATTGTTACAAGAAGTCAAACTCTTACAAGCTCAAAAATAGCAAATACAAATGTTTACATGTACGAAAGCTGCCTACCTATCCATAAGCTATTACATCAACTTAAAATAACTCCAGAACCTCTTAACCACCAAGAATTATTTACACTGCTCTAACTCCCAAGTAAACTCCTATGCTCTTGGACCTTACACAAAATATGTAGAAACATATTAACAAAATATAGTAGGCTGAAGGCTCAATGACTTCATGAAGTGTGTGAACATGGCTTCATAAATAATTTTCAAACCTAAATGTCATTTTATCAGTACATATTATCAATACTACTATATATACTATTACAATAAGTTTTTACAAAAATAAACACTCATAATTCACTTAGTAGATATATATAAATAGACTAATCTGTCAGAAGTAACATAATTCAATATCAGCCATGACAACAGTAAACACTCCACAATATTGCCCTCGACGGGTTGCTCGGGTGGTCGTGTAGCCCTCATTAGGGTGAGACGGCCTGGGTTCGATCCCGAGTTCAGCAACCCGGCGTACTTTCCTGAGAATTGGTGGGACCCGCTCTCCTAGGGGTTGGGGGACTAGTCGGGTGTAGCCCGGACACCTCCAACTGAAAAAAGAAAAAAAAAAACAATGTATGCACTTTTGATTCCAAACACTCCACAATATCAGTTTGTATCAGCTCAGTAAATCCATGCGTCAGTCTCAGTCCAAACATGGAGAAACCCCTATGCACCTGCATGTCGGGTTGCTTTGTCAAGATACCCAAAACCAATCGACCAGGTCTATTACTAGCTCGTTGCGTTTTGACTAAACTTGACGTAGTCCCCCCCTCCCTCTCCCTCTCCCTCAAGATGGTATTATTCATAGTAATATAAACCTTCAACAATAATCAACCATCAGTACATTAACGCTAACAAGAAATCACCACAGCAAATGCATTTACAAATTTAGCACATTTAAGCACTCAGTGGTCAATGTCTAAAAGGCCACTAAATTATATATAATATTAGCAGTATTTGGTAGCAGGCAAAGCACAAGCAAATGCTAAAGCTTAAGCCTTAGTCACTTACAATACCATTACACAGGTATATTAATTTTCAGCAAGGAAGAGAAACTAACACAATAAAAAAAAATACTAAACAATTTCTATCAATTTTTAATGGTTTAGAGCTATACACATATATCTTATTTAGCTTAGTCCCCCGGATGTTCATTTTTTGGTTCTTAGAGTCCTTAGGATGGTACTAAACTTTTATCACCTGTTGTTTCTTCATGCAACTAAACTTACCACCAGCCATTGGGCTAGACTAATTAGACACTTGGGATCCTCGGTAACATATTTTTCTATGCCAATTCAATGCCACCTATAGTATTGTGCCAAGTGTCCTGTTATTATTTACACTTTAATTTTCTAATAATTCAACTTGGTTTGGTTTAACACAAATGTAAATAATAACAGGACACTTGGCACAATATTATAGGTGGTGTTGGATTGGCATAGAAAACATGTCACCAAGAATCCCAAGTGTTAATTAGATTATAATAGAAGAAAGAAAATACATTTGTAGTGATGCTTTTTATTAGTTTGCCCTAATTACTCTTTTGCTCCATTTCTAGCTAGTTCTTTATCCAAATGATTAAGTAGTTCCAGAGTTACCATCAGCTGAAACTATCCTTTGAAGATTAACTGCTGAACCTATTTTAATGAACTTACAATTAGCGATTTACGTAACTTGATTGATAACTCAATTCAAGATAAAGATATATAAATCTTCATAATCATTCATTGTTTACTTCATTAGTTATATTCGTAATAATTAACTTAGTTATTTGGTTTAAAGTACTACATGATGAGTGATTACATCTTCAGTTGTTTTAATTACATCCAAATAATTATTTGGTTTACACACAATGCTGGACCTACACAAGGGATATTATCATGTAAGGATAGCGGAAAGGGACGAGCACAAAACGGTGAACATAATGAGGTATGACTCATATGAGTTTAACATGATGCCAATTGAACTAGCAAATACACCAGCCACATTCTGCACTCTTATGAAGAAAGTACGTGGATTTTATAAAAAAATTCATCATAGCCTTCCTCGACGATATTATCATTTATAGCAACAATACGGAGGAGCACATCAAACACCTAAAGCTCATGTTCAAAGCCCTTCGAGACAACAAGTTATATGTGAAGAAGGAGAATAGCGAGTTTATGATATAAGAAGTCTCTTTCTTGGGACATGTGAGGGTCGGGAAGTCTCGTTTATAGTCTAACAAACTGTTTAATCACGCAAGGTAATTTGTAGGAGCTTTCGTATTCATATTGGTCAAGCATTATGGAATTTAGGTAGACATTTCACGAAAAAAATATTTTTTTTTTCTCTAATCAAAGCTATGACCATGTTCCGGGACTAATCTGACTAATTACTAATACAATGAGAACTATATGTCTAAATGTCTAAACTCACATAAAAGCCATAGTATCAGTCTTTGTTGATTCAGCCAGCAAGGATTATTTGAGGAAACATGAAGACAATCATTAAACAACGAATTATTTGAGTCTGCTGCTTTTCATATGACTAGAATATTACAATTGATATCCTTATACTATATAAGAATGAGTTTAGAACTAGATTTCAACCGCAGGGGTAAGGCTATTTTGGAAATGTGAGAGTGTATGAAGAGTAGTTGGAACATTGAGTACAAGTCATTATAGCTTTAATTTCACTATAATTACTTATATAACCTTTCAGACATTTAAGGTTAGAGGCAAGTTTGGTATGTTACAATGTTTGGTGCCAAGTTGAGTATCAATTACAACTGAATAAAGCTTGTATTTTGATAGAATTACATAAAAATCCTTTTAATCATTTATTATACTAACATCCAAACCTTCCAATTTCCTAAAACCTTTCTCATCCGTTAAGGAATTAATTGGATGTTTATCCTTATATACTATATAAGAACGAGTTTATGACTAGATTTTAACCGCAGGGGTGAGGCTATTTTGGGAATGTGAGAGTGTTTGAAGAGTAATTGGAACATTGAGTACAAGTCATTATAGCTTTAATTTCACTATAATTACTTATATAACCTTTCAGACATTTAAGGTTAGGGGCAGGTTTGGTATATTACAATGTTTGGTGCCAAGTTGAGTATCAAGTACAACTGAATAAAACTTGTATTTTGATAGAATTATATAAAAGTCCTTTTAATCATTTATTATACTAACATCCAAGCCTTCCAATTTCCTGAAACCTTTCTTATCCGTTAAGGAATTAATTGGATGTTTACATAATTGGATTTTAATTATAATTAATTAACTTAATTATTATCTGAACAATCATTATCATATTTATGTCCTCATGTTTAGCCGATACCCTTTCTTCTTTTTCAGTTTCACCTCTTTGATTTTATTATGACTATTAAATATTTGGTGGAATGCATAGCTTTTCCTTTAAATTAAGGTGAGTTCTTTGGATTTGTCTTCTTCGATTGTAGTTTTTTTTTTCTGATGATTGATTTATTCAAGAACTCCATATAGTTTGCCTTTTGATACTTCTAATTCCAAAAACTGACTAATTAATGTATTGTTTTTCTTAGTAAATCCCAGAGATTCTATTTGTGGTCAAAGTATAATTTGAGATAATGTTGTCACTTTCTAAAATAATTAGAAAAGCAATTTTATCATCTTCTCCTCCTCAGCCAAGGTATTATCTCTTTATTTAAGTCAAATAACCTTATTTCTCATGAACTTTCTCCTATTATTCTTGACTCCAGGGATCTGTTGACTACATTCCTACAGTTATGGTTCAAGTAGTAATTTTTGCATGTAATGTGATTTGGAATTCAGCTTGTGTTTATTTTAATTGAGAATTTTATGATTGTAAAATTTATTAACTTAGAATTTTGTACTTCATTGAAACTAAAAAAGAAAATTAATCATACTACATAGTACTAAGATGTCATTTGCACTCTATTTGCTTTCCATGTTATGATCTCGTTCTTGTACTATACTGGTTATATAGTTTCAAATACAAAAAATTTGCTTTTTTATGCTATGTAAAAGAATTTGTAGTGGAACTTGATGAGTTTAAATGCTTTAGCTACAGCACCATTTTGATTGCATTATATTAATTCATTTACTCATAATTGTATGTT
The DNA here is from genome assembly GCF_036785885.1 of Coffea arabica. Taxonomy (NCBI): domain Eukaryota; kingdom Viridiplantae; phylum Streptophyta; class Magnoliopsida; order Gentianales; family Rubiaceae; genus Coffea; species Coffea arabica. The sequence goes on along the minus strand of NC_092316.1, from coordinate 13,962,831 downwards.
GTACAATGATAAATAATGTTTATTGATTTGATTGAAGCAACTATTATCCATAGTTCAAACGAGTCAATTAAGTAGAGATGTTATATTGGATACTTATACAAGTAAACATTAGAAAATATCATTAAGCAGTTTCTACCTATAGTTTGCAATTCAAATTCATATGCGGAATTTCTTCTGATTTTACTTACCATTTTCTACAATTTCAAATTTAGAAAATATTATTTGCACCAATTTTTTATAATCAAGATAGTTTCAATTCAGATCTTTAACAATTATGCAGATTTGAACTTACTTATGAGATTATAAAGAAATGTCCCTAGCAAAAAACACCAAATCTGAATAGTTTCTACAAAACTTTGAAAAAGACCACTTAAGTTTCTTATCTATCTATCATTTTTTGGCATTATTATCTCTATAAGAAACATGTGATTAAGTCGTATTATACCCACCAAATTATATAAATAGTTAGTAAAAAATAAAATTATTTTAGATTAGATTGGACACAAAGTGATTGATAGATAAACTTGACTTGATAATTCAGGTTGAGCTTAAGTCAAGGGAGAAATCAGAAGCATTGCTTGAGGGATCTTTCACGAACATATATAGATTCGAGAGATGAAGGGTCCAATTGATACTTTAAAATATTTTATCATCTTGGATAAGTTTTAAAAGAGACATTTGGATACTTTTCAATTGCACTTCAAACATTCTTACATTTTCAAACTACCCTTATCTTTGCAGTTGAAATTCAAACATAACTTTTGATCATAACGGATTCTTATATAGTATAACGATAAGGATGTCTTATTGCACATTATTTTTATTGACTCACTATATAACTTATGATTTTTCTATTAAAATCACATGATAAAATCATCATACTTCAGTTCCTATACTACAAAATATTAAACAATAATTATTAATTATCTTGAATCACAAGCACCAAATTCGCGCGTGTGGGTTGTCCCTCCCTAGTATTTAACTATAATTATGACTTGATTTGTTCAAAAAAAAAAATCAAAATCCACTTATCATTCACGACTGGCATAAAAGTACTTAAATTGGAGAGATGATAATACTTGCTTTATGGATTAAGAAATGGATAAAATAAGCGGGTATAAAGGCTTGATGTATTCCTTTGTTTCTATTCAATATTTATACCCATATAGGTTCAGTTAAGATGTAATGTGGATTGGTTCCTCTCTTCCTCTCACTCTCTCTGTCTATAGGACTCTCATCCTTATACTCACCCTTTTTTTTAATGATAGGTTTGCAAGACAAATAAAATGAAAATGGGTCTAGTTCTTACGTATACGCATATATACATATTCTTCACCAAATAAAATATTATTAAAATCATTTTTAAGAGATAACATTAATTGTATTGATTGGTAATCAAACATTAATGATATTAAGCGTATTTTAAATCTTAACATAGAAAATATCCTAATTAGTAATGGAAATGGGCTTGACTAATGAATTATTAATGATATCAATTGTATTTAAAATCTTACGATAGGAATTAAAGAAAATGGAATGATTGTATTATCCTTATTTTTGTTGGTAATGTCATATAAATAGGCTTGATTGATATTTGACTGGTAATGAAATATTAATGATACTAAATGTAATTGGAATCTTACCATGGGAATTAAAGAAAATGGGCAAACTACATTCATTGAATCTTATGACTAGTGTTTAGCAGTATGACTAGGTTCATCTACCTAAATTATATGGTAGGAGAATGAATTTTAGGAAATGGTTTTAAAATATTCATGATACTAAAATACTAAATGTATTTATACTTACCATGTGAATTAAAGAAATCGGAATGACCACGTTCGTCTAGCATGAATAGAAGGAAATAAGACAATCAATTTAAATTAGCTTGAGGTTATCTTCTTTGAATAACTATTATGGCAGGTTATAATATGTACGTAGAGAATAGATTCTTGTGACTAGCTAATATAATATTCAATTTAATTCATATACAATTATGGTAAGTAGACAAATTAGGTGAGGTGACATATTTAACAATAACGTCACTACTAACTATATTATCAGAGAGTACCAATTAGTTAATGGAATTAGAATACTTGATAATTGCTTAATTTGTTAAATCTCTAAAAGGAAATAATATGTATAAAAGTATGGGATATTATACTAATTACGCTGAAAATGAAAGTGTAGATTTTGGCTATTATAAGTGTATATAAAAGCTAATAGAGTTGCTCATGAATTAGTAATATTTGCCAAAACCATAAATGTATTTAGTTAGCTTCTTCCGATGGTACAAATAATAGTGCAATAACATGCAATAAGTAGAGAGCTCTTTTCCAAAACAACTCTGTTCGTAAAAAATATTTCCATCATAACACAATTTGAAATAATATATCATTTCTAATGTATTTAGTACCACATACTCAGTTTAATAAAATTGAAATCTGAAATATGAATGGTATATAATAATGTGAATCTTTTATTTTGTAGAATAAAAACGGAAGATAACGGATAGTTCTATGGTTTTGCAACTGGCAACATAATAACTCAAGCCAAAAGTTCTGTGGTTTCCATTTTGACCCTCAAGATCAGCAAGCGAAAGTAGGCAGGGGACCGAATGATGGCAACCGCCAACAGTCTAATGCATGGATTTTGACTATAGGAATGGTGGCACTAGCACTGGAAAGGAATAAACGCCAAGCACAAACCTACAGGAGATTAATTGATGTTTCAAAAATAGGAATCCCACCTGGCATCTGGCTGGCGGGAAGTGAACTTTGCAACAATTGTGAAATTTATTCCTAGTTTGAACTTTGAAGTAGAAAACAAGCCCATGCATTTGCAAAATTTTTTATCCATAGTAAATTGTACACGTTTTGATTCCATCTATTTCATCAATTTGTGCCCCTTATATTACTTTTATTATAATCTACAAACATTAATGCAATATCTTATATATAATACTAGGGAGGGACAGCCCGTGCGACGCTCGAGAATTTGGTGGTTGTAATTCAAAATAATTAATAATTATTTTTTAATATTTTGTAGTATAGGAACTGAAGTATGATGATTTTATCATGTGATTTTAATAAAAAAAACATAAGTTACATACTGAATCAATAAAATAATGTGCAATGAAACATCCTTATCGTTATACTATGTAAGAATCCGTTGTGATCAAAGATTATGTTTGAATTTCAACCGCAAAGATAATGGTAGTTTGAAAAGGTAAAAATGTTTAAAGTACAATTGAAAATTATCCAGAAGTCTCTTCTAAAACTTATCCAAGATGATAAAACATTTTAAAGTATCAATTGGATCCCTCATCTCTCGAATCTATATATGTTCGTGAAAGATCCCTTAAGCAATGCTTCTGATTTCTCCCTCGACTTAAGCTCAACCTGAACTATCAAATCAAGTTTATCCATCAATTACTTTGCATCCAATCTAATCTAAAATAATTTTATTTTAGACTAACTATTTATATAATTTGGTGGACATTATACGACTTAATCACATGTTTCTTACAGAGATAATAATGCTAAAAAATAATAGATAGATAAGAAACTTAAGTGGTCTTTTTCAAAGTTTTGTAGAAATTATTCAGATTTGGTGTTTTTTGCTAGGGACATTTCTTTATAATCTCATAAATAAGTTCAAATCTGCATAATTGTTAAAGATCTGAATTGAAACTATCTTGATTATAAAAAATTGGTGCAAATAATATTTTCTAAATTTGAAATCGTAGAAAATGGTAACTAAAATCAAAAGAAATTCCTCATATGAATTCGAATTGCAAACTATAGGTAGAAACTGCTTAATGATATTTTCTAATGTTTATTTGTATGAGTATCCAATATAGCAACTCTACTTAATTGACTCGTTTGAACTATGGATAATAGTTGCTTCAATCAAATCAATAAACATTATTTATCGTTGTACAACATACAATTATGAGTAATTGAATTCATACAATGCAATCAAAATGGTGCTATAGTTAAAGCATTTAAACTCATCAAGTTCCACTGCAAATTCTTTTAGATAGCATAAAAAGTAAATTTTTTGCATTTGAAACTATATAAACAGTAGAATACAAGAACGAGATCATAACAGGAAAAGCAAATAAAGTGCAAATGACATTTTAGTACTATGTAGCATGATTAATTTTCTTTTTTAGTTTCAATGAAGTACAAAATTCTAAACTAATAAATTTTACAATCATAAAATTCTCAATTAAAATAAACACAAGCTGAATTCCAAATCATATTACATGAAAGAATAACTACTTGAACCATACTATATCCATAATATACAATGCCATAATAATTCTGTTCAACCATCAAAAAATTTGTCAAGCATTAAACTATTAGCAGAATCACCAGACCTCAACTCCATCCCTTCTTGCTATGCTTATTGCAACACCCACACCCATATGCCTATTGCCTCAAATCCTCAAGTTTCAATCGCTTTCATCAATTTTTCATACCTTAGTTTCAACAATACTGATTAGCGTTTTCAAGCAATCTGAGACCTTAGAAGAAGATGTCAAGGTTGGCACTTTTTCATGGTAATTGTCAAATCATACCCTTTTCTTTTTTCTTTTTTTTCACTTGGAAATTTGGATTCCTAGCTACTTGGTAGCAACAAGACATCGGGAATTCTGGAAATTCAAACTCCTTTCTTTCGAGAACTGTCAAAATATATCATGCTTCTATATGATTTAGTTTGAGTGATATATAATATGTGACGATATGTGTAGGTGGTGAATCACAACAGATGAGAAAGTCTTTTTTTTTTGATAAAATAAAAATGCATTAAAACAAAGTCAAAGTCTATAGAGTAATAGTTAAAGTAAAGTCATCCATGTGTTGATGACACCCTTTTAAGTCTTGCAAAAGTAAAGGAAGGACAAAATCAGGATAGGATTAAAAAAAGGTGGAGTCTTCATTGATGCTTCTTCCCTAATTCGCTAGCATGTCTGCACATTTGTTTGCTTTGCGGTAGTTATAATAAAACATAACTGCTAGAATGTAGTCAACAGATCCCTGGAGTCAAGAACAATAGGAGAAAGTTCATGAGAAATAAAATTATTTGACTTAAATAAAGAGATAACACCTTGGCTGATGAGGGAAAGATGATAAAATTGTTTTTCTGATTATTTTAGAAAGTGACAACATTATCTCAAATCAGAGACAAAATCTCTAGGATTTACTAAGGAAAATAATACAATTAGTCAGTTTTTGGAATTAGAAGTATCAAAAAGCAAACTACATAGAGTTCTTGAATAAACCACTCATCAAAAAAAAAAAAACTACATACGAAGAAGACAAACCTAAAGAACTCACCTCAATTTAAAGGAAAAGTTACGCCTTATACCAAATATTTAATAGCCATAATAAAACCAAAGAGGTGAATCCAAAAAAGAAGAAAGGATATCGGCTTAACATGGGGGCATAAATATGATAATGATTGTTCAAATAATAATTAAGTTACTTAATTGTAATTAAAATCCAATTATGTAAACAACCAATTAATTCCTTAACGGATGAGAAAGGTTTTCAGGAAATTGGAAGGCTTGGATGTTAGTATAATAAATTATTAAAAGGGCTTTTATGTAATTCTATCAAAATACAAGCTTAATTCAGTTGTACTTGATACTCAACTTGGCACCAAACATTGCAACATATCAAACCTGCCCCTAATCTTAAATGTCTGAAAGGTTATATAAGTAATTATAATGAAATTAAAGTTGTAATGACTTGTACTCAATGCTCCAATTACACTTCAAACACTCTAACATTCCCAAAATAACCCTACACTTGCGGTTGAAATCTAAAAACCGTTTTTGTTCTAAACTCGTTCTTATATAGTATAAGAATTTATTCAAATAACTATATAAACTATGTTAACTACATATTAATAAAATAATAGAATTTTGGCGTTATTTGCTATAACTAATAAAAAAAATAAGTTTTGGACTGATCTAAGTTAATCATATACCATGATTTTGGACTGATATCGTGATAGAATTAACATTTTACCAATGACTATAAATGACTTGTTTACCAATGACTTGTTATAAATGATTATTCATTTATATTGTAAATGACTATTTTATTCTTATTTTAACAAATGAACTAATAAGCACTTGTTATTATTTTTCTTGAGCTTAACTAGGCTTGAACTCGAGATCGATGTTGAACTCGAGTTTTAAAATGAAAACTCGTGGAGGTCGGGATCGTGCTGGAAGTCAAGAAAATTGAGTCGATTCAACTCATTTTGCAATCCTATAAATGATAACCTTTTTGTTAAATCTATATGTTTTTTGTAAATTTAATATTAATATATGTAATCAAAAAGTGATTGGAAAAAAAAAAGTTTTGGACTAATCTAAGTTAATCATATAGCATGATTTTGGACCGATATGGTCATACAATTAGCAAAACTAAATTTTTTATCTATTTACCCATGTTAAAGAAATAAATAACGTTTTCTCTAAAACCCACTCTTGCGAATACAAAATTTATGTGTTGGAATACTTTGGCTATGACAATTAAAATTTACTTTTTTGGACTAATTTACCCCTATTATTGATAGAATTAAAAGTAGATCTACAAAAAGCAATTTTGGTCTATAAGTAAGTAAGTTCATCTCATCCTATTCGTGACGAAACACAAGGAACCTAGTTTTTCTGTTAAACTAAACATCTAACATAAAATCAACCAAACGTTTGACAACAAGATTACTCATCCGAAGATAAGTAACCATCTCTCATTTCATGAAGAGTTCGTTTGGTCCATCGGATCATATGATAATTTGGAGTTATTTACTTTTACTACTATAATGACATTTTATTCTAACAAGTGCATCAAGTCTACTATTTCCCTATAACATAATCTAATTTGTGAACTAATTTTGCCATGACTATAAATGACTATTAAGCTAAAGTTGAAATTATTTTCTAAAACTTCCTAGATGACATAAAACATTCGAAACTTGAAGTTATAAATGAATATATTTTAACAAATTTACGTTATAAATGACTATTTTATTCTTATTTTATAAATGTCTATGCATTTATGTTGTAAATGACTATTTTATTCTTATTTTAATAAATAAAATAATAACTGCTTGTTATTATTTCTCTCAAGCTCAACTATGCTCAAACTCGAGATCGATGTTGAACTCTAGTTTTACAATGAAAACTCGCGGAGCTCGGGATCGTGTTGGAAGTCGAGAAAATTGAGTCGATTCAACTCATTTTGCAATCCTATAAATGATAACCTTTTCATTAAATCGACATGTTTTTTGTAAATTTAATATTAATATATGTAATATAAAATGAATGAAAAAAATTAAGTTTTGGACTAATCTATGTTAGTCATATACCATGGTTTTGGACTGATGTGGTCATACAACTAACAAAACGAAACTTTTTATGCATTTACCCATGTTAAAGAAATAAATAATGTTTTCTCTGATACCCGTTCCTATGAATACAAAATTTATGTGTTGGATACATTGGCCATGACAATTAAACTTTACTTTTTTGGACTAATTTACCCCTATTATTGATAGAATTAATAGTAAATTTGCCAAAAAGCAATTTTGGTCTATAAGTAAGTAAATACATCTCATCCTATTCTTGACTAAACACAAGGAACTTGGTTTTTCTGTTAAACTAAACATCTAATGTAAAACTAACCAAACACTTGACAACAAGATTACTCATCTGAAGATAAGTAACCACCTCTCATTTCATGAAGAGTTCATTTGGTCCATTAGATCATATGATAACTTGGGTTTATTTACTTCTATTACTATAATGACATTTTACTCTAACAACTACATCGACTCTATTATTTCCCTATAATATAATCTAATTTGTAAACTAATTTGACCATGACTATAAATGACTATCAAGTTAAAGTTGATGTTATTTTCTAAAACTTCCTAGGTAGCATAAAACATTCGAAACTCGAAGTTATAATTGAATATATTTAACAAATTGATGTTATAAATGACTATTTTATTCTTATTTAACAAATTAATGTTATAATATTTTCATATTATATTGAACAACCAATACTCTTCTTTACTTTTCGCCCGATGGCCTATTGCTGAGTTTTTGGCTATATTAATTGACAAGTTTTAATCTAACTTCTTCTTCTATCTTTTATTAAGGGAAAATGGCCATTTTCGTCCATAAACCTTTTTTCCCGTCGATTTAGTCCCTAACTTTTATTTTTGGCCAATTTAATACATGAACTTAATTTTTAGGTCCAATTAAGGCCTTCTACGGCGGCGCCACCACTTGAAAGTAATTTAACTCCTAATTTAACATTAAACAAGGGCATTTTTGGAACTTTGAATTATCTCCTCTCCACTACCAACCTCCACAGAAATGAAAATTCGCAGGCTAATTGGACCGGACAGGGACAAAGTCAGTCTCCGCAGAAAAAGGGATATTTGGAGCCAATCTATTAAGAAACAAGAAAGAAAGAAAAACTCCTAAAGACGTAAGAGAGGGTTAGGGTACACAAGACGATTGAATTTGGAAATATTAGTGGTGGAGTGGATGGTGGGGATGGTGGAGTGAATTTGGGTTCAAAGCTCAAGTTGTGAATTGAGAAAGGGGAAGTGGGAAAATAAAAAATGGCGGATGTTTCATTGATGAGAGGGATGGTTAATGATGGCTGCTTGTCTATCTTTCATCGCCAATCACGGCTGGTTTCTTCTTATTAGTCCAAGTTTTATTTATGCTTTCTTTCTCTTTGCTGGTGGACGTTATGTTGTCCAATTTCATATGCTAATAAGAATTTTAAATCTTGATTACAGTTAGCGCAGTAACCGTAAGGGTGTCAAGCAGAAGAAGATCAACAGCAGCGAGAAAGGTTCAATTTCTTTCTAAAAGATCCTCCTTTTATGCTCGATACTCTCAGTCTCGGGATATTTTCACTACCAAACGGAGCCTTAATGATCTCTAACATCTTGCTTCTTCTTGACATGACTGACCCTTGTACTTCTTCTTCATCTGCTTCTAAGGCAACAAGAAGGCTGTGATGATTTAACTTGTAGAGCAAATGGGTCAGTGTGTTTGAGGCAAGTCCGACCCGTATCTTGGCTGGGCAACCCGGATGGCAAATGTGAGGGGGAAGGGGAGAGGGAGAGGGAGAGGAGAGGTTTGAGAGGATCCATCCCTCTTTCTAGGGTTGGGTCCTCTGTCTATTTAAACTTTCAATGTTTTCCTCACATCACGTTGCAACCAATGTTGCAGCCATGGCAGCGTCACTTTCCCTTTCCCTGACCTAATTTTGACATATCTGAGCCTTAAACCTTCAAAGTGTCCAGCAGTAGCTTAGGAATTTTGGCTCGGCATTTTGGGAACTTCTTGTTGTCTTGCTTCTGCTGAAGCCTCTGTAGCAAGCAAGCAATGAAAGACTAAGATGGAACAACCCACAACCACAGGCCAGTCGGTCTTCATCTGCTTCTAGCTTGCATTAGAAGAGGGCTGCTTCTAGTTGCCTTAGAAGAGGGCTGCCATCTTGTTATGTGGTTGTTCATTTTCTATAGACTCAATAAGAGGGCTTTTCAAAAGCTTCTATAGATTCAAAAGCAAATTCAAAAGCTGTTCATCTTCTTCATCTGCTTCTAAGGCAATAAGAGGGTTTTGATTACAATTCATACCTGAAGTTCCCAAAATGCTCTTGTTTAATGTTAAATTAGGAGCTAAATTACTTTCAGGTGATGGCGCCGCCGTAGAAGGCCTTAATTGAACCTGAAAATTAAGTTCATGTATTAAATTGGCCAAAAATAAAAGTTAGGGACTAAATCGATGGGAAAAAAAAGTTTAGGGACGAAAATGGGCATTTTTCCTTTTATTAATTTCCACACCACTTGTACAATTTTGATTCTAGACTATAGAGGCGTCCACCATACCAAAGACTCAGACTTTATTACTCCCTCCGTCCCATTTTGATAGTTCTTGTTTTTTTTTCACACAGTTTAAGAAAAAATAGTTAACTTAGTTGAAACAATCAATTTAGGTAGCTATTTTACTAAAATACTCTCACATTAATTAGAGTATAACTTTATGGGAACTTGAATTGATGGTAAAAAAATAATCAACTCTCATTAAATGGGATAGGTTTATAGTAACAATAACTTATATTGAATTAGTGTATTTTAAAAAAATTAAAATATAATTATATTTTTCAATTAGAAAGTGAACTATAATTTGAGACAGATAAAAAAGAAAAAAAAAACTATCAAAGTAGAACGGAAGGAGTATTATAATATCCAAAACCGTCATCTGTAAAAGTGTCTTGGTTGTGGAAAATTGATTGATAGTTGCCTGTTCATACTAAGACTTTACCGTGGCATCCAAAACCATGGGCATCCAAAACCATGGGCACTTATACAGCAATCAAGGCTGTGATTTTGAGAAGACTGCAACCCAAACCCGGAAACCTGTATAAATTAGAATAGTGTAAGATATATAAGATGATGATTGGCAAAAAAAAAGATTACAGCGTCCGCCAATTTAAAAGGAAAAAGGAATGGAAAGCAAAACCGGTATCAGTAATGTTTTGAAAAACTACGGAGTTATTATTGAACTAAACTAACCAAAATTCAATTAAATTTTGTTAAATGGAGCCTACTAGGCTACTATACTATTTATTGCAATTTAAAAGTCCAAATTTATTTGAAATTGCAGAATTCAATATAGCGAAATCCCAATTCATCAACTATATAACTATTGCGCATTCATGAATATAGATTTAGAAATAATGGTGCTGAAAGTTAAAAATTTTCAATAATAGTATATAGGTATAAAGCAAAACCCCTTGTTTGTTCTCTTTGGAAGTTTTTTTGCACTTAAAAATTAAGGTAGTAAGGTGTTAGTGAATTAAAAATTTAGAAAAACTTAATTATACACACAAAAACAGCAAAATATCCACTATACTACCGTTTGACGTTCACTTAGGCCGTCCGCTTTCTGTGCATAAAAGTGTTACATTCAAATATCCACCTCAACCGCACCTTTTGAATCCATCACGAATTTACGATTCCACTTAAATGTTTCTTCCAAAAAAAAAAAAAAAACTCTTCTTTTCTAATCATTTGTAAGTTTAGTTTTGAAAAAAAAAAAAAGAAACAACTTATAACTGTGAATTAGTACATTCTTAGTTCATTCTTCATCCTTCGTATACTTTTGTTTGATTTCCTTATTTAATTCTTCTTCTTAGTTAATTATTCTTCATCCATTCCATCGTCCCAAAACACGCCACCAGCTGCACCATTTTTTCTTTTTTGGAGGGCTCCCAGACGTCCCTACCATGTGAATCGAACTGCTTTCTTTTTGACTGAATCGAGCATCTCTTCTGAGATCAGTTAAAAACAACAGAGATTAGAAGTTTTGCAGCTGCACCTAACAGGCAAAAGCTTCTCCTCCTTTACTAGTTGTTGGAAGAAAAGCTCACTTTACCCGGATGGCTGACCCTGTTATCTCTCTTGTTATTAAGAGAACTAGCGATCTGCTGATTCAAAATGTTGTTTTCCTGAAAGGCGTTCGAAGACAAGTTGATAGCCTCAAAAATGATCTGGTCCGGATGCGATGTTTCCTGAAAGATGCTGATCAGAGGCAAGATGAAGATGAGAGGATTCGCAACTGGGTTTCTGAAATCAGAGCTGCGGCCTACGATGCGGAGGATATTATTGAGATATTTGCCAACAAAGTTGAGTTCTTCACAAAGAACAAGGGACTCGTCACCAAATTGACGTATTATCCCTTGAAAATTGTGAACCGCTACAAGATAGGTAAAGAGATTGAATCCTTGCGGATGAGGCTCAAGGAGATTGCTGATAGCCGCGAAGAGTATGGTATCAAAAATCTTGGAGAGGGGATGACTGCACACGGGGAAGAGCTTCAACGGATCCGGCGATCCTTTCCTCTCAGCGAGGACAAGGATGTAGTGGGCTTCGGGGAGATAACAAAATCGCTGGTGGCAGAACTTTTGAAAGAGGACAAAAACCGCCGTGTGGTTTCAATCGTCGGCATGGGAGGTGCTGGTAAGACAACTCTAGCCAAGAAAGTTTATAACCATGCTGACGTCAGGGCAAGATTCAACTGCCGTGCTTGGGTATGCGTCTCTTCAAGCTACGATCACAAAGAGACGCTGAGGGCAATCATAAAGCAATTAAATCCGATAACTAACGAGCTACTTGACGTGTTGGAAAAGATGCAGGAGCAGGACTTGGAAGAAAGGCTCTATCAAGATCTACAAGACAAATGTTATCTTGTGGTACTTGATGATGTATGGAAGGAAGCAGCGTGGGATTGTCTTGCTAGGGCCTTTCCTGATGTTAATACATCAAGTAGAGTGGTACTTACGAGTCGCAATCGGGATGTGGCCCAACACGCAGATGCTCTTAGCAAACCACAAGAGCTGAAAACTTTGGGGCAAAAAGACAGCTGGCAATTGTTTCTCAAAAAGGCCTTAGGCCATGGAGCTAATGCTGGGTGTCCTCCCGATTTGGAAGAAGTAGGCAGAGAGATTACCAGAAGATGTGATGGTCTGCCGCTGGCCATCACGGTTATAGGTGGCCTGCTGCTGGCAAAGAAAAAGATGAAGAGTGAATGGGAGACAGTTCTCAACAACTTTAACACACACCTATCAGGGGGCCAGAGTGGAGTATCAGCAATTCTGGAATTAAGTTATGCAGACCTTCCTGCCAATCTGAAATTTTGCTTTCTGTATTTGGGTTTGTTTCCCGAAGACTCCGTGATTTCTGTGCGCAAGTTGATCCATATGTGGGTTGCAGAGGGAATAATGCAGAAAAGAGATGCAGTAAATTTGGAGGAACCTGCAGCATATGATGATGTGGAACGACTTTGTAGCAGAAATATGGTCCAAGCGGCGGAAATGACTGGTGATGAAAGGATTAAAAGCTGCAGAGTCCATGATTTACTGCGAGAGCTTGCAATCAGAAAGGCAGAGGATGAAAATTTCTTTCAGATCCATGACACCAGAGATAATGAAATATCAGCCAAATCCAGGTACCTTGCTGTTCATGTTCTCCCTCTGGATAAAAATTATTTTGGGTCTTCGACCCCTCCTCTCCGGTCTCTACTTTTTTTCAATATCCGCGGTGGTTACGGGAAAGACATTAGTCTTAGCTCCAAAAGTTTCAGAAAGCTTAGGATATTAGACTTTGAGAATGTTTGGATGGGTTATAATTTGCTAAAAGGAATTGGTGAAGTCAGGCTTCTAAGGTACCTCAACGTAAAAGGTACATCCATTGGAAGGCTCCCTCATTCCTTTGGTCGGTTGCGAAACCTACAAACTCTTGACGTACGCAACTTTCACCGAGTGAGAGTTTCAAATTTCATTTGGATGCTTGAAAGTTTACGGCATCTATATGCGTATAAAGTGGAATGTGATGTGCCTCTTAAAATTGAAGGATTGAGGAATCTCCAGACTCTGTCACGCATACGCTTTGATGACATTATGCACAATAACATGATAACTCTGACAAGTCTTCAGAAACTGGGAATTTGGGTGGATGAAAGGTCAGAGATAGACAAACTCTGCATGCATTTATCTGAGGTTGGAAGTCTGAAGACGTTACATCTTTACTGTGCTGACATAAGCCTGTGGCCATCTCTAGCTGGACTGTCTAAGCTCCATCATGTAACAGAGCTCAAGCTATCCGGGTCGGGTTTGAGAATGCTGGATTTCCCTCCAAATCTCTCTCGCTTGTCATTGAAAGACACATTCCTCTGGAATGACCCAATGCCAGTGCTAGAGAAGTTGGGACAGCTGTCGTTCCTCAAAATGAAAGATGCATATAAGGGACCGCAGCTAGTCATTTCTAGGCAAGGGTTTCACCAATTGAAATTCCTTGAGCTCAACCGCCTACATGATTTGCATGAAATAAAGGTGGAGGAAGGCGCACTGCCACAGCTCCAGCGCCTGAGAATCAGGGACTGCCCCAAGTTAGAGCAGTTGCCGGAAGAGCTGAAGCACATGTCTACTCCTTGATGCGCTTGAGCTTGTGGACATGCCAGAACATTTCAATTGATGATGCGGATACGGTTTCCAGAGTCCCTAACCTCAGAATATTTTGACTCGCCGAAGGAAAGGTGAACGGTGGCGTGATTGACAGTTCAGAGATGATCTTTTGTAAGTTTTGGCGTGATTGACACTAAATTAATGTGTTTGTTACTAGGGATGGCAACGGGGCGGGGTTGGAGCGGGGGACCCCTCCCCCGTCCCCCGCCCCGTTGCCTATTAGTTCCTCCCGTCCCCCGCCTCCCGCTCCCCCCGCCCTACCCCGCCCCGCCCCGCTTCCTCCGCGGGGGCACCCGCGGGGTTAATAAAATTTTATTATATAATTTTATTATAATTAAATTTTAATAAATAATCAAGTGCTAAAATATCAACACATCATCAAATTATTATTCATTGTAATTTTACAATTGAAACTCATAAAAACAATCAAACAGAAGTTATTTGAATACAATCCAATATGATGAAATAAATATAACTAAAATAGTCAAATTTTCACTTTTAGTACAAATGCAATCATTAATTCATCATTGTGTTTGTGCTTTTTTTTGAGAAAAAAGTGTTATTCTATTAAGTGTAATTAGAAATTTAGTATAAATGTATTAGTAAATTTAGTATAACTAATTAATAAATTCTATTAGTAGACATGTATAATTATTCATATAATTGATAATATCAATTATATTACATAAACTAATATACATTATATAATACATCTAACTAATACTATCATTATCATAAGTTTATAACTAATTAACTTACATATAATATATAGTCATTTATATATATATATATATATATATATATATATATATATATATTTTTTTTTTTTTTTTTTTTGTTTTTTGCGGGTGGCGGGCGGGGGATGGGGCGGGGGAGTATACCCCCGCCCCCCGCCCCGTTTCTAAGCGGGGGGAAAAAATTCCCCCCCGCCCCTGCCCCGTGAGCCCCCCGCGGGGCAGGCACCCGCCCCCATTGCCATCCCTATTTGTTACCAAAAAGAAAATGATCAAATTTACCCCTCCTAATTCAAAATCCTCTCATGGTCTGATTGTTGACCCACTTTCTTGGTAAATGAATTAGTTTTCACCAAGTGCAGAAAATTAAAAAAAAACTAGCAACTCACCTTATTCAAAAATGCATTTAAATGAATTACTATATTTTTCTTGTTCTAGTTACTAGTTCATGTAACCTTCACAAAACTCTTAAGGTTGGAAGCCTAAGGACCTTACATCTTCAGACTCAATGGGCAGGGTCAGAGTCTTTAGCTGGACTTTCTAAGCTCCATCATGTATGTAACAGAGCTTACACTATCCGGGCTGTTTCTGAGAATGCTGCCTCCTGATTTCCCTCCAAATCTTTCTCGCTTGTCTTTGAAATTTAGAGATCTCACGGATGACCCAATAAGTGTGGAGAAAGGTGCATTGCCACAGCTCCGGTGCCTGAGAATCAGGCAATGCAGCGATTTAGAGAAGTTGCAAGGAAATAATGAAGTTAGTAAACAAATCAGGAGGAATTCATTCCATATAAAGTGTTGGTCCATCTGAAAGTGAGGATTGATTGCTTCCTAAACACTACTCACTATACATATAAGATGTTTAAAAAAAAAAAACTTAAGCATGTAGTAATCAAATAACAAGCTATTCACTTAATTGTTTGGGATAAACATTGAAGGGAAAAACATTACAGAGGGGAAAATTTTTAATTCTTACATGTAATGTTATTTTTTTAATGTGTTTCGTAGCAATTCCATATTTACAAAAATTAGTACGAATGTCGTGTGTAATGGATGATCCAAGATTGTATGCAGTTTATAAGTTTGACACTCCCTTTTAATTCTTCGTGATTACTAGTTAGTTGATTCTATAACATGTATAGCCTTGAAGGAAATGTATTTGCTTCTCGAACAAAAACAAGTGTAATTTTGCTTAGGGTTATTATCACTTTACCCTCTTCAACTATATTACTACTATCAGTTTATCCCTTAACGTTTTTTTTTAGTCACTTCATTCCCATAAGTAATTCAACTTAACATGTTAACAAATTTTGGACAAAAATACCCTTTTATTCTATAGCATTACTATATTGTTATTATTACTTTATTCCTTTAAATTATAGTGATATAATCGCTTTAATTCCTAATATTATTTTCTAGGCATTTTACTTCATCATTAATCTAATTAGTATGGTAAAATTTTTTTAAATATATTGACCCTTTTATATATATAATTTAAAATCAAAAAGTTAGAATGATTATTCTTCTTCTTTCCACTTTAAGAGATCCAAAAATATTAAAATAAAAGGATTTTCTTAAATTTCTTTTTTTTACACTTATTAATATTAGGAAAAGACAAAGAGATAGGAAAAGAAGGAGACAAAAAATTAGATTTTGCAAATAAATTAATAAAGAAAAGTCTAACATTATCGTATTAATTTAAGGTTGTTGGAATTAGAATTGAAATCTGATGGTAAACAGTAAAGTAAAATAATTTTAAAGTAATAAATTTATTTAATTCTTTCTTATTTGTATTTAAAAAAAATTGAGCTCTCTCTCTATCTCTCCCTCCCCTTTCCAATATTTCTATTTGTTTTAATATTAATAAGATTGCGAAGAAGAAAGAGATTAATGTTTTGACTTTTTTTTTGATACTAAAGATGAAAAGAGCCACTTTAATTTTTTTTATTTTTTTTATTATACAATGAGGAGGGTACTTTTTCTAATTTTTTAACTTGTTGAAATGGTGTAAAGGTGGGAGAAATTGTCTAAAAAATAACTCTATGGGGTAAATGGATAATGAGGCTGTAGTTTATGGGGGTAAAGTGATAATATAATAACCTTTAGGGCTAAACTTGTCTTTTTACTTTAATTAACAAACTCCATTAAATTTGACAGTTAGTTTTGGGGGGTAAAGTGACTAGAAAATAATGTTAATGGGAAAATTGATAGTGTCATCAAACGTTAATGGGATAAAGTGATAATAACCAACAAAAAGGGTAAGGTATAAAATATTTGAATGACCAAGTTTAATAATTTCATGCATTTATCGTGCTAGCTTCAGTAGATATTAATAAATACATGATTGGAATTAAAATCAAGATTGTAGAAGGGGTCCCCCTTATATAGGTTTCTCTGTGGGTCCCCCTTATATAGGTGGAGTCTCGAGAAACCGGCCCAACAGAGCAATCTAAGGGGGACCCACAGAGAAACCCTATCCAGCCAATTGGATAATTGTATGGCATAATTGGAAATGGATAAATTGCTGAAGAAGTCGTTTCTTGTGTTAAAAGGGCTGATTACTGTAACAAATAGTACCTGTATCTTTCTTTCTTCTTGCACTCGTGCCTTTCTTTTTCTCTTTTTCATATGTGTAGAAATTAATTTGCACTTGAACTTTACAGGCCAACAAGGGGACATGTTAGAACAGAAGAAAGGAACACAGCAAAAACACATTTGAATGAATGCTCCAGCTGAATAGTGGCGTACATTTTGTTTACCAGATTATATACTGATCTAGTTAGCACAGTTCTCAATTGTTTTGGTGCGCCGCCTGCTCTTTCGTTGCCAGGGGTTACTATCCTCGACCCCTGTGCAAGCAAAACATCTTCTGTTGAGATCCATGCTTCCAATTGCTCATAACTTTCTTACCTGCAACGGGTCAAAACATCTCAACTGGCTGCCGGGCTGTGTCAGCTCGGAAGCCAGCGGTTCTTTAAAAAAAAAAATGTTTGGCTTTTACACAGCCCGGCAGGAATAGTTCAATACATATTGCTTGTCAGACCTACAGACGTCCTTTTTTTTTTTTTGACAATATTCTGAGTAATTAGCCAATGAAATGGGACTGTTCGGGTCACAGATTTGTTCAACGGGCTAGCTATTAGTAAGGTTGTAAATGAGTCGAGTCGCATATCAAGTTTGACCTAGTCGAGTCAAATTTCAATTTAATTCTATCGAATTCGAATTCGATGAGTTTTCAATATAAAATTCAAGTTTGAATTCGATCTTAAATTCGAATCTAGTCAATCTCAAACCCCAACCTATTCGAGCTTAAAAAGGTCAAATTAATTATTTTATATTTTAAAAAATGAATAAAATATTTATTTTTCCTTAATAAAGCATAAAAATGTTAGAGAAATATATATGTAATTTTACTATTAAAATAAAAATAATATATGTGCGTGTAATCAATTTGGCTCATGAACTAATTAACTAAGCTTTTCTATGCTCAATTCGAATTTAATAACTCGATTTGGTCGGTTCGAACTCGGCTCAAATTTTGGCCGAATCCGCTTGCAAGCAACTTGATTGGTTTGCCACCCTAGATACCGGATCCATTATAATGTTCCGAGGTTTAGCACCACAGTCGACAATTTCAGGCCCACTGCGGCAGTTGGGGACTCGATGGAGCCATAATTGTGGATTAAACAAACTTGTATTAAGCAATTATTAATGTTGGTTTATGGGATGTAGCGAAGTACCACTATCATTGGATACCTAATCAGTTCAACCTTTGAGAATATCAAAAGCTTTCACTTCTCCCTATAATTGTTCAGAAACAGAAAGTCTTGCAACTTTGATCTCCAAAATATGCCTTTGACATAACATATTATTAATTGACATGAGAGTGGTTAATTAATAGTTAATTGTGTCCTTTGGCACTTGGCATCATTCTGGTCATAGGAATAATCCGTTTCTTAATTCTTAATAGCTTTGTTTTCTTCTCCTGGACTGCAACTAATGACCCATTGACCAGATTCGAGTGTACACGGGTCCCTTCAACACTAGTAAATTGTACATGGATTAACAAACTTGCTCCAAAAAAAAAAATGATTTCTGATTAGTAGAATAATAATAATTTTTCCTTGGCTTATAAAATTGCTAATTCCGTACAGATTATTTTACAATGGACGTTACTAAGAAAGGGGCTGATGCCAAAGAGACGAATAACAACTTCATTGGGATCCAATGTAACAAATTACCCCAAGTAAAAAAAAAAAATTAAGTTATGTCATTGTTTAACAATTAATTGCGTTATTAAAAGAGTGTATATATATATATATATATATATATATATATATATAAGTGTATCACTAATATTGAGGCCCCACAATCACATCATAAATTCATTCAACTATTTAATATAGAGGCAGGATCCATGCCTAGATCTAGTGGTTGTGTGGTGCCTTTCCTTGAAGACAAGTTAGTCACAACTAAAGCACAGTAAAAGAAATTTAAGGAAAGAAATTTAAAAAAAAAGGAAGAAAGGCTATCCAAAGGAAATTTTGATAAATTTTTTGTGATTTCATCTTTCTAACATGTAAAAATTATATGTACAATCAGTCTACTAGAAACCCATGAGTGGCCGAGTAGGTTTGAAATTACACCGTGTCGGCAAAGAATCTTGTAACCTGTTAAATACCTGCATTTTAAATATTCGGGCAACTGGAGTAAAGAAAATATTTTGTAGCGACGTAAACTGATTCCGTATACCAAATCACAGTTTTTTCTTTTTAATGTTCATTAAATTCTAGACTTTTTTTTTATTATACTTTATTTTCATATAGAAGGCCACAAACCACAAAATGTTGGACACGAGCTCAAACGGTTGTCAGGAAAGTCGCTCAAATCGATTTTGTGTAAAATATACAAGATGTAATTTTATATATACACGGTACAATTAACTTTTAACAATGTGCAATTATAGAGTAAAATTTTATAAATTTCACGTGTAATGTGAAAAATAATATATAAAATATCATCTGAATCCTAAATTCTTTTCGACCAAATTTTGACCACGACCCTTCAGGACAATTGGTTCTTGAACGGTTGCTTCCCGTTCCTGCCCCTCCTCCCAAGATGCTGTGCATGTCAGTGAGCAGACTGAGCAGAGTATCTATTGCCCTCATGCGTAAAGCTGTGTTCTAATAAATGCAAAAGATTTCACCCTTAGAGCACAAGCAAAAGCATTAGGACGCTTATCCACGTTAGCCACACTTAAATCACAATTCGAATCTTGATTTTTTTTTTTTGGTAAGAGCGAATCTTGAACTTGATAATTAAAGGTTGGGTATGAGAACAGTAAGAGGGACTAAATAAGGTAGGGATTCAAAGGATAAATATGTTTTTGGTAAATAAAAATTGGATGAATTTAACTTCAATTACTATTACGAGTCAGAACATGCTTTTGAAACTATACAAAATCGTTTACAGAAATTTTTGCGGATCATTCATTAACATAACTCTCACATCTATTGCAAGATTCAAACACACGGTCTTTTGTGATGAAGTGGCTCACTCTTACCAACTAAACCAAGTTATGTTGGTATACTCAAAAGCTTATCGTCCATACAATTTGGAGCTTTTACTAACATCATGACGTAGGGATTAACGTAATCTTATTACGTAAAGGGTTACTCATGAAATCTCAAAGAGAAGTCATGATGGTAGTTTAGAACTTTAGAGCTCAATTAGTCAATTAGAACTACTTGTACTTTTAACCAAAAGAGAAAAGAAAATAGAAGGAAAATTAGAAAGATGAGTTCATGGTTGGTAGCTCAACATCAAACTCATTTACTTCAATTTATTCCGTCCAACCTAATGTGTAAAAAGAATAGGTAGTGTGTTGCTATAGTGTGTAAAAATTGTCTACTTTTAGCTGGCACTCATATCTGTTAGGTAGTGGCAAGAGAAAAGAAACAAAAAAAAAAAAAAAGAAGAGGGCAAGGTAATAAAATATTTGAATGACCAACTTTAATAATTTCATGCATTTATCGCGCTAGATTCAGTAGACATTAATAAATACTTGATTGGAATTAAAATAAAGATCGCAGAAGCTTGAGTTTTTTTTTTAGTTAAAAGCTGTAAAGACTAGTATAACTATATAAACTTGAGAAGGTAATTTATATAATTACTTTAAAAACGAAAAGGTGGCTTCCATGTCCATGCTAAATTCTACGCAAAAGTGGACACTCTTTTTGTCACATACATGAAGGAAAAATATATATATTTTTTCTTTTTTCTAGCATTTGTTGCCTGACCAATTATTATTCACAATTGGTTAAAGAAATAATTCTGCAGATGTTAATATGTACGTTTACATTAACACATGAAATATGCACATTCATTTATAAATTCTGATATTATTCGTATAGAAAGTATTTGAAAACAAATTCTTCTGAGCATAACAAGTTTTCTACCGTCTTTTTATTTTTCCTACTGTTTGATTATATTCTGACATACGTAACATCAAAAATAATACAGCGGGAAATAAAATTTTTTTCCCAAATAATTAACTATTGATCTTACACATATCCAATCCGATGTTCAACTATGAACCTGTGGATCAATTTTTATCAATATCACATGAATTAAACAACAAAATGAAAAGATTTTTTTAAAAAAAAACCTAAAGAATCCCCAGATTCTATTACACGTGAACGAGACATGAATCCTAGTAACCACAGTAAGCTTCATGCATGAACAAGAGTAAAGAGTAAAGACAGAGAGTTCAAATTCCCATTTCACCCTTCCCTAATGACTTTCCCAAACATTTCAAGTTCAAACTCCACCTCAGCAAGGAGGCATCTGTCTTTTCAGACATCCCACCCAATCATCTCATCCCACGTGTCAGTTAAAGAGAAGCGTAAACAAACAGAACAAAATCGGCAGTTGCAGACCAAAATAAATAAACCAAAATACAGAAATTTAAAACAAACAAACAACCAGTCACTTTCTTCTTTCCTTTGACATTCTACCTCTGCAATCTTAATTCATATTGAAATTACCATTACACCCTTTACATGTTAATTGTTTTTAATACATATTTTTTACTTTTACCATTCAGAATCCGAGTATATATATAAACAAGACTGAGAGATAACCCAAGTACCCAACCAAACATCTCATTCTTGCTCTCTCTGTAATGGGTTTTCCCTAAGGTATGTTTCTTTTCATTTTGTCCTTGATTCACTTAGTGTATACATATGTTTTCTGGTTGAATCGTTATTGAATTTGGTGACCCTTTGGGGTGATATAACTGTAGGATCAGTTGATTGTAGTCAACTGTGATTAGTTTTGTGACTTTGTCCACTTGATAGTTGTTGACCCCGGTTTTCTTATGTGGATTTGAATTCTTTTGCGTTTTTTTTTTTGGCAAAGTTTTTAATTTGTTTAAAGTCTTGATTTCTTGATGGATGGAGTTGGACTAAAGTTGGCGTTTCTGGTGATCAGTTAAAGATCTGTTTTTTGAAGTAAAACTGTAAAGCGTTTGATTATTCACTTATTGCATGATCTTAGTTATGTCCTATTCCAGTGCTTCATTCTTGCACTAATTGAACAATAATAGCCATTTGTTCATTTGTCATATGCTTAGTGTATCTGATTTGGTTTTACTGATGGTTGCTTTGTCTAAATTTTGGTGTTCTGAGTTAAGTTATAAGGATTTTTATTGCAGGGATGCTGTTTATTTGGTTTAAGAGAAGTTATATAAGTTGATTTCGGAGTTTTGGGATGCCTGGATTCGTTATGGAGGTAAATCATGAAGAAGGCCCAGCGAGTGAAGTGAATGAGAATGGAAATTCTACCAATGGTAAAGAGAATGTGGTTGCAAATAAGTCCCTAAATGAAGGTTTGACTACTCAAAATCCTCAGAATGGCGGCACAGGGAATGTGGTTGAGGGTGTGGTTGAGACCTCTATAGAGCAGCTTTATGAGAATGTGTGTGAGATGCAAAGTTCTGATCACTCGCCCTCTAGGGTGAGTTTTGGATCAGAAGGTGAGGAGTCTAGGATTGATTCTGAGTTGCGACATCTTGTTGGAGGAGAGATGAGAGAAGTGGAGATAATGGAAGAAGAAGAAGGGGTGAGGAAGCCAGAGAATGATGATTCTCATAGTGATATTGCTATTAAAAATGAAAGTTCCTCAATTGGAAACTTGGAAAATTCCCAATCTGGAAGTACCAAGACTACTTCAGCTCAATCAAAGAAAGCAACTCAGTCGCAGTTGGAGTCTGATGCATCAGCAGTCTCAAGTCCCAAGGGTAAAAGTCCTCATGGGAAGCCTCCCAAAGATAAAAGGAATGAGAAAAATCAAAAGAAAGGAATCACGGGAGGAATCTTCTCAAAGAAACAGAGCAATTCCCCTTCAGGGGGATTGAAACTACAGAATGGCAGTGAGGATTCATCGGAATCAGGCTTGGACAATCCTGATCTTGGGCCATTTCTACTTAAGCAAGCTAGGGATTTGATTTCTTCTGGAGATAATCCCCAGAAGGCTCTTGATTTAGCCCTTCGAGCAGCAAAGTCGTTTGAAAGATGTGCCGATGGCAAGCCCAGTTTGGATCTGGTGATGAGTTTGCATGTGACTGCTGCAATATACTGTAACTTAGGCCAGTATGGTGATGCCATCCCAGTTCTGGAGCACTCAATTGAAATTCCGGTGATTGAGGAAGGCCAAGATCATGCCCTTGCTAAATTTGCTGGTTATATGCAATTGGGAGATACTTATGCAATGCTGGGCCAGCTAGAGAACTCCATTATGTCCTATTCAACAGGTTTAGAAGTCCAAAGACGCATATTGGGAGACTCTGACCCTAGAGTTGGTGAGACCTGCAGATATTTGGCTGAAGCTCATGTCCAGGCGCTGCAATTTGATGAAGCTGAGAAGCTCTGTCAGATGGCTCTAGATCTCCATAGAGAGAGTGGTTCTCCTGCTTCTCTTGAGGAGGCGGCGGACAGAAGGCTCATGGGACTGATTTGTGAATCCAAAGGAGATCATGAAGCTGCTCTTGAGCATCTTGTTTTGGCCAGCATGTCCTTGGCAGCCAATGGGCAGGAAGCAGAGGTGGCATCTGTTGATTGCAGCATTGGGGACACATATTTATCTCTAAATCGATATGATGAAGCTATTTTTGCTTATCAGAAAGCCCTTACAGCTCTTAAGTCTGCTAAGGGGGAAAATAATCCTGCTGTTGCTTCAGTTTTTGTTCGTCTGGCTGACTTGTATAACAAGACAGGGAAATTTAAGGAATCAAAATCCTATTGTGAAAATGCCCTTAGAATTTTTGGGAAGCCCCCACCTGGTTTTGCTCCAGAGGAGATTGCTAGTGGTCTGACTGACATATCTGCCATCTATGAATCAATGAATGAGCTTGAGCAGGCACTTAAGTTGCTGCAGAAGGCACTGAAGATGTATGATAATGCCCCTGGTCAGCAAAATACAATAGCAGGAATTGAGGCTCAGATGGGGGTTTTGTACTACATGTTGGGAAACTACTCAGATTCATACAACTCGTTCAAAAGTGCAGTGCTGAAACTCCGCGCCTGTGGAGATAAGAAATCAGCCTTCTTTGGTATTGCTCTTAATCAAATGGGGCTTGCTTGTGTACAGCGATATGCAATAAATGAAGCTTTGGATCTGTTTGAAGAATCAAGAAGCATTTTGGAACAAGAATATGGACCATATCACCCCGATACGCTTGGTGTTTATAGCAATCTTGCTGGCACTTACGATGCAGTGGGCAGGTATGCCACTTTCTGGATCTCAATTTCGACCTCCAATTTGTTCTTTCCATCAATTATTTGCATTATATTGTGATTCAAACTTTTTGCTAGTCATCTTACCTCCATTGTATTTATTTAACTTTAAAAGTATCAGGGTCTTCTGAAACATATATGCTGTAGTGGCAGTAAGATATATAGGCAAGTTACGAACGTGGGACTAACTTATTTTTTTTGACAAATGGTCATGGTCCGTTTGGTGAAAGAAGAACTGACAGGATCAGCATTTTCGAGTCTGTGTTTCAATACAATGTAATTACAGTTTTTGATTTTGGACGAGTCTGTTAATCTGAATCTTTATGTAGGTTGGAAGATGCAATAAAAATGCTGGAGTTTGTTGTTGGAATGAGAGAGGAAAAGCTTGGGACAGCAAATCCTGATGTGGATGATGAGAAGAAGAGGTTGGCTGAGCTATTAAAAGAGGCTGGTAAGGTTCGGAACAGAAAAGCCAGGTCACTTGAGAACCTGCTTGATTCCAACAATCCTACAAACAATCTAAACAATGATGGCATCAAGGTCTGATAAGATTGGTTGTATATTGATTCACTGTTCACACAACATATTTATACAATTGAAAAAGGAATTTGAAGGTATAGAAGATGGATGTATTTATTAGATTCTTGTTTTGGGGTTGGTTAAAGTGTACACTACTCCTGTATGGGGGTGTGGTATAGTGTTGATTCATGTTATTTTATTGGTGAAGGTGGTTCTGTACCAAATGTTAAATTTATTTACAGCATTTGTTTGTAACTTTATAATCATTGTATATCTTTATATATGAAAAAGGAAAGAACAGAGTGATTGATACTTTTTATATTAGTACTTCTCTTGCATAATTGATTGATCTATTTGTTTCTTCCAATTAAATAAAAAACATAACAACAAGAGGAAAAGTTTGTCATGCTTCACACCTGGAAATGGACTCAAAATGGATCTTTGAATTTAACCAACATTTTGTAGTTAAAAGTCAATACGTTGAATCAATCTATGATTCTGCTGCCTTGACGTTGTCAACATTAGACACATATGATAAAATCTGCAATTTTTTTTTTTGTTGAGAAACTGAAGAACTGACATTTGTTGCAGTAAAGATTTTGTGAAAGCTATTGTTCTCTTAGGATTTCAAAGATCTAAGAATATGATCAATCTAGTGGTCGCTGTCCAGAATTCTCAAGATGGTTTGGTTGGTTGGTAGAATTTAATTCTGCACTGTTCTCTGCTCTTTTTTGCACCTCTATTGGTGCAAAGAATAAATATATCCAGAAGGAAATTTTCTTCATTCTTTTTTCATCTAAAAAGAACTCTTACCTTCACTTCCTTGGACAAACTTGGTTACAATTCTGTATCAAGCATTTGTATACTTCTTTGTTTAATTAGACTGAGGGAAATAGATTCTTTTTCTCTCAAATCCTTTGCTAACTTAATATGGAGCCGTGAATTCCACAGAGAAGACAGATTTGGAGGAATCAGAATATTCCACAGATTGGCATAGCTGGATTGTTACAAGAACAAGTCTAAAAATATATACCATTTAACATGACGGGTAAATTTTATATATATTAACAGTGTATATACTTTCACCATTAGATTCATGATACATGTGCAAAAGTTGGATTTCAAATTCAAATTTTACGTAGTTGTCGTTCATCTAAGATACTATCAGTGTGAGGAAGATTAATCCTTAACATTAATACAAATTTAGTGGACAAGATTGAAGAACCTAAAGGGGAAGTAAAAGCTTCAAAGTCCACATCAATTCCAGCTAATAATGTGCACCAGCCATTCTTCCTTAGATCTGACATGTCTCCGAAGCTCATCTTTTGCTGTTTGAAGAGGATAGTGGACCAGCTGTACTTTATATTATACGATGGCCTTTCCTTTCAGCATTGGTAGAACTTCATTTTCAGGATACATTTACTTCAAGGCCTCCTTTGTTTTTTTTTTTTTTTTTTTTTTTTGCTCCCTTTTATTCCTCGTTTTAGGTTATACATTCTTCCAATTAATATATCTTTCTCTTGAACTTTTTGAAACATTTTACTGCATAATTTAAAACATTCTTTGTTGGTTGAACTTATTCTTCATACCTGCTTTCAATGTTACCGAATACCAACATCCGATAGGACTATATTGCTAGTAGTTGGTGCAGCACATCAGTCCTCGCTAGGCTTGAAATTTGGAAGTAAGACAGCTCCTATTATTGAAATCAAGTCTGCCCTATTTGTCAAGCAATCTGAATTTTGGTAATCTTTTAAAATCAGCTTTGCCAGTTGTGTGCTCAGCCCCCATCTCTCCCATGTCCCCATTCTCTCAGGCAGTGGGGGAGCCAAGGAATGTGGGAGGGGAATCATTTTAATTGGGGCTAACTCCACTTTGTACCCCCAAATTGTACTACTTTTTTGTTTTGTACCTTAAACTTCAATTTTGGATACGTTACACATTAATCTCTCCATTTTGGACACCTTGCATCTTAAGTTCTTAAATTTGTTCCCTTTGAATTCAATCAGCAACAACGTTAGTAAAATTAATAGTATAGACGATCCAACAAATCATTGATGGTGTGCTAAAAGTAGTGAAAAGGTGTCAAGATATTGTAGGGAAAATAAAGTAATATATTGTCATTAATTTATACTATCCTTTATTCCATTAATTTTGCTAATAATATTAGTAATTGGGACCATAAAAAATCAACGACAATGTACTGAAAGTGGGCAAAAAGAGCCAAGAAGAAATGATACATTGATATTAATTTTCACTATTCTTTAACTCGTTAATTTTACAAACATTGTTGTTGATTGAATTTGAATGGGACAAGCTTGAGGGTTTAGAGTGCAAAGTATCTAAAATTAAAGTTGAGGGTACAAAGTGAAAAAGCGATACAGATTTGAGTGGTGCAAAGTATAATTAGTCCTTTTAATTGATACATTTCAATCAAAAAGGCTAACAAAACAACTTTTAGTTGTCACTAACATTAATATTCAAGTCAAAGTTCCCCTTATTCTCTGTTGATACATGTCAATAAAAAAGGCTAACAAAACCACCTACTTGATGTCTCTTTTCAACTTTCCTCAAGTCAATTCCCTGTATATAGCTATTGTGATCTTCTTTAATACCCAAATATTAGAAATCTATATTGACTGTTTTTCCTTCCTTTACTTTTAATTTTATGTATCTTAAAAGAGGTTAACAATTATATTGAACACCTTTAAGCAATAAATTGCCAGAGAAGGGCTTTATCATTAACAGAAAAAATATGCACGAGAGGACCTTAATAGAGTAGTAGTAGTAGACTAGTAGTAGTAGTAATAATAATAACAACAACAACAACAACAATAATAATAATAATAATAATAATAATAATAAAAGGAAGTAATTCTCAATGAGTCTTGGCAAGTGACAATGCCACAGAACAACTTTTAATACGGTGACGTTCATTTTTAAAAAATTACTTTGCTATTAAATTTGGAAAAATTCGTTCAAAA
Organism: Coffea arabica; assembly: GCF_036785885.1. Taxonomy (NCBI): domain Eukaryota; kingdom Viridiplantae; phylum Streptophyta; class Magnoliopsida; order Gentianales; family Rubiaceae; genus Coffea; species Coffea arabica. The sequence goes on along the minus strand of NC_092316.1, from coordinate 13,934,726 downwards.
TGTCTTTCACATTTTACTAAATGAATTTTTTTGTCCTTCACTTTTTTATGTCCCTTACAAATTCAAATTAGCAAAATTTGATCCCAATCTAATTTTCTGACCATGTTTTAGCTTGAAATCACCACATGATACATATGCAGGTCATTTTTTTTTTATATACAATTCTACACATTTTTTGTATATTCATGATTACCATCTATACATCTCGACTGGAAAAAAGAGTCAGAATTGATGGATATCTTTTTTTTCCTCTTTTTTATTTTCTAATTAGGATAGGTTAGTCTAAGGGAAAAAAAATTGAGTTTTATTTATGGATATGCATTTTTCCTCTCCTATTATCCTTTACAAATGAAACAACTGCAATAGATTTTCTATTCCACTCCTTATTGCACTCTCTATTCGACTCTTTATTATATTGTTATTTCTCCTCTATAAACATCATATTTTAATTCTTTTTCATTTTCTTAAGATGCAATAACTATTAATTGAATAAAAATAAATACAATATTCTCAAAAATAATATATAATAGAAAATAAAAAATATAGCAAAAAATTAGTGAAATAAATTTTATTTTTATGCATTTTGAATTTTTGAGTTCTTTAAATTTTGTATATTTCTCAATTAATAGTTAACAATCTTAAGAAAATGAAAAAGAACTAAAATATTATACTTATAGAAGAAAAATAGCAAAATAATAAAAAGTGAGATAAAGAGTGACGCAGGAGGTGTGACGGAAGATCTGTTGAGCGAATTAAGCTAGAAAATCCGCAGCTTTGATGTATTCATGACATATAGCTTTGCAATTTTCGGATTATCACGTTTTTCAATTTCTGATTGACTTCGTGTTTACTTTTTTTTGCTTGAACCCTAGTCCCCTGTCCCTAATCATGATTAGTAATTAAGATCAGATGAGAATAAGCTAAACGCTTCTTCTTTTTTTTTTTTTCAAAAAAAAATTTTTTGACCCCAAAAAAAAACCCAACCTTCAAAAATTTGAAATGACCAAATAACCCTCCTGCAATTTGCCTCCCGCGCTGTTCTTCCACTGGGTTTTGCCTGTGTACACAATCACACACTGACACCGCAAAACCTCGTACCATATCGAACTGCTCCTCTGTAAACTGAAGTTGGAAGATGGAATCTAAACCCTCAAGTTCGCCGCCAAATTTCATCGATCAGCAAGTGGTGAGTTGTCTTTTCTACTCTCTTTAATATTTTTTTGTACAATTATTGTGTATACAATTTTTCAGTTAAATATCGCAAATTTTTAATTTCCTTGTTTTTGTTGGGATGGTCTAAGGTTCCTGGAGATGTGGTTTTGGATCTTTCAACAATGACTAATCAAACAATTAAGCTCGGCAGCGGCCTCCGTCAGGTTTTTTTTTTCACTAGGGTTTTTCTTTACCCCTCTCAATTATGTTGATCGAATTTTTGGATTTTTAATGTCAATTCTTTTCTGCCTAATTTATTGTGGTTTAATTTCGATTTTGATTAATTTATTTAATTGCGAAATTATTGAAAATCTAGTAATCAGTCAAAAGAACCCGCAATATTAGAAGAAGGAAAGGAAAAGATAAGAAATTGACCCAAAAAAAATCTGATCCTGTTTTGTTCAGTTTTGCATTATATTCTTTCAAGCTAATTGTAATTTTTTTTTTTTTTGGCAATCATGATATGCTAAAATATTTGGTTTTTTTGCCTATTCATGGGCAAGCTGAATTTAAGGTTTCCAGAAGCTCAAAAAGTGTCTTTTGCCTTTGCTGTTGTTGTCTTGTTCATTAAATTTTAAATTTTTCGAGAAGTAGATTAAATCAACTTCAACTCTATTAAAAACCGTCGTGGCCTGAGCCCAAAATTCTAAGTGAAGATGCAGAAAGAGAATGGAAATGAGAACTTAAGCTGCATTGCTATCATTTTCAGGATGGTGATGCTATATCAGCCATAAAAGCGGGAGTGCTCAGGTTTGCAAAGCCAAATAAGTATTGGGTTGAAAGCTCTCAGAAAAGGGTAAGTTTTGTGCTTAAATTTCTCAGATATGAGCTTGCTGAGAAAGGCTGATGTTGTGGACTTTATTTCAATAGATGAATACTTTTTATTATGTGCAAAGTGGCTAGTTAAAGTGTTTTCAATTAGGAGAATTTTTGCTCTTCTTTTATCAGTTGTGGGAGAATTTGTTTCAAATCATTAAAACATTTTAAACATGATAATCCTGGCCACCATATCTTATCATATGTCCTTGTATTTCCTGAAACTACATTTTTCTTTATTTACAGAATAAGGTTTATGTGGGTCTAATATCTAATAGTTTGAGAATACTCAAATTCTACATAGATATATATATATATGCGTATTATGCCTAATGTCATTTTAGCAAGACTGAGTAGCCTGTTGGTCCATCACATTAATGGCATTTACAATGATCTTGTTGAAGGTGAATGTTGGCCCCTGAGTGGAGTATTGAATTGCTGATGCTAAGTTGTGATCTAATAAAGCCACTTAGGACTCAGATTTCTGAAGTAAAATCTTCATTAGAAGAGAATATAGTAACATAAAGGCTGTGCTTTTTTTTTTCGGTGATCACTGCATGGCTATGACACAGTTTCAGCATATATACCTCCTGGTTTTATTTGTTAGATAAAGGATTACTAGATGGAGCGGATGGGCGGAACATCCTATCGAGTTCTACACTAGTAATCGTTTAGAGCACTGTTTATTATATTTTGACTTGCATCTGATTTGTGTAGTAACAGAAAGTTTGATATCACTTGTAAAGTAGGTGACTTTAATGTTCCATATGGATAACTTATACATGTTTCTTTCCCAAATTTCCAGATAGCCCTTTGGAATTATCTATACCTAATTGAATATGGTAGGCATGGACATAACACTTTAACCTTTTTTTATTATATGTGGTGAAGATGAACTTATTTGCAGTATGTGCATGTGTATTGGTTTCCTGGGAACATCTGGGCTGCCGCGTTCTTAACTGCCCTGTTGCCCCGGTTTTTGTCATATAAAAGAAGACTAGGCAAGGTTTTCAAACTCTCAAGAAATAAACTTGTTTGGGTACTTGAAATATTAAGTTTTGAACTGACACGAAAATGTTCTTGTTAACTTTATGCATGTATGTTTCTTTACAGATCTTATTTTGTGTACAAACTATCTAGGGATGTCTTCATTGATACCTATAACCTAAGTGTATTATGTTCCGTCAAAGTGGATATTTGATGGGAAAGGGGGGGGGGGGGTGAGTTGACTGCATAATTTGGAAACTTCAAAGCCTAATGCTGCAAAGGAATCAGTAAGAGTAGGTCCAGTGATTTGCTTTTGTATCTGTACCATCAGATTACAAGCCAGTCTGAATGGATACCAAGGATCTATATGATAACTATACAGGTTTAAGGCAAGGGATTCCTCTCTTCCCTTTTTATCCATTATATTGATGGAAGTATTATGCAACATAGTGCAAAAGTTGAGTAACTGGGAAGGATTGAGGGCTTCATGGTGGCAAAGAATATGGAAGGGTGATGTTATGCATCATTGCAATCCCTTTCTCTTCTTTATAAGTGTGTTCTGGTTCATAATGCACTATGATAATGGTTACATTTAGTGAAGATGATATGTCTAATGTCTTAGCTGATAATTGGGTTCTTAAGTTGGGAAACTAGCTACATGTCTGGTGTCAGAGTTTGATGTCTCTAGTTTTACCCCAATGGCTATGTGGTTATGTAGTTGAATCCTTCCCACTGAAAAAGTCATCGCTAATGAACTCAATGTTCTTAGTGTTTCTTTTTTCTTTTTCCATCCACTTTTCGTACTTGCCTCTTTATTTTCTAAATGATATCTACAAGTGCTTGGTATGAGATTTTCAGCTGATAATTTATTTGTAGAATACAAATACTAAAGGATGGCGCTCTTGAATCTTTAACTTTCCATGTCATTTTACTGTTACCACGACAGGATATGATGATCAGTTTAAGAATATGATGTTCAGTTTGAGAAACTGTTTGCTTTTAGATTCTTGTCTAAGAAAACTTTCTTGTGTTTATCATAAAAACGTTTTGAATTTCATTTGAGCACTCTTTTTTGCAGTATGTACCTTGCGCTGGAGATACAGTTCTTGGGATTGTGGTAGATTCTAGATCAGATGTAAGCACTCCATATTTCTTTTGTTTGGCTTTCATTAAACCTGCATTTATCTTGTCAGTGAAATTTACTCTTTCCTCTCTTCCCTAAACTTGTTGTAGAAGTTTTGTTTTATGAGAAAATATGCTAATGAGCCAAAACACATCCAGTTTTAGGTTCATAATCATCAGGCAATTTTGTTTATCCTTCAGATTTATGGCATACATGCATATGCATATAGGTCCCTTTATTTGGACTGTTCTCTTTTTCTCAAGGGGGAACCAAATGACAATAAAAGAGGAGTGTAAACTTCATTCTTCAATAGAAGAAATGAGTTTGAACATTAAGTAGGTATTCCTTCCCATTAATTCTGCTGAAATGAAAAATATATGTGCTGAGGAATTGAATAGAAGGCTTTCAACATTGTCCATACAAGAAGTAAATTAGAAATTACAGGTCAAGCATGACAGTGAATTTCAAAAATGCATTCACATATATTTTGAAATGATTGAGTTTTCCACTCTTCCAACTCTGCTGAATTTGGAGATTTTTTTTCTCAAAAGGATTTTCTATCCTTACAATGCCACAACAGCCAAATTAGAGTTAATAGGATCACATTACAAAGATAATCCAATAGCCTTCTCTTTTGCTTCTTGTTCTCCAGATTGTTGGGCATGTAACTATCCTTGCCATTATGGTCATTCCTTGTAGCATGGCTTTCCACTATACAACAGAAGATCTCTTACTGATTTATTTCCCCTTTCCTGAAAGATTCTTCTCCTGGTTTCCTGCCACATATTATGATCACAATTAGAAAAATTTTGCTTCTACTTGCATCTAGAGAAACAATCTGATAAAATTCTTGCCGTGCCCATATCATTTCTTGAGACCACAACTAGTGAGGTTTGTATATCTATAACATGGTTATGATTCCACAACTTGTATCTACTAAAGAGCAATCATATATGTATACAAACTTTAGATGCATGTATACATTTGATGGCCTCACTGTCACTCTTCCTCTTTAAGCACTTAGTTTTTGACCATAACTGTCATGGCAGAACTTTCTTGTGGACATTAAAGGACCAACTTTGGCATTTTTGCCTGTACTTGCATTTGAAGGTGGAACAAGGAGGAACATACCAAAATTTGAGGTTTGATTTTTATTTTATTTTATCTTATTATTTTTTTGGAGTTAAGTGTTGCATTACATATCGAGTTCTTCATTTTCTAGTAATGAAATATCAACTAAGAAGAATAACACTATATATTTTTATACATATATGCATCTTCGAACTTAATAAATTTAAATGCCATAATTAAGTTAAAAACAGCTTTTACTTTTGTCAACATTGGAGGCTGTTTTTCAGACTATTTAGTGTATCGTGAAAAATTCAAAACTCAGACAATTATTTTGGGAAGACATTCTCTCTCCTAAGTTGTATGATTGAAATTGGAAAAGATGTAATTGTATTTTATATTCTTTCTGCAGAGGAAATTCATAATGTTACCCTCTTGTAAATAATGTTTAATTAATATTTATCCAGCAAAGATGTATTATAATATTTTGGAATTCTGAACCTTTCTTCTTTCTGAGGAAGTTCATTTGGCAAATTATTCACTTTGATGGCGGCCTAGTTTCAATTATGGGTGCATTTTTATATTCTGCTATACACTTCTACTAACATGGTATAGCCAACATATTATTCAGACGAAGGATCAATTTTCTGCTGTTATGTGGAGTGGAAAAGACTAGTTTCCATTTTTCTTTCTTTGTTTCCGTCTTTTCTTCGTGTGGAAGGAGCCTAAAGCATTTTGTACATTGCCACATGTGGTGTATGATTTACATTCAGTAATAGTATAAGTCATATTATACTCCTGCATGCTTGGGCCAATTCCTTTCGTCTTTTTTTTATCCTTGGTGATTGCTTGGTGTAATATAAAGTGACAACGAGTAAAATATAAGCTTATACTATACTTTTAATTTTAAAATGCTTGCATACACTCATACATGCGTGCATATTAGCACATATTTTTCCAGGTTGCTTAAACTTGCTGTTATTTCCAGGTTGGTACTCTACTTTATGTCCGTGTTGTCAAGGCAAATGTTGGGATGAACCCTGAGCTTTCATGCATGGATGGTTTGTAGAAACTAATAGCCATAATTGTGGCACATTTAATTTTTGTGACTTTGCTGAACTGATTATTTCTCCTGATAATTTTCAATACAAAATGGCTTTTTCCTTGATTTTTTTTTTGTTTTATGTTTTGAATTTGTAGCTAGTGGAAAGGCTGCTGAATTTGGCCGTCTCAAAGATGGTTATATGTTTGAATCATCAACTGGCTTATCAAGAATGTAAGATGTTGTCCTCCTCTACTAGAATTAGGGAATGTTATCATTGGGATTTTGAATAAGGCACTTTTTATTTTTATTCTCACATATAGAATATCTGACATGCAAAATTGACTTCCGTAATGCAGTGTTCCTCTGCAATTTATTGCTTGAATAAATTAGTTGGTGGCTGATTTCTACCTTTACTGCAGGCTGCTCAGTTCTCCAACATGTCCTGTGCTAGAGGCTTTTGGGAAAAACCTCTCCTTTGAGATAGCAGTTGGTTTAAATGGCCGTGTTTGGGTATGTGTCTTATGAATCCGTTTGTTGCATCTTGTTTATCATGATTCTTTTCATCAGTTGTCCATTCATTAATGTCTTCTAACACTCCACGTGTTTCTCTAGGTAAATGCTGAATCTCCAGCAAATTTAATTCTTGTTGCAAATGCAATTATGAAATCCGAGTCATTGAGTGCAGTGCAGCAGAAATTTCTGGTTGAGAGACTGCTGAAGAGAGTCCAGTGAATAAAGCTCTTCCAAAAGTTTTTAACTATATTTGATGAGGTGTCTTCGATAACCTTTTGGGGAGCTGCACGGTGAGTACTTAGTGAACAAAAGAAGAATTGTTATTCCACCTTTGAGCTTGATAAATGAATGGTCAGCCTGCTATAAATGCTAAGATCTTCGGCGGGCTATATAAATTATGTTCATGCCCTTTGGGCTGAGGGAGGACAATTCTGGTCAAGTTCAATTGAGTTGAATGACAGATTTCCGTTTCTTCTTTCTCCATCAGAATCTTCTGAGCAGTTGGTTGGCGCTTTGACTGAGAAGTTCAAGGTTGAGCGTGATTTTGCTTCGACAAATTAGTCTTGGTCATATCTAGAAATCTTCTTTAAAACATACATCTAATTTTGGGTGCTGTCATTTGGCTATGTAGAATGAAGTCAGACCACTAGGGAGGTGCCATTTTTGTGGTGTCTTGGTATCTGATGGTAAAAGCTGTTATATATGAGTTCAGAGAAAAATGTGACTGATTATTATGTGCTGCTGCACATACAAGTTGTACTCAAGTCCAAGTTTATCTAATGCACTTAACTGGTATTGACCCAATTTCAGACATTATTACTAGTTCTAAATGGCTTCAATTGTGTCTAATTTCATTTTGGGTAATGGAAGTATAGCTTTACCTTTGACAACTATCATGCTCTGGTCTATGGCTATTGAATAACATGATCTTTAAATCATTTAAAGGGGTAATTATCCTTCGGAATTAGTTTTTTTTTTGTTCTTTTTGTTCACATACTCTTTACCAGCATTATGTAAAGAGCATTTCTTTTAAATATTCCAAGGAACCATGTTTCATAAGTAAGGAAAGAAGAGAAACACGACTGGAGATCATCGCTCTGATACTTCGAAATGTGTGTTGCAGATGCAGTTTTCTATGGCTCAGAGACAGAGACAACAGGGATGTATTTCAATCATTGTTAACGAAGTTCAATTTTTGTGATTGTGGTCTTGCGGATGCAGATTTGTGAAGTAAGAAATAAGCATTAATAAAAACTAATATAAGTGAACCACTTTTATCTTTAATACCTATCTTTTGTAGGATGGACCTGACAAGTCTTGGTGGTACACAAAAATGATGACAATTATTAATGCTAGAATGCTTGACAAAAAATTCCACACTTAAAAGTCTATTTTTATGTGCTCTTCAATACATGTTGCATTGGCTGGTCCTTTTATAGTTGGACCTTAATATTTTTTCATGAAAAAATACTTCTATAGAAAGCCTATTTTTGAGGTTTGGTCCCTAAACAACAAAACATGAAGATTACTTAGGAAGAGAAATATGAGGACTGGTGCATAAGCTAACCTCTTTTTTACTTTATTGTTTTTCCTGAACAAACATAACCTCTAGGTGCAATTCCTTCCCCACCTTGAAACTCTAGGTTTAGGTAAAAAACCAAGACCTAGTCAAGGATTGTCACCCCAACCCAGTTCAATTCATTGATAGGACTAAAACATTCATCACTTCTTGAGCTAGGCCTTAATTGTATAGACTTTTGGCTCTCTAATGCTTCATATTCTTGTTCAATACATATACCAAGTAGTTAGAAAAGGGTTCTTAGAATTCTCTGCGCTATTAAGTTTAGGGTTTGAATCTTGTACCTGACAGTTGGAGGTGGAAAGATATGGAGGAGGTGAGAGGGTAAAACAAAAAAGAAAACAAATTCAATACATAAAGAAGAAGCAATGGCAATTTTATATTGCCATTTGCCACAGAAGCATAAAGTTTCTTCAAGTGTTTAAGATGGACTCAGGAGGTGGTAGAAGTGCTTCCAAGAGCAATGATAATGACGATCAAATATCACCATTAAATACCTGCCACCATCCCGACCACCGCCCCCACGAGAAGAACAGGAAAAGCACCAACAACCACCGGGATTATCATCTCCTCATGCCCTGTAAAAGTATCATTAGAATTTCTCTGATGCACATTGCTGCAGCTGTGGCATGCTTTGTTCTCTACAGTTCTGCTCATAGTAATCAATGCTTCTCTATCGCTTGGCCGAATCCATTGTCAAGTCTGTCTCAGGGCTCTGAAAAAACAAACCAACCTTCTTTGGATTTAGAGCTTGGAAATTCTTCTGACTCACCTGATGAATTCTTACAACAAAATGGATCTGAGATAGCTAATAAGACAAGTAGTATGTCAGATTTATCTTCTCCAAGGAACATTACACAAGAAACCCTACCTTCACTGGTAAGTCAACTCGTCCAAACTTATACAAGCAGGAAAAGTGCTTACTATGAACAACCTACCAGCTTATGGTACACTTTATAATCAAGATTCAATCAAACTATATATCATGTAGCATTCTTTTATGTGTTTGGTATCTCAGATAGGTGATTTGATTCAATTTTGATCACTTAATTTGTCTATTGCTGGCAAACCTAGTTTATCTAAGTATATGCCTTGTAGCTTGCATATATTTGTATAGTTTTTTCGACAATCACATATCTTCATACATAGATTCAACACTCAAGCATAGTAGTGTGTCTATTCATCCAATACGCACACGTACAAGTGAATTTTATGTGAATGTTGTGTACTCTATTTTGCCTAATTGAACTTAATCATCTTACCTCAAGCTAAAGTACTTATAACGCAAATAAACACTATGAGCATATAACTATTCATTAATCACTTGGTGGTTGCCTTAATTGCATGTAAAACTGTAGGTTCAGTTTATTTCGATTAATTTTTTTTTCCTGATCCGTTATGCAAATTAATTACGTATTTTTGAATTGTTAAGAGATATTCATTTGGATCGCTCATAGTAAAAGCTACTTATTTTATGGAAAAACAATTTACTTTCTCATGTAGGACAAGACTAAGCCCATTGAGACACCATAACTTAAAAAAGTTTTCCAATTGTATGTTTCAAGGTCGTATATTCACCTAGCTGTTCATAATTTTTTTATTTTTTTAAATTTCCACTCATGTCTTAAAAATTAAGGATAGTCGAACATTTTTGTATTAAAATAACATCTAGCTAAACCTGGAAAGGCTTAACAGTGATTTAATAAGCTTTCTTACTTCTAAAAATTCTAAACCAAAGAGGGCCACAGTTTTCTATTAACCTGACTAAACTTAACCATTATATTTAACATTTTCATTTATCTCACAATTCAAAATTGTATGTGTTCAAATATTACATGTGTATTACATCCTCTCATGCAAAATGTCTATTCCCTCCTTAAAAAATTAAAAAAAGGAGCCAATTCCGGCAAGCTTGGCCTCCATTACTCAAGGTTCAGTGTGATTTTAGTTATTTTATGCTCATATAATTGCATTTTTTTCTGTTGTTTTCTTCTTCTTTTTTTTTTTTTTTTTAATTCTAGAGAGTCCTATACAGCAGTGAAAGTCAATAAAGGTACACCCCCAATTAATGACTGCTGCAAGTTATGAAGTATAGTTTACCAAAGCTACCAAAGGTCCACAACTAATTATTTCCAAGGGTTAATTTTAAAATTTTCGTTTAGGAAATGTATTTTAAGCAAGAGGATAATGAACGTGATATAGTGGTGGCAAGTCATGTGTTCTTGAAAAAAAAAATGTCTCGTAGTTGTGAGCATCTTAGATTTCTTTATTAACTGAAAAATTGACTTGGAAATAAATTCAGATTTTGATGATTGATTTAGCTAAAAGAATCTAGATTTCTCACTTATACTTCCATCTTTTTTAATGTTGAATAAAATCAACTGACAAATGTCATGATTTGTTGTCTCGTATCCTGCTAATATACAATCAAGGATTTTTAACTAATTCTTCTATGGTATAACTTAAACTAGGACCCAAAGTGTTATATTAATGAAAAACAAAATTAAATTGAAAAGAAAAATAAAAGTAAGTGGAATCGACCTGAGTGTGCATAATATCGCAATGGATCTTCTGTCCCACACCCTGTGCCACTCTCTGTCCCACTTTTTATTATATTGTTATTTCTCATTCATAAACATCATGTTTTAATTCTTTTTTGCTTCCTTATGATCCAATAACTATTAATTGAGTAATACACAAAATTTAACAAACTCAAAAAATCAAAATACATAAAAAATGAGATTTTTTATGAATTTTCTGCTGTATTTTTTAATTTTCTATTATATATTGTTTTTTTGAAAGTGTTGTATTTATTTTTTACTTAATTAATAGTTATTGGATCATAAGGAAGCAAAAAAGAACTAAAACATGATGTTTATGAATGAGAAATAGCAATATAATAAAAAGTGGGACAGAGAGTGGCACAGGGTGTGGGACAGAAGATCCGTTGCGGCATAATATACACCCAAACTTATGTGTTTTAACCAGAGTAACACATAAAACCAATTACGATTAGAATGCTTAAGGGCATTGATTAGCAAAATCTTAAAGATTAATTATATCTAGCAAAGCCGATTTCTAAGACAAGTTGGATCTCATTATTATTATTTTTAATTAAAGGTCAATCAAGAAAATGAAGAAAGCCAGTTGGATAAAGTATTAGACAAAGCAGCTATGGCAAACAAAACTGTCATAATAGCAACACTAAATGCAGCATGGATAGCTTCAAACTCAGTATTTGATCTCTTTCTTGAGAGCTTCAAAATTGGAAATGGAACCCAAAGGCTCTTGTGTCAGAAAAGGCATATTCCCATTGCTATACACTTGGCACAAAAGGGGTTGATTTGCTGGTGAGGCAAATTTTATGACACCAGATTATTTGAAGATGATGTGGAGGAGGATGGAGTTTTTGCAGATTGTTCTTCAGATGGGATACAGCTTCATTGTCACGGTATTCTCATTTAACTTGACCTTCAAAAACAATCTTTTTTTTTCTTAATAGAAATTGAAGTACCTGTTGAGAGGGATTCAATTTACACCCTCTAATATCATATTTCGACGCTAATAATACAAGTTATCAATGTATTAAAAGTATGGATTTGAAATAAAGGTGTATGGATTTAATTCGTCTTATATATCATGCATCAATCAGAATTGGGTGTGACTTTCAATGTTATTGATCCACATTAAGAGTTGAAGTTGCACCAAATTTGGGGAAAAAAACATCGGTTTGGTTTACTATAGTATAGTGATAAGAGTTATACACCAGAATTTTGTGTTTTTTTACTTGAAATTTCATAAATATTGGGATTTATGGGATTATTTATGTCATTATTATTATTTTGCGTAGATTTAATTAAAGAAACATTGCTATTTTTATTCTTCTTCGGAGAATATACAAGGCTATGCTTGAAAAACCAACTTTATGTCATTTGCTCTTATTAAGAGACCAAAAAAAAAAGGGTCAATGTTTAAATGTGCTAAGATGATTTGATATGTATTATTTAAGTTATTAGCTGAAATTTTTGTTGGTAATTTTTTCTACTCTTTTCAACAGGATGTCAATATATTGTGGCTTCGAGATCCATTTCCACATTTTTATGGAGATGCAGATATTCAAGTTTCAAGTGATCACTACGGGGATAACTCTACTGATTCGAACAACATTGCAAATACAGGCTTCTACTATGTTAAATCAAATGAAAAAAACTATCAAGTTTTACAAGTTTTGGTTCAAATCAAAGGACAGAATTCCAGGTAGGAATGATCAAGACGTGTTTAATGGGATAAGGCGTGATCCTCTCATAAATAAAATTGGACTCGAGATTGAGTTCTTGTACACAGCTTTCTTTGGTGGATTTTGTGAGCCAAGTAAAGATCTTAATCTTGTTTGCACAATGCATGCAAATTGTTGTGTTGGTTCAGATAAGATTCATGATCTTAGGATGTCAATTGAGGATTGGAAGAAATACATGGCATTGCCAATTGAAGAAAGGACAGCCAAGCCACAATCATGGACAGTTCCACGAATTTGTGGCAACTAATTAGTGATCTTTTTTCAAACGAATGTAATGCAGATTTGATTTTGCGCACTAATTTTTCCTTTTTCATGTATAAGCCTATCTGTATTTGAATTTTTCCTTGTCAAGACTGAATTGCATTCAGGTTATATTAATATTTGGAATTGTCTTTCCCATCTTTTAAACTAAAAGTCTAAACTACACAAAGGGAACCACCAAAGAGAGTTCCTTGAATAAGTGGATCTAGCATGGCAATGAATCGTGTCAAATACTTAACATGTCATGTCGTTATCGTGTTCGTATCAGAAAATCTTAATCCTAACCTAATCCATTAGACTTTTATGTTGTATCCTGTCATGTTATAACTTCCCGACCCATATAACCCGTTAAACATTTTATACAATTAAAAGAGTTTTTATATGATGCATTATTTTTCCAAATCTACCTACTAATCTATGCTAAAAATAGTCTAGCATTTTAATGATATATTTTAACTAATTTGATAATATAATCGATTTAATGTTGATGTTGTTAAAACAAATGACAAATTTTTCTAAATATATAGTCGACACAAAATTTAAAGTTTTCAAAACATTCATAAAGTAATAGATAATGAAGCTTTCCAAGCATAATATGAGTTACAATTTGGCCTTATTTGGATTGCTAATTTTTTTAAAAAAATTTCCTAATATTCTTTCTACACGTTTTTTAATTACCTTTTATCTGACATATATCACATCCTAAAAAGTGTTAAAGTAACTACCTTTTATCTCAACCTTTTAGAAGCATGATCATATAGTTCCATATATGATAAGATATAAACTGGAGAGTTTTTAAAACTTCTAATTGAAATCTTTAAGCCAAATTTGATTGTTGTTAATTTTTATTACTCAAAATGGCACTGTAATTTTTAATTATTATCATAAAGTAAGCGCTTTATCAGGTTAGCGTGTCAACCTACGAGCTAACCCAACCCAACTCGCTTACATTCGTGTCACTACCAGGTTAATACAATAACGACCTACTAAAGTTTGGATCACGTTAAAATATGTTAATTTTAGATCATGTTGAGTCGTGTTGTCATGTCTTGCAAGAAATTACCATCCCTAAGTGGATCCGTGGTCTTGTCGTCCCAGAAACTGTCATGTTGCATTTGCTGATTTAACAAGCTTTGTTTACGTAACTAAATGTAAGTCCTTATTATGCGTGCTAATCTTGCTATCCTAAGTTCTTATTTTGCATGCTAATCTTGATATCCCTGTGCTGATCAAGCTAGGTTTTTGTTGTTTACACATCCCGAATTGAAACCACTTGCACTAAAGTATCTCAAATCCACAGGATCTTTTCAACTCAAGTTGGGTATGAGTGTTTGCTTTTTCAGGTTTTCTCCTTGGATTGCAATAGGGAAACGTAGTCTGCACATTACTTTTCCCAAGAAAACTTAGGATTCAAATTGTGCTTAGGAACCAAAACGATGCACTTAAATTTGTGAGGGATGAAAATGCATCATTTTGCATGTGTGAGATTAAAAAATGACAACCTTAAAATGTGAGGGACGATTTTTTGTTATTTTCCCAATTTAATAAATTTTCTTTTTGTATTTGTTAATGGTTTCACTTGTAAAGCTCATACGTAAATGTCATACATTCACTTTCCCAAAAAAAAAAAAGGAAAAAAAATATCATATATTCTATACATAAAGCTAAAGGGAGAGAGCCCTTTAGTATGTGTTGGAAAAAAAATTCATTCTTGCCTTAACTAACTAATTAAGTGCATGTAGTCAATATTATCAGTAATTGAGTATTATAACTAATGAATAACTATCTTTTCATGGAAATTTGCTTTAATTATGAAAAACTATATATTACGAACTTAGTTCACACCACAAACTTGTTTAGTCTTGAATTGCACATGCAAAAGGTGCATGCCCTTAGCACTTATTGTCTACAAATCAAAAGATTAAGCTCCATCAACAATAACACCTCCCAAGATACAGAAAAATACTTTGAGTTTAATCTTGGTATATTATTTCACCTTCTGTTCCTAACAGCAAATTCCATCTAAAATTGTCATGTGTCACCTACCATTTACTGTATATGCCAACAAACTTTGCTTCCCTTGAACCAATGTATAATTTGCCTCCAATGTATTCTTGTACAACATTGACTCGGATATTGTTATATCACTTTTATTTGTTAAATCACTTTTATTTGTAACTGATTGTTTTCTTACCTTTTTTTCATGAAATATTGCTTCTTGATTTTGTAGTTATTGTCACATGAGTGAAAAATTGCTTCAACTTTTCCTCTCTCATATTTTTATCCTGCCATTGGTACTTAATAGAGGAAATTTTTAATGAAATGTTCCCAGCTGATTCATTTTTTGTTATCTATCGTCAAAATCAATTGCTTCCCCTAAAATAATCATTGGCTATAATGTAAGTTGAAGATTCTACTGTCCTTTTGTTGGTCATACCATCGGGTTAAATTTACCGTTGGATGGTAAATTAAGTTTTTTGAACTCTTAAATTGTAACAATTTCAATTATTTAAAATTTGAACTATTATCATCGTTGAGGGATAGAAATTAAAAGAATAATTCCCTAAAAGGACAATAAAATATGTCTAACATTTTAAGTTAATAAACTATATTAGAGGCACTCTTTACTACTTTAGCATGATTGAAAAGTCGACTAATTAAGTAGACCCTACAATTCCGTGGTGATATAAGTTTGGAGGGGAAGAAACAATACCTGTTTCGTGAAGTATAAGCAAAAAACACAAAACCGATATTTGGACCTTTGTACTTAAGAATAGTGCCATCAAGTACACCAACATACGGTCCTTGATTAAATCGATCTAAGGCAACCGACTCAGAGCCTATGGATCCTGGAGGAAGATTGAGTTGGGTAAACTTTGAATATGGATCTATGGGTAACAAATGAGGAAGAAAGGACTCGGGGCAGGGACGGTCTGCAACCGTCCCTGACAAATTTCCTCTTCATCAACAGCGCGTAACTTCTTTTGTTCACCGTGTAACTTTTTTTTCACAGGTTGTATTTTCACAACAGATAGTGGTGGACCCCACACTTGGCGCGGAAATCGAGTTACATGGTGTTATCTCAGCCGCACATTTTTTTGAGGGCAAAACTCAGCCGCACAAAAATTTCAACCGTGCAGGGACGGTCATACTGCCCCAAATCCAGGAAGAAAAGCCACAGAGAAAAAAATGGAAAGTATAGCCATTGTTATGCAACTCAACAAATTTTGTACTTGATAGGGCATGCCACACCTACTTGTAACATAGGCTTTTATAGGCAAAACCCATACTGGCTATTATCCACTTCCTTCCCATCCCCTGCCCCTCCTTTCCCCAGCCTATGAAGTAAGGATGGCTGTGACTCTTAATTTCTGGTCTTATTATTGAGTAAATGAGGAATTACATGTCAAACTAATACTGCCCAAACGATATCTTTTACTGTGGCTAGTTTGGTCCAACAAAAGATTTTTGCACTTCAAGTCTAATCTTCTGGGAATCTTCTTCTATTCGAGACTGGTGCAGTTGCAACTGCAGCATGCTCTATGTGGTTGCCCATCCTTCCTACCCACATCTAAGGTGCCGCTTGGATTAGAAGTTTTGGTACTTGAAATTACAATAATTTCAATACTGCGTGCTTGGTTCAGTACAATGGGAATTGAAATATTGGACTTATGACTTAAAATTTGTCCATTCATGATTCTCGACCAAATTGGGAGGAATTGACCAAAACCCTCATTAGTGGGCCCTCTAGGAATTATTCCATTTCCCTTTGCAATTCCAAAGCAAGAACCAAGCCCCACTAAGTATTTATGCTCAGTAAGTAATGGTGTCATACATTTGAGTGGCACATTGCCATGCCCATATTCCTTGCTCAGAGCTTATTATATTGACAAATTGAAGTTACTTTTGTGTCTCCATTTCGTATTGGCAAATGATATTAGCACTTCAAAAAAGAAAAAAAAAAAAGCTCCAAGTATTCTACCTTTTTTCATTATTATTGAAAATAACATAACACTCATAACGTAAACTTTCTAACAATTTAAATGTCAAAATTATCCTCAAAATATAGTTTAATAATCATTTTGCGCTACTTTCATGGCGACTTCTACACTATTAGCTACAAAGTTTTATTTTTTTTTAAAAGAACTCCAGTATTTTTTAAAGTTGTAAAAATTCACCAAAAATAATGAACAATCCCAAAAATAATAAACAACTCAAAAATAAAAAAATTAGTACTTTATTCATAGACAACCAAACAAGCGATCATTGCTGTTAGGAATTACCTCTATCATTAGTTATACAACAATCTAAAACTAAATTAAGAGTAGGGAAAACTAAGTGATTTCAAGAAACAAACTAGAGAAAGTTACTAATATATATGTATTGAGGGGCAATTTTTTTCCTAAACAATTTTGTAAGTTTTTGAAATATTTTTGATAGGGTGCGTAATTGCTTTTAAATTTATGAATATTTTCCCTTGGTTTTGGCCAAATTATTGTAATAATTAATGGATTCTACTTATATTATATTTGATAATGGGTGCTAATTTCAAGAATATGGCAAGAAAAAGAATGAAAAGTGATTTAATAAAGATTCTTAGCCTAATTCGCGTGGCCGCACCTAAAGCTAACCTTCAAGTCCGGAGAGATGGGACTCGCGTGCATGGTAATTTCCAGTTCAAGTTGAAGACTAAAGAAGCATGTTTTCAAATTGTATTGGAAACGATTTAGATTATCTTTTGTCAATTTAGGAAATATTTCTTTCATAGGAAATTAGAAGTATTAGTAGTAGTACTACTAGTTTGGAAAAGTAGTAACGCGAGGAGGAGGGACTTTGCTTTTGCTTTTCGTGACTTTAAAGTTCATCCCTCGTCCCGAGAGAGGATATACTAGTCGAGACTAAAAATAGAGAGCTTTTCTCTACGACTTTTCTTTTTCCAATGCTCATGCGATTTCCTTCAATGAAATTGCTTGGTTTTGTTCTTAATGGAGAGCAACTAAATTCTTTTTCCAGTCAAGGGTCAATTTGAAAATGCGGTTCCAAATATCTACAATATCAAATTGATTTTTAATTATTTCTTTTAATTCATTGTTATTCCTACATTTTCTGGTTTAATTTCTTATAATTATTTTGTTATTTGAATATCATGGACCCGATATTTGAATTAACCTATAGTTTACTGCCATATTAATCAATTAAATCCATAATTATTTGATGGGTAAAATACACGGAACCCCCCTATGGTTTCGTCAAAAGACACGGAACCCCCCTATCGTTTAGAAACATACACATAAACGCCCTAAACTTCATAACTAAAGTGGAAATAGACCTATAACCCGCTGAGCGAACTACTGATGATGGGTCTGCGAGGTTCTTTTGAAAAGATCGTGAGTTTCATTCCCAATCTACCCTTCAGTTGCTATATAGAAGACACTACATATTAGGGGAGAATATATTTGAAGCTATCAAAGCCACTGGCCATTTGGTCCAGTGGTCATCACCATAAAAGGTGATGCTGAAGGTCAGGAGTTCAATCCCTGCCTCCCACAAATTTGCCACAATTTGTGGCGGTTTTAATTGACCTTCATCGATGGAGTCTGTACTCACATCGAACCCCCTTCCATTTCCCTTAGACTAGGCTAGATTAGGTTATAGGACATCTATCGTTGCGACCAAAAAAAAAAAAATTTTGAAGCTATCAAAGAGTGAAAGTAAAAAGGGAGAAGATCTACTTCTGAGCATATCGAAGTCGTCATGTCCACTTCTGCAAATTTTGTAGGAGGTTTGACAGATCTAAGGTATGAATGGTCTCGATGCTTCTGCAAGAAAAAAGCAAAAATCAAGATCGTGGAGTCCAACAAACCCTCAAAAGGTAGGTTGTATTACATTTGTGAAGATCAATCCTGCTCCTTTTGGGCATGGTGCAATCCTCTAAGAAGGGATGGAATGGGCAATGAATGTACTAGTAAAAGTCCAGAAACAAGATTAGACGAAAGCTCTGGGTTCTCTCCAAGAGTGAACAGTAATGAAGGTATGCTGGCTGTGAACAATGATGACATTTTGTCGGGGCTACATGCAAAGTTGAGCACGGTTGAAGGCACTGTGGGGATGTTGAAAGTGATAATGATTTTGTCTCTTATTATTTGTTGTTTATCTCTAGTTATTGTTGCTTATAGAAAATAGTAGTTTGGTTAGTGGCAGTATAATGATGTACCAAATGATGTAATTATTTTAGTTTATGAAAAAATTCCAAATTTTGTCATGATTTGTATTCCTGTTTGAAAGAAAGATAATAACCATACAACCTATTTAGTCATGAACCATAGAACCTGTTTAGTCATGAACCAACTGTAATTTAGATAGTCATAATATGATAACCACAATCCAATATATGGCAGTACAAAAAAGAGCAATAATGCCAATAATGTCATTACAAAAAAGAGCATCACTTACAAAATATGTTAATCCATTATACAATGTCTACTCTGAAGATAGCATATATACCATTACAACTTGTTTATATGAACACAAGTCCTAAAAATAACATTCCTGATCCTAATTTTTCTTAAATCTTTTGGATCGAGAACTGGGGTTGTTATCAGTAACTGCAGCAGTGCTGCTTTGCTTAGATACTTGATGCACTGGTGCTTCTCTGGTTGGGGCTGAAGTGGAAGCTATTCTTGCCCCTCGCTGGGTATTTGCTTGCTGGAGCTTGCAACCAGAATAAAAAATTTACTGCTGGAATAATTATCAAGAGTACATAGTGCAAGAAAAATTCAAGTACTTAAATGTACCTTATACAACTTGGATTTGGGATGAGTAGGTTCCTTACAAGTTCTCCTATTATGGCCAGTTTTTAAACATCTCTTACAGTATACTGGCAACCCTTTTTTGTGGATCTCTCGGTTCATCCGGATCTCTTCTCCTAAGTTTTTTAGGTCTCCCAAATTGTTTCTTCACAAATGGTGGATTTAACAGCTGCATTCCACTATCAATCCAGTGTTCTTTGGATGGAACAGCTCCAATGCTATAAGCATATGCCCTTAAGTATGCCTCTTTACTATAACACTCATCGACATAGTTTTCAACCTTCATCCGCATGCTTTGAATGGCAGAAATAGCATGCACACATGGAATTCCAGTCAACTGGAATGCACCACATGAACAGCTTCTACGTTGCAAGTTCACAACGGAGGTTCTGTTGAAACCATCAATCTCAAATGATTCAATACCATCAAATATATCAATACAATGTATGCTCTTCTCTTCACTTTTGGCTAGCTTCTCAATAATGTTTGGACACAATCTGCCTCCATATTTCTCCATGCCTTGCCTCTTCAATGTCAATCGTTGCATTAACTTTCTTCTGAAAAATTCAAGAAGAGTCACAATTGGCTCGTCTCTTGCTTTTAAAATGTAGTTGTTGAAACTCTCATTTAGATTGTTGACTGAAATATCAGTCTTAGCAGCCATTCCATAATGTGCTCTAGACCACAAGTGATATGGCAGCCTTTTTAACCAACCAGCAGCAGTAAGGTTCTCTCCATTTTGTGGTTGAGCTATCTCCAAAGTATTCAATGCTCTCTTGAAATCATCACCATTAGTTGCTGATGCAGTAGCCCAAAACAATTCTCTCAGTTCACTGTCTTTGAACTTTGCCTTAAAGTTCTCAAACAGATGCCTAAGGCAAAATCTGTGTTCTGCACCAGGAAATAGCTCCTCTATAGCATGTACTAGTCCTTTTTGCCTATCAGAAATGAAGGTATAAGGCACTACATTGCCCCTTTCAATATGAGTAATCAGTTCCTTCAAAAACCCAGTACAGCTATTATAGTTTTCTGCTTCAACAATGGCAATGACTATGGGAAACATATTGTCATTCCCATCCCTTCCAAATGCTGCTAACAGCTGACCTCCAAAGGGCCCCTTCAAAAAGCAACCATCTAGGCCAATGATTGGTCTACAACCTGCAAGAAAGCCCTTTTTAAGAGCACCCAAACCATAGAACAACCTTTGAAATGTTGTCCTTTCCTCAATAGACCTCCTGTCTATTTGTATAGCTATATGACTGTTTGGATTTAACTGTCTAACCGTGGCAGCATAATCTCACAGCCGTTCATATTGCTCCATATCACAACCTTTGATTGCCTCCCTGGCCTTCCTCTTAGTCCTGTATGCTTTTTTGCTACTTATATTAACCATGAATCTTCTTCTGGCATCATTAATAATGCCATCCAAGCTGCAATTAGGGTCATCTCGAACCTTCTCTTGAAACTTTTTGCTCAGATAAGTTGAGGTTGCATGCTTCTTAGTGTACTCTCTGCCGCAATGGTGCTCTCCCTTTAGTGTTTTGATCTGAAAAGTGTCAGTTCTATTAACTCTGCTTGCATGAATCCTCCAAGATATATAAAACTTCGTATCCCTCTCTAATGTTCCATTCCACAAGTGCTTCTCTAAATTTTGTAAAATGAGTGAATTTCTTCCCAACCTTTAATTCAAAATTTGGCTTGTTAAACTCCACTGAAGCATTGAAATATGAGTAGTCAGGCCCATTTTCATCACCAGAATATAGGAAGTCTTCATCTGCAGTCACAGGTTCATTCCATTCCTCACTGTCAGGGCCAATAGGTTGGTCTCCTCCATGCTGATGCTGTGCTGTGGACTCCTCACCTTGTGGTTGCTGATGTTGTTGCTGCTGCTCATTCAAGTCTTCAGTTTGCTGATGCTGTGCTGTAGACTCCTCACCTTGTGGTTGCTGATGTTGTTGCTGCTGCTCATTCAAGTCACCAATTTGCTGATTTGTTTGAGGTACAGTTGAACCAGCAGTTGCAAAGATGTCCTCATCATCTGCAAATTCTAGGCCCTCTCTCAACCAATCCGGATCAGGTTCTTCGTTTCCATCACTGTGGTGCTGCTGTTCATTGTTGACTTGATTCTTCTCAATAGAGGTTCTGTCAAAGTCACAATGTTGTTCATTGTTGACTTGACTTGATTCTTCTTTACTTTGGTTCACTGAAGAAACCTTTTGCTGGCTGTTGACAGCATCTATTCTGGTTGTTTGCTGAAATAATTTTTTGACAGTTTTTCTAGCTGCTCTCTTCACAGGTTACACCACAGTTTGTCTCTTCCTCGATGGAGTTTTACCACCCTTTCTTCTGTTTTTCTTACTTGGTTTGAAGGGATTTTGTGTGCCATCATTAGTTTCTACAGCAGTTGGGCCATCTAAATCATTTTCTTGCCCTCTTGTATCACCAATATATGGTTCAAAACCAATCAGATCAACAGGATTTTGTGAAGCTCCAGCACCTTTTCTAGTCAGATCTGAATTTAGCTCTGAAGAACCTTCATTGTACGGTAAAGCAAGTGGACCATCATTCGTCACTCTTTCGAATAAGAGCTTGCCATCCGGTGAGACAATTTTGATAGGGGTCTGATCTGCCTCTACATATATATATGCATATAAGGAAGCCCTTCATAACAGGTAGTCAACAATTCTATGTCCACGTCATCATTTATTGGGATAACACCTACATCCACATCATGGTCTGGAATGGAATACCAAAATTTTTCAAATGCCACTTCTTTTTCAATTTTGAAGTACAGGTTCAACAATGAAAATGTTGATAACCCATCAGGGTCGCAATTGTGAAACACTCTTACTAAATCACTTGTATACCTAATATTGGGATGATGTATAAACCGCCCACCATAGTGCATGTAGATATCCACTGTCATAAAAGGATCTGACATGGTCCCCAACTTAAATGATTTAATCAACACTTTCAGAATTCAAATATAGATTAATAAACTATATTAAGCTACATCACACTTTCAGATTATAAGAACAATTAGTTATAACAACAATCAGATTATTAAGTGAAATCTGATTTGTAGTCAAATCCAAATCCGACACATATTATTTCCTCTTGACATCAACCACATACTCCAAAAAAGACCCACATTCTCCAAAAAAAGCTAAAAAAGTTAAGATCTTTACATTTTTAAACCCCATTTTCTCTGATAAATCACCTAAATATGGGCCACCAACTATAAAAATGACAGATATGGGGTAATGTGGAAAAGGAATAAACAAATTGGAAAAGGATTACAAATCCTAAACATTAAATGGACTGAATATTGAACAATAAGTTCTGATTCTTACCTAGAAATGTCGAACAAGCTTCACAATCAGATTTCCTCACCAATCTGTCTTTCCTTTCTTTGCGACCGAATGCAGCTTCACCATCAGATACAACCACCAATCTGTCACTCCCTTCTTCGCGATAGAATGCACCCACGGCTTTTTCAACTCAAATTCACGATATTTCAGCAACAATTTAGTATACAAATCCCTTGTGTTAGGGTTTTTTTTTCTTACATAGGATGAACGAGAAAAGAGTCAGTTGTTCTCTCTCCCTCTCTATTATAAATGAGGGTATTTGGGTATTCGACCTACAGCCGGTAACTCAACCGGTTAAAAAGTCTATTTCCACTTTAGTTATGAAGTTTAGGGCATTTATGTGTATGTTTCTAAACGATAGGGGGTTCCGTGTCTTTTGGGAAAATCATAGGGGGGTTCCGTGTATTTTACCCTTGTTTGATTAGTTGATATTAGTGGCGACTAGCGTGATTGGTCTCATGTTAGAAAAACGTATGATCTAATTTAAACAAACCTTCATAGTGTGTTTGTTGGTTTGGGTTGAATTTTTCTAATTTTTAATGCAATCGCGAATTAAATTTTACGATCGTACTTAGGGTTATTTCTTGGTTAGGAAAATAGTTAACAGTCGTATATTGACTATAGATAAAATAAAGAAAAGTTAGCTGTCAGAACTTATTAATGCTCTAACCAATCTATTAAGGAATAATTAAATTATTCTTGTATTGATGATTAGTTGTGTGGACCGAAAATTACACCTTTAGCTAGAGTCGTATCTTCTGTTGACTTAATTCCTGTTTAATTTTGTGAATTGTTCTTCTCAATTAGTTAATTAGTTGTTCTTAAATTCACCGAAAATCCCCCCATGACTTTTACTCTAAAAAGAGATAACTTTTCCCTAGTCCCTATGAAGACGACCCAACTCATCACTATATGCAAATTTTCATTTTTCTTGAGTAGGTTTTTATTATTGTATAAATTCGACATCTATCAATTTTTTCTTGAAGTGCTAGTATTATTTGCCCTCTTTTTTCTCTTTCATTATTATATTTTTGCAATAGAGGTGTGTTTGCAGAAGTTGTTCTCGTGGTCCACTTGCAATATATGGTGTAGGATAGGTGGCTAATACTATAGCAAATATAGCTGTAATTTGTTATGGCTTGAAAAGATCCATCTGAAGAACTGGTTTGCAACAATGCCGAAAGTATAAATAGAGGTTTCAATTGCACGAGAATGTTGCCCAAATTTCTTATCACAAAAGACCCAAAAAGGAAAACAATTTAATCTATAGAAAATAAAAAACCAACTTAATCTATCCTCAAATGTACTGATGGGAAAGAGTTTTTTTTTTCTTTTTTAATATCATCACAAAAGTTCTGTGTAAATTTTTTTTTTTTTTGAAAAAAAGCTTAATCCTATTGACTACTAAGTTGTAGCGCTTCTCTAGCCTAAAGTTTGGGAATAAATGGTTAGGGTTGAATGGGCGTTCTCAATAGCACCTAGAACCGTAGACAATAACAAACACTTAGATTAAGCAGCAGTGATATGGCACGAATTGGACAAATCTGTATCAAACAATCC
The DNA here is from genome assembly GCF_036785885.1 of Coffea arabica. Taxonomy (NCBI): domain Eukaryota; kingdom Viridiplantae; phylum Streptophyta; class Magnoliopsida; order Gentianales; family Rubiaceae; genus Coffea; species Coffea arabica. The sequence continues at coordinate 13,910,085 of NC_092316.1, read as the reverse complement.
ACAAAGAGTAATTATGCATTTATTCATAATTTTAGTGTTATGTGTTGAAAAAGTTTCAAACAAAATTTCTACAATTAAATCTTAACAAGTTGCTACTCGAAAAGTGGTAAAAGAAAGCATTTGGATCTCCAAATTCAATATGAGTTTGAATTGGTTCTCACTATTAGAAGTCTTTTCATCTTGTACTGCCATTATAATGGAAATCTGCCCTAACAAATGAACCAAGGTTTCATTATAAATCCATAGATTTGTTAAGGTATTATCATATGATTTGAGAAATCATTGGTAGGAACAAGAGTAAAAAAGTAAAGATAGAAAAAGCACACGTGGATGACATAATACTTGATCCATTTACTAAAACTTTTTTTTTTTTTTAGGCTAACCCCTGAAGCGGGGAGGGACGCCACCCCCTTGTATTATTAGCAAACCATACAGGTACAATAAAAAGCCTCAACGACGAGCAACTCTAACCCGAATAACAGGAGTCTTTGATCTATCTAAACCCAAGGCCCCCCTTGCCAGTCTTGGTAAATCTGACTGTGATGTATACAGGACAGTACCCTCTGACCGCGCCCCCATCTTAGCTAGTGCATCTGCCACCTGATTTGCCTCACGATAAATGCGCCACTGTCCATTCCAAACCCTGGATTGCCAGAAACTTCTCGTATTCCGATCGAACTAACCACGGACACCTCGCCTTTTGCAACAAAATGTTGACTAGTACTAGAGAATCCACCTCCACCTGAATCCGTAAGAACCCCCCGAAGGAGGCATTGCTGCACCCCAAACAGCAAAGACTTAAACTTCGCTTGGATACTTGTCAGCTCCCCAAACGGAATAGAAAACCCAAATAACACTGCACCAGATGAATCCCTGAGCACACCACCCCCGCCACTAATGCTGGGTTACCAAGCGAGCAACCATCCGTATTTAGCTTGAGCTCCCCCGATGTTGGAAACTCCCAACACACTAATATATGTGAGTAAAGAGGTCTCCATCCAGCGACATAAGAGTAAAAAACCGACCAAGAACCAAGTCCAATAAACTCCCCTGCATCCTTTCCACCAAACAACCCTACAACATCTGCCAGGATATGAGCCCCAATGGCCTGTTTACCTAGGCACTGTCCTTCAAAAAAAGCAAGATTTTGCGCTAGCCAAATGTGCCAACAGATTATATTTGGCAACATGGTATGTATCGAATCTAGCCGAGAATTCCGCTTAGGTTGACACCACCACCCAGCCAGTCGTGACCGCACCCCTATCCCTCGGTATATTACGCCTGCACCATTCCCAAAAAAATTCCACAAAAACTGAGCTAAGTCCCCATCCGCGAAAATATGTTCCAAAGATTCAGAATGCGAGGCGGAGCAACAAAAGCACTTAGATGGGCCATGCACATGCAACCTCCCTAGCGAAGACGCTAAAGGCAGCCGATCCCTCATTAACCTGACCATGAAAAACGATATCTTGATTGGTATCAAAGGATGCCAAACCTTGTCAAACATGAATGAGGAAGGTGTCTGCCTACTGATTAGCACATAGGAAGAAGCAATCGAAAAATCCCCCCACTCCGTCAGCCCCCATACTGCACTATCATCCGTGGACCCCGTTGGAGCCAATTTGGTAACGATCTCTGTCACAATGTCATTTGGGACCCAACGCCGCAACAACTGTAGATTCCACTGTCCACGCATCATAAAATCAGCTACTGAGTGATCCGAGACACTTTCTAGGCGCTGACACAGAGGACCGGAGCCCAGCCAATTGTCAGACCAGAAATTACATTGACCAGATCGAACCAACCACCAGAGGTTCTGCTCTGCCACCTCACGTACTTGAAGCATGCGACGCCACACATATGAACTGCCCTGTATCGCCCCCACCATACACGGATGACACTGGCGACAATACTTCGCCCGCATAAATGACGACCATAAACAATCACTTATACGGAACCGTCACCATAATTTGAGTGAGAATGCTGCCTGGACCTCCAGTAAAGACCGCACACCTACGCCTCCCTGAGATACATCGGCACACAAATCTTCCCACTTGATCCAATGATGACGAAGGCCACCATCCCTCTCCCCCCAAAGGAAATTAGCCATGGCCCGTTCGGCCAGGGCAAGGACGCCCTTCGGGGGGCATGAAGCCGCAAGCAAGTGTATCGGCACTACTGAAAGAACGTGCTTAATGAGTATGAGACGACCCCCACTGGAGAGGAACCTCGAACGCCATGATGAAATCCGATTAATGATTGATTGCACCAACTCCATGAAATACTGACTCTTCCGCCGACCCACGAAAAGCGGACAACCCAAATACCGCACAGGGAAAGACTTAGGCCCAAACCCCGTTACTCGTCACACCCTCGACACACAGTGGGTGGGCAATTTATCATGAACCAAAAAGCCACACTTTTGGACATTAAGTTCCTGACCCGATATTTGTTCATATCCCCCAATTATCTGCATGACACATCTCAGCGAGGAAGAGCAAGCACTTGAAAACACCAAGACATCATCTGCATAACTAAGATGGGTGATCTTAGGGCAACCTCGTGGAACCGAAAAACACTTGAACCCCCGATGCTCCAATGAAGTGTTCAAAGAACGAGACAGCACCTCCGCACCAATAATAAACAATCCAGGGGACAACGGGTCCCCATGACGTATTCCCCGTGTAGATTTAAAAAAGCCCACACTCGCACCGTTAACCAAGACTGAGAACCAGACATTCGAAATTAATCTCCATATCCTGTCAATCCATTGCTCACCAAAACCAAATTTTCGTAATACCATTGTCAAAAACACCCAGGAAACACGGTCGTAAGCCTTCGACATATCTAACTTTAGGGCAACATCGGCATTTTTGGAAGTCCTACCCATGGTAGAAAGCAATTCCTGTGCAAGTAGGAACTTATCCGATATGAGCCGTCCCCGAACAAAGCCACTTTGTTGTGGGGAGATGATCTTCGGAAGGACGTGGGCCAAACGATCCGCCAAAATTCGCGAGATTATCTTGTTAGCAAAGTTACACAAGCTAATCAAACGGAACTGCGAAAAGTCTTGGGGGTGCCCAACCTTAGGAATGAGAACAATGGATGTTGCGGTAATTGCACGTGGCAATTCAGCCCCACAGAAAAAACTGCATACTGCTCGAACCACATCCTCACCGATAACTGACCAGGCAGCCGTAAAAAATTTACCCGTATATCCATCCGGCCCCGACGCACTCTCCCCATCCATCGTAAACACCGCATCACGAATCTCGTCCGTAGAAGGACACTGCTCCAACAAACCATTGTCCTCATCTGTCAAAATCTTTGGGATATATTGAAGCAAATTAGACGAGGATGATAAATGCTGAGCTGTAAATAGCCTCCCAAAATATCTTTCTGCCTCAGCCCCTATCTCCGACTCCGATTCAATCCACTCCCCTCGGTTATCCCTAATCTTATGAACAATTGACCGTACCGTTCTGTGCCTGACCACAGAATGAAAGAACTTTGTATTGTGGTCTCCCTCCTTAAGCCACCTAACTCGAGCCTTCTGCTTCCAAAACAACTCCTCCACTCTCAAGGCAGCACGCAGCCGACCTTGAACAAGATGTAATTGCACCCTAGCAGCTTCCGACCCATCATTTTCCATCCGGATTTCCGCAAGCCTCACCTCCTCTTCATTTTGTCTAACCGCCTGAAAAATATCCCCGAAGACCTCCCGATTCCAAACCTGGATAGCCCCTCTATGCCGCTTCAATTTGCAACAAAGAACTTGCAGAGGTGAGCCAGGACATGACTGCATCCAAGAGTCCCTAACCATAGGCAAAAAATCCTCCCGGCCCGTCCAAAAATTGAGAAACCTGAAAGGCCGATGCTTATTATCCAGCCTAGTGGAGACGGACATGAGGAGCGGAGCATGATCTGAAGATTCTCGGGCTAGATGAGACACCGTGAAAGACACCCCTAAACCCAAGCATCCCTCATTCACCAACACCCGATCCAGCCGCTTCCAAATTCTTGCCCTGCCATGTCTATTATTACACCAAGTAAAACGAGCACCAGAAAAACCTATATCTATTAGATTGGCGTCATTAATAAATTGCCTGAACTCCGTAGCTTCCATAGGATTAAAAGGCCGACCCCCTTCTTCTCCTCAGCATCTAGAATTACATTAAAATCACCATCAACAAGCCATGCATCAGAGCCTGGGTTATCCCGCAATAAACCATCCCAGAGTACACATCTCTCCTCAGGAGTACACCGCGCATGCACAAAAGATACGACAAGATGAGACCCCGGCAGGTGGGTGTGGGATAACCGCACAGACACATGCTGGGGACTTTCTCCAATAACCAAACCAGAAAAAGGTTCTTTGAAGAAAACCCAAACCGAACCCAGCGTATTATGCACCAAACCATGAAAATTTAACTTACATGTATACCGTTCAGCTTTATCAACCTCCAACCAAGGCTCACAGATAGCCAAGAATTGAAGATTGTGCATTTGAATCAACTTTCTAATCCTTCTCAATTTAGGAGCCTTAGAAATGCCGCGAACATTCCAAAATAATCCCTTAATCATTTAATAAAATATGGGAGGAATTCTGCAAATTAAGCAATTTAGAACGCAACTGTCTATCAGATGGAAACTGTGCACGATTACCTTTTTTTGTGGTTCGGTGAAATACCACTGAGCTATCAAGAACTCCAGCCGCAGACACGATCTTCCCCTCCTGTCCATTCAAACGTGGAGACAAACTGCCCACTGAAATTTGAGTCTCCTTGTCACTGTTCAACTCCGCAGGCCTCTGACCTGACGAAAACACCATTCTCTCGCACATCTTCAACAGAAACCTGTGGCAAGACAATCTCCAACCTCCCTTCCAACTCTATGGAACACCCATGACTTCCCCTTATCACCTCTCGATCTGGCCCAGCCAATCCTGTCCCCTCCCCAACACATAACTCCCCCACTGCTGATGGGTTGGTATCCACGGCTGTCCCTCCTACGCCAGTCTCGTCGAACGCACCCTCTCCTCCAACCTGCCCCTCCTCTAAGTGCAAACCCACGGGCTCCTGAATCACCTGGTCTGCCAACCTGTGGATAATTACATCAGCGGCGGCATCAATCCCAGCCTCCACGAGCGCAACCGGATCCCATTCAGACTGCTTTGGGAGAGGCTGCTGCACCGCATCTATAGGCGCCTGCATTCCTGGTTGTCCCTTTTCCACGGATTGAACTAGATCAACAGACGTCCCAGCCTGATTCCCCCGCCCTCCAGAACCTAGCTCCATGGCAGACTCCGTCTCTTGCCGATGCAGAGTCTTAGGCACGCGCAAGTCCGGATGCTTGACATGGCAGTGATCGTCGTCATGGCCTTGACGGTAGCAGTAACTGCAATATTTAGGCAGACTCTCAGGGATCAGCGCCTGCCAAAAACCATCCCCATCTCCCATATCCACCCAGACTCTCGACGGAAGTGTCTTCAACAAATCTACTTCGACGCAAACCCGAGCTACGTTTGGACGAGAAAAGGAAGAGGTCGCCGTGTCCACAAACAGAGGAGTACCCAAACAAGAAGCAATATGAAACAAACATGATTTGGCAAATAGATGAATCGGCAACTTAGGCAACCGAAACCATACAGGCACCAGAGATGATTCTTTATCCACATGGAATTTAGAGGTCCATTTGAAAACTCTCATGGGACGCCCATACACATACCACAGACTTCTAAACCAAACCCGAAGAAAATCTGCTTCACCATGGAATCCCAGCAACACATGCCTGGCATCCAATAATCCGACAGAGATCGTTTCCCTCAAGTCAAGAGTAGAGAAAAATTTACGCAGATCAGGCAGCAAGGGGCGGCCTCTGGAGAATTTCCCAACCAGAGTATAACGAAAAGGAGTCGCCGCCGCAGCTATATCATCCGCCTTGAAAACCACCGCCGGCTCTCCACGATGAGTAGTAAGTGAGGCCTGAATTTCTACACTAGCCGCCGTCGACTGTTGCGCAAACAATTCAGAAAAAGCCTTCTTTCGAAACATGGGGGACGGATGCCCTCCACCCGACGGTGGAGGGGCAGCCTCAGCTGCCATGCCGCCAAAGTGCCAAAACCCTAAACCTTCTAAATAAGGAAAGAAACTAGAGGGATTTCACACGCAAAAGTCTCTAAGGTCTAATCCGAATAACAATCCATGCTTAAACTTATAGCCATGTGAGCTCATTTGGTCTTAAACTTATGAGATTAAAAGTGTTTATGCCCTAAAATCAATTTACTTCTATGGCTTAATGTGCACTTGAAATATTTATGCTATAGTAAATTATATTTTTATCATATTGATTGCTTAAATATATATATTTGTATGACAAATTCATTAAAATAAATCTAATTAATAAAATCATAAAATTATGATAGTAAGGTTCATTCGAATATAGATAAGATTTATTCTTATATATCTCTAGTCAAAATATTAATAAGATTGGCCATTATTAATAAGATTAAACTAGTGTATTAACAAGATAGGCGATTGTTAACAAGATTTATTCTTATATATCTCTAATCAAAATATTAACAAGATAGGTCATTATTAATACGGTTAAACTAGTGTATACTATGCCTCGTCTATAAGGGAAGTGGTAGATATTATCTACTATAGTGTGGGAAATACCTAAATTAGTATATGAGTACTTGAGAAGGTGATTAAATTTGCTAGATTGATCTGCATAGAAATATACTTAAAGTGTCACAAGATTAGTCTCTAAGTGACGTTTGTGTAAATGATCTTTAGATTTTAGGTTATCATAATATTTTGAATATATATAATTATATTTTGTTTGCTATATGATTACTCCTGTAATTGGAAATACTCACATAATTAGCATATCGGCATATACTTGAGAAATGAAAAGGTAGTGAATAATTTTTACGGATTTACCACCTCTTACGGAATAGGAGTTATCTCATGGTTGGCTACTTGTAGAAGTATCATTTAAAATTCTTAGCACTAAGTGGAAATGATTTTAGAAAGTGTTTCTAAGTATTGTTTCATTAGAATTATATTTTGATACAAAAAATTAATAGTAATCACATAATGGAATAGACATAATCTGTTCCTAGACTAATGTGAGATAAGAATGGTGAAAGGATATTAGTTACATGGTAAACGTTTACCGAAAGTAAAGTCATCCACTTGACTTTTCTCATTTGGGTAATCATAATGCATTGCTAGATGTCAATCTTCATATATAAGAATGAGTTGATTGATTAGTGGAATCAATAATAAATTAAATATAGTTTTAATTTATCTAGTTCTTATTTATTAGAAATTATAATTCATACTTATTGCCAACATGTACGAGAATTTAATAGGTCACACACATTAAGAATTTCTTTGTTTGGATTAAAGGATTTTGAATAGGGGGTTGAAAAATAAGTTTTTATAACTTATAGTTTAATTTGTAAGATAAATTAAATTTGAGAGACTTGTGGTACAAATAAATTTAATCTTCTAAATACAAGAGTTGTATTAAAATAAGGAAATTAAATCCTATTAAAAACTGGTTTCAAGTTTCCTTAAAGATTTGGACAGCCTATTTGTTTATAAATACTCCCTAAACTTTTGTTAGCAAGACAAATCAACATACAAATTGTCTTATGAGATTTTCAAAAAAAAAAATCTTGGGCGAAAATATCCAAAAAATTCACCCCACAAAATAAGATATTCTCACTAGGGCAGGTTTTCATGTTGTAAAATTAGGATTTTTCTCAATCAACTTGTGTGTGGTGTTTTAACAATAGCTAGCACCAATTTAGTTTAAACTAATTCTACTTAGAATATTCTAACTGAGGAAATTCGTGTGAATCATCGTTAAAGACCGGATACGTGTTCGGCTACATGGATCTCTTTACCATCATCTATATCAAAATTCCATTGGTTTAAGAATATATTCATGGATTGAAGTAACCTTTTTAAACTTACTCTATATCATGTGGATATAATCAAAGGATGATCTACTAAGAAACTAAAAAATTTTAAATTTTCTGCTATGCATGCTCATTGTGAGGAATCATATGAGCATGTACAGTGAAAATTAATCTTTTTTATTCATTTAGTAGATCATCTTTTGATTAATTCCATGAGACATAGTTCAAAAAAATTATCTCAACCCATGAAAATCTTTTTAAAACCATGGAGATTTGATGTTGAGAATGGCAAAGAGATCTACATAGCCATGCATGTGTCCAACCTCTAACGTTGATTCACATGCACCTGCTTAATTAGAATATCCTAGGCTGAAATAGTTTTGTTAAATTAGTGCTAACTATTGCCAACACATCTTACATGAATTGTGCAAGAGAAACTCTACTTTTTCACTATGAAAAACTAGCCCAAGAGGGTTTTTCTTTTTTTTTTTTTTGGATGACTTTTGGGTATTTTTTTCTCTCGAGATTTTTTTTTAAAAATCTCGCAAGATAATTTATGTCTCAATTTGTGTTGCTGGCAAAAGTTTAGTGAATATTTATATGAATAGATTATTTGTCTATAAATACTCATTAAACTTTTGCTAGCAAGACTAATCGATACACAAAATATCTTGTGAGACTTTTGAGAAAAATCTTGAGAGAAAATATCCAAAATTGTTTCAAGAAAATAAGGAAAAATTCATGTCTCTTATTTCTCTCACTTGAGCGAGTTTTTTATAGTGAAAAATTAGGGTTTTTCTCAATCAACTTTTGTGAAGTGTCTTGGCAATAACTACTATTAGTCTAGGAAAGCTAATTCAAAGAAGGGGTTATTATCACATTACCCCCTTAAACTATATCACTACTATCAGTTTACCTCCTAACGTTATCTTTTAGTCACTTCACCCCCATAAGTAATTCAACTCAACATGTTAAGAAATTTTGGATTAAAATACCCTTTTATTCTATAGTATTACTACACTGTTATTATTACTTTATTCCTTTAAATTATAGTGATATAATCGATTTAATTCCTAACATTATTTTCTTGGCATTTTATTCCATCGTTAATCTAACTATTATGGTCAAAATTTTTTAATTATATTTACCCTTATATATATTATTAAAAATAAAAAATTTAGAATGATTATTTTTCTTTTTTTTTTCACTTTAAGAGATCCAAAAATATAAAAATAAAATGGTTTTCTTAAATTTCTTTTTTCACATTTATTAATACTATGAAAAGAAAAAGAGATAGGAAAGAAAGAGACAAAAAATCAGATTATGCAAAAAAAAAAGTCTAATATTATCATATTAATTTAAGATTATTAGGATTAGGATTGAAATCTGGTGGTAAACAGTAAAGTAAAATAATTTAAAATAATAAAAGTATTTAATTCTTTCTTATTTATATTTTCTTAAAAAAAATTGAGTTCTCTCTCTCTCTATCTCTCTCTCCACCTCTCTCTTCCACTTCGGATCTTTCTATTTTTTAATATTAATAAGATTGCCAAGAAGAAAGAAATTAATACTTTGATTTTTTTTTCTTGATACTAAAGAGGAGAAGAGCCAGTCTAATTTTTTATTGTTTTATTACATAAAGAGGAGGGTACTTTCTTCTAAAGTTTTTTAACTTGCTAAATTGGTTTAATGGTGGGATAAATTGCCTAAAAAAATAATTCTATGGGATAAATTGATAATGAGACTATAGTTTATGAGAGTAAAATGATAATAACTATAAGGGCTAAACTTGTCTTTTTACTTTGGATTAATCACATTTTATTCCCTTAAAGAATACCTCATTTCTCAGTTTACCCCATAACCTTTAATTTTACTCACTTAACCCCTTTAAGACAAAATTGCCCTTGCATTATTTTAACATTTCATTTACCTTGTTTTCCTTTCTTTATTTCTTTTTTCTTTATTTAATTCTTCTTCTTTCCCACAAAAATCTTCACCGTAATGATTGAAATTAAAAAAAGAAGCAGAGATCTGCAGAGATCTATCTTCTCCTTAAATGATTAAAAAAATATTCAAATCACTTTTCTAAAATACAATTTTTTTAGCCTTCAATTCTTTTAATTTTGGATTTTCCTCTTTCCTTTCTAGTTTCTCATTTTATTCCCAAGAAAATATCTTAAGATGAAATTATGACCTGATTAATAATCATCAATTGAAATTTGTGACACGTGGCATCATACAAAAAATCAAAATTAGTTTTTGATGCCTTTTAAAGTTTCACCCAGAAATATACAATTACAAACTCAAAAAAAAATTTCGTTGAAATGGAATTTTTATTGGGAAGAATGAAAGAGAGAAGAAAGAAAAAAAGAAATAAAAGAAAGGAAAACAATTTCATCTTATGATATTTTCTTGAGAATAAAATGAGAAACTATAAAAGAAAGAGAAAAACCCAAAATTAAAAGAATTGAAAGGCTAAAAAAATTGTATTTTAGGAAAGTAATTTAAATATTTTTTTAATCATTTAAGGAGAAGATAGATCTCTGCAATTCCTCTTTTTTAATTTCAATCATTAAGATGAAGATTTTTATGGGAAAGAAGAAGACTTAAATATAGAAGAAAGAGAAAAAGAATAAAAGAAAAGAAAACAAGGTAAATGAAAAGTCAAAATAATGCAAGGGCAATTTTATCGTAAAGGGGGTTAAGTGAGCAAAATTAAAGATTAGGGGGTAAACTGAGAAATTAGGTATTCTTTAAGGGGATAAAATGTGATTAATCCTTTTACTTTAATTAACAAATTTCGTTAAGTTTGACCATTAGTTTTGGGGATAAAGTGACTAAAAGATAATGTTAAGGGGAAAATTGATAGTGACATCGAACGTTAAGGGGGTAAAGTGAAAATAACCCTTCAAAGAGGTACTAACTAAAGATATTCATGTGTCACCGTCAGAGGCTGGACATGTGTGTGGTTACAATATGGCGACCCCAGTTCCCCCTAAGGCGAACCAGAGGGTTGGCGGGCCGTCTGCCTAACTCTCACCAGGACTCACGCCAGAAATCTAACCCAAATCCTTCCGAAGAATAGTCTAAACTATTACAATATTGATCCTCCAACACAGACCAATAACTATGACCACATTAACTTCAGAGATAACAGCACTTTAAGATAGCTACTCGTCGATTCCTAAACACCTTACTCGTTACAAACCATGAAATAAAATTAAACAATCCCAATTAACAAATTCATACTCACCAAATACATTCTAACGAGCTAAGTAACAAATTTACACAAGCCACATAACCAATCTAGGGTTTACACTTTTCCAACTTCAAGTGGCAACCCGAAATCAAAACTACATTGTTTAATCCGAAATACATTACAACTACAGAGCTAAGTCATAAGGTTCAAATACATTCATAAGAAAATAGAAGTAGGCTTAGATCTCTCAAATGTCAAGACCTGTCAAGGAAAACAAATAAACGTGGGGTGAGCTAAAACTCAGTGGTGCCCCAAAACATGCAATCACATAAAACAATAGCGAGTATTAACTTCAATTAAATTAAACAATTAGGAAAGTGCTTAACAGCACAAGATAAGATACAGGGGCTCTCAGGAGCCATTTCTCCACGAACTTGATCAAATTTTCCCGTAGTCGACCCTCCGTCAACTTTCACTACCTAAGGTCCATGTAGATCTTTTTATTTTTCTTAACTCTGGCCACCAATCATACCCCTTTATCGGGCCCGCACGACAAACACGAGAGTGGTAATATTCGAGTATACCTTAATATAGACTGGTCGAGGGATTCACCCAACGACGTTACGTCCAACACGTGGTTACTAGGTCAGGATAAGAGGCCCTCCCACCTTTAAGGTGTGGTACATTCCCCTGCCTAGTGATTTAGTACTTGAGATAGGATAAGAGGCCCTCCCACCCTCAAGTGTGGTATATTCCCCTACTCAGTGCTTAGCAAGTGCAAGCAGGATGTTCACGAAAACATTTCACACAAGTCACCATTCGAAAGGTTAGTGTGATAAAGTACACACTGCTCACTTCGATGGATCAGAAACCATTTTCCAGTTTTCACATATCAAGTCGAGAAAGCACTTTAATCAAGTAGGCATAGAACAAGCAGGGACACTCACCAAGAGTGAAGTCACAAGTCAAGCTGGGAATCACAATCCGCGTCCTCACTAAATCCTAGAAAACCAAGTTTTAAGAACTATAAGTTTTCTATTCAAGTTCTAGGTTTATAAAAGATTCTCTGGTATATAAATAGTTTATTTTCTCGAAATAATTCGACAATCCACTTAAGATTAAAACTAGTAAAAGTAGTAAAATTTTCTGTATAGTTTCCTTATTTTACTTTTCTTTCTAAAGATGTAACTAGAGCTACTTTACTTGAATAAGTTTGCTTGCCGAACAAGTTTTCCTCTAGCATAGCTAGCCAGGACAATTTTTAAAGAAAGAAAAGGAAATAGAATAAAACCTAGGGTTTTAAAAACTAGTGAAATCATTTTCTAAAAATAGTAAAGCTAATTTAAGTCAGGAAAAAAAATAACTAATTGACAATGTATTTCAAAATCCCGAATTTCTAACGTTATCGTGTAATACTAAATTTTATCATTCCATATTGGTGTAAAATATATTTAAATAGCTTGATTAAAAATTGCTCAAGTTCACAGGGCCAAAGATGAACTTCACGATTCCAATTCACAAGCACATTATATCTCAGATTTGCTAATATAGTAAAATCACATTTCAACCAGCAATTTCACTAGGGCTTCGTCAATCATTAGCCCTGGGTTTCAACGGATTCATATCTGATTAAAATTAAACAAATGACCAAGGCTTCGTCAATCATTAGCTCTTGGTGTCCAACAGGCTCATATCAGATCACAATTAAACAAATAAATTCAAGGACTCCAGGCAATTCCATCGACTAAACCGCAAGGGTTTTATCCACCAAGTGAAACTAATAACATGTAATTCCAGCAGTTAATTCCATCAAAATTTAACGCTTGTGCAATTCACTCAAATAGCCAAAAATTTCCATCTCAACATTTTAGCCATAAACATTAAATTGTCACCCCAACTTTCACATGCATGACCCTCTTAAAATGTTCTAGAGTGAAATCAACAAGTGTGGAATATTTTACAGCTTGTCAAACTTTAAATGCAACAATTTGAAATCCCAAAATTCCCAAAGAAAACTGGAAAAATTCTTTCTCCCTTCCTCGGATAAATTGAAACATTTCCAACAGTTATGTGTCAATAATTTTGGCCAAATTTGCCCACAGTTCAAATGGTTTACTACTGAATGTCATACAAGACTTAAAACAACATTTTTCAGACATTTCCATCCATTATACTCCAAGAAAATTTCCAGAAACAAACTGCAAAATTTCTAGCTCAACCTCTCGGCTACTAACAAATTTTCCAGCAGCCAAATGGTCCTAAATCCAAACTTTCCTCTTTTAAAACATGGTATTAGGTACTCAATTTCGACATGCAAACACTTAGCTAGCTAATTAACATTTCCAGTTCAAGATTAAATTCGAACAACATCCATAATCATCAAATTTTCCAGAAATTTTTCCAGCTAGCCTCGGATGATCTTGCATGCAAACTGATTTCATTTCATTTTTATTTTTCTTGCCTAACTGATCTAACTATCCTCATGCAAGACTTAATCACTTAGTTTTTAGTTGGTTAATCACAATTACAAGCTCATATCATCACAATAAAACAAATTAAAAGCTGCATTTCCTAATCAACTCGCGGCAATTTCCATTTCCATCAAGCCAGATTTTTCTCGTGCTTTTGATGTCATCATCCGAACGCATAAACTCAACATGCAAGTCTCAATCCTCTTATTTTTACTTAGTTAATCACAATTGCATGCTCAGATTGTCAAGAAATAAACGAATTAACTCAACATTATCCTATTAAATTCTCGGCAAACCCATTTCCTGCGCACATCAGAATTTTCTTTTCCTAAATTACTCATCCGAATGCTTAAACTCAACATGTAAGCCCATCAATCACTGCATCTACTTGAAATCGACGATTCTAAGTCCAGAGTTTACCTCGAACTGAAGCTTACTCACGCGGCACAAAAATTGTCAAATTTTCCTCTCGGCTCGCGCGAAGATTGGAGGTGTTGGTCTGATTTTGGTCGTGGGTGGCAGTTGTGGTGTTGCGGCTGGAACTGATGAAATGGTTGCAGCTGGTGGAGGTGAAGGTGCAGAAGGAACTCATGCACGGCCTCTCCCTTTCTTACCTCAGGCTCACGGACAGAAACAGAAAAGGTTGCTGCTCGCGGTTTTCTTTTTCTTACTCTCGGATGCAGAATGCAGCTCTCTCTCACTCCTTGTCGATGATAACAAGGCAAAGGAGAATGTTGTTGTGGGTTTGAGGTGTGGTAGTATGGAGAGGAAATGGAGAAAAACCGTGGTGAGGTTGATGGAGTGTGTGGGTAGGGAAGTGAAATGTAATCCGGCAGAAGGGAAATGTTAGTGGTTTAAAAGGATTGGCCAATGGATCTTTGGTGTTTGCATGGTGATTTCCGAGATAGTGGAGGGCTATTTTAGTCTTTTCTCATTTCCTCCAAATTTCCACTTAAGTCCTCAATTCTAGTCTAATTCCAAAATTTACCCCAAAACTAATTGAATGCCTAATGATATACTAATCTCGCAAAGATTCAATTATCGAGATCTCGAAGAATTTATATTAAGGCGATAAAATTACTCTAACTCAAGAAATATTAATTTAACATAGCGAAACCAAGTATGTTAATATTTTGGCACAATTACATTATTTATCACATAAACTATTTCTACGCACTTATTTAAAAACAAGTATATATAATGCTAGAATTTATTAAAGAATTAAAAATGCAATTGCAATATGCATTGATATCTACATATATATATATATATATATATATATATATATATATATTTTCGAGGTTCTCACATACAAATTGATAGTGACATCGAACGTTAAGGGGGTAAAGTGATAATAACCCTTCAAAGAGGTACTAACTAAAGATATTCATGTGTCACCGTCAGAGGCCGGACATGTGTGCGATTACATGAATTTTTTTACCTTCCTCTGCATCAAATCTCCAATCTTCATGGATTGAGGTAATTTTTTTGAATTAATTTTATGTCTCATGGATTTAATCAAAGGATGATCTATTAAGAAATTAAAAATTTTAAAATTTTCACTATACATGAATTTTAAAATTTTCAAAAAGGGAAAAAATAAAAGGAACATCCTATATATATGTGTGTGTATGTATGTATGTATGTAGATATGTATGTATGTAATTACATGTTCATGTTATTGGAATCCCCTCTTAAGGAAAATACTTTATTCGACTTAATTAGGGATCTAATAAGGACATGTTGATAATTAGTATTTTATTGAGAGTAATTTAGCATCGCTTTGTTTGGATAGAGTATTATTCCAAATAATTATTTAAAATAATTACTGTAACACTTTTTGTGATGTGATGTATGTGAAATAAAAATGTGGTTAAAAATGTAAAAAGATGGATTGAGAATTGTGTTTATGATGCAAGCGAAAAATTTTTTTTGAAAAAATTTGTTATCCAAACATTTATTTCCGCTTTAATATAGTAGAATAGATGGGCTAGCTGTTATTTTAGTGAGAGAAACTTGCATGTGCAGGACTTGAATGAAGACATCAAATGGGCCATCAAACTCAAACACTACAAGTTACAAGTCACATTGAAGACATCAAATGCTAAGGAACCAAATGGGACACTTCGTAAAAGGTAATATCCCGTAGGTCACCAGTTCGAACCTTGCTGCACGAAATTGCTGTACATCCTTGGGCGGGGCTCTATACAACCCAGGGGATTAGTCCGGCAATGACTGGGATACCCCTGTGTTGACAAAAAAAAGGTAATAAATTTTTATAATTAATGATGCTAAGGAACCAAATGGGACATTTCATAAAAGGTGATAAATTTTTATAATTAATGGGTTTGGTCAACAAGAGTGTTCCGAGGCACTTATTTATAAGATAGTTTCAATATTTATTTTTCAGTAATAGTGAAATTAATTTGAAAAAATATTTCAATGCATGAAATAATAAACTTGAGTGCGTACATTCACATAATAAATTAGGTGTAATTAGGTATCTTAAGGGCACTCGTTAAAAAAATTCACAATTAATTTATTCTTTTATCACTAATAGATATTACCATGGACATGGATTCCTAGCTAGAACTGTGATGTTGTGCAAATTCTAGTCTAGCCAAAAGCATCTAAAAATGTGGCAAGTCAATAACCAAAAGAAAAACTATTGAACACTCACCAAAAAAGGAGATTTAGCAAATAATATTTCATCTATAGCACATTTAATTCTATTTTCCTAATTTATCAATTCACACCTATATAGCAAACCACATTGACAGATTGGGCATTTGTAATTGAAGAATTCATGAACCTGTTTGTAAATTTTAGCAAAAGAAAGGAAACAGCCTCTTTGCTAGTTGACTAGCTTCAAAAAACAATCCATCTCAGGCCATGCCCTCCCCTGCCATGAAGAAATCGATTCTCGTTTGTTTAGTTAATTATTCTTAGCCTTCTTGCTATGAATGAATGTAAGTATAACAAAACTCTATTTCCAAAAAATTTACATATCCATTGTTTATTTTTCTTTAATTATTTGTGGATAAATTGTCATCTTATCAAGAAAATCTTTAAGTCATAAAAAACAAAAAGGCAAAAACAGTATGCGTAACCCCATGACATAGAACTTGTTCTAACATACTTGTTAGGTCGAAGTATTTCTTCATAAACCAAAGAAATTTGTATGTGCATGCATGTAAATATTCACATTTATATGAAGCAAGATTATTTGATTTTGTTAATTTCTGTTGTGATCTCTTGAGCAGCAGGCTTGATGGAGCAGGAGGAAGAAAGATAGACATTGACCGTTCTGTTCGTGGAAAGGTCGATGGACACGATGCATAGTGCTGTCCTTTCACTAAGCCTTTTGCTTGCTACGATACTATTTTTGCTTGTCATCATGCATGTCCTAATGTTTTTCTTGGTTGACGTAGAATTCATGTCAATTTAAAAACACAATCAATATTACGTTGAGTTTTCATTTCAACTAGAAATAAATGATTATTTCAGATTCCAATTGCCATAATTGTGAATGACTATTTCGCATTTTACAATCGCAATGCTGCTCTATGTTAGTGGTCCTTGGTCTTGCAAATCTATCTGTTCATATCTTTCTTCTAATACCTCTCTAACATTAGTGGTCCGTGGTCTTGCAAAAACACAACCAATTTTGTTATTCTTCGCCTTTTGGCTGTCAATGAATGTGAGTATAACGAAAACCTCCAAAAAACAAAAGAACTTTCAGATATGTCTTATTTATTTTTTTTCCAACTATGTGTCGATTGTGATCTTATAAAAAAAAATCTTTACAAGTAGTAAAAAAGAAGGAAAAAAAAAGTAAGAGTAACTCCATGAAAACATAGAATTAATTTGGTTTAACATATTTATTTGGTTAAATTAATCCTCAAAATTAAACTTTACAGCAAAAGAATATCCAGTCAAATGCTCGATGTAATATATATAATTAGTCCATATATATCTTTCATATATGTATATAACACAATGTGTTCGGGAGAAACATCTAGAGAGAGTCCACCAAAGAACTTAATATATAAGTCAGAAACCCAACTCTGATCCAAAAACTTAAGCTATTAGGTTTTAGGTCTTTACTTACATATTAATCGCTCTTTCTTCATCTCTCGAACCAATATAGGACACAACCCTTTACTCAAGAACTTTACACAATATTACACAATTTGTTTAGTCCAAACCCTGATTTACCTTTTTCATTTAATTTTCTTTGTGCCTTTTATGCAAGTAGTGGAAAGGCCAATGGACAAGAAGTATGGTTCGGTGATTTTACTACAGCCTCATGCTTGTCACTCTAATGTAGATTACTGCCATAGTGCCTGTCCTTCTCCTGCTCTTCCAACCATTGGCCTTGACTTGATGGCCAAAGAGGACTTTTAGAGTTTTTCTGCTACTAGATTGTTTTGAATTTTGAATCTGGCCACTAGGAATACGAAGATTGCAAGGTTCGCATTCTAGATTTTGCAATTGGGTTTGAAAATATTGCGAAAAGGGATGGGAGGTAAAAAAAAGGTTTCTCCTCCTACTCTTTCGAAATTTGTCTAAAGACTTTTTGGAGATTTTCATGTTTGAGCAGCTTAAAATTCATGTGAAAGTTAGGGAAATTCTATAATCCTTTTTAGATATCAATTCATTGTTGGATGGTGAAATAAGTGTTTTGGACCCTTGATTATATTAAATAAAAAATGTAAAATGTAAATCAATTTCATCATCAAAAGAATATAAGAATATATATATATATATAGAGGGAATGATTCTCTGGAGAGACTAGAATTTTTTCCAACAATATAATCAAAAGAAATAAATGTTTATTTCAAATTCCAATTGCTATAATAACTGCGACTGACTGTTTAAGTCAAAGTTACCAGTGGAAGCTCTATGCCACTTGGGCTTGAATGGAACTCAATTAAATAAGAGAGAGGTTTGTAAGAAGAACTTAACTGAATCCACAACGGTAAATAATTTTTGTTACATGGTTGAAGCTAAATTATACTAATGCAGTGATGTTAGACAGACATAGGAAGTATAGTTAGTTTATGTGTAGATTAAAATGCCACATTGAAGAGTGTGTAGAAGATGAAAATACATAAATTAATCTTAGCACCAATTCAATCGAATTTGAATGGCAGCAAATTTTGGATGGAAATTCCTGAACTTGATAGGCATTTGTCTTATATTGACTATTAGATTACATTATGTTCAATAGGCAAAGAAGGGCACTTGGGTCTTGGGTCTTCCAACATGAAATTAATTTTATTAATTTTGAAATAATAATTTTAAATTTCATTACCAGTTTTTGTTATTTGAATTTTACGGAGACATATTTAAGTAAAAAGATGCCTATTCATAAAAATGGTGTCTATTAATATCAATAAAAGGGTACTACTTCTAAAGACAAATGAATTCACTATATATATATATATATATATATATATATATATATATATATATAAGAGGTATCACACATATTTGAAACTACTTTTCAAAGATAACTTGGTATATAGGTCCCATCTCTGTGCTATATATATATTCCTAAAGGCGTTATTAGCATCATCCAAGATGAAGATTCTGATTCATATGAGTTGGATTCCGTGCTTTTCACAATAGAAAAAAAAAGGAAGGCAACAGAAATACACTAATGGTTGATACTTCTTTTTTTTTTTTTGATCCACTAAGCATTTGAGAAAAACTATTCCAGTAATGGGTTATTAATGAGGTTTGAACTATTTGAAATGAAAATCTCAATATTATATGTTTACTCTGAAGCTCTATATATTTAGTTAATGAATAAAAAGAAAAATTTCATGAAGTGTTACAATACTGTTTCAGCATTTATAGTGTACTAGTGGAGAGGCCCTACTCTATGCGCAGGGTGGGTATATGTGACCCATGTCAATAGTGTGTTTTGTTTTATAAGTATTGATGTAAGAAATTATTTTATAATGTGTAAAACAATTGAGAGGAAGCTGTTTCTGATTAAATGAGGATAATTGGAAAGTATTCTTGGTAGGTTATTATATAAAATATTGTTCAATGTTGAATAAAGATTTGGTATGTATGTGCTGTAGAGTAGCAGAATATGAGAAAAGCAATGAGCAGCAAAATTGTAATTTTTCATAGCTATGTTATATTGGAGGAACTTCTACAAGGTAATCATCGAATATGTGCATTCGATATTCGTTGATTCCTAAATGGAAATTATGAGAATATAGACTGGTTTAATAATATGGTATTGCAACATTTTTTTCCACCCATAGGTTAAAAGATTATCTTCAACTTTGATGTCCCAACATTTGTGTTGACAGTAAAAGATGATTATGTTGTTTTTGTTTAGGAATATATGAGCAGTATCTTCGGGATATAGCTCCTGCAAAATAAAATAGATGATTCAAGGAAAGTTATTTAATTTTTGTATTTGCATGGGCTATTATAAGTTCGAAAATTTTGGCTTACCAAGATTTCCATATCTATGGTTGTGATCACTACATAAAATGCGAACTTTGTGAGGAAAGTTTCTCTTGTAGAAAAAATGCCTGTAATTTTTAAGTAGATAAATAGGAAGTTGCATTGTTTATATATGAGGATATAGTGTATTAATATTTGTTTTACCGTATTCCTTGTGCATATGTGGTTCAATAGGGACGATATTCCATTTGTAGAAGCTTGTGCAATGGTCTGGATTGAAAATTTGAACTCTAAATGTCATGACCCCAATGTGCCACAAATGAAGCAAGGAATTTGGTTGTAGATTGTGATCTTCGATGAATTTTTTCCAACCAGAGTTTTGAGGATTTTCATCTAGTTTTAGAAACCATATTTTATTTCCAACTTTGAGTATCGCTATTCTTCTTACATGTGGCTGTAGATAATGCATGAATTTTGGTGGGATGACCTGCAATTTAGATATAAGTATACGTTATTTAAGTTTTGGAGAAAAATTATATATATTAGAGAAATTTTATAAATTTAATACCAATGTATTTGTTTCTGGTCCTTCATATTGCATCAAGAATGCATTGATTGGAGAAACTACAATGGGAAAGAAATGAGTAGTTATTTAGGAAGTAAATTCGATGTACATAGACATTTTTTTTGTTCTAAATAGGAATTGTACCTGAATGAAGATGAATTGGAGGATATGGGTGTATAAAAGAGGCAAACCAGCTAATGATATGTGCATCGTGTGTCCAGAGCTCTATAGGTAGTTGATATAATCTGTAGATTATGCTTTCTTGGAGCCATGGAACAATTTGATAAGTTGGACGTAAATTGTGCTGCGATGTTGCTATTACGGTAGCAGTTGCATGACCATTCTGATCAACAAGGTAATAGGTTGTTTTTTTGAGTGCAAATGAAAGCTCTTCATGATCAACTTGCCAGTGTATGAACATAGGTGGTTCCATTGATTTTTTTGGTATTGCGGATGAGAACAGAAGTTGTTAAGGTGGTATAGTTTGTGTTAGTTATTGGGTTGTATTTTGGTTTTGGTATTGAGTAAAGAATGTGCTTGGATGGGTATTTATAGAGAAAGAAAGAATGTGTTTGGTGAAGTATAGTAAAGAAAAAGTTTGGTTTTGAGCATGTGTGTGACTAATGTTGAAATGTTATATGTGATGTATTTAGTATTAGATTTTTTATATTTTAGTGGCTGGGATCATGCATAGAAAGTGACAAAGAAATCTGTTCTGATAGATTCCTGAAAATGGCATAAAGGTGTCTACCATTATATGGGAGACAGGAAAATATTAAGTGATAAACGCAAATAGACATGCATCGATGGATAATAAAATGCAAGTGAATTTGTTTATAGAATGAGGGAATAAACGTCCGACTTTCTCTCTACGGCTGCAGGCTTCTCCTAGGGTTTTCGAGCTCCAGCAGTGCCGATGGCTATCTTTCGGTCGTCGACTGAAGGGCACCCTCCTCCACCTACGAAACAGAGGTCCTTTGCTCAATTGTTTACGTCGGCTTCACCATCCCCTATCTTCTCGGTGGAGGATATCTCCAAGCTTGCGTCACCTTTTAGACTTTCTCTGGTTGGCACATTCTCTCGGGGTCGCCCAAAACTAGAGGACATCAGGAAATTTGTTCGCTCCTTGGACTTGAAGGATACATGCACGATAGGCCACATGGATGCGCGTCATGTTCTCATTCATTGCTCATCAGAATTTGACTTTCACCGCCTCTGGTTGAGAGGAATCTGATATGTGGATAAGTTCCCCATGAGAGTTTTCAAGTGGTCTACATCTTTCCACGTGAACAGAGAGTCGTCGCAGGTTCCGGTTTGGTTTTCCCTTCCAGGCCTGCCGGTTCACTTCTTTAACAAACACTTTTTGTTCTCCATCGTTCAGGCGGTGAGAGAGCCGTTATTTCTTGACACTGCAACTAGGGGTGTGCAAAATTATCCGCTAACCCAAAAACCCGTCATATCCGATCCGAAAATTAGGATATCCGATTTTTATTATTTGATCGGGTCAAAAGAGGGTCGGGTACCCGCTAAGATGCGAGGTGGGTTAGGGTCACATAATTAAAAATCCGCGGGTACCTGATCCGCCCCGCATATATATTTTTTTATTTATTTTTATTTTTATACACACACTATAAAATAATAAGAACTAAATAAGTAATTTTATTGAACAAATTGCATTACAAATATGAGAGACTATAGTTTATTTATAAGATTCATTTGTAGAGGCTGTGATCTTATATTTTTATAAAAAAAAGTTTAATTAATGTGGAACATATATATTAAAAATTGTGCTACTTATTTCAAACTTTTATTGATTTCGAATTCTTTTAATTTGTTTCCTTTATCTTATATTTTTTTCATATGCTTGTTTCTTGGTACGAAACCTTTTTTTAGAAAAAAATATTTCTTAAATCTTAGATGAATGTGTAAAATATAAAATTAAATTGGTATAAATCATTTTGTTAAACTTAAATGATAAATGGGATGGGGCGGATACTCGTTGACCCGACCCTATCTCAGCGGGTACTCGATTATAGGGTACTCGCTGATATGCAGGGCAGGTAAGGATAAAAAAATGGCTGACCCGCAAGGTACGGGTCAAGTCAGCCAAATGGTGAATGGGGCGGGTACCTAACTCGCGCCCACCCCTGGCTGCAACTGTGAATCTATCTAGGTCGAGCGTTGCGCGCGTTTGGGTGGAAGTCGATCTACTTCACCCTCTCCTAATTCGGGTGTGGATCAGAGTCGAAAACTCAAGTGAGGGTTTCTGATAGCTATTGCAGGCAGAGAATGTGCCTCAGTATTGCACCAGTTGTTGGCACTTGGATCACGCCAACAACGACTGTCAAAAATCTGATATAGGTGGTCCCTCGTCTCGCGCGTTGGAGAAGGAGTCCAGGGGCGTGGCTGAGGTGCAAGCAGGGGTGGTGGGTTCTGATGAATTGACGCAACAGGCTGGAGGACCCCTTACCACTGCTGCGCACGGACAGGCTGATGGCCTAGATAAGGTTCCAGCGTTGGAGAGTGGGCGAGACAATCCTATGGCCGCTGCTTTGGCGCTCCCTGCTGTTGCTGTGGTGGGTTCAGCAGAGGTGACAACTCGGTAGTTACCTCTTCCCACTTCAGTTGGGATGGGCCTGCCGCCTTCTTTGTCTTTTGCTGAAGCGGTGCTGATCACGCCTGCTATGGGAGTTGCCGAGGACAGTGCTATAGCGTTAGTTGAGGAGGTTGTTCAGCTGCCGCTTGATAGGGAGGGGGATGCCGCGCCTTGTGAAGTGGCCGTAGAGGTGGCCTCACATTGTGTGGCACCAGATGATAAGAGCAGTGTGGTGCGACTGCCCACCACGGCGGGCAATCTCTCGCCACGGGGCCAACCTTTTGTTGAGATGGTGCTACCCTACATTTCGAATGAGGTCCAGTGTGCGCAGAATGACTCATTCCAGATGGTTAGAAAGGAGAAGGGGTATCGCTCTATTGCCCCGTCAGATAGAACACTCAGGTCCACCACAACCAAGTCGCAGAATTCTTTCCATGCTTTGTCTCATGATTAACTCTCTCTTCTGGAATGTAAGAGATTTGTCTAAACCTTCTCACTTTAAGCGTCTCAGGAAACTTATACTGCGATATCACATTCAACTTCTGATAGTTTGTGAAACTCGTGCTAACTGTAAACTTGCTGAAGTTTTTCGGCAAAACTTCCGTTTTGATTACGTAGTATACAATACTTCCGGTTCTCTTTGATTATTTTATAATGATGCTTTTAATCTGGTATTGGTGAGGGAGGGGAAGCAGCATTTCTCCTTCCTCGCCAGCCATAGTTCTTTCCTTACCCTTTTGACTGTTTTCTTTGCCCATGCATTATGCACAGGGGAGGAGAGACGGGCATTATGGAGCGGATTGCTGCGGAACAAGCCTTCTCAGGGGCAGTAGCTTGTGGGAGGGATTTTAATGTGGTGATAGAGGCGAGGGAAAAGAAAGGAGGTTAGCCTTTTCACTTGTTTGAGGCAATCAATTTTTTGGAATTTATATCTTCTGCAGAACTGTTTGACGCTGAATTTTCTGGCTCTTCTTATACGTGGTGCAATAATTGTTTTGGTCGTGCACGAATTTGGAAGCGGCTGGACCGGCTCTTAATCAATAACCCATGCTTTGATGCCGGTCTTGTGGTCTCGATTTTTCATCCAGCTAGGGATCCGTCCGATCACTCTCCCATCTTGTTCTCTGTCGCTACATGGGTTGATGGCAAGCCACGGCCGTTCCGATTTATAAATGTGCGGACCTCTCATTCTGGTTTTAGAGATATTGTGAAGGCCTCCTGGCAACAAAGGTGTGTCGACTTTCCTATTCAAGTAGTCTGTACTAAGCTGACCCGCTTTAAGGCGGATATTAAAGTGTGAAATAAGCAATGTTTCGGTAATATTTTTTTAAACGCACGGAAGGCTGATGAAGCCGTGCTAGCCGCAGAGAGACGTATGGAGGATGCCTCAAGTGATGCGCAGGAGGCATTAGAGTGGGCCACCGCAGAGTGGCAGCGGTGTCTATTAGTGGAAGAACGGTTCTGAAAGCAGAAAGAGAAAGATCGTTGGCTCGATTTGGGAGATAAGAACACTAAGTTTTTTCATGCGATTGTCAAGCAATGGCGGTTGCAATCAATAATTCATTGAGTTCAAGATGGACAGGGCAATTGGTTAACAACAGAAGAGGACATCAGTGTAGAGTCAGTTCGGTATTTTCGGCTGAGCCTACCTCGCCCTGGAATTTATCGTCCGTTATCCCCAAACTCCTTCAACTGTCTAAAAATGACATGTTGGAGAAGGTCCCCACAATGGAGGAGAGACGGCGTGTGGTCTTCAGTATAGATGGGGGATAGTGCTGCGGATCCCGATGAATTTTCTGGAAAATTATTCACCTTTACTTGGGAGATAATTGCCCAGGACATTTATAATGCGGTGGTTAGCTTCTTCTATGAAGCGGAACTGCTGCGGAGGGTCACTGCTACGTTAATTGTGCTCATTCCCAAGGTGCAGAGCCCAAGTTCCTTTGCTCAGTTTCGCTCCATCAGTCTGTGTAACTTCCTCAATAAGGTCTTGGTGAGGATTCTTGCTGAGAGATTAGCTACTCTCTTGCCACGCATTATCTCCCCTAATCAAAGTGGTTTCGTCCGCGGTCGCCAAATATCGGATAACTTCCTACTTGCACAGGAGGTGCTTATGGGTATGGGACGGAAGAATAGGGGGAAATGTGGCTTTGAAACTAGATATGACAAAGGCTTATCATAGGGTCTCTTGGGTCTATCTGGTTAACGTCTTTCGTGCATTTGGATTTGGCGAAATGTGGATAGACATGGTTTAGCGGCTGGTTTCCAACCCTTGGTTTTCGATTCTCATTAATGGGGTGCCATGTGGCTTTTTTCCAACTTCGCGAGGGCTCCGACAGGGGGATCCGCTATCCCCTTCCATGTTTATTTTGGGCGCGGAGGTCCTGTCCTGCCTGTTAAACCAACTTCGCTTGCATCCTGGATTTGATGGATTCAAAGTTCCTTGGGCTTGTCCTTCCATTACCCATTTGGGGTTTGCGGATGACATCCTTATCTTTTCTAGTGTAGCGGCGTCCTCATTAAAGTTATTAATGGAGACGCTGGCTAGGTATGAGGGTGTCTCAGACTAAAGGATAAATGCTTCAAAGAGCGGTTTCATGGTTCACTTGACAATGGCCCGGAGCCGGAGGTCTGTAATTCAGCGCATCATGGGCTTTCCTCAAAAGGAGTTTCCTGTATGCTACCTTGGGTCCCCACTGTTCATGAGCCGGTAAAAGAATGCTTACTTCCAGGATTTGGTCAATAAGGTGTACTCTAAGATCACTTCATGGAAGAATCGATTATTGTCTCCAGGTGGACGGATTGTTCTTAGAAAGCATGTACTGTCCTCTATCCCTCTTCACTTAATGGCGGCGATGGCACCCCCAAAGTCTATCTTGGCTACAGTGGAGAGGCTTTTTGCTAATTTTCTTTGGGGCACTGTTGGGGGTGAACCCAAGTGCCATTGGATTTCTTGGAAGGAGCTTTGTGTTGCTAATGAGGAGGGTGGAGTAGGCTTCCGCTCCATGGTAGATGCGGTGAAAGCTTTCTCGGTGAAGTGGTGGTGGCAGTTTCGACAGAACTCATCTCTCTAGGCTAATTTTATTATGCTTCCAATGCTCATCCAGGTATGGTGGATGTATTAGTGGAGGCTTTAACCACGTGGCGTAAGATGCTTCAGGTGCGGGAATTAGCTGAACAACACATCACCTTTGTGGTTCATTCGGGGAGTTCGAATTTCTGGCTTGATAACTAGTTAGGGGTCAGGGCCTTTGTTGGTGCGGTTAGGCAATGTTTCGAATCACAGGGTCTCAGATTTTTTCATAGAGGGCAGATGAAATTTTCAATTGCTGGCGGGATAGGTGCCGGGTGACATATTATTTGAGGTCAGTCGATTCGTTCTTCTTAAGATTGAACCGAGAGTGGATGATTTGATGGTTTAGGCACCCACACAATCTGGAGTCTTTACGTTAAGCACAGCATTTGACTTAGTGCAGTCTCGTTCGCTGCAGTCATTTATCTTCTCCAGGGTTTGGTAGCCCAAACTCCCGCTGAAAATCTCCTTCTTCCTGCTTCGGCTATTGAGGGACTGGTTGCCTTTGGATTCTACGGTATACAAGTTTGGTGTCACCGATCCTTTGAAGTATTTTTGTTGCACCAAGGGATAAGCTGAGACTCTAGACCATACATTTTGTCGGGGCGAGTTGGCTGTAGCGGTAAGGAAATTCTTTGGTTCTGCTGCAGGGGTTTGGAGCCCATGTGCTTCGGTACAGGGAAACATTGTTAGTTGATGGTTTCGTTCCAACTCGAATGTATTTCTGCAATTTGTTCACCTGATTATCCCTCCTTTGATTTGCTGAAATATTTGAAAGGCTAGGAACAAAGCGCGCTTCGACGGGAAAGTTTAAAGCCCTGGGGCTATCTCTAGTTTTGTCTTTGATGAGGTGCGGAGTCTCTTCATTCTGCAGTTCCCAGGGTGGTCCTCGGTCCCTACGACATGGCCTGACTTTTATGCTTCTCTCACCTCTGTTCGTTAGTAGGCGTCGGTCCAATTGGTGAAATGGTTGAAGCCGCCGATGGGGGGGGTTCAAACTAAACACGGATGGATGCTCAAGAGGCAACCCTGGGAAGGCAGGAGGTGGGGGAGTCTTGCGTGATGATAAGGGGAAGCTCTTGCTCATTTTCTCCACATTCTTCGGCAGTTGTACTAGTATCCAAGTTGAGGCGTGAGCCCTTCTTTTCAAGGTTAACTTGTGTATTTCCTGCGGATATGTGAGAGTGCAAGTTGAAGTGGACTCATTGGTGCTGGTTCAAATATTGAAACATGCAACTCGTTGCCCATGGGGTATTGATTCAAAAGTTCGAAGTCTCCTTCATCTTTCATCCTTTTTCACCAACATTTCCCACTACTTCAGAGAAGGTAATCAAGTGGTTGATTATTTATCAAATGTTGCTTGCGACGACGGATGTGACAGAGTCTACCATCAGTTTGCGGATCTCCCTGCTAAAGCCCGATGGGCATTTAGACTGGATAGAATCGGTCTCTCTTCCCTTAGAAAATGCTAGGTCAGCTGTACTGTTGGGAGGTAAGGTCTATGCCCCCGTCCATGGCCTTTCTTTTTTGAGGAAATAAATTAAGTTATTACTTTAAAAAAAGACACAAATGAGGAAAACTTTGGAAAAAAAAAATTTGTTTATAGATGACAAGGGATAAATTTCGGTGGAAAAAATTATTATTTGGTTAATTATGGTTTTAAAATGAATGAATGATGTATATTTTTTATAGTGAGGATTTTTTTAAAATATGTTATACTATTTAGCATTGTAGTTTCGATAAGTGAACAGGGATAGGGGTGTTGTGGTTTGGAGCTAATTTTGTCATGTTGTACAAGGAATAAATTGTGTGCTATAATTGGTGTATGTTTGTTATTTTTTTTAATCTGCTAGGCATATGGTTGCATTAATATTTGCTTTGAAAGATTGAAAAAAATGAAAGATTATGGATAAAGTGAATTTTGAAACAAAATAGAAAAGTTGATATAAGGTTCCTAATAAACTATCTATAATAGTGAAAATAGAGAGAATAGACCGGTATAATGATAAAGTTGGATAGAGAGGTAATTATAAATCTGATATAATGGATGATAAAGTTGATAAGAAGCATAAAACTAACTATAAAGAGAATAAAAAGAAAAGAGCGAAGATAGTTATAAAAAGGAAATTTAGTAATACATATAGGTGCATAAAAATTAAAAACAAAAGAGGTTTTGCAAGTGAAGTCATTAGACTGGAGATGACGTTTTGAATTGGTATGATCGGAGTACCATTCTTGGGTCTTGCAAAGCACATTTTTTTCTTCCATTTTCAGCACAGATAATGACTTGATAATCGAGCATTACTGTTTGGTGGAAGAACAAGAGCTCATTCATTATTCCATCAATTTCTATGATAAATTCTGTCTATCCTTCTCTAAGATAGTTGTTACTGCAGTGTGCCTGACCATGAATACTTTGTCTATGTAGCTGAATGATTAAAGGAGAGGCATTTGTTTGGCTTGTTCTGTTGATTTTGAAGGGCAATTTCTACGAGAATATGTTATGAATTAGTTTTACTACATGATAATTTATAATAAAAATAATGTATAGAGAGATTGTACCAGTTCAAGGATGTCCTCAAGGGTAAGTCGACGGAAGAATGCTGGAGCTAAATTCTGTGTGAAATTGTTTGATAAGCCGGTCATAATTTATTGATAGATACAAGCAGAGCTATCAAAATGCATTTGTGCAAATGGATCTAGTTGTGGTTTATATGTTAGTTGCGTTGTCCAGGGATATATCTGTTGCTAATAATTTCTTCCAAAGATGGTTGCATTGAATTCCATGTTTCCTAGATGTTTAAATAGAATGACATCATCTATTCTGAGATCATGGTCTTTAGCAAAGTCATTCCAGCCTTGACCAAATTCAAAGTTTGTTAAGCTGATGAGTCAATGTGCGTCCTTGGCTTTAATAGTGATAAATAGCTGTCTGCATTGCTGGATTACTGGAATGAGGCCATCTGGAACAAGTTAGTTAATAATGATGGCATGTTAATTATCTCTGCAACAAATTTTTGTTTATATACAACATTAATACTATGTATTAGGGCATTACTAGTCTTCTATTTTTTTTGCAAAGCGGATTGCAAAACAACGTGGTTGTGATCCATAGATATGAAGATTGATTTGAGGAAGTCTAGCGTCTGTATTGAAAGCAATTCAAATAGCAGTTAGGTAGAAAACAAGATATAAGTAATGGATGATTGAATGAAAAAGCGTTAAATTACCTGGTGGATGTGGTGAAACAAATAATAGGACACGTTCTAACCACCTAGGAATTGACATAGTGTTTTTAAGTTCAAGAATTCCTACGTATTCAATTAGGTCAAAGTGTTGCTCAACGAATGTAGCATCATATTGGTAGGTATAATGTTTTGGATCTCGCTGTCAAACTGTAGCAGTGAGTATTCTGCTTCCATTAGTTGTGATTAAGTAGTATTTGTACATTTTCTATCTTTTTGGTGTAATTTTGGTAGTAATTGTCTATGAAATGAATGTTTCATCATCCATGTTATTGCAAAGGATAAAGAAAACTGCAAAAAGAGTACAAAAGTAAATACAAAACTATTGGAGATACTGGTTATATAATTGTTTAGGGAAAAATGAGTCAGTTTATAGTAGGAAATGATATTTTCTTGAATGGCTGCTAAATGTGCATGGACATGTCACGATTGGAAGCATCAGGAAATGAGATGATAATAAGCGAAAAATATTAAGAATAGAATCGGCAAAAGCGACTACTATTGAATTTTATACATGAGAGGAGAATAAAGCAGTGCATGTTTTGTGAAGGTCTATGTATATGAAGATAGTCTTTATTATAGTCTAAAAGATGAGTAATACTAAAGGTAAATAACTGTGCTGCATTATGTGCAAAAATGGTGGAAAAAAATGACAGTGATAAAATTAGATTGTAAAGTGTTTAAAGGGTTAGTGGTTATGTACGTGAAGAAGCGGATGCTCTGTATTTTCACGGGTGTTGCTGCTTTCGTCCGGTAAAGATTGGAGAGGATGGTGGTAGTAAGTATTCAAGTGGAATTCATTTTTGCTGGTAGAGGTTTTGTTATTAATTCAGGGTGAAAAGGTTGCTATTAAATGGGGACAGGTATGGCATTTTAATTGGCATTTAAATGCGACCAGTAAATGATAGGAAGCGGGTAGTTGTTTTTCTATTTTGAACGTTCACGATTTTTTTTTCTTATTGAGATAGTTGAGGTGGATGTTTATGTGTTATAATTGGTGTTTATTGTGGTTAATAAATGATAGAAAGGGAAGTAAGTCTTTTGTCGATGGATTCTATTGTTTTTGTTGGTTCAGTTTTAATAGGATGGGAAATAGCATCTTTTTGATATGTAAATAACTGCCATAAAAGATAACTGTGAAAATTGGTGTAATAAAAAGACAAAATTAAGGTCTATAAAAATGAATTATAGCATTTATATTTTCTTCAAATATTATTAAAATAATAAATTTAAATGTTATTGAAATGAATTACAGTTTGTTTTAGTCTATGAATTTAGGTAGGTTTATTGTATATCACTATGTATTATATATATTATGTTTTGCTCATATTTTAGCGGTTGAGATCATGGATAGAAAGTAGTAAAAATATTTGCTTTGTAGTTATATATATACTTTTGTAGATTTTAGCAACTGAGATCATGTATAGGAAGTAGGAAAAGTATCAAGTGGGGAGAAGTGCAACATTTTAATTGTCATTTATTGTGGCTGGTAAGTAATAGGAAGTGGGGTAGTTGGTTGTTTGCTATAACATGCTGATAGCTGTTTCTTTTCATAAGTGCTGCAGAAGTGGATGCTTCTTTGTTTTAATTGTCATTTATTTTGATTAGTAAATGATATAAAGTAGATATGTTACTTTTTGAATGTCTTCTATCGTTTTTTTGTTATAGTTTGAATAGGATATAAAAATAGCAATTTTTTTGTTTGTATTAATTGGATATTTGTGGTGTGTGTTATTTTTTGATATTGAGATTATCATGCTTAGATTTATGGTTTTATCTTAAATAGTATATAAATAAAAGAAAGTTTATTTGTTATTTAAGATTATATACATATTTTACATTTTAGCAAACGAGATTATGTATAGAAAATGACAAAGATATTTGGTTCGATAAATTCCTGAAAGCAAATAAAGTTGTTCGTGATTATACAACACATACAGAAGTATTGAATTACAGACACAAATAGACATGCGTTTGTGGACAACAAAACACAGGCCAAGTTGTCTCTGCTATGAGACTACTTGATATGACTTATTGTCATATTCTGAGCAGCAAAATGACTCCAATTCTTAGAATTTGTTACAAAAAAAGAAGTAAGATAGTTGGCATGGATTACAACTGTAAGATCAGGAAATAAAGAAACACTAGAAGTGACAAAAAATGGTAATAATACTGAATTCAGAGTGCATCAAAGGTGCTTGAGTTGTTTGCTATCTTTGCTGTGTTCAAAATCTAGTTTGCATTTTGCTGAAAAAGTTGTTACTACTGTTGTTTTATCTACTGTCCCTAGAAATTTAGCAATTGAAGACATGGGTGTATCAGTACCTTGCAACTCTATATAAGAACTGGTAAATGCTGTTGAAGGTGGTGTGAGCAAAGGTGATGGTGGGCCTTGGATATGCACATGATATGGCTGATCATTTGATTTTCAACAATTGGAACAATAGTAGAAAGGAAATAAATAGTGGAAGCTTGTTCTTTGTTGCGGCTAGTTGCACTTCTCATTTGACAATGCATGACTTCATTGTTGAACCTGGTATTGATGTCCCTTATTGGAATGTTTTCTTCCTATAATTGTAGCAAAGAGATGAAGTTAATGATTTTCTAAAAATTGAATTGCCATGACAAAAAACATAATATTGATGGCAGCATATAATAAAGAATATTACAGTGCTGAGCTTTTGACATAATTCATCACCGGTCATGCCTAGCAACTTTTCTGCATATGAATCTTGGACAAATGCATCTAGTCTGCTTGAATCATCTTCAATTTGTACAAAAAATTTTGGCCTGCAGAATATTAGAATTAGTAACTGATGAATGATCGATAATGAAAAGGGATAAAAAAAAGCGTAAATAAAAATATAAAAACCTTGGAATAGGTCGTTGTTGCTGCTTGTTACAATTATTGCGTGTAAATGACATATCCATTGCTGCTCCTGTGGGACATGTACATTTTGGACAACTTGGAGTGTAAAATCTTTGCTTGTTATTAGTGATTCTGAGCTTTCCTTTGATCCAAAAATCTTTTGTCTGCATGGAACAAAAGCAGTTTGCATTAATTTAGCATATAGTATGAAATAAAAGGGTACATGTAACAGGCGTAAATAACCACATCTTTCATACTAGAAAAGTTGAGCTCAAGACCTGCGATATTTGCTGAATATTTTGCTGAGGTGGAGCCACTATTGTTTGCTTTAATTTTTCATAAAGTTTTTCAGCTGTGATTTTTTCAATGTAATCTTTGTTTTCTTGAATCTTGAGCAAAAAAAGAAAAAGAAAAAGTTTGTCTAATAATAGTAATATTTTTTATTGCAGTGTAAATGCGAAAAAGGCAACAGAGTAACTATACCATGTAGCCAGAGATGCAATTTGTGGGAATGGTGGATCCAAGAGAATGTTGGTGTTGTTTTTAGTGCGTAAAGATATACCTAATGAAATTACATTAGTTATTTTGAGAAAGTAGGTGGTACTAAAAACACAAGACAAATGCTCCTGTTACCATAGTAAGTTGCAAGTTTAGGCCTGAGAAGAACAGCAATTCAATAGCTATGCAAAATGTTTATGAGTTCAGCTCTTTCATGGCCAACAAAAGAATTTCACAGTGTAAGCACCATTGGTCGACATCTTTCATAACAAATAATTTAGTTACTAATAATGCTTAAAATAAGGAGTAAAATAATAGTTGAACAAAGGTAAAAAATTCTTACTCTTGATTGACAATAACAAATTCCTGGATAATTGATGATTTTTCTCCTGGTATAATTCGCTGAGGCAATGCTTGAATAATGGCACACATGATATCTAAAATTGAAAAGAAAGATAAGCTTATAATTAGGGACAATCAAGGATTATAAGTGGGTAAATGAAATGTACAAATATAAGTTAATTTTCATACTGAAATTTTCTGATTCTTTTCCGTGAAATTGATTGAGCTGCCAAAATGATGTCAAGGGATAATAGGCATGGACTGGCATAGGGAGCTAAGCATTATGTTCTTTGATTAAAGTAGTTTTAGTAAAACTGAGCTGGAGTGGAACGGTTCCAATCTTATTTTAGGATCAGGAACAGAAACAACATAAGCACTGCCTATATAGTAGCATTTTTCAATGACAAATATGTCTACAATTGAATCTATATCAAATTCATAAATGACGCCCTGAATTGTTTCTTTCTGTATATAAAAAAATAAATAAATGGTTATGGTTAATAACGTATTCAAATTTGGAATTTTTTAGACGAAGTAGTGTACACGATTTTATAGAAGTGAAAGAATACATGAAATACCTTATCATCCGCAAATAGCATTTGAATAATTTTTGTTCACTTCAAGGGAGTTATTATGACACGAGATTTTTCGATCAAATATACCTTTGCAAACCAATCACGTTGCATTGATTCTAGATTCTTGATAGGAATGCATCTGTCATCCATCTGCGATATATTCTATGTAAACAAGAAATAGAAAATTTGGTTATAAAACTGGTAGATATGTTTGCAATATATAGTTGTAATATGAGGTTTGTTTAAATTTTGTGAACATAGGCATAATAAGATCATAAAAAAGGATCAAAATATATTAAGTTCATAGTTTTTTTTTGTATAGTAATAAAGAATAATAGAGTTTTAGGAGCTGAAAGTTTTTATTTAATAAGCAAGTTTTTTTTTTGGAATATAGAATAAAATAGTAATTGGTACAATGAAAAAAGATGAAATGGAAATAAAATGAATAGATTATGGGTTAAAAAAAGGTGATTAAGAGCTAATAAGTATTGATAGTTCTAAGAAGTTATGTTTTTCATGACATAATTTAGCATAGTAAAGATATTAAATAGAAAAATTTATTGAAGTCAGGTAGTATATAATAATGTATCTAGAAAAGAACAAATGAAACAGTTAGTATATAATAACGTATGTAGAAAAAAATAAATGAAACGCTAGAGAGTTAGCATAAACAGGGAACAAACAGCACCATAAAAATGAAAGATTTTAATATATTAGATACCTTACAGGAAAAGAAAATTAATACATTAATACATTAATTAAAAAAAAAGACGAGACAGGCTGATCAGATCAGGAATTTTGAAAAAAGCAAACAACAAAATCAAATTGATATATGCATTAGTTAAGACATAAAGCAAAGATCCAATATTTCATGATAAATAATATTTCTAATTGCACAATCTTGAATTTCTGGTGTCGAAGGGCGTATCAATGCTTTGACATTTGCTACAATCTTAGCCTTAAATAAAGCTATATATAACTATCCATGGGAAAAAACAGGCTCTTTTAAATACAAACCAACAAAATCTAGTATTTGACCTTGTGCTTTATTTATTGTCATAGCAAAACATAATCTAATTGGAAATTGAGATCTTTTAAATGGAATAGGATAGACTTGATCATCGCAACAGTGTAAACAAATTTTAGGAATGAAAACTTCCTTGCCAACAAAGTTACCTACTGCTATTCTAGCATGTATAACATGTTTAGTGAATGAAAGACATATCAATCTTGTGCCATTGCATAGACCTTCTGCTGGATTCAAATTGAGTAGTAACATTACCGGACAATTTGGTTTCAAAATTAGCTCATGTGGAGATAAGTTAGGAGGATGTAATGTGTGCAGAAAATCCTCATGTTCCGATTGTTTAGCTTGATCTATTGTTTCATCAAAACTAATATATTTGATTTCATTCCCTGAAAATTTTGCAATCAACAAATTATTTATTTCATCCACAAAATCATTTTTTATTGTTAGCACTGCTCTAGTAAGCATTTCAAGAGAATTAGCTCCAAAACAATTCAAATCGGGGAAAACAACATCAATTAAGTTCTGCAATGAAGTACTATCGTCAATAAATAGGATAAGCAGAGAATACGGAAGTATTATTTTATTATTAACAAAAGAAGAAATAGTACCAGTACCAACATTAAGCAAAAAATTAGAATATGATTTATCAAGATAAGCGCGCATATTTTCAACCAATTTGAAATTTTCAAGATGGTTCCAAATTTATGAAGTAATAAGACTAGCAGATATGTAGTCTTCTTTGAAGCCTTTTGTTATAACTAGCAATGTTTGTCTAAAATCACCCCTAAAAACTATAACTTTACCTTCAAAAATTGTTTCTAAATTCATCATATCTTTTAGCAATCTGTCAAGGGACTCAATTGTACATTTCTTTGCCATCATTGCCTTGTCCCAAAAGATAAGCTTTGCTTGCCTTGATTAGCAGCGCAATTGCACTTTTTTTTTGCTGACATTGTAGCCATTATTTTCACTATCATGGATAGGAATTTTAAAATGCGAATGAGCTGTATGACCACTTGGTAAGATTGAGGTTGCAACACCAGACTATATTGTTTCTAGTACTATATCACCTCTCGATCTAATTGTTGTTAACAAAGCTCGATATACAAATGATTTTTCAGTGCCTCCAGGACCATCAATAAAAAAAAAGTACCTGACTTGCCTTGATTAATTCGAGCTATTGTTTTTTCATAAGCATGCTTATGTTCTTTGTTCAGCAATGAAACTAAAACAAGATCTTGATCTGGTATCTATATATTCATCTCAATATCGATTTTTGTAATATCAGAACCTAAGGTAAAGTTTTGCAAAACATCTTGAGCAATACCGAATTCAGCAATTGATCTGCCCATGCACTGTAAGTGTCTATTAATTTGCTCAAGTGTTTTCCTCTTAACCTACACCGTTGTTGGGTTGCTATTGTGCCTAATATCTTGTGACAACGCTACTTCATACTTTTCCTATAGCTTAATTGGGTTACTTGTGTACAATGTACAAGAACAGTGGCAAACAGCTGACGCATAATATATGGCATTTGATAAGCAACTGCTTCTCCTAAACATGTATCAGCTTCATCGTTGTTTTTAAGCAAACCACGCAATTGTGCTGCTTCTCTAAATGTTGATGTAGTTACATCAGAGACACGCTTAAGGTCATCAAATGATGTTGGTGCTTGAACATGCATTAGAAGCATTCTAAGAAAAGATCTTTCACCTTAAAGAGGATGAGTCGAGACGATTTTTCTCACTGATTGTCTTTTCTGCTTTTCTTCCCAAATTCTATCTTTTTTATTCCATTTAAAGTGCTGCGGAAATTCTTTGTATAGGCATTAGAGTGATTTTGCTTTTGCATTTGACCTATTCATACGGAAAAATTCAATCAACATTGTCCTTGATGATCTGTCACTGGCAGCAATGTTTTCAAGCTCATCATTTTCATTGAATGCTAACAATTGTTGTCCTTCGAGATGCAATTGCAAAGCCATAACTATTGGATAAATTTGATTTAAATCAAATGCATAAATTTGCCAAAGAGTTTCTGGAGCACAAATCCATCTTTCGGATTGGAAGTTCTTAATCTTATCAACAACTTCATCAATTTGCTGTGCAGCTAGCTGATACAAATTCCTTGTATGACCCTTGTAAATATACTTATATAAATATTTGACAGCCTCAATTGTCGAGCAAATTTCAACATTTATATGACAATCATATGTTGCCAATAAATATGGATTATACGAAACTACCCATTGATTGTTCAATTCATGACCCTAAACAAGTACTTTCCTACCATTATTTGGGCGCTTATATAGAGGGTACGAATTTTTTCCATGCTTTGTAAATTCTGAGAAGAGTTTTGGAAAGTTATTCTTGCATCCGCCATTTTGCTTCATGCACGGGCAATTTCGATTGAAATCTTCATAATGGCAATAAAGCATATGATTGATGACTAAGTCGTGCAGATATTTAGAGATAGTTGGATCAGAAAGTTCTGTAGAAACTATCTTGTCATAAGTTTCGGGTGAATATAATTTTGAATCTTTATCAAGAATAATGAGGAGGTGAGTATGTGATAATCCTCGCTTTTGTAATTTTATAACATAGGCATACGCAATAACCTTTCCAAATAAACTTTGCTTAACAATGTCATCTTTCAGCATTTCAAATTTTGCTCTGAAAACACGCACTGTGAGATAAGGCCTATTATGTGCTTCTTCTTCATCAAGCAAACATTTTTTAATTTCTGGCCATACTGGATTGCAGGTCATGGTTAAGAATATGTCTGGTTTTCCAAAACACTAAACAAGAGTCATTGCATCAAGATATCTTTTTCTCATATCTCTAGGACCTCCGATGAATGATGCCAGCAATACAATTCGTTTTCCTACATTTGAGGCCGATGCCTTACCAGTTGCGATACTGTTTCGGATTCCTTGGTATAATTCTGTTCGAATGTGTCACTACTTGTTTCAATGAAAATCCAAACGAATCGATTCTATCTTAACATATGTATCCGCTGCAAATTGCTAAAACAATCTTG
Source organism: Coffea arabica (assembly GCF_036785885.1). Classification (NCBI taxonomy): domain Eukaryota; kingdom Viridiplantae; phylum Streptophyta; class Magnoliopsida; order Gentianales; family Rubiaceae; genus Coffea; species Coffea arabica. The sequence continues at coordinate 13,872,218 of NC_092316.1, read as the reverse complement.
CAACATGAAGCAAAAAAGATCTGTCGGATTATCACATCTAGAACTTATACGCATAATACTCGCGACAAGAAGCTTTTGTTCATTTTTTGGTCTTCTTTTGTTTTAATGCTGCACAAAAAAAAAAAGAAAGCAGTAAAATCTCAATATCTGCACATTGAACTATAAAATATAGCATAAAATTTTCAAATACAAAAATAAAAGAATTGTTTAAAATTAACCTTTATTCTCTGCCATAACAAGCTGGCATGGATCTGCACAAGTATCAAAATTCCTATTTTCACCAATACATGTGGCATGACCAACAACGTTATCAACACCTTTTATAAATCTCTTTATTCCTTCATGCGATCTTGTATCTCTATTTGAAAATATAAGTGGATATTGTAAAGCATCAAAACAGTCAAAATCGTGCTTTATAATTTGTACATTCCCTGATTTTGTATAAACTTGTCTATGAAGAGATGTGTTTCCAATATTATTATCATTCTCAAACCAAACTGCAGCTACCTATGATACTGTTGGTACATTGAATACTCTTTGATCCACAACTAGGTCTAATCTTAAAAAAATTCTATACTCATCGACATTCGGAAGACCTGCTGAGTGGCAAAATAATACAGAATATGGATTGCAATCTAGTATTTTCTGAAGCTGCTCTATAATAGACTCCTTAAATTTAGGAGAAATGGCCATACAATTGCTTGTTTCATGATCTGTGTCGAAGAAATATAACTGAACATTTGAAAGAGGCTGGCCATGTGAAAGCTCAATAGATTCATAAAATGGTACATCTGACCTTGGACTCTGAATGTATAAATTCTTCTATTTCTTCTGCTGAGTTCTTTGTCGTAATGCACTCCAAGAGATGTAAATGCAAACATATTGTTATAACTTCTAACACACTGGCGTTAAATTCATTTGCTTTTTCATTATTACTTATGTATAATTTGACTAATTCTGAAGGCATTTCAGTAGGTGCTAATCAAAATTCACCAGCACAACAACAAAATCTAGGGGGTTCTAAATAGAAATGTTTTGCACCACAGTATACACAATCCTTAACTTTGGGTAAAGTATTTGGCTCAGTAGGTATTTGGTCTATTATGCGAGATTTATTTTGTTGTCTACGACAATGACTTATTGATGTTAAAAGAAGATATAATTAATTAAAAAAAATTCTAAACAGGTACATAATAGATGAATAGTGTTGCAGTAAAAATAATACCAATAAGAGATGACATGGTATGTGAGAAACTTTGTGTTGTATTTGTTGGTAACGTATAAGCTATAGATTCTGCAAATATTAATGAAATGTGGAGGAAGCAAAAAGGTGCCATAAAGATAATTAATAGATAGGATAGTTTAATCACAAAAAACTGTATAATAAGTGAATGTCATCCTTTTAAAAATACTACCAATAGCTCTTGATTTCATGTTTAGCACATCATGCATTTCAGTTGGTGGCTTCATATTAGCTATATATTCTGCAGGTATGGAAACAAAATATTTGGACTCATAGAAAATATTTATAAATATGGATAATTAATAGTAAAAAGAAAACTGACTATCTTATATATATATAATCATATTATGTTGTATAAGATATATCACATTACCTGGATGACTGTTAGGCAAGTCTTTGCTATTTGATAGGACATTCAAAACAACGAAGAAACTGATATAATAAGGTATTTAAATAGGAGTAAAGTTATATTCATTATTAATATTATATATATATATATATATATATATGTAACAAAATGCACAAATGGCATGCAAAGCAACACCTTGATCAACATTTTGATGAGTTTCTAAAACAGAAGCAGTAGCACCTAGAATAAATGCGTTTGACTGCATTGCAGATTGAGCAATAATAGCGTTCAATTCTTTGTCCTCAATGGGATTCGAGGATGACGAGAAAGCAACTAATTTAGATTTAAGGCGTGTTTGGCGTTTTTTAGCTGTAATTTCAGCTTTTTTGGTCTCAGGTAATGCTGCATATATTTCTCTTGCGCGACGATTTTTGTGTAATCGACAATCGTCATCAAAGATGAATTTTCTTTTGCGACCCATGAATGCTAAAAACGGCCAAAAATAAGACAAGCAAGACATGCAAATACATTCAACAGCAAAATATGTTTAATTTTTCAAAAATCTATTCAAATAAAGCGATTACATTCATAGCACATAAAAAGCAAAGACAAATAAAAAATTAAGCACACAATAAGCAGGAAGGACAAAATAGTAATGAAAGAAAAATTAGAAGCATAAAAATGAGCAACATATGTATACTACATAAACAGTTAAGTTAAAGGAAAAGTACTATGGTAAAAACATGTAACATTGTAACTGACTAAAAAAAGAATAAAGGAAAGTGCATTACCTGTGCAAACCAGCAAGCTTAATAAGAGCAAAAATAGCAACACAATAAAGAACCTAAAAAAATAAGGATTGCAGTGTTAAAAACCTGTAAAACATACATAAATATAAGGTGCAGGTAACTGTTTGATACACAGGGCATATCACATGGCACATTTTGTAAGTATTATCAACGAAAAAAATCTTAGCTAAATTGTGCAATCCTAAAACACTTAATTATAGTACCTATTTCCATCGAAGGAGCAAATAAAAAACATAGAGTAAAAAGCATAAACATGGGCATAGAAAAAAGCATAAATATGGGCATAGCGAATGTAAGGCATGAAAGAGAAAAAGCAGAGGAAAAGAAAAAAAAAATGACAGTGCAAAAGCATGAATAAAAGAAGGAAAAAATGCAAAACAATAACAGTAATACATGTACAACGGAAATGCAACTGACCTCAAGAACAAGCTTTTGGAAAGAAAAGAAAGTTGCAGAGGAAGAAACACAGCAGAACAGAAAGCAATATGAATGCAAAGGTTGAAGGCAGAAAAGAACATAAAAGGAATCCGGTATTTAGCAAAAATAAAAAAAAGGGACAAAAAAGGCATTAAGCATTATGATTAAGAAGGAGGAAAACGTATGGATGGTCATATTCATCATAGGTCTAGAAATGGCAAAAGCAAATCAAAAGTACAGAAGAGCATGTACTTTAGAAACAATTGGTGCCTGAAAGGTCATTCAACATTTAATGCTAGTGCTAGAAGAAAAGCAACAGCAATGGGAAACAAAAGGAGGGCAAAGTAAAAACGAGAATTTTTCAATAAAGAACAGCGGAGGTTGGCAGAAGCATGATAAGGAAAACTGGTCCATTCGTCTAGTCCACATAAGATAACAATAAGTAAGCAAAAATCAGGGTCAAAAAACAATAATTTTACAAAGCAACCAAGCAACTAAAGCATACATGCTCAACTTAGGAAACAACGAATGGCATAACAGAAAAATAAGAGATACCCAAGGCTAAAGTAATACTTATAAATATGTACATAGGCCATGTCTGTGGATAAGAAGAAGCAAGAAAGACACAAATAAAAGGGGAACAAAGAACAAAAAAATTACAAAGAAACCACACAATTATAACATCGATCTTCCCATGTGCTGAGTAAAAGAGGAGTAAGTAAGAAATGGCATAACCAAAAAATGAATGACCACTAAGGGTAGTCCTAATCACACGAACAACTGGGAAGGCAAGAGACTGACGCAAATGGACCGCAATAACCTTAACATTTCAACGAATGCTGACATAACCGACGGAGATACTCTTCTACTGTTCATTAAGCCAACTCCCCATTTTCAATTGTTAGATGTTAGAGAGGTTATTTTTTGTTTTTTTTTCTTTTGAGTTTTTTTTTTTTGACATTATACGACAGGTATGGGGAAGAGGAATAAATCCAACTTTTAACCATTGAAACCCATGGGGACCGAACATCGGACCAGAGGAGTGCTCTAAGCAAAGCTTCATCTTATTAAAAAGAACTTTTCTTGACATTAATCGTACATTTATTTAGCAACGTCTATTGAAGAGTTATGTCCTTGTATTTTTGTTGGCAAAATCAATGGTTTCATGGCTAATGACTAATGCAATACAAATTTTCTCTCTTGCGTAAGAGTTCAAAATTTTCTCTCTCTTGAGAATTATGCATTGTCTCCTTCCTTTAGGAGTTTTGAAAGCTCTTGCTTGAAAATTATCCAAAGCATTAAAAAATGTTGAAGCCCATGAGTATAGGAATTAAATGCTTGGAAGTGTGGTGGTTCAAACTCCATAAATGGTTTATTAATTGCAACGACAAAGATCCTACATGTTCTATCTGAACTGGCTAGAAGTTGGAGAAATAAACCAGCTCTGACTTCCACTTTACTCCACTATATGTTGACTTCAGCCTAGATAGGTACTATGAAGCATAGGAGTGCAAACGAATCGAATCAAGTCGAGTCAAGTTTTAGTCTGATTGATCCGAGTCTCAATTTAGTTTTATGAAACTCGAACTCGAGTTCAAACTTGACGAACTCTCAATTTTTTATGTAAAGTTCGAACTCAACGAGCTCTTAATGTAAAGCTCGAGTTCGATTCAAATTCGAGTTGAGCTTGAGCTTTAAAAAAATAAATAAAATAATAGATTTTCTTAACAAATAATAAAATATTAGGGATATATATGTAATTTTACTATTAATATATATATATAGATAATCGACCAAACTCGTAAGCTAACAAGCTGAGTATCTTTGAACTCGATCTCGAGTTCGACTTGATTAGCTTGAACTCGATATTGAGGCGGCTCGATTTGTTTGCAATCCTAATAAAGCATATCACCTAAAAGATCCAACTTTGTAGTTGCAATACTCTTTTTATTCTTTTCTTGTTTCTTCTAAAGCGTTTGTTTAAATAAGTAGTAGTAGTACAAAGTTTTCACTTTCCACATTTTTCATATTAAAAAAAGAAAAATCCAAAACTAATCTGAAAAACAAAAGATCATTTCTTCTCAATTTTTTACATTTTGTTTACTTACATTTTTGTAATTCCTCATCTCCCCTGAACTAGATTGTCTTAGTAGTGGCTTTCTACCTTTCGATAAGTAAGAAAACTAAATTTTCCTATTGGAGCTTTGAGCCTAGGGGCATTGAGTGCTTTTCTTTTTTTCTTGGGCTCTGGTATTCCTTGAGAATCACTGATGGGTGAAATATAGTTGATGAGCTCATTGAGATTTTAAAAAAATTTGCCCTAACAAGCAAGGAGTTGGACGGAGCTGAAATTGACCTTGAAGATATAGGTCCTAGTGCTGAAGAATGTGGGGAAAACTTGTTAAAGAATGTGGGGGAAAGCTTGGTGGGAAGAATAAAAGGTGAAAAAGTTATAAACTTTATGGGGATAAAAATTTTGTCACTCTGGTTTGGGGATATCCAAAAGATCTGAGGGTAGTGGAACTAGAAGCAAATCTCTTCCAATTCTTCATCCCTAACGAAAAATATAGAGAAAGGATTCTAAAAGGAGAGCCATGGCTCATTGATAGTCAAATGTTGGTTTTAAGACAATGGTACGCAAGAATTGAGAAGGAAGAGGCAAAATTCAACATTGCCTCAATTTGGATTCAGGTTTGGAACCTTCCCGTGCACCGAATATCAAAGAAAGTGGGAAAGAAAATAGCATCAGTTTTCCTAAAAACTAGAGAGGTAATTATACTAGAAGGAGGAGGAAAGAAAGGTAGGCATATCAAAATACTGGTAATGGTAGATACTTCTCAGCCCCTAATGAGAGGAACTACTGTCAAACTAGATGGGAGGTGAAATGGATAAGTTTTAAGCATGAAAGATGTCTTGATTTTTGCTACAAATGTGGTAGAATAGGACATAGTGAGAGGAACTGCAAGGAAGTTGTGCATGGGGAAAAAGGGCAATTGGAAAACCAATTTGGACCATGGCTTAGAGGAGGAAGTGGTAAAGTATCACCCCAGAGAGAACAAAGAGAACAGGGTACCTCAAATTTCTCCCCAAACAAACAAAGGTGGGGGTTCAAGGATAGGGAATTGTTTCAAATATCAAGTGGAAAGGAGATGACAAAAATGGGACAAGCTAACTAAAAGGGGGCAAAAATAAGAGTTTCAAGAAGAAGATCCCCAGACAGAAATGAAGAAAATGCTAAAACAGACAAAAGCAAAACAAATGAAAAAATGTCCAATAGAAGCAATCCAGAGTTGAGAGGAAAAAAGGAAAAAAGAACAAGTATGATAGGTAAGCAAGACTTGGAGGTGATCAACAGTCATGACAAAAAAGGAACTTGGAACAAAATAACAAGATAAAGGATGGAGAACATATGCAAGTAGAAGGAAAGATGGAGGACCAAAAGGGAAAGAACAATCTCAAAAATACAAAAAGATCTAGAAAACAACTGAAATTTCCGAGCATCATTAGACGGCCACTGAGAGAAATACAAAACAGTAGAATTTCTATGGACATATCAAACAAAAGAAAGTTCCAACTAATGGATGAAAACATGGTTGATGTGGAGGTAGGAGACATAATAGACAAAAAGGTAAGAGTGGAGATAGTTCAAGAAAACTATGCAATAACAGAAGAGTTGTAAACTAGCCTTCACTGGTCTCCAAAGAACAAATGAGGATGTTGGCATGGAATTGTTAAGGTGTAGGGAGCCCCTTGACAATTCCCCAACTGAGGGAGGCCTGCAACCCCCTCTCCCCAAATCTGATTTTTCTATGCGAGACGAAAAAACAGACAACCTATTATGGAAAAAGTAAGGAAACAGTTGAAATTTGGGAAACGTGCTATAGTGGAATCTATGAATAAATCTGGAGGCATGGCAGTGATGTGGAACAATGATTTCAAAGTGATTGAGGTACTAACAACATCTTTCACTATGGAAGTTCATATCTTGGATCTAGAGAAGTATATGGATTGGTGGTTTATTGCAATATGTGCCAACACTAATGATCAAGCTAGAATGAACTAGTGGAAAGTGATTGAAAGAAGGAAGGAACTATGAGGCAATAGGTGGATGACTGCAGGAGATTTCAATGACATCACTTCAAATGAGAAGAAATAGGGCGGAAAAAGAAGGGAGGAAGGAAGCTTCAAAGATTTTAATGGTTTCATAGAAAGGAATGAGTTTATAGATTTAGGCTTTGAAGAAGATCCCTAGACTTGGAGTAATCATGGGTCAAATGAAGAAGAGATCAAACAAAGGTTGGACATATCTTTTGGAAACAATGCATGGAGCCAAATGTTTGATAAAACTAGGATTAAGCATATAGAGAATGTTGGGTCAGACCACAGTATGATCTTTATGAATTCTAATCCTCAACTTGAAAAGAGGAAAAGAAGATTTTTATTTGATAGAAGAAGGTTGAAAAAGGAAGGCTTGGAGCAGGTAATAAAAAAATGCTTGGGAAGAAGAAGATCAAGAGGGGTCAAATATGTACAAAGTAACAATAAAGGTAGCAAATTGCAGAGTGGCTATCCAAAGTGGAAAAATAAATTTCAAGGAAATGCTAGGCAAAGGATAGACACAACCAAAAAGAAGTTGGAGGAAGTTAAAAAGTCTAAATGCCAGGATAAGAAAAAAAGGGTCCAAGAACTTTACTAAAGTCAAAAACAAGGCTCCAATGGTTGAAAGAGGGGGACAAGAACGCACAATTCTTTAATTCTAGTGTGAAAAGTAGGAGGAGAAATAAGTTGTAGAGAATCCTGAGAGAGGACAACTTATGGGCAAACACTAATGAAAAGATAGGTGAGGAGGTAGAGAACTACTTTAAAGAGCTTTTTAGAAGTAAGGGAGTAGAACATTTGGATGTGATTCTTGAAGGAATACCACATACCATCTCAAACCAAATGAACATTGGCCTCACCAAACATGGAGAGGAAAAAGAAATCAAAGAAACTTTACTAGCCATAAACCCAAACAAAGCTCCTAGCCTTGATGGGTTGACACCGATGTTTTTTCAAAAATTTTAGCATATTGTAAAAACTGACATCATCAAAGCCATAAAAAGCTTTTTTCATTCTGGTATTATGAGAGCTGTTAATCACACCATTATTCCCCTTATCTCCAAGGTAGAAAGCCCCATAGAGGCAAAACAATTTAGGTCTATAAGTCTTTGCAATGTGCTCTATAAGATTATTTCCAAAATACTTGCAAATAGGCTAAAGAATGTTTTAGTTAGGTGCATTAGCAAAAATCAGGCAGCTTTTGTGCCTGGTTGACAAATTTTGGATAATGTTATTCTGTCTCATGAGTACACGCATTACCTAAAAAAATAAAAGGTTAAGGATCTCAAGGTTTTATGGCTTTGAATCTAGATATGCCAAAAGCTTATGGCAAGGTGAAATGGAGTTTTCTAGAAGCTATAATGACAAAAATGGGGTTCTGTGAAAAATGGATTAAATGGATTATGGCTTGTATCTCAACAGTTTCTTACTCTTTCAACATAAATAGAGAGCCAAAATGATATATATCAATCCCTCTAGGGGGATTAGACAAGGTGATCCCTTATCACCTTACTCATCCTAGTCTTTGAAGGCTTCCCAAACTTACTAACCCAAGAAGAGAGGAACCAATAACTGAATGGAATGAAATTAAGCAAGAATGGACCCTCAGTTACTCGTCTGTTTTTTGCTAATAACTCACTAATCTTTTGCAAAGCAAAGACAAAACAAGCAGAAGAGGTAATGAGAATCCTGAAGATATATGAACAAGGCTCAGGCCAAATGATCAACCTGGACAAATCATCAGTGCTTTTCAGCAAGAATGTGAACTAGCAAAAGTAAAGAGAAATATGCACAAAACTAGAAGGCATAGAAGTGGTGAATCAAGGGAAGTACCTAGGACTGCCTATGGTGATTACAAGAACAAAGGAACAAGTTTTTGGTTTCATCAAGGAGAATCGTTAGAGAACTGTTAACAATTGGAGGAATAAAATACTTAGTCAAGCAGGGAAAGAAATCTTCCTAAAAGCTATCACCATGGCAATGCCAACATATGCAATGTCAAGCTTCAAGCTACCAGTTAGATTGTGCAAAGACATAAATGCATTGATGGCCAATTTATGATGGGGGTAAGAGAATGGAAAAAGAAAAGTTCATTGGTGCTCATGGAAAAAGCTTACTGTAGGGAAGGATCGAAGAGAACTAGGTTTCAGAGACCTTCAAAGATTCAACAAGGCTCTGTTAGGTAAGCAGGTGTGGAGATTGTTAACATGTCCAAATCTGCTGGTAAGCAAAGTCATGAAGGCAAAATACTACCTCAAGGACTCAATACTGAACTGTAAAGTGAAAAAGAATGCATCATGGATATGACAAAGCTTAATGGAGCAAGAGAAGAGGTAAATTAGGGGATCAGAAAGAAAATTGGAAATGAGAAGAGCACAAGAATATGGGATGATGTATGGATACAGGATTGTACGGGTCGAAAATTAACTTCACTAAAGCCTCAAGATTGCAAGCTTGACAGAGTGGAAGAAATAATCTCAAACTTCAGATGGAATACGACACTTATTTTTAGGACATTCAGATCAGATGAAGCGGGTAAAATCTTGAAAATGCCTATAAACCTAGCTGGAAAGCCAGATAGCTATTTCTAGAGTCCAGTAGTGCAGGACAATATATAGTCAGAACTGCATATGAAGTAATGACTTGTGAGGAAAACCAACAAGGAGGAAAAGAAGAACTAGTGTGCCAGAATCATGCACTGCCAATTAGAGAAACAATATTCAACAGGACAAGAAAACAAGAACTAGTGTGCTAGAACTGTGCTGTAGATGCTGAAACAGTGGAACACCTCTTTTTTCAATGCAGAAAGGCAGCAGATATATGGAAAATGGCTCCTCTCCAGTGGCATGGATTGCAAGATTATTTGGGAAACTTTAAGTGCTAGTGGACAAGACCACTTGAAGTAAGGAAGGATGGCTAGGAACATATTGCTCTGACAATGGATATACTTTGGCAGCTATGGAAGGCTAGAAATGAAAAGAAAATTAAAGACAAAGACTAGCATCCTATAGAAGTAATACAAAAGGCAGTGAAGGATTGGGAAGAGTATAGACAAGTTCAACACATACCAACACAGATGAGCATTTCAGAAACAAACAGAGGCAACTAATGGACAAGATCAAAGGGATGCATAAGAAGAAAGTACTCTGGGAATTTGTGCGGAAGTGGGACAACACATAGAAGGTCAAAATATGGGGATTTAAATGTCGACACAGAATAATCAAAACTAGATGCAAGTAGTCTAGAAACTAATGGAAAAAGCATTGGCTCAATGATTTTGGATTACTTGCAAGCCAATAAGTTGGCATTGAGCAAGGTAAAGGAACAAGGATGGGATATTATTAAAGTCAAATTATCCTCTCATCAAACCCTAAACTTACTCAGGGCACAATCCTCATATGACACTATAGTTGTTGCACACCTAGAGGATATCATGAGTCTTAACTCAATATTTAGGAAATGGTCATTTGATAAGCCTGATGTTGAATAGAATAGGTTAAGTAAAAAATTGAGCAAACTTGGTCAAAACATAGCTTTTGACGAGGAATTCTTAGATTCTCGATGTCTTAGTACACTTTTGTGTAGCCAAATTTGAGCCTTTGCTCAGCTTGTAATTATACTTTGATTATGAATAAAATTCTCTATCGTTTCAGGGAAAAAAAAAGACTAATGCAATTCCGATTAGTCGGTTATCAATCAATTCCCTTGGGGAAATAGTTATGTATTTTCTACATCTTTACTTGTAAATTTTATGGTATATGAAAACGGGACACAATAATAATAACCCGTGTAAAAGAACCAATGATAGATAATGCATGATTTTTTTTTAAAAAAAGAAACTAATGTATTTTTTTATCATTTACTCCATATCCAACAGTATAACTATAAATTATGTAAAATTTGAATTTAAAATTTAACTCTGACACATGTATTATATATCTAACGGGTACATGGATACACCTATTCATATGAGCGCTTATATTCATCAAAGTGTACATTTTTATTCATTATAGTGGACTTGCTATATATGTTGCTATAAAAGGTGATTTAGTTGTGTAATAATAAATTCACTAGCTATTTTATGTAGGGCTGCAAACGAATCGAGCCGCTCGCGAGCCGCTCGCGAGCGGCTCGAGTCAAGCTCGAGTCGAGCTCGATGTTAATCGAACTCGAGTCGAGCTCGAGCCGGCTCGAGTCAAACTCGAGCTCGAGCTCGAGCTCAGAATATTAAGCTCGTTAGCTCGCGAGCCGGCTCGCGAGCTTGGGTATATATATATATTTTTTATTTTTATTTTTATTTAATAATAAAATTACGTATATTATATATATATTTTTTTTATTTTTTATTTTCATAGTAAAATTACGTATATGTCCTTAATATTTTATTATTTATTAAGAAAAAAATATTATTTTATTTATTTATTTTTTAATAAAATATTTATTTTTTATTTTTTTTCGAGCTCGAGCTCGAGTTCGAGCTCGGCTCGACTTGATTCGAGTCGAGCTCGAGCTCGAAATTTGCCAGCTCGTCGAGCTCGAGCTCGAGCTCGAGCTTGGTAAAATTTAGTCGAGGCTCGGCTCGATTAGCTCAAAGCTCGACTCGGCTCGGCTCGTTTGCAGCCCTAATTTTATGCAATGCATGATGCATTGCGACTCATTTACATTTTAAGAATATCACAACTTACACCATTCCGACCAATACTGAATCTTTGTCTATATTCCAAATTTTCCCAGAATAATTTTCTTTTCTTTTTTTTTTATTTCCTTTGGTTGAGGGGATGAAGTGTACTTCCAAGATGATGGAGACATATAAGAACAAAAATAAAAATAAAAATAAAAGATTTGAAAATAAAAATAAAAGATTTGAGACATTTATTCATCAATGCAGGCCCTATAAGGATATTATCTTGCCCAACGACATAAAAGAAAAGAAAAAACTATAAAACAAAAGCAGCAAAAATTGTTTATATAAAATGGATAAATTGTTCATAACATCCTTCACATTTTGTTAAACACATTTTTTTTATTTTTTACTTTTAAAATAGTAACTTTACGTCTCTTATAAAATTAAATCGATAAAATTTGGTTCCAACTTAAGTTTCAACCATAGTTATTAAATCCGGCCCGGCCCGGCGGTCGAACCGGTCAAACCGGTGAACCGGCCATTGGGCCGGGCCGAGTCTTAAATTAGATCGTTTGGGCTACGGAACCGTTGACTAGTCAACGGCCCGGCGATCGGACCGGGCTAACCGGGAAACCCGGCCGGGTTTGTCCACGGACCGTTCCTGGCCCGTTTTTGGTGAAAAAATTTTATTGCCTTTGTCAAGGCTCGAACCTTGGACCTTCACCAATCAATAATGCATGCTTACCACTAGGCTACTCCGAAATTTGTTAATAAAATGTTTTTATTATAATATATATATGTTTTTTCAATTCTATCTTTCTTTCTCTAAAATAAATTTATTTGAAATCTTTTAATAAAAATTAGTACCCTCCAAACTCTATAATTTATAAAATGAATTTCAAAAATAACACATTACATAATTCATTTCAAAGATAAATATTAATTTAATAATTTTTTACACTTAAAATTCATAAATAAGCTACATTATTACACTAAATATAGATAAAATTTTACACTTGAAGTTTGGTGTATTACTAAATAACTTTATATTTAATTGATTCTTATATGAATTAATTATTTTATAGCAAATTAAATTAAATGAGCTTTTACTATGGCATTATTTATTACAATTTATATCATATATCCTATATAAAAAATTATGAAATATAATATTTAAATATATTTAGTGACCCACCGGTTCAACCACTCACCCACCGGTCGAACCAGTAACCCGTTGATCCACCCCCTTCGCCGGGTTCCTTCCCGGGTTGGATTTAATAACTATGGTTTCAACCACTTTTTACCTTAAACCTGTTACGTAACTCACACATAGTCATTTTTTTTGGATAAAAAAGGTCGTAGGTCGTATTCCATTTGTTGTTAAATAAATGGTGGGATCCATATTCATTTTTATCATTGAAAAAGTTGAATTTGATTCGAATCATATTCACTTTTTACCCAAAAAAGTAAAATTTCATCCAATCTATATTTATTTTTACTACTAAAAAAGTAAGATATGATTTTTTTGTACATAAAAAATGATTGTATGTTGGTCATATGGTAGCTTCAAACTAAAAAATGGTTTAAAATTTATAGTGGAATCAATTTTTGCTAAATTAAACTTATAAGGGACATGAAATTAATATTTAAAAGTGAAGAATGAAAAAATTTACTTAACGCAATATAAGAGACATTTTAAACTATTTTTCTATAGAATGGATGGATCGATTTATGAGCTCATACATTTATTACCCTACACATTTTTGCTTATCTTTTATTTTAAAATAAGATTAAAAAAATGTGTATTTTGCAAATCTTTGTTTTTTTTTTTTCCGAACAAACCCACGCACTATATGTTATCCTAACCACTTCTGTACAGTGACTTGCTTTGAACTAAGCAAAAACCCAACAGCTGCTGCTTCTCTTCCCTGACATCATCATTCTCGGTATCTCACCCAAGATTTTTTATTTTCTACTATATAATTTGAATTTTCTACTATTAATTCCCAATATTTCGAATACAAGTTTCAAAAAGGGCGCTTCTCTTTTCCTTGTTATTAATTTTTTCAGTGCAAAATAACCCTTTCTTGTTATTTTTTTTTGGATATTCAGCTAGAACAGCATGGCGAGCCAATCTGATTCAACTCCGAATTCTGTAGACGATAAAGCCCAAAACCCAGGTTTCTTTTTTTACTTAGTTTGTTAATTTTTTGTTTAATTTTTAGTTTTCTTGCTGTCTGCTTAGTTTTCTTGGAAAATTTAAGGTTAATGGGGTTATAAGGTATCGAAATTTGTCTGGTTTTTATGAGATTGAAGAGTTGATCTTAACTAAAACCCAGATTCTAGTTCTTGAATTTGTAGTCTTTAATCAGTTGTACATGATAGCAAACATTTTAGTTCTTATTAGTTTTTTTTTTCAACAAACGATAATATCTTTATATATATTAACACTTGATAATACAAGGATTAATTACAAAAGGGGGCAACAGCCCCTTCATCTATTCTATTTGCTTCTATCAACCAACTTGGGAAGTCATTTACCCAATCTATGTCATTAACTAGTTTTGATGCAAAAAGTGCTAGCCTATGACTTGCTATATTAGATGTTCTAGGCACCCAAGATATTGTGCAGTAATCAAAATCTAGTGTTAGATCCTCAACGTCTTCCAAGATGGTTGCTAGAATCCCATCCTGCACATTGTTGCATCTGATGTAGTCTGTGGCCGTCTTGCAATCTGATAGGATAGCTATCTTCCACCAGCCTGCTTCGCGAGCCATTTGGAGAGCTAATCTAATGGTTAATGTTTCCTCCATTAGAGCTTCACCCTTCTTTCTTTCTACTACTGCCTTTGCTCTTATAATCTTGCCTGTCCAGTGCCTTGCAACTATTCCTTTTCCTGTTCTGATCATCCTTGCATTGAGTGCAGCATCTGTAGTTTCGAGGCCTAGTTCTTATTAGTTAATCAGCAATAAATAGTTAAACAGCAATAAATAGAAAGATGATCACTTTCGAGGCCTGTTTTGATCGTGCGTTATGTTAGTTTCAAGAACTTGGTTTAGTGATAATTGGCTATGCATTGCCAGTCACACTTCTCTGGTAGGTTTTTTTTCCTCGTTGCCTTACTGATGTTATGAGCATAACTGTTTTTTACTATTTCAGCTTAGTTTTATGAAAGTAATAAAGAAAAAAAGTCCAGTTTGAAAACGAATGGCCGAGAAATACTTTTAATTTAGGGAAAATAAGTGAAAATGGTGTGTTCACAGCTGTCTGTAGTTAAAGAAGGCAGAATTTGTGGTTGTTTATTGTTAAGGGCATCTCTATGGACTCCTGTACAAAATGAATTACTAAGTGTGCAGCAAAAAGTTTACGTTTTGCATAAAAGGTCAGTATGAACCTCCATCATGATGGATAGGCTAAACTTATGCCCTCTACAATTGGCACTCTAGGCTGTTTTTAAATTATATGCAACTAGCCTTCTCATAAGTATCCCGAATTAAAGGATTGGTCACTGAAAATTTCTCAATTCAGATGGCTGGATGTAGAAAATGATTTAGCTTCCTCTGTTATATATTTGTTGGAAGGAAGATAATTGTGTACACTTTATCTTCTCAAGTTAGTTGACTTATGTGATTCATCCGAAAATGTGTATCTGTTTTAAGGGAAAGAAGAATGTGTGAGATTGCAGTGAAAAGTGCTATTTGCATGCACTGAACCTCTTTCCAAGTGTAAAGTTATGCTGTGATAAAGGGAAAAATACAGCAACTTAGGGTAAAATAAGTAGGATTGGTTGTTTGCTACTCTCTTTTGCTATCAGTTTTTGCAGTTTTGCCAATCTTGATTAAATACATTTCCTTAAGTTTTTTTACTGAATGGCTGAATGCACTGATTGAACTAGAGAAACTATGAGTAAGGAAGACATTTTGCTTCTTGGGCACTAGTTCTTCCTAAAATTACATGCTTGATTCCTCTAGTTACTCTTGTTAATTTGAAGAGATGAGCATTAACTTAAATCAGTTCGGCCAATAGTTACAGGTTTCCCTAGTGTTTAGAATTCAATAGCTTACTCTAGAACTACGTTACTTGGATGGCCTGTGTAGAAAACTTAGTAGGTTTCTAACATTGTTCCGAAAGTGGCCATTTCTATACCTATGAATATTTTTTGTTGCTTTAGCTGTATCCACATGGCTCATTTTAAAGAGATGAGTGACCTTTTTGGCCAAAAAAGAAAAGTTTGGTGAGCAACCAGTGCAATTTTGAAAAGTTTGGTAGCCTTTTTCACCATTTTCTCCTAACCAAAACACAGCAGTTACTTGATGGTGGAAAATCTTTCATGCAATACCCTTTTGCATCGTAGACTACTAGGGACGAGCAAAATTTAGAATGTGCTCTTACTGAGTATAACATATTGGAGAGTACAATTTCTCTTCAGTTTGAGTTATGTAGATGCTTGATTCCTTTGTATACATGATTCTAATTCTCTTTTTGTTCTTGCACCTAGCTTTCATAATTGGAATGTTGAATGAAGAAAAAGGATGCTTTTGTTTTCTTTATCCAAATACTCCATGTCTTTTTCTGATTGTATGGGAAAAAAATGAAGAAAGTGACATGTATGCCAGGCCTACTCAACAACAAAGAATAATATATGCATTGGACATGGCTTTCTGAGTTCTGATATATGTCACCAGCAAGATGT
Organism: Coffea arabica; assembly: GCF_036785885.1. NCBI lineage: Eukaryota > Viridiplantae > Streptophyta > Magnoliopsida > Gentianales > Rubiaceae > Coffea > Coffea arabica. The sequence goes on along the minus strand of NC_092316.1, from coordinate 13,855,984 downwards.
AGATGGATAGAATCTACTTTGTTTTGCATTTTCCCAAATCATTGCTGTATCAGAAATTAAACTTCTTTTCTTTTACAGCTTCACAGCCTTCAGAATCAACAGTTAACCAAGGCACAGTTGCCAAGGCTGATGTTCCTAATGAGAGAGCCACGCCTTCTCCATTTGTGAATTCAGAACCAATTCGAGAGGAGCAAGTGCAAAATGCTGTGAAGTTTCTTTCACATCCAAAAGTTAGGGGATCTCCAGTTATGTATAGGAGATCATTTCTAGAGAGGAAGGGTCTTACAAAAGAGGAGATTGATGAAGCATTTCGTCGTGTTCCGGTATGCCAATAGTTTTTTCTGAAATCTCCGAATTATTAAAATTCAGGCCATCTAAAATCTGTTTTAAAATTGGTTGACTGTTTTCTGTGCCTTCTTAAACATGAGAAGAAATATGTTTTTGGGTATGTAATATACTAACGATCTTGATAGGATCCCACACCAAGTGCTACGGCATCACAGCCAGTCGTTGCAAATCAAGGTACGATATGATACTCTTCAGCTGTGATCTTTGAATTTGACAGCCAAGTTTTTCTAGTTGACGTCATAATTGGTTCTCTGCTATGGTCATTATCTTGGTAATAGATGGACAGTTGAATTCATCATCAGCTATTCAGCAGCAAGTTCCTACTCAAACTCTGCAACGAGCACAAGCTCCATCCACTGGCAACATTTCAAGATTGGGACTTTATCAGTTTCACTGGTCTCATGTGCTTTATGCTATTGGCTTTCTAGCTGTTTCGGGAGCTGGAACAGCAGTACTTCTTAAGGTGTTCTTGAATACCTGATGAAGATCCTTTGAAAAAATGCTTCTGTTTAATTCAATTGTTTGTGGTCTAACAATATAGATATGCTAGCTTAAATATGTGCTGACGTTCTGAATATTTTATTCAAAATACAACCTGTTTTTTGTCCAATAAATGCGCTATTGCTAATGTGATCTTTCTTTTTGCTTGCATATGCTTGTTCAGAAAACTATCATCCCACGGCTGAAGTCTTGGATACGCAAGGTTGTGTTGAAGGAAGAAGAAGGTGAACCTTTGGTAGAGAAAGGTAATGCAAAACCCAATTTGGCGGAAGAAGCTGCTGCTGCTGCAAAGGCGGCGGCGGCTGCTGCTGCTGATGTGGCTCGGACAAGCCAAGAAATGTTGATGTCGAAAACTGAAGGTCTATATCTGTCATAGTTTGCCATCTTCTATGAAAATTCGCTTAGGAAATACAAGAATTTTTGGTTATGATTTGATGATGACACTGATTGATAATTATTTTCTTCAGAGAAAAGATACTTCTCGGAGCTTACAAACTTGTTGGATGTACAAATACGTGAAATGAAGACCATGAGTAATGCTGTGCAGAAATTGCAAGATAGTAAGTTTCCATTATGCCAGATATCTAATATGTGTTTCCTTATACTTCTGGAGGGGATGGGTTTTTCTTTTTCTTCCGCTGCCTTGTGTTTCTAGTTCTCATGATATTGCAAAGCTTTTAGGGAGCAAATTATGCACTGATTTCTACTTCCCCCATCTTCCTTTTGTAATTTTGCATATTATAGTCACCTTGAGTGTGCAAGGCATAATGGGACTCAAATATTTCATTATTGGAGTTTCCTGCTTCTGAAAGATGTAATTGGACAACATTGGCAGACAGATTGTGACACAAAAATTAGTGACAAGTAGCTTAGTAGCTCATTGTTGACACCATCTTTATTGCCCTTACGCTACTGGAAGCTTTTTCTGGAAGCCCTATTTGGACTTTTAACTGCAAGGCTTATAACTTTACTTGCCCTTTAAATGGTTTGCACAAGTTGCCTAGAGGTCCTTATGCATTTCTTCTTGGTGTTGTAGGGCATAATCAGAGATAATAGGGTTGGCAACGGCCATTTGGTTTAGTTCTCTGTTTTCCTATCTCCTCAATTTAATTTGGTTTCAATGTCTAGAGTGAAGTACTTTGTTGTGTTTCACGTTTCTTCTGTCCTGTAAGTATGGTGGAGTAAAACATGATGAAGAGCCTCCAATTTTTTAACCTTCCTTGTGTTTCTGCTAGCGTATGAGCACTGTAGATCTTACATGTTTTCACTGATAGTTTCTCACTTTCTGGTTGTTTAATTTGTCTGCTTATTCTTTTTAAATTTTGTGTACAACAGCATCCTTTTATTATACACCTTTTTTTTTCTATGTTTGGCACTTAATTTGGTAGTTGAATATAAAGGTTTTGTGTGTCTTTCTAGGAGATTAAAAGACTCAACCTATGCATCTGGTGCCAAATATAAGTTTTGTGATTCATAATTTCTTGGATCTACAGGAACTTGTTGATAACTTTAAGCATCATTGATGAATTACTTGAACACTCTCATATGCTTCCATATGGAAAATGTTTTCCAGACTGGAAGGGCATTTAATTTTGTCAGTGTCTCCTTCCAATGCTTTTCCAACCATTGTGGCTTTTGTGGCTAAAATTGTTCTATGTGTTTGTAGAAGGAGAAAGCAGTATTCCTGGGAGAATAGCTACAAGAGAAGAAGATGACCATAGAGTTTCAGTCGTCAATTCGAGGGTAAGTTGATTAGTACGACTCATTTGAGAAGCTATATGGAGTTGATACCATTGTTAATCTTGTTTTATGTTTTCATAATCTTTCTAAAGTTTTTAACTTGAATTGCTTAATCATTTTGCATGGTCTTTCAGCAACCTTATTCTAATGGCAAGGTGGATAACAGAATAGATTCAGGTTGTCAGCTAGTTATCAAATTTCATGACTTGTTATGGTAATTATTACCTGTAAGTTCTCTAAGTATGTCCATCAATGTAATGGCTATTTATGTGCAGTGATATCTTCTTCACCATCTCCTTCCGTGGAACCGTCTGCTGCCCCTCATCCAAAATCATATATGGAGGTGACTTATCGCAGTTGCTTCATAATACTTGTCTGTGTTATTGTATTCGAGAGGGTGCTTCCTGTTCTCCTATGGCTCCATTTTTTTGAGAGCATGCTTTTTCAACAAAAGGCTTTGCATGCATAGCCCTTACAACTGTTGCTTTGCCATTGTGTGCAACTTTATTTGCATCAAAAGTGATGGCTTTATGAATTATTTTTTATTTTTTATTTTATCCTGGATTGAAGCTTAAAAAGGAACAATTTGATAAATCTTGATGAGAGTTACCTGTAAATCTGAAGTTACTACCTATTTTAAACTATTGAGCATTCCTTTCACTACATATTTAAAGCGCCATCTGATTGTATAAATGACAAATTCCTATTCCTCATTTTTTATTGCTCATCCCGCCTAAGACCAACGAAAGAGATCTAGATGAAAAAGATGAGGAGAAAGACACAGGAAACTGGAATTTTAAGGGGCAAACATGGTTTATTACATGGCTATTTAGAGTTGCTTGTACAGAAGCATCTGAAAAACAGATATCGGTTTGTTTAGCATATATCCTTAATCAGGGTTGAGCAAGTCTTGCCATTCAGAAGAGCTACTTGAATTCATTAAAGTTTAAAGAAAAATGTACACATAATGATATTTCTTGACAGTTTCAGACTGGTGATCAATATATTAGTTCTGTGGTACCATGTTGATTTCCTTTCCACCAACAGGTTAACAGTTGCAAATATATGGTCAAATACGTTATGATTGTTCAAACACGTTCCATGCTATCAAACTAATTTTTAGAATTATGTTTTGTTGCAGATCATGGCTATGGTTCAAAGAGGAGAGAGACCTTCCAACATCCGAGTACATACTCCTTATGAGATCATTTGTCTCAGTTTCCATCCATAGATGTCCATTAGTAGCATCCTTATTCTTTATGCATTTGCTTGTTTATTTGTTGTTTCAGGAGATCAATGATCAGCCGCCCAATCCCAGTCAGCCAGTACCAAATCCTCGCTTAGTACCAAAGCCTAAGGTTTGGTTTCTAAGAATTCCTTTTGTGTTTAGTTGATTTTTCCTTTTGCCAAACCCCTACCAATTTGTGAATTATGAATATTCACTGAAGTACAGCATGATGTTTAATGGGTTTGATTCCCAAAAATGAAGCAATAAATAAGAAAGCACTTGTCAAATATAAAAAACATGCTAACTTTTTGCTCGTTCTCTGAGTATTAATTGGTTACAAATTGCATTTTTCTTTTAAGAATGATGTAACAATGGGATATGTTCCAAAGATTTGCATTAGCCTAAAACACTGATCAATTTTATTTCTGGTATCAGTTTGTTGTAAATTTTACATGAAAGGCACGATAATATATGCAACCTGTGTTCTTCACCATTAGAAATTCTGCAACTCATCACTAATTTGCACATTGGTCTTTTGATTAGCCTTGGGAGGTTGGTCAATCTCAGAGTAGCTCTGGCAGTGGTTTCCAATATCAAGAGAGCAGTAATGGCTTCACTTCTGGGTCCCAAACTATACAATTAAATGCAGACGGTTCAGTCCCTTGGTGGCAACAAAAGAATGCCAGAATTACAGAAATTGAAAGTGACGATGAGCAGAACATCAGATCTTCAGTGGCCAGTGAAAAGCCAGTTCAGCGATCCTGGGTTCCACCTCAGCCGCCTCCTGTTGCAATGGCAGAAGCAGCTGCAGCTATCCGACAGCCCAAAAAACCATTGCTCCAGAAGGAACAGTTGACTGACGACCAGTTACTAGGTCGTGCTTCAGAGGTAACTGATGAGTTGCAGAGAATTACAAAAATCTCTGAAGCTGGTGGTCTAGAGGCCAATGGTGGTAATCCAGCAAATAATGCCAGTGAGATACGGAGAGAAGAGTAGCAGGCCTACACTGAGACTCAAGTATCTTAAACGGGGTTTATCCATTCAATCCAGGTTGCTCAAACAGTTGCCCCTCAAAGCTTCTTGTATTGGAACCATGTTGTCATCTCATCAAGCAACTGATCATCATCATTCTTGTTCTGTACCCTTTACCAAAAATACTTACTGTATAAAAAGCTATATATGTTTAGACAGTTATGCGGGTCATCAAGATGAAATGATGTATGGAGCTTACTTATTTTGTCATCTCTACATGAAAGTAAGACCAATCTCTAGAGTTAGTTAGACCATCTCTGCAGGTTGAAGTGGTACACTTGTATGCCTCATATTCGCCAAAGCTTTGGCAACCAAGAATAATAAGGTGAAAGTTATAAAAATGTTCCCCATGAAGCTTGAAATATGATATTTCCCTTTTTGTTCTTGAATTTTTTTGTTGCTTGATGACTATATGTTTTCAGTTGTAAGCTCCTGTCCAGACTTGAATCTATTCTTATGGACATGAATTTTTCAACATGGTCACTAAGAGCTTAACTAATTCATTTTTTTTTTAAATCCAATTCCTCTGTTTATTTTGGGTCAGAATGTTACCAACCCTGCATAACTTGTCTTCTTACTGAATCAGATATTTAGATGCATTTAGTTTCGACTAGTCAGCAATTTCCGGGGACTTAACAAGGACTTTGGATTACTCAAGGCTGCCAAGTAGGGATATGAACAATTTTCTTTTCCAAGGCTGTCATGGATGAAGGATGTGAGGTCTAGCCACCAGAAAAGTCCCATCGCCCACCACAACATTGCAAGCACCTTTCCCTTCTCTAACAAATTGATCAATGTATAATATATATATATATACCTAAGCACATGATCGCATATGAGCTTTCCACAGCGATTATCTAATTTGCTGATTGAGGGTGAGAATTGATTGTACACCATTTTCAAAAATATTACTGTACATTAAGGCTGCATTTCATTGTTATGTGAACATCCTAAGTTAGATACTTTTCCCTTCCTTTGACCCCTCCCTCTTGTCCTCGGCTCAAGAGACAGAGAAAAATGCAGTTTTGGTATCCAAATTTTGATACATGAATGGTTTTAATTTCCAAATTTTGGGCAAAAACAAATCTAGTATCCAATTTTTCAAATATTGAGCACATTTTAATACCCTTGATGGATTTTTTTCTAATTACTACTGAAATAAATTACGTGATAGTCATATGTCTGACAACTATTATATAAAAAAAGGTCAAAAAAAGTGTAAAATTTTCTTTTGACATTGAGTGTTACGTAAAATATCCTTTTGACATTAAGTACTAAGTTTAAGGACTAATAATGTTATCAAATAAAATATCCTTTTGACGCTAAGTACTGAGTTTAAAAACTAATAATTTTATCAAAAGGATATTTTACATTTTTTTGGTAATTTTTTATTAATAGTTGCTATATATGTAACTATCACGTGACTCTTTCAAATAACAATTTGAAAAAAACACCGTCAGGAGTACTAAATGCGCTCAAAAGTTGAAAGTTTCAGTATCAAATTTATTTTCGTCCAAAGTTTGAGCATCAAATTTGTTTTCATCCAAAATTTGATACATGAATGGTTTTAATTCCCAACAAATCTAGTATCCAATTTTTCAAATATTGAGCACATTTTAGTACCCTTGACAGATTTTTTTCAAACTACTACCGAAATAAATTACGTGATAGTCATATGTCCGACAACTATCATATAAAAAAAAGGTCAAAAAAATGTAAAATTTTCTTCTGACATTGAGTGTTACGTAAAATATCCTTTTGACACTAAGTACTAAGTTTAAGGACTAATAATGTTATCAAATAAAATATCCTTTTGACACTAAGTATTGAGTTTAAGAACTAATAATTTTATCAAAAGGATATTTTACATTTTTTTGGCAATTTTTTATTAATAGTTGCTAGATATGTAACTATCACGTGACTCTTTCAAATAACAATTTGAAAAAAACACTGTGAGAAGTACTAAATGTGCTCAAAAGTTGAAAGTTTGAGTATCAAATTTGTTTTCGTCCAAAATTTAGGGACCGTTCATCTGTCAAAATTTAAGTATCAAAACTGCATTTTTTTTTTTCTCGAAAACAAAGCAAAGCAAAGCAAACTTCAAACATCGGAATATTCCCAAGCTAAATAGAATAGTTTAGAGCATCACCTTGCATTCTGATACCTGACAGAAACCAAAAACTTTCCAGGTGGCTTTTAGTAGTACCAGACAGGATATAAAGGCACTAGAACAAGTTTTGCACACGCAATAAACCAAAAAAAAGTTAGAAATTTTGACACACTACCTATACAAGCAGTTTAATCCAGGTATATTTCAAGAGTGCAACCCTTAGCTTGGAAAGAGCAGATAATAAGACAACTTGAAAATTAAAAATTGTACAGTGGTTTCCCTTTGGTAAATTATGAGTGATGGGCAAAAGCAACAGCTCTTCGTTTCTACCCAGGAGGTCTTCTTTGCCAGAAAGGGACTGGAACAATTATCTGTCCATGGACAAGAATGCGACCCCCACCCCCCAGCTTTTATAGGTTACATTGAATGCCCGTGATTGAACAAGATTGCGACCCCCACCCCCAACTTTTTATACGTGTAACAACTATTCGCATAAAACAATGTCCGAGATCCACATAATCACGTTGTGCAAACGAATCGAGTTCAATCAAGTAGTTCATAAGCTTTTCAATCAATATTCTAGCTCGACCTCACGTTGACTAAATTCGAATTTGAGTAGGTCAAACTACTTGATAAGCTTAACTAAATTCACGTTGACTAAATTCGAGTTCGAGTTTGAGTAGGTCAATCTACTTGACAAACTTGAGACTTGAGTCTAATATGTAAAATTTGAAAGCTTGTTGAGCTTAATTCAATTTAATCGAACTTCAAATATATAAGTTTTTCTTTAATTTTTTATTTGTTAGTATGAAATATCTATTTTGTCCGTTATTTAAAATTATATCAAATATAAATATACGTTTTCCAAACTCGCTTAAATTTGATTAAACTCGTTTGTGCTCGAATTAAATTCAATTGGGCTCGAACCACACTCCTAATCAAGTATTGGCATGTAGGTATGCTATGTACCATAATTTTTCATTGTCCAATATCCTAATATTATCATTCACATCTTGAATTGTTATAGTTTATCTCATGACCCTATAGAAGAACCGAATGACAATTGGCCCTTTTTGATGGACAATTTGTTGAATTGCTTTGTATACCATGAGCAATCCCAATAGACAACTGCTTCTGCCCATCAATCAATTTATTAAACCTAAAGCATTTCTGGTGGATACTAAACAAATCTTTGTCCATGTAAAGCTGTCATCTTTTCTTTTAAAATAATTGGTATTGATGCGAACACCAATTTCGCTTTCAACTCCGATCCAACATTTCCTGCATCATGACAAAAAAAGTCCTGCCCTACATTTTCCTCGTGCATCATGCTGCCATTCTTGAATTCCGATCCGTAGCGTACTTAGTTAAAATGCTGCCCATTTTGAATATGACCCAAGGTGCAACAACCAGTCAAACCCTTTCTCATCCGTGACTTTGCCTTCTCATCGATTATATCATTTATTGAAGTAAGTGTTAATTTCTTTATTCTTCTTGGTAGGATTAATTTTACTTTGTAACCCTAATGTTTCGTGCTATTATTACTTGGCACCTTAAAACTTTTACTTTCTGACATGTTGCACTTTAAATTTATTAGAATCACACCAAAGGCCTTTTTTTTTTCCCCTAGCAAGGTAAGGGTAAGAGATTTAAGCAATGGGGAGGAGGAAGAGGATTTTGAAACCAAAACTCATAATTTTTAGAATTTCAATTTTAACCATTACATTAAAGTCTCCTCAGTGGGTCATTAAAATGTTCTGATCCACCCGAAAATCTTTTACTAAGGCAAAAAACACCACGTTAACTTCGTTGAAGGCATAGCAATGCCTTCTAGTGCATGAAGCCATGAAAATCACCACTTCACTTTGTTCCAATAGTGCCAATGAGGTGATCACTTTTGGCCACAAAGCTTTTTGTTTCCTTAGCTTTTATACCTAGCATTGGATAAAGCTTATTTTGGGATCATCCCAATGAATTGTCATTCACGGCCAAAATAAACACTACCACACCACCTAAATTGGGGTTGTTTTTGAAAAACTGTTTTTCACATTCCAAATGCTACAGTAAATGTGTATTTCCAAAACAACTCCAAAAACACCATATCCAAACATTATATCAAAAACAACTACATATGTATATTTCAATTATGTATATTATATATATATATTATATTAATATAAATTGAAATATATAAATTGAAAATTATATATATTATATTATATAAATATTTATATAAATTAATATTATACATAATATTGTATATTATACATAATATAATATAATATACATAATATGTAATATTGTATACATAAATGTGTAAATATTTATACATAATATATTATGTACATTATATTATAATATATACATTATTAATGTACAATATTATTATGTACATTATTGTGTATAATAATGTTATGCATAATATATAATATACATAATATGTAATAATGTATATTATGTATAATGTATTATATTATGTATAATATATTATATATACAATATTATGTATATTATACAAATTGAAAATTATATATTATATATTTATATATTAAATGAATATTTATATAATGAAATATACAATAAATATTACAAATTGAAATATTATATAAACACCATATTTATAATATTATAATATTTATAATTAATATTAATGTATATTGTATATATTAAATATTTATATATTTATTTATACATATTATAAATATTTTTATATATTTATATGAATATTATATATTATATAAATTATATATAATATAACATATATTATATATTATGTATATTATACATTTATATAAATGTACATTTATACATAATATATATATATATTAATGTATATTTATAATATAAATTTATATTATGTATTATATATAATATAATACATTTATACATTTATATTAATATACATAATATTAATTTTATATTTATACATAATATTAATACATTTGTACATTTATATTAATTATATTAATACATTTATACTTAATATTAATATATATTAATAAAATTATAATTTTTACATTTATATAATATTCATTTGTAATTTATACATTTATTATAATATAGACTTATACATTTATAAATATATTTATATTATGTATTATATATAATATAATATATTTTTATATTTTTTATATAAATACTTAAATATATTTATTTATAAATATTTACAAATGTATTATAAATGTATATTTATATAAAAATATATAAATTATAATTGATAATTTATACATTTATATAATATTCATTTATAATTTATACATTTATAATAATATACACTTATACATTTATAAATATATTTATATTATGTATTATATATAATATAATAAATTTATAATACATTTATATATTTTTATATAAATATATAAATATATTTATTTATAAATATTTATAAATGTATTATAAATGCATAAATGTATATTTATATAAAAATATAAAAATTATAAATTATAAATTGTAATTTATACATTTATATAATATTCATTTATAATTTATAATTTATAATAATACACACTTATATATTTATAAATGTATTTATATTATCTATTATATATAATATAATTCATTTATAATACATTTATATATTTTTTAGCGAATATATAAGTATATTTATTTATAAATATTTATAAATGTATTATAAATGCATAAATGTATATAAAAATTATAAATTATAAAATTACCCAAAAATATGTTTTAAAAATACCTCTAAAAATAATTCAAAAAACATCTACAATAAAAGTTTTTCATATAGTTTTTGAAAAACAATTCCAAAAACAACTAATCCAAACGGACTTGTATTTCAAAAACAAAATGCTACAGTGCTGTTTTTGAAAAACAACCCTAAAAACAACTAATCCAAACAGAGCCATAAAAAAAAAAAAACAGTGAAAGGAGTAGGCTAGCCTTAAGAAGAAAAATAGAAGAAGAAAGGAGAGAAAGACTGATGGAAGATAATTTTCTTGTCACACTTGGTAAAATCTGTCAAATTTTGTTGTTTTCAATAGTAAATTTGCCTTTGATATGTAAAATCTGATCCACATCAAGAAGAAACACGAATACAACAAGAAACACGAATTTTAGGTCACATCGATCACGGCCTGGCTGTCGAGCTGCTGGTCCTGGTTCGTGGGTTAATGTACGGTTGTGTTACTGATGCAGTACTTATTTTGGGTTTGGCCAAAAACTGACTCCTGCGAGTACACTTCGAATCCTCAGTCCTATTATGGAACTCAACTATCAAGTTTTCCTCTTCAAATCCTGACACTGGTTGGTACATGAGATCGGTTAAATAAATTTCTACAACATAACTTATTACAAATGTCAGGATTTGAAAAGTGAGATATGATAAAGAGGCTCTATGTTGGGGCTGAGGATCGAAAGTGTTGCGAGTAAGTATATAATCATATTATTTTGTTGTAGGAGCGAATTTTGTTTGTATGTATCAATGTAGTGTAAAAAATAATTGCGATGTACACATTTTATATCAAATCTTGAGAGAAATATATCAGCCACAATTCGTACCTAACCCATATCAGTTTTTTATTCTCTTTCTTTTCGTTTGAATCGAGAGTAGTTTATCCATTATTTATTACTGTTTAAATGGGAAAAACATACCTTTCTTAAAGATAAACCCCCACTAGTCTATGGGATAGTAAGCATTCATCCCCACTTCCTAATTGCAGAGTTTAATATGTGGTGCCATGACACATCCAGTCGCCTTATTCCACTATATCAAAATTGCATTGGTGAATTGGTCACGTCTACTAAAGTAAATCTTTTAGCTATAACATTCTCCAAAAATCTTTTATCTATAACTATAAGCAACTGTTTTGGGTTTTCGTCAACATAAATTGGCTCAATTGATAACGACGAGTCACTTTCTTACAAAAGGTCATATATTTGAATTTCATTATTGATCTGAGACTTATATTGGTGAGTCATTTGTAAGAATCTCTGTAAGCCATTTATAGTGATCGAAATCGAACTCATTCAAAATTTTTTTTTTCCTACCAAAAAAGAGTGGGTTTTCGGTTTCCTTTGATTGATAAGTTCTCTTATTTGTCCTTCAATATTGGTGTTTACGCGGCCTTGGCCTTTATAACCATTTATAAACCAGCAGCCAAACATTTTAATAAGGAAAAAAAGAAAAAAAGGATGTAAGTCTTCATTGAACCAATATTTGAATTTTCAGGACGAATTCATTAGACAAGCACTATAACTATAAATTTTATGCATTTGCAACTTATGTGTTTTTAGTAAAATTAGAGTATCTAAAATCTTCTATTCCTCTTTTTTTTTTTTTTTTTTTTTTTTTCAACACAGGGAGTATTTCAGTTTAGAGCCGGATTAATCTTTTATCCCTCTTCCTATGCTAATCTCTATCGAATCTTTTAATTTTTCTTCACATGCAAATATATATTATAGTATATTTACATGTACAGTTGCATGTGAAGTTACGCAAGATGAGAAAATAAAGTGCAGATTAAAAATCAATGGGGAGGGAGACAGATGATCCCAAAATCAGATTCTGATCACGGTTCACTTCTTGAATGTCGGCCATGGATGCAAAGATGTACTTCTTTTCGGCTACTCTAAACTCTAAAGCGCAAACGGACGAATGATGATTAAACACTACTAGCTTGGCATGTTTGAAAAGTAAAACTTGTCATTCCCCACTTCCACGTTATTCCTCATTCTTGTATTTTTTTTCAATTAGTTTTACTATTTTTGACCAGTCCTTTCCTACCAACTCCTGTTAATAAATTGCTTCATTGACTACAAGATGCTAATAGTCTCCGGGTTTCTCAAGCTATAAGAGAATCACTCATAAAAATCCCAAAAAAAAAAGAAAGAAATTGTAATTTTTAATCTTTTTTGCTAAAGGAAGAAAAGAAGATAGGGATAAGTTCAGAAACCTACTTTGAGATTTTTAACAATTTTATTTAACTATCCCGAAATTTTAAAAATTACGCATACCTCTCTTGTCATTTAAAATGACAACACTACCCTTAAATATTTTAATGAAATTCCCTTGTTTGTTATGTTTATACTTAGAATGACTCTTAAAATTTTTTTATTCCTTTTCCTTCTTATTCCTTTTTTTTTATTTGTTGCCAATAAAACTATAGAACTACCACTATTACCTCTAATTTCTATTGAAACCAAATGTCGAATTAGTGATTTGTTTATGAATTAACTTTATATGCAATCCAATGTTTTTGCCAATATTTGTTTTCTATTTTTGGTATTAAAATTAACAATAAATCAAAAGAAGATGACCCAAAATCACTACTAAATTATGATAATCCCACTATTCAAAAAATTCATAAACTCTAAATAAATTATTTCAACATTTTCTTTTCTATCTTATAAATTTAAATTCATAATAAAATACCATCAAAAGTATTCTGTCATAGTGATAAAATTATTATTATAGTTGCTTATCAAATAGTATGTATGGATATGAAAATTTTGACATATTTTCTTATAATTACACTAGATAATCTTATAATTGTGTAGAAAAGTAAATTAAAACTCATTACACATGAGCATTTTTGGGCATTCATTTAAAAATTTGACCAAATCAATATTGTTTTAAGATTTTGTTATTAAAACTATCAAATCAAGGGAGTTAGGTCTAATTTTTTAAATCTCAGAGGAGTTCAGTGAAATTGTTAGAAATCTTAGGAGAAGTTTCTGAAATTATCCCAAGAAGATAAGATTAACTGACCATAGTCAAAGATAGTACTCCTTCCATCCCATATATTTAGTCATGTTTGGAAATACGTGTGTTTTTTGCACAGTACATTCCACTAAAATTTTTTTCCTTTTATTTCACTTTTACCCTTAATTATGTGTTGGTTAAGGTAAAAAATAGAAAATAATCGCATTATATTTATCTTTATGCATTATTAATGAAGAACATAAGGAAAATTTCAATGTATAATATAGTTAGATATATCAAACGTGATAAATCTTTTAAGACACCCAAAAAAGAAAAGTCCGGTATCTTTAATGGGACAGGGAGTAACTTACACCCACACGTGACATAAAACATAATGCTTGATTTTCTTTTAAATCCAATATGCAAATAAAAAGGTCCCAAATAGAACTCAACATCTGCCTACCATTTTCTTGTCTTAATCTAAAATTTACCGTTGAATTGATTCCCTATTGTCAGAATTTAAATGATACCTGATTCTTCAATTATATCAGTGACATAATGTGTCAGAATTTCTTATTGTAGCTACCCTCACGTGGTCAACTTTTGTACTCTGCTGTAGGCACACACTATTTGACTGATAATAGACTCAATTGCCGTCTCTACGAAAGGTATTGACAAACTAAATTATTTGACTGAATATAGGGAGCTATTGAGTGTCTTTGGATACGAGATTATTTAAAATATTTTTAAAAATAATTACTATAATACTTTTTAAAATATGATATATATAAAATTAAAAAATTAATTAAAAATTATATTTATAATACAAGCAAAATATTATTTAAAATAATATGTTTTAAACATTTCAATTTTCATCATTATTAAAGATAGCAAAAATAATAATTCCATTTCCGAGACCTAGTTTATCTAGTACGGACATTAGTCAGGTAGTTGTAAAATCTGTGATTCGATTCTAAAACATTCTTTTTTCTTCTTTCCCTATAATAATATTTGAAATTTTCTTTTAAACCAAAAAAAATGTTTAAATATTAACTCTATTGCATTGTAAACTATCTTAATTAAGTCCAAATGTCCCTTATCTTGAAGGCGCAATTGTACACACATGCTGATCTTGCGTGCCTTAATTTCGCCTTACCATTTTATGCTGCATACCAAGAAAAGGTAATTATATATTTTTGTACGAGCGTTTGGAATTTACCGTTTAAATTCCACCATACAATAATATATGCACTGAAACAATAGCCCTAGTTATCACGATGACAATGCTAAAAAAATGATAAATTAAGATAGCAACATATAAAATTATAATAAAATCCACTAATCATTGAAAATTATGTCCCATAACCAATCTCATCTATCTAATTCTACCTTTTTTTTTTTTTGTAATAGCTCAGGTAATTGCATATAATTCCAACCTGTTCAGTTTTTCTTAGGTAGTATTATAGCAACAAGTAAGTTTCTAAAGAAAAAAAAAGAGAGCAAAAAAAAAAAAAAAAAGGAAACCAACTAAGGTTTAAGCTTACGATTTCGGTAGAAAATAAATAGAAAACGCTAAAAGCCAAAAAGGGAAAAAATAATCCCGCCCCAGTCCCCTCGTGCAGCGCGTGCCAGAGCTGGAATTTGACGGAATTTAATACTTTTCCAAGTCATGTCAAGCTCAAGATATTAGACTTATTCCAACGTTTATTAGAATAAGTTAAAAAAGAAGTTGATAAATGTATTCCACAAAATTCTAAGGATTGGAAACAACATAATAACTACATTAAAGTATTATATCTATATACAGGATTGATGCTTGTACTCCATATATTAGATATGATATTTTAGGAAACGTTAATAGTACTTAGATTTTCATTAATTGCATGTTTACTATTTATTTTATCAGACAGCCTAATAAATGAAAATCATATGGTAAAAATGATAACGGAACCGCGATTAATAAAGGAAAGTGCAATTAACGTTTTTCAATTTTTATTCTACTAGAAAAGTCCCTTGTATAATTGAATTTGTAAAAGCTTATCCCGTTCCTAATTTATGAAATCAACAGAATTTGTTCTCCTTATAATATTGAATAATCTAAGAACAAATTTCATCCAAGAAATTACAAATAATTTGTGAATTTAATCTAATTTGCAATTTTAAGTTGATATCTCATTGTGCTTGTCAATAGATAGATATACATATTCCTATATGCTAACAAAAATTTCTACTTTTTTTTTTTTTTTTAAACTTGAGTAACTATCAATCAACAGTTTCCAATATCAGTTTCAAACTTTCATTCATTATTATCTCTGTTCTTGTTTGATATGCAGAAGTATTCCGCAGTTTATAACAAAAGTATATACTCTTAAATAAAGCCCCATGCAATCCACGAGATGTCTACTGATTCCTTCGTTGTCTTATCCATCCTTTGTCTTCTTCTTCCCACAATTTTTTCCCTTCCCAAATCCAAAAAGATTAAATAAAAAACAAATTTTCCAACCAAAAGGAAATAAGAAAAAAAAAACTCCTATAAGTAGTCCTACAAAAGATTTATCTTGTTTCCATAATTAAATTATTTCCTCGAAAATCACAAAAATTTAAATTTCTAAAACAAATTTAAACGCCCCAAAAACAGTAGAAATACCAAAAATTGAAAAATAAAAAACTGCTCCTAGTTGTCCTACGCATATCTCTTTCTCACGGGTCCTATAAGAATCTTGCTGACACTTCACAGCCACAGACACACAGAACACACACTGAATTGAATTATTGAAAAAAAAAAAGTTATCCCAGGAAAGATAGAACACAGTAAACTTTTGCCTTTCTGCAAAATTCTTCAGAAAAAAACAGAATCTTCAAAGGCTTAGACCAGCTCAATCTCAAAAGGGTTGCTGTTTTTTTTTTGGGTTGTAAAAGTGAATATGGCTCTGAACCTGTTCTCCCCTACGACTGAAATCAAGGCTATTTCATTCTTGGATTCTTCAAAGTCCAATTACAACCTTAATCATCTTCTCAAGCTCCAAGGTTCTTATTTTTTCTTTTCTCATACTCGTTACTTGCATTTGAATGTTTTTGGGTACTAGAATAGTGGTACTGGTGTGGTTTACTAGTTGATTTTGGGGTCATAGGAATTGATTGGAAGTTGTGGTTTGGTTTAGATGATCAATTTTGGATGGAATTTATAGTGTTTTGTGCATTTGTTAATTTTTTTTACTTTTTGGATGGCAATGGTCAATTTTTGGTCGAGAACTTTGATAGGAAATGCAGAACTGTACTTCAGTAATTTATCTATATAATTTCAGCTTGTAGCTATGGTAAAGCTTGATTCTTTTTTATCCTTTTGTATTAATAGTTGATGACGAGAGGTTCGCAGCATAATTTGTTGGCGGTATGTGTGTGTATGTGTATGTCTTGGTTTTACTGTTTTGAGGTTAAGTTCTGCCAATTTTATGATATCTCTTTAGGTGGAATTTCTTTGAAGAGGAAGGACAATGGAGGCACAGTCGGAAAGAAAGTTCAGTGTTCAGCACAGCCACCTCCTCCAGCTTGGCCAGGCACGGCGCTTGTAGAGCCTGGTAGGAAGAGTTGGGACGGTCCAAAGCCTCTCTCAGTAGTTGGATCAACAGGGTCCATCGGAACTCAGGTATGTCTTGACTAGATGGCATTTCTTTGCAGCAGGATATGTTTTTGCTTCTAGTTAATTTGGTTCTAGGTGTAGTGTATTGTACAATTTTGTAAATTGCTTAGAATGTTATCTTTGTCTCTGCAGACGCTTGATATAGTTGCCGAGAATCCTGACAAATTCAGAGTTGTTGCACTGGCAGCTGGTTCAAATGTGACCCTTCTTGCTGATCAGGTGAGCAGTCATTTAACGTGTTCTGTAGCATGATATAGGTACTCCAGTGCTTCCAGATTATCCTTGAAGACTAACTGTTGACTGTCATCTTCATGAACAGCCTGGAATTTAATGATTTGAGTCTGCTTCTTAACTGGCTACCAGTTTAAGCTGTTCAGCATACTAGTGATTAGATGTGGATTGGGGATCATGGGTTGATGCTGAGTGCAAAAAACAGTTTGGAGTACCATCAAAACAATTTTCATTGGAGCCGGAAAAATGGGCACAATTGTTAAAACTTCTCTTTCGAGTGTCTGGATCTGACTTTAAATGCACCTTGCCATGATATAATAAAAGAAAGAAGGTGCTTTACTTTATCTTCCGTAAAAGCAGACTACCACTCACTGATTCTGACTGAACTATGTGTTCAAATGATTATAACCAACCATACTGTGGTTTCATAAGGATTACATCAATTTGCCTCTGCCAGATCTATCACTATTCTAGACTTTCAGTAAAAGCAGGGATTAGGACCATGACTTTTAGTGATTTCTGTTGTTATGTGAGAAAAGAAATTGCACTGGACCATATAAAGTGGCAGGTTATGAGAAGAAACAGTAATACATAGGTGACTCTTATGAGCAGAAAGAGTTGGTGGGTGATCGACATTAGCTTTGATATGCAACTTGTACTATTTATCCATTTAAACATGCTCAGGATAAGTTGCATTATTAAGTCTGGTGTTATGATCCTTGAAAATTTACATCTGTGTTAACTGTTATTTGAGTTTAGTCAAGGTAGTTGTAAAGTGCCATTGTTGTTTTAAGCTCTAGGATCAGTGAGGCCCCTTATTTTTGCAGGTCAGGACATTCAGACCTCAATTAGTTGCTGTCCGCAATGAGTCATTAGTTGATGAACTCAAAGAAGCTTTGGCTGATGTTGAAGACAAGCCTGAAATTATTCCTGGAGAAGAAGGTGTCGTCGAGGTTTGGTACCACCTAGTTCATGAGGTTTCTCTTTTCCTGGTCGAAGCTTTTATCCCCAGCTGATCATCTTCTATGCAATTTCAGGTAGCCCGCCACCCTGATGCTGTCTCTGTTGTCACAGGAATAGTGGGCTGTGCTGGTCTAAAGGTAAATCCATACCTTCTGATTGTAGTTTCTATATTGTTACTAGACTATTGAACCAAAGATCTGAGCTGCACATGCATCTATACTATTATAGATACTATTGAATTGTAAAAAGCAAACTTTAAAGGATTATTAATCATGCAGAAGCAGCATCCTATTGATGTCTGCACATACACATGATACTGTTTATACATGTCCTAATTGTGGATAATTTGCAGTTGTCATGTCAGAGTCTCAGGTTATCCAGAAGTGCCTATAGAAAATTTAACCAGACAGACCTCAGAGCATCTTGGATGAAATGATTATGCTGCAAATGCAATACAAATGCCAAAACTTATGCATTTGAACTCACACATATTTTCATGTGCAATAACTTCCTTCTTTTTTCAAGTTGATGAGGTTGAGAAATTACTGTTTATCAGTGATACTTAAGATTGGTAGAGAGTGGAGCACTCAGAAATCTCTCTTTGAAAATCATGTTACTCGATTGAAAAAAAACAGGCTCTAGAAACCAGAAAGAAACATTGCACTAGAACATGAGTCTTAATTTTCATGGATGATCATCTGCTTGAGACACGACTAGAATTCAGCTTGCTTATGCTTTAATATTGCTTTGAGTAAGCATCTATTTTGCTTTCTTTGCTAATTGCTTTTGCACGTGGGGATATCCTGTTCTATTTGTGAAGCTCATGATTCAGTTACGAGTCCTTTGACATGTGAATGATTTATTCCTTATTGCAGCCAACGGTGGCTGCCATAGAAGCAGGGAAAGACATTTGCTTGGCCAACAAAGAGACGTTAATTGCTGGTGGCCCTTTTGTACTCCCTCTTGCGCACAAGCACCAAGTGAAGATTCTTCCTGCAGATTCAGAACATTCTGCCATATTCCAGGTGTGCACCTATGTATTTTGCTGTGTCCTGTATGCTAAGACTGGGAATCAGTTGCTTTTAGGTTATACTTTGAATTGATAATTGTTAAGTTCGAAGTCATCTTGTTTATTCAGTTGTCATTTCCCCTTATTTCCCTTGTAATCGTGCAAAATACTTGCTAACAAAAAGACCTATAATGTGCTTCAGTGTATACAAGGTCTGCCTGAGGGTGCTCTTCGACGTATCATTTTAACAGCATCTGGTGGTGCTTTCAGGTATGATATATAAATTCTATGGAAGATTTTGCAAATGATCGTAGCCTGTGGAGTTTTTGATGTTTATAATAACTAGGAGAAATTATCCTCCAACTTTCCAATCTCAGCGTGCAAATTTAAGTTCATATAAACTTGGGATCTCATTTTTTTTCTTCTGAGAGTTAATTGTTCTGAATCAATGCAGTTTTTTAAGTTGCACATTATTCTAGTTTTGTATTAGGTCGACCGAAATTCGAGATATTTCTGGTTTCTTTTTCTACAGATAGGTGAACAGCTGTAAAATTTCATATGAATGCTCTTAAAAATCTCTTGATTCCTACACAAAAAGCACAATAAGCTCTCATGCCTGGAACAATGAAGAAACTCCACCACCTGTTTTCTCTCTCAGTTTCTGTTTGGAGTTGTTGAACTGAAATTTAGTTTCTAGACATCATGAAAAAAAACTGCACTTCGTTCTCTCTCTCAGTTTCCATTAGTGTTTGAAATTTTGTACTCTTCTCATTGCTGGATTTGTTGAACTGATATTTGCAATCTGTTATGCTATCAACACCAGGGATTGGCCAGTTGAGAAATTGAAAGATGTTAAAGTAGCAGATGCGTTGAAGCATCCTAACTGGAACATGGGAAAAAAGATTACAGTGGATTCTGCCACCTTATTCAATAAGGTGATCTTCTGGACCTTTTTCTGGCATACTCACCTGACCATGACAACTGTTTCTTCTTGAACTTTCTCATGAACCCCAACGAACCAAAATATTTGGGTAACTTTGTCATGGAGCATTTTTTCTTTGCAGGGACTTGAAGTTATTGAAGCCCATTATCTTTATGGGGCCGATTATGACGACATTGAAATCGTTATTCATCCTCAGTCTATCATCCACTCAATGGTTGAAACACAGGTATGACCCTCTTGCGTATCATCATTATATTTTCTCAAGAGTTGAGCTAAAGTGAGGTTCTTGCTTTGCAAGGTTATTTACTCTTAATGGTTGACTTAAACATTTTCCACACGTTTGTTGCTATTGCAGGATTCATCGATATTGGCACAATTAGGATGGCCTGACATGCGGTTGCCCATTCTTTACACAATGTCCTGGCCAGACAGAATTTACTGTTCTGAGATAACTTGGCCACGCCTTGATCTTTGCAAGTAATTTTCCTTTTGGTTTTCTGTTTATCATTTTGAATTTGTTTAACAATTTTAAAGTTTTCTGCTATCACAAATGCTAGATAGTTCCACTTCTCTACCTTTACATTGACCAAATTTTGTACAGTATATAACTTAGAGAACTCATGATTCAGGCTTGGGTCTCTGACATTTAAAGCCCCAGATAATGTCAAATATCCATCAATGGAACTCGCATATGCTGCCGGGCGAGCAGGAGGGACCATGACTGGAGTTCTCAGCGCTGCAAATGAGAAAGCTGTTGAAATGTTCATCAATGAGCAGTACGTCTCCTTCAATTTTTTTTTTAACATATCAACCACGAGGTTCTATCTCTTCCTTGTGTCTGCTTCACTTGCAACTAACCGTTCTAACTAATATTTTCCATTCAACCAATCGTCACACAATAACATAGAAAGTTCGATATTTTGAGGAGTATCTATCTTCAGAAAGTACGGCCTAAATAGACAGTTCACCAAGCTGTAATACGATAATAAATGTTCCTTGCTTTCATTTTAGCATGATTGTAACTTCACACTTTGGCCTCGGACATGAGCATTTATCAAATTGATGTCATTTTCATGCTATCTACACCTTGTCATTTTCATGTATTGTGTACCATTTCCTGTTTCAGAATCGGCTATCTGGACATTTTCAAGGTTGTGGAGCTAACATGCAACAAGCATCAAGCAGAATTGGTGTCCTCCCCATCCCTCGAGGAAATTGTACATTACGATTTGTGGGCACGTGACTATGCAGCAACTTTGCAATTCTCTGCTGGCTTAAGGCCTGCTCTTGTATAAGGAACAAGGCGGCTTTGATGCAAATCAGAGGTATCTCTTCTCATTGTATGGCAGATCTTGCCTAAATTTGATAAATGGGATGGTGGAGCATGATGCTCTTGTATCATAGAATTCAGGGATGAACTGCATGAGCATCTCTAATGTTCCATCATTACAGATTATAAATGTCTTTTTCTGCTTTCCTTAGCCTGTGAAGCATGGAGATCTCAAAGATTAGTGTTAAAGAAAACATTTGTGTGGGGAAACAGCTAAACTTAAGAATCTCTTCAACTTTAAAAAAAAAAAAAAAAATGCAAGCACATATTTACACACAGAGCATTTGTTGAAGAAAAATGTAGTAAATTTGAAGTTCCAGTCGAAATGAAAAGCACCTTCATTTCTCTAATTTGAAGCTTTTTTCCCTTGTGTCTTTGTTCTACAAGTTATTGCCTTCTTATTATCAGCTCATTGCAATTGAATAGGTGCAAATTGTAGATTTGCAGGAAAACGTTAAAGGAAACAAAATATGCACAAATAACAATTTCCTTCTTTGAAAATTGAAACAGTTGAAACGTAAATTAAAATAGTTTCTTTTTTCAAGCGTTGGTTTAATCCAGACTACCCAGAGATGGGGCAAAAATAGACAATCACAAAAACGTACATATGAAAAGCAAAATTTTGCAAATTTTGCACTTATTCAAGAAGGCTGAAAATGAACACAACGCTTAGGAAGTTATATCAAGAAAAAATGGAAAAAGCTCATCCACAAGTTATTGATAGTTAGGACACCGAAATGGACAAGATAATCACTAGATTTAGGAAGGGTAAAACTCCATACCGTTGCATAGACTTTTCATCAACACAATTACCGAGAATTAGGAGACTTAATATTGACAAGATATCACAAGATGAAATTAGAAAGGCAATCCTTGCAACTGATGAGACTTCAAGGTGGACAACAACATCACAAATCAAGTTAGAAAAGGCAAGACTGCAGGCAACTACCAGGACTTAAAAATGCAGAAGATTCATCCATATAACTATCGTGATTTGCTAGCAGACTAAAAAGGAAAAAAATTAGCTATGGAAAGTTTTGCAATGCAGAAGAATTTGAGCTCTCTACCACTTCTTCTACCTCCCAATGTATAAAATGCACAACCCAGATCAGATGTAAAAACATAGAAAATTGGAAGACTTTTTCATCTATTATATATAAAAAAGGAAAGACTTTAATACAACTATATTTGCTAAAATGAACAGTCAATATGAAGCCTTTAACACAACCATATCTCTTTTTTTTTTATTAAAAAAAAGGAAAGACTTTTAATTTATTATATAAAAAAGCAAGGGTAGATTACACTTTACCTCTTGTATTTTAGTACTTTTCCACATAATTCTTCTATAGTTTTGAAAGTTATACATCATTTGGACTAAAGTATCAAATTGATGAAATCATCGTGCTATAACGAACCAGTTGAAACTTCAAGATTATCTTTATTTAGAAACCAACATGGTTGAAGTAGTCAAGATATGTACATGTAGTATACATTAATACTTTAATCTCCTATCTAGTCCTATTTCACATCATCCTTTTATTGTTTTCAAAATCTATTCGTAACCCCTGTGGCTAGTGAAAATTTTCTATCTTGACATTGGAGTCCTTTTGACAATTAATTGCAGATTTCAAACCTTTACACTTGTAAACAACTACAAAGCAATAAGACTGGGGTCGCCTTGGTTAAGTGATTAAGGTTGAGGCTTTAGGATCTAGAAATTCTGGGTTCAAATCTCTATTTTCCTTTCACATTTCTTAAATCCTACCCTTCCCCAATTCCCATTCCCGTTTTCCATTTCTTAAATCTTACCTTTCCCCACTTGCTGGAAATTTTTTTTTAATAAAACTATAACCTCAAAAAACCGTCTGAGCTCTATAGATGTATAGAGCTAGGAATGCCTTGTTCAGCATAAAGGTTTAAAGCTTCCTCCAATGATTTGAAACCTTTCCGTCCAGCCACCATACTCAACTAATAAAAGCATATGCATTGTCTGTCACTTAACTAATACAGGAGGAGGTTATTTGCTGTAAGGAAATACAATTTAATCAGTTGAGTAATCATTATAGCTAAAGGAAAATTCTAGATATCAAATTAGGGAGCTTTAATTTAAACAGTTTAGTTGCAATTGCCCTGTTTGCTTTTATCCTAGAAAGGAGACGCACAATGATTTCCATCCTTCTATTTAGTTATATTTTCGAGTCATCAAACCTTTACTAAAACCGCGCTTGTAGATAATCAATCATACACAAGAAACCTAATAATGCAAAAAACCTAACTTTCAAGGGGGGCAGGATTTAATGAAGCAAAAGCCTGGAGCTCTGGATTTTGTCAAATATAGCTATGCCATCTTCTTTTAAGGTTACCCATGCTTCAATCCCATCACCGCTTTTTGTATCCATTAGCCATGCTATACGTTCAACTCTGGATCCATATATGTTTCTGTTTTCACGGCCGACGAAAGACCAAATGGGCTTTCCCCATCCAAAATCAACTTCACGAAAACCAGTCTTACAAAGACTGCTGATAATAAAATCTTCAGCCGAGCTGTTGGGGTTAGAAAACAGTTGTTCAAAATTTTTTTAAGTCTTCGTCAGCTTGGCTGCTTGAGATACCTATCCTCACCTTTCATACCTTCAACAAAATTACTGTATATAGTAGTAATGGCATTCCTTATGCAGTTAACCAGTAATTGCTGCTCTGGACTGGAATCTGTCCCTTGTTGAGCATATGCCGGCCAAACTGGGATCAGCAGACTCAACTTCATCTGTGAAGCCACTATGGCAGATTTCCACAGAAGTCCCATAACAGCTGTGACTGAACTTGGTTTCAGAGATGATGTGGTTGCTTTAGTTTTGAGGACATCCAAGGCCTAGTGGTCGAAAAAGTCGAAAAAAAAATCTCTTCATTACAAAATTGTGCTCATCTAATTGGCCTTTGGATTGCAATGTGGAGGCAGGTGTAAATAACTTGGAATATTTAGACTTATAGCAGGGAAACAGGTGAAAGAGAGAAGGTGAAACAAAGTTGGGATTTATTTGTTCTGAGGATTCCCATGCTGTAGCAGCCCAAGCATTCATAAATGTTGACATTGAGAAGCCATCAACAATCTTGTGAGAGACGGTAAGACCACTGGCAATGCCTCCGCAGGAAAAAATGCTTATTTGAACCAGGGGTACATAAGTTTGCGACATTATTTCCACGGAACTTGGGTCGAATGCAAACAGCCGATTTATCAACTCGTTCTCAGGCTTTTTGAGGAAATCTGAGAGTCGAATACTTACTCGAGCTTCGGTCTAGTAAACTCCATCATCATTACAGTCAATGTGCAGATTATCTTTGACCTTTCCGGCTAGTGGATAAAAGGGTACTAAAGTTCTCGATAGTGATTGCATTAGATGTTGCCTTTTTTTTGAAATAACATCATTTAGCCTGGTGCTTTGATTCATCGGGGAGAAAAAGAACACAAGACTTGAAAAATCCTGAAGAATAAGCTAATCAATGAGTGAAAGTCTAAAGGTTCTCAAGTGAAGTGGAGTTGGAGACGCTGGTTTGATTTCTTCCTTGGATATGATCTCTATTTCCATAGCTGTAGTTTCTTGGCTGTGAATCAACTGGATGCTGCAGATCAAAGGTGTTCCAAAAGTATTTCCTCACAAAATATCAAGTGAAAAAAAAATTTTAATCTGCTTTTAGCAACTACTAAATCCGCCCAATCAATTCTCAAGACTCAGTTACAGTAGAAATCTTTTCTTTTCATTTTTTTCCCCCATCTACTCAAGAAAACTTTTTTTTTTTTTTTTTTTAAGTTGCAGTCATATTTCTCTCCTTTTTGTTTTCATCTTCTACTTTAGTTTGTTGGCACTTACGAAGTCTTGTTTCAATATAAATTGTGCTAATCATAAAATGACTAGCATCATTAAGGTTGCGCAAAGCACTAAAATTGACACATTAGAGATGAATACCAATTAGTATTGGAAGGGCAAAATACCTAAATGGCCCTCAAACTTTCATGCTCTTATACTTTTAACCCGTAGTGACTATTAAATGTATTTTTTTGCCCCCTGAATTCTTAAAAGAGTGTTCCTTTAGCTCTTTCCTCGATTTGAGGTGTTACCATGGTTGTCAAAATCGCGATTCGGGTCCTATAACCAAAATTGATCAGAATCACATGCAGAATCGCAAATTACACTAATCGAGCACAGGATCGGCAGGATCGGTAGGATCGTGTAGAATCGTAGGATCGTACGATCCTATATCGATCCTGCAAAATTTTGCTAATATGTGAAATATGAGACTCCATTTTGCAAGTAAATGAAAACATTTGGGGTAGGCTTGTAATTTATCAAAGAATTGCTGCCTTTAATTGCAATGTTTTAACAATTTTAGTTAAAAAAGTCAAAAAATTGAGAGTTCAGATTTATTGCAACTGTCCTAGACAGGTGTTTTGTTATAACAGATGCAACAAAACAAGAGAACAACCAAGAACACGAGAACAATTTTTGGGAAAATCAGATTTTTATTAGGGCTTGGAACGATTCAGAAGTAGTATATACAGAATGGATATAAGGTGTATATATATACAACCAAACGGATCGGACCCAAAAATAGGTCCATAACAAAAAATCCAAAATAAACAGACACGGTAACTAATATATACCGTAAGCTTCGGGGGCAATGCTGCCCCCCGGACACCCCAGCCGGGGCGTGTCGCCCCTTGGACCCCCGACTCGCTGACCGGGCAACGAGACCCCCGAACAAATCAGCGTAATGCAACATAGTCGAAATGCCATAGGTCGAGGACCTGATTCAAGGCATCCCAACATGTTTTAACTCCCCCCTTCAAGTCTACAATTAGGTTAAGTATGAATCTGGTGACTGACATACACTCTTACAATAAGCACAAAACGCCCCTGACTAGATCATTTTGATGCGGTTTATGTCTTGATTGACTGAATGTGGTTCAATTGTGCATCCACTCTTTAGCATGGGATCCCTTACAGTAGGATTCTATGGGTTGTACAACCCTATCAATTTGGTTGTGCAGTGAGAAATTTGTTATTTCTGAAAATGTATCTTATTGGCAATGGAGATGTCATTGCGTAGATGGCAGCCATGTGTTTAGATTTCATCATTGGAGGTTGATAATTATTTTATATTTGAAATTATGATTGTGTAAACTGTAAAGCATTTGGTTTTAAGACTTGAAATCATGATAGATAACAGGTTTATATTCTTTTCTTTATTACTTGTCAAATAGTAAGTAAAAAATGCTATATATTTATGAATAACTTATTTATTTGATATCTTTTAAAATGTACAAAATAATATATGAATTTCAAATTCATTAATTTAGTAAATTTATGAACTTTTGGTGGGATCTTACGATCCTACGATCCGATTCTGTGAAACTAAAATCGATCCTACGTAGGATCCTGATTTTACAAACCTTGGGTGTTACGGCTAATGGATAGAGCATCATGCATGAAAGAGGAGCGAAAATGGAAGGCTTTTCTTTTGGAATAATAAACAGAATTGGCTGTTTAATTCAATATAAATTTGGCTAATATACCTGGAATCTCTATAACATGAGGAGTTCATATTGTGTTGACATATTAAAAATTATGACACCTGTTAGGCCTTCAAGTACGCCTTCAAGTACGCAAACAAATGTTGAAATAGTGCTAAGTTTTATCATAAAAATTTAGAATATTTCATGCCAATTTCTTTCTCTATTTTATCTCTTCTCACTCATCGGGAACATTTTGGTATAATGTGGTAATCAACTCTCGGTCAACAGGGTGGGCAACCATTCACTGGCGGCAAATAATTGTAGCGATACATAGTTGGATGATTAAAAGATTAAAATAATGTCTTTTTGAAATATATTCCATTAGGTTTATGGCTCAAATAGACAGAAGGGGCGAATTTCTACTAATATTGTTAAAATTAAAAAGTTCACAAAAGTGATATAAATTGGAAGTTCGTTCTACATTAAGGTTTGCCGCAAATGGTATTCGAGGCTTCTTTAAAAAATTATTTCATTTTTCATTTTTCCCCCTACGAATCTAAGGAGTGATTTTTTTTTTGAAAAGCCTTCACCGCTCGTGAAATGAGACCGCGAAGGCCAAAAATTGTTACTTAATCAAACTACTTCGCTGCTCATGAAATGAAATTATTACAAACACATAAAAAAAGCATTACATGTAAGAATTATTATAAATGCCTTTCATAATAAATAGCCTACAATTGTGCCCGTATTCAAAAACTTTCCCCTCAGTAATTTTTTTCGCCTTCAATGTTTATCCCAAACAACTTAAATGAACAGCTTGTTATTTGATTTTCGCATGCTTAATTTTTTTTTTTTAACATCTTATATGTATAATGAGTAGTATTTAGGAAGCAATCAATTCTCACTTTCAGACGGACCAACACTTTATATGGGATAAATTCCTTGATTTGTCTGCCAAGTTCATTCTTTTCTTCTCTTCAAGCACATGAATAGAGGCCTTTATTTCCTTGTTCTGTTTTTCAGTTTGGGCAGCATGGGAAAAATTAGAATCAACCAAACACCTCTAGATATTTTTAATGATTTGGACATTTCCAAAATCCCAAGAGTTTACTATCAGGACTTTTAAGGCCTACCGAAGACATGAACTGTTTTATTTTTAATTATTTCTACTTGTATTAATATGATACATGCAATGTAAACTTAGCATTGCAGGGGCAATAAGTACATGGTCCGTGAAATTAAAGGCCCAAAACGAAATTATGCCAAATAAAGGTCCTCAGGACAAGGAAACAGCAAGCATGAAGGGCCCAATTAGGGCAGGGGAAACCAACTGGAAATTTGAACTTGAAGAAGCCACACGTTAATGGCAAATGATGGGAGACGAGTGAATTTAACCTCCCATCCTACATAGGCACTTTATGAAGACCAAATGGGTGCACTAATATTAGCAACAAATAATGGGAGTCAAGGGTTAATTTGACCTCCCATACTATAAATACACTTTATTAAGATCATGGGTGCACCAGCGAATGTGAGGAGGTAAGGGTAGGGATGGCAATGCGGGCACCCGTCCCGCGGGGGGCTAACGGGGAGGGGGTTGGGGCGGGGGGCGGGGGAATTTTTTTCCCCCCGCTTAGAAACGGGGCAAGGGACAGGGGAGTGTACCCCCGCCCCGCCACCCGCTTTAAAAAAATAAATATATAATATATATGTATATAATTATATATATAATATATAATTTAATTAGTTACAAACTTATGATAATGATATTATTAGTTATATATATTATATGATGTCTATTAGTATATATAATATAATTGATATTATTAATTATACTAATAATTATATATGTGTACTAATACAAATTATTAATTGGTTATACTAAATTTACTAATACATTTATATTAAATCCCTAATTACACTTAATACAATAACATTTTTTTCTTAAAAAAAGCACAAGTATAATAATGAATTAGTGATTGTATTTGTGCCAAAAGTGAAAACTTGACTACTTTAGTTATATTTATTTCATCATGGTGGATTGTATTCAAATAATTTTTGTTTGATTGTTTTTATAAATTTCAATTATAAAATTACAATGAATAATAATTTGATGATGTGTTGATATTTTAGTACTTGATTATTTGAAAAAATTTAATCATAATAAAATTATATAACAAATTTTTATTAGTCCCGCGGGAAAAGCAGGACGGGGGAAGCAGGGGACGGGGGATGGGGCGGGGGCGGGGGGAGTTTGTAGGCAGCAGGGCGGGGGTTGGGGGAGGGGTTCCCCGCCCCGTTGCCATCCCTAGGTAAGGGTCAATTTAACCTCCCACATCGCAAAGATGCTTTATTAAGACGAGATGGATGCACTAACATTAGTGATAAATAATGGGAGGCAAGAGTTAATTTGATCTCCTACACTACAAAGACACTTTATCAAGACCAAATGAGTATACTATGCACTGATTATGGGTACACTAACATTAGTAGCAAATTATGAGAGACAAGGGTCAATTTGACCTTCCACATTATTAAGATACCAATTTAAAGACAAATATCAATTTAACGAGATGGGTACACTTTATTAAGACGAGATGGGTACATTAACATTAGTAACAAATGACTTGATGTCTCACATCGCAAAGATACTTTATTGAGAGTGTAGCCACTGTTAGTTACCCAAAAAATCATTAATGACAAAAGAGTCATTCCTTCTTTAATAGTGGGATAATTAAAAAAGCAAGCATTGAAGTGTGAGATTTCAAATAATTAAAAAAAATGGACTAAAAAAGCTTGTCGGTTGGTCTAAATTATGTGACGAAAATAAAGAGCGAAATAGCGGCAAAGCAAAGTATGTTGAATTGGGGGAAACAGAAGTGATGTTGAATATAAAACATTCTTTTTATTTATTTATATATTTTGATAAAAACTTGAAATAATTTTATTAATCACTACACGACATACCTTCCATTCTACGCATGAATTATAAATACCAATACCAACTTTTTTCCTCCGGCAAGTCAAAATATTCTGAGGTTAGGGACGGTGGATACCATGTCCGCATCAAGCCCACTGATGAAATCTTCTGGCATGTCCACAAGCTCAAGCGCATCAAGACTAGATATGTGCTTCAGCTCTTCCGGCAACTTTTCTAAACTGTAGCACTCCCTAATTCTCAGGCACTGGAGCTGTGGCAATGCACCTTCCTCCACCTTTATTTCATCCACTCTTAGGTATCTGAGCTCAAGGAATTTCAATTGGTGAAACCCATGCCTAGAAATGACCATATGCTGTGGTCCCCTGTATGCATCTTTCATTTTGAGAAACGACAGCTGTCCCAACTTCTCTAGCACTGGCATTGGGTCATTCCTGAGGAATGTGTTTTTCAAAGACAAGCGAGAGAGATTTGGAGGGAAATCAGGAGGCAGCTTTCTCAAAAACATCCCGGATAGCTTGAGCTCTGTTACATGATGGAGCTTAGAAAGTCCAGCTAGAGATGGCCACACTGTTGTTATATTACGATAAAGATGTAACGTCTTTAGGTTTTCAACCTCAGATAAATGCAAGCAGAGTTTGTCAATCTCTGACCTTTCACCCACCCAAATCCCCAGTTTCTGAAGACTTGTCAAAGTTATCATGTTATTGTGCATAATGTCATCAAAGTTTACGCCTAACAGAGTCTGGAGATTCCTCAATCCATCAATCTTAAGAGGCACATCGCACTCCATACGACACGCATATAGATGCCGTAAACTTTCAAGCTTCCAAATGAAATTTGAAACTTCTACTGGGTAATAGGTCCGTATGTCAAGAGTTTGTAGGTTTCGCAAGCAACCCAAGGAATGAGGGAGCCTTCTAATGAGTGTGCGTCTTAAACCGAGATACCTTAGAAGCCTGACTTCACCAATTTCTTTTGGCAAATAATCCATCCCAGCTTTCTCAAGGTCTAGTATCCTGAGCTTTCTGAAACTTTTGAAGCTAAGACTGAAGTTTTCCCTGTGGACATTTAAAAAAAGTAGAGACCGGAGAGGAGGGGTTGAAGACCCAAAATAATTTTTATCCAGAGGGAGACTATGAACAGCAAGGTACCTGGATTTGGCTGATATTTCATCATCTCTGGTGTCATGGACCTGAAAAAAATTTTCATCCTCTGCCTTTCTGATTGCAAGCTCTCGCAGTAAATCATGGACTCTGCAGCTTTTAATCCTCTCATCAACAGTCATTTCCGCCACTTGGACCATATTCCTACTACAAAGTCGTTCCACATCATCATATGCTGCAGTTTCCTCCAAATTTTTTGCATCTCTTTTCTGCATTATTCCCTCTGCAACCCACATATGGATCAACTTGCGCACAGAAATCACGGAGTCCTCTGGAAACAAACCCAAATACAAAAAGCAATATTTCAGATTGGCAGGAAGATCTGCATAACTTAATTCCAGAATCGGCCCTGCTTCACTCTGGCTCCTTGACAGGTATGCGTTGAAGTTGTTGAGAACTTTCTCCCATTCACTCTTCAACTTTTTCTTGCCCAGTAGCAGGCCACCAATAACCGTTATGGCCAGTGGTAGACCGGCACATCGCCCCGCAATTTTCCTGCCTACTACTTCCAAATCTGAAGGACAAACAGCATTAGCTCCGTGGCCTAAGGCCTTTTTGAGGAACAACTGCCAGCTATCGTCCTCCCCCAAAGTTTTCAACTCATGTGGGATGCTAAGAGCATCTGCGTGTACGGCAACATCCCGCTTGCGACTTGTAAGTAGCACTCTACTTGATGTATTAACATCAGGAAAGGCCCTCCTGGCAAGACAATCCCACGCTTCTTCCTTCCATACATCATCAAGTACCACAAGATAACATTTGTCTTGTAGATCTTGATAGACCCTTTGTTCCAAGTCCTGCTCTTGCATCTTTTCCAACATGTCAAGTAGCTCATTAGTTACTGGATTCAGTTGCTTTATGATTGATGTCAGCGTCTCTTTGTGATTGTAAATTGAAGAGACACATACCCAAGCACGACAGTCGAATCTCTCCCTAACATCAGCATGGTTATAAACTTTCTTGGCTAGAGTTGTCTTACCTGCACCTCCCATGCCAATGATTGAAACCACACGGCGGTTTCTGTCCTCTTTCAAGAGTTCTGCCACCAGGGATTTTGTTATCTCCCCGAAGCCCACTATATCCTTGTCCTCGATGAGAGGAGAGGATCGCCGGATCCGTTGAAGCTCTTCTCCATGTGTAGTCATCCCCTCTCCAAGATTTTTGATACCGTACTCTACGCGGCTATCAGCAATCTCCTTGAGCCTCATCCGTAAGGATTCAATCTCTTTACCTATCTTGTAGAAGTTCACAATTTTGAAGGGATAATATGTCAATTTAGTGACGATTCCCTTGTCCTTTGTGAAGAACTCAACTTTGCTGGCAAATATCTCGATGATATCCTCCGCATCGTAGGCCGCAGCTCTGATTTCAGAAACCCAGTTGCGAATCCTCTCATCTTCATCTTGCCTCTGATCAGCATCTTTCAGGAAACACCGCATCCGCACCAGATCATTTCGAAGTCTCTCAACTTGTCGTCGAACGCCTTTCAGGAAAACAAGTTTTTGAATCAGCAGATCTCCAGTTTTCTCGATAATAAGAGAGATAACAGGGTCAGCCATCCTGGTAAAGTGAGCTTTGCTTTGAATAACTAGTAAAGGAGGAGAAGCTTTTGCCTGTTAGGTGCAGCTGCAAAACTTCTAATGTCTGTTGTTTTTAACTGATCTCAGAAGAGAAAGCAGTTCGATTCAGTCAAAAAGAAAGCAGTTCGATTCACACGGTCGAGACGACGTCAATTATATATATAATAAAAAGGGCTCTGCTGGTGGCGTGTTTTGGGATGGTGGAATGGATGAAGAATAATTAAATATGAAGAAGAATGAAATCAAGGATATCAAACAAAGTATACGAAGGATGAAGGATGAACTAAGTAGTGTGTAATAGTTAAATTTCTCATGTACTAATTCACAGTTACAAGTATTTTCTTTTCTTTTCTTTTTTTCAAAACTAAACTTATAAATGATTAGAAAAGAAGAGTTTTTTTTTTTTTTGTTTGAAGAAACATTTTAGTGGATTCAAGTTTCGGTTGAGGTGGATATTTGAATGTAACACTTTTAGATGCACAGAAAGCGGACGGCCTAAGTGAACGTCAAACGGTAGTATAGTGGATATTTTGCTGTTTTTGTGTGTATAATTAGTTTTAAAATTTAAAGTTGTCTAAATTTTTAATTCACTACCCGAATTTTTAAGTGCAAAAAAACTTTCAAAGAGAACAAATTTTAAAATTTGACAGGAAAGAAAAAAAAAATGTCAGAAGAGAGGCTCGATTCTCACGTGGTTCATTTTCTCTTCCAGTCGAAAAGAAAGCAGTTCGATTTACATTGTAGGGACGTCTAGGAGCCCTCCAAAAAAGATAAAGGTGCGCATTTTTCCATTTCATAATCTGGACACATTATTGTAGTTTAGCTTTATTTATACGACCTTTTGGAGTGCAAAATCTTTCAAGATATTTTAAGACCTAATTAATGGTACTCATTGTAACAGAGCAGACATCTACCGACAACTTTGTACAGAGACCAAATAACAATTTTCATGGTCAAAATTAGGAACTAAGAGTAAATAACCTTGCAAAGCAAGAACCTCACTTTTGCTCAACTCTTGAGAAAATATAATGATGATACACAAGAGGGTCATACCTGTGTTTCAACCATTGAGTGGATGATAGACTGAGGATGAATAACGATTTCAATGTCGTCATAATCGGCCCCATAAAGATAATGGGCTTCAATAACTTCAAGTCCCTGCAAAGAAAAAATGCTCCATGACAAAGTTATCCAAATATTTTGGTTCGTTGGGGTTCATGAGAAAGTTCAAGAAGAAACAGTTGTCATGGTCAGGTGAGTACGCCAGAAAATCACCTTATTGAATAAGGTGGCAGAATCCACTGTAATCTTTTTTCCCATGTTCCAGTTAGGATGATTCAACGCATCTGCTACTTTATCAATTTCTCAACTGGCCAATCCCTGGTGTTGATACCATAACAGATTGCAAACATCAGTTCAACAACTCCAGCATTGAGAAAAGAGAACAAAATTTCAAACACTAACGGAAACTGAGAGAGAAAACAGGAGGTGGAGTTTTTTCATTGTTCCTGGCATGAGAGCTTATTTTGCTTTTTGTGTAGGAATTAAGAGATTTTTAAGAGCATTCATATGAAATTTTACAGCTGTTCACTGATCTGTTTTAAAAGAAACCACAAATATCTCGAATTTAGGTCGACCTAATGCAAAACTAGAATAATGTGCAACTTAAAAAACTGCATTGATTCAGAACAATTAACTCTCAGAAGAAAAATATGAGATCCAAGTTTATATGAACTTAAATTTGCACGCTGAGATTGGAAAGTTGGAGGATAATTTTTCCTAGTTATTATAAACATCAAAAACTCCACAAGCTTTGGAAGTAAATTTAGCAGAATTTAATAAAAAGGTTGTTCAGTATCTACAAGATAATACAGTTAACGATCATTTGCAAAATCTTCCATAGAAATTTATATGTCATACCTGAAAGCACCACCAGATGCTGTTAAAATGATACGTCGAAGAGCACCCTCAGCCAGACCTTGTATACACTGAACCAAACAGCCGATTTATCAACTCATTCTCAGGCTCTTTCAGGAAATCTGAGAGTCGAATACTTACTCGAGCTTCAGTCTAGTAAACTCTATCATCATTACAGTCAATGTGCAGATTATCTTTGACCTTTCCGGCTAGTGGATAAAAGGGTACTAAAGTTCTCGATAGTGATTGCTTTAGATGTTGCCTTTTTTTTTGAAATAACATCATTTAGCCTGGTGCTTTGATTCATCGGGGAGAAAAAGAACACAAGACTTGAAAAATCCTGAAGAATAAGCTAATCAATGAGTGAAAGTCTAATGGTTCTCAAGTGAAGTGGAGTTGGAGACGCTGGTTTGATTTCTTCCTTGGATATGATCTCTATTTCCATAGCTGTAGTTTCTTGGCTGTGAATCAACTGGATGCTGCAGATCAAAGGTGTTCCAAAAGTATTTCCTCACAAAATATCAAATGAAAAAAAAAATTTAATCTGCTTTTAGCAACTACTAAATCCGCCCAATCAATTCTCAAGACTCAGTTACAGTAGAAATCTTTTCTTTTCATTTTTCCCCCATCTACTCAAGAAAACTTTTTTTTTTTTTAAGTTGCAGTCATATTTCTCTCCTTTTTTTTTCATCTTCTACTTTAGTTTGTTGGCACCTACGAAGTCTTGTTTCAATATAAATTGTGCTGATCATAAAATGACTAGCATCATTAAGGTTGCGCAAAGCATTGAAATTAACACATTAGAGATGAATACCAGTTAGTATTGGAAGGGCAAAATACCTAAATGGCCCTCAAACTTTCATGCTCTTATACTTTTAACCCGCTGTGACTATTAAATGTATTTTTTTGCCCCCTGAATTCTTAAAAGGGTGTTCCTGTAGGGGGAGGCAAAGTGACAAATTTTGATTTAAACATTAAGGCTTCATTTATAAGTTTTAGAAAACTTTAAGGGGCCTATATAGATTTTAAAAATTGTAGGGAGGGGAGGTGTTGGTTGCCGCTGCCCACCCTCTGTAAATCCAACCTTAATGACTGACCATAATAAAAGGAAAAATGATGCAAATAGTTCCTCACATATTGCATTTACATCTTTTTAGCCCTTCACTTTTAAAATGATGAAAATTCATCCTTTAGATAAATAAAATGTGTCATTTTGGTTCCTATATCCATTTTGATGACTTTTTAGTTAGAAAATGGTCATGTGCTACCATGCGATAATGATTTTAGGGGTAAAATAGGTAAAATAGACATCACACCCTATTCTCACCAAAATACACCACATCTAGTAAAACTAATAATTAAGAAAAAGTTATATTGTTGTTTTGAAAAATCTAGAGGACTTTTAAAATAGGAAAGTCCTAACTTCCAAAGAAGAAATTTAACCCCAAAAATAATAGTTAAAAAATGGAAAAGTGAGGATAAAAGTTGCAATCAAAACAAACTTGATGAAATATTAAAAAATAAAAAATATATGTATATAAAAAAAAAGGAACACATATAGAACAAAAACAAAGCACATATCTTAGGACATGTGTTTAGACTTCAGATTTGCCATCATTCTGATATAGAAAATTCAGAAATTTAATTTTCAGTTGAAAATAATATAATATTTGTTTTGCCCTTGAAATTATCATTACGTGGTGGCACATGACATTTTCTAGCCAAAAGCACTTGAAATGAGTGTAAGGAACAAAATGTGCATTTTGAATAGGTGAAGGATGAATTTACTTCATTTTGAAAGTGATGGATGAAAAGGTACAATTATAATATGTGACGGACCATTTATGCGATTTTCCCTTAATAAAACTTGGCTTGGAGAGGCCAATTTCTTACATGTTGAGTTTCTCATGCACCATTGAAAAGTGACTGTTGGAGTTAAAATTTAGAGGCACTTGATGGTGTGATTTGGGGCATTTTGAGATTCAATTGGTTATGATTAAATTGTGCGTGGAAATTTGAAGACATGTATAAGTAACTTTGAATGAAGTATAAAGAACAAGAAAAAAAGGATGAATTTATTTGGAAAATTTTTTTGGACATTCTTAAAATATGTTTTCTCATTACTTCTTATTTTCTTATTACTTTTTAATCTCACATATATCATATGGTTAATAGCATTGAACGTCTATGATAGGATGATTAGACTTCTTTAATGGGGTGATTTGCACTTTGTCACATAGTACTATTTCCCAAGCACTTCTTTACCGCACCTCGGCTATGAAAGTAAGATTTGACCGTTATATAATGCCTTAATTTCAAATGTTGCCCTCATTTTAATGCTAACTTGCAATTTCCCTTGAATATAACCTTATTTGCAGTTTGCCATCTAAAGAATTTTAAGGCAGCTTACACTACTGTTATTTCAATTACGTTTTGTTTTTTATTGTCTCTTATTTTTCTTTATACATATAAATATATGCCATATACATGTATATATGCCGTCCCTCTATTCACTTCAAAACTATTACATAAGTATTGACAATTGCCTAATTTCAGCCTCTAACTTTTATTTTTAGATTTATGTATTTTCATTTTAAAGTTATATATGTTTTTTCATCCAAGAAACAAACTAACTGCAACATATAGTAAACTTAACATCAAAACTTTTATTAACTATTCATAGTGAAAAAAGAAAAAAAAATAACCATTGACACGTAAAAGAATGTTGGTGACAACTAAAAAACTAAATGTTAAAGTATAACTGTATACATGTCTCCTGCATTTCAAAGCATATTTAATTGGGCAATAAATTATTTAGACATGTATAAAACTTGGAGTTTGTGATTAAAAAATTATTGACAATAAAATAGTGGCTTTTTTTAGTAGTGGCTAATAATGATAAAATTAAGGGGAAAACTAAAAGAGAGAAAGAGGGAAATGAAATAAAGGGAGAAAAAGAACACTGTGAATAGGTAAAATATCAAAGATAAACTTATCCTTCAACATAAATTAGGAGGTAAATTGTGTATAAAATTCTTTTGAGGCGCAAAGTGCAACTAAAGTTGTAGTTTGTAGGGAAAAACTGCAATTGCCAGCTTAAGGGCGATTACGTGTTTTTACTAGACCTTTACCTTTCGCTATTAATCTAGGAGGCAAAGCGCTTTAAAAAAATTATTAATTCGCAGAATCCAAATCGCCTCAAATGTTAAGGGCTGTTTAATTCTATGAACCCTACATAATATCTCAAATTAGTGCTAGGATAACTCAAAAGAAAATTTTCCGATATAATCTCGGATACACATATAATTGTTTGAATGAATATATTTATCATTTAAGGATTTACACTACCCAATTCTTTACATAAATATGTTTTTAATGGAATTCCATAAACAAAGATGACCTTGGAAGTCATTGCTTTTTTGAATTCCATGAAGAAGTTGAAGGATTTGATTAACTAGTGCCACTACAAGCATTAGTGACATATGTCAAGAAGGGGTTTTAAGTGTTAGGTTTTTGTTGAAATAAAAGTAGATTAAATGCAAAGGAAGCTATAAATGTGCATATGTGCATGTGAACAACAAATTAAATGTAAAGAGGAATACTTATTATTGGACATCTATTTGAAAAACTAGAAAAATCAGATGAATTATATATATGAAAATGAAATAAAGAGACAATTCAACTTTCATCTTAGTAAACATACACAAAATCTAGGTTTTTTCTTTCCCAGTTCTGCACATTGTGCCACTGCATGGTATGGGCAAGTATATAAAATGCCGTATATCAAATAATTAATAGTACTAGAAGTAGAAGATGTTGACTAATGCATATGCTATCTTTTTCTTTTAGGTGTTTCTTTAATTTCAGTCAACACATTAACATAGATTTCTCGTAGTGGTCAAATAAGAAAGTTCTTTCCCGATGGTGAAGAATCAGTTAATTTGTTTCTATAAAAATCTCTTGCACCAATATTTTACAAAAGAAAAAGAGTATACCAAATTTTCTTTACAAGAAATTAAAGTATAATGATTTAAAGAGTTTTTTTTTTTAAAGTTTTGAGCTGTAAGAAACAATTATGGTCCGTTTTCCGTCAAGTATATTTTATTCCTTCAAGGCTATATATGTTGAACAACCAAAGTGACCAGACCGGGGACCTCATGCACAG
Organism: Coffea arabica; assembly: GCF_036785885.1. NCBI lineage: Eukaryota > Viridiplantae > Streptophyta > Magnoliopsida > Gentianales > Rubiaceae > Coffea > Coffea arabica. The sequence goes on along the minus strand of NC_092316.1, from coordinate 13,816,973 downwards.
ACTCAAAGGCACCCAATTTTGGATGTAATCCAAACATCTCTAGCTGATGCAACCAGAAGGAATAGGGCGAATTCAGTACAAGCAATGAAGATGGCAAACTTCATTTTGCTTTCTAATGTTACCATCATGATGGTTAACCAGCCGCTTGGAAAAGAATAGTGACCTGCATTTGGTATACATATAACAATTAAACTCATTTTACAATCAAATTTTATATTTATAAAATTTTAAATACTCCATACGTGATTTTTCGCAAGTGTACGGGTCAAGATTGAATATAGGACATTAAGGATCGAACCCATAAGCAAGAACGTCAATTACCATTAGTTTTGAAACTCCTTTATTATTTAAACTATCATAAGTGCGAGAAATTAAATCTATACTATGAACATGAAATAAAAGTAATAAAAATAACATAGAAACCTCCTAGAATTATGGAATTCTTCACTACTCTTGCAAGCGAAATTACCAGTTAATTGAATGTGATTATCTTGTCTAATTATGATATAATTTTCTAATGTATGTGAAACCTATTCTCGTATTAAATCAACTATACGTGTAACTATGCCATACCTACTTTAGTGGTTATAAAATTAATTACAATTTCATTTCTTCTATAAAATTACATAAAATAAATCACCAAAACTATATAGGTGCACCTCTACTCTCGTGAGTATACTCTCTAAATTTATCACTTCTTAAACTAGTGCTAAATTTCAATTCTCATTGCAAACTTAATACTTTGAAATTATCACAATTAATGACCCGTTAATCATAATTAGAAAAGCAAAAGTGATAAATAACTTGTTCAAAATAATATTATCAAATAATCAAGTAGATATCACAAACAAAATATAGAAAGTTTATCCATAACTCTAGGTATAAACTTTAGCAAAACATGAAATAAATTATCAAATTTGTATTATGGCTAAATATAAAATCAAATATAAAAGAGAAAGTGATAGGAGAGAAGTCACCTTTGTCACATGAGTTTTAAGCTCTCCATCTTTGCTCCTCAAATTTTCATCCAAATCTAACTACAAATATAAGAAAGATAAACTAAACTAACTATACTATACTAATAAACTAAGAAAAATCAGTAAAGACAACATTTTGGCAGTATTTCTAACCTTCCAAAGTTGTGAAACGAGCTCTTCAAAGGCCCTATTTATGGAATAATTCAAGCCACAAATGAGTTTTTTCTAGTTGGCAAATTTGTTTCTTGAAACTCCCAAAAGTTGTTTCTACAAGTTTCTATGCTTGCTTGCTCATATCCTGCCAGAATTCTTGGAGAAAAATGGGTCAAAAAACTTGTGTGAATAGAGCACAAGTTGCAAAACAAATTGCAACCGCAATTGAAGAAAACGTAACCTCAAAAAACATAGGCTGAGGTCACTTATTTACCTCAAGTTTTCCTCTTTTGCAGATTTTCTCAATTCTAGTTAGTTTTCAACTTTACTCTATTTTTATACCAAATTCAATTGATATTTTCTCAATGATAAAGACTGAAATAACTCTTGTGCAAAACATGGAAGTTGTAGCTCTATGAGTTAAATTTCCAATGCCTCAAGAATCATCCAATTTAGAGTTCTGTAGACCTATAAATGACCAAAATACCCTTGATTGATCAAAACTTTGTTTCAAATTTTGACAACAAAAATGGCCAAGTGTATTTTGACTTTTTGACTAAGAAAATTCATGATCTGGATATTTATGTCTCATATAAAATGTATGGCTATGTGTTAGCTTCAAGATGACTTAGAATCACCTCAATCTGATGCTTGTAGTTCAAAATATAGCCGAAACACCAACAAGTGTCAAAGCTATCAAACTTTTTCTCTTTTATTCTTGATTGCATTTCCTCTTTGCACTTCATATTCTCTTTAAATCACTTTAAAATCATCAACAATTATCCCCTTATCTTCTCAACTCACTTCAATTGATGATTGAATCATTAAACCTACAAAAATATGATTTTTTCACCACTTTGATCCATAGAAACTCAATTTTTGACACTTAAACCACAAAAATGCAAACTTCACTAAAAACTGAGTTAATTAGTTACAAAAATAATTAAAACACACCAAAACTAGATCATAAAACATATTTAAATCATACAAAATATACACTTATCAAATTCTCCGACACTTGAATCATTGCTGGTCTTCAAGCAATAAGAAATACAAACCAACAATGATCCAAAATTTTGAAATTAAACATATGTGCACATTCCAATTTCATTTCCTCAAGATGAAGTAAATAACTATTATGCAATCGCTCAATTAGATCAAGTACTCATAATATCAAGTAAAGGAGAGTCAATTATGTCATAATTGTAATTTGTTCAATTCAATTCCTCATTCTTTCCTAATTTCACAAGCAAATAATGCCTATGGTCAATAAAAATGCTTCCTAAACCCATTATCATCTATTTTCTCAAGTTCAAAGAGAGATTTTATTCATATAATATAGTTAAATGTTTACTTAAAATTGTGAAAGTGTCTTTTGATGCGAAAATTGACATTTTTAGATGAAAATCGCAGATCATTCGATACTTTACATTCTTAAGCTGCTTTGCATGCTCTTAATTCAAGTACTGTTTTACACAAAAATCGACATTTATAGATAAAAACTGCCAATTACTAAGTACAAAAACCATTGGAGTAGAACAACTCTTATTATTTTTTTTGTCTTCTCTACTTCTTTTCTTTTCTTTTTTCTTTTTTTGAAACAAATAATAATCATTCCCTCAAAAGCATAATCATGAGAAAAGTATTGTAATTATTGATCAATCTATCACTAAATGTAAAATCAAGTAAAGAGAAGAAATTTCATCAAACATGCACAACTTAATTGTAATTTGTTCAATTCAATTCCTCATTCTTTCCTAATTTCACAAGCAAATAATGCCTATGGTCAATAAAAATGCTTCCTAAACCCATTATCATCTATTTTCTCAAGTTCAAAGAGAGATTTTATTCATATAATATAGTTAAATGTTTACTTAAAATTGTGAAAGTGTCTTTTGATGCGAAAATTGACATTTTTAGATGAAAATCGCAGATCATTCGATACTTTACATTCTTAAGCTGCTTTGCATGCTCTTAATTCAAGTACTGTTTTACACAAAAATCGACATTTATAGATAAAAACTGCCAATTACTAAGTACAAAAACCATTGGAGTAGAACAACTCTTATTATTTTTTTTGTCTTCTCTACTTCTTTTCTTTTCTTTTTTCTTTTTTTGAAACAAATAATAATCATTCCCTCAAAAGCATAATCATGAGAAAAGTATTGTAATTATTGATCAATCTATCACTAAATGTAAAATCAAGTAAAGAGAAGAAATTTCATCAAACATGCACAACTTAGGTATAATTTTCTCCACTTTACTCGATATACTTTTCTAAATAGATAAACATTCTAATCACATAATAGCTATTTCCAAGTCAAATGAGAAGTGAAAGTTTTCAAGTCACATATATTTATTCCAAAAGTAGAAGAAATTTGAATTACTAATGGTGTGAAACTTGTTACCCTTGGATAAAATTTTCAAAATTTTGAAACGTTTTGAGGCAATTTTATAATTTTGAACAAGATATTGGAAAAGTTTTGAAAAAGTTTTCCCTTGTAAATAGACAAAACTCCCTACCAATAAATCCAATTTTGAAAATTTTCTAAATACAATAACATTTGCAAGTACAAGTCCAATATTTGCAATCAACAAGGCAATCACATACAATGCATATAATTTACACATTGTCCTCAATGTATAAAAAAGAAAACCAAAACAAAAAGAGGAATACCCCCTTATTGATGTGATTGAAGTGCGATAATATGAAGTTCCACAATTCATCATAAAGTTTATGATCCATTTGCCACGATTCTATAAAAAGAAAATTTCATAAGTTCCATATGTAACCATTAGTAATAGAAACTAAAGAAGTGAAAATAAGAAATAAACTAGTATGGTTCAAGAAATGCAAAAGTAGTAGCAAAGGCCTTAATAAACATAAAATGGTGATCCGTAACTTCTACGCCTTTATCTTGATGATGTACCGATAGAAAATACACAAGAAACTACTCAAGGTACATTGAAACATTTCACTTCATAAACTTTTTATACATTTAACATTACCACCCTATAACATCACCATATCATAACAAATTTAGAAACAAAACCAAACCAAGAAATATGTATCTTGCACTTTTTCCATTTAAACTCCTAAATTCCTCAAAAATTGCAAATTCTTTATATATTCAAAATTCATCATCCAATCATACTCTATATGAAGATTAAGTAATAAACTTCCATTTAAATGTATCATTTTTTTAACTAGATAAACTAGCCATTCTCTAAAGTTTACAAATTCAGATTGTCTAAAATGTCATCATTTAATGAATGTATACATGTAAGTATCATAAACAAGTCACCATTTTGACAATTTGTACCATCCAATTATGTTTAACAATATTTCAAGATCAATTATCACACTAATCATAAAATAGGAATATGCATAAATTGAAACATTGCATAGATCATCATATTCCCACATTTGATCATCTAAACATGTTTAAAAATGTTAAATAACTATAATGGAAGTCCTAAATATAAATAAACATCATTAATTTTTTATTTTAAAATTCTTAAGAAAATTCAAGAAATGAGAAACTTCAATCTACCAAGCAATATTTAAGAACTTACCTCAAATTGGTAGAGTGATGTTTGGTGATGAAAATGATGCAAAAAAACCCTATGAAAATCACCCAATTGACCTCCAATTGATGGAATTAGAAACTATAAACGCTAACCTTCAATCTCTTGAAATCGATTTTTGAAGTGTTTTTTTGGCTGAATTTTAATCGGTTAGAATGGCTCTATGAAGGTTAAAAGATGTTTGGTTAATGATATCTTACAACAAAATAGTGTATAAGAGAAGATTTGTGAAGTGTGTGTTTGTGTGGGTGAAAAATGTGAATTTGGATGAAGAAAAGGAAAAAAGAAAATGAGGCTATGTTTTGTGTCTTAAATCAAAATTTCGAATACATGAGCTGAATACCTGAGTTGGAGCTATGTGTTCTGCTTTAAAATTATGGAACATAATATACAAGCTGTGAAAACATGAGTTAGAGCCTGCATTTTCTGTGTTAAAATTACAGAATACAAAACGTGACCTGGTGAAAACGTGGGCTAAAGCCACGTTTTTTGAGCTTGCGTTTTCTATGTTATAATTTTTCTGCAGAAATTTTTAACTTTTTCAAAATTATACCTTTTACCCCAATTGCTCCAAATACACTCTGGATCATTCTTTTGTTAAATAATCAAAGCGTGCACAAGTAAAATGATCAAAACATGCATTCTAACTTTCTTTAACAAATCAAAAAAAAATAATTACTCAAATCTAAGGGTTGAGTTCTTTAATTGAACTTTGCTCTTTTCACCTCATTTGGTTACTTTTGCTTCTATTTTCCAAACCTACGAAGCAAACATAACAAAATAACATCAATACATAATCTACACCCTAAAATCACACTATATTAACATAAAATACCAAAATATTGGGTTGCCTCCCAACAAGCATTTCTTTATAGTCATTAGTTTGACTATATCATCTCATTTTTCAAGGAGACTTTGTTAATGAGGAAGATGAATTCGATGAATTTGATATTCCAAAATGAAGAAAAACATTTGAAACTTGTGATGACTTTAACGAATTCAAGGAAAATGGTAAGTATTATTCCATTTGTAATCACTGCAGGAAAAAAATTTTCCGGGGTAAATCAAAGTAAACTACTAGCATGCTAAGGCACCGGAAGACATGTTCAAAGAGGAAATAAATATTTGATTGGCTGCACAACAATCACAATTGGATTTCCAGCCAGTTGATAAGGTGTTTACAACTATTCCAGTTTTGCATTCAAGCAAGTTTGATATGGAGAAAATGGGAGAAGCAGCTGCACATTGGATTATAATGCACAAGCATCCTTTCACGTATTGGAGGAAGAAGGTTTCAATATCATGCAAAGATGTGGGATGCCCGAATGGCAGAAAATCACTAGGGTAGTAGCAAAAAATGACTGTATGCAAGCATATGAGCTTGAGAAGAAGAAGCTAAAAAACAAGTTGAGCAAAATGAAAAAAGTAATCATTACAATCGATCTTTGGAAATCTAAAAACACAAAGATCGAGTATATGGTTATCACCGATCATTGGATTGACTCAGATTGGAAGCTGCAAAAAAGGGTGCTCAATTTCGTGAACATACTACCACCTCATAAAGGGGTCGAGATTGCAGCTTCACTCTTCAAGTGTATGAAGGAGTGGGGTATCGAGCATAAGATTCACACGATTTTGGTTGACAATGCATCAATGAATGATGTGGCAATTAGACTTTTGATGATTTCAGTAGATCAAAGAAGCTATTGTGTGAAAGCAAACTATTCCATGTCCAATGTTGTGCACACATCTTCAACCTGTTGGTTCAAGATGGCCTTTCTGAGATCGTGGACATTATCAATCGCATTAGGGAAAGTGTGGAGTTTGTTAATCGCTCAGAGAGTAGATTATTATTATTTGTCAAGATTGCACAATATCTCCAAATCCCAGGGAAGAAGCTAATATATGATTGTTGGACAAGGTGGAATTCCACCTTTAAAATGCTAAGTTGTGCTCTCAAATTCAAAGATGTTCTTCCTCGTTTTCAAGATAGAGAGCCACAATATGATTTTTGTCCCTCTTTTGAGGATTGGGATAAATCAGAAAAGCTATGCTCTATCTTGGAGAAACTTTGGATAGCCACACATGTCATTTCTAGGCGTGAATATCCCATAAGCAATCTATTTCTCCAAGAGGTTGTACATATTAAAAGCATTTTAGATTCTTGAGTGCATGATGAAGATGATTTTATCCGAACCATGGAGCGAAGGATGAAAGCCAAGTTTGACAAATATTGGGGTGAGTGCAATCTGTTAATGGCTATTGTTGCCATTTTAGATCCGAGGCAAAAAATGTGAGTTGTAGAGTTTGCTTTCCCTCAGATGCATTCACCTTATGAGGCAGAAGAAAATATTTCCAAGGTGAAGAGAGTCAATTTGAGCTCTATGAAGAGTACGTGGCAACAAGTGGAGTTGAAAAAACAAATAAAGTTCAAACTCATGGTTTAGAAGGAAAGGAAAAAAATTCTGCATCTTCTTTTACATGGGCCAAAGTTTGATGAGTACTATGAAGAAATAGAGACAATCGAGCCGCAAAAATCTGAATTGGTAGATTATTTAGAAAAACCTCCCCAAAAGGCTGGTTCCAACCTAAATGAGTATAACTGTTTGGAATGGTGGAAAAGCAATAGGACTGCATACCTAGTATTGTCTAAAATGGCGGCTGATATCTTGGCCGTTCTGATGACTACAGTTGCATCGGAGGCAACATTTAGTGCTAGAACTCAAGTTATTGATTCCTATCGAGCTTCACTTCATCCAGATATGGTTCAGATGTTGTTGTGTGGAGGAGACCGGTGCGGAAATCATCACGAAATCAAAAGGAAATTGAAAGTAAGCTTTATTATTTTACTATAACTCTTATTGGTTTTTTTTTTTTTCAACTTCAATTATTCAGGTGGTTTTATTTTTCCTTTTTGTTTGCTGAGCATGCAGCAAGCTAAAAAGGTCAAAGAAATTGAATTTTCCATGATTTGAAGATTTATCTAAGAATACTCAAACAGAGCAGGTTCTGTTTTATGACATTTTCTAGTTCTCAATTACATTTATCGTAATTAAATTATCTACCTTTTTTTAACTTTGTTAAATTTTTGGTTTGCCTTAGAAATCTAGATGTTGTACTTTGGAACTCTCAACTAGCTTGTTGAATTGAACAATTGCGTCCAGATTTTCACGTCCAGATTGCATTTGGAGTTTTAATTTCATGTCTAGATTTTCTTTGTTATTGGTTATGTCATGTTGCTTGTGACTTTTTTTGTTAGTTTGTTATTTTGGAATTTGGACAGCATTGCCTAGTCTTTTGGAAACTTTCTTGGCTCGAATTTATTAAGCAATGAGATTCTTTTGGCTGATTCATTTGTCATTACATTGGTGGACTAGTTCATGAATGTTGTTATTGTTAGAACGCTAACTGCCTGAGCATTTGGGATGTGGAACTTGCTTTGTTGTTTTCACTTTTCATATTACTTGTTCTTTTGGTGCTTGTTGAACTTTCGATGGCTGAAATTTAGATTTGTAGTTGGAATTTGGAAATGAGCTGTTGTTGAGTAGGAAAATTTTTTGAGCTTGCACAAGCTTTAATCGAGCATTCGAACTCGTTAAGACTCGTTACTTTTATCAAGTCTTAATGAGTCAAGCTCGAGTAGTATAGCCACTGCATTGAGTCGATTTTGAGTTTAAGTATCACTGTTCGAGCTCGAACTCGAGTTGGAGTAGTACCCTTGTCCTTGAGTTTGAGTTCAAGCTGGGTGCCATTCGAGTTCGACTCAACTTGAGAGCACCCCTACGTACGTATAGATAGCTAAGATTTCTAATAGCACAGTTTCTAAAGCAACAAAATTCTAGCAGCAACTGATCACCGACTAAAGCTTTTATAGAAACAAGACAATTTAGCAACTGTCAAATATATAGGAAACACGTTTTTAACTCCCTACGTTGCCTCTCTTAAATCGAGATTTTTAAACTTTACCATGCCTAGCTTGCACAGCGTGGATTAAATTTTGTTAGCAATGTTAGAATTATTTTCTAATTAGCGACAAAATGCACGCCAATTCAATAAGAGTCATATTTTGAGCACCAAAGGCATATGGTTGGTGATAACAATTGAGTTCTTTAAAGCGTTAAGCATATGAAACAAACTCAAAGGAGATGTGATACTGGTTCAATTTTTAGACATGTACCAGACTAGCTAGGAATCCACTGTCCATGTTATTATTCAATATGACCTTGTCCCGGAACTTGATGTAATATTCTTAAAGGAATAGTGAAGATTGGAAGTTTATTTTCCAGAATTGTTTCGTTACATCTCACATGAAGCTAAAGATATAGAACGCTAGAATCTGAACTGCAGTCCTAGAGTAAGTATGGTCAGCTATAAGATGTCTGTACATGATCAAGTGATCATTGATTAAGTTGATTTAAAAGACTGGTTGAAGAAGTAAAGGTATGCAGTGGTTAACTGTTCAACTGGCTAATGAGGAAATGATTATGTTACAAGTTTAATAAAGCAGGTTATCCCTCCTTTGTTCCTACATATTACAAACAAAAGTCGAACAAGAAGCGTGAAGAAGTCAGTCTTTCTAGGGAGCAAGTTTTTGTGAAGCGGCAGTATCCAGGCCTGTGTCAATTGTGGGTGCAAAAACAAAGTGTTTTCAGGATCTAAATCATATCACTTCGGTTTGAACCAATCTAAATTGTTCATTTCAATTTTTTTTTTGAAATAAACGATTCAGATTCAGATAGAATCAACTTGATGTGGTCTATTTTGGACTTGAAAAGCATGCTGCTGTTGTACACCTCCGCATCCAGAGTGGCTAGTCTATTTGTGTGAGTCAAATAATCTCCATTTGGATTAGCTGTTTTTGCTGTTTTTGGGGTTGTTTTTCAAAAACAGCACTGTAGCATTTCATTTTTGAAATACAAGTCCGCTTGGATTAGTTGTTTTTGGGGTTGTTTTTCAAAAACTATATGAAAAACTTTTACTGTAGATGTTTTTTGGATTATTTTTAGAGGTATTTTTAAAACATATTTTTTAGTACTTTTATAATTCATAATTTTTATATTTTTATAGTCATACACATTTATGCATTTATAATATATTTATAAATAAATATATTTTTATATTTATATAAAAATGAATATTATATAAATGTATAAATTATAAATTATAATTTTTATATTTTTATATAAATATACATTTATGTATTTATAATACATTTATAAATAAATATATTTATATATGTATATAAAAATATATAAATGTATTATATTATATATAATACATAATATAAATATATTTATAAATGTATAAGTGTATATTATTATAAATGTATAAATTATAAATGAATATTATATAAATGTATAAATTAATATATTATAAATACACATTAATATTATGTATAAATGTATTAATATAATTAATATAAATGTATAAATATATTAATATTATGTATAAATGTAAAATTAATATTATGTATATTAATATAAATGTATAAATGTATTATATTATATATAATACATAATATAAAAGTATATTGTAAATATACATTAATATATATATATATATTATGTATAAATGTACATTTATATAAATGTATAATATATAATATATGATACATATTATATTATATTATATATAATTTATATAATATATAATATTTATGTAAATATATTATAAATATATAAAAATATTTTTTAATAAAATAAAATATTTATAATATGTATAAATAAATATATAAATATATAATATATAAATATTCAATATATATAATATACATTAATATTAATTATAAATATTATAATATTATAAATATGGTGTTTATATATTATTTCAATTTGTAATATTTATTGTATATTTCATTATATAAATATTTATATAATATGTAATATATAAATATATAATATATAATTTTCAATTTGTATAATATACATAATATTGTATAGATATAATATAATATACATAATATAATACATTTATACATTATTACATATTATGTATATTATATATTATACATAACATTATTATACATTATTATACACAATAATGTACATAACAATATTATACATTAATAATGTATAAATTATAATATAATCTACATAATATATTATGTATAAATATTTATACATTTATATATACAATATTACATATTATGTATATTATATTATATTATGTATAATATACAATATTATGTATAATATTAATGCATATAAATATTTATATAATATATAATATATAAATATATAATTTTCAATTTGTATATTTCAATTTATATTAATATAATATATATAATTGAAATATAAAAATTGAAATATACATATGGAGTTGATTTTGATATAATATTTGGATATGGTGTTTTTAGAGTTGTTTTAGAAATACACATTTACTGTAGCATTTGGAATGTGAAAAGCAATTTTTCAAAAACAGAAGCAAAAACAAGGAATCCAAACGGACCCAAAAACCGGTAGGAAATACCCATCACTGACCACCATTCCTATCTAGAGGTCAAGGTTCTACTGGCACAAACAAATAGATGATGAGATGACGTAAAAAGTATTCGTGAAAGAGTTCGAAAAACTACTTTGTAAATAATTTACATTTTTTCCTATGTAACATTTAAGGTACAATTCATGGGGGAATAATAGTCATATAGTATTTTTTCTGCCAAGGCCTATCTAAATTAGTAGATAAAATTATAGAGTTTATTACACTTTTAGCCCCAAACAGGAAGTTACCGATTGGTCTCCAATTCAAAGAAGAAAGGCAAAATGGGTTATTTAATCCTTTTCACAAACCTCTAATTGGTAGGATTTCCACGTAGCATACATGAGTGAAAGAGCTCTAAAGTTTTCATGGAGTAGTTACATATAACGAGAGTAAGATTTTCAATCAATCAAATTTTGTTATATGTTGCATTTTCAATTGACAAACAATGATATACCAATTAACAAACAAGTGGCATAGCTGATTATTGATAATGAGGCAATTAAGTAATTAATTTAGACTTTTTCTCTGTCAACTTAAATTCTTTTTGTGAACCACTTGGCAATAGCTAAAAAACAACTCTCTAACATAAACCCTTTTCCTTTTCTCTGACTTTTCTTTTCCTTGCAAAGAAAACGCCTTCTTTCCGAGAGAGAGATCAATTCCTCCACCTCTTTTTTCTTTTGTTTTTGTGTTTGTAATAAGTCTTACTAAAATTTCCTAACGAGAGTTACTTCTTTTCTATGGATTTCTAGTGAGAGGTTTCTCCTATACGAGGGATTCCTAGTGAGAATTTTATTATTTTTTACATTTCTTCTATTGATCTAAAATTTCCAAATCTAGTTGGGATTCGTTGGATCTCTCTCATTTTAATGTCTACATTTGAATCAGTTCATTAACACTTAGCAAATTTGGAAGAAAGCAAGTTATGTGATTAGAAGCATACACAGATGATTTTGGGAAAGCGTTTTATCTTTTAAGTATTTTTCAATTTCCACAATGTAATATTCTCTTAACTTTTTATATCTGTGGTATCTAGTTTGTTCTCTAGATTTGTTTGTATCTACATATAGTTGATGTAATCTTTGCTATCAGTGCAAATTTAATGAATGATGACGTTTTGAAAAAAAAAAATTAAATTCTTTTGTTTTTTGTCTCTCTTTTCTAACAACTTTTTTCTCTTCATTTGAATTACTTTTTAAATTCCATAATGTAACTAAGTTTAGTTTACATAATCATTGGTACATTGATATATTTAATAGTTCGGGTTTTGATCATCATTAAGTTTTCTTTTTTCAGTTCATCTTTACAAAAAAAATAAATAAAATTCACCAATCTTTCAAGACATTATCCTTCCAAAATAAATAAATGATACAAATATGTCAATAATACAAATTTCATTGCCTAAGAACAAAAGACAAGAAAAACTTGTACAAATTTCAAATATATTAATTTTAAGAATATGGGGTTACATTCTTTGAAAATTTCTAAGTAAAAAAAAAAAAAAATCCTCTAATTCCTCTCTATAATAATCGAAGGGCGAAAAAGCTTGGCCTTCAATTAAAAGGGCATTCTCTACAATTTTGCTACAAAAAATTATTGATTTGGTGACGTCATCTCGAACACTTGAATTTTCAATTTTCAAGCTTCAATATGTGTGTGGGATTTGATTTGAATTTGAATTTCATCCAAAGGCCACAGAGTTTAATTTGAACTTGAATATAATCCAACAGCCAAAAGCTTATTTTTGGATTTGAGAGAACTCTTTAGAGAATTTGGTAGAGTTTCTAGGATTTTAAGACTTGAGTCTTTCTTGAATTTCATCCAGTATATCGGTTTAGATGGAAACTTCCTAGAAGAATTGGCTTTAAGAAAACCGCATAGAATCTTCTTACAATTTGGATGACTTGTACTTCAAAAATAGTCCGTTCAACGTCGACTTCTAATAATGGTTCGACCTAGAAAGTCTCTTGTGAATCAAATTAATTAATCCACTTCGAATTAAATGGATATTGCACCTTTAAATCGACCTAAGACACACCTAGCATTTGTCCAATAGTTAAGCCCATGATGAATGGACTTAACATGATTTAATTTAATTTAATCAAGGTCAACTTACATTATTTCAGGCTTGATTAAATAAATTAAAGTAAAATTTCATTGTCTACATTCTCAAGACAATTGACAATTTTAACTATTATAATAGTTTTCAATGATGCAAATAAAAATATAGAAAAGCTACTAAAATACTCCTCATGCACTAATGCACAAGTATAAGTCTAGTTTCCCTTTGATGATTGTCCACATTTAATTTAATTTTGACAATTTGAAGTGGAATCCGGCAATCTTAGACAGCTCTCTGAGACTCTGAAGCAGATGATCAACAATGCAATAATTTATGGCCCAATCTAAGACCACAAAATCTTAAAATTTTCTTTTCAACTTCGTAATCCCTTTTCTTTTGGATAAGTGAGAGGATTTGATCTGAAAATCTCTCACTTATACTTCTTCCACCTTATAAGGAGAAAAAGATAAGGAGAGGATTTGGTTCCAAAGAATTGAACTAGAAACTAGAATGTTCTTATCCGAACGACCCAGATGTAGAGCAGCCTAATTCCTTGAAAAATTCTCTTTAATGATAAACTTGTCATTACTGGGCTCCCAGCAGGGCATCAAGGATCCAGCATGGGTTGCACTGCGCGCGTATTTTTGACCTTTTGTTTTTGTCAGTTTCCTTATTCGAAACAGTAGCATATTATTGTGGTACTGCTCTATCACAATGAAAGGCCTCCTGAATTAAAAGTTTTGAGTTCAAATCTCAATAGATGTGAATTTAATATTATTTAAGTGAGTTCGAGTCTACCACTTATTTAAGACCATTTGTAGGTTATCTAAAATGTTGTTTAGCTATGTAACTCGTTTGCAATGTATACACAATCATAGGTTAGTTATAATTTGATTAAAAAAAACATTGTCATGCTTATTTGGCAAACAATTTGGCTAACGCGTGCTCACAATTGTTAAGAGAGGTTCCAAGTATTTGTTTTTCGGCAAAAGTTTAATTAATTTGGGAAACTATTTAAATATAAGGGATGTAATAAAAATGATTGTGCTTATTCACATGATAAATTAGGGGTGTGTCTGTATGAATCTATCTATATATATATATATATATATATATATGTGTGTGTGTGTGTGTGCGCGCGCGTGCGCACATGCGCGTGGTGAGGGAATGCTAGACATTTGGTAATTTCTCCTCCAACCAAAATTATAGATCCCATTGAAGCGGCTAACTCCATACATATTGGATGCACATTTGGTTGTACAAATTAAATAGTATCATAAAAAACTACTCCGGAGATTATTCATCCGCTAGGAAAGTTTATAAATAAATATATGAGGTTCGGTCTTGAAACAATTCATTGCATTTTACCTTAGACTTATACATATTTATATAACCTTGCTAATGATGAATTTCTACGAATTTTACCCTAGACATATATATATATATATATATATTTAAGTACTCATTGAACACTGACGAATGAGTTGAGACTCAATAAGTTCTCTGAGACTGGCAAATTTTGCACTTATCCAAGAAGGCTGAAAATGGACACAACGCTTAGGAAGTTATATCAAGAAAACAAGGAAAAACCGAAAAACTCATCCACAATTTATTGATGGTTAGGACCCCGAAATGGACAAGATAATCACTAGATTTAGGAAGGGTAAAACTCCATACCATTGCATAGACTTTTCATCAAACACAATTTCCGAGAATTAGGAGACTTAATATTGACAATATATCACAAGATGAAATTAGAAAGGCAATCCTTGCAACTGATGAGACTTCAAGTTATTACAAATCAAGTTATTACTTCGCTGCTCATGAAATGAAATTACGACAAACACATAAAAAAATGAAATTATTACAAACACAAAAAAATCATTACATGTAAGAATTATTATAAATGCCTTTCATAATAAATAGCCTACAGCTGTGCCCGTATTCAAAAACTTTCCCTCAGTAATTTTTTCGTGCAATGTTTATCCCAAACAACTTAAATGAACAGCTTGTTATTTGATTTTCGCATGCTTAATTTTTTTTTTTTTAACATCTTATATGTATAGTGAGTAGTATTTAGGAAGCAATCAATCCTCATTTTCAGATGGACCAACACTTTATATGGGATGAATTCCTTGATTTGTTTACTAACTTCATTATTTCCTTGTTCTGTTTTTCAGTTTGGGCAGCATGGGAAAAATTAGAATCAACCAAATACCTCTAGATATTTTTAATGAATTAGACATTTCCAAATGCCAAGAGTTTACTATCAGGATTTTTGAGGCATACCGAAGACATGAACTGTTTTTTAAAATTTATTTCTACTTGTATTAATATGATATATATATATATATATATATATATATATATATATATATATGCAATGTAAATTGGCAGAGAGATAAATCCTATGAGGGATTGCATTTGTAAATTGATAGAGAGACATTGCATTTGTGTAGACACTGTTAGTTACCCACAAAATCAATAATGACAAAAGAGTCATTCCTTCTTTAATAGTGGGATAATTAAAAAAGCAAGCATTCAAGTGTGAGATTTCAAATAATTAAAAAAAAAATGGACTCAAAAAGCTTGTCGGTTGGTCTGAATTATGTGACGAAAATAAAGAGCGAAATAGCGGCAAAGCAAAGTATGTTGAATTAGGGGGAAACAAAAGTTATGTTGAATATGAAACATTCTTTTTATTTATTTATATATTTTGATAAAAACTTGAAATAATTTTATTAAACACTACACTACATACCTTCCATTCCATGCGCGAAATACAAATACGGACTTAGATTCTAGAGTCAAAATATTCTGAGGTTAGGGACGGTGGATACCATGTCCGCATCAAGCCCACTGATGAAATCTTCTGGCATGTCCACAAGCTCAAGCGCATCAAGACTAGATATGTGCTTCAGCTCTTCCGGCAACTTTTCTAAACTGTAGCACTCCCTAATTCTCAGGCACTGGAGCTGTGGCAATGCACCTTCCTCCACCTTTATTTCATCCACTCTTAGGTATCTGAGCTCAAGGAATTTCAATTGGTGAAACCCATGCCTAGAAATGACCATATGCTGTGGTCCCCTGTATGCATCTTTCATTTTGAGAAACGACAGCTGTCCCAACTTCTCTAGCACTGGCATTGGGTCATTCCTGAGGAATGTGTTTTTCAAAGACAAGCGAGAGAGATTTGGAGGGAAATCAGGAGGCAGCTTTCTCAAAAACATCCCGGATAGCTTGAGCTCTGTTACATGATGGAGCTTAGAAAGTCCAGCTAGAGATGGCCACACTGTTGTTATATTACGATAAAGATGTAACGTCTTTAGGTTTTCAACCTCAGATAAATGCAAGCAGAGTTTGTCAATCTCTGACCTTTCACCCACCCAAATCCCCAGTTTCTGAAGACTTGTCAAAGTTATCATGTTATTGTGCATAATGTCATCAAAGTTTACGCCTAACAGAGTCTGGAGATTCCTCAATCCATCAATCTTAAGAGGCACATCGCACTCCATACGACACGCATATAGATGCCGTAAACTTTCAAGCTTCCAAATGAAATTTGAAACTCTCACTGGGTAAGAGTTCCGTATGTCAAGAGTTTGTAGGTTTCGTAAGCAACAGAAGGAATGAGGGAGCCTTCCAATGGATGTGCGTCTTAAACCGAGGTACCTTAGAAGCCTGACTTCACCAATTCCTTCTGGCAAATTATACGACATCTTAACATTCTCAAGATCTAGTATCCTAAGCTTTTTGAAACTTTTGAAGTTAAGACTAATGTTTTTCCTGTAATCGTGGACATTGAAAAAAAGTAGAGACCGGAGAGGAGGGGTCGAAGACCCAACATACTTTTTATCCCAAGGGAGACTATGAACAGCAAGGTATCTGGATTTGGCTGATATTTCATCATCTCTGGTGTCATGGATCTGGAAAAAATTTTCGTCCTTTGCCTTTCTGATTGCAACCTCTCGCAATAAATCATGGACTCTACAGCTTTTAATCCTCTCATCAACAGTCATTTCAGCCACCTGGACCATATTTCTGCTAGCAAGTTCTTCCACATCATCATATGCTGCAGTTTCCTCCAAATTTTCTGTATCTCTTTTCTGCATTATTCCCTCTGCAACCCACATATGGATCAACTTGCGCACAGAAATCACGGAGTCTTCAGGAAACAAACCCAAATACAAAAAGCAAAATTTCAGATTGGCAGGAAGGTCTGCATAACTTAATTCCAGAATTGCTGATACCCCACTCTGGCTCCTTGATAAATATGTGCTGAAATTGTTGAGAATTTTCTCCCATTCACTCTTCAACTTTTTCTTTGCCAGCAGCAGGCCACCTATAACCGTGATGGCCAGCGGCAGACCATCACATCTTCTGGTAATCTCTCTGCCCACTTCTTCCAAATCGGGAGGACACCCAGCATTATCCCCATGGCCTAAGGCCTTTCTGAGGAACAACTGCCAGCTGTCTTCCAGCCCCAAAGTTTTCAACTCATATGGGTGGCTATAAGCATCTGCGTGTTGGGCAACATCCCGATCGCGACTTGTAAGCAGCAATCTACTTGATGTGCCAACATCAGGAAAGGCCCTAGCAAGACAATCCCACGCTTCTTGCTTCCATACATCATCAAGCACCACAAGATAACATTTATCTTGTAGATCTTGATGGAGCCTTCCTTCCAAGTCTTCCTCTTCCATCTTCTCAAGTTGCTCATTACTCATTTCATTCAATTGCTTTATGATTGCCCTCAGCATCTTTTTGTGATCGTAGCTTGAAGAGACGCAGACCCAAGCACAACAGTTGAATCTCTCCCTGACATGAGCATGGTTATAAACCTTTTTTGCTAGAGTTGTCTTACCAGCACCTCCCATGCTGACGATTGAAACCACACGGCGGTTTCTGTCCTCTTTCAAAAGTTCTGCCACCAGGGATTTTGTTATCTCCTCGAAGCCCACTATATCCTTGTCCTCGCTGAAAGGAAAGGATCGCCGGAGCCGTTGCAGCTCTTCTCCATGTGTAGTCATCTCCTCTCCAAGATTTTTTATACCATACTCTTCGCGGCAATCAGCAATCTCCTTGAGCCTCATCCGTAGGGATTCAATCTCTTTACCTATCTTGTAGAGGTTCACAATTTTCAAGGGATAATACGTCAATTTGGTGACGAGTCCCTTGTCCTTTGTGAGGAACTCAACTTTGCTGGCAAAGATCTCAATGATATCCTCCGCATCGTAGGCCGCAGCTCTGATTTCAGAAACCCAGTTGCGGATCCTCGCATCTTTATCTTGCCTCTGATCAGCATCTTTCAGGAAACACCGCATCCGGACCAGATCCTTTTGAAGTCTCTCAACTTGTCGTCGAACGCCTTCCAGGAAAACAATTTTTTGAATCAGCAGATCGCCAGTTCTCTCAATAACAAAAGAGAGAGCAGGGTCAGCCATCGTGGTAAAGTGAGCTTTGCTTTCAACAACTAGTAAAGGAGGAGAAGCTTTTGCCTGTTAGGTGCAGCTGCAAAACTTCTAATCTCTGTTGTTTTTAACTGATCTCAGCAGAGAGGCTCGATTCTCACGTGGTTCACTTCCTCGATTCACGTGATTCACAAAACAGGCGATCCTGGTAAGATTGTTGTATCTCCCAGGGTTTTCTTTCCTTTTTTCTTTCGGAAATTATTGCACCGTGAATACGATTTTTGTGTGAGAAAAATCACTGGGCAGCCACAGAAAGCGGACGGCCTAAGTGAACGTCAAACGGTCTCTCTCTTCTCTATATCCACTCTCCATACGTATATGTGTGTAGTTGCTTTTCATGCATAATAAGACTAGTGCTTACACTTTCTTTTTGTTCAATCTAATTAATTTGCAGCTCAGGCACGTCCGCTGGAGAGCCAAAGTTGATGCCATCAATTGAAGAAGATCTTGACCGACGAACCTTCTTTATAATCTCATCATGCCAATAATCAACCAGTTAGATACTAGTCACATTATCATTGTGTTCTCCTTTCCTTCTTCATGTACTACTTGGATGATCTCTCCTTAAGTGATGATAGTAAATATTTACCGGTATCAAAGGGCAAAAAGTCAACTCTATATATATGAATTTTCAGATTCCACAGTATAATTAGTTTTTAAAATTTAAAGTTGTCTAAATTTTTAATTCAATAACACCTTCTTACCTGAATTTTTAAGTGCAAAAAAAACTTCTAAAGAGAACAAATTTTAAAATTGGAGCTTGACTTCAACTTGTGTGGTCCACGAAATTATCTTCAACAAACAAGTTTTGCTTTATACCTATGTAATATTATTAAAAAAATTTTAATTTTCAGCATCACCATTCCTAAATCTATATTCATGAATGCGCAATAATTATATAGTTGATGAATTGGGATTTCGCTATATTGAATTCTGCAAGTTCAAATGAATTTGCACTTTTAAATTGCAATTAGTATAGTAGCTTAGTAGGTTCCATTTGACAAAGTTTTAACAAATTCTATCCTTCAATTAAATTTGGTTGCTTGAGTTGGTTCAAGCGGACTGTAAGGGACTAAGGGCAGTTGCCCTGGAGCATGTAATCTGTCATAGTTTATGAATGAATAGTTGCCGTTGGAAAAAAAAAAAAAAAAGTTCAGTTTTTGGTTTTGGTTTTCGTTCTTTTTCCCTTCTAAATTTGGTTTTCCGTTTTGGCATGCTTCGGGTTTTGGGTTGCATTCTTCTCAAGGTCACAGCCTTGATTGCCGTGTTTGTGTCGGCAGAAATTTATTGGGTGGTACTCCCTCCGTCCCGTTTTGTTAGTCTTGGTTTTTTTTTCACACAGATTAAGAAAGTGTAATTAATTTGGTTGGAAACATAAATTTAGATTAATAATTTCCTAAAATACCCTTATGCTAATCAATGCAGTCAATGTATTCAATGTTTTGGAAAAACTCAATGTATTCAATGTAGTGGGTTAGTATTTAATAACAATGTATTAATAACAAGATATTTAATAAGGGTATTTTAGATAATTTGAAAGATTACTATATTTCTTAATGGGAAAGTGGACTACAATTTGGGACGGACGAAAAAGGAAAACAAGACTAACAAAGTGGGACGGAGGGAGTAGTAATTAATACCGGTTTTCCGTTTTGGTTTGGGTTGCATTCTTCTCAAGGTCACAGCCTTGATTGCCGTGTTTGTGTGTCGGCAGAAATTTATTGGTTTTGGATCAATCAATTTTCCACTTGGACAGGCAACCATCAATTTTCCACAGGCCATGATCAGAATAAGTGAGCCAACAGCCATAATAAATGATTTAGATGGGCATTGATTAGTTATTTAACAGATACTCCCTCCCTTTTTTCATAACTGACGTTTAAGAAATTTACTCTTAAGTACTTTTATATGTCGTTTTATTATCCCCATGCAGCATTAATTATTTTTTCACAATTTTACCATTTTATCTCTCTTTTCATAATTGGTGAGAGTTAGTTTGCATTGCTTTTGGTCTAGTAAAACAGCACCATTTAATACTCTAGTGAGAGAAAACATGGGTGAATTGGATAATTAATGAGGGTACAAAAGGAAAGTAGTGTATAGATTTAAACAATGAAAAACTTTTCTTAATTGGTGTGCAAAATCTTAAACGTCAGTTATAAAAAAAGGGAGGGAGTATAAGTGAGCCAACAGCCTCTTGCTTGGTAACTCCAAGACTTATAAGTCTTGGGTCCACTAAATATGTCATTTAATTGTAATTGTCACTTTCGGATGACTTCCTCGTCCACTTTCCCTCATCTTAAATTAGGTTAGAATATATTATATAATTATTATCGTTGTAACAAAAAAAGAATAATATGCATAAATGAGTCAATTTATTTATATTCATTTAATTAGATAGATATAAATAAATAAGTAAAAAAATAAATTAGATAACCCAATTATCCATTTATAATTTATTTATTTTAACTTTTTGTAAACTCATTTAAATTTATTTTTGCAAACTAAATTATTAATTTATACCATCCTTTACACTCATCATTAGTTTTAAATATTTACTTATAATGTTCAATAAACCTAATTACCAATTTTTTTCTCATTTGTATTCTATGTCGCAAAATTACATACTATTTAATAATTGAGCAATAAAAATATAAAATTTTGACCTAAATACTATAAAATTTAACATAAAAATTTAATCCAAAAATTTTAAACTCCTAAAATTTTTTTTCTTATGTAAGTTTAAAATTTCATTTTGAAAAGATAGGAAAAGAAATTAAAACTTGTCATAAATTGGAAATGCTTAAAAATGAGCAAGTTAATAAATTAAGATAAAATAAAATGATAAGATAAAATCAACAAATAATAATAATAATGAAACAAAAGTAGTTAACATCATGACAAAATGAAAATCTAAAAACAAAAATAATAATCTCCCCTATTTCTCCTTCTCTTTCGGTCACATACCCTTTTGCTCGCCGGCGTCCCGCATTCGCCAAGCGCTGCACGCCGCACCAACAAAAACTCCAGCACCACCACATATCTCCCTCACTCTCTCTCTCTCTCCCCGCGGTCACTCAGCCCCCGCCACTACAGCCGCGTGCCACTGCTGTCCTCCACCCCACTCATCGCCGCCACTGTCACTTGGACCAAGACGTACGTCGGAGCTCTCCTTCCCTCTGCAATCCGTCACTGCCGCGCCCTACTGTAGCACCATTTTCACTCCACCATTCCCACCTATTCCATAGCTGCCCGAAACCCTCCACCATGTATTCAGGGAAGTGCCCTATTTACTTTCTTTGCTTTATGATCTCCATTGAGGACAATGTAAGATTTAGGTGTGGAGGGAGTAATATATTGATATTTTATTGAAAAAGTGCAAGTGTAGGCATTTTTGTTGGAATTTTTTGTTTGACTTTGTCAAATTTTATCCAGTTTTTGCCTATCTTTGTACATATTTGTGATTATTCCTGAAAAACGATGGATAGATGTCTCAAAATTTTCTATTGCTAAGATTTTACACTCTAAGGTGTTAAGTATAACATGGTCAAATCTAAGGGTATATCTTTGGTGAATATTTGAGATTTTGTGACTTTTGCACTTTTTGGTTAACTTTTCTAAGTATTGTAAATATTTGTCTAGTATTTTTTGTGCAAATTGGTTCAACTATTAATCTTAGCTCTCCATATTTAAGAAATGAAGCGGGTTTTTATAATTGTTAATTTTAATTTGGTGCTTATTTATAAATAGTATTCGGCTATACTTCGCTAGTATCGTTGCCTAGTAACCGGAGGTCTTCACCACAATTATCGATTTTCGTGTCAAAAAGCGACGATAACTATGAGTATGTGATTTTTAAGCAATGATGGCTGAGTAACCGGGCTCCTTCATTTGGCCAATGTTGGACTCCGCGTCAAAACGCTTAAATGGCTAAAGACTAAGCATTCCCCCTGGAAAAAAAAAATCAATCAAGTGTGGGGATATTTCAGAAAAAATGTGTTAATAGTGAAAAATGTGGAAGTGTTTGAATAAATTGTTAGCCTACTGATCCATGAATTTTAATGTTGAGATTTTGCTTAATAGCCGAACCATTTGCTTATGGATGCTGGTTGAATATTTTATATTCTTAGATTAGTTAGTCATAAATTGAAAGAGTCCTTGATCTTGAAAGCTAATTGGAGAGATATTTTTTGAAAATTGCCACTAATACTTGACATATGTTTTAATTGTATCTTGGCAATAGAAGATTTAAGCAATAGCCATTATTTGAATTTGATTATTTGATTTGTTGTTGTCATGCTTGAGGACAAGCATGGTTTAGGTGTAGGAGAAATTGATAGGTCATAATTTGTTGCTAAATTTATAATTATTTTCCCCTTGATTTTAGCCAAATATTGCTTTAATTGTCAGATTCTACTTATATTTGGTTAATGGTGCCAATTGTAGGAAAAGGAACAAAACGTGATTAAAAGTGGTAATTTTCCAGTTCATTGGATGGTGGCACGTTCGGGGCTGGTTTACAAGTCCGAGTCGAATTCAAGGCAATTTTTGATGGAAGATTTTGAAGATTTTAATCTTCATTACTAGTTCTAGTTTTGGATTAGGAAACTTGGAATATTTTCTTTTATGGTTTCTTTTTCTATTTAGGAGACTAGTTTTATTTGGTAGTGAACTTTAATTAGGACACAAAAAAAATAAGAGAAGCCAAATTCCCGTTTGATTAGGACTTCAGCCAAAAACAAGAGGGGAGTGTCATGACTCTTTGGTGAAGGGGCCGCTTGGTCTTTTCTCCTTAAAGGAGACAACGGCTTTCTTGCTCCTCGTTCCTTTGCTTTTGTTTTGCGAAATTGTAAAAGCTTTGGCGTCGGGATTTGTTTCCCAACGATGAGCCACTAATCTTCTTTTCTAGTCGAAGGTCAATTTGAAGGAGCGATTTCAAACATCTATGAGATCGAATTATTTTATTTATTTTTTTCTTCATTGGTATTCGTACGTTTTCTGATTTAATTTCTTATGATTGTTATGTTATTTGAATGTTAAGGGCCCGTTATTCGAATTAACCTAATAATCTACAGCCAAATTAATTGATTAAATCCTTAATTGTTCAATTGATTAATACCAGTGGCGACTAGCGTGATTGGTTTCATATTAGGGAAACGTATGATCTAATTTAAATGAACCCTCAAAGCGTGTTTGTTGGTTAGGATTGGGTTTTTCTAATTCTTATTGCAATCGAGAAATTAAATCCTATGGTCGTACTTAGGGTTATTTTTTGGTTAGGAAAATAGTTAATGGTCGTACCTTGATTATCAAAAAAGGTAAGGAAATGTTGGTTGTTTATCGCGTGTGTGATAACTATAACCAATTTAGTAATGAGTAATTGAATTATTTTTGCATCAATGATCAGTTGAATAAATCGTGTCTGAAAAGTTGCACCTTTGACTAGAGTCGTATTGGTTATTGATTAATTTCTGTTTATTTCTATTAGTTGTTTCATTAGTTAGTTAATTAGTTATTTTATATTCTCCAAAAACTCCCCCACACTTCGGATTCTGGAAGAAACGAATTATCTCCAGTCCCTGTGGATTCGACCCTGCTCACTGCTATATACAAAATTTGTATTTTTCTTGAGTAGGTATTTATTATTGCACAGGCTTGATAACCAGTCATCAGTCAAAGCGAAGCCGTATATTTTTATGTGTTAATAATTCGAATTTTTGTTATAAAATGAAAATAAGTCTGTTTAAAGTAGCAATCTTTCCCACCAAAATGGTATTTTCGCCTCTCAAATTTTTAATGGAGGACAAATTGGTCATTTCATGAATAACTTGGATGAAATTAATTTTCGTGTTATTTTTTAGTTAACCAAGGGTGTAAAGTGTCCATTAAAATATTTTATGGTGTAAAGTATAACTAGTGTAATAGTTCATTGGGATTTTTTTTTTTTTTTTTGCATTTAACGCAACAAAAAAAAAATCAGTTTTATCTTACATTTATTCGAAGGTATATGATGTGGAGCATCCAACTCCCAGTTTTGCTTCTAACCGCATACCATCAATAGAAATGTCCATATATCTTATTACAGTTCTAAGTGGGAATAGAATTAGAATTAACTTTTTGTACATTGATAGTGTGATAATTTTTTATACTAATAGGTTCAGTTTTAGATATACGTCACATATGCATGATTTGAATTCTAAATTTGAATTTATATTGCAAGGCATGATCTAAACCTACTATTACAAAAAAAAATTATATTGACAATGTATAAAACTTTTAGAATTGGAGTAGATGTAGCACATTATTTTTTGTTTACTAGTATTTCTTTTTTTCATTTTAGTTATTTTTTGTTTCATGAATAAATGGCATGAATGTCTAAGAAGTGACACAGTCAGACGGTCCCCCTGAATCCTTATTATTGGTATAGGACCGTTTGTCTGACGGCCAACGCGACTTATTATTATTTTTCGGTTTTTCGTTGTTATTTACTTTCCTACTTACTGTAGTATTTGTTGCCTGCCTCTATATAGAGTTTTAACAATTGTTACAAAGTTTTCCTAAGTTTTTTTTAAAGTTTACTGGAAAGATATTTGATTGCCCCTTCCTTTGGGTCATTTTGTGTTAGTATGCATTTTTTGTTTAAGGTATTACATTAACTGAATGTATTTCACTGAAAGTCACATTCAATATAAATTTTCAAATTTAATAGATTTGATTTCATAAAAATCACATCAAATATGAATCCTTAATTTTAAATGAATTTGGTTTCCAATGAAATGACTTTCAGTATAGATCGTTAAGTTCAGCTAAGTTTAATTACCAAAATGTCACATTTGGTACAAACATTTAATTTGGCTGAATATGATTCCCAAAAAAAAGTTAGTACAAACTCTTTTAATTTACTTGAATTTGACTTTCTGAAAGTCACATCCGTTCTAAACTCTTATTTATATAGAATTTGACTTTCAGAATCTAACATTCAGACTTTAGTACAAATTCTTTATTTTAATTGAATTTGATTTCTAGGTAGTTACGTGCAGCACAAAATATTAAGCTTAATGGAATTCAATTTTTGATAAATACTATTGATATTACTATTAAATAATTATTATCCTTTTGATAACTAATATTACTAGTAATTACATATTTTTGCTAGCATTATCCCCTAATTTATGTGATTGCATATCCAAATAAAGAATAAAGGCTACTTTCGCATTTAAAAAAAAAGTTTAAGCTATTTTGCGTTGAATACATCATAATAACGAACACATTATTTTCATTTTAAATTTATTTTTCAAGTATTATGATTGTTTATATAATTGCATCCTAAAATTTTCGTTATACATTCGACTATTTTCAGCATTAGAAATTTAAAAAACTGCCAAAACAGTTACTATGCACTTCTATAAATTTCCCATTTTATAAAACAATTGTTACTTTTGCATTGTGATAAGCTTATATATTCACAGCTCTTTTTTCTTAGGCCCTGATTAGGATTGCGCTGATTTATAAAGAAGCACGTCTTACACAAATGCTTTTAACAAAAGTGTTTTTAAATTACCAAAAACTCGACTCTTTAAGTTACAGAAAAATAGTTATCAAACACCGTAAAAATATTTTTAGTGTTTTTTTATAAACATATCGTAACCCAAAATGGGGCTAAATATAGTAAAGACCATGAATCATTTTGATACTTACATTCAACCTTCGGTTAAGCAACGAAAGTCGTAATTCTTTAGGCATTTATTGCTTGGTTGAAAGCAAAAGAACATTTGTTCAGTTTTTTCAGAAGCAAAATTCCATTTGTTGTAAAAGAGCATTTATTCTGTTTTTCCATAATTGAATTCCATTTGTTTTTTTTTCCCTTTTCTCCAAAATGAAAATTCCATCTCATTGTTCACCTTAGGCGTCTCTTGTTTGATGCAGTAGTATTATAGTAGTTTTTGTGATATAATGAATGTGAGCTTAAAAAGTTTATAGAAAGATAAAAAGATGACTAAAATACGCATTTGTGATACAATCAATTTTTTAAGTGTTGAAGAATAATATATTGAGGATATCTTACACATAAACCTCAATATATATTCAAGTTGTCAACTGTGTATATAACGAAGATCTTGAAGAAAACAAGCAATCTGACATTGTTAATGTAAGCAGTTGATAAATAACCAAACAAAATATAATAAAAAGAAATGTTTTACTCAACCAATCTATCGGGCTGTGCTCTAACAAAGGCAGCAGATTTTCGAATTTGGGCGTGAAATTTCTACCTTTTAAAGTCAATGCTTTCCATGGTCATGTTGGGGACATGGCCGACCTTGTATGAATCTATTCCTTGAAGCCTAGTGATGAATGATTTTGGCGTGGCTGCTCCCTCCATCCTCTCAAGACCTTTCAGGGGCTTCAACTCTCCAGGAGGCATTCCTAAATCGTAACAGTAGTTGATCCGTAAGCACCTGAGTTTTGGCATTGGATCTCTCCCAACATTTATTTGTACCAGATTAAGCAGGTCAATGAGCTCAGTAAACTTCAAATTCTGAAATCTGCTTTCAGAAATTACTAATTTCTAATTCTAGAAGCCCCCTCGTTCCTTATAAAGGAGTTGAAAATGGATACCTCTTATCTTCGTGTCATTTTCTAACTTCTCAATCATCATATCTTGTAATTTGAACATCCCAAGAACCTTGGTTATAAACTATGTAGAAAGCGGTTTCGTTAACTCGACTACTTTAATGGTTAACTTGATTAGTTGGACTGAAATAGGAGGCAAAGTGAGAAGAAATAAATATTAGACGGTAAACTGCAACTTTAGCCAAACTCCAAAGTGAGTTTCTATAATTAACCCTTCCTTTAAAACTGTTCCTTTCACTCCAAGTCTCCAATAGTTCACAAAAACTAAATAATTTTTTCTTTGTAAGCAAAATTGTGCTTTTTTTTTTTTTCTCAACAAGTATATGCGACATTTCCTTTAAGGAAATACATGTTACAAAATTGAATAACTAGTAATCATGAAAGAATTAAAAGGGAGTGTCAAACTTATAAATAGCAGGCAATCTTTGGACTATCCATTACACACGACATTTGTACTAATTTTTGTAAAAATGAAATTACTACAAACACATAAAAAAAAATAACATTACATGTAAGAATTATTATAAATGCCTTTCATAATAAATAGCCTACAGTTGTGCCCATAATCAAAAACTTTCCCCTCAGTAATTTTTTCCCCTTCAATGTTTATCCCAAACAACTTAAATGAACAGCTTGTTATTTGATTTCCGCATGCTTAATTATTTAACATCTTATATGTATAATGAGTAGTATGTAGGAAGCAATCAATTCTCAATTTCAGACGGACCAACACTTTTATATGGGATGAATTCCTTGATTTGTTTGCCAGCTTCGTTCTTTTCTTCTCTCTCAGTACATGAATGGGGGCTTTTATTTCCTTGTTCTCTTTTTCAGTTTGGGCAGCATGGGCTTGATTTTGTAATCATGCTGTTGATTTTGGAAAAAAAAGGATTTAGAATTTTCCTTATTGGTATTTTGGATGTGCCGGAAGTAGAGGAATAGGATGTGGAAGAGTAGATAAACAGAACCCAATGAGTTTGGGAGAACAAAGTAACTTGCTCCAAGCTTGTACATCTACTTCTGAGAAGGTACACACATCAGCTTGATATTCGTTGTTTTATTGAGCATATACTTCTACAAGAAAATTTTCAAGGTCATATGTGTTTCTTGTTTCTAAAAGAAATTTTTGCTTTATTGCCATACGGTGAAAAGTTGTATCTACCGAAAGGGTAATCATTTTGTTCGTTTTGCTACTATCAGATTTCCTTTGTTTCTAATGTTTAGGATTCTAATTTTCTGCAGCAGATGGTTTGGACTTAAACACCTTTACTAGAAAATTTAGAGGTAAACCTTTGGCTTTCTTTTGTTTGGATATCTCTACTTCGTGAATAGTTATATTGTAGCTGTTAAGTTGGACTTTGGTAGATATTAGCCTCAGTTTTTTTTAAAAAATTTTTTTGGAGTTTAATGATTTGAATGGGGTTTCTTTTTTCTTCTTTTAGTTTTTTTTTCACTATATAATTTGCACTCTTTTACTATATAAAAAGTGGGACAGAGAATGGCACAGAGTGTGGGACAGAAGATCCGTTGCGATGTTAGGGTATAGAAAATCTCATCGTGTGAGATTAAGGAAGTTGAATTCTTTTCTACAACTTATTTCAAGTATTTTATTTTTATGTATTTGAGATTTTTATTTATGCATTCTATCATATCATATACTGTTTGAATTGATTTAAATCTTCCAATTCAGTTTTCCTTGGACTGCACCTTCCACGAAATGCCACTGTTAATTTGTGTGTAGCTATGCATAATTAAGTAGATCTAAGTTCCCATTGAATCATTAAGTGGACCATGATGAATACTCAGTAAAATAAAGCCAGATCATTTTCAAATGAGTGAACAAAGTGCATAAATATTTTTTCTAAAAATAAAAAAGAATCTCTAAAGCTTTTCTTTGATTCAGTGTTCCCTAACGGACAAAGTAGTGTGTAAGAGGCAAGATTTTAAGATTGAACTACTACTTTTCCAGCAATCGTACTCGTGGGCCATGGACAGCTTTTTGAAATAATACGAAAATCGTTAGATGCTTTACATGTATTACTTAGCATTGGTACGTGGTGTATTAATAGCATTAGTAACTTATCACTAGATAATGATAGTAAGTCAAGTTTTATAATCGGCTAATATTAATAGTTTACCATCAAAATGATGGCAAGTCATAGTATTTTATTTAATATGTGATGTTCTAGGTGGTGAGCTAGGATTAGTACTGTAGCTTATGAAATTACACATTGAAAAGCATTTTGTTGAATAGGTTATGCCTTGTAGACATTTCCTATAAGCTTAGATTTGAGTTGAGCTTATGCTTCATTTAGGGTGTAGATAATGTGAAATTCAGAATTAATGGCGATTATTTATTTAAATAGCGCAATATACATAAATAAGATTTTTCAAGTTGTATTAGGCCAGTACAATGTATCTTATACTTTTATAAATGACAAGTCATCGATGCCTGTACAATAATAATAATCCTAATTGTCAACAAAAACAGTTTTGAGTCAATTCTAGTACTGGAGCAGGGATTTTAGATGTACAATAGGTAACTAGATTCATCCTGACTCCGAAGAGTTTGCTAAATTCGATATACCATAATTTATTCACGAAAACTTGTTAATTTGTATATAGGGCAAGTAGGATCGAATCCATAGGGATTGGGAGTAATTCGTTTCTACTAAAGTTCAAGTTAACAATGGGGGATTTTTTTATAGCAATGGCAATAACTAAACGGTTTGAATAAAAATGAATAGCCAACAAAAGATTAAATGACAAATTACTAAAACCAAATTAACAATAGCTAAGCTCTAATCAAGAAATAACTTCAGCAATGGTTCAAGTAATTGATCATTGATGCAGAGATAATTCCAATTGTTAACTAATAAATAAGTTATAACTGCCGAACAAGCGATGATAGTCAACTCCTCCTTACTGTTTCAATGATTGAGGTACACCCATCAATCACTACTCTAATTGGGAAATAATCTTAGGTACGTCGTAAGATTTAATTCCCTAATTGCCTTATGTATTAGAGGAGCCTTATTTTAACCAAATAACACACTACCAGAGTTATTTTAGATTAACTTGCGTATTCTCCTGACACAAAGCTAATCATGTCAGTTGCCACTATTTTAGAGCAATTAAACAATTACGAATTTAACGCTCCAATTGACGTCAGATTGCTAAATTAATTCAACATCCGGGTCCAGGATGTTTAATTAGCAAAACAACCTGAAACATAACAAACAGAGAATATGCAAATACTAATAAATAAGAGGAATGAATAAAATTAATTTAATTTCATAATTTTTAGATGAATCAAAGCCTCCGTTGTTCCTTGACTAGAAAAAGAGATTTAGTTCATCCCATGGAGAAAGACCAATGCAAAATTGTAGAAGTCAGTGTTGCGTCCACTGCCTCCAAAATTGAGATGAAAAAGCTGATGGAATTAAGAACAATGCAAAAGAACTGCCAAGTCAAAGGAATGGCTAATTATTTTCTACCAAGTGTCTGACATACGACGAACTCGAAGCCACTAAAAGATGAAATTGTCAAAAGCCAAGAAGGAGTCGGAATTGACTGCCGCTTTTTCTCTCTAATTTTCTACTATACGGCTACGGGAGCAAACAAAGGAAAGGGTCCTACTGCTACTAGTCTGCGCAACGATCTTCAATTTTGTCGTCAATTGGTCTCATGTCTCCCGTTACCACTCAAACTCTTCTGCTAATTACCATCAGATTGGTTCCTTTTATGATATTTTGTTCTACTCTTTATAATAAATACAAATTTTTAAAAGTGAATAAAATTGAATAATTAATTTATATTTGATAAAGTAAAAGAAAAAATTAATTATAAAATAAATAACAAAATTAAGACTTATCAATAAATGTCCTTATAGTATGTCTGTTTTACTTTTGCCCAAACCAATACATGCAACAGCTTCTACTGTGACTACTTCTCCCCAAATAAGGCTTATAAACCCAAGATGTGAATAGAAACCTGAACTAGCCGGTCAGTTATTGGTTTTTTTTTTTTTTTTATAGAGAGTTACACGTGGTTCTTGGAGTTTTATGACAGGAAGTGACTCTATTTTTATCCATTTTTTCCCGAGTTTACTGGATTTAGAGGTGTAGTAACTGACCATCCGGCTGAAGTCTTGGCAATTTCTCTTGTAGAATTTATTGAAAATGGGCTTTTTAATTAACTATTACATGGTAAAGTTTAGTGCTTTAAAAATTATTTTTCCTCAAATGCCTACTAAATTACTGTTGTGATTGTCTTCTTAGTTTCTTGTCTTTATGGGAATATCATGGAGGAACAAACTTGGGCAGGATAGCTGGTGGACAATTTATTGCCACTAGCTATGATTATGATGCTCCTCTTCATGAATATAGTATGTAGATTGTGTCAGCTCCGAAACTCATGCTCTAAGTTTGCCGTATTCACCTCATTTCATCTAGATGCTAATGTTCTCTATATTAGTTTGAATTTTGTTGGTAAACTAGCTTTTGGGTTGGCATTTGTTTTTACAGTGGCCATACTTATCAGCAGCTAAGAAACCTCAATCTGCCATGTCATTTAAACTGGACATTTGTGTCATTTGACTAAGAGAGAGAGAGAGAGCTAAGAGAGGTATATGTAGTTCAGTTTCGCCTGTTTAAATAGTTTCATGTATTTTCTTACTCTCGTAATTGTTGTATAATCATAATTATTCTCGCTTTTTTGCTTTTGGGCATTGAGGTTTGTGTATATTTCCTGGCAGGGGCGATGAAAATCTTTTATTGAGTTATTGATGGCGAAATGCATTGAGGTAAATTCAAACCCATATCTTGGCTGGCAACCCAGATGGCTTCTGGGATGAGATGGAACTCATTCGCATGTGTAACTGGGAATTTGCAACCATGGTGGTACCTCCCTCCATTTTGCCTCCTTTTTTTACAGATCTATGCCTGATTGATCATTTTGTGTATCTTCTCTGTATCTTTTAATTAATCGATTGTTTTTGTTCCAGTCTTGTGGTATGTTGATTTATTGTTGGATGAATTCCATTGGAAACAATACATTGATAGACCTAGAAACATCAATTTCATTAAGCCAGGGGGAACCCAGAAATTTTATGCAGCAGTTATATGTTATGAAACATTAATTTTGCCGTTTACTGCATTGTCGTGTTAATGACTGTCGTGGTTAGGACCAAAGACCAGTCAAAGAATACTTTCTCAGCTCCTACCGTCTTGGTTTTAATTTTTCACGAGTTTTGGGGATCAATAAGTAGAATCTGCAGTCAATCACCATTTGTTTGATATAATTTGGTTTTTGATTCAATTTTGGTTTTAGGAAGTTGATGCTGGTCATGCACTGCATTTCACTAAGTGCAACTAATATCAGTTTCGAAAATTGCAAGATATTCAACATTCACATATGGATAATCTGCACCTTGGTATATTAGAAAAGAGATGATGTCAAGATGTAGTCAAAAATTAGCAAAAGCCTTAGTTACGTTGATTTACAATTTTTAAACAAGACAGAGCCTAATTGTTCTTTATTGCTATACTTTGTTGTTTAGGTTTCTATGACCCTCCGTGGAGCAGGCATCATGATATGTTGATTTATGCCTTTTAATGTGCCTTCGCATCGCGCTACTGTAATTAAAATTCAGTAGAAAATATTACCCAAGGGATATCATTCAGGAGAAAATATTCTCTACACGATCAATGGCCTTTTGATAACACTCCCACGCATTGTGTGGGAAACAATTCTCTAGTATTTTGATAAATACTTGAAATAATTTTATTAATCACCACACTACATAACATCCATTCTACGCGGGAATTACAAATATGAACCTCCTTACTTCTGCGAGATCCTAGAGTGAAAATATTCAGAGGTTAGGAATACTGGATATCATGTCCGCATCAAGCCTACTGATCAAATCTTCCGGCAACTTCTCTAATGAGAGGCACTTCCTGATTCTCAGGCACTGGAGCTGTGGCAGTGCACCTTTCTCGACCTGTATTTCCTTCAAACCATGTTGGAAGTTGAGCTCAAGGAATTTCAATTGGTGAAGCCGAGAAATGACTAGCTGTTCTCCCCAATATGAAAATTCCATTTTGAGGAACGACAGCTGTCCCAACTTCTCTAGTGCTGGCATTGGGTTATCCTCGAGACGTGTGAAACTCAAAGACAAGCGAGAGAGATTTGGAGGGAAATCAGGAGGCAGCATTCTCAAACCCGACCCGGATAGCTTAAGTGCTGTAACATGATGGAGCTTAGAAAGTCCACCTAGAGATCGCCGCTCGCTTCTTCCATCAAAATAAAGACGTAGCGCCTTTAGGCTTCCAACCTCAGATAAATGCATGCAGAGTTTGACTATGTCTGATTTGTCATCCACCCAAATCCCCAGTTTCTGAAGACTTGTCAAAGTTATCATGTTATTGTGCATAATGTCATCAAAGTGTATGCGTGACAGAGTCTGGAGATTCCTCAATCCTTCAATTTTAAGAGGCACATCACATTCCACTTTATACGCATATAGATACCGTAAACTTTCAAGCATCCAAATGAAATTTGAAACTCTCACTCGGTGAAAGTTGCGTACGTCAAGAGTTTGTAGGTTTCGCAACTGACCAAAGGAATCAGGGAGCCTTCCAATGGATGTGCGTCTTAAACCGAGGTACCTTAGGAGCCTGACTTTACCAATTTCTTCTGGCAAATTAGAGTACATCTTAACATCCTCGAGGTCTAGTATCCTGAGCTTTCTGAAACTTCCGAAGCTCAGACTAATGTTTTCCCCGTAATCGTGGATATTGAAAAAAAGCAGAGACCGGAGAGGAGGGGCCAAAGACCCAAAATAATTTTTATCCAGAGGGAGAATATGAGCAGCAAGGTACCTGGATTTGGCTGATATTTCATCATCTCTGGTGTCATGGATCTGAAAAAAAATTTCATCCTCTGCCTTTCTGATTGCAAGCTCTCGCAGTGCATCATGGACTCTACAGCTTTTAATCCTCTCATCAACAGTCATTTCCGCCACTTGGACCATATTTCTGCTACAAAGTCGTTCCACAACTTCATATGCTGCAGTTTCCTCCAAATTTTTTGCATCTCTTTTCTGCATTATTCCTTCTGCAACCCACATATGGATCAACTTGCGCACAGAAATCACGGAGTCCTCTGGAAACAAACCCAAATACAAAAAGCAAAATTTCAGATTGGCAGGAAGATCTGCATAACTTAATTCCAGAATTGCCCCTGCATCACTCTGGCTTCTTGATAGGTATGCGCTGAAGTTGTCGAGAACTTTCTCCCATTCACTCTCCAACCTTTTCTTGCCCAGTAGCAGGCCACCAATAACCATTATGGCCAGTGGTAGACCGGCACATCGGCCCGCAATTTTCCTGCCTATTACTTCCAAATCTGTAGGACACCCAGCATTAGCTCCATGGCCAAAGGCCTTTTTGAGAAACAACTGCCAGCTGTCTTCCTGCCCCAAAGTTTTCAACTCATGTGGTTTGCTAAGAGCATCTGCGTGTACGGCAACATCCTGATTGCGACTTGTAAGTAGCACTCTACTTGATGTATTAACATCAGGAAAGGCCCTCCTGGCAAGACAATCCCACGCTTCTTCCTTCCATACATCATCAAGTACCACAAGATAACATTTGTCTTTTAGATCTTTATACAGCCTTTCTTCCAAGTCCTGCTCCTGCATCTTTTCCAACATGTCAAGTAGCTCATTAGTTATCGGATTCAGTTGCTTTATGATTGTTCTCAGCGTCTCTTTGTGATTGTAGATTGAAGAGACGCATACCCAAACACGGCAGTTGAATCTTGCTCTGACGTCAACATGGTTATAAACTTTTTTGGCTAGAGTTGTCTTACCAGCACCTCCCATGCCAATGATCGAAACCACCTGGCGGTTTTTGTCCCCTTTCAAAAGTTCTTTCACCAGGGATTTTGTTATCTTCTCGAAGCCCACAATATCCGTGTCCTCACTAATTGGAGAGGACCGTCGGAGCCGTTGAAGCTCTTCTCCATGTGTACCCATCCCCTCTCCAAGACTTTTGATACCATATTTTTCACGGCTATCAGCTATGTCATTGATCCTCATCTGTAAGGACTCAATCTCTTTACCTATCTTGTAGAAGTTCACAATTTTCAAGGGATAATATGTCAATTGGGTGACGAGTCCCTTGTCCTTTATGAACTCAACTTTGCTGGCAAATATCTCAATGATATCCTCCGCATCGTAGGCAGCAGCTCTGATTTCAGAAACCCAGTTGCGGATCCTCGCATCTTCATCTTGCCTCTGATCAGCATCTTTCAGGAAACACCGCATCCGGACCAGATCATTTTGAAGTCTCTCAACTTGTCGTCGAACACCTTTCAGGAAAACAATTTTTTGAATCAGCAGATCGCCAGTTCTCTCAATTACAAAAGAGATAACAGGGTCAGCCATCCTGGTAAAGTGAGCTTTGCTTTGAACAACTATTAAAGGAGGAGAGAAGCTCTTGCTGTTGGGTGCAGCTGCAAAACTTCTAATGTCTGTTGTTTTTAACTGATCTCAGAAGAGAGGCTCGATTCTCACGTGGTTCATTTTCTCTTCCAGTCAAAAAGAAAGCAGTTCGATTTACATGGTAGGGACGTCTGGGAGCCCTCCAAAAAAGATAAAGGTGCTGCTGGTGGCGTGTTTTGGGACGGTGGAATAATTCATCTTTATCCATCATTTTATTATTTGCCTGAGATCCTTTCTTTCCATCATGTTCACCTTTTCTGCTGACCTAAATAAGCTACAGTAATCAAGCGCATCTTTTCCATTTCATAATCTGGACACATTATTGAATTTTGCTCCTCGGTTATTTCATCCCGTCGATCCTGTCATTGTACTTTAGCTTTATTTATACTACCCTTTGGAGTGCAAAATCTTTCAAGATATTTAAGACCTAATTAATGGTACTCATTGTAACATCGCAGACATCTACCAACAACTTTGTGCAGAGACCAAATAACAATTTTCATGGTGAAAATTAGGAACATTAGAAGCTGAGCGACAAACAGGGCCCTTTGGATTTCTTTCCTTTCAACAAGAACCTCTCAAATGCTTGGAGTGATCAATTAAGAAGCTAGATCCACTTGTCTACTTTATTGTCATGGTATCATATCCTGTAGTAGCAAAAAAACAAAGAGCCAGTTGCTGCACAATCCAAGAACTATCCCAGCAAACTTTTGCATCTGAGATGAGATTACCGAAAGAATGCGATGCGACGCAAATATCGTCCACTTTCAATTGTAGGTTTGACGTTTTCTGGAGACATGCCTTCTCTTTTACATTTCTTTTCAGCTTT
Organism: Coffea arabica; assembly: GCF_036785885.1. Lineage (NCBI taxonomy): Eukaryota > Viridiplantae > Streptophyta > Magnoliopsida > Gentianales > Rubiaceae > Coffea > Coffea arabica. The sequence goes on along the minus strand of NC_092316.1, from coordinate 13,780,273 downwards.
TCTAATTTTTCTTCCCCCCATTAGATAAAAGGGGGATAAAAAAGGTAAAGCAGACGAGACAAGGAATGCTAGCGCAAGCATCCCGCCCTGAGAGGTGAAAGAAATGATTATTAGGATTGTAGTAGTAACATATTACCACCACTAGTGATTGTTGGATACAGGGGATTCTCAGTGCCACTTTTTCAGTGGCAATTCAGTGCTATTTTTATATTTATGCTAAGTGTCCTATTTATTTAATTTGTCCTATGTTGTTTATTTAAATTTCTTTTACCATCACGTGATTAGTGGGATTGACACTGAATTTAGCACCGAATAGTAGCACAGAGGATCCCAATTGGATTATTGGAACGGTGGTGTTTGAAGGAACGAAATTTAGAGAGAGAGTTTTGGGAAGATTTTCTTTATTTCTCTGATGCAGACTAATGATGGTACCGATGCCTATTTATAGGCTTTACACAAGAAGGTCATTGATTATCCTCTCACCTATCAACCACTAACAGATATCTATCAACCACTAATAGATAACAATCATTCCTATCATATCTCTAATTGATATACATTCAAACATTAAGAATATTCACGAATCTTATCTGATACCAATTACAATTCAATCCAACACTCCCCCTCAAGTTGGTGCATAGATGTCATGCATGCCCAACTTGCCGAGTGAGTTGTAAAAGTCCTTAGTCGGCACGGCTTTTGTGAGTATATCAGCTAGTTGATCTTCAGATCTCACAAACGGAAGCCGTATTATTTTTTCTTCAAGATTCTGCTTGATAAAGTGCCGATCGACCTCAACATGCTTAGTGCGATCATGTTGAACTGGGTTATGGCTGATATCGATAGCAGCTTTGTTGTCACAAAATAAGTTCATCTCAAATCTAGGAGAAAAACCGATATCCGCCATCAACCGTTTGAGCCACAGAAGCTCACACATACCTTTAGCCATGCCTCTAAATTCAGCTTCTGCACTCGATAATGCTACCACCTTTTGTCTCTTGCTTCTCCAAGTAACTAGATTACCACCGACGAATGTAAAGTAACCTGAGGTTGACTTTCGATTGGTAGCATCTCCTGCCCAATCGGCATCAGTGTAACCATCAATATTAAGATGACCATTTTTGGAAAATAAGAGACCCTTCCCAGGAGAACCCTTTAAGTACCGAAGAATTCTCATCACAGCTTCCATGTGCCGATTACTGGGTGAATGCATAAATCGGCTGACCACACTAACAGAATAGGCAATATCGGGCCGAGTATGTGACAAGTAGATCAGCTTACCGACCAATCTTTGATATCTCTCTTTGTCAGTTGGTTTCTGATATGGATATTCTCCTAACTTGTGGTTTAGCATAATTGGCGTGTCAGCAGGTTTGCAATCCAGGAGCCCAACCTCTGCCAACAGATCAAGTACATACTTCCTCTGGGATAGGACGATGCCTTGTGCCGATCTCGCCACTTCAATTCCCAGGAAATACTTGAGATTCCCTAAACTCTTCATTTCAAATTCAGCCGCCAGCTGATTTTGTAGTTTGGAGATTTCCTCTTCATCATTGCCTGTGATAATCATATCATCGACATAAATTATTAAGGCAGTTACCTTTCCATGCCGATGTTTTAGGAAAAGAGTATGGTCGGCATTACTCTGCTGAAAACCATACTTCTTCATAGCTAGCGTAAAACGGCCGAACCAAGCACGTGGTGACTGTTTGAGTCCATACAATGCTTTCTGTAATCGGCACACAGTAGTTGTTTTCAATACTGTAGAACACCCTGGTGGGATATCCATGTAGACTTCCTCCTCCAGATTCCCATGCAGGAAAGCGTTCTTCACATCAAACTGATGCAATGGCCAATCCAAATTTGCCGCAAGAGATATCAGTACTCTGACCGTATCCAATTTAGCCACTGGTGAAAAAGTTTCCTGGTAATCGATGCCATAGGTCTGAGTGTATCCTTTAGCCACGAGACGAGCTTTATATCTATCGATTGATCCATCAGCCTTATACTTGATTGTGAAAACCCATTTGCATCCCACCGTCCTCTTCCCATCTGGTAATGGGACCAAAGTCCACGTGTCATTTTTTTGCAATGCCGACATCTCATCCTTAATTGCTTGAGTCCAGTTTGGATCTTTGAAAGCAGCATGCACATCTTTTGGAATGTCAGTTGACGACACATTATTCACAAAGGCTTCAAGAGGTTCAGATAGCCTGTGAGTGGACATATAATTGGCAATGGAATACTTTGATCGCTTTGCATGACTTTCTGGAGAGTACCGAGTCGGTGGCTTACCCCGATTGGATCTGTCAGGTAATACATATCTTGCAGTAGTATCTAACATAACATTAGAATCAGCAGGAGTACTTACCTCAGGAACATTCTCAGGAGACATGCAGTTAGGTACTGAAGAGGGAGGGATTATATCAACAATTTCATCAGTAGCATCAGCATTTCCATCGGCAGCTCCTCCATCGACGGCTCCACGGACAAAATCAATAGGACAGCTAGCAACCGTACTTTCATCAGCAGCTTTATCGGTTCCATCGACAGTGGGCTCCGTGGGCTCGGCAATGGGAGAAACAGTAGCTTCACCGACAGAATCAGTGGGACAGCACGGCCACGCTAATCCTGGCCAATTCTTTTCTTCTGTATCCCTTGTCTCCCCCTGAAGGGAAGAATTGGATGCCGAGGAGAAAAATGTGTCCGACTCCAAGAATGTAACATCCATGGTTTCATACATCTTGCTAGTGGTTGGATCATAGCACCGATAGCCCTTCTTGTGCACTGCATACCCCACGAAGACACAACGAACAGCACAGGGATCAAGCTTACTTCGTTGATTCTTGTGCCGATGAACAAATGCTACACAACCAAACGCCCGTGCCGGAAGCATTAGAACCGATGGTAGAGTAAAATGTTGAGACAGTGCTTGCAGCGGTGTCTGGAAGTTGATAACTTTTGAAGGCAGTCTATTCAATAAATAGACTGCTGTTGTGACTGCATCATTCCAATATCGGCGAGGAACATGGGCACCAATCAGTAATGCTCTTGCTATTTCAAGGATATGTCGATTCTTTCTTTCAGCTACTCCATTTTGCTGTGGAGTTTGGGTGCATGATGTTTCATGTATAAGACCATTGATATTAAAGAACTCTTGTAGTGGCCGATTAACATACTCACCACCATTATCAGATCGAAGAATCTTGACTGCTGCTGAAAACTGTGTATGAATCATGGAACAAAATGACTTGAAAATATCAAGAACTTCATTCTTATGTTTTAACAAATACAACCAAGTCATTCGAGTACAGTCATCTACGAAAGTTACAAACCAACGGACTCCAGTAGATGAAGTGATCGGGGATGGTCCCCAAACATCAGAATGTACTAAAGCAAAAGGTGTATTCGACTTATTCAAACTGACAGGATATGAGGCCCTATGACTTTTGGCTAATACACAGGTCTCACATTTTAAATCGGCAGTTTTGATACTCGAAAAAAGTGCTGGAAAAAGGTGCTTCATATACCCAAAAGAAGGATGTCCTAGTCGCTGATGCCACAGTCGAATCTCTCGTTCTTTGGTGTTATCGGTACTCCTTGTCTGATTGGCTCTACCGATACTGAAATCATCAATGTAATATAGATACCTCCTCCTAGTACCACGACCGATTATCTCCTTTGTGAGAATTTCCTGAAGAAGACAGAAGGTTGGATACATCAGTACCATACAGTTAAGATCAGTAGTTATTTGACTTACTGATAGTAACTTATTTGACAGTGAGGGAATCAATAAAGTATTCGGTAGAGATAAAGACGGAGATAAAGTAACAGTTCCAGCTCCTGTAACTGGATACTGCACACCATTAGCATTGGAAATTTTCGACCGTCGTGGTTGAGTTACGGATGAGAAGTCAGTTGGATCATAGGTCATATGATCAGTGGCTCCTGAATCGACAATCCAATTACTATCGCGTCGATGTGAGGAGTTCATACCTTGATGCTGATTGGTAGAAGACGTAGAGTGCACCTGGGCAATATTGATATCAGCAACTGCAACGGCCATCTTTCCGTTCTGACCAGCAACATTCAGTCGATCAGCTGGCCAATTTCGCCCTTTGCGCTCTTTCCACCATGTTGGATATCCGTGCAACTTGAAGCACGTATCTTGTGTGTGCCCTTTCTTATTGCAGTGGGCACAATTAACTTCCTCAGTTGGCATCTCGGCTCGGGGTACTAAAATCGGCTCATTCTTCCTTCCCTTGGAAGCCATGACAGAGCCGATTGAGTGGTCTCCCCCTGTTATCATCACCGATTGTCTGCTGTCTTCTCGTCGGACATAGGCATACGCCTCTTCTACTGTTGGAAATGGTTTCATCCGCAGAACATCACTGCGAATCTGGTCCAGTCGGTCATCTAACCCATCGAGGAAAGTGTAGACTCTCTCTTCCTGTATGAGAGAATTATACCTGCTGATATCGGCAGCACATTCCATCGGGTTCGGCCGACGAAAATCGATCTGCCTCCACAAACCTTGCAAATCGTTGTAGTACTTTTCGATCAGCCCACCAGCTTGTCTCAGTCTAGTCACCTTCCGCCTCAGATCATACAGTTGGGATGTATCGGTTCCATCAAAGTATGTGGTAGCAATAGCATCCCATACCGCTTTTGCTGTGGGAAAACGAACGAAGGTACCGATCAAGGATGGAGCCATATTATTTATCAACCACCCTTTCACGATAGAGTCTTCAGTTCGCCACCGTCGATACGCTGGATCTGTTGGTGACGGCTGAGGGAGTTCACCATTAATATACCCCAATTTGTCCTACCCTGAGATATACATCTCGACAATTTGGGACCATAAGGCATAGTTGGTATCATCCAACTTGATGCCGATCTGAGCCGAAGACGAATCCATGCTCGGTGTAGACTTCTGGCAGCTATTCAGGACTTCCATCATCCGAGTGGCAAAATCCTCTAGAACTACGTCAGCTTGTCCTTTCCCACCGTCCGTGAGCGCAGACGATTCGGCCATGGCTGGTTGTTGAAGAAATTATCAGAGTAACACTTTGGAGCAGAGATCCTAGAATCCCTGCTCTGATACCATGTTTGAAGGAACGAAATTTAGAGAGAGAGTTTTGGGAAGATTTTCTTTATTTCTCTGATGCAGACTAATGATGGTATCGATGCCTATTTATAGGCTTTACACAAGAAGGTCATTGATTATCCTCTCACCTATCAACCACTAACAGATATCTATCAACCACTAATAGATAACAATCATTCCTATCATATCTCTAATTGATATACATTCAAACATTAAGAATATTCACGAATCTTATCTGATACCAATTACAATTCAATCCAACAGATATCAAACAAAGTATACGAAGGATGAAGAATGAACTAACTAGTGTTTAATAGTTAAATTTCTCATGCACTAATTCACAGTTACAATGATTTGAAAACAAGTTTTTTTTTAAAACTAGTGTTTAACTAGTGTTTTTTTTTTCAAAACTAAGTTACAATGATTTGAAAACAAGTTTTTTTTTTTTTTAAGAAACATGAAAGTGAAATCATGATAGATTCAAGATGGGTTTGGGGTGGATCATTAACAAACAAGTTTTGCTTTATACCTATATAATATTATTAAAATTTTTTAATTTTCATTCCCAAAATCTATATTCATGAATGCACAATAATTATATAGTTGATGAATTGGGATTTCGCTATATTGAATTCTGCAATAAGTAGTATAGTAGCCTAGTAGGTTCCATTTAACAAAGTTTAATTGAAATTTGGTTGTGTTTAGTTCAATAATAACTTCTTTTTTTTTTTTTCAAACTATTACTGATACCGGTTTTGCTTTTCGTTTTTTTTTCCTTTTAAAATGGTGGAGGCTGTAATCCAATACATCCAAATTGGACGGAATTGATACCGGTTTTCCGTTTTGGTTTGCTTCGGGTTTTGGGTTGCATTCATCTCAAAATCACAGCCTTGATTGCTGTGTTTGTGTGTCGGCAGAAATTTATTGGTTTCAATCAATTTTCCACAACCATGACACCTTTATGGGTCCACGGTTTTGGATACTATAGAATCTAGGTCTTTGGTGTGGACAGGCAACGGTCAATTTTCCACGTGCTATAACTAGAAGTGTCAAAATGGATGATTTAGACAGGTATAAATTAGTTAAAATGAATAATAGATATAAGTAAATCAACAGTCTCTGGGCCTGTTGGTAACCTCAAGACACAAGTCTTGGGTCCATCAAATTTGACACTTAATTGTGGTTGCCACCTTCGGGTGGCTTCCTTCAACAGGGCTTCCGTCGACTTCTCCTTCCCTTAGATTAGGTTAATATAGATTATACAGTTATTATTGTTGTGACAAAAAAAAATAGATAGAAGTGAGTCAATTCATTTATATTCATTTACGTAGATGGGTATAAATAAATAAGTCAAAAAATAAATTAGATAACCTAATTATTTATTTATAATCTATTTATTTTAACTTTTTGTAAATTCATTTAAATTCATTTTTGCAAACTAAATTATTAATTTATACCAACCTTTGCACCCACCATTAGTTTTAAATATTTACTTATAATATTCAATAAACCTAATTATCAATTTTTTTCTCATTCGCATTCTATATCGTAAAATTACATACTATCTAATAATTGAACAATAACAAATATAAAATTTTGAACTAAATACTATAAAATTTAACATAAAAATTTAATCCAAAAATTTTGAACTCCTAACATTTTTTTGTATGTAATTTTAAAATTTTATTTTGAAAAGATAGAAAAAGAAATTAAAACTTGTCATAAATTGGTAACACTGAAAAATTAGCAAGTTAATAAATTAAGAGAAAATAAAATGATAAGATAAAATCAACAAATAATAATAATATAATAATGAAACAAAAGTAGTTAACATCATGACAAAATGAAAATCTGGAAAAAAAAAAAAGGTAGAAGAAGAGTAGAGGTTTGGAGAAAGACAATTCTAAATGAGTTAATTGAATTTGATGGGTAACCCAATAATACTCATTAAGTAATCCATTTATATTCATATGCAAAAATTTAAAATAATTATATTTATCTATTCATGGATAAATATAAATAAATTTAATTAAATGAGTTTGTTTGCTACCTATAACATAACCAAGAGACTTTTATAGGTCCATGGTTTTGGATACTATAGCAAAATCCTGGTCCGTGGTATGAACATAAAATGATCAATTTTCCACAGGCCATGACCAAGACACTTTTATAGGTCCACGGTTTTAGATGCTACAGTAAAGTCTTGGTCCTGAACAAGCAACGGTCAATTTTCCACAAGCCATAACCAAGGCACCTTTATAGTTTTATTTTTTGTTAGACACTATATATTACTCCCTCCCTTTTTTTATAACTGACGTTTAAGAAATTTGCTCTAGTGTACTTTTATCTGTCATTTTATTATTCCCATACAGTATTAATTATTTTTTTGTTATGAAACAACTAAAATGTGGATGTCCCTTTGTATTCCTAAGAGGATTAATTCTTGATTTTATGGCTATATTATGTATAGAAGTTACAATCCATAAATCTATTCATGTAGTGGAGAAACCGTTTCATAGGTTTCTTCATATTCTTGTAGTAGTGGGTGTTTAATAGGATTGATGTTCCTTTAATCTTGTAATACCTATATATAGAGGTACATTGACACCTTTTGGAAGAACTTTTGTATCTTATTGGAATACAAGAATATCATTCTCCATTGCTCTACTTTTCCTCTAATATCTCTATTCATACTATAGTAGTTTATTAGTTTTACAACACGTTATCAGCACGATGCTCTAATCAACTGAGCAAAAGATGAAAACGGAGCCTCTACCATGAACAAAAGTGAAACACAAGGTTTTGCCAAAATTCTGCCCGTATTTCTTCAAGTAACTTCTGAGGTAAATCTCTGACCCACCAACTTATGTCAATTTCTTATGGCTAACAATTGAATGATCGAAAAATACAAGTGCCTATTGCTGAGCAACCATTAAACACAAATATATACTGTTTGACATCTGTGAGGTAATATTTCTCCTTTTAATTCTACTTATTTATCTTTAGAATTATTTGTTATAAATACTTATATTTTGATGCAATGAATTTTGGAGATGTTATTATAGAAAATCAATTATATTTGAGAATCTACTTTTCCTTTGAAATATTTAAAGAAAAAGATTCGATCACCTGAAGATGATCGTTCTTTAACAAATAGATTTGGCCACTAGAAGATGGTCATTATTTCAAAAACCTGGTATGATAAATTTACCTGTGGCTACAAGAACATAATTATGCAATTTTCAGAATTACTTCTCAATTGAAATTGTGTCGAGAAAATTTTACTCATAAGATATATTGAAAATGATATTCTCCACAATTGATTTCTCGAATATGCTCCTGTAGTAGCAATATTAAGAGAAATTTTGTGAAGTATTTTGTACTTATTGCATGCTAATTCTAGTCCATTCCCAGAAGTGAATGCGATTAAATTTTAATTTATTAGTTATGGTTGTTGCTATGATTATGATTTTGGTAAATATATATTTTACCATGATAAGAGAAAAAAAGTTACCACTTAAAGTGGGATAATAATGATAAGGACAAGAAAATAAGAATTCTGAAAATAAATGTCCCGAAGTACATTTGACGAATCAAAATTATAATATCATCTTCACATAGCCAATTTCTTTAAACACCCTGAAGGTGTATGATGATTGATTTAATTAGCTTTTCTTTCCGAAGAAGAAATGGATGTAAACATTTGGGATCAAAAGATTATGGTGATGATATTTATCCCATAAGAATTATGGTGGCAATGATATGTGTCTCATTAATAAGTGCTACTATATAAACTATATTCCAATGAGTGAGACAAACACAATTAGTGGTAGTGCTTAAGTGATTGAAAGCTCCAGAAGAGCCACTACTATATTTCTCCCTGTAGGAGAAAAGTTTATCATGAATAAAGTACTACTTTTTACCATGTCTCGAAAATTTTATTGAATTTGAATATCCGTTGAAATGGATATCAAATTGAGACACTAAATGAGACAATAATAGAGATCATGTTTAGAAATCAAGTGAGGTAAAGGTTAATTATATTATAATAACCATTCGAGAGAGAAATGGTTATCGATATAGTTGTCTTCATTCTGATTTTGATTTATAATCATCAATTGCAGTAAACCAGAAGTTTACTGATCCCAATGGATATATGATTTGACAAAAGTGAGAATATTTGAGAGCCGACAAATATTTATACATACCCCCTTTATATTATATATGGCTCCAAAAGAAATTTAAAATTTATGTTGGGTATGAATTACCTTTTATGATTAAATATCGTAAAATATTTGATGAGTGATTTATTAAATGATTTATTTATTCTGATGAGTTACGATTCCCGACATTAGGGGGAGGAAGAAATCAACCGAAAGAAAATCACCTGAAAAATTGGATTTCCTCGATCCTCATACAAAATAATATGAACTAAAAGTTCAAGAAATTATTCATTTGCAGAAAATTGCAAACCAGTTGTCAGATATATTATCGACTCTAGAAGAGTTATTAAATCAACTATTCCTGCAGGAAATACCTTGATTAAAATTGATGTCCCTGAAGGACATGCACAAATGCTACAAATAAATTTAAGGCCGGCATACCTAAATAAGGTATAAATTGATTTCAAATATCTCCGGAGATTAAATAAATGTCATGACAAAATTCAACCTCTTGAAGAGATCGCTCCTGAAGAGCCAACTCCTGAAGAGAATGAAATCATAAAAAATTTAATTAAAGCCTAATGAAATTTAGCACTTGATATTATAGAAGTTGATAAGAATCATGAATCTAGATCGGTTGATGAATGTCGGTATAGAAATGATTGTTCAAAATGGAAAGATACGATCCAATTTGAATTGGATTTATTGGTTAAAAGAAAAGTTTTTGGACTTGTAGTCCAAACACCTGAAGGTGTAAAGCAAGTAGCCCAAGAATTTTCACAAATATTTGGATACCAATGATCCAATATGTCCATGTGTTTTTATCAAGAAAAATGGATCAAATTTTGTGATAATTGCTGTATATGTTGATGATCCAAATTTGATTGGAACTCCTGAAGAGATTCAAAATAATGTTGAATATTTGAAGATAGAATTTGAGATAAAAAATTTTGGAAAGACAAAATTCTGTCTTGGTTTACAAATTGAGCATTTGAAAGGTAGAATTTTTATCCACCAAACTGCATATACCCGGAAAGTATTAAAGCGGTTTTATATGGATAAGGCACATACATTAAGTACTCCAATGGTTGTCAGATCATTAGATCCTAATAAGGATCCTTTTAGACCGCGAGAGGAAAATGAAGAGATACTTGGTCCTGAAGTACCATATCTCAGTGAAATTGGTGAAGAGTATTGGAATACGACGATTAAAAGATTTCAAATGATGTTTGCATTAGGGGGAGAAATTAATACACAGGAATAGTGTACTCTTTTTCCTTCACTAGAGTTTTTGTCCCAATGGGTTTTTCTCTAGTAAGGTTTTAACAAGGCATATTCTTTATGTAATGGACATCCAATGGGGAGTGTTATAAAACAACTAAAATGTGGATGTCCCTTTGTATTCCTAAGAGGATTAATTCTTGATTTTATGGCTACATTATGTATAGAAGTTACAATCCATAAATCTATTCATGTAGTGAAGAAACCGTTTCATAGGTTTCTTCATATTCTTGTAGTAGTGGGTGTTTAATAGGATTGATGTTCCTTTAATCTTGTAGTACCTATATATAGAGGTACATTGACACCCTTTGGAAGAACTTTTGTATCTTATTGGAATACAAGAATATCATTCTCCATTGCTCTACTTTTCCTCTAATATCTCTATTCATACTATAGTAGTTTATTAGTTTTACAACATTTTTCATAATTTTACCTTTTTATCTCTCTTTTCCAATACAGGATTCTTAATTACTACTCCTAATAATTATTGGACAATTAATGAGGGTACAAAAGGAAAGTAATATACAGATTTAAGTAATGAAAAACTTTTCTTAATTGGTGTGTAAAACCTTAAACGTTAGTTATAAAAAAAGGAAGGGAATATAATTTAGACCTACTCTTACCCTGTAACATGGGAAGGGGATGATCAAAGGGACTAAGAGGGGACTGGAGGAACTGAACCACCACTGTCACTGATCTGATCTGACAAAACTTTTCAAAAAACTCTGGATCTGGACTTACAAAAACACCTTTATAGGTGGAAAAAGAAGAATGTACAAGATTCCTCTCTTATCAAGTCAATTTTCCATCATTCACGTCTGCTTTCTCTTTTTTGGAGCAGAGTGGGAAACTGACCTCATTAATAGCCCAGCTATTGACATAAAATTTGCCACATAATTGATGATGGGACTAATCTTAACATGCACAGATAATTAATTTGTATGGCATTTTTTGTTGAAAAAATGACCTATTTCATTTTTTATTTTTGGCAAAAAATATTTTTTATCTCTCATTTTTAAAATGCTACAAGCAAGTTCCTCACATTTTAACAATGAAACAAATTAGTCCCAGATTGATAATCTAATATAGATTTTAGATATAAAATTGGAACATCATTTTAGTTCTTCCAAATCTAGCTACATATGATACGTAGATGACATTAAGTCACTATAAAATGAAAAAATAAAAAATTATGACATAAAAAATAAACATTTCTGCCTAAAAGAAGTTAAAATTTTTTGAAGCAATGACATTAGTCAACACAAAAAGAAAAAATCAAATTTTATAAATTCAAAAAAATTTTAAACTTTTTAGAGTGTCGGGTTTGTTTTTGATGTTATAAGTTTTAAAATTTTCTTCTTTTTTAAAGTGAATGGTTTGTTTTCGATGTCATAATTTTATTTTTTTTTATATTAACCTAATGTCACTTTCTCAAAATTTTAAATTTTTAAAAGAGAAGGTTTTTCTTATGCTGTAATTTTGAATTTTTTCCTTTTTCTATTGACTTAATATGATGTATATGTCAGATATCCTTAGATTTAGTTAACACTAAAGTGATGTTTCAATTTTACCCTTGAAATCTATGTTAGGTTGTCATTTTGGCATTAATTTGCTTTGTTTTTTAAAATGTGAGGGATTCATTAGCTTCATTTTAAAAGTAAAGGACAAAAAAATAGTTTTTTCTAAAATGTGTGGGATGAAACATATCATTTTAATTTTTTTGGATAAAATACAAAAAGGTCCCTATAATTTCAAATCATACATTCCAATACCTTGTAGTTTGAACTACTTTAAAGAAATGACAGAAATCGTCTGAATTAATCAGTTTGAGATACAAGCACCTCTTTCGTGAGTATTTACTGGAAACAAATAAAATTTCTGATGATATACCTATCATATCTTTAAAGTTAAATAAAATGTTAAAATGCAGAAAGCCCCTTGTGATTAAACAAATCTACAGAAAAAGCCTCTTATGATTTCAAGTCATGTAATTCGGTATTTCGTGGTTTGAACTAACGTGAAAAATCAACAACAATCATTTAAATTCATGAGTTTGAGAGAAACGTGCCTCTATTGCAAGTGGTTGACCTGGAAAATAATTTTTAAATCAAATGTTTAGCTGATATACCTATTAAACCCCTTAGAACTCATAATATTCTCAAAAACAATCCAAAACTCCTAAATACAATTCATCTTATTTCTATACATAAAATAAATAAAAACTTGCAAATACAACTCACCTTATTTCTGTACAAAAAATAAATGAATATAAATTTTCAAATATAACTTATCTTATTTCTATACATAAAATAAATAAATAAAAACTTCAAAATAAAGTCACCTTATTTCTATACATTAAATAAATAAATAAAAATAAAATTCCACCCCCATGTCTTCCTCCACCACCACTCTCCCCTCCATCACCACCTTTCTTGCATCCCGCTCCCTCTCCTCCTTTCGCAGCCATTTCTTTGCACCATTTCTCCTTCCAATGACCATAATTGGTTGTGGAAGAGAGAGAGAAGAGGTCATGACCAAATCACCCTTTCCTCAAAGCCTATCCTCTCCCTCCTGAGATAAATTTGGTCATAGAAAGAAGGCGAGGATGTGCAGGAAAGGGGTTGCATAGGAAGGGAAGGGGGTGCGTGAGAGGGAAAGGGAGAGGAGGAAAAAGGGGACAAAAGGGATTGTGGTGAAGGGGAAGGGGACGATCGAAGGTGGAGAATGCTAATGACAATAGTCAGTAATCATAGAGGGTTTTTCATAGGTTGGCTTAACAATAAAGTGTTTCTCCATAAATTTACTTAATTAGGATGGTTCTTAGAAAGTTTGTTTTGCTTATATATATTAAGATAATTCTATCATTTCATCTGCCTCAATTAGTTTTAATGATTTTTATTATTGTTTCAAATTAGTTCAAATCATGAGAAATCGGAATGTATGATTTGAAACCATAAAAAGCTTTTCACAGGTTAGCTTAATTACATGGAGTCTTTTTTTATATATAAATTTTTGCCCTTTTTTTAGGCAAAACACCCGTTACGTAGGAGAGGGACACCAGCCTAATCTATATGGCTTATTGACTGTATGTCATGTGTTGGATATTTTAATAAAAAATATCACATATTTATTTTGAATTCAAATGCAATGAGTTACAAATTTTGAAATGAATTTTCAATTACAAGATCACTATTAAAAATGTAACTTATGAGATTTATGTCTTGCATTTGTAACTTATGAAATGATTAGGTTTTATGAATTCATTTAGTGATTTTTTACCGTTATACAATGAATGTAGACTCTTCAATTTGTAACTGAAATATGAGGTGTTAATTCCTATTAATGTTGGTATTTTAATATTCATAATTTCTTAGCCTATATATAAGCCATCTATCAACCAAACCAAAGAGATACTTTGCTATCTCTATACTACCTTCTATTTTTCCTCTACTACTATAAGAGTTTATAGGGCAAAGAACAGTGTTAGTGTGAGGTTTTTGTCTTGCTCCAATAGTGCAGATTGGAGTAGACTACAGTGTGCAAAACGCTGGGTTGTTGTATCCTGGAGGCGACCTGTTGAGACCTACTACACCGGAGGATACTCAGTAGGGGCGCGAATTGTCTTAAAGAGAGCGACCTAGTCCTCGCCTCAACCCATGCCAAATCAACATTTTTATGGTACAATTTATTTGCATTTTAATGCAAGATTAAGGTATGAATTTTTGTTAATTTATTTGTTAAATTTTATTAGAGAAATTATTGTGACTTATATGATTTATTTTGGTCTAGAACCAACAATTTTTAAGATGAATCGCCTCTTCACATAAGATAAGGTTATCATTGCATGTTTTGCTTCTAAATAAGCTAATCATAAAACTAACATCATTCCGACGATAAGAATCTTACATGGTGTATAACATAATCCGGACAAACTTTAATAAACATGATATTTCATGTGAATAGTCATAATTATGGACCAAGGTAAGAAAGGATAATCCATTGATTTCATGTGCTTTAGAGTCCGGTATTAATATTGTGTAATTGCATATAAATAATTTGCAATATATACCTTTGGATCCAAGTTGTCTGTTATTAATAGAATATCATGTATTTGTTTGTTCAAGGTAAACATGATGACAACAAAAAAGTTACTTGCATGACGTCTTTGAATATTAGTAGATCGCGTATAGAAACATTTTATCATCTTTGTGCTTCTAATATATGTTGCATAGAGCAACTATTTTCTCCTAAGCTTGTCATGTTATATAGTGAATTTTCAATGTCTCTTATACTAATGAATTATATCAGTTGAAAAATTGGCATTGACATAAATGATTAACTTGGTGGCAAAGATATATGTCAACATATATCATCAGTAAAATTTAATTTGGAATGAAAATGTACTTCAAGTTGTTAACCAAAATATATATCTAGGGATTTCAAGTTTTTGTGGATATACTAGTTTTGGCTATTTACGTACAAATACGTTAGTAGGATGCTCATCAAAATTTAATTGCTATGCAGTGATACTAGATTGTGAAATATAGTGGCAGCTGATGTTTATGAAAAAAAATTAGTCTACACTTTTAGTAAACAAATTATCTTCTGACTTATTGTATATAGATGTTAATACTGTGCGATACTACACTATTAACTAACTGGATACATTTCCTGTTTAGTTGTCTTCTATGAGAATTAAGTGGGGGCATATGCATTGACTAATAATACTTCATGACTTTGAAGGATAATTATTGATTTCTCTTATTTGAAATACCGTGCATAAAAATAAATAAATAATATAAAGGAGGTTTTGCTAAGTTATTTCTCAAGATGATCTTTTTAAAATTATTTTTGAGTGGAAGAACTCTTACTTTGGCATTGAATATGCTACAAGTTATTGTTGGGTTTTAGGGACACTACGCAGCGGAAAAATAAAAATTTTTCCCTAAAACCATCCAGGAATCACCCTAGATTTTACGTATGATGTACTAAAAGTAGGGTTTTAGGATTACCTTAATCCAAGCGGCGTCTCCCTGCAGCGTTGTTTGAGGATGGTCAGCCCTTGAGCAGTCCAGTCGTCCTGCCTCTACTGATATCCACGCTAGAGCAACCCTGGATCGTCTCACAAACTATGTGTTGAACAGAAAAAGGTGCTAGCCTTCTTACTCTCTTCGAACGTATATTTTTTCTCTCTTTTTGTGATCTGTATCTCAGTCCCCAAAAATCAATTGGAAAAACCGAGAGCTCTATGATGAGAGATATATGATGATATAGAATGATAAGTCTTCTTGTCTGATTCAAAATCAAAAACCGTCAGACTTCTCATCACCCAAGACTCTATCTATCATTATCTGATAGATAAGAGATAACCATTTACTCTTATCTACTCAAATAGGCCTGGGATTAATTTTCTTTTAAAATTAAACCCCGATCATTCACATAGTTTCAATCCAGGATTAAATCTCTATTGCGTGTGACCCAATAGGTCCCGAATGCATTGGTAATAATTATGGTTTAATAATTAGATAAAATAAACGACTTTATTTTATCATAACTTATAATAAATAATTAATCCATAATTATAAATCACGAGCGGTGTCTAGCAATACATCGTGATTGCCCAATTATTCGGAATTAGTCAAGGGAACTTGACCTAACCTTCCGTGAAAAATTACCGTGTAATTATTATCCTTTTACCAAAGATATCCAATTAGTCAGGAATAAGGAATAAGTGCCAATTCCCTGATGACTAATTAAATTTTCTAGTTCCCGAAATTTACCCTTAATTGGGTTAAATTGAAGACATTCTTCAATTTACCTAACAGTCGACTTTAGGGTTAATTTCTCGTTAGTGGCCATCCAGATATCAACTCCTTCTATCAGAGTGGTAAATCCTACCTTGATCACCCATTTTCTTTACGTGCTTCACACTACATCCAACTTCTACACTTTAAGGCACTCTCAAAGAGTAACAAGTAATTAGAGTCAAAATGTAGTGATTCTCACTCAAGATTCTATGGTGATCTCAAGTCGTAGGATCACTTACACAATTTTTCACTAGAGATATACCATTGGCACTAGATAGATATCCTAACGGGATCTCTAAACGGATCACTCCAATGCATTTGTACTTTTCAAATCATCTACACATTAGCCTAAGTATCTTCATACCATAGTTGATGAGAACAACCACTAATTACATTAATTAGAGGCTAACTGTGTACTAGTTTTACTGTACTAAAGATGTCCTATTTCATTAGTACAAAAACTAGGGAATTTTAATAATATTACTATAAATGTGATTGATATCTCATAGTCACCAACTCTTGTGACTATCATCACATTAGTAATATTATAAGGACTTTATCGGTTGTATCTAATATTTAACAGATAAATAAGAAGTTATTAAAATACAAAACATATAATAAGGAATGTATAAAATAAAAAACAAATACATTGTTTTAGGGCATACATTCCAACAGTTATATGTTTTGATTTGTTGAAAAATATGTTTCCATGTACTTATATTAGCTTTGGGAGATTGTCAATATTTTTTTTGTATTTGGTTATGACATTTAGATCCTAAATAACCAAGTTACTTATTACAGACTGCTAGTCATCTAAAATAAATGCCTTCCATACATGATCCACTCAGTGTGAAATTTGCACTATATTCTATAAAAAAATATGATAAATAGTGGGGGCCTATAATTTCTAAGGCTAACATAGAATTTGATTTACGTGATAGTATGCATCACTACATCTCTATCTTGGAAGGAGAAGGATTTTAATGTATTTTAAAATTTGCAATCATTTTGATGTCTCATGTGCAACTCTTGATAAATGTGTTTGAAATAAAACACAATGGTAGCAGAAGCAGTGAAAAATAGAGTGATATCATTCTATTTGCTCAATTTGTGAGTATAACATAATTATTGTTTTTTGAATCTATTCTAACTTTATTTTGAGTAGTGTAGACAAGCATTCACTGAAAAATATGACATGAGGTGAAGGTACTTGAAATATTTTTTGATATTTTTGCAAAAGCAAAAATTATCATGGAGTTTTTTGAGAATGGCTTCTAATGCATCACTAGACTACTGGCCATAGAAAAGAATTAAAAAATTACTTATGAGTAAATATACGCCTACACTATTTGGCAAAAATATATGGATGAGAAATTTTCTCATCGAAGATTGGTTCCATGTATTTGGACCACTAAGAGATTATTTGAAAAAACTCGTGAATATCATATCTTTGTTATTTTATTTGTGTTGAAAAAATAAATCTCAAGCTTGAGTCAAGGATATGATACACATCGAGGGGGATAAGACAAAAGTCTAATATATGTTAAAAATCACCTATGAGGATACAACCACCTAGGAACTGGAGATCCCAAGAACTAGGTTGGAGACAAACGAATCATAGAGTAATTTTGTTGATTAATATGCACTACTTTGATTATTTTGTCTATCCCTATGATGTAAGTGCATTTGTGATCCTATGACGATAAGCGAGGTTGGGATTTTTATTCCCTTAATGAGTTCTATAGCCCTTATGGGTGGGATGTTTAAGTCATAGGAGCATCCTTGATAGACTCACCTATATGAGTGTGGAAGTAGGGCCGCTTCCTATGAGAATTTGGGCTGGTTCTCTAGAGCACTCATGAAAACCGGGATAAAGCACAAGGCCATAAATGTGCTGGCTTATGAAACCTATTTGAGAACACTGAAAGGTTCATGTGTGTGATACGATTTCACGTGCCCTCAAGTAGTCATCGTTTAAAGGTTAAGTCCACTTTGACTCTAGCACGGGAATTGTTGAGCACTAAGTGAAGGTTTAAAGGCATTGCCACCTTCATTATGCATGAATTTTTAATCTTTGCCCTATTAAGTGTTAAGTTTTGAATATTATATTTTTTTATTAAAATAAGTGGGGGATTGTTGGATATTTTAATAAAAAAATCACATATTTATTTTGAATTCAAATGCAATGAGTTACAAATTTTGAAATGAATTTTCAATTACAAGATCACTATTAAAAATGTAACTTATGAGATTTATGTCTTGCATTTGTAACTTATGAAATGATTAGGTTTTATGAATTCATTTAGTGATTTTTTACCGTTATACAATGAATGTAGACTCTTCAATTTGTAACTGAAATATGAGGTGTTAATTCCTATTAATGTTGGTATTTTAATATTCCTAATTTCTTAGCCTATATATAAGCCATCTATCAACCAAACCAAAGAGATACTTTGCTATCTCTATACTACCTTCTATTTTTTCCCCACTACTATAAGAGTTTATAGGGCAAAGAACAGTGTTAGTGTGAGGTTTCTGTCTTGCTCCAATAGTGTAGATTGGAGTAAACTACAGTGTGCAAAAGGCTGGGCTATTGTATCCTGGAGGCGACGTGTTGAGACCTACTATACCGGAGGATACTCCGTAGGGGCACGAATCGTCTTAAAGAGAGCGATCTAGTCCTCGCCTCAACCCATGCCAAATCAACATTTTTATGGTACAATTTATTTGCATTTTAATGCAAGATTAAGGTATGAATTTTTGTTAATTTATTTGTTAAATTTTATTAGAGAAATTATTGTGACTTATATGATTTATTTTGGTCTAGAACCAACATCATGTAACAACACCAGCTCTCTCAGCCCACTTCCCTTCAAGGTTAAGTATGTTTTCACTTCCATATCTTTAATTTTAATTCTAAATATGGGATTTGTGGCATTTGCCTTTGAACGTTTAACAATGCATTGCACTGTCAAAATAAGAAGAAAGACATGTTGGGGAAAACCAAAAAATCAAGATGTATCAAACTTATAAAATATAAAGGCACAACCAATTGGATTGATCACTATTGCCTTTTCTTCCCCTTTCTTCCTTATCATAAGTGTCCTTGCCAACCATTATCGGACTAGAAACTTAAAATTGGATGCACCCTAAATTTCATTTTCAACTTATATTCTAATTATAAACAACAAGTTCTGTAGGAATGCAAATTTTTGTTTTCTATCACTCATAAATCTTTTTATTCATTGTGAAAAGAACTTATTTGTAAGAGCAAAGGTTAAATAAAGAAGCCGTGTTAAATAGAAAGACACTATGTAATCTTTCCACCAAAAAGTTAGAAATACGATAGTTTGGGGAGTTTTTATTAGTTAGTATAAGTGCAGATAAACCTTTTTGACTATTACCTTTTGTCAACTCAACAATTATATTATTCAAATAAGTACTCAAGTGACAAAAGTGGTATACTAGTTCAACTCCGTTGGTCTGTAATAGGTTTACAAATTTTGTTAATTGTAAGGTTTTTTATGTCAGTTCAAGAGACTTTAGTATATTATTTGTGTATCTTTTTTTTCCGTTTTCCTATTCTTTTATATTCTCCTTTTAGGCTTTTACTGAATTGTCTTATATCCTCCTCTGTCTTTTCCCTTTATATATATGTAGTATCTCTCTTTGGAAATAGCTGCCTATATATGTGTTTATGTAAGGTTCCTAGGCATTGCTTGTTTGACGTGTTAGTAAGGACTCATATGACTTTGCATCAATTGTTCTCATTTTACACCCCAAACTTAATATCTTACACAATTTGGACCATAATATTAGTTACTAACAAATACCTAGTTACAATATAATTGCCTGGACGCATTCCAGATTTACCAACTATTCTCACATGCATGAACATGGGAAATTTGTCCGGTTACTAATGTTGCTCAATTTCAAAGCGCCTCTCATCATAATATCTCAATGGCGAGTTGAAGAGTAAGGGGCTAAATTCACCTTTCAAGTTTCAACTAATTATTCTTGACATTATTTGTTCAATACATTTGTACAAAGAACTAATTTAGTATTCATTGTAGATAGATTGGAACATAGCTAACTTCCTCCGCCTCTGTCATTCATACTTATGTTTTCAAATCTTACCATTTACCAGAAGAGCGCCTTCTAAATTTTGGAAACTTCTTTTAACCCCTATAAAATTTTAGAATAGTTATATGAAGGCTTCTCTTGTTCTCTTAAAATCTTAATCTAATACTATATATTGGTTAATTTCCTTCACTTTTTCTTATTGAAAAATTCAATATTTATTTTTTTAAGAGTTGCAAAATATTTATATTTAATTTTCAAGAGTTTCTCCCATTCCCCAAAAACCCCCCACACTTCATATATTGCCAGCTCTCCTACTGCATTATCGTATCACTACTACCATACAATATATTTTCTGAAAAATTGATCAAGTTGTTTAATTATAAGCCGATGTGGAATTGTTTAAACGTACAGGAGCAATAGGTGGAACGCTCTAGTACATGTAAGTTGCAATCCATACCATGCATTAAGAGGCGGTCCGTGCCTTGTCTATGGGTTGGGACTAGGGGTCCAAACATGGTTGTCAAGAAAACTCGTTTGGAACACTTTTGTTGAAAAATATAGGATATAATTTTATTACTTTCGAATATAATTCATTTTTACAGAAAAATCAAAGAAGATTACTTAGTTGATTTAAATATTGACAACACATTGGGGGAGGCAAAGTGACAAATTTTGATTTAAAAATTAGGGCTTCATTTATAAGTTTTAGAAAACTTTAAGGGGCCTATATAGATTTTACAAATTATAGGGAGGGGAGGCGTTGGTTGCCCCTGCCCAACCTCTGTAAATCCATCCTTAATGACTAACCATAATAAAAGGAAAAATGATGCAAATAGTCTCTCACATATTGCATTTACATCTTTTTAGCCCTTCACTTTTAAAATGATGAAAATTCATGCTTCAGATAAACAAAATGTGTGATTTTAGTTCCTATATCCATTTTGATGACTTTTTAGTTAGAAAAAGGTCATGTGCTACCATGCGATAATGATTTTAGGGGTAAAATAGGTAAAATAGACATCACACCCTATTCTCACCAAAATACACCACATCTAGTAAAACTAATAATTAAGAAAAAGTTTAACTATTTTTTGAAAATTCCAAAGAAGAAATTTAACCCTAAAAATAATATTTAAAAAATGGAAAAGTGAGGATAAAATTTGCAATGAAAAAAAAGTCGATGAAATATTAAAAAAATGTAAAATATATAAAAAAGTAAAAGAAGAACACATAGAGAACAAAAAAAGAGCACATAGGACATGTGTTTGGACTTCAGATTTGCAGTCATTCTGATATGGAAAATTCAGAAATTTAATTTTTAGTTGAAAATAGGATATAATATCTGTTTTGCCCTTGAAATTATCATTACGTGGTGGCACATGACATTTCCTAGCCAAAAAGCGCTTGAAATGAGTGTAAGGAACAAAATTTACATTTTGAATACGTGAAGGATGAATTTACTTCATAATGAATGAAAAAAATACAATTATAATATGTGGCGGACCATTTATGCGATTTTCCCTTTAAAACTTGGCTCGGAGAATTGGCCCATATTGTGTGAAGTCCAGAGGCCAATTTCTTACACATTTGAGTTTCTCATGCACCATTGAAAAGTGATTGTTGGAGTTAGAATTTAGAGGCACTTGATGGCGTGATTTGGGGCATATTTAGATTCAATTGGTTATGATTAAATTGTGCGTGGAAATTTGAAGAAATGTATAAGTAACTTTAGATGAAGTATAAAGAACCATAAAAAAAGGATGAATTTATTTGGAAAATTTTTTTTGGACATTCTTAAAATATGTTTTCTCATTACTTATTATTTTCTTACTATTTTTTAATCTCACATATATCATATGATTAATAGCATTGAACGTCTATGATAGGATGATTAGACTTCTTTAATGGGGTGATTTGCACTTTGCCACCTAGTACTATTTCCCAAGCACTTCTTTACCGCAACTTGGCAGTGAAAGTGAGATTTGACCGTTATATAATGCCTTAATTTCAAATGTGGCCCTCATTTTAACGTTAACTTGCAAT
The DNA here is from genome assembly GCF_036785885.1 of Coffea arabica. Lineage (NCBI taxonomy): Eukaryota > Viridiplantae > Streptophyta > Magnoliopsida > Gentianales > Rubiaceae > Coffea > Coffea arabica. The sequence goes on along the minus strand of NC_092316.1, from coordinate 13,757,789 downwards.
TTCCCATGAATTATAACCTTATCATAAAGAAGAAGCATGCTATTGATGTCTGCACAAACATATGATACTGTTTATATATACATGTCCTAATTGTGGATAATTTGCAGTTGTCATATCGCAGTCTCGGGTTATCCAGAAGTGCCTGCAGAAAATTTAACCAGACAGACCTCAGAGCATCTTAGATGAAATGATTATGCTGCAAATGCAATACAAATGCCAAAACTTATGCATTTTAACTCAGACACATATTTTCATGTGCGATAACTTCCTTCTTTTTTCAGGTTGATGAGTTTGAGAAATTACTGATTATCAGTGATACTTAAGATTGGTAGAGAGTGGAGCACTCAGAAATCTCTCTTTCAAAATAATACTACTCAATTGAAAAAAGACAGGCTCTAGAAACAAGAAAGAAACATTGCATTAGAACATGAATCTTAATTTTCATGGATGATCATGTGCTTGAGACACGACTAGAGTTCAGCTTGCTTATGCTTTAATATCGCTTTGAGTAAGCATCTATTTTGCTTTCTTTGCTCATTGCTTTTGCACATGGGGATTTCCTGTTCTATTTGTGAAGCTCATGATTCAGTAACGAGCCCTTTGACGTATGAATGATTTATTCCTTATTGCAGCCGACTGTGGCTGCCATAGAAGCAGGGAAAGACATTTGCTTGGCCAACAAAGAGACGTTAATTGCTGGGGGTCCTTTTGTACTTCCTCCTGCGCACAAGCACCAAGTGAAGATTCTTCCTGCAGATTCAGAACATTCTGCCATTTTCCAGGTTTGCACCTATGTATTTTGCTGTGTCCTGTATGCTAAGACTGGGAATCAGTTGCTTTTAGGTCATACTTTGAATTGATAATTGTTAAGTTCAAAGTCGTCTTGTTTATTCAGTTGTCATTTCCCTTTATCTCCCCTGAAATCTTGAAAAAAATACTTGCTAACAAAAAGACCTAAAATGTGCTTCAGTGTATACAAGGTCTGCCTGAGGGTGCTCTCCGACGTATCATTTTAACAGCATCTGGTGGTGCTTTCAGGTATGATACATAAATTTCTATGGAAGATTTTGCAAATGATCGTTAAATTTATTAGATACTGAATTTACTTCCAAAGCTTGTGGAGTTTTTGATGTTTATAACTAGGAGAAATTATCCTCCAGCTTTCCAATCTCAGCGTGCAAATTTAAGTTCATATAAACTTGGGTTCTCATATTTTTCTTCTGAGAGTTAAATGTTCTGAATCAATGCAGCTTTTGAAGTTGCACATTATTCTAGTTTTGCATTAGGTCGACCTAAATTCGAGATATTTGTGGTGTCTTTTTCTACAGATTAGTGAAGAGCTGTAAAATTTCATATGAATGCTCTTAAAAATCACTTAATTCCTACACAAAAAGCAAAATAAGCTCTCATGCCTGGAACAAAGAAAAAACTCCATCTCCTGTTTTTTCTCTCAGTTTCTGTTTGTGTTTGAAATTTAGTTCTCTTTTCTTATTGCTGGAGTTGTTGAACTGAAATTTAGTTTCTATACATCATGAAAAAAACTGCACATCTGTTTTCTCTCTCAGTTTCCATTAGTGTTTGAAATTTTGTTCTCTTTTCTCATTGCTGGAGTTGTTGAACTGATATTTGCAATCTGTTATGCTATCAACACCAGGGATTGGCCAGTTGAGAAATTGAAAGATGTTAAAGTAGCAGATGCGGTGAAGCATCCTAACTGGAACATGGGAAAAAAGATTACAGTGGATTCTGCCACATTATTCAATGAGGTGATTTTCTGGACTTTTTTCTCGCGTACTCACCTGACCATGACAACTGTTTCTTCTTGAACTTTCTCATGAACCCCAACGAACCAAAATATTCGGATAGCTTTGTCATGGAGCATTTTTTCTTTACAGGGACTTGGAAGTTATTGAAGCCCATTATCTTTATGGGGCCACTTATGACAACATTGAAATCGTTATTCATCCCCAATCTATCATCCACTCAATGGTTGAAACACAGGTATAACCCTCTTGTGTACCATCATTATATTTTCTCAAGAGTTGAGCTAAAGTAAGGTTCTTGCTTTGCAAGGTTATTTACTCTTAATGGTTGACTTAAACATTTTCCACACATTTGTTGTTATTGCAGGATTCATCGATATTGGCACAATTAGGATGGCCTGACATGCTGTTGCCCATTCTTTACACAATGTCCTGGCCAGACAGAATTTACTGTTCTGAGATAACTTGGCCACGCCTTGATCTTTGCAAGTAATTTTCCTTTTGGTTTTCTGTTTATCATTTTGAATTTATTTAACAATTTTAAAGTTTTCTGATATCACAAATGCTAGATAGTTCCACTTCTCTACCTTTACATTGACCAAATTTTGTACAGTATATAACTTAGAGAACTCATGATTCAGGCTTGGGTCCCTGACATTTAAAGCCCCAGATAATGTCAAGTATCCATCAATGGAACTCGCATATGCTGCCGGGCGAGCAGGAGGGACCATGACTGGAGTTCTCAGCGCTGCTAATGAGAAAGCTGTCGAAATGTTCATCAATGACCAGTACGTCTCCTTCAATATATATATTTTTTAACATATCAACCACAAGGTTCTATTTCTTCCTTGTGGCTGCTTCACTTGCAACTAACCGTTCTCACTAATATTTGCCATTCGACCAATCGTCACACAATAACATAGAAAGTTCGATATTTTGAGGAGTATCTATCTTCAGAAAGTACAGGCGTACAGCCTATATAGACAGTTCACTTCACCCTTTGGCCTTGGACAGGAGCATTTATCAAATTGACGTCATTTTCATGCTATCTACACCTTGTCATTTTCATGTATTGTGTACCATTTCCTGTTTCAGAATCGGCTATCTGGACATTTTCAAGGTTGTGGAGCTAACATGCAACAAGCATCAAGCAGAATCGGTGTCCTCCCCATCCCTGGAGGAAATTGTACATTACGATTTGTGGGCACGTGACTATGCAGAAACTTTGCAATTCTCTGCTGGCTTAAAGCCTGCTCTTGTATAAGGAACAAGGCGGCTTTGATGCAAATCAGAGGTATCTCTTCTCATTGTATTGGCAAATCTTGCCTAAATTTGATATATGGGATGGTGGAGAATGATGCTCTTGTATCATAGATTTCAGGGATGAACTGCATGAGCATCTCTAATGTTCCATCATTACAGATTACAAATGTCTTTTCCTGCTTTCCTTAAGCCTGTGAAGCATAGAGATCTCAAAGATTAGTGTTAAAGAAAACATTGTGTGGGGAAACTTAAGAATCTCTTCAACGTTAAAAAAAAAAAAATGCAAGCACATATTTTCACGCACAAACACAAACGCACACTTTACAGAGCATTTGTTGAAGAAAAATGTAGTAAATTCGAAGTTCCAGTCGAAATGAAAATCACCTTCATTTCTCTAATTTGAAGCTTTTTTCCTTTTTGTCTTTGTTCTACAAGTTGTTGCCTTCTTATTATCAGCTCATTGAAATTGAATAAGTTCAAATTGTAGAATTGCAGGAAAACGTTAAAGGAAACAAAATATGCACAAGTAACAATTTCCTTTTTTGAAAATTGAAACAGTTGAAACGTAAATTAAAATAGTTCCTTTTTTTCAGCGTTGGTTTAATCCAGACTACCGAGAGATGAGGGCAAAACTAGACAATCACAAAAGGGACTTATGAAATGCAAAACTCCTGTTCTCTGAGGCTTTCAAATTTTGCACTTATTCAAGAAGGCTGAAAATGGGCACAACGCTTAGGAAGTTATGTCAAGAAAACAAGGAAAAAGCTCATCCACAAGTTATTGATGGTTAGGACACCGAAATGGACAAGATAATCACTAGATTTAGGAAGGGTAAAACTCCATACCATTGCATAGACTTTTCATCAAACACAATTTCCGAATTAGGAGACTTAATATTGACAATATATCACAAGATGAAATTAGGAAGGCAATCCTTGCAACTGATGAGACTTCAAGGTGGACAACATCACAAATCAAGTTAGAAAAAGCATGACTGCAGGCAACTACCTAGATTTGCTTGCAGACTAAAAAGGAAAAAAAAAATTAGCTACGGAAAGTTTCGCAATGCAGAAGAATTTGAGCTGTCTACCACTTCTTCTACCTCCCAATGTATAAAATGCAGATGTAAAAACATAGAAAATTGGAAGACTGTTTCATCTATTATATATAAAAAAGGAAAGACTTTAATACAACTGGTGGGTGTCAAACCACCAAAAATAAAATTTATATTAGACCTACTACCAAAACTGAATGAGTATAGTGGTGAGTAGGGTCGTCTCCTCAGGGAACAGGTAGGCAAATCACACAGGAAAATGGGGGGGATTTTTAGCAGTAGTACCAACTAATTAAAAAGAAATAAAAACTGAAATTTAAAGTTGATTAAGATAGCAGGAACCAAACTACACAAATAACAATTAATTAAAACAATCTAGTCAAGGAATTAATCTTGGCACCGAAGCACACAACTGATCACAGATACACGGGACAATTCATATACTCACGAATAAACTGGTTATAGTGGTCAAGCGACGCGCCCAACCACCAATCTTTCCTTAATTTTATGGTAGTCAAGAGACGCTCATAAACTACCCTCTTGTGACTAGACAACCTCAGAAATGCTCACAGGATTTAATGTAGCCACAGCATTAGGAATTAGAAAGACCCAATTCTAGATGACAAACACACATGCGGGTTTATTTAGGCTAGATTAATTATCCCCACGATCCAAATTAAACCGCTTGCGAAGCGATGAAATTGTCTCGTTTGCCACTAATCAAGATGTTTAAAGGCTACGCGCCAACATCCTAATTGGCTATCAATTATTTAGACAATCGAATAACAGGCCTAATTATCCAATAAATCTAAACAATAATAATTCAGGGAAAAATAGAGAATAATCAAATACCCATGAACATATAAATTAAAAATAAAACAATTAAAACGATCTCACAGTTATGGTGCTCCAATCCTTGATTTATTCCTCAATTAGATAAAAGAACTAGCCTTGCCGCATAATCATCAAGCAATTTGGAGTTTTCATGGAGTTTTTGTTGATTCAGGAAGTAGTAAAAGATGTCGGCTGCTATTTTCTACTTGCGTTCAAAAAGAAAAAGAAGAAAAGAAACAAAGAGACAAGTCCAAGACAGAAGATGCCCTAGTCTATTGCTGCCTTTTTATTTATAGTGTTGCCGCCGCTTCTCTTTGCTTGTTGAATTGGAATTTGTTTCCCACAAGGATTGTTTCCTTATTTCCCTCATTGGATTGTTGCCAAAAGTCCTCTTCGAATTCTATTTCCTCTGCTACTTAAAGGTCTTCGCAGCACTTGCTTTCTCCTGTGTTTCCCAAAAGGATTCCTTTTTCTTACTTTCTTAGTTGTTTGTTGCCAAAAGACTTCTTGCTTTTAAGGTTTCCTGATCTCACGCATGGTAAAAAGGTATCTTCCAATCAGAATGGTTGTTCCAGGGCTTGGGCCCGTGATCCGGTTTTTTCACGCAACTCTGTGTCGTCTGGCGTAGGCACGCCAGAGAAGCAAGAGTCTTCTGGATTTTTGCCTCCCTTTTGTCACTTTCAACACTAATTGCCTGTAATTAACACCAATACTAATTATGAGCAGAAATCCAATACTTTGCATACTATACTGCCAAAATTAAGACCAAATAACCACAAATAAAATGCATAATTATATCCCTATCAAATTCCCCCACACCAAGACAATGCTTGTCCTCAAGCATTTCAAACTTTAAATACACAACCAAGCGAGCAAACATTTTGCAGCAGTTGAATTCAAAACAATGGCTATTAATCAAAGCAACTATTGCCAATGTATGATTTAGATAACTGTCAAGTACTGATGACAAATTTTACGGGATAACTCTCCAACTAGCTTTTAAAACCAATGACTCTTTCAAATCCAGACTAACCAATCTAAGAATAGAAAATATCCAACCAACATTCTTTAATAACTGGTCCAACCATTAAGCAAAATCTCAACATAAAGACTCATGGATTCGCAGGCAATACAATTATTCGCATACTTTCATGCTCGTATACTTTTTTTTTCATTTTTATTTATTTTTTCTCTGTTTCGTTTCCCTTTTTTCCTTGAAGGAAGTGCTTAGTCTTGAGCCATTCAAGTCTTTTGACGTGAACTCCGACATCTCTTCAATGAAGGAGCCCGGTTACTCAACTTAAACCGCTTAAAGACCACATACTCATAGTTATCGCTGCTTTTTGACGCGAAAATCGACACTTTAGGTGAAGACTCCCGGTTACTAGTCAATGATAACCAGTGGAGTATAGCCGAATGTTATTCACAAATAAACACCCAAGTAAAATTAAAACCATGCAAGCCTGCTTCATTTCCTTAACATGGAGAACTAAGATTAATAGTTGAACCAGTTCACACAAAAATGTCAGAAAAATATTTACAATGCCTAGAAAAGTTAACCAAAAGAAATTGCAAGATTCACAAAATCTCAAATATTTACCAGAGAGTCATCCTAAAATTTTACCATATCATACTTAACATATTATCATCTAAAACCATAACAATAGTTAAATTTGAAAATCAAGCCATTGCTTATCAAGGCTAACCACAAAAATCCAAAAGGCATGGTAAAGGTTTTTTTTTTTTTTTTTTTTTTTTTGTAGAAGGAAAAGCAATAAGAAGGAAAAGCTAGACTACTCCCCCCACACCTAAAGTCTACATTGTCCTCAATGTAAGAATGAAAAGTTGAAGTCAAGTGAAGGGAGCAAAAAACTTCCCTGAATGAATAAAAACTGCAGCAAAACACCATGGTAGAGGAGGTGTCAGGGACTGGCAGCGTGGAGCCTCCGACGGTAGTGTGGTGTAGCGTTGCTTCAGATGGAAGTGGAAGTCTTCAATCCAAGCCTGTGTCCCCAGAGTAGACCAGAGTTGCTGTAAGGCGTGCCCACGCCTTATAAGGCAGAGTCTTCTGCCCAAGCATTTCTACGCTTTTCATGGAGTCACTTATAGGGCGTGGGCATGCCTTGTAAATCCAAGTCTCCTGCCCAACACCAAAAAAAACACTTGCAATGAAACAAAACAACCCAAAATCAACGAAAAACGAAAGAGAACTATAACAAAAATTGGAGGCCTTGGGTTGCCTCCCAAGAAGCGCCTTTCTTTAACGTCTTTGGCTAGACGACTCCACAGTGAGCAATTAGGCATAGATAGGATCTATCAAGTGTACCTCTTCCAAAGTGCCAATGTCTGAAACATCAACAAACAGTTTTAAACGATGACCATTAACTGTAAAACTCTTATTAGTCTCTAAACTCTGGATTTCAACCACACCATTAGGAAAAACATTGACTACCACATATGGTCCAATCCAACGAGATTTTAACTTACCTGGCATGAATTTCAACCGTGAATTGAACAAGAGTACCTTTTGTCCTGGGAAAAAGTGTTTCGCATGCAATAGGCGGTCATGAAACTGCTTGGTACGCTCTTTGTACAAACGTGCATTGTCATATGCTTCAAGACGAATTTCCTCCAACTCCTGGAGTTGGAGCTTTCTCTCTTTGCCATCTCTATCCGCATGGAAATTGCCTTGCTTGACTGCCCAGAATGCACGATGCTCAATAGCCACAGGTAAATGACACATCTTACCAAACACCAACCTATATGGGGACATTCCAATGGGCGTTTTATACGCGGTTCGATATGCCCACAAAGCATCATCCAATCGCAAGCTCCAATCCTTACGGTTGGGGTTAACCGTTTTCTCCAATACGCTCTTGATCTCTCGATTGGAGACTTCAGCTTGCCCATTGGTCTGAGGATGATATGTTGTACTCACACGATGGTGCACTCCATATTTTCCCATGAGAGCTGCAATGGTGCGATTGCAGAAATGGGTACCTTGATCACTGATGATGGCTCTCGGCACCCCAAACCTACTAAAAATGTGAGATTTGAGAAATCCTACAACAACTTGAGAATCATTAGTCTGGGTAGCCTTTGCTTCTACCCATTTCGATACATAGTCAACTGCTAACAGAATATACAAAAATCCAAAAGAGCTAAGAAAAAGTCCCATAAAGTCCATACCCCAAACATCAAACACTTCACAAAATAACATAGGCACTTGAGGCATTTCATCCCTATGAGACAAACTTTCAAATTTTTGACATTTTTCACAGCTTTTACAAAATGTATAAGCATCACGAAACAATGTTTCCCAATAAAAGCCACAATCAAGGATTTTTCTAGCAGTTCTCTTAGGTCCAAAATGGCCACCACATGCATAATTATGACAATGAGCAAGGATAGAAGGAGTTTCACTTTCAGGTACACATCTACGAATAATTTGATCAGAGCCTATTTTCCACAGATATGGCTCGTCCCAAATATAGTATCGGGAATCATGGACTATCTTATCTCTCTTACTTTTACTCATGCCAATAGGGAATTTATGACTGACCAAAAAGTTCACAATATCTGCATACCAAGGTTCCTTACCTTTGAGATAGAAAAGATGTTCATCAGGAAATACCTCAGATATGGGAACTGCTTCCTCTTCTCTTATCAACCTACTCAAATGGTCAGCTACTGAATTATCCACCCCTTTCCGATCCTTGATCTCTCAGTCAAATTCTTGCAGCAAGAGCACCCAACGAATGAGTCTTGGCTTGGACTCCCTTTTTGACAAGAGATACTTCAAAGCTGCATGATCAGAGTAAACCGTTACTTTTGACCCCAATAGATATGATCTAAATTTCTCAAAAGCGAAAACAATGGCTAGAAGCTCCTTCTCCGTGGTGGTGTAGTTGCATTGAGCTGGTGTCAATGTTTTTGACGCATAGTATATCACGTGATTACACTTCCCACTCCGCTGTCCAAGCACAGCTCCTACGGCATACTGACTGGCATCACACATGAGCTCAAAGGATAGCTTCCAGTCTGGGGGTTGGATGATTGGTGCCGTGGTCAACATACCCTTGAGTGTGTCAAAGGACAATTTGCAATCATCTCCAAAGTTGAATGGCACCTCCTTTTGAAGCAGGCGAGACAATGGTTGAGCAATTTTTGAAAAATCTTTTATGAAACGCCTGTAAAAACCTGCATGGCCTAGAAAACCACAAATATCCTTGACATTAGTAGGGTAAGGTAGACTAGTGATCAAATCAATTTTAGCCTTATCTACCTCAATACCCCTTGATGAAACAACATGGCCCAAAACTATGCCTTCCTTAACCATGAAATGACATTTTTCATAATTAAGAACCAAGTTTGTTTCAATGCATCTTTTCAAAACCTTTGTTAAATGGTCTAGGCACTGATCAAAAGAATCACCGTATACTGTAAAATCATCCATGAAAATTTCAATGCAATTATCAATCATATCAGAAAAAATACTCATCATGCATCTTTGAAATGTTCCAGGAGCATTACACAAACCAAAAGGCATACGGCGATATGCAAAAGTTCCAAAAGGGCAGGTAAAAGTGATTTTATGTTGGTCCTCTTGAGCAACAATAATTTGATAATATCCAGAGTAACCATCTAAAAAGCAAAAGAAACACTTACCTGCCAACCTCTCAAGCATTTCATCAATAAATGGGAGTGGAAAGTGGTCTTTCCGAGTTGCGGCATTTAACTTCCTAAAGTCAATGCACATTCTCCACCCATTTTACAATCTCATTGGCACTAACTCATTCTTTTCATTTTTCACCAACGTGATTCCAGTCTTCTTGGGAACAACATGGACTGGACTTACCCACTGGCTGTCAGAAATAGGAAAAATAATTCCTAATTCTAAGAGCTTGAGAATCTCTTTCATCACCACCTCCTTCATTGCAGGATTGAGCTTGCGTTGATGCTCTCTCACGGGTTTTATGTCCGACTCCAAAAGGATGTGATGCATGCAAATGGATGGATTGATGCCTTTGATGTCTGCTAACGTCCATCCAATTGCTGGTTTAAATTCCCGTAAGACCCGTAAGAGCCTCTCTTCTTGTAACGCAGTTAAATCATTGGCAATGATTACAGGCAAAGTCTTGTTATCTCCCAAGTAAGCATATTTCAAATGCTCGGGCAGTTCCTTCAATTCCACATTAGGTGCCTGTTGAATAGAAGGTAGAATCCTTTCATTAGAAGTGGGTAATGGTAGAAAAGAATTTTCAAACCTGCCTGGAAGCGGATGTAGTGAATGTAAGGACATGATAGCTTCTTTGACTTCCTCCTCCTCCATGTCGTCCACTTCCAAATTGGTCTTGCCTTGTTGTAAGACAAAGTCCAACTTGTCCCTCATGAAATTCTGTTCAAAATTCTCTTGCACAATGGTGTTAGTCATGCCAACAAAATTTACAGATTCAGTATCCACAGGATGCTTCATTGCATAAAAAAATATTAAAAGTGACCTTTTCTCCATCAAATTCCACAGATAAAGTCCCTTCATGTACATCTATTTTAGTCCTTGCTGTACTCATGAAGGGTCTACCCAAAAGAATCACTGTTGAATCAGTACAGTATGCAGCATTCATATCAACAATGTAAAAATCCACAGGAAAAATGAATTTATTGACCTTTACTAGAACATCTTCAACTAGGCCCTCAGGGTAGACATTCGACCTATCAGCTAGTTGAATGATTACCCTAGTTTCTTTGAGGGGTCCTAAATTCAAAACTTTAAAAATTGAGAGAGGCATGACATTTATTGAAGCACCTAAGTCAAGCATGTGTTTTTCAATTCTTTGATTGCCAATTATGCATGGTATAGTAAACATACCTGGATCCTTGCATTTCTGGGGCAACTTCCTTTGAAACATCGCTGAGACATTCTCCCCCACCTTCACCTTGTCATCCAGACTCAACTTATTGCGGTTAGTGCATAAGCCCTTCAAAAATTTAGTATATTTAGGCAATTGCCTAATAGCATCCAATAAAGGAATATTGATCTCCACTTTCCTGAAGGTGTCAAAAATCTCTTGCTCAGATTCTTCCTTTTTGGCTCTTGTAAACCTGCCAGGAAAAGGAGGAGGAATGTCAACTTTCTTTGAGACTTCAGAGGATTGTTTCTCATCTTCCTCTTCCCCCTTCCTGGGCACTTCTTCTTCTTTGGCGTGGGCACGCCTAGGAGACTGTACCTCCTTGCCACTCCGTAATTGCATTGCACTGGCATTCTCCTTGGGATTAGGAATTACTTGAGATGGTAACTTTCCTCTATTACTATTTTCCAGGTTGCTCATGGAAGTTGCCAATTGAGACATCTGTACTTCCAAATTCCTAATGCTAGCACGAGTCTCTTGTTGAAATCTGTGAGACTCCTGCTGAGATCTTTGAGCCTCTTGCTGTAATTGACTCGTGCTTTGCGCCAGTGACTTCACCATATCTTCAAGAGACATGTTTGAATTGGAAGTGGATGGTTGTTGCACTGGTGGCCGTGGCTGGAAATGTTGTTGAAAGCCAGGGGGTTTTGAAGCATAGCTAAAGTTAGGATGATTTCGCCACCCTGGATTGTAAGTGGGTGCAAAAGGATCATTCCTTCGTGAAGGTGGTCCAGAAAAATCTTCCACTATGTTGGCTTGTTCAGATGAATCCTCCTGGAGAGTTGGGCACATGTCAGTCATGTGTCCGGGAGCAGCACAGATACCACAAGTCTTCACAGATTGTAATTGCCCTCTTGCCATTTGACATACCAGAGAGGTAAGCTCAGATAGTTTATCCTCTAAGTCAGAGTGATTCACTTCATTGACCCTTCGTATTGCTCCATCAGCTCTCACTCCAAATTGTTGGGAATTTTCAGCCATGGTGGAGATCAATAACGTGGCTTCGTCTGTGGTCTTGTTAACCAGAGCACCGCCACTGGCTGCATCTAACATGCTCCTATCCATGGGTGATAATCCCTCGTAGAAATATTGTATTAAGAGCTTATCAGGGATTTGATGATGCGGGCAGCTGGCACACAGTTGTTTAAAGCGCTCCCAGTACTCATATAGAATTTCCCCATTTGCCTGCCTAACTCCATATATTTCTTTCCTTATATTGGCGGCTCTAGAGGCAGGGAAAAATTTCTCGAGGAATCTTCTCTTCAATTCTTCCCACGTAGTGATGGATCCAGATGGCAGGTAAAATAACCAATCTTTAGCCTTATCTGCCAAAGAGAAAAGGAAGGCTCTCAACTTGATGTGGTCCTCAGTGACTCCTTGAGATTTCATTGTGGAGCACACCACATGAAATTCCTTCAAGTGTTTATGTGGGTCTTCACCTGCAATACCACGAAAAGTAGGAAGTAAGTGAATAAGACCAGATTTAAGCTCAAATGCCTCTTCCGTGTTAGGAAATGTAATGCATAATGGCTGCTGGTTCACGTTAGGAGTTGCCAACTCCTTCAAAGTTCTTGGGGCTGCCATTGCTACTCGGGGAATATGCACTTCTTCTTTTTCAGATTCACTTGATGAATCACTGGAAACAAACTCTTGCTTAGATTCTGAAGGTGACGTTGAATCTTGTTGCTTACGCAACTTTGCCTCCTTGGTCAACCTTCTTGCAGTCTTCTCAATCTCTGGATCAAATTCTAATTCTCCTATACGAGAAGATCGAGGCATAAAATAAATAAAAATAAAAATAAAAACTAAAGCCTGTGTAATAAGTCACTTAAAACACCAGTTCCCCGGCAACGGCGCCAAAATTTGGTGGGTGTCAAACCACCAAAAATAAAATTTATATTAGACCTACTACCAAAACTGAATGAGTATAGTGGTGAGTAGGGTCGTCTCCTCAGGGAACAGGTAGGCAAATCACACAGGAAAATAGGGGGGATTTTTAGCAGTAGTACCAACTAATTAAAAAGGAATAAAAACTGAAATTTAAAGTTGATTAAGATAGCAGGAACCAAACTACACAAATAATAATTAATTAAAACAACCTAGTCAAGAAATTAATCTTGGCACCGAAGCACACAACTGATCACAGATACACGGGACAATTCATATACTCACGAATAAACTGGTTATAGTGGTCAAGCGACGCGCCCAACCACCAATCTTTCCTTAATTTTATGGTAGTCAAGAGACGCTCATAAACTACCCTCTTGTGACTAGACAACCCCAGAAACGCTCACAGGATTTAATGTAGCCACAGCATTAGGAATTAGAAAGACCCAATTCTAGATGACAAACACACATGCGGGTTTATTTAGGCTAGATTAATTATCCCCACGATCCAAATTGAACCGCTTGCGAGGCGGTGAAATTGTCTCGTTTGCCACTAATCAAGATGTTTAAAGGCTACGCGCCAACATCCTAATTGGCTATCAATTATTTAGACAATCGAATAACAGGCCTAATTATCCAATAAATCTAAACAATAATAACTCAGGGAAAAATAGAGAATAATCAAATACCCATGAACATATAAATTAAAAATAAAACAATTAAAACGATCTCACAGTTATGGTGCTCCAATCCTTGATTTATTCCTCAACTAGATAAAAGAACTAGCCTTGCCGCATAATCATCAAGCAATTTGGAGTTTTCATGGAGTTTTTGTTGATTCAGGAAATAGTAAAAGATGTCGGCTGCTATTTTCTACTTGCATTCAAAAAGAAAACGAAGAAAAGAAACAAAGAGACAAGTCCAAGACAGAAGATGCCCTAGTCTATTGCTGCCTTTTTATTTATAGTGTTGCCGCCGCTTCCCTTTGCTTGTTGAATTGGAATTTGTTTCCCACAAGGATTGTTTCCTTATTTCCCTCATTGGATTGTTGCCAAAAGTCCTCTTCGAATTCTATTTCCTCTGCTACTTAAAGGTCTTCGCAGCACTTGCTTTCCAATTCCAATTAGTTTCCAATTCTCCTGTGTTTCCCAAAAGGATTCCTTTTTCTTACTTTCTTAGTTGTTTGTTGCCAAAAGACTTCTTGCTTTTAAGGTTTCCTGATCTCACGCATGGTAAAAAGGTATCTTCCAATCAGAATAGTTGTTCCAGGGCTTGGGCCCGCGATCCGGCTTTTTCACGCAACTCTGTGTCGTCTGGCGTGGGCACGCCAGAAAAGCAAGAGTCTTCTGGATTTTTGCCTCCCTTTTGTCACTTTCAACACTAATTGCCTGTAATTAACACCAATACTAATTATGAGCAGAAATCCAATACTTTGCATACTATACTGCCAAAATTAAGACCAAATAACCACAAATAAAATGCATAATTATATCCCTATCAATTTGCTAAAATGAACAGTCAATATGAAGCCTTTAACACAACCATATCTTTTTAAAAAAAAAAAAAAAGAAGGAAAGACTTTTTAATTTATTATATAAAAAAGCAAGGGTAGATTACACTTTACGTCTTGTATTTTAGTACTTTTCCATATAATTCTTCTATAGTTTAGAAAGTTATACATCATTTGAACTAAAATATCAAATTGATGAAATCATCGTGTTTTAACGAACCAGTTGAAACTTCAAGATATTCCTTATTTAGAAACTAACATGGTTGAAGTAGTCAAGATATGTAAATGCAGTATACATTATACTTTAATCCCCTATAATCTAGTCCTATTTCACATCATCCTTTTATTGTTTTTAAAATTTATTCGTAACCCTCCTATGGCTAGTGAATAATTTCTATCTTGACATTGGAGTACTTTTGACAATTAATTGCAGATTTTAAACTTTTACACTCGTTAACAACTACAAAGCAATAAGACTGAGGTGGCCTTGGTCAAATGATTAAGGTTAAGGCTTTAGGACCTAGAAATTTTGGGTTCAAATCTCCATACTCCTTTCCCATTTCTTAAATTCTATCCTTCCTCAATTCCCATTCCCCTTTTCCATTTCTTAAATCTTACCTTTCCCCTCTTGCTGGAAAAATTTTTTCCTAATAAAACTATGACCTCAAAAAACCGTCAGAGCTCTATAGATGTATAGAGCTAGGAATGCCCTGTTCAGCATAAAGGTTTAAAGCTTCCTCCAATGATTTGAAACCTTTCCGTCCAGCCACCATACTCAACTAATAAAAGCATATGCATTGTCTGTCACTTAACTAATACAGGAGTAGGTTATTTGCTGTAAAGAAATACAATTTAATCAGTTGAGTAATCATTTTAGCTAAAGGAAAATTCTAGATATCAAATTAGGGAGCTTTAATTTAAATAGTTTAGTTGCAAGTGCCCTGTTTGCTCTTATCTTAGAAAGGAGAAGCACAATGATTTCCATCCTTTGATTTAGTTATATTTTCGAGTCATCAAACCTTTACTAAAACCACGCTTGTAGATAATCAATCATACACAAGAAACCGAATAATGCAAAAAACCTAACTTTCAAGGTGGCCAGGATTTAATGAAGCAAAAGCCCGGAGCTCTGGATTTTTGTCAAATATAGCCATGCCATATTCTTTTAAGGTTACCCATGCTTCAATCCCATCACCGCTTTTTGTATCCATTACCCAAGCTATACGTTCGACTCTGGATCCTTATATATTTCTGTTTTCACGGCCGACGAAAGACCAAATGGGCTTTCCCCATCGAAAATCAACTTCACGAAAACCAATCTTACAAAGACTGCTGATAATAAAAACTTCAGCCGAGCTGTTGGGGTTAGAAAAAAGTTGGTTCAAAATTTTTTAATGTCTTCATCAGCTTGAGATACTTATCCTCACCTTTCATACCTTCAACAAAATCAGTATAGTAGTAATAGCATTCCTTATGCAGTTAACCAGTAGTTGCAGCTCTGGACTGGAATTTGTCCCTTGTTTAGCATATGCCGGCCAAACTATATTTCCAAATGAATGACTTTGTGTTTTGTTTTGTTGGGGGGGGTGTACATCTTGTCCTTAAATTAACTGTGACCAGCAGACTCAACTTCTTCTGTGAAGCCACTATGGCAGATTTCTACAGAAGTCCCATAACCGCTGTGACCATGGTTCAAAGTCGCAGTCGCGGTTGCGGTCGCGGCCCGGACTGTTCCACATCGGTCTCGCCATATCGATCGCGGTCTCGGCGAAACGTAAATTTTTGAAATATTTAATATTCTAAAAATTGTAAAAAATACGATAAACAAAAATAATTAAAAAATTAGTAAAAATAATAAAAATTCGAGTTGAACTGGAAATCGGAATGACTCGAAGTGATTCGGTATGATTCGGCCATTTCAACCCTTCACGATAACGTCTCGACTAGTCAAGTATCTCAGAATCGTATCGTTCCAATATCGTATCGAGAGGAGTCAAGAAGGTGATGACTCGACCTAGTCATCTCGAACTCGGCTGAGTCTTTGAACCATGGCTGTGACTGAACTTGGTTTCAAAGATTGTAAAAATTCTGTGGGAAGTCTGTCTTCCTATTGCTTCCGTGTCTTCCATATATACAAACAACGAGGATAGAATTCTATCACATACCAACTGAAAATAGAATTCTATCACACCTCAATGACAGAGTTCTATCATACCGCAACTGCTCCTAAAAATATTTCCAAGGATAACAACCACAGATAATAACTAAAGGTACAAGGATAGACATATACACAAGATAAGATAATCCTTAATACCCCCCTCAAGTTGGTGCATGGAGATCGCAAACGCCTAACTTGCGAAGAAGATACTCGAATTGTTGTCTCTCAAGCGATTTGGTAAAAATATCGGCTAACTGCTCTGAACTACGCACATAAGTAGTGTTAACATTTCCACTTTGAACTTCATCACGCACAAAATGACAATCCACCTCAATATGTTTTGTCCGCTCATGAAACACAGGATTAGCCGCTATATGCATGGTTGCTTGACTTCACAGTAAAGTTGCATAGGTCCAGAATATAACACCCCAAGGGAAGCTAGCAAGCCCCTCAACCATCACAGCTCACAGATGGTCGCGGCCATAGATCGATACTCTGCTTTAGCAGATGACCTTGACACTGTATGTTGTTTCTTAGTTTTCCAAGATATAGGAGAGTTTCCCAATAAAACAAAGTATCCAGTGAGAGACCGGCGTGTCAAAGGATAGCTTGCCCAGTCCGAATCACAATATGCTTGCAATTGCAAATTGCAATCTGATCGAAGGAATATACCTTGACCAGGGCTGCCTTTCAAATAGCGAACCGTCCGCAAGGCTGCTTCCCAATGTTCCTCTTTGGGTTTCTGCATAAACTGAGCGAGAACATGGACACCATAAGACAACTCAGGTCACGCTAGTGTTAAATAAATTAACTAGCCTACTAACCGAGTATACATTTTTGGCTCTATCAAAGGCATGCTGTCTGCCATTGCCAACCGATGATGTTGCTTCATCGGAATTCCTGTTGGCCGATCACCCAATAACCCGACATCAGTAATAATATCCAGCGCATACTTTCGTTGACGGAGAAAAATTCCATCCTTATTTCTAGCAACTTCCAATCCTGAGAAGTATTTCTTCCAATCCTAAGAAGTATTTTAACACTCCTAAGTCTTTCATATGGAAGCATTGACACAAATATTCCTTGAATTGCTGAATTGCAGCACTGTTATTGCCCCCAATCACAAGGTTATCAACATATACAAGTATACTCATTTGTATGTTATTCTGACTCAGAGTAAACAACGAGTAATCAGAATGAGATTGAGAAAAACCATACTGCTGCAAGGCATTTGTGAGTTTAGCAAACCAACAACGTGGAGCTTGTCGTAACCCATAAAGAGACTTTTGTAGCCTACACACCTTTCCAAATTGTGGAGTTGTAAACCCGGAGGCATCTTTATATACACTTCCTCTGCCAAATCACCATGCAAGAATGCATTGTGAACATCCATCTGGTGGAGTTCCCATTCCTTTGCTACTGCCACCGACAAGAAAGTGCGAACAGTCACCATTTTCGCAATAGGAGAGAATGTTTCATGGTAGTCAATTCCCTCAACCTGATTATTGCCAAGAATCACCAGATGTGCCTTATACCACTCGACAATTCCATCTAAGTTATACTTGATTTTGTATACCCATTTGCTACCCATGGCTTTCTTCCCTGGTGATAGGTCTTCCACCGTCCATGTCCCATTATTCTCAAGTGCATTGATTTCATTTTTCATGGCCTGTCGCCACCGAGAGTCCTTCACTGCCTCACTATAGAATTTTGGCTCCCTACCGGTTGTCAGAGCTGCTAAGAAAGACCGATAATGCACAGAAAAATTATCACACATTACATAATGTGCTATAGGATAAGGAGTACTTGAGGATGAGGTTGGTGTAGATGAACATGCTGAAGGGCTTATGCATTGAGCTATGTATATCACATAATCTTTTAGGCGACTAGATGGGCGCTTTATTCGTTGACCACGCCCAAGTTGCTTAGCAACCGATCCAACTCCTTTGCCTGTGGTGCCCCCCTTTCTTCGTTATTCTCATCATTGTGATCCCGATTTGTGATCTTCGGTATTATACTCGTAACTTCTGTAAGTAGATCATCTTCCCTTGCATCAACCACTTCATTTTCAGCAAGATCAATTGACTCAAGTGGACTTGTCCCCAGGACATCTTTGGTTGTATTAGTTGCACTTCCCTCCGCATACGGAAACTCATCTTCTAAAAACACCACATCTCGTGATACAAAATAGTCACCATTTTCAAGGTCATACAACCATCCCTTCTTAGCAAAGGGATATTCCACAAATAAACAACGCCGACTCCTATTGGCAAATTTATCTCTCTCTCGATTCACATCTCTAGCATAGCACAAGCATTCAAATATACGAATATGTTTGTAACTGGGTGGCTCTCCAAACAAACATTCATACGACATCTTATTCCCTAAAAGTTTGGATGGAGTCTGATTAATCAAATATCTGGAAATCAGCACACGTTCTTTCCAAAATTCAATAGGAAGATTTGCTTGAAAGCACAATGCTCTAGCCACATTCAGAATATGGCGATGTTTCCTTTCAACACGCCCATTCTGCTGGGGTGTTCTTACGCATGATGTATGATGAATCATTTCATTTTCAGCAAAGTAACCATCTAAGCAAGTGAATTCCATGCCATTGTCACTTCTAACAATTTTCACATCCCTGTTATATTGTTGTTTGACCATTGCAAAGAAATTACGAAGTACACGTTCTACTTCAGATTTAACAACCAACATATATATCTACACAACTCTTGAAAAATCATCTACAATAGTTAAAAAATATGAGGCACCACAAGAAGCAGTAGTTTGATAAGGTCCCCATATATCACAAAGTATCATCTCAAAAATTGCATTTGCTCTATTATCACTAGGAAAAAAATACTTCTCTAGTCTGCTTGGCTCTTAAACAAATTTCACAAGATTTTCCCTTATCATACTTATTACTAGTAGAACTCACATCTAGAAGTAATCCTACTATTTTTGTAGATAGGTGTCCTATTCTTCTGTGCCATAGCCCATTGATATCCAGACATTTTGTATTGCATGCCTTGATTTCTCCCATGGACTTGAGGTAGTAAAGCCCTTCGTATCGTTCACCCGCTCCAATCACCATCCTCGAAGTGCGGTCTTGTATAACACATAATTTTTTAGTAAATAAAACATTGCAATTCAATTCATCAACCAACTGTGATACTGAAATTAAATTGCAGTTCAAATTGGGGACATATAGCACTTTCTTCGACTTCATGTGTTTCCCCAAACGAACTGACCCTTCTTTCAACGCCATTGTTTGGTTGCCATCAGGCAATCCTACTGTACACCCCGTCAAATCCTTCAATTCAGACATACATTCTAAACTTCCAGTCATATGGTGAGACGCACCCAAGCTAATTATCCAGTTCAAATAATTCTTACCAGATAACTTTTCATTGGTACTAGGTTTGCAAGAGTTCAGTAGACTCAGGAAAGCTGCCCACTGTTCACCATTCAACAATCCTTGCGCCGTATGCTCTCTTTCTGCGGCTACTGTTGACGAGGAGGACTGACCTCTCGTCTGAACAGAGTTAGCCCTAGGCGCACCCCCATGTCCATGTCCTGAATTCTGGTTCCCGCATCCACGTCCTGAACCGCGTCCAATTCCTTTGGGCCGATCACCCCACCAATCAGGATATCTGATAAGTTGAAAACAATATCCAGCATCATGTTCGCTGTGATTGCAATATGAACACAGCGTAGACTTGTCCTTTATTTCAGTCCCAGGTTTCCTACCTCCTGTGTTGACTTGAACAACAAAACTCACGGGCTCTCCACGTCCTTCTTTTCCTCTAGACATGCTTCGGACGCACTCGTCTTGGCATATCAACGAGTATGCCTTACCCACGCTGGGAAGTGGTTCTGTGCCAAGAATGTTGGAACGAACTGTTCCATATGCCATGTCATCCAAACCCAACAAGAACTGATGAAGTTTTTCTTCCTCACGTTTCTTGTCAAGTTAGACTGAAAGATTGCACATGCATCTTCCACATTGGCATGTCGGAATTTGTTCATAGTTTGCAAGCTCCTCCTATAATTGCTTCAATTTCCCATAGTAGGTCACAATTGGAAGTCCCTGTTGTTTCCATTCTGCAATCTCTCCTTTGATCTGTTGTACCTGAGGTCCGTTAGCGATAGAGAACCTCTCTTGAATGTCTTCCCATAGGTTCTTTGCGATTTCCACACGAGTTATGGTGGATCGCAAGGCTGGCTCTATCGTGTTGAGAATCCATGAAACTATCATCAAATTCACAGTCCACCAATCCTCCAGATTGGCAGAATCATTATCTAGCTGCTTCATCGTTCCGTCGATAAATCCCATTTTCTTCTTGGCTCTCAACGCAGTGCGCATCGCTAGAGCCCATTCATCATAGTTGTCACCTTTCAATTGTACCTGGGTAATAATAGCCCCAGGATTATCATTCGAAGTCAAGATGTATGGTGAGACAAATTTCTTCCCAACATTCTTGTTTTCCCTTTCGTCATCCATGGCTCTGATACCATGTAAAAATTCTGTGGGAAGCCTGTCTTCCTATTGCTTCCGTGTCTTCCATATATGCAAACAATGAGGACAGAATTCTATCACATACCAACTGAAAATAGAATTCTATCACTCCTCAATGACAGAGTTCTATTATACCGCAACTGCTCCTAAAAATATTTCCAAGGATAACAACCACAGATAATAACTAAAGGTACAAAGATAGACATATACACAAGATAAGATAATCCTCAATAGAGATGATATGGTTGCTTTAGTTTTGAGGACATCCAACGCCTAGTGGTAAAAAAAATATCTCTTCGTTACAAAATTGTGCTCATCTGATTGGCCTTTGGATTGCAATGTGGAGACAGGTGTAAATAACTTGGAATATTTAGATGTATAGCGGGAACCTGGCGAAAGAGTGGAGGAAACAAAGATGGCATTTATTTGTTCTAAGGATTCCCGTGCTGTAGCAGCCCAAGCATTCATAAATGTTGACATTGAGAGGCCATCAACAATCTTGTGAGAGGCGCTAAGACCAATGGCAATGCCACCGCAGGAAAAAATGCTTATTTGAACCATGGCTACATAAGTTTGCAACATTATTTCCACGGAACTTGGATTGAATGCAAACAGCCGATTTATCAACTCATTCTCAGGCTCTTTCAGGAAATCTGAGATCGAATACTTACTTGAGCTTCATTCTAGTAAACTCCAGTGAAGTCGAGTTTATAGGTTCTCAAGTGAAGTGGAGTTGGAGATACTGGTTTGACTTCTTCCTTTGATATGATCTCTATTTCCATAGCTGTAGTTTCTGGGCTGTGAATCAACTGGATGCTGCAGATCATAGGTGCTCCAAAAGTATTTCCTCACAAAATATCAAATGAAAAAAAGTTTTAAATCTGCTTTTAACAACTACTAAAACCACCCAATCAATTCTGAAGACTCAGTTACAATAGAAATCTTTTCTTTTCCATTTTTCCCCCTATCTACTTAAGAACCCTTTTTTTAAGTTGCAGTCATATTTCTCTCCTTTTTTTCCATCTTCTACTTTTGCTTGTTGGTACTTGCAAAAAAATTTTTCAAAATAAATTGTGCTAATCATAGGATGAATGGCATCAGCAAGGTTGCGCAAAGCACTAAAATTAACACATTAGAGATGAATACTAGTTAGCATTGGAACGGCAAAATACCTAAATGGTCCTGAAACTTTCATGTTCTTATACTTTTAACCCGCTGTGACTATTAAATTTTTTTTTTGCCCCCTGAATTCTTAAAAGGGTGTCCCTATAGCTCTTTCCAAGATTTGAGGCATTAAGGCTAATAGATAGTAGTTGAAATCCTCTATGCCACTACTCGGTGCCAAATTCAGTGTCAATCCCACTTATCATGTGATGGTAGAAGAAATTTAAATAAATAATACATGACAAATTAAATAAACAGGACATTTGACATAAATATAGAAGTAACACTCCAGTGGCACTGAGAATCCCGTGTGAATGGATAGAGCGTCAAGCATGAAAAGAGGAGCGAAAATGGAAGGCTTTTCTTTTGGAATAATAAACAGAATAAGCACAAAATTAAGGTGTTTAATTCAATGCAAATTTGGCTAATATATCTGGAATCTCTATAACATGAGGAGTTCATATTGTGTTGACATGATAAAAATTATGACACCTGTTGGACCTTCAAGTAAGCAAACAAATGTTGAAATAGTGTGAAGTTTTATCATAAAAATTTAGAATATTTCATGCCAATTTCTTTCTCTATTTTATCTCTTCTCACTCTCGGGAACATTTTGGTACAACGTGGTAATCAACCCTCGGTCAACAGGGTGGGCAACCATTCACTGGCGGCAAATAAGGGTAGCGATACATAGTTGGATGATTAAAAGATTAAACTAATGTCTTTTTGAAATATATTCCATTAGGTTTATGGCTCAAATAGATAGAAGGGGCGAATTTATACTAATATTGTTAAAATAAAAAAAGTTCACAAAAGTAGTGTAAATTGGAAGTTCGTTCTACATTAAGAGTTGCTGCAAATGGTATTGGAGGCTTCTTTAAAAGATTGTTTTAATTTTTCATTTTTCACCCCTACGAATCTAAGGAGTGATTTTTTTTTTTTGAAAATTATTATTAATCAAACTACTTCGCTGCTCATGAAATGAAATTACTACAAACACATAAAAAATGAAATTACTACAAGCATGTATAAAAATTACATGTAAGAATTATTATAAATGCCTTTCATAATAAATAGCCTACAGTTGTGCCCGTATTCAAAAAATTTCCCCTCAGTAATTTTTTCCCCTTCAATGTTTATCCCAAACAGTTAAATGAACAGCTTGTTATTTGATTTTCGCATGCTTTTTTTTTTAACATCTTGTATGTATAATGAGTAGTATTTAGGAAGCAATCAATTCTCACTTTCAGACGGACCACAGTTTATATGGGACTAGGAGGAGAATACCGCGCGATGCGCGGTGTAATTTTCAAGGTTGCCCAGAAATGCCCAATGATTCAAATTCAAATATTAAGTATGAAAAGTTACACAAAGATACACCAAAAACTTTGTCGTTCTGTTTTTGTAGTTTTATTAAGCAGTGAATATGAATAATCTATTAAAGAAATGCAAGACAATATAATGAGAGACTACTAAGATCATTAAGATGCTCCTTGCTTTTGCATAGAATGAAAATAAAAATAAAAAAAAGACACATGTAATGGAGGAGAAAGGGAAAAATATAGCTTGAAAAAATATACAAAGCGAGTTGTTAGTTCCTAAAAAAGGCATTTAATAGCTATAAGTTTGTTTTTTGTTGATAAAAACCACAAATCAAGTTGTCAGTTCCTAGAAAAAGGATATTTAATAGCAATAAGTTTCTTTTACAATATATTCAAACGAATAATAAAATGCATATACATGCAGTACAAAGAGAAAATCTACTTAGTAAGACTAAACGTATACCAATGCCAATTGAAAAAATTGACAAAGAAAAGAAAAAAATATTTCTAATTGGCCACAAGCAAAATGACTCTAGACTTTCAATGACTAATAGCATCAGAGAGCTCAAGCTTCATTCTGATTCTCCTCTCATTCCCATGATCACAAATACCTATCTAGCAGTGAACGATGGGTTTAGAAACTCACTCTATAGACGAAACTCCAAGTTAAAAGCTATAGACAAGAAGCAATGTCATAAACCAAATTACCAGACATTAGAACAAAAAAATCCTAAAGAAAATATCAAAGGATTTGAATTTCTATGGAACACTTAACTCCGATCAGAACCATCAAATTTTGGAAAAAAAACAAAGCAATTTATACCAATCTATAATAATAGTCCGAAAGTATAAGCAAAGAAATAAGTAAAAGAACAAGACAATACCTCGGGAGAAACCAAAAGCAACGAGATCTGACAAAATTTCTTGATGATATTAATGCAAATAATCCATGAGCATCTTCACACTTCACGTGCGCGAGAGGTAATTTTAATGTTTCTAAACAAAAGAAAAAGGATCATATCTCAGGAATCGAGAAAGCAACAAAGACAATCTTAACCAAAACCAGCGAGAATAATTAAACCCAGTAGGATAATGCATCATCAGTGGAACAGTTCAATCAAATACAAACGTAGATCTTCAGACATATTCAAATTGCAATACATTTGAAATTATTCTACCTAAAGCAATAGTAAGCTTAACCTATGATGTTCGTTATTCCTCCTTGTTTTGATTCTAAAATCGTCTAACTAATGCCTTGAATTTTTGTGGCCCTATAGCACTATACTTTTATTATTACTTTAAGCTTTGAATTGCATTACTTTAAGCTTTAAATGTACACCACAAATGCTAATTTTAGCAAATCTAATGATAATTAACATTGATAACACAAAATATAGCTCTTCTGGTACCTAATTCCCACAAATTGAAATGAAACCCCAAACCAAAAAGTATAAATGATTCTACTATCTACCTTATCATTTGAAAGCTATTAGAATCCTCACACAATCTTATCAAAATCAAATCTTATTGAAAGCATAATAAATAATTGCACAATGAATAAACCAACAAAAAATGAAAACTCAAAGCAAAAACAATCTGATATGATCCTAAGCATTATTTGATCAATTACTTTCAAGCTCTTACCATCTACAATGAGTCTATCAAAATCTAATTTTTCAATCATTCTAATAACTAATTCTACAACCATAGATGCAACTCACACAAATTTTTTTTCAAAAAAAAAATCGCTTAGGACTATGAAATTTTATTATTTCTTCTCTCTTTTTTGCTTCACATTCAATAATAGAAAGTCAGAAATTAAAAAAAAAGGCAAACAAGAAAGAAACTTAGAAGACTGCTCAAGTTACAAAGAAAAAGTAACAGAAAAAATTTAAAGCATTCAATCAAACCAAAGATCTGTTCTTTCCCTTCATCTATTTCACCTCATTTTCATTTCAAAAACTCATTTAAAAATGTATTTTGAACTAAAATAAAACCTTACAAAAACTGCTTAAATTAAAGAAACTTATAGACTTGATTGGGCTGAAGATCCATACTTTTCTCTTCATCTGCTTATTCTTCTTCTCATCTTCTCCTTCTAATTAGGGGAAAAATTAAACAAAAAAATACTTACAGAACCAGCTTAAATTTCACAAAAAAAGTGAACAAAAGAATACATGTTCTGATGAAGATCCATTTTTCCTCTCCCTACTTCTTTTCATGGCCTTCTTTTTTTTTTGTCCCATTTCTCTTGCTGTTTAAAATGGGAACCTGAACATAATCAAAGCAAGGCCATTAGAAATTTGTTGCAATTGTGAGAAGCTAATACAAAGAAAAATCAAAGAATCCTTAATCTTGCTTTCAAACCAAATTGTTCCATTTTCACCAAAATTATGCCCGAATCTAGTTTCTTGTTTTCATGTAGCTCTATTTATTCTCTCAAAAGTTTCCATTTAACCATTTAATGGTGAGATGAGGAATAAAACCCGTAAAGTAAATTTCACAAATTTAAATATGCAAACAAATCGTTATAATTTACAAAATAAGCAATCTTGGCAATGGTTATTCGATGCACACCTATGTTTTCAGAACCGGACCGGATATCGACTCGGCCGAGGTCAGGGGTCAGGGGTCAATGGGTTCGACCGGGGGTCGATAGGGGTCGAACCGGATGACGTCATAAATAAAAATTATTTAAAAATTAAATTATTGTATATAAAATATCCAATAACATATTGATATTAATAAATGTATATTCATATATATTTGATGTTTCAAATATATTTAACAAGAAAATACACAGAAATTAGAACAATCAAGTAACAATTTATATTATTTAATAAACATTAACAAGTTTAGAATTAAAATTATGAATTTAATTGAAAAATAACATCAAATTTTAGGACAATATTTATAAAGTATGAAATATTTGAGATATATTAATAAGTTTTCACAATTTAGGGGGCCAAAATATAATATTAAAAAAGTTTAAACTTTTTTTACAAAAGCTCCTGTTGGACCGGTTTTTCCAGTTCTGTACCGGTCAAACCCGGGTTTTGACCGGAGTTGACCGGGTTTTGAATCTCCCGGTTTTGATGATCAACTCGGACCGGACACTCGACCGGTTTCCGGTTCAACCGGTCGGACCCGGCCGGTCCGGTCCGAGTTTGAAAACACATATGCATACCACAAATGTCCACTACCTAAGGCATGACAATGTGTATGTCAAACGCATCCAAACTTGGCAACAAAATATCCTAAAATAAAAACTCATATGCTATCTTACCCAAACCATACAAACAATCTAAATAGCAAGAAATATAGAGAAAACCTCTTGAATGGCAATAATTCTTAAAAGTTTTCTTACAATAACAGCATAATGGTCAACAACAAATTCAGTAAGTTTAAGTTTCGCATAGTTGTATAACCCCATAATGATTAAAAGTAAGAATTGACCACCATTTTTTCTTTCTTCCCTCTCTTGACAAAAATCTGAGCAGAAAATCATAGAGCAAATCAGTACATATATGACGAGTAAAGCCTAAAAAAAATTGACCACTTAAACATTTTTTTCTCAGTAAACTTTGAATAATTCTTCACGTTTCTTGCTGTAATAAAAGATAATTAAATAAAATAAGAGACCAAAAAAAACCTTCTATTGTAAACAAAGTATTATTTATGATTCCAATACAGTGAATTAATGGTGTGCAAATAGTGAAGGACTAAAAGGCTGAAATTAAGAATAAACCAGCTAATAGTGACCATGCTCAACACAAAAGCAAGATAAAAGAAGATAAAAAAGGACTGCATTTTTAACTTACAAAGTTTGTTATTCCACGAACTGGTTTCGGAGTGACTGCATCTTCAATCATTTGCACCTTTAACATGAACAAAGTAAATTAATAACATAAAAGAATAAAAAAAAATTAATAACATAACCAAAAGTAAAATGAAAAAAAAGATGACTTAAGAAAATAGGATCTAAATGCAAAGTAATCCTAACATCTTTTTGTTATTTTAGCTGTAAAAAATTCTCTTTACCTTTTCAAGAAATATAAAGAAACTGGAAAGACCAACATATCACCGCACCAAACTTTTAATTGCCCATAAACATTGAAATCATTTTCACGAAAGGTAAAGTCCAAATAAGCAAGAAACATGTAGTAAACCACTTAAATGGTAGTAGATGGTAAGAAATTTCTCTGCAATAACAGGCTAATACTCAATCTGCCATATTTACTCTGTTAGGCCCGAAAACAACCCTCTTTTTTAGGCGACCACACAATGGAGCAGTTGATGAGAAAGCACAAGTGCTTGTGAGTAGAAGAGATAAACAAAGTACAGATTTCAAACGTAACAATAAGTAAATAAAAAGGAAAGAACAGCAAACCAATTAACTACCCAACTCCTCTTGAGCTTATAGGTTAATTCAAACAAGCTACTTCAAGTTGATGAATTACAATCACTCTTGTGTACAAAGGAAGGTTCACCTCCTCCTTGCCCCGAACTCCACTCGGTCAAGTCAGGACGTTTTACTATCCCTCAGGACAACCCTCACAGAGCTATAGTCATGAAGTATTCACTCACAAATGAAAAACTTACAATGAACCTCACACCACTAAGACTACAAATCTTCTTTGAAGAGTACTTTCTCACTAAAATCACTCTAGATCTTTTGTATCTCCAGTGTGCAAAAGTTGTTTGAAGTATCTGACCAACCACTATTTATATAGGATCAAGAAAGTGCCTCATTAGTGCTTCCAACGGATAGAAAGTAGCTGAAGAGTCAACTAGCCGTTGGAGTGTCGGACGTCCGATAGCCCTGTTTTATGCGTTCGACAGCAGGCAGTGAGTTTAAGAGATTTTCTTCAATTCTTTCGGACGTCCGGTGCAAGCTTTTTGTGCGTCCGACAGCAAACAAAGAGATTTGAGAAATTATCTTATTTCTATCGGACGTCCAGTAGAGACATATTCAGCGTCTGATAGTTTCGTCGACTTCGAAGGATCCTATCGGACGTCCGAAGCATGCGTACGAAGTTGTGCAATGATTATCGGACGTCCGGTACTGTCTTCTTGACCGTCCGACAGGTTCAGCATACTCTGTCTTTTTCAAATGTGCTTAATCTTTGAACCTGATTTGTTTCATTTCTGAAAAAGCCTTTGAGGAGATGTTAGCAACATCCATTTGTTTTGTAATCATCAAAAGCTAGGAATCAAGGTCAACATACTCTATATTCACTTTTTATTCCCAAAATGTTATCCCCAGTAGATAAACTCAAACCAATCTTCTAGGAACAACATAAACAAAAATTTAACCAAAAAATGGTATTATTGTAAACCTAAAATAAAAGGTACTCATTTAAAAGAAGAAGGGCAGGCAAGATTCATGCATATACAAATATATAGGGAACATGTACTTAAAACGAATATCTCAACTAATGGCTCCTTGATCGGTTTCAGTGCTTTTATCAGCAACTAAGAAAACACAAAAAGTATTTTTTTTTCTTTTGTTTTAAAGAATCCATATACGCTCTCCGGAAAATGAGAACCAAAACTTCACAAGGGAAAAAAAAGAAAAATAGTTTTATCAAAAATAAAGACACGAAAAAAATAACTAAAGTTTTCAACAGTCATTGACATGAAATTTGATCTCCATAAATGGAGACTTTGGGTTGGTTACCATATGGATTGTCTATTGTGAGTCAATAATTGAACGCACCCCTGCACATAACAAACCAAAAAAAAAAAAAAGCCATAAGATGAGCCATGAAAACTCCATTTTTCAGAGTTTCTCGACAACCTTTTCCTTCAGTTTCTCTACCAAGTAATTTTTTCATTTATAATAAACATCATACAAGTTTGTATAGGGGGCTCTAGAGACCCAAAAGAAAGAAATAAGTAACATAGAAACTACTTAAAAAAGAGTACAAAAGTTAAAAAAATGAAAAAATAAAATAGAGAAAACCTGAGATGAAGAAGGACAAACCCCAAGGAAGTAAAATTGCGCACAATGTTTCTCGGTGATGATCTTCTCTTGGCCGTACTTGTCTTGGGAGAAAGCATGGATAAAGAAATAAGGAACAATATAGGCGAAATTTAGTTATTAACCAGGCGAAAATTTTTGGGGAATAAAACCAATAAATATAGAAAGGAAATAAAGATTAAGAGGCACGGAAAAGGGACTTCAAAAGGGGGAAAAACTTACAAAATAGCATGACGACGATGGAGAAAATCTCCAAATTTCATACCTGCAACATTGCAACATCACAAAAGAAAAAAAAAATTAGACGTGATTTTTTGAAGATCTAAGAAAATCACATCTGTTGATAACAAATCTCGGGAAAGAAAACGGCCATCAAACACAGAAAGATTGCATCCTTTTTTCCTTTCTTATTTATCCAACAGATACCTTGGCCAGAAAAGATTTATTAGAGAGATATAAGGGAAAAAATCCAGAGAAAATGTACAGAAAAGCAAAAAAAAAAAATCACAGAGAAAGTGTTCACCTTTAGAGAACAATCTCCACATTTCTTCATGGTTTAGTTGATAGTCTGACCTCTCAACCTGTGACAAAAAATATGAAACTTATCAGAGAATGAGAGAAAATTTAATCAAGGGGAAAAAAATGTATACAGAACAAAAATGGAGAAACGGTGGATTTGAGAGGAAATCGGAACCATTGTAAAATCGGAATCATTACATTACCAGTGCAAATTGGAACCAAGGCATTAAATCAGGAAAAAGAAGGTTTAAAATAGCTAAAGAAAACGAAGAACAATGTTTATGAGGTAGCTCTTTCTCTCTAGCAA
Organism: Coffea arabica; assembly: GCF_036785885.1. NCBI lineage: Eukaryota > Viridiplantae > Streptophyta > Magnoliopsida > Gentianales > Rubiaceae > Coffea > Coffea arabica. The sequence continues at coordinate 13,727,597 of NC_092316.1, read as the reverse complement.
AGAAACAAGAGCAATAGAAAAGGGTAAAGAAAGGAGTAGATGCACAATTACCACTGTTCATGATGTTGAGCAGCAGAAAATCTGCTGGGACCATTGTACAAATGCAAAGAAAAGCGGAGAAACTCTATAACCATTGTACAAATGCAAAGCAGAAAACAACGTCAATCGACGGGAGCAAAAGAGCTAATGGGCGACAACGAGAAGAGGCGACGGCAGATTGCAGATTTACAGACATGACCCCAGAAAAAGGACAAAAAAGACTACAAAGGCTCTTATGAGGAAGCGTAAATAGAGGCAGAAAGGATGGGTAATATAATAAAAATGAGTCAGGTATTATTCAACTCAGGTAAAATCAGCTGTCAACAAAAGGAAGTTGGAGGCTGATGACAGGAAATGTGAGCGATGGATGAAGAAATCGAGAAACGATGCAGCCAAACTAAACAAGCAAAATTTGTCCGTTGCAAAGACCTGGTAATTAAGGGTGTTAGTTTACTAGGAGGAGAACACCGCGCGGTCAAGCTTGCCCAGAAACATCCAGTTATTCAAATTAAAATATTAATTATAAAAAGTTACATAAAGATGTATCAAAATCTTTGCAATAGTTACAAAAAGGACATCAATTATACCCATTCTATTTTGTAACGAAACGATGGCTTCGGAGTTCAAACTATTGTTTTACGGAATGAAATACAAAGTAAAGCTCACGACATTGACAAAATATTCATCCAATCCAACAAGAAAACTTCACAAAGAAATGCCATTGAAGTTGACAATATAAAACTACATCCTCTAATAAACCATCAAAAAATCAGGAAATTTGATTTATTGATGTCCTTTAAGGACCATCATCATTACAAAGAATTAAAAAATAGCTTCATTACCAGTGGCATTGGTAACTGGCTAGGTTGACATTGCCAACCAAAATAAAGTCCCAACAAAAGGCAAACTACAAATTATCTAAGAAAACAAATTAGTTTACTTTCCTTGCCACTATTGAGTTGATAAACAAAAAAATAAATAAATCTTGCAACCCATCAATAAGGTTGACAAATAACCAAAAACTAAAAAAACAAAAACAAGACTAACATCTCTAGAAAAAGGGAACAAGCAAAACTACAAGCCGAACAGCAAATGTACAAGCAATAATATGCCCAAGTTGAATTTTGCAAAAAAGAAATTGAGCTTTAGATTTTATGGGGGGAGGGATGGGTTGGGTGGTACGGGAGAAGGGAGTGTAGGCAAGAGGTCTCCCGTTCAAATCCTCCTGCTTACACTAAAAAAAATGATAAAAAAAAAGAGCTTTAGGTTGTATGATTCTCAAGCAGAGAACTCAAAACAATAAAAACAGAGTAAGTAAAACAAATAAAAGAAAATAACTTTGGATCTAGAGGAAATAGGATGCCATGTAGAAAGTTATAGCCAGTTATAGTGAAAAAATTCTGTTCACACAAAAAAAAGGACATTAAAACATATCGTCAAGGCTTACCGAAGAAAAGTAGCCTCCTTTATCTTTTCTTCCTTCATCTAACAAAGACTTAGAATAAACAATGCTGGCAAGAGCAAATTTATTAGGGGCAAAAAATGAAGAAGACAAAACCTTGGATCTATACTAAACAGATTAATATTTTTTTTTTGTTTTAAAAAAAGGGCCTAAATAAAATTCACATTAAGAAAACAATTTCCAAAATCCTTTTGTACTATGCTGTAAATCTTAATATCTCAACCCATAATAAACATTTGGGATTTAGTAGAAAATAAATATAGTTAAAATTCTTATGCTACAGCATCAAATCTAGCATAACATATGTGAAATCACAAAAAAGAAGTAAAACAACAGGAATAAAGCACTGAACACCTAAATTTTTTTCAAAATTTCACATCTAAATCACATTGATGCAATAGGACAAAATATCGTCCCTAAGCCACTTTTTGAAGTAAATAAATAGTTTGTAATCTAAACAGATAACAAAGGACCTAAAAAAGTGGCTTAGGGACTTATCAGATAACAAAGGACCAAAAAAACCTTTAAAATTACTTTTGCTGCATCATAGGTGAATACATGAAAGGGTTCGGACCACCTTAAGCAAATGGATCAAAATGCAATCTACTACATAAAAGGACACGTAGAATTACATAAGAAATCTGATAATATCTAATAAGTCAAAAAGGAAAATATTTACAAGGATAAATCAGCATTTTCTGAAAACTTTTCGTACTTCCTATAACAACATAAGAAAGTTTCCAAACAATGTGATATGATAATTCTACCACATTTCCAAACAACGTAGCAGATATAGTAGAACTATGTTATTAGAAAAGGCTTTCCAAATCTAAATCTAAAACCTAAAAAAAGGACCTAAACCTTACAATAGCAACAATTAAGGACTAAAAACACTTTTAAAGTTACTTTTGTTGCATCATAGGTGAATACATGAAAGGGTTTGGACCACCTTAAGCAAATGGATTCAAATGCAATCTACTACATAAAAGGACACGTAGAATTACATAAGAATTCTGGTAATATCTAATTAGTCAAAAAGGAAAAATATTTACAAAAATAAATCAGCATTTTCTGAAAACTTTTCGTACTTCTTATAACAGCACAAGAAAGTTTCCAAACAATGTGATATGATAATTCTACCACATCTCCAAACAGTGTAGTAGATTTAGTAGAATTATGTTATTGAAAAAAGGCTTTCTAAATCTAAAACCTGATTCTTCTATAATTGTTATAAAACAACCAATAGTTGGCCACAATCTAAAACGTGAGAGAAACACTACCATGAAATCACCAATTCTCAAAAGGGATAAATCACAAAAATTGAGGTCATTAGGTACGAGCGCCTTGATTACTGACTCATACTGCTACTCAGATAGCATTTTGAATACCCAGTGTCCTTTTTTGACGAGTCTATTTACTGAAAAAATGTTTATCTTTTTTTTTTTGTCAAATGATTATAAATTCCTCTTCCTTCCTACAAAAATAATCGTAAGACAAAAAAAATTCAAAAGATTTGAGACTTGAGAAACAGAAATCACAAGAACATTCTTATCAGCCAAAAAGAGTTTTAAAAAAAAAAACTTCAAAATAATATACCTCTACATGACAGAAAAGAATGAAAGGTAGGTGCTGTCATCTTTCTTCCTACAAAGGCAATAATATAAAAATACAAATCAGATAAAAATATATCAGTGACACAAAATACTTTTAGAGGCAAAAGATCAGAAGAACAAGGTCTTGTTAACGAAAAAAGAAACCATGAGTCATTAAATCTAGTAAACATAATTCATCAGATCAACTAAACATAATCCCCCAGTTGAAGGATGAGACAAATCACAAAAGGGATTATAACACCAAGCTAAACCTACCCAAATAGTCAAACATAAGCCAAATATTCCAAAAAAAGAAAGCATAAAATGAGCTTATTTACTTGGAGTTGAAATGTGCTAAAATACAAATAAGTACGTGATTGAGCAACAAACCTTCTATACATTCTTGTGCTCAAGTACAAAAATATCAGAGTTGAGAATGTTTCCGCCTCTCGAAGCAATATATTCTGATAGCTTGTAGCTATTCCAACTCATCGTGCAAGAAAAATATGGAAGAAAGGGTAAAGAGTTCACAAAGAGAACCTGAAAACAAATAAGTAAAATAGATGGTTATTAAACAATTACCCAAAGACAATGAAAAATGTAGTAGCTGAAAGTAAACCAGCAAATCACACAAATCATAAGTTTGTATAAGCGCTCTCAAAGAAACGGCAAAAAAGAAGAAGAAGCAAACTTAGTAAATATAAATACAACTCCATGAGAACTATTAAAACTTAGACCAATAAAACTAGTAGCAAAGGTATGGCGAGATCACTGCCAACCAAAAGAAGAAAAAAAAAAGAGTTCAAAGAAATTAATTCACATGCAATAAACAAATTTTTCTAGAAAGAGAGCCCCAAATTGCAGGATACCTTAAAGCCGTCCTTGGGAGAAAAATGATCATATTTTATTCCATACAAAAGAAAACCCTATAATGATTATTTTTTATCTATAACATAATATGCGCTCGGAAAAGGAGGATGGGTGGAATGAAACTTTAGATCCATAACTTTTCTAACAAAAAAGTAGTTGAGACCAGTATGAACAATATTGGATTTTCTCATACTATAGTTGAAGGAAGAAACGAGTTAAAAAAAACACCATATTATCACAGCCAAATAACCCCAAAAAAAATGAAAAGGCAGGAAACTAACTGTAATTCCTCCTTCAGTGGCCTTCCTTGTGTTTTTTTACCTGAGATAATCACACAAAAATTTCATAAGAACAAAATAATCAGTCAAAAAAGCCATGAGAAAAATAAGCATCATGTGAGATTTCTTACCTGACGGGTTCTGTAGAGATTGAGGATACCAGATAATAAAATGCAAACCTTAAACTTGCACCCTGAAACAAACATGAAATTGATTAGAGAATAAAGAAAATCAGTCAAAATAAAGGAAAATTTTAAAACTAAAAAATGGTGAGATCAGCGGATCGAAAATAAATCAGATAAGCAAGATCTCCAAGGTAATTATATCCCAATAAATAGAAAAATAATTGCGAGAAAATAGAAAATTTTCTGTATAGAGAGGGGGAAAAATCATAGGTTTATGAGGAAAAGGGATGAAGATCAGAAACAGAAAAAGAAAAACCAAATGTGAGCAGTTGAGCAAACAAGATCGACCAAATCTTCGAGGTTCTCCTATCTCAGGATAAGAAGGAGACAAAAAGGGCAAGAGAGAGAGAGAGAGAGAGAGAGAGAGAGAGAGTGAGTGAGAGAGAATAAAAGGTGGGTTTTGAGTGTCATTTTTTCGAATAATCTTTAAAAGAGGGGAAAATGAAGAAGAAAGAAAGAATAGAAGCGGTGTGCTGTTAGTCTGTTTCTTTTCTTTTCTTCAGGCAAAAAAATGGATGAAATCCATGGAAGGAATGGAGGAGGTCAGTCATACTCTCGGATGAGACAAAAGGAAATAGAGGGTTTCGGAAAAAGGAGGTGAGGAGACTGGTAATACAATCCAGAGAGAGGCGAGAAAGGAGACTGGACAATGAGCTATTTCTCCTCCCAACTTAAGCACGTGCAGTCCTCATGAGTGACGACCATCGTCCAACCAATAAAACACAGCAAAGACAAGGAAGAAACTCAGTAAGATGCAACGGTGCATCTGATTTTAAAAGAAGGGCAATATCATCAAATCACACCAACCACATTGAGCCCATCACCAATCACCTGTCATCAATCAAACCATCACCAACCGTCAAACTTACTCAGCTAGCAACGTGTATTGTCAAAACCGAAGGTCCTTCTTCTTCTCTCTCGGACAAAAGCAATTACACTTCCTCTCTCGAACAAAAGCAAGACAAGAAGAATTACACTTCCCAGCGAGAGCACACCACCACCCTTAACAATCCCATTCGCGCTTTTACTATATAGGTTGATAAGATTAGTTAATTATGAAACAATTAACTTTTAAGCCCGCCAAAAGCAAAGAAGACAAGAGTAATGAGAAGCGGTCTTCTCAAAACAGAGCAACGTAGACAGATTAAGTAACTAACAATTAATAACAAGGTAATTAATTGCAAATCGTCAGGCAAAAAAAAAGTAACAATATTAATTAATTAGTTAGCAATCAATTGTTAAAAAGGGCAGCCAAATATGATTCGATCCGCAACCCCAAAAAAGAGGCTAAATTTTGGCTAATAACTACCGAGAGCTGGTAATTAAATGCGGCTTGTTGGGTAAAAAATTTCAATAGCTATAAAATTCGGTAATTAAAAGGAATTTGTCTGGCAATAAAACTGCAAAATTAGGGGCTAATTTAAAAAGAACAATTTTAAAAAGTTGATAATTAAACTTGATTTGTTGGGCAACCCAAGATAAAGGTGAACATTTTCTTAATAAAATCTGGAAAAACAAAGGTAACTAAATGCGATTTTGTGAAGAGGCAAAAAAAATGGTTTTTTTTAATAGTTTCGAAAAAGTCATGAACTAAATGTGATTTGTTAGGTAAAGAAAAATAACAAGTAAAAATGACATCATTAATTAGCTATTAACAATGAATAAAAAAAATTGGTAATAAAAATGTGATTGATTGGGTAAAAAAATGGAATTCAAATAAAAATAGATAAATAAATAGTTATAACAATTAATAGTGGAGAATCGATAATTAAACGCGGTGCGTGACGTGAATAAACGATAAATGACACCAGCGGAAGCGCACTATATTGCTGATTATTTATGTAGAATCAATACCAAATAAAGCTGTAATGAAAATTTGATAATAATAGGTGAATGCCTTCCCCTCTTATATTTGAAAAAATATATGTGTTAATAATTAATATGTGTCAATTACAAGAATTTGTTAATTAATTGTGATTCATTTGGAAACTACAAAAATGTTAATAATTGTAAGAAGTTGAAAGTTAAATGTTATGTGTTAGGTAATAAAAAATGAAATTATTGATCAGCTAACGAACAATCAACTGGAAAAAAAGTATTACTAAACGTCTAAGAAAAAAAAAAGAAACAAAATCCAAAAGAATTGCTAAACGTTTGGGCAAACAAAAAACAAAAGAATTCACGCGTGGGAATGGACGGCCATCAATTGGAAATTGGCACGGATAAACAAAAGGCAAAAGGATTGCTAAAGGTCTGAGCAAAAAAAAAAAAAAAAAGAAACAAAAGAAACAAAGCAAAGCCAACCAAAGCCACGTGGGTCCATGATAGGATGTTAATTGTTAGTAATTTTATTGTTAATTTTCCTTTTTATCCTTGCCAAATATTGCTTTAATTTGTTTTAATTGTCAATATATATTTATATTTGGTATTTGGATATAATTTCAGAAATGGGAGCAGAAACCTCTTGAGAAGATTATTGTGGAACTTTGCACAATTTTGGTGCAAACCAACGTAGAAGAATGGAATTGCATTTGGGAATTCAATTTGGCTAGACAACATGTCAAAGTTAGTGGGGACCGCAAATAAGTTGTATTGTCTAAAGTGTGCTTTCTTTGCACATTTTTGGTTTGCTCTCTTATTTGTGAACGTGTGCACTTGGTCAAAAGGGAACCGACAAACCATAGTTGGCTTTGCTTTTGTTTTCGGTGGAGTTGATTAGGTAGGGAAGGAATGTTTTTCTTTTGTGAGCGTGGAGTGAAGTTTGGAATTGGCTTGTTTTTATGCGGGGGAGAGCCGCACATTTCGGAGGGTGAGTTTTTCTTCCTCTCTTCCGTCTGGGAAGAGGAGTTTTAGTTTTTCTCTCCGAGGGATGTTCCAGAGGAGAGAATAGGGAGTTGTTTTGGTTTGTTGAATTCTAGTGTGCAATTTTCTTATTCTCTTCCGAGAGCTTTGTTATTCACTCTCTCAATTATCGAAGAAAGATGATGTCTTTAAATTCAATTGAATTGTGTGAAAATTTTCTTATGAGTCGTGGCTAATTTTCTCCTCTAGTCAAGGATCAACGCGAAGACGCAGTCCCAAATATCTGTGAGATCTAATTAATTTTACATGTTCCTTAATTTGATAATATTTGCATGTTTTCCAGTTTAATTTCCATGGGATTATTTTGTTAATTGGATATCAAGGGCCCGATGTGCAATTTGACTTTTTAATCTCTTGTCAAATTAATCAATTAAATCCGTAATTGTTTAGTTGGTTAATATTAGTGGCAACTAGTATTTTCACATACTAGGAGAACATGCAATCTGAGTTAAATAACCCTCGTAGCGTGTTATTAATTTGGGTTAGGCTTTTCTAGTTTTTAATGCAATTAGGAAATTAATTCCTACGGTCGTACTTAGGAGTATTTCCTAGTTAGAGGTAATCAACGGTCGTACCTTGGTTATCAATAAATTAAGGAAAAGCTGGTCGTTAGAGCTTATCGGCGACTATAACTAGCCTATTAATTAAATTAAGTGAACCTTCTTTGCATCAATGATCGGATGAATGGACTGTGTCTGCGTAGTTGTATCCTTGGCTAGAATTTATTTATTATTTATTTAATTGCTATTTACAATTGTATTAATTAATTATTTATCTTTGGTTAAATTGTTTAATTATTTTTAGTTAAATTGTTTAATTATTTATTTTTAGTTTTATCTGATAAAAATCCCCCGTGTCCCGAACTTGAAAAGAATCGAATTTTTTTTCCAATCCCTGTGGATTCGACCCTACTCACTACTATACACAGAAAATTCATTTTTCTCGAGTAGGTATTTATTATTGCATAGGCTCGACACCTGTCAATTTTTGGCGCCGTTGCCGGGGACTGGCGTTAATTATTTGTTTCTTTTTAAGTTCATTTTTGTTCTAATTTTCTGGTATTTTTCTAGTTTATGTCTCGTTCTTCTCGTACAGGCGAATTAATTTTCGATCCTGAAGTAGAGAAGACCGCGCGTAGAACGAGGAAAGAAACCAGGCGGCTCAGAGAAGAGCAATACGGTATTGCACCTCAGGGACTTGATCCAGAGGTTGAGCCGACAAATTTGTCTGGTGACAATTCGAGTGATTCAGACCAAGAGGAAGTCACTATGGCAAATGCACGAACATTAAGGGAGTTGGCTGCTCCTGATTTAAATCAGCAGCCCTTGTGCATTACTTTTTCAAATTTAAATGATGACACTCCCTTTGAACTAAAATCTGGTCTAATTCATCTCTTGCCATCTTTTCATGGTCTACCAGGTGAGGAGCCCTACAAGCACTTGCAAGAGTTCGACGTCGTTTGCAACAGTATGAAGCCTCCGGGAATTACAGAAGAGCAAATAAAGATGAGGGCTTTCCCCTTCTCTTTGAAGGACTCCGCAAAAGACTGGCTCTACTACCTACCACCTGGTAGTATCACCACGTGGGATCAATTGAAGAAAAAATTTCTGGACAAGTACTTTCCGGCGTCTCGAGCTGCGAGCCTAAGGAAAGAGATATGTGGCATCAAACAACACCCAGGCGAGTCACTCTATGAGTACTGGGAGAGGTTTAAGAAACTGTGCACCAAATGCCCTCAACATCAGATAAGTGAGCAACTGCTCATCCAATATTTCTATGAGGGATTACTTTTCAGGGACAGAAGCATAATCGATGCTGCAAGTGGAGGGGCGTTGGTGAACAAAACCCCTCGAGGAGCATGGGAGTTGATTGAAGGGATGGCTGAGAACTCACAACAGTTTGGTTCAAGAGAGGACATCCCGACGCGCAGGGTGAATGAGGTGGAAACGTCCTCTATCCAACAGCAGATCTCCGAATTAACATCTTTTGTAAGACAATTAGCTGTGGGGAATGCTTCACAAGCCAAAGTGTGTGGGGTGTGCACTGCCGTGGGTCATCCTACGGAAATGTGTCCACTGGTTCAAGAAGAAACTGCAGAACAGGTGAACATGGCTGGCCACGCGCCCGCGCCAAGAAAGCCATATGATCCATACTCAAACACCTACAATCCTGGTTGGAGGGATCACCCCAACCTTAGCTATGGAGGAAATAGGCAGTCTAACTTTGTGCCAAATAGACAGCAAGGACACCAACAGCAGTATCATCCTCGCCCACCACCACCACCACCCCCTTCAAACTCAAGTCCGTCCATGGAAGAAATGATGAAGCAATTACTTGCCAATCAACAAAAGACGGATTCAGACCTGCAAAGCATGAGAAATCAACTGGGACAGGTGCAATCATTGCAAAATCAAATGAATCAAATGGCTATAACAATCAACCGTTTGGAGTCCCAAGTTCAAGGAAAATTGCCATCTCAACCTGAGGCAAATCCAAAGAATGTAAGTGCAATGACCTTAAGGAGTGGCAAGGAAGTTCAAGGACCCGAACCGGTGATTCCTAAAGACAAGGACGAGGAACGGATTGAAAAAGAATTGGAAGAGGAGGGCACAGACAACAAAAATGCAAAGGTACCCTCGAACCCAATTCCTACAACTAAAACTAATCCACCTCCCTTTCCTAGCAGGTTAGAGAAACCAAAGAAGCAAGACAAGGAAAAAGAGGTCCTGGAGATCTTTCGCAAGGTGGAGATCAACATACCCCTACTGGATGCGATTAAACAAGTACCCAGGTACGCAAAATTTTTGAGGGACCTGTGTGCCAATCGCAAGCGGTTGAAAGGGGATGAACGAGTTATAGTTGGGGAGAATGTTTCGGCAATTCTACAAAGGAAACTTCCACCAAAATGCGGAGATCCAGGTATGTTTACTATTCCTTGTAGGATAGGTAATACTTTGATTGGAAAGGCCATGTTAGATCTAGGAGCATCGATTAATGTCATGCCGAAATCTATTTATGCTTCTTTGAACTTAGGCCCTTTGAAAGAAACTGGAATAATAATCCAACTAGCTGACAGGACCAATGCATACCCTGACGGGTTGATTGAAGATGTTTTGGTAAAAATTAATGAATTGGTTTTTCCAGCTGATTTTTATGTGCTCGACATGGAGGATGAACACTCCCGTGATCCGTCACCTTTGTTGTTAGGTAGACCCTTTTTGAGCACAGCCCGAACCAAAATTGATGTTAATAAGGGTACTTTGTCTATGGAATTTGATGGTGAGATTGTCCACTTTAACATCTTTGAGACCATGAAATATCCATCCGATTCAAATGTTGGCTCTGTTTTCTCGGTAAATGTTATTGACCCTGCTATACAGGAGGTTTTTGAAATTGAAGGCAGGGATGAGCTAGAGGTCGTTCTGACCAGGCACTTCGAGTCCGAAACAACCTCTGGAGTAGAGTTGAGTGAAGAGCTTAAATGCGTGATTGGATCGTTGCAAACGTTACCAACCACGAAGACAAGGTATGACCTCGCACCCATTTTTATACCTGAACCTCACAAAAGGTTACTTCCATCTGTGGTGCAGGCACCTGTTTTGGAACTGAAACCGCTGCCGAAACACCTGAAATATGCATACTTGGGTGAAGGGGAGACACTTCCAGTGATCATCTCCGCGGGTTTATCAAAGGTTCAAGAAGAGAAACTACTTCGAGTTCTTAGGGAACATAAGCAGGCGATAGGATGGACCATCGCCGACATCAAGGGAATTAGTCCCGCGGTGTGTATGCACCGAATTCGACTCGAGGAGAATTCTAAACCCGTACGGCAAGCTCAACGGAGATTAAATCCTCTCATGATGGAGGTCGTAAAGAAAGAGATTTTAAAACTGCTGGACGTTGGAATTATATTTGCAATATCAGATAGCCCGTGGGTAAGTCCAGTACAGGTGGTCCCGAAGAAGGCAGGGGTGACGGTAGAATCAAACCAAGAGGGTGAGCTCGTACCAATTCGAAAGCCCACCGGATGGCGACAGTGTATCGATTACCGAAAGCTAAATGCCGTCACGAAAAAGGACCATTTCCCCCTCCCTTTCATTGACCAAATGGTGGAGCGACTAGCATGTCGAGCTTACTATTGTTTCTTGGATGGATTTTCAGGTTATTTTCAAATTGCCATCGCACCCGAGGACCAAGAGAAGACTACTTTCACCTGCCCATTTGGAACATTTGCATACCGAACGATGCCATTTGGATTGTGTAATGCACCTGCTACCTTCCAAAGATGCATGGTAAGTATCTTTTCAGAATATGTTGAGAAGATTATTGAGGTTTTCATGGACGATTTCAGTGTATATGGTGAAAGTTTTGAAAACTGTCTAGATAACCTGAAATTGATCTTAGTAAGGTGTATAGAAACTAATCTCGTGCTTAATTGGGAAAAATGTCATTTTATGGTTGAACACGGGATAGTTTTGGGTCATGTTGTATCATCTACAGGTATTGAGGTTGATAAGGCAAAAATAGATGTTATATCTACTTTACCTTACCCCGCGAGTGTGCGGGAAGTTCGTTCTTTCTTGGGTCACGCAGGTTTCTATAGAAGGTTCATCAAGGATTTCTCGAAAATTGGAGCACCCTTGTTCCAACTTTTGCAAAAAGATGTATCCTTCGAATTTGATGAAACATGTAAGGGGGCATTCAATAAGTTAAAGGAGTTATTGACCACCTCACCTATTATCCAACCCCCTGACTGGAACCTCCCATTCGAAATCATGTGTGACGCCAGCGACTATGCAGTGGGTGCGGTATTGGGTCAAAGAGTAGGAAAGGCAGCTCATGCTATCTACTACGCATCTCGAGCCTTGAACGGAGCTCAATTGAACTATTCAACCACCGAAAAGGAGCTTTTAGCAGTTGTTTTTGCCTTAGAAAAATTTCGGTCTTATTTACTTGGTGCTAAAGTTATTATTTTTTCTGATCATGCAGCTTTACGGTATTTATTGACCAAGAAAGAGGCAAAACCGCGATTGATACGGTGGATATTGTTGTTACAAGAGTTCAACCTGGAGATCCGAGATAAGAAAGGGGCAGAGAACCTGGTAGCAGATCACTTGAGTCGAGTACAAGTCGTCGAAGAGGACCTCCCATTGAGAGAAGCATTTCCCGAGGAGCATTTATTTTCTATTAATTCATCCTTGCCTTGGTATGCAGATATTGTTAATTTTCTAGTCACTGACAAATTTCCTACAGGATGGCCTAAGGCAAAGAGAGACAAGTTGAGGAGCGATGCAAAGTTCTACATTTGGGATGATCCTTACCTCTGGAAGCGGGGTGCCGATCAAATCATCCGTAGATGTGTAAGTGAAGTTGAATTTCAATCTATTCTAGCATATTGTCACTCTTTTGCATGTGGAGGTCACTTTGGACCGAAGAGAACGGCTCGTAAGGTGCTAGAGAGTGGATTCTATTGGCCAACTCTATTCAAGGATGCCTACTCATTTTGTAAGTTATGTGATAAGTGTCAAAGAGTGGGTAATATCTCTCGTAGGGGTCAAATGACTCAAACCCCAATGATTTTTGTTGAAATTTTTGACGTTTGGGGCATTGATTTTATGGGTCCTTTTCCTTCGTCCTGTGGTTTTTTGTATATATTGCTTGCTGTAGATTATGTTTCGAAGTGGGTAGAAGCAAAGGCCACCCGCACTAATGATTCCAAAGTGGTTGCAGAATTCGTTAAGTCTAATATTTTTGTCCGCTTTGGGATGCCACGAGCAATTGTAAGTGATCGGGGTACTCATTTCTGCAACAAAATGATCGCTGCAATGTTTAGGAGATACGGTGTCTTGCACAAAGTCTCTACATCCTACCATCCTCAGACAAATGGTCAGGCGGAAGTATCGAACCGAGAGATCAAATCAATTCTAGAAAAGATGGTCCGACCCGATAGAAAGGATTGGAGTGTGAGACTAGAGGATGCACTATGGGCATATAGGACGGCATACAAGACACCCATTGGCATGTCCCCTTACCGATTGGTATTTGGAAAGCCATGTCATCTCCCGGTAGAGTTTGAGCATAGAGCGTTTTGGGCGGTCAAGCAATGCAATATGGATATCGAGGAGGGCGGAATTCAAAGGAAGTTGCAATTACAAGAGTTGGAAGAAATCCGAAATGAAGCGTACGAGAATGCAATGATCTATAAAGAGAAGAATCGGATCTTTCATGACCAACAGATCTCTAGGAAGACATTCGTCTGCGGGCAAAAAGTTTTACTATACCACTCCAAATTGAAGTTATTTTCAGGTAAGCTACGTTCTCGTTGGATTGGTCCCTTTGTTGTAACTAATGTCTTTGATTATGGTGCAGTGGAGATCCAGAGTCTGAAGACGGAGAAGAAATTTGTGGTGAATGGTCATCGTCTCAAGCCTTATTATGATGAGGCTCCAGTTGAGCGAGTAGAGATGACGCATTTGGAGGACCCAATTTGCTTGGTTTAAGCAAATTATGGGCTATGTCTAGCCAAAGACATTAAAGAAAGGCGCTAGTTTGGGAGGCAACCCAAATATTAGTTTTGTTATTTCTAGTTGTTTTGTTCTTTCTAGTTGGTTCTTTTGCATTGGGTCATTTACTCGTTGGGTAGTATCAGTACTCATATTTCCTTTACTGAAATCAGGAAGTGAAATCTTGGCGCGCCCACGCGGCGTTGGTGTCTCCTGAGGTCAGGGGACGAAGGCCAATCTTGGCGCGCCCACGCGGCGTTGGTGTCTCCTGAGGTCAGGGGACGAAGGCCAATCTTGGCGCGCCCACGCGGTGTTTCCTGAGGTTAGGGACGTTTCGTAATCTTGGCGTACCCACGCGGTGTTTGACGACCTAAAAAAAAAAAAAAAAAAATCCTTCTTTTTCTTCTTTTCTTTTTATTTCTTCTTTCTTCCTTTCTTTCTTTCTTTCTTTCTTCTTTCCCTGTTTTTTTCCTTTTCTCTGGTTCCTTCAACCAGAGCCGCCGCCGCCGCCCCAGGTCTCCTTCCTTCCTCCTGCTCCACCGACGCCATCGCCGCTCCTCACGCGCGCCACCTGGAGCCCGCCGCTCCCTCGCGCGCGCTACCCCAACCCGTCGCCCACCACCCGCAGTCGCTGAGCACCACTAGATCCAGCTGCCGCAAACTCTTCTCTCTCACAGCCACCACCTTCATCGCACCACTGGCTTCGTATGCACGCGCCTGCCTCAATCTCTTTCTATTATTTTTTTTTATTTCCTTATTTTATTATTGCAGTATGTTTTTATTATTTTTATTACAGTACGTTTTTGAAAATTTTGCGTGTTTGGACTACCTGACATTTCTATTCATCCTTAGTTGGATACTTCTGTGTTACTTTGCTTGTTTCTTTTTACTTTGCTTGATTTTTATTTATTTAGTACAATTTGGAAAGAATGGTGAAACCACGATCCCGACCCTTTGACCTCCGCTCCGCCTCCTCCAACTACAGGTGCTAATAGCTGGCACCAGCTTCAGGGGAGTTTCGTTGTCCTTCTTCTTATTTTTACTGTTTCATTATCACATTGAGGGCAATGTGTGATTTAAGTGTGGGGGGATTTGGGTTTAGTTTTGATTGGTGTTTCTTTAATTTACTGCCTTTCTTACTAGTGTTTTGATGAATAAATATGGCAATTCATTCGTTTATTGCTGGTTGTGATTTATCCTATGAATTTTGTTTAGATGGCAAGTAAACGCATGTTATCTTGGTGAATATCATGAGTTTAATGACTTGGTGCAAATTGTGATTAACTTGTTTAGGCAATTTAAATATTTTATTAGCAATTGTTATGTGGATTGAGCAATTGTTGATCTTAGTTCTCCATATTAGGAGATGACGTGGGCCATGATCTTTAATTATCTGGTATTCTGATACTTTAATTGTGATTAATAAATGACTCTACTCCGCTAGTGCCGTCACCCAGTAACCGGGAGTCTTCACCACAAGTGTCGACTTTCGCGTCAAAAAGTGGCGATATCTATGAGTAGTTAGTCCTGAAGCTGTGAAAAGTTGAGTAACTGGGCTCTTTTATCTAAAAATGTCAGAGTTCACGTCAAAAGACTTGAATAGCTTGGGACTGAGCATTTTTGAAAAAAAAAAAAAAAAAAAAAAAAAAAAAAAAAAGAGAATAAAATAATGTGTAAACTTATGATCATATTGGCCTGCCGATCCTTGTTCTTCAATGTTGAGATTTTGATTTTCAGTTGACCCAATTGCTAACTTTTGCTAGTTTAATATTTTAATTTCTTAGACGAGTTAGCCATGAATTGGACGAGTCTATGATTTCAGGAGCTAATCGGGAGAAATATGTCTTGACACTTAGCCACTAAAACTTGATTTTGGGATAAGCATAGCTTGGTAGTAAATGAAATGAGAGTTAGCCATTGTTGAATTTAGTTGTTCCCATGCTTGAGGACAAGCATGATTTAAGTGTGGGGGGAATTGATAGGATGTTAATTGTTAGTAATTTTATTGTTAACTTTCCTTTTTATCCTTGCCAAATATTGCTTTAATTTGTTTTAATTGTCAATATATATTTATATTTGGTATTTGGATATAATTTCAGAAATGGGAGCAGAAACCTCTTGAGAAGATTATTGTGGAACTTTGCACAATTTTGGTGCAAACCAACGTAGAAGAATGGAATTGCATTTGGGAATTCAATTTGGCTAGACAACATGTCAAAGTTAGTGGGGACCGCAAATAAGTTGTATTGTCTAAAGTGTGCTTTCTTTGCACATTTTTGGTTTGCTCTCTTATTTGTGAACGTGTGCACTTGGTCAAAAGGGAACCGACAAACCATAGTTGGCTTTGCTTTTGTTTTCGGTGGAGTTGATTAGGTAGGGAAGGAATGTTTTTCTTTTGTGAGCGTGGAGTGAAGTTTGGAATTGGCTTGTTTTTATGCGGGGGAGAGCCGCACATTTCGGAGGGTGAGTTTTTCTTCCTCTCTTCCGTCTGGGAAGAGGAGTTTTAGTTTTTCTCTCCGAGGGATGTTCCAGAGGAGAGAATAGGGAGTTGTTTTGGTTTGTTGAATTCTAGTGTGCAATTTTCTTATTCTCTTCCGAGAGCTTTGTTATTCACTCTCTCAATTATCGAAGAAAGATGATGTCTTTAAATTCAATTGAATTGTGTGAAAATTTTCTTATGAGGCGTGGCTAATTTTCTCCTCTAGTCAAGGATCAACGCGAAGACGCAGTCCCAAATATCTGTGAGATCTAATTAATTTTACATGTTCCTTAATTTGTTAATATTTGCATGTTTTCCAGTTTAATTTCCATGGGATTATTTTGTTAATTGGATATCAAGGGCCCGATGTGCAATTTGACTTTTTAATCTCTTGTCAAATTAATCAATTAAATCCGTAATTGTTTAGTTGGTTAATATTAGTGGCAACTAGTATTTTCACATACTAGGAGAACATGCAATCTGAGTTAAATAACCCTCGTAGCGTGTTATTAATTTGGGTTAGGCTTTTCTAGTTTTTAATGCAATTAGGAAATTAATTCCTACGGTCGTACCTAGGAGTATTTCCTAGTTAGAGGTAATCAACGGTCGTACCTTGGTTATCAATAAATTAAGGAAAAGCTGGTCGTTAGAGCTTATCGGCGACTATAACTAGCCTATTAATTAAATTAAGTGAACCTTCTTTGCATCAATGATCGGATGAATGGACTGTGTCTGCGTAGTTGTATCCTTGGCTAGAATTTATTTATTATTTATTTAATTGCTATTTACAATTGTATTAATTAATTATTTATCTTTGGTTAAATTGTTTAATTATTTTTAGTTAAATTGTTTAATTATTTATTTTTAGTTTTATCTGATAAAAATCCCCCGTGTCCCGAACTTGAAAAGAATCGAATTTTTTTTCCAGTCCCTGTGGATTCGACCCTACTCACTACTATACACAGAAAATTCATTTTTCTCGAGTAGGTATTTATTATTGCACAGGCTCGACACCTGTCAGCGAGCGAATTCACATGAAGCGGACGACCACAATCGATCAATGGAAGCGTGCCACGTCAGCAATCAAACAACAGCATTCCCCAGTACACTAGATATGTTAATAAATGCCTTGATTTGTCTGCCAACTGCATTCTTTTCTTCTTTTCTAGCACATGAAATATTCAATAATTCAAACATGAATGATCAATGATGTATCAAATTACCAATATCTAAATTCTAATTACTAATTATGTTTATTGTTTAATATTTAGTATTATACATATATATATATTAATTATTATCTAATTCTAGTCATGTTACTTATGTATAAAATAATAAGTAGTTATCTTATATTGTTATGTATTACTATATATTTGTATTATTATAGTCATATAACAATTAACAAATACTAAAATAATATATTGTACATTACTATATATTATTATTATTATAAGTACATGATAGGATGATAATACCATATACTAATTATTATTAATAGCATTTACCTATATAATATAATAATATATTAGTAGTATATACTAATACTAAATAGCATTTATCTATATATTATATAATTTTATATACCAATTTGGTATTCGAATGCGGTAATGCGGTACCCTATTTCAATTACCGAATTTGAATGCGAAATCGGTTATTACCAAATTTATAATCTCATTACCTATTTCATACCATATTAGAATTCGGTGAATTCGGTATGTACCGAATTTGTACCAAATTACCAAATACCCGATTTCAAATTACCGAATTGAATTTGAATTCGGTATGAACCGAATTTGCTCACCCCTACCCCCACCCATTTATATATATTCAAAAATAATTATACATTTAAACTCAATTTTTAGTGAGTATTAATCAAATAAATTTGCTTAATTTTTTATCAATCTAATAACAATAAAATACAGTTATTTCTTGTCAAAAAACAAAAAAAAAGTAGAATTTTAAATGACTCATAAATTGGTAATTGAGTATATCCATATCTATTTATTAAATAAATATAAATGGGTATACCCATTTATTTAAATGGATATAAATGAGTTGATTCAATTATACCCATTACCTAATTATAACCCATCGAATGATTCATTTTGACACCTCTAAATTGAACCAATCAATTACTAGTGAAGCTCTTATGCATTAGTAATAAATTCAGCCCATGCATGTAGAAAATTAACCCACAGAAAATAAACAAACAAAACAATATAACAATCAATAACCTCGGCAACGGAAAAGATCAAAATTACAAAGACAGAGGAGACAAAACTTTTATTTCTTTAACTCACGGCTTTCTCAATATAACAGTAGTGCATGGACACACGTGTACACAAACAATAGAAAAGATCAAAATTACAAAGACAGAGGAGACAAAGCTTTTATTTCTTGAACTCAAGGCAACAAATCAGTAGTGCTTGGACACACGTACGTATAGCGCTGGCGGCTCTATACCAAGCACTTGGTAAAGAGTCCGAATTCGAGCTACTTGGTAAATAAAACAAGTCGACAGTTGTGCCCATATAAAAAAATTTTCCCCTTAATAATTTTTTCCCTTTCAATGTTTATCCCAAACAACTTAAATGAACAGCTTGTTATTTGATTTTCGCATGCCTAATTTTTTTTAACATCTTATATGTTTAATGAATAATATTTAGGAAGCAATCAATTCTCACTTTCAGACGGACCAACGCTTTATATGGGATGAATTCCTTGATTTTCTTCTTTTCCAGTACATGAATAGAGGCTTTTATTTCTTTGTTCTCTTTTTCAGTTTGGGCAGCATGGGAAAAATTAGAATCAACCAAATACCTCTAGAAATTTTTAATGAATTAGACATTTCCAAATGCCAAGAGTTTACTATCAAGATTTTTTAGGCCTACGGAAGACATGAACTGTTTTTTTTTTAATTTATTTCTACTTGTATTAATGTGATATATGCAATGTAAATTGATAGAGAGACAAATCCTAGAAGGTTCAGGTGTAGACACTGTTAGTTACCCAAAAAATCATTAATGACAAAAGAGTCATTCCTTGTTTAATAGTGGGATAATTAAAAAAAAAAAAAAGCAAGCATTGAAGTGCGAGATTTCAAATAAAAAAATGGACTTAAAAAGCTTATTGGTTGGTATGGATTATATGACAAAAATAAAGAGTGAAATAATGGCAAGACAAATGTTATGTTGAATCGGAAACATTCTTTTTATTTATATATTTTGATAAAAACTTGAAATAATTTTATTAATCACTACACTACATAATTTCTGTTCCTTCTGCAAGATGCTAGAGTCAAAATATTCTGAGGTTTGCTCCTCGGTAGTCCGCATCAAGCCTACTGATAAAATCTTCTGGCATGTCCTCAAGCTCAAGCATATCAAGAGTAGATATGTGCTTCAGCTCTTCCGGCAACTTCTCTAACTTGGGGCAGTCCGTGATTCTCAGGCATTGGAGCTGCGGCAATGCACCTTTCTCCATCTCTATTTCATCCAAACGACGTAGGGCACTGAGCTCAAGCAATTTCAATTGGTGAAAGCCATGTCTGGAAATGACTAGCTGGGGTCCCCAATATGCTTCATATTTCATTTTGAGGAACGACAGCTGTCCCAACTTCTCTAGTGTTGGCATTGGGTCATCCTTGAGCCTTGTATGTTTCAAAGACAAGCAAGAGAGATTTGGAGGGAAATCAGGAGGCAGCGTTCTCAAACCCGGCCCGAATAGCTCAAGCTCTATTACATGATGGAGCTTAGAAAGTCCAGCTAGAGATGGCCACCCGCTTCCCGCAGCATGGTAAAGATGTAACGTCTTTAGACTTTCAACCTCAGATAAATGCATGCAGAGTATGTCTATGTCTGACCAGTCATCCACCCAAATCCCCAGTTTCTGAAGACTTGTCAGAGTTATCATGTTATTGTGCATAATGTCATCAAAGCATATGCCTGACAGAGTCTGGAGATTCCTCAATCCTTCGACCTTAAGAGGCATATCACATTCCATTTTATCCGCATATAGATGCCGTAAACTTTCAAGCTTCCAAATGAAATTTGAAACTTCCACTGTGCTAGAGTTCCGTATGTCAAGAGTTTGCAGGTATCGCAAGTAACCGAAGGAATGAGGTAGCAGTGTAATCCATGTGTCTCTTAAACCGAGGTACCTTAGAAGCCTGACTTTACCAATTTCTTTTGGCAAATTATTCGGTATCTTAACATTCTCAAAGTCCAGTACCCTAAGTTTTCTGAAACTTTTGACACTAAGACTAGTGTTTTCCTCGTACTCGTGGACATTGAAAAAAAGTAGAGACCGGAGAGGAGGGGTCGAAGGCTCAAAATAATTTTTATCCCAAGGGAGAATATGAACAGCAAGGTACCTGGATTTGGCTGATATTTCATCATGTCTGGTGTCATGGATCTGAAAAAAATTTTCATCCTCTGCCTTTCTGATTGCAAGCTCTCGCAGTAAATCATGGACTCGACAGCTTTTAATCCTCTCATCAACAGTCATTTCCGCCACCTGGACCATATTTCTGCTACAAAGTCGTTCCACATCATCATATGCTGCAGTTTCCTCCAAATTTTTTGCATCTCTTTTTTGGATTATTCCCTCTGCAACCCACATATGGATCAACTTGCGCACAGAAATCACAAAATCTTCGGGAAACAAACCCAAATACAAAAAGCAAAATTTCAGATTGGCAGGAAGGTCTGCATAACTTAATTCCAGAATTGCCCCTGCTTCACTAATTGCCCCTGCTTCACTCTGGCTCCTTGACAGGTATGCGTTGAAGTTGTTGAGAACTTTCTCCCATTCACTCTTCAACTTTTTCTTGCCCAGTAGCAGGCCACCTATAACCGTTATGGCCAGTGGTAGACCGGCACATCGCCCCGCAATTTTCTTGCCTACTACTTCCAAATCTGGAGGACACACACCATTAGCTCCATGGCCTAAGGCCTTTTTGAGAAACAACTGCCAGCTATCCTCCTCCCTCAAAGTTTTCAACTCATGTGGGGGGCTAAGAGCATCTGCGTGTACGGCAACATCCCGATTGCGACTTGTAAGTAGCACTCTACTTGATGTATTAACATCAGGAAAGGCCCTCCTGGCTAGACAATCCCACGCTTCTTCCTTCCATACATCATCAAGAACCACAAGATAACATTTGTCTTGTAGATCTTGATAGAGCCTTCGTTCCAACTCTTCCTCTTCCATCATTTCCAACATTTCAAGTTGCTCTTTACTCATTTCATTCAATTGCTTTATGATTGCCCTCAGCATCTTTTTGTGATCGTAGCTTGAAGAGACGCAGACCCAAGCACGGCAATTGAATCTTGCCCTGACATCAGCATGGTTATAAACTTTTTTGGCTAGAGTTGTCTTACCAGCACCTCCCATGCCAATGATTGAAACCACATGGCGGTTTCTGTCCTCTTTCAAAAGTTCTGCCACCAGTGATTTTGTTATCTCCTCGAAGCCCACTATATCCTTGTCCTCGCTGAGAGGAGAGGACCGCCGGATCCGTTGAAGCTCTTCTCCATGTGTAGTCATCCCCTCTCCAAGATTTTTTATACCA
The DNA here is from genome assembly GCF_036785885.1 of Coffea arabica. Lineage (NCBI taxonomy): Eukaryota > Viridiplantae > Streptophyta > Magnoliopsida > Gentianales > Rubiaceae > Coffea > Coffea arabica. The sequence continues at coordinate 13,705,755 of NC_092316.1, read as the reverse complement.
TACTCTTCGCGGCTATCAGCAATCTCCTTGAGCCTCATTCGTAAGGACTCAATCTCTTTCCCTATCTTGTAGAGGTTCACAATTTTCAAGGGATAATACGTCAATTTGGTGACGAGTCCCTTGTCCTTTGTGAAGGACTCAACTTTGCAGGCAAAGATCTCAATGATATCCTCCGCATCGTAGGCAGCAGCTCTGATTTCAGAAACCCAGTTGCGGATCCTCGCATCTTCAACTTGCCTCTGATCAGCATCTTTCAGGAAACACCGCATCCGGACCAGATCATTTTGCAGCCTCTCAACTTGTCGTCGAACGCCTTTCAGGAAAACAATTTTTTGAATCAGCAGATCGCTAGTTCTCTCAATAACAAGAGAGATAACAGGGTCAGCCATCCTGGTAAAGTGAGCTTTGCTTTCAACAACTAGTAAAGGAGGAGAAGATATTGCCTGTTATGTCATATGTGCAGCTGCAAAACTTCTAATCTCTGTTGTTTTAAACTGATCTCAGAAGAGAGAGGCTCGTTTCACGTGGTTCGTGTTCTCTTCCAGTCAAAAAGATCGCAGTTCGATTCACATGGTAGGGAGGACGTCTGGGATCCCTCCAAAAAGTTAAATATATTAAAAAAAAAAAAAAAAGGTGCTGCTGGTGAGATGTTTTGGGATGGTGGAATGGATGAAGAAGAATTAAATAAAGGAAGTCAAATAAAGCATACGAAGGATGAAGAATGAACTAACTAGTGTTTAATAGTTAAATTTCTCATGTACTAATTCACAGTTACAAGTATTTTCTTTTTTTTTTTTCAAAACTAAAGTTACAAATGATTTGAAAAGAAGAGTTTTTTTTTTTTTTTTTTGAAGAAACATTTAAGTGGAATCGTAAATTCGTGATGGATTCAAGAAACATTTGAGTGTAACACTTTTAGATGCACAGAAAGCGGACGACCTAAGTGAACATCAAACGGTGGATATTTTGCTGTTTTTGTGCGTATAATTAGTTTTTCAAATTTAAAGTTGTCTAAATTTTTAATTCAATAACACCTGAATTTTTAAGTGCAAAAAAGCTTCCAAAGAGAACAATTGCAAAATTGGACCGGAAGAAGACTCCCAAAAGCAGAAAAGGAAAAAATAAATTCAACTTGTGTGGTCCACGAAATTCAACAAACAAGTTTTGCTTTATACCTATGCAATATTATTAAAAAATTTTTAATTTTCAGCATCATCATTCCTAAATCTATATTCATGAATGCGCAATAATAATTATATAGTTGATGAATTGGGATTTCGCTATATTGAATTCTGCAAGTTCAAATAAATTTGGACTTTTAAATTGCAATAAGTAGTATAGTAGCCTAGTAGGTTCCATTTAACAAAGTTTAATTGAAATTTGGTTAGTTAAGTTAAATAATAACTCTGTAGTTTTTCAAAATATTACTGATGCCGGTTTTGCTTTTCGTTCTTTTTTCCTTGTAAATTGGTGGAGGCTGTGATCCATTACATCCAAATTGGACGGAATTGACACCGGTTTTCCGTTTTGGCATGCATCCGGTTTTGGGTTGCATTCTTCTCAAAATCACAGCCTTGATTGCTGTGTTTGTGTGTAGGCAGAAATTTATTGTCTGGTAGCAAGTGCCCATGGTTTTGGATGCTACAATAATAAAGTCTAGGTCATTGCTATGGTGGCCGCCTCTATAGTCTGGTATTAAAATTGTACAAGTGGTGTGAGAATTAATAAATTATAGAAGAAGTCAGGTTAAAACTAGTCAACTAACACAGCCAAAAACTCAGCAATAAGCTACCGGGTGAAAAGTAAAGAAGAGCACTAGTCATTCAATATAATATGATGCACCTTGTGGACATCAAAAGCATCTGAGATGCAATTGAGGGATTCTTCTTGACACATTATCAGAGAGACTTCACCAGATGAAAAATATCAGTTTTACTCCGTGTGGGCATTATCAAGAATGAACAACAAGATGAATTGACTCAATTTTCTCTGACTTTCAGCACGATTCTGTGCTCTCCACGAGCTTTCATTGTAAAACTCCAATTTAATATCAATTTCAAGTTCGAGTTTAATTGAGCTCGACAAAAAATAATAATAAGTGATTATTATTTTATTTAGTAAAATAATAATAAAGTAGTCATTTATAACAAGTCATTGGTAAAATAGTCATTTATAAAATAAGAATAAAATAGTCATTTATACCATCAATTTGTTAAATATATTCATTTATAGCTTCGAGCTTCGAATGTTTTATGTTACCTAGGAAGTTTTAGAAAATAACATGAACTTTAGCTTGATAAGTCATGGTCAAATTAGTCCGTAAATTAGATTATATTATAGGGAAATAGTAGAGTCGATGTAGTTGTTAGAATAAAATGTCATTATAGTAATAGAAGTAAATAATCCCAAATTATCATATGATTTAATGGACCAAACGAACTCTTCATGAAATGCGAGGTAGTTACTTATCTTCGGATGAATAATATTGTTGTCAAGCCTTTGGTTATTTTTACATTAGATGTTTAGTTTAACAAAAAAACCAAGTTCCTTATGGTTCGTCAGGAATAGGATGCGATGTATTTACTTACTTATAGACCAAAATTGCTTTTGGCAAATCTACTATTAATTCTATCAATAATAGGGGTAAATTAGTCCAAAAAAGTAAAGTTTAATTGTCATGGCCAAAGTATTCCAACACATAAATTTTGTATTCATAGGAGCGGGTTTCAACAACTAATAGTAATAATGAAACAAAACTAATTAACATCATGACAAAATGAAGAACCTGAAGAAAAAAAGGGTAGTAGAAGAGAGGAGGTTTGGGGAAAAATAATTTTAAATGGGTTAATTGAATTTGATGGATTACCCAATAACATCCATTTAGACGAAACTAGTTAACATCATGACAAAATGAAGAATCTGAAGAAAAAAAGGGTAGGAGAAGAGAGGAGGTTTGGGGAAAAATAATTTTAAATGGGTTAATTGAATTTGATGGGTTACCTAATAATATCCATTTACTAAATGGATGTTATTGGTAACTCATTTATATCCATTTGATGGGTTACCTGATTTCATTTTGATTCTGGGCCACTAAAGAGAGGTGCATAAACGAACAGACCAAAATAAATAAATAAATAAAACCAAATTAAATGAAAGAAAGATATGCATATTGGTATCACTACTACCATACCTATTAAGATGTTTAGCATGCTACATACAATATTATCAATATTTGACTTAACAACTTGGCTACTCGTGCTAAAAGTTTGCAGATTTTGGATGTCAAGCAAGAGAATGTGTCAGCCATATTGATAGGTTTGGAGCATCATGCACTCACAAAACTTGATTGTTTGCAGATTTAGCATGTCTAGCAAGAGAATGCGTCAGTTTGTTACAATTTCGACTCGCCCACTGTAACTCCCATCCTGTAAGTTGATGTAACAAACTTCGAACATCATCAAGCAATAGGCCTAACAAATGGAAAAATCATCGCAGCTATAAGTGACTGCTTGAATGACATATGAATACTATCTAATAGTAGTATGATATTTGGCCCTTATTGTTTGGAATATGATATTTATGGCATGCTCCCAACATTTGATAGAAGTGGTTTTAGGCATGGTTTTGCGATTTTTTTTTTTTTTGGCAAATGCTTAAATGCTTGCTTGCTTTGCTTGTTAGGATTTACGTTAGCCATTTAATTCAGAAGTGTTTGTTAGCTCCTAATTAGCCTAATTTTGACATGAAGTAATAGTTATCAGAAACAATTAATTAAGTCGGTCTCTTAATTTGTACTTGACTTAGATGTCCGTGCTCTTTAAGCTATTTTACTAATTAAGTGTAGAAAGCATTCTTGATTCTGTGCATAGATGCAAACTTTATAGTTCAAACTTCAAAGACAGGACAATCTTTTAACTGATAATCATTTCCTTTCGTGAGATGAAGTTTGTTTAGCCAATCAATTACAACAATAAAGAACATGATATATGATATAATTTACAGGTGGAAATGGAATTTCTCAAACTAATATGCAACTCCATATCTTGTCTATAGGTAAGGAATCAATAAATTTCCAAGATATCTCTATTCAGTTTGTACGTAAAGGATGATTCCAAAGTCTCCAACCTTAGTGAATCGAATATTTGTCAATGGTCCTATATGTTAGGACCGGCCCAAGAATAAACAAACTAAAATTAGAATAAAATAGGCGGTATAACCGACCATATAATGGTTAGGCGGTAGATACCAGCCATATAATAATTAGGCGGTAAGACCGACCATATAAAAGGGTTGTGGCAACCCAATAAAGACAAATAATAAAGTAAATAAAAAGCACAGAAGATTTACATGGTTCGGTCAAATTGACCTACGTCCACGGACAGAGAAGGAGCAATATTTCTACTATGAATAAGAAATACAAAAACCGTAGGAAAGTGGTTCCTAGACCAAAAGACACTTATAAAAGGTTTAGGAAATATTCCTAAACACAATACAAGAGAGCCTAAAATATTTGACTAAATGGGCTAGATGACTCAAGAAGCTAATAGCCCATATAACTCTCTTGAGTGGTGTAATTAATTCCTTCAATAGGCTTCCTTATTTATAACCTTCAGCAGCCGACTTTTCCTTGCCATTGTTTGATGTGGGATGAAAAGAAGAAAACTTCCTTACGCAGCATCTGATGTGGAACGAAGAATTTTGCCACACAAGGTCAAACCTTGAGGCTCAACAAATCTCCACCTTGGCATAATTTTGAGTTCCACCATCGACAATAGTAAAACTGCTCCACCTTCTCCACATAAGCCCCAATGGGCGTAAATTACCAACAATGAATACCAATCAAGTCCAAACACTGCTTGAACTTGTAAACTGGAAGAGGCTTCGTAAACATATATGCTGGATTATCCTTGGTATTGATTTTCTGAACAAGGACCATTCCTTCAGCAATGATATCCCGAATGAAGTGATACTTCACATCAATGTGTTTCGTCCTCTCATGATATATCTGATCTTTAGTCAAGTATATGGCACTTTGACTATCACAGTGAATAATAGTAACACATTGATGTAGACTAAGCTCGCTAAATAAACTCTTCAACCACAAGGCTTCTTTGACTGCCTCGGTCATAGCCATATATTCTGCTTCTGTAGTAGACAAAGCTACGACAGATTGTAGAGTAGCTTTCCAACTAACAGCACAACCGCCAATGCAAAATACATAGCCTGAAAGCGATCTTCTCCTGTCAAGATTCCCAGCGTAGTCTGAATCTACAAAACCAATCAAAGTGTCATTATTTCTTCCAAACTCCAAACATACATTTGAACTACCTCGCAAGTATCTGAGAATCCACTTCACAGCCTACCAATGTGTTTTACCAGGGCAAGACATATATCTGCTAACAACACTGACTGCTTGTGCAATATCTGGACGAGTACAAACCATTGCATACATAATACTGCCGACTGCACTGGAATAAGGAACCCGTGCCATATAATCTTTCTCTTCATCTGATTTTGGTGATTGAGCAACAGATAGCCGAAAATGGCTAGCAAGACGAGTAGATACTGGTTTAGCATCTTTCATGCCAAAACGCTCCAAAACTTTCTCAAGGTAATTTTTTCTGGGTCAAGAACAACTTCCCTACTCTTCGATCTCGATTGATATCCATGCCAAGAATTTTCTTAGCTGCTCTCAAATCTTTCATTTCAAATTCACTATTTAACTGCAGTTTTAGAGTGTGAATTTCTGACAAATTCTTGGCAGCAATGAGCATGTCATCAACATAAAGCAGCAAATAAATGAAAGAACCATCATTTAACTTCCGAAAGTAAACACAACTATCATACATGCTCCTTAAATAACCATGACCCAACATAAAGGAATCAAACCTCTTATACCACTGTCTTGGAGACTGTTTCAATCCATATAAGGATTTCTTTAATAAGCAAACATGGTCTTCCTTACCTTCAATTTCAAAACCCTGGGGTTGTCTCATATAAATTTGTTCTTCAAGTTCGCCATGTAAGAAAGTTGTCTTAACGTCGAGCTGTTCTAACTCCAAATTATACATGGCAACTAAAGCAAGCAAAACACGAATAGAGCTATGTTTAACAACAGGTGAGAATATATCATTAAAATCAATACCTTGTACCTGACTATAGCCCTTTGCAACTAATCGTGCTTTATATCTTGCATCTTCAACCCCTGGAATACCTTCCTTTTTCTTGAAGACCCACTTGCAACCAACAATTTTCTTAGCTGACGGCGGCTTTACAAGAACCCAAGTTTCATTCTGATGAAGAGATTCAATTTCTTCATTCATCGCAATCAACCACTTTGCAGAATCATCACAAGAAATTGCTTCTGAATAGGTGGAAGGCTCACCAGCTGCATCAGTTTCTTCTGCAACAGACAAAGCATATGTAACTAAATTTGCATATCTTTGTGATGGTCGAATGTCTCTCCTTTGTCTATCTCTGGCTATGGAATACTCCTCTTTTTCTGAACTATCTTCAATAGTAGATTCAGGTGCATCTACTGGCACTTGCTGAATAGAAGATTTGGATTGAGAAGGACCAGAACTGCCAATATCAAGCTCCACCTGCTTCTGTGTACTATCAGTAGTACAAGGACTAGAAGACTCTTTCTTGGAAGATAACATAGACAATTCATCAAAAGTAACATCTCTACTGATTACAAATTTTGGGGATTTGGGATCAGGACACAATAATCTGTATCCTTTCACCCCAGAAGCATATCCAAGAAAAATGCACTTTTTAGCCCTAGGCTCCAATTTTCCATCATTCACGTGCATATATGCTGGACACCCAAAAACTTTTAAATTAGAGTAATCAGCAGGAGTACCTGACCAAACTTCCTCAAGAGTTTTGAAATCAAGAGATGCAAAAGGAGAACGGTTGACAATATAACATGCCATATTGATCGCCTCTGCCCAAAAGTCGTTTGTCAACTCTGCATTGGAGATCATACATTTTGCTCTCTCTAAAAGCGTTCTGTTCATACGTTCGGCCACACCATTTTGTTGAGACGTCATTCTGACGGTGTGATGCCGAACAATTCATTCATTCTTACAAAATTCATTAAATTCACCTTCACAAAATTCCATGCCATTATCTGTTCTCAACCGCATAACATGTTTTCCTGTTTGTTTTTCAATCAAAACTTTCTACTGTTTGAAAGTTAGGAAAACATCATTTTTATGTTTAAGAAAATAGACCCAAACTTTCCTTGAATAATCATCAATGAAAGTCAACATGTACCTGGCACCACCTTTAGAAGGAGCACTAGAAGGACCCCATAGATCCGAATGAATGTAATCAAGAGTACCTTTTGTCTTGTGAATTGCTGGTAAACTAAAGCTGACTCTTTTCTACTTCCCAAAAATACAATGTTCACAGAATTCCAATGGCCCGGTACTTTGTCCACAAAGAAGCCCTTTTTTGCTCAGTATGCCCAAGCCTTTTTCGCTCATGTGCCCCAAACGCATATGCCATAATTTGGTGATGTCTGTATCTGATAAAGATAATGTTAAAACAGCAGCAGCACATGTAACAGTAGATCCCTGCAAAATATACAAAGTACCAGATCTGTGTGCTTCATAACAATAAGAGCACCTCGAGTGATTTTGAGAATTCCATCTCCACCTGAATACCTGCACCCAATAGACTCAAGAGTGCCCAAAGAGATGCGATTTTTCTTCAAATTTGGAACATGTCTAACATTTGTGAGCGTCCTCACAATACCATCGTACATTTTAATCCGGATTGTACCTTTACCAACAACTTTACAAACGGCGTTGTTACCCATTAAGACAACTCCACCTTCAGTTGATTCATATGTTGAAAACCAGACACATATGATACGAACAACCCGAATCTAAAATCCACTCATTGTTAGACCTAAAAATATTTTTCGTTGCACAGAATATGGTTCCATCATTCTCATCAGCTGCTATACTAGCTTCAGCGGATTCAGTATTTTTCTCAACAAATTTCCCTTTTTACTTTTCTTTATTTTTCAATTTAAAGCAATCAGAGATAACATGACCCTTCTTTTTACAATAGTTGCACACCACATTTTTGTGTCTGGACTTGGATCTACTTCTATTTTCTGTGTTTCTCTTTTCAGATCTACCCCGAATAAACAAGCCATCGGCTTGACTCCCACTAGTTTCCCCAGTAATATCCCTATCTATCTGCTCTTTAGATTTTAGTGCAGATTTAATTTCCCGATATGAAATTGTTTTTTTTCATAAATCATAGTATCACGGAAATATTTAAAGAACTGGGGAAGGGAACACAAAAGTAATAGGGCCTGATCTTCATCATCAATTTTCGAATCTATATTCTCCAAATCCATAATAATGGAATCAAATTTATCAAGATGGGAGAGTATAGATGTACTTTCAGACATCCGAAGCATATACAAACTCTGCTTCAAATATAGCCGATTCTCGACTGTTTTCTTCATATACAAGACTTTCAATTTATCCCACATAGCATTGGCTGAAGTCTCCGTTGCTACCTCACGCAATACCTCATCGGAGAGATTCAAAATTATGCTGGATCTAGCCTTCTTATCCATATCAGCGAAATCTGCATCCTTTACATTTTCTGGTTTGTTCTCGATTCCATGAATCGCTAGATCAACTCCATCTTGGACAAGAATGGCCTCCATCTTGAGCTGCCACATGCCGAAGTTGATATTTTTGTCGAATTTCTCGACAACCGTCTTTGTTATCGTCATTGTTGCCACAAAATCTGTAACCTGAATTTTGTCTAAAAAAAAACTGGCGAAACAAATATGCAAGTCTTGTGAGTGGGCCCACAGGGTGAGCGGTCCCCACGAGATAAGCGGGCCCCACGGGATGAACGGACTTTACAAAGTGAGCGGGCCCCACGAATAAATGGATCCCACAGGATGAGTGGGCCCCACAGGATGGACGGACCCCACCAGATGAACCTGTCTTGCAAAATATATCAACCAACTCTGATACCAGTTTGTTAGGATCGGCCCAAGAATAAACAAACTAAAGTTAGAATAAAATAGGCGGTATAACCGACCGTGTAATGGTTAGGCGGTAGATACCAGCCATATAATAATTAGGCGGTAAGACCGACCATATAAAAGGGTTGTGGCAACCCAATAAAGACAAATAATAAAGTAAATAAAAAGCACAGAAGATTTACGTGGTTCGGTCAAATTGACCTACGTCCACGGGCAGAGAAGGAGCAATATTTCTACTATGAAGAAGAAATGCAAAAGCCATAGGAAAATGGTTCCTAGGCCAAAAGACACTTATAAAAGATTTAAGAAATATTCCTAAACACAATACAAGAGAGTCTAAAATATTTGACTAAATGGGCTAGATAACTCAAGAAACTAATAGCCCATATAACTCTCTTGAGTGGTGTAATTAATTCCTTCAATAGGCTTCCTTATTTATAACCTTCAGCAGCCGACTTTTCCTTGCCATTGTTTGATGTGGGATGAAAAGAAGAAAACTTCCTTACGCAGCATCTGATGTGGAACGAAGAATTTTGCCACACAAGGTCAAACCTTGCGGCTCAACACTATAGTCGTTTTAACTGATCTTAGAAGAGACCTGCGATTCGATAGTCCCATTTTTCCTTCCAGTTTTGTCCTTCAGCTTCTTAAACAAGAGCAACTACTCCAGTCAAAAGAAAGCAGGTTTTGATTTAAATGGTTTTACATTAATCAGGTTGTGAGATGTGGGAAATTCTCAAAAAACAGAAAAAGAAAGGGCAGATTGCTTGTTTTAGGAGAGTCGTAAATAAAATTAGGGATAATTTCAGAAACCTCCCCTGAGGTTTCTGACAGTCTCAAGGACCTCTCCTGAAGTTTTGAAAATCCCTTATACCTCCCCTGTCAGATTATTGGGCCCCAAAATGACAACATGGACGTTGAATTGACAGAAATATCCCTGCTGTTGAAGTAATATATTCTGATAATAGTGAAATGTCTAATACATAGGATTAACTAACTTAACTGGAACATTTTAATCAGTTCTTGTAAATGGATCCTTAGATGAAAACGATTTTCAGAGCAACTAAATCAAATCCTTTGGTCCATGATTGTTCTCCATAAGTTAAGGTTTTCAACTATAGCTTTTTTCTGTTTTGCTTCAGCAAACTGTTATCTAAAAATGTCCTACAAATCTCTATAAATAATTTGGTTGATTTATAGGTTTCCAAGTGCTCCTTGCTTTGATAAACCAAAGGACAATGAAATTTAATTGTGATCCAAGTATCTTCTGTCTCAATAATTTCTAAATAATTTATATTCTGATTATTCAAAACTAAAGTTGCAGCTTTACTTCATGATGCAGGGTCAATTATCAGATGGTACTGTAATTGCTGTAAAGCAACTTTCTTCCAAGTCTAAACAAGGGAACCTCTAATTTGTAACTGAAATAGGAATGATATCTGCTTTGCAACATCCTAATCTTATAAAGCTGTATGGGTGCTGTGTTGAAGGAAATCATTTAATGCTTATCTACTAATTCATGGCAAACAACTGTGTATCACGAGCTCTTTTCAATAAGCTCAGCTCTATTCAACGAACAAGTGCAAGTAAATTTGAAAGAGATGCACATAATTTTGGTGGATATATAGCAAACTAAGTAACTAGTTTGTCTTTCAAATGTCAACAGGAAAGGATTCAGCAAGCAAGATAAAGTTAGACTGGCCAACAAGAAGGAAAATTTGCCTAGACGTAGCCCGAGGTCTGGCCTACCCCCATGAAGAGTCAAGACTGAAAATTGTCCACAGAGACATCAAGACTAGCAATATTTTGCTTGACAAGGACCTCAATGCTAAAATCTCTGATTTTGGCCTGGCGAAGCTAAATGAGGACGATTGTAGTCACATTGGCACCCGGATTGCATGAACTATGTAAGTTCGTTGTGTCCATGTTTTTGGAGAATCTGTAGAGGTTTTAGCTCCTGCTTCAAATATCTTATCATATATAAATGGCAATGTGATAATAAAACAGGTTAAAATTTAGCTTCATTAATCATGTGGCTAAAGCTTAAATGCCTGCCTTCATTTTGTCACTTTGACATATCTGCCATATCAGCGGGTTGGTCTTTGTTTTCACCTCTGAAAACAAAGCAACAAGAGCTTCCTTTGATAGTGATCATAACCCCGTGACCTGCTTATATTGTAATGAATGTTCCCTTAATACTTGCTCATGCAGAGGCTACATGGCTCCTGAGTACGCGATGCGCGGTTACTTGACTGCTAATGCAGATGTTTACAGCTATGGAGTTGTAGCATTGGAAATAGTCAGTGGAAAAAACAACACAAATTACAGGCCAAAGGAAGAATGTGTTTATCTTCTTGATGAGGTAAAACTGAAATTCTTCAATTCTATTATTTTTACTTCGATTTCCACTAGTAATTCTCACACATTCACAATCTGAAACCTGATCAGCATCTCATTGTCTTTCCGACTAAATTGCCATAAAATTTCCAAGCCTACACTGTCTTCCCTCATAGGATTCTGATGCAGCTTGTTCCAGTCTAACTTTTGTCATTTCATTCTTCTGACCAGGCCTATGTTTTACAAGAGAGAGGCAGTCTACTAGAACTGGTTGATCCAGACTTGGGTTCATCAAAAAAGGCAACTATCATGCTAAATGTGGCCCTTCTATATACAAATGCATCCCCAACTCTCAGGCTTACAATGTCTCAAGTTGTGAGCATGCTGGAAGGCCAAACAAATGTTCAGGACATACTTTCTGAGCCAGGGTTCTCAACTGCCCCTTCAAAATTCAAGAACATAAGAAACCATTTCTGGCAAAATCCAAGTCCCAGTCAGACTCAAAGCATTTCATCAAGCGGTCCACATTCCTATTCATCCGTCTCAAATGCAGATATTGAGGAGAATAGAACCTTTCAGAACATATTGAGTAAAAAGTAGTATTCTATACACAAGTAAGTGTATATAGCATAGCAGTAACTGCAGGTGAAGTCGCCTTGAACATGTTTGTAGGTAGTTCAGCTTATTCTTGTATGAGCACTTTTGCAGAAACCTCAGCCACAACCCAACAATGTTGACAGCTTTCTCTTGAGCTCCCATGCAAGCAAATATATAGACCTCCAAAGCAACACTACTGTTTCTTTTTACCGTTACAAACAACTGCTTTGAGAGCCGTTGGCATGAACCAGAAGACAATTTCTTGCAATACATCCTTACCTTTTTCCATCAGTTTCATATACACCCTTTGAAATTTCAAAGGAACAAGATTCTATTGAAATTTTCAACATAAACATCCTCACTAATGACAATCTTGAGGACAGGGGTGGAATTTTTTTATTTTCTCTCTCCTGATACACATTTTATATTCATTGTCCATGTCAATTGGGTTGAATCTGATACTATCTACTTAGTTCTAGGGGAGGTATAAGGGATTTTCGGAACTTCAGGGGAGGTCCTTGAGACTGTCAGAAACCTCAGGGGAGGTTTCTGAAATTATCCCATAAAATTATTTGGTGCGCAAAAGGCTACAATCAACTTTATGCCATGTTTCCAGGTCCAAACAACAATAGCTTCTATAGTTTCTTTGGTCCAAATCATCATGAAATCATCTGGTTATACAGTTTCTTTATCATGAAATTCCCTCCCATTGCTTGAAAAGCAGAGTTAAAGAACATATTTCTCAAACAGATTTACTCACATTAGTCCAAAATTTGTTTTTCAATCTCTATACCCACATATATTACCCTTCCCCACCACCACCACCACAAAAAGGCTGCATATCTTTTAAGAAAAGCAGCCCAGAATTCAATTCTCTTCACCTGGAGTGTCAGCTTCTTTAATGCCATGTATAAAATTTGTTTCTTTGTCTTTCAAATATACCCTTCTGTTAAGCTTTCAACTTTCTCCTAATAGCTTATGAAGATAAGAATCTTCAACAGAACTAGGGAGATATAAAGCTAATGTACCAGTTACTAACATTTCAGTAGACAAATATTTTAGAAATTCATTCGTAAAATTTAAAACCATGGAGATATAAAGGAGTCACTTGAACTTTCTTTAACCTTCACCTATGACAATCAAATCAATTTGTAAGATACCACTTGCAGACTAAGAATCGATTCAGAATATAACCATCTCATTGAGTAACAAACTCAAAAACAGGGCTGCCTGTTTATGATTTCCAGCATTAGCAGCGCCTGAATAACGCTTTGAGTAAGCATCTATTTTGCTTTCTTTGCTAATTGCTTTTGCACGTGGGGATATCCTGTTCTATTTGTGAAGCTCATGATTGAGTTGCGACTCCTTTGGTGTGTGAATGATTTATTCCTTATTGCAGCCAACTGTGGCTGCCATAGAAGCAGGGAAAGACATTTGCTTGGCCAACAAATAGACGTTAATTGCTGGTGGTCCTTTTGTACTTCCTCTTGCGCACAAACACCAAGTGAAGATTCTTCCTGCGGATTCAGAACATTCTGCCATATTCCAGGTGTGCACCTATGTATTTTGCTGTGTCCTGTATGCTAAGACTGGGAATCAGTTGCTTTTAGATCATACTTCGAATTGATAATTGTTCAGTTTGAAATCTTGTTTATTCAGTTGTCATTTCCCCTTATTTCCCTTGTAATCGTGAAAAATACTTGCTAACAAAAAGACCTAAAATTTGCTTCAGTGTATACAAGGTCTGCCTGAGGGTGCACTTCAACGTATCATTTTAACAGCATCTGGTGGTGCTTTCAGGTATGATATATAAATTTCTATGGAAGATTTTGCAAATGATCGTTAAATGTATTATCTTGTAGATACTGAACAACCTTTTTATTGAATTCTGCTAAATTTACTTCCAAAGCTTGTGGAGTTTTTGATGTTTATACTCCCTCCGTCCCACTTTGATAGTCCTGTTTCTTTTTTCACACAGTTTAAGAAAAAGTAGTTAATTTTGTTGGAAAAGTAAATTTAGATTGCTATTTTCTTAAAATACCCTCGCATTAAATATGGTACAACTTTATGGGAACTTAAATTGAAGGTAAAACAAGAATCAACTCTCATTAAATGGGGTAAGTTTATAGTAACAACAACTTACATTGAATAAGGGTATTTTAGGAAAATTAAAATACAACTACATTTTTCAATTGAAAAGTGGACTAAAATTTGGGACAGATGAAAAAGGAAAACAGGACTATCAAACTGGGACGGAGGGAGTAATAACTAGGAAAAATTATCCTCCAACTTTCCAATCTCAGCGTGCAAATTTAAGTTCATATAAACTTGGGATCTCATATTTTTCTTCTGAGAGTTAAATGTTCTGAATCAATGCAGTTTTTTAAGTTGCACATTATTCTAGTTTTACATTAGGTCGACCTAAATTCGAGATATTTGTGGTTTCTTTTTCGGCAGATCAGGGAACAACTGTAAAATTTCATATGAATGCTCTTAAAAATCTCTTAATTCGTACACAAAAAGCAAAATAAGCTCTCATGCCTGGAACAATGAAAAAACTCCACCTCCTGTTTTTTCTCTCAGTTTCTGTTTGTGTTTGAAATTTAGTTCTCTTTTCTTTTTGCTGGAGTTGTTGAACTGAAATTTAGTTTCTATACATCATGAAAAAAACTGCACATCCATATCCGTTTTCACTCTCAGTTTCCGTTAGTGTTCAAATTTTGTTCTCTTTTCTCATGCTGGAGTTGCTGAACTGATATTTGCAATCTGTTATGGTCATGGTTCAAAGTCGTGGTCGCAGTTGCGGTCGCGGCCAGAGCCGTTCCACATCGGTTTCAGCATATCAGTTACGGTTTCAGTAATATGCAAATTTTTGAAATATTTAATATTGTAAAAATTGTAAAAATATATAATTAAAAATAATTAAAAATTAGCGAAAATAATAAAAAATCGACCTTATTCGGGATGACTCGGGGCGATTCGAAGCGACTCAGCCGTTTCTATCCGTCTTGGAGACGTCTTGGTCGAGTTCTCAGTGACTCATTATTTCGGAGTCATCTCGTCCTGGTATCGGATGGGGAAGGCCCGTTCTAGTGACGACTCGGCCGAGTCATCTCAGTCTCGGCCGAGTCTTTGAACCTATCAACACCAGGGATTGGCCAGTTGAGAAATTGAAAGATGTTAAAGTAGCAGATGCGTTGAAGCATCCTAACTGGAACATGGGAAAAAAGATTACAGTGGATTCTGCCACCTTATTCAATTAGGTGATTTTCTGGACTTTTTTCTGGTGTATTCACCTAACCATGACAACTGTTTCTTCTTGAACTTTCTCATGAACCCCAACGAACCAAAATATTTGGATAGCTTTGTCATGGAGCATTTTTTCTTTGCAGGGACTTGAAGTTATTGAAGCCCATTATCTTTATGGGGCCGATTATGACAACATTGAAATCGTTATTCATCCGCAATCTATCATCCGCTCAATGGTTGAAACACAGGTATAACCCTCTCGTGTATCATCATTATATTTTCTCAAGAGTTGAGCTAAAGTAAGGTTCTTGCTTTGCAAGGTTATTTATTCTTAAGGGTTGACTTAAAACATTTTCCACACATTTGTTGCTAATTAGGATGGCCTGGTATGCGGTTACCCATTCTTTACACAATTAGGATGGCCAGACAGAATTTACCGTTTTGAGATAACTTAGGCCACGCCTTGCCTTGATCTTTGCAAGTAATTTTCCTTTTGGTTTTCTGTTTATCATTTTGAATTTGTTTCACACTTTGGCCTCGGACATTAGCATTTATCAAATTGATGTCATTTTCATGCTATCTACACCTTGTCATTTTCATGTATTGTGTACCATTTCCTGTTTCAGAATCGGCTATCTGGACATTTTCAAGGTTGTGGAGCTAACATGCAACAAGCATCAAGCAGAATTGGTGTCCTCTCCATCCCTCGAGGAAATTGTACATTACGATTTGTGGGCACGTGACTATGCAGCAACTTTGCAATTCTCTGCTGGCTTAAGGCCTGCTCTTGTATAAGGAACAAGGCGGCTTTGATGCAAATCAGAGGTATCTCTTCTCATTGTATTGGCAGATCTTGCCTAAATTTGATAAATGGGATGGTGGAGCATGATTCTGTTGTATCATAGAATTCAGGGATGAACTGCATGAGCATCTCTAATGTTCCATCATTACAGATTATAAATGTCTTTTTCTGCTTTCCTTAGCCTGTGAAGCATAGAGATCTCAAAGATTAGTGTTAAAGAAAACATTTGTGTGGGGAAACAGATAAACTTAAGAATCTGTTCAACTTTAAAAAAAAAAGAAATGCAAGCACATATTTACACGCACAAACACAAACGCACACTTTACAGAGCATTTGTTGAAGAAAAATGTAGTAAATTTGAAGTTACAGCCGAAATGAAAAGCACCTTCATTTCTCTAATTTGAAGCTTTTTTCCTTTTTGTCTTTGTTCTACATGTTATTGCCTTCTTATTATCAGCTCATTGAAATTGAGTAAGTGCAAATTGTAGATTTACAGGAAAACGTTAAAGGAAACAAAATATGCACAAAAAATAATTTCCTTCTTTGAAAATTGAAACAGTTGAAACGTAAATTAAAATAGTTCCTTTTTTTAAAGCGTTGGTTTAATCCAGACTACCGAGAGATAGGGGCAAAAATAGACAATTACAAAAACGGATTTATGAAAAGCAAAACTCCTGTTCTCTGAGACTGGCAAATTTTGCACTTATTCAAGAAGGCTGAAAATGGACACAACGCTTAGGAAGTTACATCAAGAAAACAAGGAAAAAGCTCATCCACAATTTATTGATAGTTAGGACACCGAAATGGATAAGATAATCACTAGATTTAGGAAGGGTAAGACTCCATACCATTGGATAGACTTTTTATCAAACACCATTACCGAGAATTAGGAGACTTAATATTGACAAGATATCACAAGATGAAATTAGAAAGGCAATCCTTGCAACTGATGAGACTTCAAGGTGGACAACAACATCACAAATCAAGTTAGAAAAAGCAAGAATGCAGGCAACTACCAAGACTTAAAAATGCAGAAGATTCATCCATACAAATACCTAGATTTGCTAGCAGACCATCAAGAAAAAAAAAAGATTTGCTAGCAGACCAAAAAAGAAAAAATTAGCTATGGAAAGTTTTGCAATGCAGAAGCATTTGAACTCTCTACCACTTCTTCTACCTCCCAATGTATAAAATGAAGATGTAAAAACATAGAGAATTGGAAGACTTTTTCATCTATTATACATAAACAAAGGAAAGGCTTTAATACAACTATATTTGCTCAAATGAACAGTCAATATGAAGCCTTTAACACAACCATATCTCTTTTTTTTAAAAAAAAAAGGAAAGACTTTTTAATTTATTATATAAAAAAGCAAGGGTAGATTACACTTTACCTCTTATATTTTAGTATTTTTTCACATAATTCTTCTATAGTTTAGAAAGTTATACATCACTGATCACTAGCTCATGATTTAGACTAAAGTGTCAAATTGATGAAATCGTCGTGTTATAATGAACCAGTCTAAACTTCAAGATTATCCTTATTTAGAAACTAAAATGGTTGTATTCAAGATATGTTAATGTAGTATACATTATACGTTAATCCCCTATAATCTAGTCCTATTTCACGTGATCCTTTTATTATTTTCAAAATCTATTCGTAACCCTCCTATGGCTAGTGAATATTTTCTATCTTGACATTGGAGTACTTTTGACAATTAATTGCAGATTTCAAATTTTTACACTTGTTAACAACTACAAAGCAATAAGACTAAAGTCTCCTTGGTCAAATGATTAAAGTTAAGGCTTTAGGACCTAGAAGTTCTGCATTCAAATTTCCATTCCCCTTTCTTATTTCTTAAATCCTACCCTTCTCCAATTTCCATTCCCTTTTTCCATTTCTTAAACCCTACCTTTTCCCACTTGCTGGAAATGTTTTTTTTCAATAAAACTATGACCTCAAAAAACCGTTAGAGCTCTATAGATGTATAGAGCTAGGAATGCCCTGTTCAGCATAAAGGTTTAAAACTTCCTGTGATGATTTGTAGCCTTTCCATCCAGCCACCATACTCAACTAATAAAAGCATATGCATTGGCTGTCACTTAACTAATACAGGAGTAGGTTAGTTTAGTAATCATTTTAGCTAAAGGAAAATTCTTGATATCAAATAGGGAACTTTCAACAGTTCAGTGGCTATTTCCATATTTGCTCTTATCTTAAAGAGGAGAAGCGCAATGATTTGCATCCTTGTATTTAGTTATATTCGTGAGTCGAAACCTTCACTAAAAGCCATGCATGTGATGTATAGCCAGGAGCTCTAGATTTTACTCAAATATAGCCATGTCATCTTCTTTTAGGTTTACCTATGCTTCAATCCCATCACCGCTCCTTGTATCCATTAGCCATGCTATATGTTCAACTCTGGATCCATATATGTTTCTGTTTTCACGGCCGAAGAAAGACCAATTGGGCTTTCCCCATCCAAAATCAACTTCAGGAAAAATAGCCTTACAAAGGCCACTGATCATAAAAACTTCAGCTTCGTTGTTGGGGTTGCAAATCAGTTCTTCAAAATTTTTTAATGTCCCATCTTCACCTTTCATACCTTCAAAAAACCCAGTGTTTATATTAGCAATGACATTCGTTATGTAGTTGACCAGTAATTGCAGCTCTGGACTGAATCCTGTCCCTTGTTGGGTATATGCCAATCAAACGAATGACAGTGTAAACAGGGAGAATTGGTAGGGGAGAAACATCTCGAGAGAATCCATCAAAGAACCTAATATGTAAGTCAGAAACTCAACTCTGACCCAAAAACTTAAGTCATAAGATCTTAGGCTCTTACTTACATATTAACTATTTTTTCTTCATTTCTCGGACCAATGTGGGACGTAATCTTTTACTCATGAACCTAGCAAATTTCCTCCTGTTAGGGTGGTTATCTAAATTTAACTATTGGTAAAAACTATCACCTATTAAATCCAAAATCTATATGGCGATTATTAAGAAATATATTAACAGTAAAATAACGGAAGCGTACCTGGATTCATATCGACAAACTGATATATGAATCTCCAAGGATATTGGGGTGGCTTTTCAGGTCAACACGTATTCGTCGATCCTTAAGAGAGCCCTTTAGTATCTCTCTGGTATCTTTCCTGACGATGGGATATCAGGGAAGAGTTATCTTTTGTGGTACTAGAAAATACGACAAATAACAATGATATGTGTGATTTGGGGACCATGAGCCTATTTATAGGTAACATTCCTGTTACCTTTTGGAACCCTATTTCAACCCATCATAGAAATAGGAGCTCTTAAGTCTCTACACATTAAAGACACACACTCTATTAGATACATTAAATCCAAACTATATTTGATCACTTTAATTGGGTTTAACTTTAATTGACAGTTTGCAATACATAATTATTCACATATAAGTCCAATGTTGGATTAAGGATCCAACAATCTCCCACTTGGACTATATGTGTAACCTTATAATTATGTTTCGTAATTAATTGTATGAGTTCAACTTTACTGTTATTATCATAATGTATCTGTAACTGACAGGTGTCGAATCTGTGCAATAATAATTACTAAAAAGTCCTAATTACCACCTTAATTAATTAATTATAGAACAAATCCAAGTACTGGAGCAGGGACCCTAGGTGTGCAATGGGTTATTTGATTCACCCTATTCCCGAAGAGTTTGCTTGATCCGATATACCGGATTTGTCTATAAAAATTCTAATTTTGCGTACAATGGCAAGTAGGGTCGATTCCACAGGGAGCAGGTAGGACTTTATTTCTTTCCAAATTAGTAGAACGAAGTTGGGGGATTTTCAATGGGAGGCAAATAAAAATAAAATAAAATAAAACAAACGAAATTCAAAACTAACTCACAAAGCACAATTCACGAAAAATAGCAATTAACAAAATTCCACCCAAAGGATCAACTGCTCAGGCACGGTCCAATTTAAATGATCATCGATGCAAAGATACTTCACCCATTCACCACTAGGTTGGTTATAGCTATCAATAAGCTCTGACAACCAGTTCTTCCTTACCTTTTCGACAGTCAAGGTACGACCATTGACTGCTTCCCTAACCAGATAACAACCCTAGGTACGACCGTAGGAATTTAATTATCCAATTGCATTAAAACTAGAAGAACCCAAGCCTAACCAATAAACACGTTAAGAGGGTTTATTTAAATTAGATCTTGCGTTTTCCCATCATAAAGTCAATTATGGTGGTTACCACGGGGTGTCAACTAAATGAACAATTACGGATTCTATTTAATTAACGTGGCAGTAGGCTATTAAATTAAATCAAATACCCGGCCGTTGATATTCAATTAATCAAATACCCATGAACAATTAATTCAGAAAATGCACGAATAGCAATAAATTGGGGAAATAATGAAGATTCGATTAGATCTCACAGATATTATGGACCGCGCCCTTGCGTCACCCTTTGGGTAGAGGAGGAAATTAGCCGCTCCTCATCGTGTCAATCCCGTGTGGTTTAATTGAATACATTCAATTGATTGCCAAAGAATTGGAAAAGCCCAAGAGGAATCTCACGGAATTTAGAAGAGTTAAAAGCAAAAAGTGAAAAAGGGTCTCCGTTGTACAGAGCCCAGATGCAATCCGCAGAAATATTCAATGTCTGGCCGCTAGCCGCCGCAGAAACAAAAGTCACGGAAAAGCAAGGACAAAGCCGCTGACAAAAAGTCGGAAAAGAAAAATTGAAGCTAAGGCTAAAAAGTTGATCCAAAAAAAAGTTGATTTCCCAATCTTGCTTTTCTTTTCTATATATAGCCGCCGCACACGAAGTCAAAAAGCAGAGACGTCTGGAACAATTGCATCTCACAAAAGCTATTTCCTTTGGAGTTTTAATCCAATGCTTCGGGTTCACGTGGATCACGGTCCGGCTTTCGGTTTCGTCCTCCTTCTAAGGCGTGGCCACGCTCTGAAATGAAAAGTCTTCTGAAAATTTTTCCCCGCGACATCATTTTAATGCTAACCACCTACAATTCACACAAATGTCAAATATGAGTGAAATCCCCTTTCTTAGCACCATGAATAGCCAAAATTAGGACAAGATGACAATGCAAAACGTGCCAAATAACTGCTCTATCAAATCCCCCCACACCTAGACAATGCTTGCCCTCAAGCATTTCAAAGCTCAGAAGTACAACCAAGAGAGTAACGGTCATGTAGTAGTTTGTACTAACACAAGCATCTATGGTCCTTGACAATATCACCAAAGGTAGAACACACCGGACATGTTGTAATTCAAAGAATATAAATGAATACTAGGAACGCTCAATTCAATATCACGGAATGCCATTACCATAGGCTTGCACATTTATCACATTTCCACCACTTAAAAGTGAATCGAACACATAAATCAAAGGGACTTTAATAGGGTTGTAATGAGGCTCAGGTGAAAGGCGGGTTAAGAAGGTATAGATAGGGGGTAAAGTGTCAAGAGAATGTCCGAAACTCCCCAGTAACCACAGTGCTTTATCGAAGGAGTTTAACTAATAAGGCAGTTTCCATTTGCTGTACACCCTGTACAAGTGCACAATTTTTTTTTTTTTTTGAAAAAGCTTGCAAGGCGTGGGCACGCCTTGTAGCTCATAGTCCTCTGGTCAGTGGCTTTTTCCAATTTCCCCTCCTTTATACAAGGATATCATCATATAGCTCCTAATCTAACAGCACTTGCAACCCCAATTTTTGTTTGCTTTGCACACATGATGGAATTCAGGCATCCCTTGACAACACAGGGGTAAACAAGAAAGGTTAAAGAGGTCTTGGGGTAACGAACGCGGATATCAACCAGAAACGAAGGACAAAAGCTCAAATTGGTTCACTATTGGGAGATAAGATGAGGGCTTGATTTATTTTTATTTTTATTTTTATTTTTTTTTAGGTAGCTAAAGAGGGTTAAATCCTAAATGCCCTTATCATTTCAAATGCATCCAATTCAACAAAAATGTGGCCTCGACATGCATAAACTAGCAAGTTCTAGAATGCCAATACCGTGAGTGATACCCACTCAATCAAACAAAATAGAGCAAACAAGAATAATATGCTCAAGCAAGGCTCAAAAGCTCCCCAAAAGTTACAAGAATGGGTCAATTCCAGCATATTCATCATTCAACAACATTGCCAAGGGAAACAAAATGCATAGCTAGCATACTTAACCACATACCCATTTACGTTGATTGTGTCATTCATCACAGCAACATGCCCCAACACTAACAAGCATATAAATAACCAAAAAACCGACTAACTACAATGTTTTTCATAAATTTTTTTTTTTCAACAAAGCAAAAAGAACTGATGAGACAAAGCGAAAAGGACTAGTTTCAACAAAGCAAAAAGAACTGATGAGACAAAGCGAAAAGGACTAGTTTCAACAAAGCAAAAAGAACTGATGAGACAAAGCGAAAAGGACTAGTGAAAACCACTCTCCCCCCACACCTAAGACCGACATTGTCCCCAATGTAGAAAAGATAAATGAAATAGTAGGAGAACCGAGAGGAACTTCCCTGATTACCGGGGAGTGAAAGCGAGACACTAAGGTGGAGGGGGATGAGGCGGGGTGAATCCAATGTGAGCGTAGAAGGCCGCCTGATTCTCTGCCTGAATGCGGGCGAAGACCTGGAGCGCCATAAGACAGCCATCTATCTGCGATAGTTGGGTGTTGAGCTCATGAACACCCCCTTGGAGGTCCGGGTAGCGGGGGCCTCTAGCAGGAGGAGGATGCGAGGAAGACGGTCCCGCCTGATCCGGATGGGGCGGCAAGTCAGTGGAGGGTGCAGTGGTGGGTACCCGAGGCCGTGGGGCGTCCTCACCAGGGAGCGTAAACTGGTAAACATCGCCCACCTTGCGAATAACACCCATTCGCTCTAAGCTGCGCACCAAACAACGACCAGACCACACACACCAACCAATGTCCCACTGCTGCCAATTAGCCGACAACAATAAAGAAGACCGAGCCAACTCCCCTCAAATCAAGATATTGGTCAATAAAAGGCAACAATTAGAGAGCTACCGACCACGTGTTCCAAGCAATAAATTCACTAGAGCCCACAGATTTCTCAAGTATATAATCACAGGGAAGCAGATATAAGGCCTCTTCCCTCAGACAATCAAATAACTGGTCCCCCGACAATACCAACAATTATAGCAACCCAATCGGAGGTAAAAATTCGGCAATTAAAATTCCCAATCGAAGTCACCAGTTCAACAAGAAAGGCAAATAGGGGTATTACTCTTTCCCTTTGTCCACGCTGAAGAAGAAATTGGCGGAGAAGGAGAGCTGGTGTCGCGGGCTGCGAGGAGGGCCGCGCGCCTGCGGCGCGCGGGCAGGGGGCTGGCGCGCGCGGGCTGGTCTTCGCGCGCAGGCTCGAGCTGCTGGACGTCGCGCGCGGTGATGGCGCGCCTGAGGAGAAAGGCTGCGCGCGGCTGGTACTGGTCTGCAGGCTGAGGGAGGCGCGACGTGCGAGGCTGCGCACTGCAGGTCGCTGGCAGATCTGGAGGACGCAGGCTGCTGGCAAGACCTGGGCCTGTTACGCGCGCGGGTGCGCGTGGTTGCTAGGCGCGCTGGGCGTTGCGACTGCTCGCGGCTGGTGGTGGGCAGCGCGCTGTAGGCGCGCGCGCGGATGCTGAACTGCGCAGGGGGGGCGCTGCTGTCCGCGCGGGCGCTAGCTGTGATAGATCTGGATGCCGCGCGATGGATCTGCTGCTGGGTCGCGCGCAGCACGGCGGGCGGCGGCGGTGGCGGCGGCTGACCAAGGTTGGAAGAAGAAATGCTGGAGGTGAGGCAAAAGCAATTTGGGGGGGAAACTTGGTAAGACCCACGGGAAGAAAAGTGAAAAAAGTGAAGTCCTGGGATCTTCTTCTTCTTTTTTTTTTTTTCCGCTATCGTAGGGGTTGGAAGGCGTGGGCACGCCTTGGAGGATATAGTTCTCTGACCAACGTATCCTAATGATACTCAAGGGAATTTTTGTCCAAGCGCGGGCACGCCTTGAGACTGTTAGTCCCCACTTCGCTCAGGGCACCTGGCGCATCCTTCCCAAGGCGTGGGCACGCCTTGAAACCTCTAGTCTTCTGTCCAACACCACAAAAACAGTCAAAACATTAAGATAAAACTGAAAAATTGCAGCGTAAGTAAAAATGATCACAACTAATATTGTAATCCTTGGGTTGCCTCCCAAGCAGCGCCTTTCTTTAACGTCTTTGGCTAGACATGGCCTTGAACTGTTTAGGCCTCCCCCCTTGGATCATCAAGAAATAAAACCTCCACTTGCTCACTATTAAACCCTTCGTAATAAGGCTTTAGACGGTGACCATTGACTACGAACCTTTTCTCCGTCTTAAGACTTTGTATTTCCACTGCATCATAATGAGAAATATTAGTAACAACAAATGGACCAATCCAACGGGAACGCAACTTACCAGGGAAAAGCTTAGGTCTCGAGTGATAAAGTAGGACTTTTTGCCCTGTGACAAACGACTTCCTCGACACTTGTTGGTCATGAAAAATTTTACTCTTCTCCTTGTATACTGCGGCGTTCTCATAGGTTTCATTCCTTAGCTCCTCCAACTCTTGTAATTGGAGCTTCCTATTCCCTCCGGCCTCTATAAGGTCCATATTACACCGCTTAAGTGCCCAAAATGCTTTGTGTTCATATTCCACCGGGAGGTGGCAAGGCTTCCCAAATACTAACCTGTATGGGGACATCCCAATCGGTGTCTTATATGCAGTGCGGTAGGCCCAGAGAGCATCTTCCAATTTCACACTCCAATCCCTTCTATCAGGCCTCACCATCTTCTCCAGGATTGACTTAACTTCCCTGTTTGATACTTCGGCTTGACCATTCGTTTGGGGATGGTAGGGAGTGGACACTTTGTGGAGCACACCATACTTACGAAACAAAGCAGTGATCGTCTTATTACAGAAATGGGTGCCCCTGTCACTCACTATAGCTCTTGACATTCCAAAACGGACGAAAATGTTAGATCTTATAAAATCTGCAACCACTCTAGAATCATTAGTCCGGGTGGCTTTTGCCTCCACCTATTTGGAAACATAGTCAACAGCAAGTATAATGTACATGAAACCAAAAGACGAGGGGAAGGGACCCATGAAATCTATACCCCAGACATCAAAAATCTCAACAAATAATATGGGGGTTTGACTTATTTGGTCTCTTCGAGAGATATTCCCCACCCTTTGACACTTATCACAAGATTTGCAAAACAAATATGCATCCTTAAACAGAGTAGGCCAGTAAAAACCACTTTCTAACACTTTACGAGCCGTCCGCTTTGGACCAAAATGCCCTCCACATGCAAACGAATGACAGAAAGTCAAAATAGAGTGAAACTCACTTGCACTTACACACCTTCTTATCACTTGGTCTGAACATTGCCTCCACAGGTAGGGGTCATCCCAAAGGTAATATTTGGCATCACTCTTTAGCTTATCTCTTTTAGCTTTTGACCAACCTGTAGGTAATTGATTTGTTACCAAAAAATTGACAATGTCCGCGTACCAAGGTATTGACGAATCAATGGCCAGAAGTTGCTCCTCAGGGAATGACTCCCTCAACGGTAGATCCTCTTGATTTGTGAGCAACTGGCTCAAATGATCAGCCACCAAATTTTCAGCTCCACTCTTATCCTTGATTTCTAGGTCGAACTCCTGCAGGAGCAAAATCCACCTGATCAGCCTTGGTTTAGCATCCTTCTTCGCCAGCAAGTACCTCAAGGCTGCATGATCAGAGAAAACTATTACTTTTGCACCCAATAAATATGACCTAAATTTTTCTAGTGTAAAAACAACAGCTAGTAATTCTTTCTCCGTCGTGGAGTAATTAAGTTGGGCTCCACTTAAGGCTCTCGACGCGTAGTAGATCGCGTGTGGCGCTCTTCCAATTCTTTGCCCCAAAACGGCCCCCACGGCATAGTCACTCGCGTCGCATATGATTTGAAACGGAAGGCTCCAATCTGGGGGTTGAATGACAGGCGGCGATGTCAGTGATTCCTTCAGTTTATCAAAAGCCACCTTGCATTCATTTGTGAAATCAAATGGCACGTCCTTCTGCAGTAACTTGAACAAGGGTGCTCCTATCTTTGAAAAGTTTTTGATAAATCTCCTGTAAAAGCCTGCATGGCCCAAGAACGAACGCACTTCTCGTACACATACGGGGTAAGGTAGAGCAGAAATAAGGTCTATTTTAGCTTTATATACCTCTATGCCCTTTGCCGACACAACGTGCCCTAAGACAATGCCATGATCTACCATAAACTGACATTTTTCCCAATTAAGTACCAAATTCGTCTCTATACATCTTTTCAGAATTAAAGCCAGATTCTCAAGGCATTCATCAAAACTGTCCCCATAAACACTAAAATCATCCATGAACATCTCGATTATTTTTTCCACATACTCAGAGAAAATACTTACCATACACCGTTGAAAGGTCGCTGGAGCATTGCAGAGGCCGAAAGGCATCCGGCGGTAGGCAAACGTGCCAAATGGGCATGTGAAGGTGGTCTTTTCCTGGTCTTCTGGTGCGATTGCGATCTGAAAGTAACCTGAAAAGCCATCCAAGAAACAATAGTAAACACGACCTGCCAATCGTTCTACCATCTGATCAATAAAGGGGAGGGGGAAATGGTCCTTTTTTGTCACGACATTTAGCTTCCTGTAGTCGATGCACTGACGCCAGCCAGTAGCTTTCCTGACCGGGACCATATCACCCTCCTGGTTCTCCTCCACGGTCACTCCCGCCTTTTTCGGGACTACCTGGACAGGACTCACCCATGGGCTATCCGAGATAGCAAAAATGATCCCTACTTCCAGAAGTTTAAGTATTTCCTTTTTCACAACTTCCATCATCAGGGGGTTCAATCTTCGCTGTGCTTGCCTCACCGGCTTTGCATCATCCTCGAGTCTTATCCGGTGCATACACAAGGACGGGCTGATCCCTTTAATATCGGCTATGCTCCATCCAATTGCTTCCTTATGCTCCCTAAGGATTCGCACTAGTTTGTCTTCTTGACTTGGAGACAAGTGTGCAGAGATGATTACCGGCAGTGTCTCCCGATCTCCTAGGAATGCGTACTTAAGGTGCTTTGGCAGAGGCTTTAATTCTAACTCTGGTGCCTGCACAACTGAAGGAAGCAGCTTTGTTTTAGCCTCTGGCACAAAAAGAGAAGTAAGCTCATACCTTGGGGATACGGGTGGAAGTGAGTGTAAGGCTTCAACAGCGTGGAGTACATCTTCCCTTAGGTCCATATCAAGAGTTACACCCAACTCCAGATGCTTGATTAGAGCCACTTCCAATGCGTCTTTGCCCTCTAATTTGAAAGTTTCCTGCACAAAAGTCTCAATAACACTCAAAGCAAAGACCGAGTTAGATTCTTTTGGATACTTCATCGCCTCAAAAATATTGAAATTCACTGTTTCACCATCAAATTCCATTGACAAAGTACCCTCATTCACATCTATTTTAGTCCTGGCAGTGCTAAGAAATGGTCTACCTAACAAGATAGGTGACGGGTTTAATGATTTCTCATCTCCCATGTCCAAGATATAAAAATCTGCAGGAAAAACCAGTTAATTTACCTGAACCAAGACATCCTCAACTAGCCCCTCTGGATATGCATTTGTGCGATTAGTTAGTTGGATTATGATGGTTGTTTCCTTAAGTGGCCCAAGATTTAGGGAAGAAAAAATGGTCTTTGGCATCACATTGATTGACGCCCCTAAATCTAACATTGCTTTCCTGATCGGTGTATTCCCTATCTTACAGGGGATCGTGAACATACCTGGATCTCCACACTTGGGTGGGAGTTTCCTTTGGAGCATTGCTGACACATTCTCTCCCACCGCTACTCTTTCGTCCCCTCTCAGTTTCCTCTTATGGGTGCACAGATCCTTGAGAAATTTAGCATATTTTGGTATCTGCTTTATTGCTTCCAACAAGGGGATATTGATCTCTACTTTTTTGAACACGTCCAGGATCTCTTTCTCCTTCTCTGCCTTCTTCGTCTTCGCCAACCTGCAAGGAAAAGGGGGTAAATTAGCTTTAACGGGTATTGATGGTGCGAGATTTACCCCAGGACCCCCACGAATGTGTCCTTCTTCCTCTATCTCCTGCTCGATCTCGTCTTCACTTTTACTCTTTGAGTTCGTGACCTTCGGCCCCTCCACTTCCTTTCCACTCCTTAATGTCATGGCACTTACATTTTTGGGATTTGCCTCAGGTTGTGATGGCAATTTCCCATATGCGTGGGACTCCAGGCGGTTTATAGCAGTTGCCATTTGACTCATGCGAGTCTCCATGTCTTTCATGCCTACTTTGGTGTCCTGTTGGAACTGAGTGGTGGTCGTGACAAGTTGAGTGGTAGTGTTGGCCAAACTCTTGACAATTTCTTCCAAAGAACTCCCTGAGCTTGAGGATGAGGGTTGAGACTTATGTTGCCACGGTTGCTGAAATCCTGGAGGCCGATTGGAGAATGCATTTTGTGGCCTACTACCATAGCTGAGATTGGGGTGATCTCTCCAACCAGAATTGTACGTATTGGAATACGGATCGTATTGCCTACGGGGCGCGGGCACGCCTCCGCCCATCTTTACTTGTTCTGCCCCGTCCTCTTGCAAAATGGGGCACGAGTCTGTGCAATGGTCCATGCTAGTGCAGATTCCACATACTTTCGCTCGCGGCATGTCTCTCATGGCTAATTGCCTAACAATCGATGTCAATTCTGACAGTTGCTGCTGTAAGGATGAAGTCTCTACCTCGTTGACTCTACGGGGAGGGTTGCTCTCACGGAAGCCAAATTACTGGGAGTTCTCTGCCATGGCTTCGATGAGCTCCCACGCTTCCCTCGGTGTCTTGTTTGCAAGTGCTCCCCCACTGGCAGCGTCAATGATACTCCTGTCTGTTGATTGGAGCCCTTCATAGAAGTAGTGGATTAACAGTTGCTCACTAATTTGATGTTGCGGGCATCTAGTGCACAACTTGTTAAACCTTTCCCAATACTCATACAGGGACTCACCGGGATATTGTTTAATGCCGCAGATCTCCTTCCTCAAACTCGCAGCCAGGGATGCAGGGAAGAATTTTTCCAAAAATTTCTTCTTTAACTGTGCCCATGTGGTAATACTACCCGCTGGTAGGTAGTATAGCCAATCTTTTGCTGCATCCTTGAGAGAGAAGGGGAAAGCTCTAAGTCTTATCTGCTCCTCAGTGACCCCAGGAGGTTTCATGCTGGAGCAAACTACCTCGAACTCCTTGACATGTTTGTGGGGTTCTTCACCAGAGAGACCATGGAAAGAAGGTAGGAGGTGAATCAACCCCGACTTCAGTTCGAAAGCAGTATTCTCAGCCAAAGTGGGAAATGTGATGCATAAGGGCTGGTGAGTCAGCTCCGGGGCAGCCAGCTCCCTTAATGTTTGGGTGTTGGCCATGCTTACTTCGTCTTCTACTGACTCGTTTGCAATAAATAAATGCCCTTCTTTTCGTCTCTTGGTCTCTTGCCTTCGCTTACGCGCTGCCTTCTCAACCTCAGCGTCGTATATCAATTCACCTGTGCGAGAAGAACGGGGCGTAAACTAGCAAAAATACCAAGAAGAACAAAATAAAATAAAATAAAAGCTGAATTTGAAAAGAAACAAATAATCCAAACGCATGCTCCCCGGCAACGGCGCCAAAAATTGACAGGTGCCGAACCTGTGCAATAATAATTACTAAAAAGTCCTAATTACCACCTTAATTAATTAATTATAGAACAAATCCAAATACTGGAGTAGGGACCCTAGGTGTGCAATGGGTTACTTGATTCACCCTATTCCCGAAGAGTTTGCTTGATCCGATATACCGGATTTGTCTATAAAAATTCTAATTTTGCGTACAATGGCAAGTAGGGTCGATTCCACAGGGAGCAGGTAGGACTTTATTTCTTTCCAAATTAGTAGAACGAAGTTGGGGGATTTTCAATGGGAGGCAAATAAAAATAAAATAAAATAAAACAAACGAAATTCAAAACTAACTCACAAAGCACAATTCACGAAAAATAGCAATTAATAAAATTCCACCTAAAGGATCAACTGCTCAGGCACGGTCCAATTTAAATGATCATCGATGCAAAGATACTTCAGCCATTCACCACTAGGTTGGTTATAGCTATCAATAAGCTCTGACAACCAGTTCTTCCTTACCTTTTCGACAGTCAAGGTACGACCGTTGACTGCTTCCCTAACCAGATAACAACCCTAGGTACGACCGTAGGAATTTAATTATCCAATTGCATTAAAGCTAGAAGAACCCAACCCTAACCAATAAACACGCTAAGAGGGTTTATTTAAATTAGATCTTGCGTTTTTCCATCATAAAACCAATTATGGTGGTTACCACGGGGTGTCAACTAAATGAACAATTACGGATTCTATTTAATTAACGTGGCAGTAGGCTATTAAATTAAATCAAATACCCGGCCGTTGATATTCAATTAATCAAATACCCATGAACAATTAATTCAGAAAATGCACGAATAGCAATAAATTGGGGAAATAATGAAGATTCGATTAGATCTCACAGATATTATGGACCGCGCCCTTGCGTCACCCTTTGGGTAGAGGAGGAAATTAGCCGCTGCTCATCGTGTCAATCCCGCGTGGTTTAATTGAATACATTCAATTGATTGCCAAAGAATTGGAAAAGCCCAAGAGGAATCTCACGGAATTTAGAAGAGTTAAAAGCAAAAAGTGAAAAAGGGTCTCCGTTGTACAGAGCCCAGATGCAAACCGCAGAAATATTCAATGTCTGGCCGCTAGCCGCCGCAGAAACAAAAGTCACGGAAAAGCAAGGACAAAGCCGCTGACAAAAAGTCGGAAAAGAAAAATTGAAGCTAAGGCTAAAAAGTTGATCCAAAAAAAAGTTGATTTCCCAATCTTGCTTTTCTTTTCTATATATAGCCGCCGCACACGAAGTCAAAAAGCAGAGACGTCTGGAACAATTGCATCTCACAAAAGCTATTTCCTTTGGAGTTTTAATCCAATGCTTCGGGTTCACGTGGATCACGGTCCGGCTTTCGGTTTCGTCCTCCTTCTAAGGCGTGGCCACGCTCTGAAATGAAAAGTCTTCTGGAAATTTTTCCCCGCGACATCATTTTAATGCTAACCACCTACAATTCACACAAATGTCAAATATGAGTGAAATCCCCTTTCTTAGCACCATGAATAGCCAAAATTAGGACAAGATGACAATGCAAAACGTGCCAAATAACTGCTCTATCAGTAACCAATTCGGTCCATCAGTCATACTAACATAGGATCAAAGCGGCTTTTGTTACAATTTCGTAACTCGACCCATCAATGGTCACATATATTGATATAATTGAATGACATGAATCATGATGTGGATGGGTAGCATGAAAATTTCATATAATATGATCAAAACATGCTTATTTCCAACTGGTCCACCTTAAATTTTCATGAGATTAAACCATACCAAAGTCAAAGTGTAAAATAAATCCAAACTTTATTTATGCATAAAATATTTTTAAATCATTAATAACCGAAAGGTATCATAATAGCATCTAAAATAACAAACTCCCATTAAAACAGTACATCATTTAATAACATGACACCCATACGAGCAGTATGCTTATGAAATATTTTGGGTGACAATCTCTTAGTAAGCGGATCTGCAACCATGGAGTTTGTCCCGATATGCTCTATCGATAACTGTCCACTATGTACTCTTTCTTTAACAGTCAGGAACTTGATATCTATATGTTTAGATTTCGTCGAGCTCCTGTTATTATTGGAATAAAGAACTACTGACTTATTGTCACAAAATAATTTGAGTGATTTTTCAATGCTATCCACTACACGTATTCCTGTAACGAAATTTTACAGCCAAATTCTTGGTTGGATGCCTCATAACAAGTTATAAACTTTGCAGCCACAGTGAAAGATGCTATAAGAGACTGTTTAGCACTATTTCAGGATATGGCACCTCCAGCCAACAAATACACATAGCCTGACGTTGATTTCATAGTATCTTGGCATCCAGTATAATCGGAATTAGTATACCCAATGATTTCTAATTCATCTGACTTCCGATATGTGAGCATGTAGTCTTTTGTTTTCTGTAGATACCGTAAGACCCATTTGGTTACTTTCCAATAATTTAATCCAAGATTACTCAAATATCTACCCAACATTCCAGTAATGTACGTAATATCCGAACGCGTACATACTTGAGCATACATTAGACTCCCTACTGCTGATGCATAAGGAATCTTTTACATCTTTTTTTCCTCAAAAGTATTTTTAGAACATTGTTCAAGACTAAATTTGTCTCCTTTAGTCACAGGGGTGTCACCTTATTTACAATTTTACATGCCATATCTTTTAAGAATCTTTTCGATATAACTCTTTTGTGATAGTTTTAAAATACCCTGAGAGCGATCCCGGTGTATCTGTATGTCTAACATAAAAGATGTATCACCAAAATCTTTCATCTCAAAATTTTTAGTTAGAAATTTCTTGATTTCATGCAATAAACCAATATCGTTGTTGGCTAGAAAAATATCATCAACGTACAATACCAAAAAAATATATTTGCTCTCAAAGAACTTATGGTATATACAATCATCTACTAAATTCATCTCAAAACCAAATGAAATGATCATTTGATGAAATTTGAAATACCATTGTTTGAGCCTATAGATGGATTTTTTAAGTTTGTAAATCATATTCTTTGAATCTCCTGATATAAAGTTTTCTTGTTGTACCATATAAATTGTCTCATCAATGTTATCATTGAGAAACGTTGTCTTTACATCCATCTGATATAACTCAAGATCGAAATGCGCCATTAATGTCATGATAATTCTAAAAGAGTTCTTTGAAGAGACTGGAGAGAAGGTTTCTTTATAGTCGATACCTTCTTTTTGTGTAAATTCGTTAGCGACAAGATGAGTTTTATATCTTTTCACATTACCTTTCGAGTCCCTTTTGATTTTAAATATCCATTTACAACCAATGGGTTTCGCTCCTTCTGGTAATGGGGCAAGATCTCAAACATCATTGTCCTTTATGGATTTAATCTCTTCATACATGACATCGATCCACTTTTGAGAATTTGAACTTTTCATGGCTTGACGGAAGTTGATTGGATCATCTTCCATAAATTCAGAGTCATTCTCATGTTTTTGGAGAAAAATAATGTAATCATCTGACACTGCACTTCTCCTTTTTCTAGTGGATCTTCTTAATGACACTGGTTTTTGGAGAGGAAGAGTTTGTTCTTCTATAACAGTTTATTTTTTGACATTGTTTTGATTTATCATGTCCTGAACAAGATCAATGATACATGTGAAAATATTAATATATTTCTCTTTAAAGACAATGTTTCTTATTGTATTTTTTTCCCCAGACTCGACATCCTCAAAGAACCGGGCATTTTCTGTCTCAAAGATTGATTTAGTTGTGAGATCATAAAACTTGTAACTTCTGGATCTTTCAGAGTATCTAATAAAATAACAACTAACTGTTTTTGAATCCAGTTTCTTTTCATTTGACCTGTAAGGCCTTGCCTCAGGTGGATACCCCCAAACATGCAAATTGTTTAAATTGGGTCTTTTTCTTGTCCAAAACTCATAAGGGGTTTTGATAGTTGCTTTAGTTGAAACTCTGTTAAGAATATATGTTACAGTCTTAATTGCTTCTCCCCAGAGTGACTCTGGTAAGGTAAAATGACATATCATACTTCTTACCATGTTTTTAAGCGTTCTATTTCATCTTTCAGTTATACCATTCATAGTGGGTGAACCCGACATAGTGTATTGAGGGACGATATCGCATTCCTCTAGGTATTTAGCAAATGGTCCTGGACATTGTTCACCTAAATTGTCATATCTACCATAGTACTCACCACCACGGTCAGATCTGAAGCTTTTAATTCTTTTGTTGAGTTGATTCTCAACTTCAACTTTAAAATTTTTGAATACGTCCAGTGACTGTAACTTTTCAGAAATGAGATATATGTAACCAGATCTTGAAAAATCGTCTATGAAAGTTATAAAATATTGTTGACCATTTCAAACAGGTGTAAAAAATAACCCACAAATATCCGTATGTATAAGTTCTAAGACGTCTAAGGACCTATTGATTTCAAATCTCCTTTTATTGGTTTGTTTCCCCTTTATACAGTTAATACAATCATCAAAATCTGTAAAATTCAAGGGATAGAGAATTTCATTTGACACAAGTCTTTCTATTCTCCGTTTGGAGATATGTCCCAATCTCTTGTGTCATAATGCGGCTGAATTCTTATTGATTAATTTTCTTTTTACTCCTCTAGTACTCAAATGCAGTGATTCATTAAATGAGGCAATTGCATTAATTAAATATAGATTATCGTAGTGCATTAAAGAACCAGAACCAATCAATTTTGAATCATGAAACAATTCAAATTTTTCATTTTCAAATGAACACGAATAACCAAATTTGTCCAAAACAGAAATAGAAATTAAATTCCGTTGAAAAGACGGTACAATAAATGTCTAATTGAAATCCAAATAAAATCCGATCTTTAATAATAATCTAAAAACTCTAATTGCCTCAACTTGAACTGTTTTGCCATCGCCCACATAGATATATCTTTCATTATCATTAGACTTTCGGCAATTCAGGAAACCCTGCATAGACACACTGATGTAAGTTGTTGTATCAGAATCTAACCACCCATATGTGTCTAGATACTAAAATTAAATTAATCTCAGAACAAATCAAATTAAGAAGCATATCTTTCTTAGCACGCCAAGCGTGATAATTGGTGCAATGCTTCTTTTTATGTCCTTCAGTTCCACAGAAGAAACAACTATTCTTTCCCTGATCATCTGATTTCTTTTGTTGTTTCTTTTGTGGCGCTGTACCTGCGGCTCCTTTTTCCTTTTTTTTTTAAGTCCCTTACTTTTATTATTAGTGGTTGATACCAGATGAGTACTTTCTGTCTGATCTTACTTCAATCTTTCTTCTTCCTCTACATAGTATGAGATGAGTTCATTTAAAGACCAAATCTCCTTTTGACAGTTGTAACTCACCTTAAACTGGTTAAACTGTGCAAGAAGAGATATTAAAATCAAATACACTAGTAACTCTTCAGAGAATGTCAATTTAAGTGCATTTAATTTTAAAGCAAGATGAGACATTTCCATAATGTACTCTCTAATATTGGATTTATCACTATATTTCATTGAAATTAGGCATGTCAAGAGCGTACTAATTTCAGTTTTTTCGTTCTTGACAAATCTTATTTCAATACCCTGAAGGAACTCTTTAGCGGTTACTTTTGTTTCTGACATTGTTCCTCTGAATCCTTCTGGAATGGCCTTCTTAATGATCATCAGACACAAGCGATTTGATCTCTCCCACCTTTTCTTATCTCTCTTTTCATCAGAGATACTCTGATATATAAGAGGTGGGGGAGAATCATCCCTTAACGCAAGATCGAAATCCATTACTTCAAGTACTATCAAGAGATTTTCTTTTCAAGATTTGAAATTTGTGCCGTTCAACATAGGAATATTATTAATGTTGGTAGTAATAATTGTAAGATCATTTGCAACTGAACAGGAAAAAATATCAAATAATTGAAACTATGCTCACATAAACCAAATAATAATAAATTCAAATAATAGTAGCCCCATTTCAAGATACCGATGTTCCATTAATATTTTATTTTTGGACAAAATATTAACTTCTAAGTGATATCTTGGAACAGTAATAAACACTGACAATAATAATATGTCAAAAAAATAAATTTTTCTTTGAACCAATTTATAATTCACATGTAAAATCCGAATAATTATCACGTATTTATTACCACAAGTGCACAGGTAATTTTATTAAATATAGACCTTCCTTTGGGTCGATCAATATTCATAAAATTACAAGTACCAAACTAATTATATTTTAAAATAAATTAATTTTCATAATAGAGGTCACTTTGGTGACATATTATTTCAATTAATTTATTCCAAAATATATATAATCATATCAATATTTAAATTTAAAATTATCCAAAATAAAAAAAATTTTGATCAAAGTCAACTTTGGTCAACTCTGGTCAAACCAGTCAATTAGATCAAGACTTATTGGACCAAAGGTTCATATCCATAATTTGACCCAAAATTATCATTCAAGCCCAAAAAAAATTTTTCTTGAAATCCATAAATACTTTATAAAACTACATGTTTAATGGGCCACACATACGGATTTTATAGGGCTTAAATGTCTTATTTAACTTTATTAGGGTTCAATTAAATTAAAGAAACCCTAATTTTCTTAACATATTAATATATACATATTTATTCTTGAACATGAAAACAAGTCATAAAAGCTATATAAACAAGTTGTTTGATATGCAATCCACGGTAAACCACATAATCCATAAACCCTTATGTAATCATAAATGGTCCCCTTATTTATCGATATCCTATGAATAATGAATAAAACAAGGAAACTTGAATCATGGTGGTTACTGTTTAAGAACCATGGACTATCTTGACTTTATATTATTCAGCAAGTACGATAAAAGCATGAAACACGACACGAAACCTGGATTCAAATGGTTAACAATTGACCATTATAATAGCATAAGAAGGTAATGGATCGGCTTGACTAAGGTGGACCCACTGAATTCCATGTCATCAAAGCTATGAATCAATGGCATGAATAACATATAGCAATCAATCTGAACATAACGACAAAACCATATCATGACATTCATCATGTGGCCGACAGATGCATTTATAGTCAAAATTCAAGACAGCCACGATGCACCAAGAATTTTCTTGTTTAATGGCCTATATGCATATATATATCAAAAACGAATTCACAAGACAAAAATATATGTATGTTTATACACAAATTACTAAATCTAAATTATTTTCCAATAATCAACCAATGGGCTCTGATACCACTTGTTAGGGTGGTTATCTAAATTTAACTATTGGTGAAAATCATCACCTATTAAACCCAAAATCTATATCGTGATTATTAAGAAATATGTTAACAGTAAAATAGCGGAAGCGTACCTGGATTCATATCGACAAACTGATATATGAATCTCCAAGGGTATTGGGGTGGCCTTTCAGGTCAACACGTATTGGTCGATCCGTAAGAGAGCCCTTTAGTATCTCTCTAGTATCTTTTCTGACGATGGGATATCAGGGAAGAGTTATCTTTTGTGGTACTAGAAAATACGACAAATAACAATGATATGTGTGACCTGGGGACCATGACCCTATTTATAGGTAATATTCCTGTTACCCTTTGAAACCCTATTTCAGCTCATCATAAAAATAGGAGCCCTTAAATTTCTACACATTAAAAACCCACACCCTATTAGATACATTAATCCCAAACTATATTTGATCACTTTAATTGGATTTAACCTTAATTGATAGTTTGCAACACATAATTATTCACATATAAGTCTAATGTTGGATTAAGGATCTAACACCTCCTTCATGAGTAACCCCTCACATTAAATCCAAATTCAGAAGTTCTTCTTTGAACCCACTTTAATACTCAATGCAAGCTTACTTTATCACATAAGGTCATCTTTTTTCCTAAACATGAACCTACTCTTCTTCAATATCTAAACTGTATTCGAGACCCCTGCCAACCTTTGGATCCTTCATCTAACACCAACCGGACCCTCTGCAAACCCATGGCACACCTGGTCCAACATCTAAACTGTATTTGGGATCCCTGCCAACCTTTGGCTCCTTCGTCTAACACCAATCGGACTCCATCAGTCAAACTCTTTAACACTTCAGTCCACCATCAAGAAGAGAATTTTCATCGGTCCAACTCCGAGAAGAATCCACTTGCTCATGAGTAGCCCAGTCTCGCAACTTGAAACTCTGATACCAATTTGATAGGGGATAAACACCTTGAGAAAGTCCACCAAAGAGCCCAATATGTAAGTGAGTAACCTAACTCTGACCCAAAAGCTTAACCATTAGGTCTTGGGCCCTTACTTACATATTAACCGCTCTTTTTCCATCTCTCGGACCAATGTGGGACGTAATTTTTTACTCACGAACTTAACGAGAACATCTTGTCCTTAGATTAACTGAGATCAGCAAACTCAATTCCTTCTGAGTGTCCGATCTTACTTGGGAAGCCGCTATGGCAGATTTCCACAAAAGTCCCATAACAGCTGTGACTGAAGTTGGGTTTAGAGATGATGTCCCTGCTTTAGTTTTGAGGACATCCAAGGCTAAGTGGTCGAAAAAAAGTATCTTTGTTGCATAATTGTGCTCGTATAATTGGCGTTTGGATAGCACTGTTGACATACCTGTAACTAACTTGGAATAGTTAGATGTACAGGGGGGAACTTGGCGAAAGAAAGAAGAGGAAACAAAGATGGGATTTATTTGTTCTGAGGATTCACATGCTATAGCAGCCCAAGCATTCAAAAATTTTATCATTGTGAGGCCGTCAACAATCTTTTGAGAGGTGCTAAGACCAACGGCAATGCCACTGCAAGCAAAAATGTTTACTTGGACCATGACTAAATAGGTTTGCGACATTATTTATGCCAAATTTGGATTGAATGCAAACAGTCGATTTATCAACTCATTCTCAGACTCTTTGAGGAAATCTGAGAGTCGAATACTTACTTGAGCATCAGTATGGTAAACTCCATCATCATTACAGCCAATGTGCAGATTATCTTAGACCTTTCCAGCTAGCGGATAAAAAGGTACTAAAGTTCTCGATAGTGATTGCTTTAGACGTTGCCTTCTTTG
Organism: Coffea arabica; assembly: GCF_036785885.1. NCBI lineage: Eukaryota > Viridiplantae > Streptophyta > Magnoliopsida > Gentianales > Rubiaceae > Coffea > Coffea arabica. The sequence continues at coordinate 13,666,876 of NC_092316.1, read as the reverse complement.
GAAATAACATCATTTAGCATGGTGCTTTGATTCATCGGCGCGAAGAAGTACACAAGATTAGAATATTCATGACGAGCAAGCTGATCAAGGAGTGAAAGTCTAAAGGTTCTCAAGTGAGGTGGAGTTGGAGATGCTGGTTTGACTTCTTCCTTGGATATGATCTCTATTTCCATAGCTGTAGTTTCTTGGCTGTGACTCAACTAGCTGCTGCAGATCAAAGGTGTTCCAAAAGTATTTCCTTACACAATATCTAATTGAAATTAACAACTACAAAATCCGCCTGATCAATTCTCAAGACTTAGTTACAGTAGAAATCTTTTCTTTTCTTTTTTTTCCCCATCTACTTAAGAACACTTTTTTTTAAGTTGCAGTCTTTCTCTCCTTTTTTTTTCATCATCTACTTTAGTTTGTTGGCACTTACGAAGTTTTGTTTCAATATAAATTGTGCTAATCATAAAATGAGTAGCATCATTAAGGTTATGCAAAGCACTAAAATTAACACATTAGAGATGAATACCAGCTAGTATTGGAAGGGAAAATACCTAAATGGCCCTCAAACTTTCATGTTCTTATACTTTTAGCCCGCTGTGACTATTAAATGTTTTTTTTTTTGCCCCCTGAATTCTTAAAAGAGTGTTCCTATAGCTCTTTCCTCGATTTGAGGTGTTACGGCAAATGGATAAAGCATCATGCATGAAAGAGGAGCGAAAATGGAAGGCTTTTCTTTTGGAATAATAAACAGAATAACCCCAAAATTAGGGTGTTTAATTCAATACAAATTTGGCTAATATATCTGGAATCTCAATAACATGAGGAGTTCATATTGTGTTGACATATTAAAAATTATGACACCTGTTAGGCCTTCAAGTGCACAAACAAATGTTGAAATAGTGCTGAGTTTTGTCATAAAAATTTAGAATATTTCATGCCAATTTCTTTCTCTATTTTATCTCTTCTCACTCTCGGGAACATTTTGGTATAATGTGGTAATCAACCCTCGGTCAACAGGGTGGGCAACCGTTCATTGGCGGCAAATAATTGTAGCGATACATAGTTGGATGATTAAAAGATTAAAATAATGTCTTTTTGAAATATATTCCATTAGGTTTATGGCTCAAATAGATAGAAGGGGCGAATTTCTACTAATATTGTTAAAATAAAAAAAGTTCACAAAAGTGGTGTAAATTGAAAGTTCATTCTACATTAAGGGTTGCCGCAAATGGTATCGGAGGCTTCTTTAAAAAAATTATTTTCATTTTTTCATTTTTTCCCTCTACGAATCTAAGGAGTGGTTTTTTTTTTTTTTTTGTTGAAAAGCCTTCACTGCTCGTGAAATGAGAGGTGAAGGCAAATTATTATTTAATCAAACTACTTCGCCGCTCGCATTATGATGCAATTAAGAATCACCGCATAGTTGATATGCGGCGATTCGTTTAAATTTTTTCCCCTAAAACCTAACCCTATTTCTAATCATAAACTTAACCCTAAACTCAAAAATCACTACACCTTAACACATAATATAAATCCTAACCATGAAATCTAAAATTTAATTTACCTATAAGAATTGTGCTAATCATGCATGCTGTTAAATGAAAATAAAATATGCCCAAGTCATCCCTTTTTTAATATTTTAGTTTTAATGTTAATTTAAGTAATGATAAATAATGTAGGATTCAACCATTTAAATGATAAATGAGTGCAATAATTAGCACATGAACTTGAATGATAATAAAGGGAGATTTGACAAGAAAAATTCATAAAATATGAATATCACCCACCAACACGCATCTTGCACTTATCGCGCAAAATGGTAAAGTAGCCACATTTCCATTGTATCCTTCCATGTGGTGGATCTCATCTCAATTGTAATCGTTTAGACTTCCGAATTGGTGCCTGCACTTGTTCAAGCATTTGGTCCTGCTCATCATTGCCGGAGGGTTCTAATACAGGAGTCTGCCCGCATCTAGGACAAGAACCATGTATAGTCGTCTGAAAAAGAGCATTAACGAAAACGCTGTCGTCTATATGAAAAATAGGTGAAAAGCCTATCAAGGTCCCTAGAAAGTGATACATATAGTCAAGATTATCTTGGAACTTATTTTGTGGACGAAATGATGTATCATCCTAGAACTTATTTTGGTCTTCCTACGGAACAATGGCCACTTCGGGCAGACGAAGAAGATGAAGGGGATTTGGATGGGGTTGTGCGAGAGGGAAATAAAAATGTTAGAAGTTGGGGTTCTCAGTCGAGTAAACAATAAAAGTGAATGAACAATGACTAGCTTTATAGAAATTTGTCAACATAAATTGTTATTTTGATACAACAATAATTGTAGCAATGTTACTTTGACTCAAAATTTCTTTGACTGAAGTTGTTACCATTGATCTCGTTGTGTCTTGTATGAATGGATGATCCATAGTTGCTATATTTAAAAAAAAAACTTTTTTTATTCACCGTAGGTCCAATTTGCAGCAATGTTTTTAGAACCGGACCGGACCGACCGGTTCGATTGGTTGGACCACGAACCGGACATGTCGCCCGTCTGGTACCAAAGCTGCAAGTTAATGAAAAACCGTTGAAAACCGAATGAACCGTTCGAACCGTAAACCGGCAGTTTTTTAAAATTTTCAAATATTCATCCAAAACTCAAACCGATAATAGGATTGGAGCTCCTGGCATTCGAACTCAAGCCTCCACAATCACAACAAAGGCTTGTTACCACTGAATCACATTCATGGGACAATTTTTTTTTTTTTGTGTACAATGCTACTTATCTTATATTAAAAACTAAAATCTAATTAAACAAAAGAAAATCGTAGCACTAAGACACAACACCTTTTGGCTTTTGCTTCCCTTATCCTTGATTCTTTGTCTCTGCTTCTTCTCTTTTTTTTTCATTTTTTTCTTTGTAACCTTTCCACCTCCAAATCAAATACCCATGACAAAATCTTTCTCAAACCTTCCCCATACTCATCAAACTATTATCTTAGCTGATTTATAAGCAAGTTGGAAGCTTCAACTTTCATAAGAGTTTTTTCATTTTGATGAGTTTAATTTTTTCCTTTTCAAGATTTTTGTTTTCTATTTCTATTTGCAAATGATTCAGTACAAATATTTTACAATTTTTTGGAGTTTCATGTATAACTTTTAGAAAATTTATTATTATCTCAACTTAAATTTAGTTTTAAATTATATTGCTGAATGCATTTTAGGGACTTAAGTTATCAATAATCATGTTAGACTATGCATCAGCTGTCAAATTCAAGTGTAAAGTGAAGACCCGTGAAGTACTAAGCATTGAAGTTGCAAAAAAAAAAAGAGAACCGGTGAACCGGCCGATCGAACCGGCCCCCTATCCGGTTCACTGGCCGGTCCGAGATTAAAAACATTGGTTTGCGGCAAATAAAAAAAGTACGGAATTGTTGATCTCATTAGCCGCAAATGACCTTTGCGGTTTACCAAAAAAAAAGCCTTCGCCGCAATACAATTTGTGTCACCTTTACCGCAAAGGTCATTTGCGGTTTCAAGAATTCTACAAATGGCGATTCTCCACTGACCGTTGATCAAGTAGATCAACGGTCCACAAATTTAGTCTTGTGTGTCATTAAAAAATAAAAATTTTTTATTTAAAAAATAAAAATTCCTTCACCGCAAATTTTGTCTGCGGCAATAGGACTGAAAATTTTTTCCTCCAAATCACGACCGTTGAAATATGTTAATCAATAGTGATATCTGACTGAAATATAAAATTGTACCGATTCTTAAGAACATAAGAAAAAGGAATAATAGGTTGGATTTTTTGTTGGGCTGATATTCCCACCTGCGGCGGCCCTTATATCATCCCACAACACCACTTTTGTGATAATTTTTTATTTCGACAATATTCCAAAAAATTTGCCGATAGAAGGCTTATGAATATATGTTTTTAAAGAGTCCAGAAGCCAAAAAGATACCAATAATAGTTAAAGAATTAAAAGTATAAGATCGTTAAAGTTTGAGGTCCAACTGATTAAGAAGTATTGGAGTTTTTGGTATTGGTGGGTTAAAATAACTACTACATAGTTTAATCCTTTTTCACTAATTTTGTCATCAAAATTACTTACACTCCCTAATTCATAATTTTTTATATAATAATGATGATGATAATGATAGTTATTATTTTTTCCCTCTTGCTGATAGGACCAAATTTCGGTACGCCAATCTGCTTCACTATTATAACTGATGTTTAGTACAATTTCAGCTAATGTTCCTGTTTCCTTAATTGATTATGGTAAAATTACTGCTATAAAATCATGGAGAAAAAGCCCGAGGAGAGCTACCCATTTTGCACACTTCTTCTTTCTTCAACTGGATTGCCCTGCAATGCTATCCATCGAGATTCCGGGCTACTAAAGAGGGTTGTGCTGCAAATTATCAGCCATTTCCTAGAAACAACTAGCAAAATAAAGAAAAAAAAAAAGAAGGAAAGCATTTGTGGATTAATGATTCAAATAATGTTAATGTAACACGAGAGGGTTTAGATTTATGAAATAATCATCCATATTCAGTTTGGAATCTTTTTGCTTTTTTAATTATAAAATGAGGTATAAATTTATACTTGATCCTGTAAAGGATTTTTTAAAACTACAATGTCTGCATACTTATAATCAATTTTCTCAACAATTTATCGAGTCATGTGATTGAAAGTAGAAAGAAGATTTAAGTAGGCAAATGAACATAACATACAACACATATTCTTCTTCTTTTTTCACAAAATTTAGGATCTTCCCACTTAAATTAATTACATGAATGATGGTTTTAAGCAGAAAAGAATATCAATGTTCCAGTTTATTTTATCCAAATGATTAAAAAAATATAACATACAACACGTATTTTTCTTCTTTTTTCACAAAATTCAGGATCTTCCCACTTAAATTAATTCATGAATGATGATATTGAGCAGAAAAAGAATATCAATGTTCCATTTTATTTTATCCAAATGATTAAAAAAATAATCATTCTATAGTAAAAATCATATCTTGTAATTTTAACATTCCAAGAACCTTGGGGTCTTTCCTTATAAACTATGCAGAAGGACACTTTCGTTAACTCGACTATTTTAATGGTTAATTTGATTAGTTGGACTAAAATAGAAGGCAAAGTGAGAAGAAATAAACATTAGGTGGTGAACTACAACCTTAACCAAACTCCAAAAGGAGTTTTTATAATTAACCCTTCTTTTAAAACTTTTCTTTCCACTCCAATTTTCTAGTAGTTCACAAAAAATTAAATAATTTTTCGTTTATAAGCAAAAATACACTTGCTTTTTTTGAGAAGCAAATACATTTCCTTCAAGACGATACATGTTATAGAATCAACTAACTAGTAATCACGAAGAATTAAAAGGGAGTGTCAAACTTATAAACTGCATACAATCTTAGATCATCCATTACACACGACAGTCTTACTAATTTTTGTAAAAATGGAATTACTACGAAACACATTAAAAAAATAACAGTACATGTAAGAATTATTATAAATGTCTATCATAATAAATAGCCTACACTTGTGCCAGTATTCAAAAATTTTCCCCTCTGTAATGTTTTTCCCTTCAATGTTTATCCCAAACAACTTAAGTGAATATATTGTTATTTGATTTTTACATGCTTAAGTTTTTTTTTAACATCTTATATGTATAGTGAGTAGTATTTAGGAAGCAATCAATCCTCACTTTCAGATGGACCAACACTTTATATGGGATGAATTCCTTGATTTGTTTACTAACTTCATTATTTCCTTGTTCTGTTTTTCAGTTTGAGCAGCATGGGAAAAATTAGAATCAACCAAATACCTCTAGATATTTTTAATGGATTAGACATTTCCAAATGCCAAGAGTTTACTATCAGGATTTTTGAGGCCTACCGAAGACATGAACTGTTTTTTTAAATTTATTTCTGCTTGTATTAATATGATATATATATATGCAATGTAAATTGGCAGAGAGATAAATCCTATGAGGGATTGCATTTGTAAATTGATAGAGAGACATTGCATTTGTGTAGACACTGTTAGTTACCCACAAAATCATTAATGACAAAAGAGTCATTCCTTCTTTAATAGTGGGATAATTAAAAAAGCAAGCATTCAAGTGTGAGATTTCAAATAATTAAAAAAAAAATGGACTCAAAAAGCTTGTCGGTTGGTCTGAATTATGTGACGAAAATAAAGAGCGAAATAGCGGCAAAGCAAAGTATGTTGAATTAGGGGGAAACAAAAGTTATGTTGAATATGAAACATGCTTTTTATTTATTTATATATTTTGATAAAAACTTGAAATAATTTTATTAAACACTACACTACATACCTTCCATTCCATGCGCGAAATACAAATACGGACTTAGATTCTAGAGTCAAAATATTCTGAGGTTAGGGATGCTGGATACCATGTTTGCATCAAGCCCACTGATGAAATCTTCTGGCATGTCCACAAGCTCAAGCGCATCAAGACTAGATATGTGCTTCAGCTCTTCCGGTAACTTTTCTAAACTGTAGCACTCCCTAATTCTCAGGCACTGGAGCTGTGGCAATGCACCTTCCTCCACCTTTATTTCATCCACTCTTAGGTATCTGAGCTCAAGGAATTTCAATTGGTGAAACCCATGCCTAGAAATGACCATATGCTGTGGTCCCCTATTTGCATCTTTCATTTTGAGAAACGACAGCTGTCCCAACTTCTCTAGCACTAGCATTGGGTCATTCCTGAGGTGTTTTTCAAAGACAAGCGAGAGAGATTTGGAGGGAAATCAGGAGGCAGCTTTCTCAAAAACATCCCGGATAGCTTGAGCTCTGTTACATGATGGAGCTTAGAAAGTCCAGCTAGAGATGGCCACACTGTTGTTATATTACGATAAAGATGTAACGTCTTTAGGTTTTCAACCTCAGATAAATGCAAGCAGAGTTTGTCAATCTCTGACCTTTCACCCACCCAAATCCCCAGTTTCTGAAGACTTGTCAAAGTTATCATGTTATTGTGCATAATGTCATCAAAGTTTACGCCTAACAGAGTCTGGAGATTCCTCAATCCATCAATCTTAAGAGGCACATCGCACTCCATACGACACGCATATAGATGCCGTAAACTTTCAAGCTTCCAAATGAAATTTGAAACTCTCACTGGTTAAGAGTTGACAGGTCGTCAGCCTGTGCAATAATAATAATAATAATATAGAACCTAGCTACCACTAAGAGCAGTCAATAATTAATTCTAGGTACTGGAGCAGGGACTCTAGGTGTGCAATGGGTTACTTGATTCACCCTGTTCCCGAAGAGTTTGCTTAATCCGATATACCAGAGTTAATTAATTGACAAAAATTACTAAATAATAGTCAGTGGCGAGTAGGGTCGTCTCCTCAGGGACTGGAGATATCTGTCTCTTTTTAAAGTCCAATTGATAAGGGGGGATTTCACCGGAATGAAACTAAAAATAATTAGACAATTTAATTAAAAATGAATAAATCACTAGCACAAATATAGCAGGAATTTAATCAGGAATAAATAAATTCTAGCCAAGGATGCAACTACTCAGGCACAGTCCATTTATCTGATCATTGATGCAAGCGAGGTTCACTTAATTTATTAATAGGCTAGTTATAGTCTGACGACCAATTTTTCCTTAAATTATTGATAACCAAGGTACGACCGTTGATTACCCCTAATCAGCAAATACTCCTAGGTACGGCCATAAGAATTAATTTTCCAATTGCATTAATAACTAGAAAAACCTAGCCCTAATCAATAACACGCTTCGAGGGTTATTTAAATTAGATCGCACGTTCCCCTAATGTGTAAACACACCAGTTGCCACTAATATTAATCAATCAAACAATTACGGATTTAATTGACTAAATTGGCACGAGATTAAGAAATCACATTGAACATCGGGCCCTTGACATCCAATTAATAAAATAATCCCATGAAAATTAAATCAGACAACATGCAAATATTAATAGATAAAGGAACACGTGAAAACTAATTAGATCTCACAGATTTTCGGGACTGCGCCGTCGAGTTGACCCTTGACTAGATGGAAGACTTAGCCACGCCGCATAATTAAATCACCACACGAATTAATAGATTGCGAAGGCATTGCGTTTTCTATTAAGAAGCAAGGAATAAAAGGTGTTTTTCCCGTTGGGGAATATTGTCGAACACCTGGCGTGCGTCAGAGGCCAGTCAGGAGAAAGCAAAACTAAAACTGAACTAAAAGACTAAGACTAGAGATCTCCCTGCTACCCTACGTTATCTCTATTTAAGCAATAAAAGAAAGATGACTCAAGGCTCTCTACGTGGTCCCCACACATGTGGACAAAACCTTCAAAGTACTTCTTGCCCCAAGTCTCTTTCCGTAGCTTTCTTTTAAGAGCCCAAAGGAATAGATGCCTTCCACTAGCTTGTGGTCCCCCACCAATTCAAGGGCCCAAGAATTGAAACCCTTAGAAGTCTCCCTATTTTCCATAAAGTCCTTCCTTTTTAGTGGTTTTCTGCTTCATTCCTGAAATTAAGTCCAGATACCAAATACGAGTAAATATCAGAAATTAGCACACTATTTATCAGGGATAAAAGGGGAAATTACTAATAAAAATTACTAACAAATTACACCCTATCAATTCCCCCCACACCTGAATCATGCTTGCCCTCAAGCATGAGGACAATTCAACCCAACAATGGCCAGCTTTAACAATATCATTGCCAGCTGTGCTTATACCGAAATCAAGATCTAGTGGCTAAGTGTCAAGACATATCCCTCCCGGTTAGCTCCCAAGTTCCTAGACCTGTCCAATTCATGGCTAACTCACCTAGGAAATTCAAATATTAACTAGCAACAGTCAGCAATTCAGTCAACTGACAACCAAAATCTCAACAGTGCGAACCAAGGATCGGCAGGCCAGCATGATCATAAACTCACATTTTCCACATCTGATTTTTTTCCTTTTTGTTTTCTCTTTTTTTTTTATTAGATTGCACGAATAATGCTTAGTCCTGAGCTATTCAAATCTTTTGACGTGAACTCTGACATTTTTTGATGAAAGAACCCAGTTACTCAACTTTTCACAGTTCCAGGACCACTTACTCATAGATATCGCCACTTTTTGACGCGAGAGCCGACACTTGTGGTGAAGACTCCCGGTTACTAGGTGGCGACACCAGCGGAGCACAGCCATATGTTATTCACCATAAAACACCAAAATACCAAGTAATTACAGATCATAGCCTGCGTCATGTCCTAAATATGGAGACTAAGGTAAACAGGAGACCAAACTACACAACAGTGCCAGCAAAATATTTATATTGGCTAAACAAGTTAGCCATAAATTGCACCACGTCGTTAAACTCAAAGTATTCACCAAGAAAGCATGCTTTTACTTGCCACTGTAACTTAACTCATAGTACAAACCACAACTAACAAGAAAAAATGAGCTGCCAAAAATATTCACCAAGATAGAAGCAAGGGAAAGGCACTCAAAAGGGAATAAAGGAACAACACCTCCACAGAAAACACTTACTAAAAGCATAGCAAAAACACCCCAAAAACGAAAAATGGGAAATATCTAGCACTCAAACAAAGACCCCCCCACACCTAAATGACACATTGTCCTCAATGTGATAATATAATAGCAGAGAAAAAGGAAGGGGCAACGGTACTTCCCTGGAGTCGTCCAGACAAGGGAGGGCTAGGCGGAAACGGCGGAGAGAAGCCGGCTTTCTGCATAAATGCCGCTATACTCTGTGCCATTCCGGCGACATTGGTGTCAACAGTGACCATCCGAGCCTCCAAAGCCTACGTTTCTGAAGCCATTATTGGGACACATAAAACGCAATTGAAAACGCGCTTGCAATCCGCGTTTTCTGAGTCGCGTTTCCTTCACAAATCTCGCAGGACTTAAAACGCGATTGAAAACGCGCCTCGAACTCGCATTTTCGGAGTCGCGTTTCCTGCACAAAACTTGCAGAAATGAAAACGCGACTGAAAACGCGCCTCTAATCCGCGTTTTCTGAGTCGCGTTTTGAATCTTGACCCCTTCCTACACTTCATCACGCGGGCGCGTCAGGAGGAAATGCCACCTACATATCAGCAAAAACGAAAACTGAAACCCAAAATCAGTCGAATTCAAGGGAAGTATATTTAAACTATCACATGAAATCAAACAAACAATTAAAAGAAACAATTGGGTTGCCTCCCAATGAGCGCCTTTCTTTAGTGTTTTTGGCTAGACATAGCCCATATTCTGCTTAAACCAAGCAAATTGGGTCCTCCAAATGCATCATCTCTACCCGCTCAACTGGAACCTCATCATAATATGGCTTGAGGCGATGACCATTCACCACAAATTTCTTCTCCGTCTTTAGACTCTGGATCTCCACTGCACCATAATCAAAGACATTAGTTACAACAAAGGGACCAATCCAACGAGAACGTAGCTTACCTGGAAATAACTTCAATTTGGAGTGATACAGTAGAACTTTTTGTCCACATTCAAACGTCTTCCTAGAGATCTGTTGGTCATGAAAAATCTTGTTTTTCTCCTTATAAATCACAGCATTCTCGTAGGCTTCATTGCGAATCTCCTCCAATTCTTGTAACTGTAGCTTCCTTTGAATTCCGCCCTCTTCGATATCCATGTTGCATTGCTTGACCGCCCAAAATGCTCTATGCTCGAACTCGACAGGGAGGTGGCATGGCTTCCCAAATACCAAACGGTAAGGGGACATGCCGATTGGTGTCTTGTACGTCGTTCTATATGCCCACAAAGCATCTTCCAACCTGGAGCTCCAGTCCTTCCTATCAGGTCGAACCATTTTTTTCAAAATCGACTTGATCTCCCGGTTCGATGCTTCCGCCTGACCGTTTGTCTGCGGATGGTAAGACGTGGAGACTTTGTGCAAGACACCGTACCTCCTAAAAAGTGCAGTAATTGTCTTGTTGCAGAAATGGGTACCCCGATCACTTACAATTGCTCGCGGCATCCCAAATCGAACAAAGATATTAGACTTGATGAATTCTGCAACTACTTTGGAATCATTAGTACGGGTGGCCTTTGCTTCCACCCATTTCGAGACATAGTCTACAGCAAGCAATATATATAAAAAGCCAAAAGATGAAGGAAAAGGATCCATAAAGTCAATATCCCAAACATCAAAAATCTCAACAAAAATCATTGGGGTCTGGGTCATTTGATCCCTTCGAGAAATATTACCCACTCGTTGACACTTATCACATGACTTACAAAATAAGTAGGTATCCTTAAAGAGGGTCGGCCAATAAAATTCACTCTCTAAAACCTTACGAGCAGTCCTCTTTGGTCCAAAGTGACCTCCACATGCAAAAGAGTGACAATAAGCTAAAATAGATTGGAATTCATTTTCACTTACACATCTACGAATGATTTGGTCAGCACCACGTTTCCAGAGGTACGGGTCATCCCAGATGTAAGACTTTGCGTCAGTCCTCAATTTGTCCCTTTTTGCCTTAGGCCATCCTGCAGGAAACTTGTCAGTAACTAGAAAATTAACCATATCCGCATACCAAGGCAAAGACAAATTAATAGAAAATAAATGCTCATCGGAAAAAGTTTCTCTCAATGGGATATTATCTTCTTCGACTTGCACTCGACTTAAATGATCCGCTACCAGATTTTCAGCCCCTTTCTTATCCCTGATCTCCAAGTCGAACTCTTGGAGCAGTAGTATCCACCTTATCAGTCGCGGTTTGGCCTCTTTTTTGGTCAACAGATACCGCAGGGCTGCATGATCAGAGAAAATAATAACTTTAGCACCAAGTAAATAGGACCGAAATTTCTCTAAAGCGAAAATTACAGCTAAAAGCTCCTTTTCGGTGGTCGAATAGTTCAACTGAGCCCCGTTCAAGGCTCGAGAGGCGTAGTATATAGCATGGGCTGCCTTCCCCACTCTTTGACCCAGGACCGCGCCCACGGCATAGTCGCTGGCATCGCACATGATCTCGAACGGTAGGTTCCAATCAGGGGGTTGGATAATAGATGAGGAGGTCAGTAGCTCCTTTAACCTATCAAACGCCCCCTTACATGACTCATCGAACTCGAAGGGTACCTCTTTCTACAAAAGTTGGAACAGGGGCGCTCCAATCTTGGAGAAATCCTTTATGAATCTCCGGTAGAAACCTGCGTGACCCAAAAAAGAACGTACCTCCCGCACACTCGCGGGGTAAGGTAAAGTAGATATGACATCTATTTTTGCCTTATCAACCTCAATACCCCTAGACGATACCACATGACCCAAAACTATCCCGTGCTCGACCATAAAATGGCATTTTTCCCAATTGAGTACGAGATTAGCTTCTATGCACCTTATTAGAATTAATTTCAGGTTATCTAGGCAGTTATCAAAACTATCCCCATACACACTGAAATCATCCATAAAAACCTCAATAATCTTCTCAACATATTCTGAAAAAATACTTACCATACAGCGCTGGAAGGTGGCAGGTGCATTGCATAGCCCAAATGGCATCCTCCGGTATGCAAATGTTCCAAACGGGCACGTGAAGGTAGTTTTCTCCTGGTCCTCAGGTGCGATAGCAATCTGGAAATAACCTGAAAAGCCATCCAAAAAACAATAATAAGCTCGACCTGCTAATCGCTCTACCATTTGATCAATAAAAAGAAGGGGAAAATGATCCTTTTTCGTGACGACGTTCAATTTCCTATAATCTATGCACTGCCGCCACCCAGTGGGCTTCCGGACTGACACGAGCTCACCCTCCTGATTTGATTCTACCGTCACCCCTGCCTTCTTTGGGACCACCTGTACTGGACTTACCCAGGGGCTATCTGATATAGCAAAAATTATCCCCACATCCAGTAGTTTTAGGATCTCTTTCTTCACTACCTCCATCATGAGAGGATTCAATCTCCTTTGAGCCTGCCGAATAGGTCTAGCGCCCTCTTTGAGTCGAATCCGATGTGTACATACCGCGGGGCTAATTCCCTTGATATCGGCGATAGTCCATCCTATCGCCTGCTTATGGTCCCTCAAAACTCGAATCAATTTGTCTTCTTGGACTGTTGATAAACTGGCGGAGATAATCACTGGGAGTGTCTCCCCCTCGCCTAAGTACGCATACTTTAGGTGTTTTGGCAGCGGTTTCAACTCTAAAACAGGCGCCTGCACCACAGATGGAAGTAGCCTTTGGTGAGGTTCAGGTGTAAACACGGGTGCGAGGTCATACCTTATCTTTGTGGTTGGCAACGTCTGCAACGCTCCAATCATACATTTGAGCTCTTCACTCAACTCTATCTCAGCGGTCATCTCTGACTCGAAGTGCCTGGTCAAGGCAACTTCCAACTCATCCCTGCCTTCAATTTCGAAAACTTCACGTACAGCAGAGTCAATAGCATTTATAGAGAAGACAGAGCTAGCATGTGATTCTGACGGATACTTCATAGATTCGAAAATGTTAAAATGAACAATCTCACCATCAAATTCCATAGATAGGGTGCCCTTATTAACATCTATTTTAGTTCGAGCTGTGCTCAAGAAGGGTCTACCTAACAGTAAAGGTGATGGGTCGTGAGAGTATTCATCATCCATATCAAGCACGTAAAAATCAGCAGGGAAAACCAATTCATTAATTTTCACTAAAACATCCTCAATCAAACCGTCAGGGTATGCATTGGTCCGGTCAGCCAGTTGGATTATTATTCCAGTGTCTTTCAGAGGTCCTAACTTCAACGAGGCATATATAGACTTGGGCATCACATTAATTGAGGCTCCTAGATCTAACATAGCCTTTCCAATCAATACATTGCCTATTCTACAAGGAATAGTGAACATACCTGGGTCACCGCATTTCGGTGGAATCTTTCGTTGCAGGATCGCTGACACATTTTCTCCCACTACCACTCTCTCATCTCCCTTCAATCGCCTTCGGTTGACACACAGGTCCCTTAAAAATTTTGCGTATCTGGGTACCTGCTTAATCGCATCTAGAAGAGGAATGTTGATCTCCACTTTGCGAAAGATCTCTAGGACCTCTTTCTCCTTGTCCTGCTTCCTTGGTTTCTCCAATCTGCTTGGGAAGGGAGGTGGGTTGGATCTAACTGGCATGAGTGGGTCCGGGATTACCTTTGAATTTTTATTGTCACCGCCCTCCTCTTCCAGCTCTTTTTCAATTCGATCTTCGTCCTTGTCCTTAGGAATCACCGGGTCAGGTCCTTGGACCTCCTTGCCACTTCTCAAGGTCATGGCGCTAACATTCTTCGGGTTTAATTCGGGCTGAGACGGCAATTTACCTTGGTTTTGGGAATCCAAACGGTGGATTGTTGTGGCCATTTGACTTATCTGATTTCTCATGTCCTGCATTTCGGAGTCCGTCCTCTGCTGATTTTGCGTGAGGGTTGCCATCACTTGTTTCATCATCTCCTCCAAAGATGGACCAGAGCTTGGGGGCGGAGGTGGTCGGGGTTGGTACTGCTGCTGGTACCCTGGTGGCTTATTTGGCACGAAATTAGACTGCCTGTTCGGTGTATAGTTGGGCTGCCTATTTCCTCCATAACTGAGATTTGGGTGGTCCTTCCAACCGGGATTGTACGTATTCGAGTACGGGTCATAGGCTCTTCTTGGCGCGGGCGCGTGACCAGCCATGTTCACCTGGTCTGCAGTTTCTTCCTGAAGCATTGGGCACATGTCTGCAGAGTGTCCCATACCAGTGCAAATCCCGCACACCCTGGCCTGAGTTGCTCTCTCTACAGCCAGTTGCCTCACAAACGAGGTCAACTCAGTTAGCTGCTGCTGGACAGATGGTGTCTCTATCTCGTTCACCTTGCGTATTGGGACATCCTCTCTCGTACCGAATTCTTGTGAATTTTCTGCCATCCCCTCTATTAGCTCCCGTGCTTCCTGAGGGGTCTTGTTCACCAGTGCCCCTCCACTTGCAACATCAATTATGTTCCTATCTCTGAATAGGAGTCCCTCATAAAAATACTGAATGAGCAACTGCTCACTTATCTGGTGCTGGGGACACTTGTGTAACAAGTTCTTGAACCGTTCGCAATACTCGTAGAGTGACTCCCCTGGATGTTGCTTGATCCCGCAGATTTCTTTCCTTAGGCTTGCAGTCCTGGATGCAGGAAAATATTTATCTAAAAATTTTTTCTTCAATTGGTCCCACATGGTGATGCTACCTGGTGACAGGTAGTACAGCCAGTCCTTCGCAGAATCTTTCAGGGAGAAGGGGAACGCCCTCATATTTATCTGCTCTTCAGTGATTCCCGGGGGTTTCATACTATTGCACACGACATCAAACTCCTGCAGATGCTTATACGGCTCCTCACCTGGTAAGCCATGAAAAGAAGGTAAGAGATGAATTAGACCTGATTTCAATTCAAAGGAAGTGTTATCACTCAAACTCGGGAAAGTAATGCATAAAAGCTGCTGATTTAAATCAGGAGCAGCCAACTCCCTTAATGTTCGTGCATTAGCCATGGAAATTTCTTCTTGCTCTGAGTCACTCGAAGAATCACCAAATGAATCTGTTGGTTCAACTTCTGACTCGGGTCTCTGAAATGTAGCGCTGGAGTGCTCCTCTCTGAGCTGTCTGGTCTCTTTCCTTGTCCAACGCGCAGTCTTCTCTACCTCAGGGTCAAAAACCAAATTACCTGTACGAGAAGACCGAGGCATACACTAGAAAAAATACCAGAAAATTAGAGCGAAAATGAACTTAATAAAGAAACAAATAATGACGCCAGTCCCCGGCAACGGAGCCAAAAATTGACAGGTCGTCAGCCTGTGCAATAATAATAATAATAATATAGAACCTAGCTACCACTAAGAGCAGTCAATAATTAATTCTAGGTACTGGAGCAGGGACTCTAGGTGTGCAATGGGTTACTTGATTCACCCTGTTCCCGAAGAGTTTGCTTAATCCGATATACCAGAGTTAATTAATTGACAAAAATTACTAAATAATAGTCAGTGGCGAGTAGGGTCGTCTCCTCAGGGACTGGAGATATCTGTCTCTTTTTAAAGTCCAATTGATAAGGGGGGATTTCACCGGAATGAAACTAAAAATAATTAGACAATTTAATTAAAAATGAATAAATCACTAGCACAAATATAGCAGGAATTTAATCAGGAATAAATAAATTCTAGCCAAGGATGCAACTACTCAGGCACAGTCCATTTATCTGATCATTGATGCAAGCGAGGTTCACTTAATTTATTAATAGGCTAGTTATAGTCTGACGACCAATTTTTCCTTAAATTATTGATAACCAAGGTACGACCGTTGATTACCCCTAATCAGCAAATACTCCTAGGTACGACCATAAGAATTAATTTTCCAATTGCATTAATAACTAGAAAAACCTAGCCCTAATCAATAACACGCTTCGAGGGTTATTTAAATTAGATCGCACGTTCCCCTAATGTGTAAACACACCAGTTGCCACTAATATTAATCAATCAAACAATTACGGATTTAATTGACTAAATTGGCACGAGATTAAGAAATCACATTGAACATCGGAAATTAGCACACTATTTATCAGGGATAAAAGGGAAAATTACTAATAAAAATTACTAACAAATTACACCCTATCAAGAGCTCCGTATGTCAAGAGTTTGTAGGTTTCGTAAGTAACAGAAGGAATGAGGGAGCCTTCCAATGGATGTGCGTCTTAAACCGAGGTACCTTAGAAGCCTGACTTCACCAATTCCTTCTGGCAAATTATACGACATCTTAACATTCTCAAGATCTAGTATCCTAAGCTTTTTGAAACTTTTGAAGTTAAGACAAATGTTTTTCCTGTAATCGTGGACATTGAAAAAAAGTAGAGACCGGAGAGGAGGGGTCGAAGACCCAACATACTTTTTATCCCAAGGGAGACTATGAACAGCAAGGTATCTGGATTTGGCTGATATTTCATCATCTCTGGTGTTATGGATCTGGAAAAAATTTTCGTCCTTTGCCTTTCTGATTGCAACCTGTCGCAATAAATCATGGACTCTACAGCTTTTAATCCTCTCATCAACAGTCATTTCAGCCACCTGGACCATATTTCTGCTAGAAAGTTCTTCCACATTATCATATGCTGCAGTTTCCTCCAAATTTTCTGTATCTCTTTTCTGCATTATTCCCTCTGCAACCCACATATGGATCAACTTGCGGACAGAAATCACAGAGTCTTCAGGAAACAAACCCAAATACAAAAAGCAAAATTTCAGATTGGCAGGAAGGTCTGCATAACTTAATTCCAGAATTGCTGATACCCCACTCTGGCTCCTTGATAAATATGTGCTGAAATTGTTGAGAATTTTCTCCCATTCACTCTTCAACTTTTTCTTTGCCAGCAGCAGGCCACCTATAACCGTGATGGCCAGCGGCAGACCATCACATCTTCTGGTAATCTCTCTGCCCACTTCTTCCAAATCGGGAGGACACCCAGCATTATCCCCATGGCCTAAGGCCTTTCTGAGGAACAACTGCCAGCTGTCTTCCACCCCCAAAGTTTTCAACTCATATGGGTGGCTATAAGCATCTGCGTGTTGGGCAACATCCCGATCGCGACTTGTAAGCAGCAATCTACTTGATGTGCCAACATCAGGAAAGGCCCTAGCAAGACAATCCCATGCTTCTTGCTTCCATACATCATCAAGCACCACAAGATAACATTTATCTTGTAGATCTTGATGGAGCCTTCCTTCCAAGTCTTCCTTTTCCATCTTCTCAAGTTGCTCAAACCTCATTTCATTCAATTGCTTTATGATTGCCCTCAGCGTCTTTTTGTGATCGTAGCTTGAAGAGACGCAGACCCAAGCACAACAGTTGAATCTCTCCCTGACATGAGCATGGTTATAAACCTTTTTTGCTAGAGTTGTCTTACCAGCACCTCCCATGCTGACGATTGAAACCACACGGCGGTTTCTGGCCTCTTTCAAAAGTTCTGCCACCAGGGATTTTGTTATCTCCTCGAAGCCCACTATATCCTTGTCCTCGCTGAAAGGAAAGGATCGCCGGAGCCGTTGCAGCTCTTCTCCATGTGTAGTCATCTCCTTTCCAAGATTTTTTATACCATACTCTTCGCGGCAATCAGCAATCTCCTTGAGCCTCATCCGTAGGGATTCAATCTCTTTACCTATCTTGTAGAGGTTCACAATTTTCAAGGGATAATACGTCAATTTGGTGACGAGTCCCTTGTCCTTTGTGAGGAACTCAACTTTGCTGGCAAAGATCTCAATGATATCCTCCGCATCGTAGGCCGCAGCTCTGATTTCAGAAACCCAGTTGCGGATCCTCGCATCTTTATCTTGCCTCTGATCAGCATCTTTCAGGAAACACCGCATCCGGACCAGATCCTTTTGAAGTCTCTCAACTTGTCGTCGAACGCCTTCCAGGAAAACAATTTTTTGAATCAGCAGATCGCCAGTTCTCTCAATAACAAAAGAGAGAGCAGGGTCAGCCATCGTGGTAAAGTGAGCTTTGCTTTCAACAACTAGTAAAGGAGGAGAAGCTTTTGCCTGTTAGGTGCAGCTGCAAAACTTCTAATCTCTGTTGTTTTTAACTGATCTCAGCAGAGAGGCTCGATTCTCACGTGGTTCACTTCCTCGATTCACGTGATTCACAAAACAGGCGATCCTGGTAAGATTGTTGTATCTCCCAGGGTTTTCTTTCCTTTTTTCTTTCGGAAATTATTGCACCGTGAATACGATTTTTGTGTGAGAAAAATCACTGGGCAGCCACAGAAAGCGGACGGCCTAAGTGAACGTCAAACGGTCTCTCTCTTCTCTATATCCACTCTCGATACGTATATGTGTGTAGTTGCTTTTCATGCATAATAAGACTAGTGCTTACACTTTCTTTTTGTTCAATCTAATTAATTTGCAGCTCAGGCACGTCCGCTGGAGAGCCAAAGTTGATGCCATCAATTGAAGAAGATCTTGACCGACGAACCTTCTTTATAATCTCATCATGCCAATAATCAACCAGTTAGATACTAGTCACATTATCATTGTGTTCTCCTTTCCTTCTTCATGTACTACTTGGATGATCTCTCCTTAAGTGATGATAGTAAATATTTACCGGTATCAAAGGGCAAAAAGTCAACTCTATATATATGAATTTTTAGATTCCACAGTATAATTAGTTTTTAAAATTTAAAGTTGTCTAAATTTTTAATTCAATAACACCTTCTTACCTGAATTTTTAAGTGCAAAAAAAACTTCTAAAGAGAACAAATTTTAAAATTGGAGCTTGATTTCAACTTGTGTGGTCCACGAAATTATCTTCAACAAACAAGTTTTGCTTTATACCTATGTAATATTATTAAAAAAATTTTAATTTTCAGCATCACCATTCCTAAATCTATATTCATGAATGCGCAATAATTATATAGTTGATGAATTGGGATTTCGCTATATTGAATTCTGCAAGTTCAAATGAATTTGCACTTTTAAATTGCAATTAGTATAGTAGCTTAGTAGGTTCCATTTGACAAAGTTTTAACAAATTCTATCCTTCAATTAAATTTGGTTGCTTGAGTTGGTTCAAGCGGACTGTAAGGGACTAAGGGCAGTTGCCCTGGAGCATGTAATCTGTCATAGTTTATGAATGAATAGTTGCCGTTGGAAAAAAAAAAGTTCAGTTTTTGGTTTTGGTTTTCGTTCTTTTTCCCTTCTAAATTTGGTTTTCCGTTTTGGCATGCTTCGGGTTTTGGGTTGCATTCTTCTCAAGGTCACAGCCTTGATTGCCGTGTTTGTGTCGGCAGAAATTTATTGGGTGGTACTCCCTCCGTCCCGTTTTGTTAGTCTTGGTGTTTTTTTCACACAGATTAAGAAAGTGTAATTAATTTGGTTGGAAACATAAATTTAGATTAATAATTTCCTAAAATACCCTTATGCTAATCAATGCAGTCAATGTATTCAATGTTTTGGAAAAACTCAATGTATTCAATGTAGTGGGTTAGTATTTAATAACAATGTATTAATAACAAGATATTTAATAAGGGTATTTTAGATAATTTGAAAGATTACTATATTTCTTAATGGGAAAGTGGACTACAATTTGGGACGGACGAAAAAGGAAAACAAGACTAACAAAGTGGGACGGAGGGAGTAGTAATTAATACCGGTTTTCCGTTTTGGTTTGGGTTGCATTCTTCTCAAGGTCACAGCCTTGATTGCCGTGTTTGTGTGTCGGCAGAAATTTATTGGTTTTGGATCAATCAATTTTCCACTTGGACAGGCAACCATCAATTTTCCACAGGCCATGATCAGAATAAGTGAGCCAACTGCCATAATAAATGATTTAGATGGGCATTGATTAGTTATTTAACAGATACTCCCTCCCTTTTTTCATAACTGACGTTTAAGAAATTTACTCTTAAGTACTTTTATATGTCGTTTTATTATCCCCATGCAGCATTAATTATTTTTTCACAATTTTACCATTTTATCTCTCTTTTCATAATTGGTGAGAGTTAGTTTGCATTGCTTTTGGCCTAGTAAAACAGCACCATTTAATACTCTAGTGAGAGAAAACATGGGTGAATTGGATAATTAATGAGGGTACAAAAGGAAAGTAGTGTATAGATTTAAACAATGAAAAACTTTTCTTAATTGGTGTGCAAAATCTTAAACGTCAGTTATAAAAAAAGGGAGGGAGTATAAGTGAGCCAACAGCCTCTTGCTTGGTAACTCCAAGACTTATAAGTCTTGGGTCCACTAAATATGTCATTTAATTGTAATTGTCACTTTCGGATGACTTCCTCGTCCACTTTCCCTCATCTTAAATTAGGTTAGAATATATTATATAATTATTATCGTTGTAACAAAAAAAGAATAATATGCATAAATGAGTCAATTTATTTATATTCATTTAATCAGATAGATATAAATAAATAAGTAAAAAAATAAATTAGATAACCCAATTATCCATTTATAATTTATTTATTTTAACTTTTTGTAAACTCATTTAAATTTATTTTTGCAAACTAAATTATTAATTTATACCATCCTTTACACTCATCATTAGTTTTAAATATTTACTTATAATGTTCAATAAACCTAATTACCAATTTTTTTCTCATTTGTATTCTATGTCGCAAAATTACATACTATTTAATAATTGAGCAATAAAAATATAAAATTTTGACCTAAATACTATAAAATTTAACATAAAAATTTAATCCAAAAATTTTAAACTCCTAAAATTTTTTTTCTTATGTAAGTTTAAAATTTCATTTTGAAAAGATAGGAAAAGAAATTAAAACTTGTCATAAATTGGAAATGCTTAAAAATGAGCAAGTTAATAAATTAAGATAAAATAAAATGATAAGATAAAATCAACAAATAATAATAATAATGAAACAAAAGTAGTTAACATCATGACAAAATGAAAATCTAAAAACAAAAATAATAATCTCCCCTATTTCTCCTTCTCTTTCGGTCACATACCCTTTTGCTCGCCGGCGTCCCGCATTCGCCAAGCGCTGCACGCCGCACCAACAAAAACTCCAGCACCACCACATATCTCCCTCACTCTCTCTCTCTCTCCCCGCGGTCACTCAGCCCCCGCCACTACAGCCGCGTGCCACTGCTGTCCTCCACCCCACTCATCGCCGCCACTGTCACTTGGACCAAGACGTACGTCGGAGCTCTCCTTCCCTCTACAATCCGTCACTGCCGCGCCCTACTGTAGCACCATTTTCACTCCACCATTCCCACCTATTCCATAGCTGCCCGAAACCCTCCACCATGTATTCAGGGAAGTGCCCTATTTACTTTCTTTGCTTTATGATCTCCATTGAGGACAATGTAAGATTTAGGTGTGGAGGGAGTAATATATTGATATTTTATTGAAAAAGTGCAAGTGTAGGCATTTTTGTTGGAATTTTTTGTTTGACTTTGTCAAATTTTATCCAGTTTTTGCCTATCTTTGTACATATTTGTGATTATTCCTGAAAAACGATGGATAGATGTCTCAAAATTTTCTATTGCTAAGATTTTACACTCTAAGGTGTTAAGTATAACATGGTCAAATCTAAGGGTATATCTTTGGTGAATATTTGAGATTTTGTGACTTTTGCACTTTTTGGTTAACTTTTCTAAGTATTGTAAATATTTGTCTAGTATTTTTTGTGCAAATTGGTTCAACTATTAATCTTAGCTCTCCATATTTAAGAAATGAAGCGGGTTTTTATAATTGTTAATTTTAATTTGGTGCTTATTTATAAATAGTATTCGGCTATACTTCGCTAGTATCGTTGCCTAGTAACCGGAGGTCTTCACCACAATTATCGATTTTCGTGTCAAAAAGCGACGATAACTATGAGTATGTGATTTTTAAGCAATGATGGCTGAGTAACCGGGCTCCTTCATTTGGCCAATGTTGGACTCCGCGTCAAAACGCTTAAATGGCTAAAGACTAAGCATTCCCCCTGGAAAAAAAAAAATCAATCAAGTGTGGGGATATTTCAGAAAAAATGTGTTAATAGTGAAAAATGTGGAAGTGTTTGAATAAATTGTTAGCCTACTGATCCATGAATTTTAATGTTGAGATTTTGCTTAATAGCCGAACCATTTGCTTATGGATGCTGGTTGAATATTTTATATTCTTAGATTAGTTAGTCATAAATTGAAAGAGTCCTTGATCTTGAAAGCTAATTGGAGAGATATTTTTTGAAAATTGCCACTAATACTTGACATATGTTTTAATTGTATCTTGGCAATAGAAGATTTAAGCAATAGCCATTATTTGAATTTGATTATTTGATTTGTTGTTGTCATGCTTGAGGACAAGCATGGTTTAGGTGTAGGAGAAATTGATAGGTCATAATTTGTTGCTAAATTTATAATTATTTTCCCCTTGATTTTAGCCAAATATTGCTTTAATTGTCAGATTCTACTTATATTTGGTTAATGGTGCCAATTGTAGGAAAAGGAACAAAACGTGATTAAAAGTGGTAATTTTCCAGTTCATTGGATGGTGGCACGTTCGGGGCTGGTTTACAAGTCCGAGTCGAATTCAAGGCAATTTTTGATGGAAGATTTTGAAGATTTTAATCTTCATTACTAGTTCTAGTTTTGGATTAGGAAACTTGGAATATTTTCTTTTATGGTTTCTTTTTCTATTTAGGAGACTAGTTTTATTTGGTAGTGAACTTTAATTAGGTCACAAAAAAAATAAGAGAAGCCAAATTCCCGTTTGATTAGGACTTCAGCCAAAAACAAGAGGGGAGTGTCATGACTCTTTGGTGAAGGGGCCGCTTGGTCTTTTCTCCTTAAAGGAGACAACGGCTTTCTTGCTCCTCGTTCCTTTGCTTTTGTTTTGCGAAATTGTAAAAGCTTTGGCGTCGGGATTTGTTTCCCAACGATGAGCCACTAATCTTCTTTTCTAGTCGAAGGTCAATTTGAAGGAGCGATTTCAAACATCTATGAGATCGAATTATTTTATTTATTTTTTTCTTCATTGGTATTCGTACGTTTTCTGATTTAATTTCTTATGATTGTTATGTTATTTGAATGTTAAGGGCCCGTTATTCGAATTAACCTAATAATCTACTGCCAGATTAATTGATTAAATCCTTAATTGTTCAATTGATTAATACCAGTGGCGACTAGCGTGATTGGTTTCATATTAGGGAAACGTATGATCTAATTTAAATGAACCCTCAAAGCGTGTTTGTTGGTTAGGATTGGGTTTTTCTAATTCTTATTGCAATCGAGAAATTAAATCCTATGGTCGTACTTAGGGTTATTTTTTGGTTAGGAAAATAGTTAATGGTCGTACCTTGATTATCAAAAAAGGTAAGGAAATGTTGGTTGTTTATCGCGTGTGTGATAACTATAACCAATTTAGTAATGAGTAATTGAATTATTTTTGCATCAATGATCAGTTGAATAAATCGTGTCTGAAAAGTTGCACCTTTGACTAGAGTCGTATTGGTTATTGATTAATTTCTGTTTATTTCTATTAGTTGTTTCATTAGTTAGTAAATTAGTTATTTTATATTCTCCAAAAACTCCCCCACACTTCAGATTCTGGAAGAAACGAATTATCTCCAGTCCCTGTGGATTCGACCCTGCTCACTGCTATATACAAAATTTGTATTTTTCTTGAGTAGGTATTTATTATTGCACAGGCTTGATAACCAGTCATCAGTCAAAGCGAAGCCGTATATTTTTATGTGTTAATAATTCGAATTTTTGTTATAAAATGAAAATAAGTCTGTTTAAAGTAGCAATCTTTCCCACCAAAATGGTATTTTTGCCTCTCAAATTTTTAATGGAGGACAAATTGGTCATTTCATGAATAACTTGGATGAAATTAATTTTCGTGTTATTTTTTAGTTAACCAAGGGTGTAAAGTGTCCATTAAAATATTTTATGGTGTAAAGTATAACTAGTGTAATAGTTCATTGGGATTTTTTTTTTTTTTTTTGCATTTAACGCAACAAAAAAAAAAAATCAGTTTTATCTTACATTTATTCGAAGGTATATGATGTGGAGCATCCAACTCCCAGTTTTGCTTCTAACCGCATACCATCAATAGAAATGTCCATATATCTTATTACAGTTCTAAGTGGGAATAGAATTAGAATTAACTTTTTGTACATTGATAGTGTGATAATTTTTTATACTAATAGGTTCAGTTTTAGATATACGTCACATATGCATGATTTGAATTCTAAATTTGAATTTATATTGCAAGGCATGATCTAAACCTACTATTACAAAAAAAAATTATATTGACAATGTATAAAACTTTTAGAATTGGAGTAGATGTAGCACATTATTTTTTGTTTACTAGTATTTCTTTTTTTCATTTTAGTTATTTTTTGTTTCATGAATAAATGGCATGAATGTCTAAGAAGTGACACAGTCAGACGGTCCCCCTGAATCCTTATTATTGGTATAGGACCGTTTGTCTGACGGCCAACGCGACTTATTATTATTTTTCGGTTTTTCGTTGTTATTTACTTTCCTACTTACTGTAGTATTTGTTGCCTGCCTCTATATAGAGTTTTAACAATTGTTACAAAGTTTTCCTAAGTTTTTTTTAAAGTTTACTGGAAAGATATTTGATTGCCCCTTCCTTTGGGTCATTTTGTGTTAGTATGCATTTTTTGTTTAAGGTATTACATTAACTGAATGTATTTCACTGAAAGTCACATTCAATATAAATTTTCAAATTTAATAGATTTGATTTCATAAAAATCACATCAAATATGAATCCTTAATTTTAAATGAATTTGGTTTCCAATGAAATGACTTTCAGTATAGATCGTTAAGTTCAGCTAAGTTTAATTACCAAAATGTCACATTTGGTACAAACATTTAATTTGGCTGAATATGATTCCCAAAAAAAAGTTAGTACAAACTCTTTTAATTTACTTGAATTTGACTTTCTGAAAGTCACATCCGTTCTAAACTCTTATTTATATAGAATTTGACTTTCAGAATCTAACATTCAGACTTTAGTACAAATTCTTTATTTTAATTGAATTTGATTTCTAGGTAGTTACGTGCAGCACAAAATATTAAGCTTAATGGAATTCAATTTTTGATAAATACTATTGATATTACTATTAAATAATTATTATCCTTTTGATAACTAATATTACTAGTAATTACATATTTTTGCTAGCATTATCCCCTAATTTATGTGATTGCATATCCAAATAAAGAATAAAGGCTACTTTCGCATTAAAAAAAAAGTTTAAGCTATTTTGCGTTGAATACATCATAATAACGAACACATTATTTTCATTTTAAATTTATTTTTCAAGTATTATGATTGTTTATATAATTGCATCCTAAAATTTTCGTTATACATTCGACTATTTTCAGCATTAGAAATTTAAAAAACTGCCAAAACAGTTACTATGCACTTCTATAAATTTCCCATTTTATAAAACAATTGTTACTTTTGCATTGTGATAAGCTTATATATTCACAGCTCTTTTTTCTTAGGCCCTGATTAGGATTGCGCTGATTTATAAAGAAGCACGTCTTACACAAATGCTTTTAACAAAAGTGTTTTTAAATTACCAAAAACTCGACTCTTTAAGTTACAGAAAAATAGTTATCAAACACCGTAAAAATATTTTTAGTGTTTTTTTATAAACATATCGTAACCCCAAATGGGGCTAAATATAGTAAAGACCATGAATCATTTTGATACTTACATTCAACCTTCGATTAAGCAACGAAAGTCGTAATTCTTTAGGCATTTATTGCTTGGTTGAAAGCAAAAGAACATTTGTTCAGTTTTTTCAGAAGCAAAATTCCATTTGTTGTAAAAGAGCATTTATTCTGTTTTTCCATAATTGAATTCCATTTGTTTTTTTTTCCCTTTTCTCCAAAATGAAAATTCCATCTCATTGTTCACCTTAGGCGTCTCTTGTTTGATGCAGTAGTATTATAGTAGTTTTTGTGATATAATGAATGTGAGCTTAAAAAGTTTATAGAAAGATAAAAAGATGACTAAAATACGCATTTGTGATACAATCAATTTTTTAAGTGTTGAAGAATAATATATTGAGGATATCTTACACATAAACCTCAATATATATTCAAGTTGTCAACTGTGTATATAACGAAGATCTTGAAGAAAACAAGCAATCTGACATTGTTAATGTAAGCAGTTGATAAAACAATTGTTACTTTTACTCAATTAATAGTTATTGGATCTTAAGAAAACAAAAAAGAACTAAAACGTGATATTTATGCAGGAGAAATAGCAATATAATAAAAAGTGGGACAGAGAATGGCACAGAGTGTGGGATAATAAATATACATAAAATAAGATTTTTCAAATTGTATTAGGCCAGTACAATGTAGCTTATACTTTTAAATGTCCTTATAGTATGTTCAAGAAGTAGAGGATAATAAATATCCTAATAGTATGTCGGTTTTACTTTTGCCCAAACCAATACATGCAACGGCTTCTACTGTGACTACTTCTCCCCAAATAAGGCTTATAAACCCAAGATGTGGATAGAAACCTGAACTAGCCGGTCAGTTATAGAGAGTTACACGTGGTTCTTGGAGTTTTATGACAGGAAGTGACTCTATTTTTATCCATTTTTTTCGAGTTTCCTGAATTCAGAGGTGTAGTAACTGGCCATTCGGCTGAAGACTTGGCACTTTCTCTTGAAGAATTTATTGAAAACGGGGCTTTTTAATTAACTAGTACATGGTAAAGTTTAGTGCTTTAAACATTATTTTTCCTCAAATTCCTACTAAATTACTGTTGTGATTGTCTTCTTAGTTTCTTGTCTTTATGGGAATATCATGGAGGAACAAACTTGGGCAGGATAGCTGGTGGACAATTTCATGAATATGGTATGTAGATTGTGTCAGCTCCGAAACTCATGCTCTAAGTTTGCCGTATTCACCTCATTTCATCTAGATGCTAATGTTTTCTATATTAGTTTGAATTTTGTTGGTGAACTAGCTTTTGGGTTGGCATTTGTTTTTATAGTGGCCATACTTATCAGCAGCTAAGAAACCTCAATCTGCCATGTCATTTAAACTAGACATTTGTGTCATTTGACTAAGAGAGAGAGAGAGAGCTAAGAGAGGTATATGTAGTTCAGTTTCGCCTGTTTAAATAGTTTCATGTATTTTCTTACTCTCGTAATTGTTGTATAATCATAATTATTCTCGCTTTTTTGCTTTTGGGCATTGAGGTTTGTGTATATTTCCTGGCAGGGGCGATGAAAATCTTTTATTGAGTTATTGATGGCGAAATGCATTGAGGTAAATTCAAACCCATATCTTGGCTGGCAACCCAGATGGCTTCTGGGATGAGATGGAACTCATTCGCATGTGTAACTGGGAATTTGCAACCATGGTGGTACCTCCCTCCATTTTGCCTCCTTTTTTTACAGATCTATGCCTGATTGATCATTTTGTGTATCTTCTCTGTATCTTTTAATTAATCGATTGTTTTTGTTCCAGTCTTGTGGTATGTTGATTTATTGTTGGATGAATTCCATTGGAAACAATACATTGATAGACCTAGAAACATCAATTTCATTAAGCCAGGGGGAACCCAGAAATTTTATGCAGCAGTTATATGTTATGAAACATTAATTTTGCCGTTTACTGCATTGTCGTGTTAATGACTGTCGTGGTTAGGACCAAAGACCAGTCAAAGAATACTTTCTCAGCTCCTACCGTCTTGGTTTTAATTTTTCACGAGTTTTGGGGATCAATAAGTAGAATCTGCAGTCAATCACCATTTGTTTGATATAATTTGGTTTTTGATTCAATTTTGGTTTTAGGAAGTTGATGCTGGTCATGCACTGCATTTCACTAAGTGCAACTAATATCAGTTTCGAAAATTGCAAGATATTCAACATTCACATATGGATAATCTGCACCTTGGTATATTAGAAAAGAGATGATGTCAAGATGTAGTCAAAAATTAGCAAAAGCCTTAGTTACGTTGATTTACAATTTTTAAACAAGACAGAGCCTAATTGTTCTTTATTGCTATACTTTGTTGTTTAGGTTTCTATGACCCTCCGTGGAGCAGGCATCATGATATGTTGATTTATGCCTTTTAATGTGCCTTCGCATCGCGCTACTGTAATTAAAATTCAGTAGAAAATATTACCCAAGGGATATCATTCAGGAGAAAATATTCTCTACACGATCAATGGCCTTTTGATAACACTCCCACGCATTGTGTGGGAAACAATTCTCTAGTATTTTGATAAATACTTGAAATAAGTTTATTAATCACCACACTACATAACATCCATTCTACGCGGGAATTACAAATATGAACCTCCTTACTTCTGCGATATCATGTCCGCATCAAGCCTACTGATCAAATCTTCTGGCATGTCTACAAGCTCAAGCTTATCAAGCTCAAGCTCTTCCGGCAACTTCTCTAATGAGAGGCACTTCCTGATTCTCAGGCACTGGAGCTGTTGCAGTGCACCTTTCTCGACCTGTATTTCCTTCAAACCATGTTGGAAGTTGAGCTCAAGGAATTTCAATTGGGGAAACCCATGCCTAGAAATGACTAGCTGTGCTCCCCAATATGAAAATTCCATTTTGAGGAACGACAGCTGTCCCAACTTCTCTAGTGCTGGCATTGGATCATGCTCGAGACGTGTGAAACTCAAAGACAAGCGAGAGAGATTTGGAGGGAAATCAGGAGGCAGCATTCTCAAACCCGACCCGGATAGCTTAAGCGCTGTTACATGATGGAGCTCAGAAAGTCCACCTAGAGACGACCACTCGCTTCTTCCATCAAAATAAAGACGTAGCGCCTTTAGGCTTCCAACTTCAGATAAATGCATGCAGAGTCTGCCTATGTCTGATTTGTCATCCACCCAAATCCCCAGTTTCTGAAGACTTGTCAAAGTTATCATGTTATTGTGCATAATGTCATCAAAGCGTATGCGTGACAGAGTCTGGAGATTCCTCAATCCTTCAATTTTAAGAGGCACATCACATTCCACTTTATACGCATATAGATGCCGTAAACTTTCAAGCATCCAAATGAAATTTGAAACTCTCACTCGGTGAAAGTTGCGTACGTCAAGAGTTTGTAGGTTTCGCAACTGACCAAAGGAATCAGGGAGCCTTCCAATGGATGTGCGTCTTAAACCGAGGTACCTTAGGAGCCTGACTTTACCAATTCCTTCTGGCAAAT
Organism: Coffea arabica; assembly: GCF_036785885.1. NCBI lineage: Eukaryota > Viridiplantae > Streptophyta > Magnoliopsida > Gentianales > Rubiaceae > Coffea > Coffea arabica. The sequence goes on along the minus strand of NC_092316.1, from coordinate 13,637,189 downwards.
TAGAGTACATCTTAACATCCTCGAGGTCTAGTATCCTGAGCTTTCTGAAACTTCCGAAGCTCAGACTATTGTTTTCCCCGTAATCGTGGACATTGAAAAAAAGTAGAGACCGGAGAGGAGGGGTAGAAGTCCCAAAATAATTTGTATCCCAAGGGAGAACATGAACAGCAAGGTACCTGGATTTGGCTGATATTTCATCATCTCTGGTTTCATGGATCTGAAAAAAATTTTCATCCTCTGCCTTTCTGATTGCAAGCTCTCGCAGTAAATCATGGACTCTACAGCTTTTAATCCTCTCATCAACAGTCATTTCCACCACTTGGACCAGATTTCTGCTACAAAGTCGTTCCACATCTTCATATGCTGCAGTTTCCTCCAAATTTTTTGCATCTCTTTTCTGCATTATTCCTTCTGCAACCCACATATGGATCAACTTGCGCACAGAAATCACGGAGTCCTCTGGAAACAAACCCAAATACAAAAAGCAAAATTTCAGATTGGCAGGAAGATCTGCATAACTTAATTCCAGAATTGCCCCTGCATCACTCTGGCTTCTTGATAGGTATGCGCTGAAGTTGTCGAGAACTTTCTCCCATTCACTCTCCAACCTTTTCTTGCCCAGTAGCAGGCCACCAATAACCGTTATGGCCAGTGGTAGACCGGCACATCGCCCCGCAATTTTCCTGCCAACTACTTCCAAATCTGAAGGACACACAGCATTAGCTCCGTCGCCTAAGGCCTTTTTGAGGAACAACTGCCAGCTATCGTCCTCCCCCAAAGTTTTCAACTCATGTGGGATGCTAAGAGCATCTGCGTGTACGGCAACATCCCGCTTGCGACTTGTAAGTAGCACTCTACTTGAATTAACATCAGGAAAGGCCCTCCTGGCAAGACAATCCCACGCTTCTTCCTTCCATACATCATCAAGTACCACAAGATAACATTTGTCTTGTAGATCTTTATACAGCCTTTCTTCCAAGTCCTGCTCCTGCATCTTTTCCAACATGTCAAGTAGCTCATTAGTTATCGGATTCAGTTGCTTTATGATTGTTCTCAGCGTCTCTTTGTGATTGTAGATTGAAGAGACGCATACCCAAACACGGCAGTTGAATCTTGCTCTGACGTCAGCATGGTTATAAACTTTTTTGGCTAGAGTTGTCTTACCAGCACCTCCCATGCCAATGATCGAAACCACCCGGCGGTTTTTGTCGCCTTTCAAAAGTTCTTTCACCAGGGATTTTGTTATCTTCTCGAAGCCCACAATATCCGTGTCCTCACTAATTGGAGAGGACCGTCGGAGCCGTTGAAGCTCTTCTCCTTGTGTACTCGTTCCCTCGCCAAGATTTTTGATACCATATTTTTCACGGCTATCAGCTATGTCATTGATCCTCATCTGTAAGGACTCAATCTCTTTACCTATCTTGTAGACGTTCACAATTTTCAAGGGATAATGTGTCAATTGGGTGACGAGTCCCTTGTCCTTTATGAACTCAACTTTGCTGGCAAATATCTCAATGATATCCTCCGCATCGTAGGCAGCAGCTCTGATTTCAGAAACCCAGTTGCGGATCCTCGCATCTTCATCTTGCCTCTGATCACCATCTTTCAGGAAACACCGCATCCGGACCAGATCATATTGAAGTCTCTCGACTTGTCGTCGAACGCCTTTCAGGAAAACAAGTTTTTGAATCAGCAGATCGCCAGTTCTCTCAATTACAAAAGAGATAACAGGGTCAGCCATCCTGGTAAAGTGAGCTTTGTTTTGAACAACTAGTAAAGGAGGAGAAGCTTTTGCCTGTTGGGTGCAGCTGCAAAACTTCTAATGTCTGTTGTTTTTAACTGATCTCAGAAGAGAGGCTCGATTCTCACGTGGTTCATTTTCTCTTCCAGTCAAAAGGAAAGCAGTTCGATTTACATGGTAGGGACGCCTGGGAGCCCTCCAAAAAAGATAAAGGTGCTGCTGGTGGCGTGTTTTGGGACGGTGGAATAATTCATCTTTATCCTTGCCTTCATTTTATTATTTGCCTGAGATCCTTTCTTTCCATCATGTTCACCTTTTCTGCTGTCCTTAATAAGTTACAGTAATCAAGCGCATTTTTTCCATTTCATAATCTGGACACATTATTGAATTTTGCTCCTCGGTTATTTCATCCCGTCGATCCTGTCATTGTAGTTTAGCTTTATTTATACTACCTTTTGGAGTGCAAAATCTTTCAAGATATTTTAAGACCTAATTAATGGTACTCATGGTAAAAGAGCGGACATCTACCAACAACTTTGTGCAGAGACCAAATAACAATTTTCATGGTGAAAATTAGGAACATTAGAAGCTGAGCAACAAACGGGGCCCTTTGGATTTCTTTCCTTTCAACAAGAACCTCTCAAATGCTTGGGAGTGATCAAGAAGCTAGATCCACTTGTCTACTTTATTGGCATGGTATCATATCCTGTAGTAGCAAAAAAACGAAGAGCCAGTTGCTGCACAATCCAAGAGCTATCCCAGCAAACTTTTGCATCTGAGATGAGATTACCGAAAGAATGCGATGCGACGCAACTATCGTCCACTTTCAATTGTAGGTTTGACGTTTTCTGCAGACATGCCTTCTCTTTTACATTTCTTTTCAGCTTTTCTAATTTTTCTTCTCCCCATTAGATAAAAGGGGGATAAAAAAGGTAAAGCAGACGAGACAAGGAATGCTTTATTTGCCCACTTCAGTGACTGATTTACAGCATGCATCAGTCTTGTTAATGTTGCCATTTGTGGGTGATATTTAACATGATTAGATTTTATTTTTTTTTAAGATAAACTGTGGGACTTCAATTTCAATAGCTACTACATATTATTATCGGAATCTTTTGATAGTTTATATATGGGATTTTCAATCCATGCGGGACGTAGTCGAAAATCTGCAAATCATCCAGCTGCCTCCATGACATTCCTTCTTTCAGCCAGCATTGTTCACTAGAACAATTTACTACTACTATATTCTCTATATTATGCACTTGTGCATGAGATACCTACGAAAGGATCATTAGTTAATCATTAAACTTTACGAGCAGGTTTAACTATAAAACTATGTAGTCATTACTCATCTAATCTCTACCTAACCACACGCTAAGCTAGCCGCCTAGCTCTTCCTTTCTTTTTAAGTTAAGACTAATCTTGCTTAATCTGATTATCATTCAGGGGGTCTCTAGATTCTACCCCTGATTAGTTCCTGTGTGAAAGTGCCGTTGGCCCTCCATAGAACCAAGAAAGTTGAAATTTCAAAAAAAAAAAAAAAAAAAAAAAAATATATATATATATATATATATATATATAAAGAAGGCATTGTTTAATGTTTACCTCTCCTTTCTTGACCTTAGCCTTTACTTTGAGGAATGCGCAAGCACGCCGCCCTAAGACGTGAAAGAAATGATTATTAGGATTGTAGTAGTAACATATTACCACCACTAGTGATTATTGGGACGGTGGATATCAAACAAAGTATACGAAGGATGAAGAATGAACTAACTAGTGTTTAATAGTTAAATTTCTCATTTTAAAACTAAGTTACAATGATTTGAAAACAAGTTTTTTTTTTAAAGAAACATTAAAGTGGAATCATGATAGATTCAAGATGGGTTTGGGGTGGGACATTAACAAACAAGTTTTGCTTTATACCTATATAATATTATTAAAAATTTTTAATTTTCATTCCCAAAATCTATATTCATGAATGCGCAATAATTATATAGTTGATCAATTGGGATTTCGCTATATTGAATTCTGCAAGTTCAAATAAATTTGCACTTTTAAATTGCAATAAGTAGTATAGTAGCCTAGTAGGTTCCATTTAACAAAGTTTAATTGAAATTTGGTTATGTTTAATTCAATAATAACTCCGTTATTTTTCAAAATATTACTGATACCGGTTTTGCTTTTCGTTCTTTTTTCCTTTTAAATTGGTGGAGGCTGTAATCCATTACATCCAAATTGGACGGAATTGATACCGGTTTTCCGTTTTGGCTTGCTTCGGGTTTTGGGTTGCATTCTTCTCAAAATCACAGCCTTGATTGCTGTGTTTGTGTGTCGGCAGAAATTTATTGGCTGGTAGTAAGTGCCCATAGTTTTGGATGCTACACTAAAGTCTCGGTCCCTGGTATGAACGGGCAACAATCAAAATGATAATTTAGACGGGCATGAATTAGTTAAAATGAATAATGGATATAAGTGAGTCAACAATCTCTCGGACTATTGGCAGTCCCAAGACTAGATCCACCAAATTTGTCACTTAATTGTGGCTGCTACCTTCGGATGGCTTCCTTCAACAGGGATTCCCGTCGACTTCTCCTCCTCTTAGATTAGATTAATGTAGATTATACAACTATTATTGTTGCAATAAAAAAAAAGATATAAGTGAGTCAATTTATTTATATTTATTTAATTAGATGGGTATAAATAAATAAATCAAAAAATAAATTAGATAATCCAATTATTTATAATCTATTTATTTTAACTTTTTATAAACTCATTTAAATTCATTTTTACAAACTAAATTATTAATTTATACCAACCTTTGCACCCATCATTGGTTTTAAATATTTATTTATAATGTTCAATAAATCTAATTACCAATTTTTTTCTCATTCATATTTTATATCACAAAATTACATACTATTCAATAATTGAACAATAACAATATAAAATTTTGAACTAAATACTATAAAATTTAACATAAAAATTTAATCCAAAAATTTTGAACTCCTAACATTTTTTTCGTATGTAAGTTTAAAATTTTATTTTGAAAAGATAGAAAAAGAAATTAAAGCTTGTCATAAATTGGTAATGCTGAAAAATTAGCAAATTAATAAATTAAGAGAAAATAAAATGATTAGATAAAATCAACAAATAATAATAATAATAATAATGAAACAAAAGTAGTTAACATCATGAGAAAATGAAAATCTGAAAAAAAAAAGAAAGGTAGAAGAAGAGAGAAGGTTTGGAGAAAGATAATTTTAAATGAGTTAATTGAATTTGATAAATAATCCAATAATATCCATTTAATAAATAAATATTATTAAGTAATATATTTATATCCATATATAAAATTTAAAATAGTCATATTCTTGTATTTATGAACAGATATGAATAAATTTAATTAAATACATTTGTTTGCTACCTATAACCATAACCAAGACACTTTTATAGGTCCACGGTTTTGGATACTACAGCAAAGTCTTTGTCCTTGGTACCAACATAAAATGATCAATTTTCCACGGGCCATGACCAAGACAATTTCACAGGTCCACGGTTTTGGATGCTACAGTAAAGTCTTGGTCCGGGTACGAACAGGCAATGATCAATTTTCCACAAGCCATAACCAAGGCACCTTTATAGGCTTTTTTTTAGACACGATATATTATAATTTAGACATACTCGTGCTCTATAATTAAGAAAGGGGGTGATGAAAGGAGTTAAGAGGGGAACTGAGAGGAACTAAATCACCAATACCACTGATGTGATCTGACAAAACTTTTCAAGAAATTCTGGATCTAGACCTACAAAAGCACCCTTATAGGAGGAAAAAGAACAAAAATGTACAAGATTCCTCTCTTATCAAGTCAATTTTCCATCATTTTCCTTTACTTTCTCTTTTTTAGAGCAGAGTGGGAATCTGACCTCATTAATACCCCACCTATTGACATAAAATTTGCCACATAATTGATGATGGGACTAACCTTAACATGCACAGATAATTAATCTGTATGGCATTTTTTGTTGAAAAAATGACCTATTTTATTTTTTACTTTTGGCAAAAAATATTTTTTATCTCTCATTTTTAAAATGCTACAAGCTAGTTCCTCACATTTTAAAAGTGAAACAAATTAGTCCCAGATTGATAATCTAATATAGATTTTAGATATAAAATTGGAACATCATTTTAGTTCTACCAAATCTAGCTACATATGATATGTACATGACATTAAGTCACTATAAAATGAAAAAATAAAAAATTATGACATAAAAAACAAACATTTCTGCCTAAAAGAAGTTAATTTTTTTTAAGGCAACGACATTAGTCAACACAAAAAGAAAAAATCAAAATTTTATAATTCAAAAAATTTTTAAACTTTTTAGAGTGAAGGGTTTGTTTTTTATGTTATACTTTTTAAAATTTTCTTCTTTTTTAAAGTGAATGGTTTGTTTTTGATGTTATAATTTTAATTTTTTTTATGCTAACCTAATATCACTTTCTCAAAATTTTTAATTTTTAAGAGAGAAGGTTTTTCTTATGCTGTAATTTTGAATTTTTTCCTTTTTCTATTGACTTAATATGATGTATATGTCAGATATACTTAGATTTGGTTAACACTAAAGTGATATTTCAATTTTACCCTTGAAATCTATATCAGGTTGTCATTTTGGCATTAATTTGTTTTGTTTTTAAATTGTGAGGGATTGATTAGCTTCATTTTAAAAGTAAAGGACAAAAAAATAGTTTTTTTTTCTAAAATGTGTGGGATGAAACATATCATTTTAATTTTTTTGGATAAAATACAAAAAAGTCCCTATAATTTCAAAACATACATTCCAATGCCTTGTAGTTTGAACTACTTTAAAAAAGTGACAGAAATCGTCTGAATTAATTAGTTTGAGATACACGCACCTCTTTTGTGAGTATTTATTGGAAACAAATAAAATTTCTGATGATATACCTATCATATCCTTAAAGTTAAATAAAATGGCAGAAAGCAGAAAGCTCCTTGTGATTAAGCAAACCTACAGAAAAAGCCCCTTATGATTTCAAGTCATACAATTTAGTATTTCGTGGTTTGAAATAACGTGAAAAATCAACAAAAATCATTTAAATTAATGAGTTTGAGATAAACATCCCTCGATTGCAAGTGCTTGACCTGGAAAATAATTTTTTTAATCAAATTTTTAGCTAATATACCTATTAAACCCCTTAGAACTCATAATATTCTCAAAAACAATCCAAAACTCCTAAATACATTTCATCTTATTTCTATATATAAAATAAATAAAAACTCTCAAATACAACTCACCTTATTTCTGTACAAAAATAAATAAATAAAAATTTTCAAATATAACTCAACTTATTTCTATACATAAAATAAATAAATAAAAGCTTCTAAATAAACTCACCTTATTTCTATACATTAAATAAATAAATAAATAAAAATAAAATACCAACCCCATCTCTTCCTCCACCACCACTCCCCTCTTGCCACCACCACTCTCCCCTCCATCACCATTTTTCTTGCATCCTGCTCCCTCTCCTCCTTTCCACGGCCATTTCTCCGCACTCCTTCCAATGACCATAATTGGTTGTGGAAGAGAGAGAGAGAAGAGGTCGTGACCAAATCACCCTTTCCTCAAACCCTATCCTCTCCCTCCTGTGATAAATTTAGTCATAGAAAGAAGGTGAGGAGGTGCAAGAAAGGGGTTGCATAGGGAGGGAAAGGGGTGCAGGAGAGAGAAAGGGAGAGGAGGAAAAAGGGGACAAAGGGGGTTGTGGTGAAGGGGAAGGGGACGATCGAAGGTGGAGAATGCTAATGACAACAATCAGTAATCATAGAGGATTTTTTCATAGGTTGGCTTAACAATAAAGTGCTTCTCCATAAATTTACTTAATTAGGATAGTTCTTAGAAGTTTGTTTTGCTTATATACATTAAGATAATTCTGTCATTTCAACAGCCTCCATTAGTTTTAATGATTTTTGTTGCTATTTTAAATTAGTTCAAATCATGAAAGATCGGAATGTATGATTTGAAACCATAAAAAGCTTTTCACATGTTAGCTTAATTACATGGAGTTCTTTTTTTTTGGCCCTTTTTTTAGGCAAAATTCCCTTTATGTAGGAGAGGGATACTAGCCTGATCTGTATGGCTTATTGACTGTATGTCATGTAATAACACCACATCTCTCAGCCCACTTCCCTTCAAGGTTAAGTATGTTCTCATTGTCCATATCTTTAATTTTAATTCTAAATATTAGATTTGTGGCATTTGCCTTTGAACGTTTAACAATGCATTGCACAGTCAAAAGAAGAAAGACATGTTGGGGAAAACCAAAAAATCAAGATGCATCAAACTTATAAAATGTGAAAGGCACAGCCAATTAGATTGATCAATGTATTTCTTTTTTCTTTTTCCTTGACTTTTTGTTGGACTTACACTTTTTCCTTTTCTTCTCCTTTCTTCCTTATCACAAGTGTCCTTGCCAACCATTATCGGACTAGAAACTTAAAACTGGATGCACCCTAAATTTCATTTTCAACTTGTATTCTAATTATAACCAACAAGTTCTGTAGGAATGCAAATTTTTGTTTTCTTTGAGTCATAAATCGTTTTATTCATTGTGAAAAGAAGTTATTTGTAAGAGCAAAGGTCAAATAAAGAAGCTGTGTTAAATAGAAAGATACTATGTAATCTTTCCACCAAAAAGTTAGAAATACGATACTTTGGGGAGTTTTTATTAGTTAGTATAAGTGCAGATAAACCCTTTTGATTATTAACTTTTATCGACTCAACAATTATTTTATTCAAATTAGTACTTAAGTCACAAAAGTGGCATACTAGTTCACCTCCGTTGGTCTGTCATTAGGTTTACAAATTTTGTTAATTGTAAGGTTATTTATGTCAGTTCAAGAGAATTTCAGTATATTATTTGTGTATCTTATTTTTTTGCCGTTTTCTTATTCTTTTATATTCTCCTTTTACGCTTTTTCTGCAATTGTCTTACATCCTCTTCTGTTTTTTCCCTTTATATATATGTAGTATCTCTCTTTAGAAATAGCTACCTATATATATGTTTATGTAAGGTTCCTAGGCATTGCTTGTTTGATATGTGAGTACGCACTTACATGACTTTGGATCGTTTATATATTCAATTGTTCTCATTTTACACCCCCAAACTTAATATCTTACACAATTTGGACCATAATATTAGTTACTAACAATTACCTAGTTACAATATAATTGCTTGGACACATTCCAGATTTACCAACTATTCTCACGTACATGAACATATGAAATTTGTCCCGTTATTAATGTTGCTCAATTTCAAAGCGCCTCTCATCATAATATCTCAATGGCGAGTTGAAGAGTAAGGGGCTAAATTCACCTTTCAAGTTTCAACTATTTGTTCTTTACATTATTTGTTCAATACACTTGTACAAAGAACTAATTTAGTATTCATTGTAGATATATTGGAACATAGCTAACTTCCTCCGCCTCTGCCATTCGTACTTATGTTTTCAAATCTTACCATTTACCGGAAGAGTCCCTTCTAAATTTTGGAAACTTCTTTTAACCCCTATAAAATTTTAGAATAGTTATATGAAGGCCTTCTCTTGTTCTCTTAAAATCTTAATCTAATACTATATATTGGTTAATTTCCTTCACTTTTTCTTATAGAAAAATTCAATATTTATTTCTTTAAGAGTTGCAAAATATTTATATTTAATTTTCAAGAGTTTCTCCCATTCCCCAAAAACCCCCCACACTTCATATATTGCCAGCTCTCCTACTGCATTATCGTATCACTACTACCATACAATACATTTTCTGAAAAATTGATCAAGTTGTTTAATTATAAGCCGATGTGGAATTGTTTAAACGAGCAGGAGCAATAGGTGGAACGCACTAGTACATGTAAGTTGCAATCCATACCATGCATTAAGAGGCAGTCCGTGCCTTGTCTATGGGTTGGGAATAGGGGCCCAAACATGGTTGTCAAGAAAACTCCTTTGGATCAGTTTTGTTAAAAAATATAGGATATAATTTTATTTCTTTCAAATATAAATCATTTTCAAAGAAAAATCAAAGAAGATTACTTAGTTGATTTAAATATTGACAACACATTGGGGGAGGCAAAGGGACAAATTTTGATTTAAAAATTAAGGTTTCATTTATAAGTTTTAGAAAACTTTAAGGGGCCTATATAGATTTTACAAAATTATAGGGAGGGGAGGCGTTGGTTGCCCCTGCCCACCCTCTGTAAATCCATCCTTAATGGCTGACCATAATAAAAGGAAATATGATGCAAATAGTCCCTCACATATTGCATTTACATCTTTTTAGCCCGTCACTTTTAAAATGATGAAAATCCATCCTTCAGATAAACAAAATATGTCATTTTAGTTCCTATATCCATTTTGATGACTTTTTAGTTAGAAAAAGGTCATGTGCTACCATGCGATAATGATTTTACGGGTAAAATAGGTAAAATAGACATCACACCCTATTCTCACCAAAATACACCACATCTAGTAAAACTAATAATTAAGAAAAAGTTTAACTGTTATTTTGAAAATTCTTGAGGACTTTTAAAATAGGAAAATAAAAAATTCCAAAGAAGAAAGTTAACCCCAAAATAATATTTAACAAATGGAAAAGTGAGGATAAAAGTTGCAGTGAAAACAAAGTTGATGAAATATCAAAATAAATGCAAAATATATAAAAAAGTAAAAGAAGAACATAGAGAACAAAAAAAGAGCACATATCTCAGGACATGTGTTTGGACTTCAGATTTGCTGTCATTCTGACATGGAAAATTCAGAAATTTAATTTTTAGTTGAAAATAGGATATAATATCTGTTTTGCCCTTGAAATTATCATTACGTGGTGGCACATGAAATTCCTAGCCAAAAAGCGCTTGAAATGAGTGTAAGGAACAAAATGTACATTTTGAATATGTGAAGGATGAATTTACTTCATTTTGAAAGTAATGGATGAAAAGAGTACAATTATAATATGTGATGGACCATTTATGGGATTTTCCCTTAATAAAACTTGGCTTGGAGAATTGGCCCATGTTGTGTGAAGTCCAGAGGCCAATTTCTTACCCATTTGAGTTCTCATGCACCATTGAGAAGTGATTGTTGGAGTTAGAATTTAGAGGCACTTGATGGCGTGATATGGGGCATTTTGAGATTCAATTGGTTATGACTAAATTGCGCACAGAAATTTGAAGAAATGTATAAGTAACTTTGGATGAAGTATAAAGAACTAGGAAAAAAGGATGAATTTATTTGGAAATTTTTTTTGGACATTCTTAAAATATGTTTTCTCATTACTTCTTATTTTCTTACTATTTTTTAATCTCACATACATCATATGGTTAATAGCATTCAACATCTATGATAGGATGATTAGACTTCTTTAATGGGGTGATTTGCAGTTTGCCACCTAGTAATATTTCCCAAGCACTTCTTTACCGCTACTCGGCAGTGAAAATAAGGTTTGACCGTTATATAATGCCTTAATTTCAAATGTTGCCCTCATTTTAATGCTAACTTGCAATTTCCGAATAAATATAACCTTATTTGCAGTTTGCCTTCTAAAGAATTTTAAGGCAGCTTATACTACTGTTATTTCAATTACGTTTTGTTTTTTCTGTCACTTATTTTTCTTTATACACACACACACACACACACACACATATATATATATATATATATATGCCATCCGCTCTATTCACTTCAAAACTATTACATAAGTATTGATAATTGCCTAATTTGAGCCTTTGAGCCTCTAACCTATGTTTTCAGAACCAGACTGGGTATCGACTCGGTCAAGGTCAGGGGTCAGGGGTCAATGAGTTCAACCGGATTCGATTGGGGTTGAACCGGATGACGTCATAAATAAAAATTATTTAAAATTAAAATATTTTATGTAAAATACCTAATAACATGTCAATATTAATAAAGGTATATTCATATGTATTTAATGTTTTAAATATATTTAACAAGAAAATACAAATAAATTAGAACAATCAAGTAGCAATTTATGTTATTTAATGAGCATTAACAAGTTTAGAATTAAAATTATGGATTTAATTGAAAAATAACACCAAACTTTAAGACAACATTTATAAAGTATGAAATATTTGAGATATATTAATAAATTTTAACAACCTAGGGGTCAAAACATAATATTAAAAACATTTTGACTTTTAAAAAAAAGTAAAAAAAATCGGGTCTTTTTTCCGGTCAAACCCGGGTTTTGACCTGGTTTGACCGAGTTTTGAATTTTTCGGTTTTTAAAGTTAACCCGGACTGGACCATTGGCCGGTTCTCGATTCGACCGGTCGGCCCGGTCCGGGTTTAAAAATAGAGCCTCTAACTTATATTTTTAGATTTATGTATTTTCATTTTAAAGTTATATATGCTTTGTCATCCACGTAACAAACTTACTACAACATACAGCAAACTTAACATCAAAACTTTTATTAACTATTATAGTGAAAAAAGAAAAACAAAATAACCTTTGACACTTGAAAGAATGTTGGAGACAACTAAAAAACTAAATGTTACAGCATAACTGTATTCATGTCTTCTGCATTTGAAAGCATATTTAATTGGGCAATAAATTATTCAGACATGTATAAAACTTGGAGTTTGTGATTAAAAAATTATTGACAATAAAATAGCAGCTTTTTTTAGTAGTTGCTAATAAAAAAAAATAAGGGAAAAACTAAAAGAGAGAGGGAAATGAAATAAAGGAAGAAAAAAGAACACTGTGAATAGGTAAAATATCAAAGATAATCTTATCCTTCAACATAAATTAGGAGGTAAATTGAGTATAAAGCTCTTTTGGGGGCAGAGTGCAACTAGAATTGTAGTTTGTAGGGAAAAACTGCAATCGCCAGCTTAAGGGCGATTATGTGTTTTTACTAGACCTTTACCTTTGGTTGTTAATCTAGGAGGCAAAGTGCTTAGAAAAAATATTAAGGGGTAGAATCCAAATCGCCTCAAATGTTAAGGGCTGTTCAATTCTATGAACCCTACATAATATCACAAATAAGTGCTAGATAAATCAAAAGAAATTTTTCCAAAATAATCTCCAGTTGAAATGCACATATTATTGTTTGAATGAATATATTTATCATTTAAGGTTTTACACTACCCAATTCTTTACATAAATATGTTTTTAATGGAATTCCGTAAACAAAGATGACCTTGGAAGTCATTGCCGTTTTGCATTCCATGAAGAAGTTGAAGGATTTGATTAACTAGTGCAACTACAGGCATTAGTGGCATTCGTCAAGACGGGTTTTAAGCGTTAGATTTTTGTTGAAATAATTAGTATGCACAGTCAGTGGCCCATCGAAGGATGATGCAATTGTAGTTTTGATATTGATTATGGAATTAGTTGTATTTTTGAACTTTTAGTCATATTTCTAATAGATGAGAAATAAACCACCATTCAATCATCAACAACAAACCAAGCAAAGAAAAAAAAAAGAAAAAGAAAAAGAAAAGCCAGTCAATGGTAGCCAGATCTGAGCTGCACATGCATCTATACTATTAAAGATACTATTGAATTGTAAAAAGCATACTTTAAAGCATTATTAATCACGCAGAAGAAGCATCCTATTGATGTCTGCACAAACACATGATACTGTTTATACATGTCCTAATTGTGGACAATTTGCAGTTGTCATGTCAGAGTCTCGGGTTATCCAGAAGGGCCTGTAGAGAATTTAACCAGACAGACCTCAGAGCATCTTAGATGAAATGATTATGCTGCAAATGCAATACAAATGCCAAAACTTATGCATTTTAACTCAGACACATATTTTCATGTGCGATAACTTCCTTCTTTTTTCAAGTTGATGAGTTTGAGAAATTACTGATTATCAGTGATACTTAAGATTGGCAGAGAGTGGAGCACTCAGAAATCTCTCTTTCAAAATAATACTACTCAATTGAAAAAAGACAGGCTCTAGAAACAAGAAAGAAACATTGCATTAGAACATGAATCTTAATTTTCATGGATGATCATGTGCTTGAGACACGACTAGAGTTCAGCTTGCTTATGCTTTAATATCGCTTTGAGTAAGCATCTATTTTGCTTTCTTTGCTAGTTGCTTTTGCACGTGGGGATTTCCTGTTCTATTTGTGAAGCTCATGATTCAGTAACGAGTCCTTTGACGTGTGAACGATTTATTCCTTATTGCAGCCGACTGTGGCTGCCATAGAAGCGACAGACATTTGCTTGGCCAACAAAGAGACGTTAATTGCTGGTGGTCCTTTTGTACTTCCTCTTGCGCACAAGCACCAAGTGAAGATTCTGCCATATTCCAGGTGTGCACCTATGTATTTTGCTGTGTCCAGTTGCTTTTAGATCATACTTTGAATTGATAATTGTTAAGTCCGAAATCTTGTTTATTCAGTTGTCGTTTCCCCTTATTTCCCTTGTAATCGTGAAAATACTTGCTAACAAAAAGACCTAAAATGTGCTTCAGTGTATACAAGGTCTTACTGAGGGTGCTCTTCGACGTATCATTTTAACAGCATCTGTGGGTGCTTTCAGGTATGATATATAAATTCCTATGGAAGATTTTGCAAATGATCGTTAAATGTATTATCTTGTAGTTACTGAACAACCTTTTTATTAAATTCTGCTAAATTTACTTCCAAAGCCTGTGGAGCTTTTGATGTTTATAATAACTAGGAGAAATTATCCTCCAACTTTCCAATCTCAGCGTGCAAATTTAAGTTCATATAAACTTGGGATCTCATATTTTTCTTCTGAGAGTTAAATGTTCTGAATCAATGCAGTTTTTTAAGTTGCACATTATTCTAGTTTTGTATTAGGTCGACCTAAATTCGAGATATTTGTGGTTTCTTTTTCTACAGATAAGTGAACAGCTGTAAAATTTCATATGAATGCTTTAAAAAATCTCTTTATTCCTACACAAAATGCACAATAAGCTCTCATGCCTGGAACAATGAAAAAACTCCACCTCCTGTTTTCTCTCTCAGTTTCTGTTTGTGTTTGAAATTTAGTTCTCTTTTCTCATTGCTGGAGTTGTTGAACTGAAATTTAGTTTCTATACATCATGAAAAAAACTGCACATCTGTTCTCTCTCTCAGTTTCCGTTAGTTTTTGAAATTTTGTTCTCTTTTCTCATTGCTGGAGTTGTTGAACTGATATTTGCAATCTGTTATGTTATCAACACCAGGGATTGGCCAGTTGAGAAATTGAAAGACGTCAAAGTAGCAGATGCGTTGAAGCATCCTAACTAGAACATGGGAAAAAAGATTACAGTGGATTCTGCCCATGGTTCAAAGTCGCGGTCGCGGTCGCGGTCGCGGTCCGGAACGTTCCACGTCGATCTCGGCATATCGGTCGCGGTCTCGGTGAGACGCAAATTTAAAGCATTTAATATTCTAAAAACTGTTAATAATATAAAAAAAGTATGCTAAACAAAAATAATAAAAATAGCAAAAGAAAATTTGTAAAATGTACTATTTTTATACATATTACACACGATAAGTACTTTTAATTATTTAAAACAATGGCATCACAAATAAAATCAAAATAACATAGACCACAATTTTAAAACTAATAATTGCAAAAGTAATATCAACCATTAACAATACAAACTAAAGATTTATTTATAGCATAAAGTTGGAATATTTTGAACATATAATTTAGCTCTCCATCTTCCTATAGTTTTTAGTTCACGATCATGATCACCAGGATGATTATGTATTATAATAAGTTGGAAGATAATACAAAATGTCCCTCTCTATTAGCACAAAAATATACACGTACAGTGGAAGCAATTCTCATATCTCTCTAATTTCTTTGTTAACCATCGTCATTTATATATATATATATATATATATAGACTAGTAACAATACATGCCAAATTCAAATGACCGAATTCAGAAAAAAAAAAAACCTTTGAGTGATAGTGCATGCCTATAAGCCTATGTGGACTATATGACCGAAATCACTGTGAAACTAATTCCTATACCACAAATAACACTAAACCCCTATTTAATTAAAACACTTAATTAACCACATCAAATGCTAATTAGTTTGGTTTAATATTGTCAACACTCTCTTATATGACAAATAGCACATGACTTGAAACTAATGTACACGATTGTGTTATGTATATATGCCGCCCAACAATGAAGATGGTATGACAATAAATAGCGTTATCATTATATTTTTTTAGCCACACAACTCTATCCATTGTCCCTATCAATAATAGCTAATATGATACCAATTTGTACTTTGCCAAATGGTTGTTTATGCCATATTCAGATAATGGCCTTCTGGTCTCCATTGTTTATGGCCTTCTGGTCTCCAGGGATCAAATATAATAGCAGAATTTAAGATATTGACAGTAGGAAGGACCTTTACGATTCGCTTGATTAAAGTGTTCAATTATGTAGTTAATTCATCAAATGATTTGTTACCAAAGTGGTAAGGTTATTATGTGGTTGTGATTCTCATCTGGACATCTTCTCCATACCGATATACCTTACACTCCCTCCCCTGGCTATTGTCTGTTGCGATGGCTGTAATTCTCTTCCTAGCTACCAATATAGATACCATAGTTTGTAATGGCAAAAAAAAAAAAAAAAAAGATAATGACCTGTTTAAGAGTTATATGTGGAACTTCTGCGATTTTATTGATTCTTTTTTTCTTGTTTGCAAATCTGGACTTGTTGGCATTAAAATTTTAGAAACTTGACCAAAAAAGATGTTAAAGTTAACAAATTGCAGCAGATCTGATGAACAAAAGATATAGGAAAATGAACAAAACCAACAATAAAGACAAATGTCATATACATTCGTGAACATGTACCTTTCAGAGTGGAATCAACACAAAAAGATCAATGAAACTAATTGCACAGAGATAACTAGTTATCCAACCAATCCCAGGTTTCTTGTAGCTGCCCGGAGGATTTCCCGCAGTGTTTACTTCTGCCTACTCATATGTCTTCATATTTGGAGCTAACAAATAAGAACCAAGTCCGCCTGAAAGTTCGAAAACAAAGCAAAAGAGCTTAGGGAATCAGACAATACTAAGAAAAGAAAAGTAAAGTGAAGGTAGTATGTTTAACGTGGCAAATTCAAGGTATTACCTTCAAAGTAAAATGAAGGTAGTACCTTCAAGGTGGAAAAGAAAACGCATCTTTTCACGTGATAGTATTGTGGCAAATTTGTTTCTATTTTCCAATGAATAATTTCAACCTTTGACTTCTCCTTCTCATGTGTTAGGATCTAGCTGTAGTTTTTACTCCAAGGGTCGATGTAATTGAGCTGCAGTCCCAGTGCTTCTCCCAATTATGTCCGGTGTTTCGAATGAGCTTGTCCCAATTATGTCTGGAAATAAAATAGGGAACCACTATGATTAATCTAAAGAAGGCCACACGAAATCTTTTATAACTTGTCCATCACTCGCATTTCTTTCCCCGTATGAAGGATCATCAGTACTAGCCATGGTTCGATATAGGCGGTAGAGAGGTCCTCGAATTTCCCTTTTTTAATCCTTTTTTCCTTTTTTTCTAAAGGTTTTTTGTTAAATTCACCTTGACTCGGTGTGACTCGACCGTGACAACCCGTCGCGATGATGTCTCGGCCGATTTCTCGGCGAGACGAGTATTTCGGTCTCGATTCGTAGCGGTATCGTCTCGGCCTCGGCCGAGTCTTCGAACCATGATTCTGCCACCTTATTCAATAAGGTGATTTTCTGGGCTTTTTTCTGGCGTACTCACCTGACCATGACAACTGTTTCTTCTTGAACTTTCTCATGAACCCCAACGAACCAAAATATTTGGATAACTCTGTCATGGAGCATTTTTTCTTTGCAGGGACTTGAAGTTATTGAAGCCCATTATCTTTATGTGGCCGACTATGAAAACATTGAAATCGTTATTCATCCCCAATCTATCATCCACTCAATGGTTGAAACACAGGTATAACCCTCTTGTGTATCATCATTATATTTTCTCAAGAGTTGAGCTAAAGTGAGGTTCTTGCTTTGCAAGGTTATTTACTCTTAATGGTTGACTTAAAACATTTTCCACACGTTTGTTTCTATTGCAGGATTCATCGATATTGGCACAATTACGATGGCCTGACATGCGGTTGCCCATTCTTTACACAAAGTCCCGGCCAGACAGAATTTACAGTTCTGAGATAACTTGGCCAAGCCTTGATCTTTGCAAGTAATTTTCCTTTTGGTTTTCTGTTTATCATTTTGAATTTGTTTAACAATTTTAAGATTTTCTTATATCATAAATGCATGATAGTTCCACTTCTCTGCTTTTACATTGACCAAATTTTGTACAGTATATAACTTAGAGAACTCATGATTCAGGCTTGGGTCTCTGACATTTAAAGCCCCAGACAATGTCAAGTATCCATCAATGGAACTCGCATATGCTGCTGGGCGAGCAGGAGGGACCATGACTGGAGTTCTCAGCGCTGCAAATGAGAAAGCTGTCGAAATGTTCATCAATGAGCAGTACGTCTCCTTCAATTTTTTTTTTTTTTTTTTAACATATCAACCACAAGGTTCTATTTCTTCCTTGTGGCTGCTTCACTTGCAACTAACCGTTCTCACTAATATTTTCCATTCAACCAATCGTCACACAATAACATAGAAAGTTTGATATTTTGAGGAGTATCTATCTTCGGAAAGTACAGGCGTACAGCCTATATAGACAGGAGCATGATTGTAAATGGTCCTTGCTTTCATTTTAGCATGATTGTCACTTCACACTTTGGCCTTGGACAGGAGCATTTATCAAATTGATGTCATTTTCATGCTATGTACACCTTGTCTAATGCACGGTGTACCATTTCCTGTTTCAGAATCGGCTATCTGGACATTTTCAAGGTTGTGGAGCTAACAAGCAACAAGCATCAAGCAGAATTGGTGTCCTCCCCATCCCTCGAGGAAATTGTACATTACGATTTGTGGGCACGTGACTATGCAGCAACTTTGCAATTCTCTGCTGGCTTAAGGCCTGCTCTTGTATAAGGAACAAGGCGGCTTTGATGCAAATCAGAGGTATCCCTTCTCATTGTATTGGCAGATCTTGCCTAAATTTGATAAATGGGATAGTGAAGCATGATGCTCTTGTATCATAGAATTCGGGGATGAACTGCATGAGCATCTCTAATGTTCCGTCATTACAGATTATAAATGTCTTTTTCTGCTTTCCTTAGCCTGTGAAGCATAGAGATCTCAAAGATTAGTGTTAAAGAAAAGGGAAAATCGTTCAAAACGTTCCTCACATTTTACAAGATGACTTTTTTCATCCCTCACTTTTAAAAGTATAATTTTACATCCCTTACAAATTCATATTGATCAAATTTGGTCCTTACCTAGGTTTCCGACTAGTTTTTTGCCGGAATCCACTACGTGACTTGTATGTGATCATTTTTTAAGGGCAAAATTGTCAAATCAAATTTTTACATAATCTGATTCATAGTCCCTCACATTTCACAAAATGAATTTTTTCATCCCTAATATTTTACAAAATAAATTGTTTCGTTCCTCACATTTAAAAAAATAAAATTTTCCATCCCTCACATTTTTAAAAATGAATTTTTTTCATCCCTCATTAATTATGTATATGAATAGTTTTTTTCTATAAACTTACGTATATATCTATTTGATTTTATCTGAACAGTATGAATAACATGTAATTTATCTCTATTGGATTTCATCTAAACATACTAATTGTAGTTATCACATGTTATTCAATAGATATATATAGGGGTTTAAAACTAATAATTTTGTTTAAAACCCATGTATATATTTATATGATTTCACCATTTGAACCTATTCAATATTTGTGACCTTTCTCTTTTGGTAATAATTTATTTATTAAGTTGTATAATAAGGTCATCCAATTAATGGGTCCTAACTAGAATTCTATAATTGTGCTAACAAATTTTAGTTTAAATCTGAAATTTCTATTCGACACTTTTAAGACCAACAGTTAAATTACTTGCCTTGTGATTGTTTTAAAATTTGAAAGTACCAATCACTTATTTCTTTTTGTCATACTTTTCTTTTGTTTACTTTTTCTATCCAAATTTAATTCGATATAAACACTCGATAATATTTAGGATTAAATGTCTTCTTTATTTTCAAATTTCGAGTAAAAGAAAATGAATATAAGTGAAAAACTAACAATTTTTAAATCTATGTATATATGTATTTGATTTCACTTGAGCAGTGCGAATAGTATGTAATATATTTTTATGTGATTTCACATGCTATTCATACTGTTCAAGTGAAATCAAATAGATATATACATGGATTTAAAAAAAATGATTCACACACATGATCAATAAAAGATGAAAAAAATCATTTTAAAAAATGTGAAGGATGAAAAAATTCATTTTGTGAAATGTAAGGGACGAAAAAATTTATTTTATGAATCGAATTATATAAAATTTAATTTGATAATTTTGCCCTTAAAATATGATCACGTGCAAGGCACGTGATGAATTTCGACAAAAAACTAGTCGAAAACCTAAGTAAGGACCAAATTTGACCAATGCGAATTTGTAATGTGAATTTATAAGGGACGTAAAATTATATTTTTAAAAGTGAGGGACGGAAAAAGTTATTTTACCAAATGTGATGGACGTCTTGAACGATTTTCCCTAAAGAAAACATTTGTGTGGGGAAATAGGTAAACTTGAGAATCTCTTCAACTTAAAAAAAACAAAAATGCAAGCACATATTTACACACACAAACACAAACGCACACCTTACAGAGCATTTGTTCAAGAAAAATGTAGTAAATTTGAAGTTCCAGTCGAAATGAAAAGCACCTTCGTTTCTCTAATTTGAAGCTTTTTTCCTTTTTGTCTTTGTTCTACAAGTTATTGCCTTCTTATTATCAGCTCATTGAAATTGAATAAGTGCAAATTGTAGATTTGCAGGAAAACGTTAAAGGAAACAAAATATGCACAAATAACAATTTCCTTCTTTGAAAATTGAAACACTTAAAACGTAAATTAAAATAATTCCTTTTTTTAAGCGTTGGTTTAATCTAGACTACTGAGAGATGGGGGCAAAAATAAACAATCACAAAAAGGGACTTATGAAAAGAAAAACTCCTGTTCTCTGAGACTTGCAAATTTTGCACTTATTCAAGAAGGCTGAAAATGGCCACAAAGCTTAGGAATTTATATCAAGAAAACAAGGAAAAAGCTCATCCACAAGTTATTGATAGTTAGGACACCGAAATGGACCGGATAATTACTAGATTTAAGAAGGGTAAAACTCCATACCATTGCATAGACTTTTCAGCAAACACAATTTCCGAGAATTAGGAGACTTAATAGTTAATATTGACAATATATCACAAGATGAAATTAGAAAGGCAATCCTTGCAACTGATGAGACTTCAAGGTGGACAACAACATCAATCAAGTTAGAAAAGGCAAGACTGCAGGCAACTACCAGGACTTAAAAATGCAGAAGATTCATCCATATAACTATCAAGATTTGCTAGCAGACTAAAAAGGAAAAAAATTAGCTATTGCAATGCAGACGAATTTGAGCTCTCTACCAATTCTTCTACCTCCCAATGGATAAAATGCACAACCCAGATCAGATGTAAGAACATAGAAAATTGGAAGACTGTTTCATCTATTATATATATATAAAAAAAAAGGAAAGACTTTAATACAACTATATTTTCTAAAATGAACAGTCAATATGAAGCCTTTAACACAACCATATCTTTTTTTTAAAAAAAAAAGAAGGAAAGACTTTTTAATTTATTATATAAAAAAGCAAGGGTAGATTACACTTTACATCTTGTATTTTAGTACTTTTCCACATAATTCTTCTATAGTTTAAAAAATTATACATCATTTGGACTAAAATATCAAATTGATGAAATCATCGTGTTATAACGAACCAGTTGAAACTTCGAGATTTTTCTTATTTAGAAACTAACATGGTTGAAGTAGTCAAGATATGTAAATGCAGTATACATTATACTTTAATCCCCTATAATCTAGTCCTATTTTACATCATCCTTTTGTTGTCTTCAAAATCTATTCGTAACCCTCCTATTGCTAGTGAATAATTTCTATCTTGACATTGGAGTACTTTTGACAATTAATTGCAGATTTCAAACTTTTACACTCGTTAACACCTACAAAACAATAAGACTGAGGTGGCCTTGGTCAAGTGATAAGGTTGAGGCTTTAGGATCTAGAAATTTTGGGTTCAAATCTCCATTCTCCTTTCACATTTCTTAAATCCTACCCTTCCCCAATTCCCATTCCCCTTTTCCATTTCTTAAATCTCACATTTTCCCACTTGCTGGAAAATTCTTTTTAATAAAACTATAACCTCAAAAAACCGTCAGAGCTCTATAGATCAATGTTTTAAAACTCGGACTGTAAATCGAACCGGTGAAGTGAAAGGGTCGAGGTTCAACCGATCGGATCGGTTTGACCCCGGTTCAATGAATTTTTTTAAAAATAATTTATATAAATATATATGCACAAAATAAGACATGCAATAGATTAATTTAAAGCTTTATATGATGAAAAGTTTACTATTTTTTGAATAACTTAGATTTTCAAAAATAAATTTTTTAAATTATAAGTTGAAGCAAATAAATTTCATCTCAATTTCAATTATATCTACGAAAAAAATCTTAAATCCAACCCAAAAATATCACAATATTTTGAAATTATACAAAATTCACGTCTATGAGAACTTAGACATTGCAAACTTAAATTTTAATTTACGTTTTTGAGATTTAAAGATTGCAATTTAAAAAAGAAAGTTTGGAGTTTGAAGGAAGCCAAGAGAATTGAAAATAGAAATGCAAACTTGATAAGAAACAAAAAATGAGATAAAAGTGAGTGGTTGTAGCATTAAATAATTTGGGTTAAAGAAAAATAATTCTTTTTTTTTTTAACTTTTTTCAATTTAATGGACAAAAGCAAAATTAAAAGATGGAAGAAAACATCAATAAATTAAAACGAAAGAGGTTCGATTAAAAAGAGAGTGACAAAAGAAACGATGAGAGAGAGAGAGAGAAAGAGAGAGAGTTGAATATTAAAAAGAAAGAATCATGAGAGGATAAGATTTTATAAAAAAAAATAAAAAAAAAGAAATATGAGAGTTTGTTTTATATAAATAAGTTATCAAAAAAAACTAATAAGATATGATGGTGCAATGGTTATTACATTGGTTTTCTATTAGAAAGGTCTTGAGTTCGAATTTTGCAAAATCTTTTAAAAAAAAAAAGAAGGGAAACTTGAAAACCAAAAACCACTGGTTCAACGGTTTTTCATGAGTTGACTAGTTTTGACCGATTTTCTAGCAAAATCAACACTAACATAAAATTGGACCGGTGCCATGGCCGGTTCGCGATTCAACCAGTCGAACCGGCCGATCCGGTCCAGTTATGAAAACACTGATAGAGATAGGAATGCCCTGTTCTGCATAAAGGTTTAAACGTTAAAGCTTCGTCCAATGATTTGAAACCTTTCCGTCCAGCCACCATGCTCAACTAATAAAAGCATATGCATTGTCTGTCACTTAACTAATACAGGAGTAGGTTATTTGCTGTAAGGAAATACAATTTAATCAGCTGAGTAATCATTTTAGCTAAAGGAAAATTCTAGATATCAAATTAGGGAGCTTTAATTTAAACATTTTAGTTGCAATTGCCCTATTTGCTCTTATCTTAGAAAGGAGAAGCACAATGATTTCTATCCTTCTATTTAGTTATATTTTCGAGTCATCAAACCTTTACTAAAACCATGCTTGTCGATAATCAATCATACACAAGAAACCTAACTTTCAAGGGGGCTGGGATTTAAAGAAACAAAAGCCAGGAGCTCTGGATTTTTCTCAAATGTAGCCATGTCATCTTCTTTTAGGTTTACCCATGCTTCAATCCCATCACCGCTTTTTGTATCCATTAGCCATGCTATACGTTCGCTCTGGATCCATATATGTTTCTGTTTTCACGGCCGACGAAAGACCAAATGGACTTTCCCCATCCAAAATCAACTTCACGAAAACCAGTCTTACAAAGATTACTGATGATAAAAACTTCAGCCGAGCTGTTGGGCTTAGAAAGCAGTTGTTCAAAATTTTGTAATGTCTCCATCAACTTAAGATACATATCCTGACCTTTCATACCTTCAACAAAATCACTGGCTATAGAAGTAATGGCATTCCTTGTGTAGTTAACCAGTAATTGCAGCTCTGGACTGGAATCTGTCTCTTTTGAGCATATGCCGGCCAAACTATATTCCCAAATGAATGACTTGGTAAAGGGGGAGAACATCTTGTCCTTAGATTAACTGGGATTAGCAGACTCAACTTCTTCTGTGAGGCCACTATGGCAGATTTCCACAGAAGTCCCATAACAACTGTGCGACTGAACTTGGTTTTAGAGATGATGTTGTCGCTTTAGTTTTGAGGACATCCAGTGCCAAGTGGTCGAAAAAAATCTCTTCGTTACAAAATTCTGCTCGTCTAATTGGCGTTTGGATTGCAATGTGGAGACAGGCGTAAATAACTTGGAATATTTAGAAGTATAGCAGGGAAACTGGCGAAACAGAGAAGGTGAAACAAAATTGGGAATTATTTGTTCCGAGGATTCACGTGAGGTAGCAGCCCAAGCACTCATAAATGTTGACATTGAGAGACCATCAACAATCTTGTGAGAAGCGCTAAGACCAATGGCAATGCCACCGCAGGAAAAAATGGTTATTTGAACCATGGCTACATAAGTTTGCGACATTATTTCCACGGAACTTGGATCCAATGCAAACAGCCGATTTATCAACTCATTCTCAGGCACTTTGAGGAAATCTAAGAGTCGAATACTTACTCGAGCTTCAGTATAGTAAACTCCATCATCATTAGAGTCCAAGTGTGTTGTAAATAAAAGGGATATTTCAAAAGATCTTGTCCCACATTGAAAAACTAAAGGGACTTATTGTGAGAACCCATAAATTTTCTCATTTTCTAGGTTTTATTTTATTTTATTGCATGTCTTTTCTATATTTTCTTTATTAGGAAAATTTTTAAAATAATTTTTATGAGTAAATATGATTTTTAAGTTATTTTTCTAGTATAAGTTAGTTTATAAGGTTTTAGGGGTGTATACCGGACGTGGGACCTGCTAGTGCGATAAATTCGATAAAATTCGACCAATTAGGTTAAGTTGTGTATATTGGGTTTAATTTATCAGGTGTTAATAGATAATTAGAGGTTACCTAGATGGATTATCATTGGAGAGACAAAATGATAGAGTTGCATTAAAAGGGTGACAAGTGTCACTTCCCTATTTCTTCTTGGACTTTGACTAAGTTGCCAACTTTACTAAATAACTAGTTTTGTATCCATTCGTTGAACGGGAATCGTCGAAAAAAAATAAATATTTAGTTAATTTTATAAAAATGTCGATATAAAATACAAATTTAATGTATAATCTATTATAACTTGTCTTAAGTATATTACTATGTGCGCATTGTAATATAAAGTATTTTTATAATATAAATTTGAACATCTAATTCAGTGAATAATGATTCAAAAATGAAAAAAATAACATTCAATAATACCATAACATTCAAAATTTTGAAAATAAATAAAAAAATGCAGTAAATAGTATTAAATAATATTCTATTCTTCAGGAACTTGTTTTGATTTTTCTTCTGTTTGAACATTCTCCTCGATTTGTCCGTGCAAATCAGCATTTATTGATTTTTCATTATCACTGTATGATAGGAAAACAGGATAATTAAGTATAAAAAAATAAATGATTTATCGCATTCAAAGTTATGTATAACAATACGTAAAGATTATAATTTAAGAAAGTAAAATAGTATATTAAATCTACCTTCTCATGCAAATCTTTTTATGAGGATTCCCTTCTTTTGTGATTTTTGTTGAACCCTCTGACGAATGATTCATATGAAGTGTATTGAAATGCTGTTGATTAAAATCATCTGGTGTACTAATTGGGATCTGGGAAGAAGATACTTCAGGTTGGTATTGGTTATCGGTTCCACCAATCTGATAATGATTTATCAAAATTAAAGGCAAAATATTATGTGAAATATAAGATAAATTTATTGTACATTACCTATGAAAGCATGAAATTCGTTTCCCTCTCAAAATCACAGTGGAACCATCTAGTCACTGTAAATCTATTACTACATTGTTCCAGATTGTAATTGTTCAACTTGATTTGGAACACAAAAGGTTTCCATGTGATCTTATTTATAATTGATGACATGATTTCATTGCTAAATCCTTCCTGAAAATGAAATGCATAATAGATTTTTTTTTATAATATTCAACAGCTAAGATAAGTGTCGGATTGTCTACTATTATTAAAAACTTCTCAAAAATTAGATATAAGTTTACCTTGTTAAATTCTTCAAGAACAAAAGAAAGTTTGTGTTCTATTATTCTTTCAGCCTCTTGATCAAATATAACAAACCAAGCACTACCGGTTGCATCACTTGCCAAGACTTTTAACATATACCTGTATAAAAACACATATTCTAAAAGTTATATTTATGTAGATATTGTAGCAATTAAAATGATAAAAAAGTTAACACCTACGACATACCTCAATTTAGGATACTCCACATTTTGATTGCAAGCATTGCACACAAAATTAGATCCTTCTAATGTCACTTTTTTCTGACATTTTGGACATGCTTTGTAGTGCAGTTGACTATTGAAATCAACTTTCAGAATTGTCACTTTGGAAGTGTAAACCAATTCCTAGAGAAATGACCAATTTAAGCAGTCAATTTAAATAATTAATATTTTTAATTGTGAAAACTAATGTGCTATAATTGTAACTTGTAACTTTAATTGTACCTCTGTTTGAACACCGGCCATTATCTGATATATCTCTGATAAAAATTTTCGATTCTTGAACATTAGTTGCTGTATAGCTTCTCGCATTTTTGGAGGATGTAAAACCTCAATAGTTTGAGGAGCAGTGCTATCAATGCTAATAACAATTTTATCTTAATTACTTATATACAATATATATGAAAATATTAAACAAACATTTAATAAAGATATGTAGATTTACCAATTCAAATAATCTGCAACTTCAGAAATATTTAGATTCATATATACTCATGTGGCAGTTGTTGATGATAGATAGTATGAACCTGAGTAACAATTTATCGTGAGGTCCATTAAGAATGCTAATGAAAAGAAATAACAATATGTTTACTATGAGAGTTTCACTGATGTTTATGTCATTACCTCTGAATTGTTTAACTGTCACTGAAGAGATCACCAACACTAATGGCTGA
Organism: Coffea arabica; assembly: GCF_036785885.1. Lineage (NCBI taxonomy): Eukaryota > Viridiplantae > Streptophyta > Magnoliopsida > Gentianales > Rubiaceae > Coffea > Coffea arabica. The sequence continues at coordinate 13,610,068 of NC_092316.1, read as the reverse complement.
TCAGACACCAAAATAGTCTCATCATTGAACTGATTCGATGTTGTTCCCCATAATGTGACATTAATGCTTTCACCACTTCAATAGAAAGCACTCAAAATTAATACTTGAATAGAAATTACTCAAAAATAATTGTTCAAATAAGAATATGAGCTGATCTTCATATTATAACTAATTTATTTAGCAGACTAAATTAAAAAAAAAGCCACCAGTACCTTTTATTAGTAATTGCAATATCTCATTTTTTTACAGTTCCATTACTCTTCGAAACTTCATAAATCGGTCCCACTTTAGAAAGTCTTCCCACCACATCTATATTACACACAAATAAATAAGTATAACACATATAGTTATCTAGGAATCACTACTTTCAAATGAATAAAACTAAAAGTAGTATTTACCCTATTAACTTATTACATCATACCTGATAAGAATATAAAAGCTTGACATCGTGAAGAGAGGTCATTGAAATCGATGAATTCAAATTTGTGAAATTTTATTGAACTCATTCGACCATCAAGCTTTTTCACCAGAGTTGTATAAGTGAAATAAATATTATGCTCATTGTGCACAACATTCCAAGATTGTTTTCTTGGCGTCACTCTAAATTTCTCCAAAATATAGACATCTCCCTCAAGTAGTTGTGGTCGAAACCTTTGTACCAAATTTTTTGGTACAATAGCTACCATATGATTATCCTAAAACAATTCAAACATCATAGACTAGGAAAAAATTGTCATGAAATAAACAAATTTAACTCAAATCAGTCATAGATGGGTGAATGATGGTACTTACATTTTCATCGAGCAGTACCATTTCAAGAGCAAACACATCACCAGTATTTGTGTTAATGGCATCCCACATGCGTGTCACTCTAACCTTGATTTTCTTGGAATCAAATCCCACAGTCAACTGATTCAAGAGCTTGTGGCTTGAATTCATTGTAACGAACTTGTGTCTGCTACCAAAATTCACCAACTTATAAAATAATTGCATATAGTTATCTAAACTAAATACTTCAATATATGATTAATAAGCGCATAAATAAAAACAAACAAAATTGAATACGCATGAATTATAAATCAAGTTTTAGAATTTAACCTATACCAATGCGTAAATTATCATATATGTCTCGATAAACAATATTTCTTGTACGACGATTTTCTGGATTTCGATCATCCTTGATCAAAAACTTCAATCCTTGACGGGAGGTTACTCGAGAAGCAGCAACGTATAATTGGCCGTGACTAAATACAGGTTTTGTCAAGTACACTCCAACGTTATCAAAAGTTTGGCCTTGACTCTTATTTATTGTCATAGCAAAACAAACCTTAATAGGAAACTGACGTCGAATCATCACAAAAGGCCATTTTGAATCTGTAGGAGTCATGTCAATCCTGTGAATGAAAAATCTTGTCCCTATACTTGACCCTGTAATCATTTCAACTTCTATGATGTTATCTCCCAGATTTGTAATTATCAACCATGTACCATTGCATAGACCCCGACTCTGATTCATATTGCGTAGCAGAATAATTGGAATTCCAACCTTTAACTCAATTGAATGATTTGAAATTCCAGAGAATTTAAGTGTATTCAAAAACTCAACCGGATATAAAGAAGCTTGCTCAAGTCCGCAATCAGAGGTGGGACACATTCTATCAGCACTTAAGTATATCCTAGATTGGCCAGGAATGGATGATAGAATAACAGAATTTACTTCATCAACAACATCATTGGTCAGGGCAAGAATAGCTCTATTGCGAAGATATGAAGCATTATTATAATTAGCCAATAGATCAGGATACGTACTATCTATAATGCGGTGTATGCAGTCAGTATCCTGAGGAATGAGTAGATCGTCAGGAATCTCTATCCAAGTAGATTCGTCTTCATCATCAAAGGAAATAGCTGGTAATTTTCCTTCACCCAAATCTAAAATCCATTTGCTGAATTCTTCTAAACTTTCAACAGAATCTGAATGCATGTCATTAGCTTGTATACGCATATTCAAAGATAATAGATATAAATGACAATGACCCCAAAGCAAAGAAGATCGATTAATTGATGAAGCAACAATTTCAGTTCTATCCCCTTTGGGTACGACAGGAAGAATTTGCCTGAAATCACCACCAAGTAACATAGTTTTGCCGCCAAAAACTTTGTGCTCAGAGTCAGGATCATGAAAGCGTAAGATATCCCTAAATGTTTTATCAACCGCTTCAAAAATATTTCGATGTAACATTACAGCTTCATCCCAAATAATCAATGATGCCTTACAAATTAACTCAGCCAATTGTGATCCCTGTGATATTACGCAAGTAGAATCACCATCTATAATTATAGGAATTTTAAATCTCGAATGAGCTGTCCTTCCACCAGGAAGCAATAGAGAAGCTATACCAGAAGATGCTACCACCAAAACTATTTTTCCTTGTGAACGTAATCGAACAATTATAGTTCTCCACAAATAAGTCTTTCCTGTTCCTCCACTACCATAAACAAAAAAGAGACCACCAAGACCATAATCAACAGCATGAATGACTGCATTATACACTTGTAGTTGTTGCTCATTCAACCCACTTCGTAGTTGAAAGTGTTCTTGTGCAAGAATTTCCCTATTATAATTCAATTCCTCAATAATAAACCGATTTCGATTATCATTATCCAATAGCATATCAGGAAATGGGATTCTAGGAAATTCTTTCAAACTTCTACTATTTCGATTGAGAATTTTTTCAATTTCATAAAGTGCATAATTCTTTATTTGGGAATCACTGAAAGATATAAAATTATCTCCGAGTATATGACGTTGTTGATAGGATATGTCATCAGAAAGAAACTCCCAATTTTTCTCCCATAAATCTAATGGATTAGATACCTCACAAAATAATAACATGGTCACAAATAATTCACGTAATTGCTGACCTGTTTGCCAATTTGCTGTTTCTCTTATAGCATTATGCCATTCTTCATCACCACCCAATAATCCCAACGCTTGACATGCCGCTTTAAACGTTGGATGCACGACTCCGTTAACTGTCCTAATCTCCTCAAATGACCTTGGACCTTTGACAATGTTCAATAACATGCGTAAGTAGAATCTTTCTCCAGTTGAAGGATGAGCATAAAAAATTCTACCTATTGATCGACCAGACTTCCGTTTAACCCATTTTCTCAGCTTCTTTTTCCATGTCCATTGTGTAGGAAAATCTGCATAAATCAACTATTGAGCAGATGTATCTGTGGAGTTCGTTTTCATCCATTCAATGAACATTGTACTATGTTCTTCTGCTCTGTTTAATACTTCATCCAAAGGATCATTATCACTAAATAGCACTGGCTGTTCATTTGGAAGATGATAATTTAATCTTTGAACGGCAATGCTCCGATATTGGATGTCAAAATCAAAAATTCTCCAGCAAGCCTCTGATGCTGATATATATCGGCAATCTAGATATCTTTTTATCTCATCCACTTCACGAACAACTCGTGTTCCACTCTGTCCATCAGTTGCATCATTTTCCTCAATGACAAAAGTGGCTCTATCATATCCTTTATTCACATATTTGAATAAATATTTTATAGACCTGCCCTGATTGCACAATTCAACACAAACATGTCCCCAATATTTGACAACCAAATCAACATTATGAGGAACGATCCATCGATTATCAATTTTCACACCAGCTTTAATACGTTCTCGTCCATTGTCCCTTCTCCTGTATACTGGAAAACCGTTTTCATCAATTATTGTTTCGGTCTGAAAATATTTGGGATAATGTTTACTGCACTTTCCATTTTCCATACACGGTGACCTTGTATTAGCTGGTCCACATGGTCCATGTGTCATAAATTGTAAAACTGCTTCATAAGCTATTGGATTAGTATTCTTATCTGGCAATTTGGCTGAAATGATTCGATCAACATCTCTTGGTGTAGTGCACTTATCATCTGGATATAAGAATAACAGAATATGCGCATGGGGCAACCCTCTCTTTTGAAACTCAATTGTATATAATGCTATACAAAGTATAAGTATATGAAATTAAATGAGAATTTGATATAAATTAAATATTTTTGAAAAAATAAATAAAATATTTTGTTAGATCAAATACCTGCCATCACCTTGCCAAAATGCTGTCCATGTGTTAAATCATTCATCAATTGATCTAATTTTATGTGAAAAACACATGCAACGATATCAGGTCGATCCACAACTTTCTGATCAGGGATCAAACTTATACCCTTGCTGATTTCTGGCCAATTAGAATTGCATGTGAAAGTAATCAAAAGATTAGGAGAACCCATGAATCTAAGTTAAGTTGTGTATACCGGGTTTAATTTATCAGGTGTTAAGAGATAATTAGAGGTTACCTAGATGGATTATCATTAGAGAGACAAAAGGATAGGGTTGCATTAAAAGGGTGACAAGTGTCACTTCCCTATTTCTTCTTGGACTTTGACTAAGTTTCCAACTTTACTAAATAATTCCAAAATTGACCAAAATTCATCATCTTTTCTCCCTCTCTTGGCCAACTCTCTCTAAGGAGAAAAGAAAGGAAAACTCTCAACTTTCTTGCCTCTAATCTTGCTCAATCTCCCAAAGCAACCGATTAAACTTGAAATTCCTCTATAAAAACTCTTAGTTTAGTGGTAGTGAGGTTGGTTGTGAAGTGGTTTGGAAGAAATTGGTACTAAGTTGGCTCCTTTCTTGAGTTGGTAAGGTGAGTAGCTAAGGAACCTCTCTTTTGTTTTCAATAATGTGCAATTAGTGGCTTGTGTGAGTTAAAGAGATGGTTTTAGGTGCTATTTCATGACTTTTGATAGAACTTGGTGAATTTTTATATTTATCCATGATTTTTCTGTTTTTATATGTTTAATATTGTGTGGCCATGGATGATGGCTTGGGATGGTCTAGAATGAAGCTATAGTGCGTAAATTGTAGCTAATTGCGGAAAATTTCCACTTTGTGCGAAAAATTCCAGATTAGGGTTTCAATTAACCCTGTTCTGTCCGGTACTGTTTGGATAGGAAGAATGCTGAATTAGCCTTAGGTTAAAACATAAAAGTTGTAGTAAATAATGTTTTATAGTTTTCTGTAAAATTTCAACCCAATCCGAGCTCAGTAGCCTGTGAAAAGACGGAAATACCCAAACTGCCCTAGGTAGGAGTTCGGAGAACAGGGTTGGCAGTTCACCCAAACTGACTGTGACCGTTCACCCTGATGCGTACTGAGTTTGATTTTGGCCAAAACACAAAAGTTATAGTGCTGTGTCTTATCTTTCTAACGGACATGGAAACGCCCCATTTGGACTTCGGTAGCTTGAGTTATGGTTGTTTAACCAGAATGCGGTCAGCTAACTTGTTTGTGCGATTCTGGTTTGGTACATTGAAATTGTGACCTAGCTACACTACGAACTGGACTGAGTGGTCTTCAGCAAAATTGTAGCCCTTTATCTTAGCTTCGAAACGGTATAAATTTCACCTCAATCTGATAAGTTTAACTTCAGTTGTGTTCGTTCCGCTAAGCAACGTCAAATCTGTCCTTTTGTTTTCCAACTTAAACTTCATTTCCGCACATGTCCTAGCTTGATTTTGCACTTATACGTTATAATTGGTCTTACTCTAGTAGTATGTGGATTCGATTTATGACTCGTACTCGAGTCTCATTGTGTTTTATTGTATGTTTTAGGACGTGCCGGTGACGCGGAGCGCTCGTTGGGCAGAAATTTGTGATTTCACTCTGTGTTTGCTTGGTGAATGTACTACTCACGTGATTGTTGCTTCATGACTTGGTTATACTTGAAATTTATGACTTGAATGCTCATATCTATGGATGAAACTATTTGAAACGAGGGTGTACTTTATCACTCTTGCGCTCTATGGCTTATGTGACTGTTTACTGCATAAATTGAATTCTACTTGAACATACTTGAATTGGGGTCGTTTGGATGAGTATCCAACGACCATTACTGTTATCACTGAGCTCAACCCTATTGGTGGTCAATTGAATCGAGCCGGCAAGGGCTTGGTCGAGAAAATTGACAAGCCATGGGGACTATTTATATGGAATCCTTGAGAATGAGACTCTTGGTTCCGGTATACTCGAGTATTACCATTTCTGAACTGATTGGACTTCGGGCCCGGTAGGTGTATGAGAGGTGGAAGGAATTGGTTAAAGTGGAGTCTACGATATTGGTTATTCCTTAAGCGTTGACGGAGGGTCAACGGGGCGAGATCAAGTACGGCAAGCAGGGACAAGGGCTCTTGAGAGCCGACCGTATCCTTTTAAATATTTTTACTGAAACGTGATGCTAATTGACTCACTTATTGGATGTGTTTGGATTGAATAGTTTTGTGCTTATGTGAACTTCGTTACTTGGGTGATGGTACCTCATTGGGTGAAAGCTCACTCTATTAAATTTTGTTTTCCTTACAGGGAACCACTTTTGGGGACTATGATGTTTTGAAACACGAATTGAGCTAGTTTTAATCTATTTTTGTAAAGCTCCTCGATAGTTGGAAAAATCCTAAATGTATTTTGATCTAATTATCTTCCTTTTATTTTGTAAATTACAAACATACGTGTACAACACTGTTTAACCCTGTTCATGTATTCTATTTGGTTTGGAAATGTTTTCCCGAGTTATATGACATGACACCCACTATTCATTGGCAGTTTTGCTTTTAGTTTTTCTATTTTGCAATTTTGGATAGATTGAGCGTGCTATTACCTTCCGGAACATTTTAGATCATATTTAACTGCTTCGTTAGTCCTGGCGAGAGTTGGGCAGGTAGTCCGCTAACCCCTTTGGTATGCCTTAGGGGAAAGTGGGGCTGTCACACTTATCATCATTTATAACGCGTAGTTTGTTATTGAGCTTGTATTAAGTTGGTAATTAGTTTGGGTTTACGTGCATGAGAGGGAAGTTGAGTTGGGCCGTTTTAGTTCAAACTAACAGATGTCCCTCCCACCAAAAATAAATTTTACTTTATATTTTTCAAATCAAAATTTGACTCTTTCATCGGTTACAAAGTTATAACGTTTCATAACGTTCCCTTTTATTTTATCGGTTACTATCTATTAACATAAATTTAACGTTACTTTCAGTTACATAATAAATTAAACGTTACTCTTAACCACGTTTTTTTTTGTTATCTGTTATTATTTCTCACCAACGTACACTTTCTGTTGCCTATAAAAAGGAGCTGTGCTTCCATTTCAGAGACACACCAACAACTGATAGTAGAGACCTTCCTGACAGCTTTCTTCCTCTCATTTTTTTTCTTCTCTTTCTTTCCTTTTCTGCTGGATTTAGCCGAAACTTGCCAAAGTTCTGATCCTTCTTATTATAAACAAGAAGAAGGCTTGTTTAACTCTAAAAAAATATTTCAACCTCATAAAATAGTTTCTTAGGACAGTGTTTCTAACCACAACTCAAGCTACATTTGATTAGTTTAGTTAGCATTGTTTTTTGGCTGTTTTTTACTACAATCTAAGAAACTATGGCCTCCAACAATGTTAACGCCTCACAAGCTACATCTGACTTAGTTGCTGTCACGCTACCTTTGGCAAGACCTTTTCCAGACGTCTCCAAAATTGAAGTTTTTGTCAATGAAAACTTTAAAAGGTGGCAAGAACGTGTGCACTCTCTACTGGATGTTCATGGAGTGACCTACGCACTGATAGAAACACAACCAGCTGCAACTATGGATGTCAAGACGCAAGAATCTTGGCAATATGCCAATAAGGTATGTCGGCATACTATTTTACAAACACTTTCAAATAAATTATTGGGTAAAAAGCAAAAAAAAAACCCTTGTGCTAAACCTAATATACAAATAAGCCCCCTGTGATTTTAAAATATACAACACGACACCTCATGTTTTGAACTAAATTATAACCCTGACGGAAATAGGTAAAATTAACGAGCACTAATGAAAGGACCAAAATGCCCTCATTTTTATAAACAAAAGGCAATTCTTTAAAGAAAACGGACTCCTTGCAGTTCTCCCTTTTAAGAGGCATCTGCCCTAGAGAAACTAGCCGTCCCGCATATTTTTAAGAAGAAAAAGTTGTTTAGAACTATTTGAAAAACAGGAGAGTGTCTCCTAGATGCAAAGAACAAATGAAGTCAGAAAGTTTCTCAATTAAGGATGTAACTGTTAAGATTTTCTCTCGAATAAATCTTTCTCTTAATAGATCTCTTCTTGTTCCTCAATTTTCAGAGAATGCGGCGTTGTATGATTAGAATCCTATTCTGGAAAAGTCCAAGGGCAGACCAGGTCAGGCCGATTGGGGAACTTCCACTTGATAATAATGAGAAGAGCATGTTGGGTTACCTTATTTTCCACCTAAACTTTCATCAGTTCAGTTATCAGAAAAATAAGGAGTTCCCTGCTCTCTGACCCCTTGTGGATCTCCTGTGCAAGTTCTTCCCAAGTGCACCCTCTTGGGAGACTTTCACCTAGGTTTGTTATAGACAGCTGGAGAATTGTGGCCATTGTAAGCCGTACCTCCTCCAAACTTTGCAGGTCCAGTGGAGTGGCTCCCCCAACGGTTATGGCTTGCTAGAACATAAAGTACGTTGGATTTCTCTACAGAAACATCATTGGGAGTTTTATTGGAGGCTAAGGGATACAATAAGAATATTTGCTAAAAATTAAGTCAAAGAATTTGTTTTTAACTTCCAGTACATCAGTGCCAATTAATTTTACCAATTTCCATCAGGATTACAATTTAGTTCAAAAATGAGGTGTCGTGTTGTATATTTTAAAATCATAGGGGGTTTATTTGTATATTAGGTTTAGCACAGGGAACTTTTTTATTTTTTACCCTAAATTATTTGATGTGTACTGTAGCTGCAAGGAAGATAAGACAATTTGGAAAGTCTTGATAACAAAATTCACCGCTGAAGACGCCACCAAACAAAAATTTATTGTGGGAAAATACAACCAATAGCAGATGATAGAAGACAAAGAAATGAAAGTACAAATCACGGAGTACCAAATGCTACTTGAGGACCTCAAAAATGAAGACATAAATTTGCCTGAAAAATTTGCTGTTGGCATGCTAATTGAAAAGTTGCCCGAGTCGTGGACTGAACAGGTATATTCACAATCCTAATAGTGAGTATTGGATTGCATTAGTCAGACTAATAAAATATTTAAGATGTACCATGAATTATGGTATCTTATATTGTGGATTGCCTACTGTATTAAAGGGGTATAGTGATACTAATTGGATCTCAAATTCAAATGAGACAAAATCCACTAGTGGTTATGTATTCACCCTCGGTGGTGGTGCAATAGCATGGAAGTCAGCTAGACAAACAATCATTGTTAGATCAACTATGGAATCAGAGTTTATAGCTCTGGAGTTGACTGATTTTGATGCTGATTGGTTAAGAAAGTTCTTAATCGGTATTCCTACGACTAAGGATCCGTTGCCTCCTGTGTCCATACACTGTGATTGTCAAGTAGCAATTGCTACTGCTAAAAATAAATCATATAATTGTAAAAGTCGACACATAAAACTAAGACATGATGTCGTAAAACAGTTGCTTAAAGATGGAATTATTTCTATTGATTTTATGAAGTCAGATTTGAATTTGACCGATCCTCTGACTAAACCTGTAGGAAGAAAATTAATTGTTCAAACTATAACGGAAATGGGACTAAGGCCAACAAGTTGATAATAGAGATAGTAACCCAACCTATGTGATTGGTGATCCCATGAAATAGGTTCATATGGGTAATAACAAGTCAATATTGACCATAAAGCACTTCAAAATTAAGTCTCTCCGGAGATAAGTGCTTTGATTACTAATAATGGTGAGGGTGACTTTAAAACTCTTAAAGAATTGATATCCCTTTAAAGAGATGTATTTAAAACAATATACACTTGATGAATTCACCTATATGAGAGTGAAGTGAGGCCACTCCTATAAGATTTATTGGCCGAATCTTTAGAATTCTCATGAATAACTAAATAGGGGCACGGCCTAAAAGTGCAAAATCGCGATAACAACAAGTTATGGGTTGTAGTGTGATTGATAAAATCTCTGTCATACAACAAGAGTTATTGGTTCATAGAAATTCATATTTCACCAATAATTCTGTAAATCATGTTTTGTCAATCCAAGTTTGGTTCATAGTCCAAAAGACACCAAACTGATTACTTTTCACCCAAATAAATCCAGCAGACTATTTCTTTTGTTTTGACCAAGATCTTTTGAAATAGGAAGGAGATTGTTGTAAATAAAAGGGATATTTTAAAAGATTTTGTCCCAAATCGAAAAATTAAAGGGACTTATCATCATTTATAATGCATAGTTTGTTATTGAGCTTGTGTTAAGTTGCTAATTAGTGTGGGCTCGCGCGCATGAGAGGGAAGTTGAGTTGGGCCGTTTCAGTTCAAACTAACGGATTTTCCCTCCCTGCACGTTGGTTAAATGCGGTCCAAGTGAGTTTTACTACGACCAAAAATACATTTTACTTTATATTTTTCAAATCAAAATTTGACTCTTTCGTTTCATAACGTTCCCTTTTATTTCATCGGTCACTATCTATTAACATAAATTTAACGTTACTTTCAATTACATAATAAATTAAATGTTACTCTTAGCCATATTTTTTTTGTTATCTGATATTATTTCTCACCAACATATACTTTTTACTGCCTATAAAAAGGAACTGTGCTCCCACTTTAGAGACACACCAACAGCTGACAATAGAGACCTTCCTGACAGCTTTCTTCCTCTCCTTCTTTTCTTCTCCTTCTTTCCCTTTCTGCTGGATTTAGTCGAAACTTGCTAAAGTTCTGATCCTTCTTGTTATAAACAAGAAGAAGGCTTGTTTAATCTTGGGGAAACATTTCAACCTCATGAAATAATTTCTTAGGACAGTGTTTTTAAGCATGACTCAAGTTACATTTGATTAGTTTAGTTAACTTTGTTTTTTTGGCTATTTTTGACTACAATGTGCAGATTATCTTTGACCTTTCCGGCTAGCAAATAAAAGGGTACTAAAGTTCTCGATAGTGATTGCTTTAGACGTTGCCTTCTTTTTGAAATAACATCATTTAGGATGGTGCTTTGATTCATCAGGGAGAAGAAGTACACAAGATTAAAATATTCATGACGAGCAAGCTGATCGAGGAGTGAAAGTTTAAAGGTTGTCAAGTGAAGTGGAGTTGGAGATGCTGGTTTGACTTCGTCCTTGGATATGATCTCTATTTCCATAGCTGTAGTTTCTTGGCTGTGACTCAACTAGCTGCTGCAGATCAAAGGTGTTCCAAAAGTATTTCCTCGCAAAATATCAAATGAAAAAAAATTTAAATCCGCTTTTAACAACTACTAAATCCGCCCAATCAATTCTCAAGACTCAGTTACAGTAGAAATCTTTCTTTTCATTTTCCCCCATCTACTCAAGAAACTTTTTTTTTTTAAGTGGCAGTCATATTTCTCTCCTTTTTTTTTCATATTCTACTTTAGTTTGTTGGCACTTACGAAGTCTTGTTTCAAAATAAATTGCGCTAATCATAGGATGAATAGCACATTAAGGTTGCGCAAAGCACTAAAATTAACACATTAGAGATGAATACCAGTTAGTATTGGAAGGGCAAAATACCTAAATGGCCCTCAAACTTTCATGCTCTTATACTTTTAGCCCGCTGTGACTATTAAATATATATTTTTTTGCCCCCTGAATTCTTAAAAGGGTGTTCCTATAGCTCCTTCCCCGATTTGAGGTGTTACGGCTAATGGATAGAGCATCATGCATGAAAGAGAAGTGAATATGGCAGGCTTTTCTTTTGGAATAATAAACAGAATAACCACAAAATTAAGGTATTTAATTCAATACAAGTTTGTCTAATGTATCTGGAATCTCTATAACATGAGGAGTTCATATCGTGTTGACATGTTAAAAATTATGACACCTGTTAGGCCTTCAAATAAGCAAACAAATGTTGAAATAGTGCTAAGTTGTATCATGAAAATTTAGAATATTTCATGCCAAATTCTTTCTCTATTTTACCTCTTCTCACTCTCAGGAACATTTTGGTAAAATGTGGTAATCAACCCTCGGTCAACAGGGTGGGCAACCGTTCATTGGTGGCAAATAATTGTAGAGATACATAGTTGGATGATTAAAAGATTAAAATAATGCCTTTTCGAAATATATTCCATTAGGTTTATGGCTCAAATCGATAGAAGGCATATGAATATACGTTTCTAAAGAGTCGGGGAGCTAAAAAGATACCAATAATAGGTAAAGAATTAAAAGTATTGGAGGTCCAACTGATTAAGAAGTATTGGAGTTTTTGGTATTGGTGGGTTAAAATAGCTACTACATAGTTTAATCCTTTTCACTAATTTGTCATTAAAATTTGAATTATCCCATAATGAAAAGATAATATGCATAACAATATGCTAAAATACAATATCCTTAAATAAAATTTGTTAGAAGAGTTATTTTATCATTTAAAAAAAAAATTAAACTAGTCAAAAGCTCAATATTGACCCAGAGTACGAAAGTGGGAATCTTTTTTACTATTTTATAAACTTGGAAGATGCCAAATTAACATTAAAATATATTCTAGTGGGGAAAAATAAAATTTGTATTGTCGGGATTCTACCTTAGGGGACCAATCAAAACCAAATCAGAAGTTTAAGAATTTAATGGACAGACTATAAGTCAAGGAACCAAATAGAATCACTAGCAAAAGTTAAAGGACTATTTGAGTCATTCACCAAATAAAATGTAGAAGGACAAAGGGATGTAACTACCTTAGGGCTGTCAACGGTCCGGGTCTAGACCCGGATCCGGACTGGATCCGTCAAATTTATCCGGGTATGGGTAGAGATTTAGTTCCGTTACCTGGACCCGGATCCGGATCCGTTTTGTCAAACAAAAAAATGGGTCGGATACGGAATATAGTATTCCGATCCGTATTGGACCCGGTGATAAGTGACTAATTTACGTAATAATTGTATGACATTTTCTATTATTTTTAGTCACTTTGGTTATATTATTGGAAGAATATGAATCATTTTGGCTATAATTGGTGAAAAATGCTTTTAAGTGATTAAATGAGGTTTTTATCACTTTTTACTTGGATTTTGTGTATTTTGACATTTTGACACATTTTCGTATTTCGGCTATAACTTGAGCTACAATGATCGGATTGGGATGATTCTTGAACCCATTTGAAGATAAGAGATAGATCTACAACTTTGGTGAAGACATCTGAATCCAGTTTGAAGGTTTTCCAGGTCAAAAAAGCCGAAGTACAGAGTCAATTGCTATTGGTCGAAACTGGAACAAGGCATGGAGCAGGCAAGGGTATTTCAGTCATATCTCCGCCTACACAGATCCAAATGAGGTGATTCTTGATGCATTGGAAAGATAAATCAAAAGGCTACAACTTTCGTGTTTTAGGCATGAGCTGGTTCAGCCTCTAACATCAAGAAAAGATCGGTTGAAGTTGGGCCAAAAACAGAGCAAGTGATCCACACTCGGATCCACTATTCATCCGAACCCTCGGCTGTTTCTGGGTTAGTGGATCTGAGCTCGGATCCATACGGATCCGAGGCACTGTAGCAGCTCGGATCACTGGTCAGAAAAGGCTGCTTTATACGCGTAAAACTCAATTGCACCTCCACCAACTCACATGTGATGCTAGACATGTGAGAGACATTACCAGCTGTAAGGAGAAAGTGTAAAGCTTCATTTCTTGACCACCTTTCATCATTAAATAGCCAAATTCATTGCAAAATGGAAGGAGTGGATGATAGAGTAAGAGATAAAGAGACATACGGGAGAAGCTTGGAGTCTGCAGAAATGTAGCTCTTTCATCTTCCTAGTATTAGTTTAGCTTAGTATAGAGTAGTATAGTTCATCCATTCTTGTTTATTATCTAGATTAGGATGAAGATGGAGGATGAAGAAGGCAAGGACGAAAGCTCATATGACAAGGGTTGTATTCCTTCCAAACTCTTTATCTTTTGTATTTGATTCCAAGTTTAGTTAATATACAAGTTCTGGATTTGTGTGTAATATGTGTATCTAAAGTTTAAGCCTTGGGTTTGGTTGAACTTCCTATAATTGTTAGTGTTTATTATTTGGTTATTTGATTGCTATGATTTGAGCAAGTTATTTAGCACTTTGACTCTTTAAATCATGATTAATCTGGTACCATTAGTTGTGATTATCTAAGGTGTTGGTTCTGCAATGAAAATTGAGATTTAACACTAGTTCAAGAGGTGCTAAACATAGGGAGTACACTCACGAAAGTAGAGGTGCACTTATGTGGTTTTTAGTGATTCATTTCATGTAATTTCATTGAAGAAATGAACTTGTAGCTAATTTCATAACCATGAAAATAGGTATGGATTAGGTATGAGTATAGTTGATTCACTACGAAAGTAGGTTTCACATGTTTAAGGAAATTACACCATAACTAGCCTAAATGTAGTAATTAATGATCCAAATATAGCACTTGCATGAGTAGTTAGGGATACCACAACCTAAGGAGCTTTTGTTTGTTATTTTGTATAATTTGAGTAGGTAAAAATTGTTATAATTCATTGATAGTCTAAATAATAGAGAAACTTTAGTAGTACCGGTAATTGCAATCTTCCTTGTGGGATCGACCCTTAATACCCTATACTCGCTCACGATTCGTATACTTGCGATAAATCGCGTGTGGGGTGTTTAGGAATTTATAAATGTAAAACTTGATTAGAATGAGGTTAAATTGATATGTATACCCTGCGCACGTCAAGTTTTTGGCGCCGTTGCCGGGGAAGATTTGGCAATATCGGTGTGAAGAGCAACTTTATTAGTTTAGACATTTCATTAGTTATAGTGTGAAGGCTATTTTCTGTTATTTTTGTGTTTTATGTGTGTATGTGTTTCATTACCTATTTTTCTTACTAATTTTGCTTTTGAGGTTGTTTAAAAGCAATTTTAGGTGATGAGAAGGGTAGGTCAATTTGGAGGACAATGCTTGAGAAGTGGAAGATTGGCAAGGGATGGTTACCAAGTGCAAAGCTCCTTCAATAGAGGTAACCAAGAATTTACTGAATGTATGTCTTTTGAAGATGATTTCAGGTGCTTAAAGGCTAAATTTGATGTTATGATGTTACAAGTTCAAATGGACACAATTAAGCATGAAATTGAGCAAGGGAAGAATTTTAATGCTTTTAACTCTTATCATGTGATTTGTGACTTGTGTGGAGGTTATCATGCCACTAGTACATGTATGCAAGCACAAAATATGAATTACTGTGATGAATTAGAGCATTACAATCCTTGTTTTGATCAATATAGTGCTAATTGGAGCAATTCTCCTGCTTATGGTTGGAATAATCAATGTGCATATAGTGCTTCTCCGTATTTTTATGATTACCAACCTGAATGTGTCCAATATGAATCAAAACCATCTTGGGAGTTGGCAATTGAAATGGTAGCTAATGATTCTAAGCCATCTTGGGAGTTAGCTTTAGAAAAATTAACTAATGCAACTTCTGACCGTTTTGATAGGATTGAGGAAAGAATAGATGAATTAACTTCTCACTTTGGTAGAATACATGAGCAATTGGATGCATTGTGTGAAGTTATTTCCTCTAATAATGTGCAAAATGATCCTAGCATGAATGGTGGGAATGTTGTATGTGAAAATGGGTTGCATTTTGATGAAAATGATGAATCTCAAGAGTGTTTTAATGAGCAAATATCCATTTCACATGATAATATCTTTGGAACTAACTTTGAGCCTCAAGAGGTGAGTTTTAATAACTCATTTTTCACCCCTCTTGAGGAGTGCATTGAAAGTATAGGTTCTAAAGGTATTCCTGCCCAAGATACTCTCATGGCATTCCCTTTGGTAAATTCTCAAGTGGTGCATATTCAAGGTAATATTTATGAACCACTTGGGATAGGTAAGTCACTTCCATTTCTCACATCATTAGTTCATGTGGCTTTTTCTATTAAGTCACCTTACAATGATCCACCACGGCCTAAAATGGTGGATTATTCGTTAACTAAGCTTCCTTGAAAAATGAGGTGATATAGTCAAGCTATTGACTTTAAAGAAACGCTTATTAGGAGGCAACCCAATGCTTGTTTAAGTTGGTGTTACTTTGGAGTGATTTTATGTTTAAAGTATAAGTTTGAGTTATTTTGTTATTTTTCATTTGTAGGTTTTGGAAAAAGATGCAAAAGTGACCAAATGAGGTGAAAAGGGCGAAGTTTGATCAAAGATCTCAATACCTCAAATTCAGTAATTATGGTTTTTGATGCATTAAAGAGGTTTAGAATGCATGTTTAGATCATTTTACATGTGCGTGAATGGTTTATTTTGACATAGAAATGATCTAGGGTGTATCTTGAAGAATTGGGGTCAAACTGAAAAATTGAAAAAATTCTGCAATAAGTGCAGATTCAATGGATCCAAGCTCGGATCCATATGGATCCAAGGCCTCGGATCCACTTCTGCAATCAGAGAAAAACTTCGAGCTTCTTGATCCGAGCTCGGATCCATATGGATCCAAGGCCTCGGATCCACTTCTGCAATCAGAAAAAATTTGAGATTCTTGATCCGAGCTCACTTATCATGATCCGACCTCGGATCCTTTCAAAAACGACCTCGGATCCTTTCCAAACGAAGCCTCGGACCACTTTTCCTCATTCTTCCCTCTTTTTCCTCCTTCAACTCCACTTTTCTTCTTGTTGGTTGCAAGCTTTTATTCTTAAGAATTGTATTTTTGTTTTTTTTCAAGGTGCATTAATTGAAGTCTCCATTCTTTCAAGTAAAGTTGGAAATTCATCACATTGCCATGGATTCGGATCACGCAAGTTCATTAGGGGAGTATTACTTTCTCTTATTTTCGTTATTTTTCCTTTCTCACATTGAGGACAATGTGAAGTTTAAGTGTGGGGGAGGAAAATACTGGATTTGAATTATTTGCCATGTGATGATATTTTGTGGATTTAAATGCTTAGAAATGTTGGAATTGTGTTTGAATTATTTGCCATGTGGATAATTTGATTGAAATTGGGTTTGTTGGCAGGGAGTTTTCCTCCATTTATATGGGGAAACTCCGTCAAAATTTTTCTAACATCTTGTCCAATATTTCGCTATGGCCCAAAAGTTCTTTAATTTTTTCATTTTTATTTCAAAAAGGGCCAAAGTATTCCAACCTTAAGTGTTTGATTCTTCCAATTGTTGAAACTTTATATGTATTTTGGAAAGTTTAGTCCTCATTTAACTTGAAAATGGTTATTATGCAATTAGGATTTTTGCATTTTAGAAAGTATATTGGATAAAGTGAGGAAAATTATGCCTATAATTTTACATGTTTAATGAAATTTCTTCTCTTTACTTAATTTTATAAGTAAGTGATTGACATAGTTGATAAAAGGTTATACTCCTCCGTTGATTAATCTTATATATTTTCTAAGAGGGAATATCTATTTATTGTCCTTTATTTCTGAAAAAAAAAAAGAAAAAAAGAAAAAAGAAAAAATTATTCTACTCCAATGATTTTTGTACTGAGTAACCGGGGGTTGGCATCTACAAATATCGATTTTCGCGTAAAAAGGTACTTGAATTAAGAGTATGCATTGCAACTTGAATAAGTGAAATGTTGAGTAACCGGGAATCTTCACCTAAAAGTGTCGATTTTCGCGTAAAAAGGCATTCTCACTATTTAAGTAAAATTTGTGTGAATAAATCCCTCTTAGTTATAGAATTTTGAGAAAAAGATGATTATAGGAGGAGGAAAGCTATAAATTGACTATGTGATTTGCTTATTTGTAAAATCAAGTTAGGGTAAGAAATTAAGTTTAACTTGTTGAATTTAGGGTATAATTATCTTTCCTTTACTTGATATTATGAGTATTTAGTGTAAATTGAATAATTGTATAATGATTATTTTCCAAGTCTTGAGAAATTAAATTGGACAAAGTGCATATATTATTTCACCTCTTGAATCATTGCATTTGATTATGTGTGAATTGCTTGAGGACAAGCAATGATTTAAGTGTGGGGGAGTTTGATAAGTGACTAATTTACGTAATAATTGTATGACATTTTCTATTATTTTTAGTCACTTTGGTTATATTATTGGAAGAATATGAATCATTTTGGCTATAATTGGTGAAAAATGCTTTTAAGTGATTAAATGAGGTTTTTATCACTTTTTACTTGGATTTTGTGTATTTTGACAGTTTTGACACATTTTCGTATTTCGGCTATAACTTGAGCTACAATGATCGGATTGGGATGATTCTTGAATCCATTTGAAGATAAGAGATAGATCTACAACTTTGGTGAAGACATCTGAATCCAGTTTGAAGGTTTTCCAGGTCAAAAAAGCCGAAGTACAGAGTCAATTGCTATTGGTTGAAACTGGAACAAGGCATGGAGCAGGCAAGGGTATTTCAGTCATATCTCCGCCTACACAGATCCAAATGAGGTGATTCTTGATGCATTGGAAAGATAAATCAAAAGGCTACAACTTTCGTGTTTTAGGCATGAGCTGGTTCAGCCTCTAACATCAAGAAAAGATCGGTTGAAGTTGGGCCAAAAACAGAGCAAGTGATCCACACTCGGATCCACTATTCATCCGAACCCTCGGCTGTTTCTGGGTTAGTGGATCCGAGCTCGGATCCATACGGATCCGAGGCACTGTAGCAGCTCGGATCACTGGTCAGAAAAGGCTGCTTTATACGCGTAAAACTCAATTGCACCTCCACCAACTCACATGTGATGCTAGACATGTGAGAGACATTACCAGCTGTAAGGAGAAAGTGTAAAGCTTCATTTCTTGACCACCTTTCATCATTAAATAGCCAAATTCATTGCAAAATGGAAGGAGTGGATGATAGAGTAAGAGATAGAGAGACATACGGGAGAAGCTTGGAGTCTGCAGAAATGTAGCTCTTTCATCTTCCTAGTATTAGTTTAGCTTAGTATAGAGTAGTATAGTTCATCCATTCTTGTTTATTATCTAGATTAGGATGAAGATGGAGGATGAAGAAGGCAAGGAAGAAGCTCATATGACAAGGGTTGTATTCCTTCCAAACTCTTTATCTTTTGTATTTGATTCCAAGTTTAGTTAATATACAAGTTCTGGATTTGTGTGTAATATGTGTATCTAAAGTTTAAGCCTTGGGTTTGGTTGAACTTCCTATAATTGTTAGTGTTTATTATTTGGTTATTTGATTGCTATGATTTGAGCAAGTTATTTAGCACTTTGACTCTTTAAATCATGATTAATCTGGTACCATTAGTTGTGATTATCTAAGGTGTTGGTTCTGCAATGAAAATTGAGATTTAACACTAGTTCAAGAGGTGCTAAACATAGGGAGTACACTCACGAAAGTAGAGGTGCACTTATGTGGTTTTTAGTGATTCATTTCATGTAATTTCATTGAAGAAATGAACTTGTAGCTAATTTCATAACCATGAAAATAGGTATGGATTAGTTATGAGTATAGTTGATTCACTACGAAAGTAGGTTTCACATGTTTAAGGAAATTACACCATAACTAGCCTAAATGTAGTAATTAATGATCCAAATATAGCACTTGCATGAGTAGTTAGGGATACCACAACCTAAGGAGCTTTTGTTTGTTATTTTGTATAATTTGAGTAGGTAAAAATTGTTATAATTCATTGATAGTCTAAATAATAGAGAAGCTTTAGTAGTACCGGTAATTGCAATCTTCCTTGTGGGATCGACCCTTAATACCCTATACTCGCTCACGATTCGTATACTTGCAATAAATCGCGTGTGGGGTGTTTAGGAATTTATAAATGTAAAACTTGATTAGAATGAGGTTAAATTGATATGTATACCCTGCGCACGTCACCCGGATCCGGATATAAATAGATTAATAATTTAAAAAATATATATTTATTAATATAATTTGATTAGGATGATGTATTTGAGTAATCAATATAATTGGACCCGGATCCTAATCAATATAATTTGATTAGAGTGATGTATTTGAGTAAGGTTAATTTGATTTCTTTTCTTATTTGATTTTTTTTGTATTAGTTAGAAATTAGTTTGTAAATATATGTTTTTTTTCTCATTTTTGTTAGGAATTATAAATTTTGTTAGTTTTTTTTCGGGTAGACCCGGATCCGGATCCGGAACATAGAGTAAAAGACCCGTCGAGTAAACGGGTCGGATCCGGATCCGATATAGTGTGCCGGGTCCGGGTCTGGAATAATGAATTCCGGCCTGGACCCAGCCCGTTGGCAGGCCTAAACTACCTAGAACTCATAAGAGGATAGTTTGCAAAATAAGAATTTTGAATATTTGAGCATCACATTCACATGATTGTGTTTCAGATTGAAAAAAGACCAACTAATGACTTTGTCAATCACAATGAACCCATTATACTATCAGTGAGGGACCCTCCTTTATGTTTAGAATTATTGATTTCATGTAATCAAAGATTGGACACAATTGTGCCTTTACGTTAAAAATTTATTGAATTACAAATTCCAATTCTCACCTTTAGAGGAAGCAATGCCGTGATTCTGCCTTGTCATTAGAAGTTGATATTCTTTCAATGAACGATTCCACTAATGAAACGGCGTTGGTCTGCATGCTCCGATGGCTCCACGTGAGATGTGGCTTCCACCAGTCCAGCGGCCAGGCAACGAGAAGAGATGGCGTTGCGAAGCCAGAATGGTTGCCTTAGTCCCGGAACCACTATTTTGTGAGGGAAGCACCTCATGATGACGTGATTATACACAACCTAATGAATGAAAAAGTGCAAAGAAAAAACTTTCAACTTCAGACAGAAGCTGAAATGTTGTAGGATATTCCAAATGTAGCTTGAGATGTAGGGTATTTCATGTTTCACCATGAGCCTTGCTTTATAGTGTCTTTTTTTTTTTTTTTGAGGGATGCTTTATTGGTTCACGATAACCGTGGAACTAAATGTCAATTACAACCTAATTATGTTCATCTGTCCAAGCCTGTCCACCAATAATCCGTTTAAACGTGTTCATTAATTTTGAATAGATCTAAATTGTATCTAATTAAACTCATTTAATTGGTCGATAGTGGGTTGACTCGACTCACTCATTTATATTTATTCAAAAATAATTATACATTTAAACTCAACTTTTAGTGAGTATTAATAAAATAAATTTGATTAATTTCTTACCAATCTAATAACAATAAAATACCATTATTTCTTGTCAAAAACAATAAAAAAAAGAAAATAATAAGTAGAATTTTAAATGACTCATAAATGGGTAATTGAATATATCCATATCCATTTATTAAATGGGTATAAATGAGTATACCCATTTATTTAAATGGATATAAATGAGTTAATTTAATTATATCTATGACCGAATTATGACCCATTGAATCATCCATTTTGACACCTCTAAGTTGAACCAATCAATTACGGGTAAAGCTCTTTTTCATTAGTAATAAATTCAGCCCATGCACGTACAAAATTAACCCATAGAAAATAAACAAACAAAACAATATAACAATCAATAACCTTGGCAACGGAAAAGATCAAAATTACAAAGACAGAGGAGACAAAACTTTTATTTCTTTAACTCACGGCTTTCTCAATATAACAGTAGTGCTTGGACACACGTATACACAATCAATAGAAAAGATCAAAATTACAAAGACAGAGGAGACAAAGCTTTTATTTCTTGAACTCAGGGCTTTCTCAACATATCAGTAGTGCTTGGACACACACAAAGGTATCAAAATGGGTGACTTGAGCCAGTTTGAATTGGTTAAAATGGGTAATGGATATAAGTGAGTCAACCCATTTATATCCATTTTAATTAGATGGTTATAAATAGATAAGTCAAAAAATAAATTGGGTAATCCAATTACTCATTTATAACCCATTTATTTTAACTTTTTGTAGACTCATTCATTTAAATTCATTTTTGCAAGCTAAGTTATCAATTTATACCACCATTTGCACCCATCATTAGTTTTAAATATTTATTTATAATGTTCAATAAATCTAATTACCAATTTTTTTCATCCGTAATCTATGTCGTAAAATTACATAATATTTAATAATTGAACAATAAGAATATAAAAATTTAAACTAAGTACTATAAAAGTTAACATAAAAATTTAAT
Organism: Coffea arabica; assembly: GCF_036785885.1. Taxonomy (NCBI): domain Eukaryota; kingdom Viridiplantae; phylum Streptophyta; class Magnoliopsida; order Gentianales; family Rubiaceae; genus Coffea; species Coffea arabica. Next base: position 13,587,913 of record NC_092316.1, on the reverse strand, counting down.
TCAAAAATTTTGAACCCCTAGCATTTTTTTCATGTGTAAATTTAAAATTTCATTTTGGAAAGATAGGAAAATAAGATAAAACTTGTCATAAATTGGTAATGCTAAAAAATGAGTAAGTTAACAAACTAAGAGAAAATAAAATGATAAGATAAAACCAACAAATAATAATAATAATAATAATAATGAAACAAAAGTAGTTAATATCATGATAAAATGAAGAATCTGAAAAAAAAAATGGATGGGGAAAGAGAGGAGACTTGGGGGAAGATAATTCTAAATGAATTAATTGGGTTTGATGAGTTACCCAATAATACCCATTTAATGGGTATTATTGGTAACCCATTTATACCCATATGCAAAAATTTAAGATACCCATATCCATCTATTAATAGACGAGTATGGGTAAATTTAACTAAATTAGTTTGTTTGCCACCTATAGACACACGTACGTATAGGGCTGGTGGCTCGAACTCGGGTCGAGTTAGAGGTACTAGGTAAATAAAACAAGTCGAGTTTGAGCATTGTTTTGTGCTACTTAGTTCGACAAAAGAGGCTTGGACAATTTTAGTGAACTCAAATCTAGGTGCTGCTAACGTGAGAAAAATCAGATTGCGGGAACTTAGGAGACAATTTGAGTTGGCCCAGATAAAATCCATGGAGTCAGTTAAAGGATTTATTGGTAAAATTAAAGAAATTGTCAATGATATGAAGTCCAATGGTGAGAATTTGGAAGATGTTAAAATTGTTGAAAAAGTTAGGAGATCTCTAACTGCGAAATTTCACACCAAGAAGACTGTCCTTGAAGCCACAAAGGACCTTGACTATGTAGTAGTTAAATCAAGATTATTATTAGTTGTTAACTTCTATATTGTTTGTCTTGGTTTCCTAGTCAGTATCCAATTGTATAAAAGATTCCCTTTGTGACTCGGAAGCTAAGTTTTAGGAGACTAAGTGGTCTATATATACCACTACTAGTAGCCTTGTCCGTTGTGCCATGAATTGAGAAGAATAAGATCTGATTGGTGCCTCCTCAAGCTTTGCTTGTTTTTGTCTCATGTCGTTGCCATTTTTTCTTCGGTTTTCGTTTCCGCTGTCATACTTATTTCTTTGACTGTGAGATTTGTCTTGCTTTGTTTTATCCTGTGGGTCATATTTCTACAAAGTGGTATCAGAGCCCTTCACTTTGATCCTGGGGCTTGTTTGCAAAATTGGGGCTTGGGGCTTGTTTGTGAAATTAAAATATGGATCCGCATTTTTTACCACGTTGTGGTGTATTTTATCTTTGATGGTAAAAATGATTTTGAGATTTGGAGGTCGATGATGAAGAGTTTTTTTAAAAATGTTAGAGTTTTGAATATTATCCAAAAGGGGTTCATGGAGCCTATAGAAGGCACAGAATTATCAAGGGATGCAGTTGAACAATTAGAGAGGAATAGACACTTTAAGCTATAAGGCATTATACTATCTCCATACCCAAGTCTAGTTACATGTAGCCAAAAAATTCATACATGTTAAGACAACGAAGGAAGCTTGGAAATTTTTAACAAATTCCTATGGTCATGGTGAAGAAGAAGAAAAAGAAGTTTTAGATGAGGCAAAGAAAGAAGAAATTGTAACAATTGTGGATACACATGAAAATGAAGAAATTGTGATTGAAGAAGAAATTTCACAAGTGGTTGAGAAAGAAAGTGAAATCATTGATCAAATTGAAGATGTGATTGAAGATCATGATGATAGAGAAGTTGTTGACTTTATTGAGGTTGATGAATCTTTTGAAGAGAAAAGTCAAGTGATGAAATTGGTTGAAATCAATTGTGAGGTGGACAAATTAATTGAAGATTGTGATACTGCAAAAGTTGATGCAGTTGTTAGTGCTGAAAAACTAAAAGAAAAATATGGTGATGTTGAAAACCTTATTGGTAAAAATTATGATTTTCTGATCTTTGGAGACTTTATTGGTGATATGGATGAATTGAATTGTGGAGTATCTAATAAAGAATTGGTGGATATATTTGAATTTTTTTACAAGAGCAATCAAGAGAAGAAATTGTTTGAGAAGTACAAGTTTCGTCCACCATCGCGCGTAAAGATGAAATTAGAGATCAATTACAAGTTGGAATTCCATATCATCTATACAGCAACTGAATTTTTCATGGAGATTCAAGTTAGGGATGGCATTGGAGATAACAACATCAAGAGCTTGGTTTAAGGGAGGCAATGAAGGAAATTAAACCAAGTTATTTTAGCATTTAATTTCCTAATTCCTTTTGGTATCTTATTTGTTTAGTTTCCATATTAGATTAGGAAATCTCAAGTCAATTTCCAAATAAGGTTTGGTTTACAATTATATTTATTTTAGGAAGTTTTAGAACCTATAAATACTAAGTAGCTCGAGTATTTATTTTTATTTATATAATATATTAATTATAATTATGAAATGACCAATAAAGGTTTATAATTTAGACAAATCACATGATGTCTTGTATGCTTGGTAAAATTCTTAAATGGTAAAAAAGTAATATTGTAATTGAAGGAGAGCCGTTGCTTCACTGGTCCGCCCTCTCTTCTTCCTTTCATCTTCATTGAATTGCGGCATTCACAGGTAGAACCCCGAAATTCTTCTCTGTACTTTCAGTTGCCATGTAGTTTAACTAGAATTAGTTAAATTTTCGTGAATGAGTAACAATATAGTAAACCCTAATTTTTTTTTTCAGGGAAAAAATTGTAATTGAAGGAGAGCCGTTGAAGTAGAAGCGAAGAGAATGCAAAATACCAGAAGTGCTACATCACATGGTCAAGCAATTGCAACCAGTAAGCATCACCATTAAATATTAACTTTAATTTTTTAATATTTTTAATTTATTGTAGTAGTATCTCCTGGTTGTTCATGAATCTCTCTTGAACATGTAGAACCCCATTTCTAAATCAGTTTTTTTTTTTTTTTTTTGGAGTGCTTATTAGTGCAGTTTGCTAAAGCTTTTCATCCATATCAAGTTTGGTTAACATTTTGTGAATAATAGTTGTGCTTGGCCATTTATCCAATGTTATAATTGTTAGACCAGTAACATGATCTACATTTGGACTTTAAACAAGCTATATTTGATGATGGTTCGAAGATAAGATATATTATATCTTAAAGCACGGGAGAATAGATGTTCATACACTGGCTTTTTATTTTGTTTGGTTAGCGGACCTTTATGCGGTCTTTTGTTTCTTTATTCTTTTTTTGCTTTCGTTTGTAATCCCTGGCAGCTTGCTATTTGCCCCCTTGATGAGTGCAGCATGAAATCAAGTATACCTTTAAGTTGTGGGAGCACTTGTGTGAAGCTTAATACTTTTATTGTTAGTCCTAGACATCTTGAGTTTTGGGTTTTTAGGTGTATAACCATGAATGCATTAGGAGAATTTTGGGCTTTACAGTTTGAACTAATCTAATTATTTATACCATTGGAAGTGAAAGTTTAATTATTTTTAATTTTGTAATTTTTCATTTCCCAAAGTGTATGGGATGTATGTCTAGAATCTGGATGCGTAATAATTAATTTTAATTTGATTTTAGATGTCAAAATTAACAGATATGGCATACACTACTTAAGTACTTAGCATTTACATTATTAAAATAGAAAAGATTAATGCATAATTGTATACCTATTTGTACCAGATTAAGCAGATTAATGAGCTCAATAAACTTCAAATTCTGAAATCTGTTTTCAGAAATTACTAATTTCTAATTCTACAAGCCCCCTCGTTGGGATGTTGAAAATGGATGCCTCTTATCTCCGCATCACTTTCTAACTCCTCAATTACCCTTTCCTTGTTCTTAATAATTCACCACGCTGAAGCCCAATGATACTTGAGTCCCAGGCACCCCTTTACAAACCAAATGAACTAGTGCAGTTGGCCACCAGAGTAGGGAACTAAGCCCTTCCCCAGGCACAAGTCAGGGGTTGAACCCCCTTTGACAGCATTTCTTCTCTAGTACTTTTTGGAGTATGGCCAAAGGTTATTTAACTTCCTTTGAAGTTATCAATAAATTAGATAGGTTCATCGCCCTTCCTTTTCCCCCAGTATAGGACCATTTGTAATAATGTTATAGTGATGGACTTACTGTAAAAAAAATGGTATCCTTTTGTAATGCGTTAATGTCATTACTATGTGAATAAGTAAAGATTTCCTAGAGCCACCCTTATAGCATTATAGTTATTATTTAATCTCTCTAGCTGATAGGACCAAATTTCAGTACACCAATCTACTTCAAAGTATTTATAACTGATGTTTAGTACAATTTCGGCTAACGTTCCTGTTTCCTTAATTGATTATGGTAAAATTACTGCTATAAATTCATGGAGCAAAGGGCCGAGGAGGGATCCCATTTTCTCCATTTTTGCACAATTTTCTTTCTTCGACTTGATTGCCCTGCTATGCTATCCATTGAGATTCAGGGCCACTAAATGGGGTTGTGTTGCAAATTATCAGTCATTTCCTAGGAACAACTAGCAAACCAAAGAAAGAAAGAAGGAAAGCATTTGTGGTTTAATGATTAAAATACTGTTAGTGTAACACGAGAGAGTCTAGATTTATGAAATATCATCCATATTCAGTTTGGAATCTTTTTGCTTTTTTCTAATTATAAAATGAGGTATAAATCTAGACTTGATCGTGTAAAGAATTTTTTAAAACTACAATATTTGCATACTTATAATCAATTTTCTCAACAATTTATCGAGCCATGTGATTGTAGGTAGAAAGAAGATTTAATTAGGCAATTCAATGAACATAACATACAATACATAATTTTCTTCTTTTTCCACAAAATTCAGGGTCTTCCCACTTAAATTAATTACATGCATGATGATTTTGAGCAGAAAAAGAATATTAGTATTCCAATTTATTTTATCCAAATGATTAAAAAAATAATTATTCTATCGTAAAAATCATATCTTTTAATTTGAACATCCCAAGAACCTTGGGGTCTTTCCTTATAAACCATGTAGAAGGTGGTTTCGTTAACTCGACTACTTTAATGGTTAATTTGATTAGTTGGACTGAAATAGGAGGCAAAGTTAGAAGAAATAAACATTAGACGGTAAACTACAACTTTAGCCAAACTCCAAAGTGAGTTTCTATAATTAACCCTTCTTTTAAAAATGTTCTTTTCACTCCAAGTCTCCAATAGTTCACAAAAACTAATTAATTTTTTCTTTTTATGCAAAATTGTGCTTTTTTTTTTCTCAAGAAGTATATACATTCCGTTCAAGGCAATACATGTTACAGAATCGAATAACTAGTAATCATGAAAGAACTAAAAGGGAGTGTCTGTTATGGCCTGGAATCAGTCCAAATTGTCATGCACAATTGACTGGGATGACTCAGCAAAGGAGTAGCACCAGAAATGTGATAGCATGAAGAGTCACGAGGATAGCAACTGATATAACAGAATGAAGAGTAGTTATTTGGCGGGAAAAGTAGTTAGTACTAGCAGGCTGTGTCTTGAGCTCAAAGCTAAGAATTGTACAAGTAATTCATCTGCATTGAAGGCAGGACGTGTAATACGTTGTTCCAGATTTCTTTCCTAATCAATTCAAACCTTTCTTTTCCCTCTCTTTTCCCTCTCCCTTAATTCAGATCTCATTCTCAATTCTTCCTCTCTCTTTCCCTTCCCTATCTCAGATATCTTCAATTCAATTAGTTCGAATTATTACAGTGGTATCAGAGCTTGCGATCCTTGGATTGCAAGCTTCGAACTGCTGAAGATTATGGCAGAAGGCACTAGAATGAAGAGCTTCGAAGAGCAACTCAGGAAACAAGAGGCCAGGATCCAAGCAGTCATTGATTCCTTGGTTGCTGACAAACAGGCTATGGAAGAACGGTTGGAAGGTAATCAAAGAGAGATGCGAGCTCTAATGGAAACCAATAGCACAGAGCTGAAAAGCTTCATGAGTACTCAACTCAGTTCCATTTTGAGAAGTCTGCAAGGTGATAGAGGCATTTTGGGGAATCCTACAAGCTCAGCAGAGAAAACTCCTAATAATCGAAGTGTTGGAGCACAAGGTGTTCGACAAGGTGAATTTGGTCATTCATCCAGAGGAGATGGTCAGCATTGGCCAATGGGGGTTCCCAGGTTAGATTTTCCCAGATTTGATGGCCATAGTCCCAAGGAGTGGATCAGGAAGTGTGAAAAGTTCTTCCAACTGTTTCGCACTCCTGAAGAACAGCAGATTGACTTGGTGGAACTGCACTTAGAAGGCAAGGCAGATCTCTGGTATCAGAATTTCAAAAAGGATCGCGGAATAGTTCATTGGAAGGATTTCAGTTTGGAAGTATGTAGGAGGTTCAGCACTGTAGGGGAAGCAGATGCGGTGGAGGAGTTCAGCAAACTCAGCCAATCATCCACTGTATTGGCTTATCAGGAAAAATTTGAAGAATTGAGGTCCATTGTAATGATTCAGGTGCCAGAACTGACTGAATCTTACTACATTTCTAGTTTCTTAAGTGGATTGAGGGGGGAAATTAAGTCTGCTGTGAAGATGCATAGGCCAGACACTCTACAAGCTGCCTTTGAGATGGCCAGATGGCAGGAGCATCATTTGGAGCTTGTTCACAAGTTTGACAGGTCGTCAACCTGTGCAATAATAATAATAATATAGAACCTAGATACCACTAAGAGCTGTCAATAATTAATCCTAGGTAGTGGAGCAGGGACTCTAGGGGTGCAATGGGTTACTTGATTCACCCTGTTCCCGAAGAGTTTGCTGAACCCGATATACCAGAATTAATTAGTTGGCAAAAATAGTAGGCAGTGGCAAGTAAAGTCGTCTCCTCAGGGACTGGGGATATCTGTCTCTTTTTAAAGTCCAATTGATAAGGGGGGATTTCACCGGAATGGAACTAAAAATAATTAAACAATTTAATTAAAAATAAATAAATCACTAGCACAAGTAAAGCAGGAATTAAATCAAGAATAAATAAGTTCTAGCCAAGGATACAACTACTCAGGCACAGTCCATTTATCCGATCATTGATGCAGGAGAGGTTCACTTAATTTATTAATAGGTTAGTTATAGTCTGACGACCAATTTTTCCTTAAATTATTGATAACCAAGGTACGACCATTGATCACCCCTAACCAGAAAATACTCCTAGGTACGACCGTAGGAATTAATTTCCCAATTGCATTAATATTAGAAAAACCTAGCCCTAACCAATAACACGCTACGAGGGTTATTTAAATTAGATTGCACGTTCCCCTAATGTGTAAACACACCAGTTGCCACTAATATTAATCAATCAAACAATTACGGATTTAATTGACTAAATTGGCACGAGACTAATAAATCACATTGAACATCGGGCCCTTGACATCCAATTAATAAAATAATCCCATGAAAATACAAGCAGGCAACGTGCAATTATTAATAAATTAAGGAACGCGTGAAAACTAATTAGATCTCACAGGTTTTCGGGACTGCGCCGTCGAGTTGATCCTTGACTAGATGGAAGATTTAGCCACGCCGCATAATTAAATCACCACACGAATTAATGGATTGCAAAGGCATAGCGTTTTCTATTAAGAAGCAAGGAATAAAAGGTGTTTTTCCCGTTGGGGAATTTTGTCGAACACCTGGCGTGCCAGAGGCCAGTCAAAAGAAGGAAAAAGTAAAGCTACACTAAAAGACTAAAACCAGAGATATTCCTCTGCTACTCTCCGTTCCCTATTTAAGCCACAAAAGAAAGATAACTCAAGGCTCTCTACGTGGTCCCCACACATGTGGGCAAAGCCTTCAAAGTACTTCTTGCCCCAAGTCTCCTTCCGTAGCTTTCTTTTTAGAGTCCAAATGACTAGATGCCTTCCACTAGCTTGTGGTCCCCACAAATTCAAGGACCCAAGCATTGAAGCCCTTAGAAGTCTCCATATTTTCCATAAAGTCCCTCCTTTTGGTAGTTTTCTGCTTTATTCCTGAAATTACGTCCACATACCAAATATGAGTAAATATCAGCAATTAACACAATATTTGTCAGGGATAAAAGGGAAAATTAATAATAAAATTACTAACAAATTGTACCCTATCAATTCCCCCCACACCTGAATCATGCTTGCCCTCAAGCATGAGGAAAATTTAACTCAACAATGGCTAGCTTTCACTTTATCATAGCCAGCTGTGCCTATACCCAAAATCAAGGTCTAGTGACTAAGTGTCAAGACATATCTCTCACGGTTAGCTTTTAAGTCCATAGACCTGTCCAATTCATGGCTAACTCGCTTAGGAAATCCAAATAATAACTAGCAACAATTAGTAATTAAGTCAACTGGCAACCAAAATCTCAACAATACGAACCAAGGATCGGCAGGCTAATATGATCATAAACTCACATATTCTCCACATCTGATTTTCTTTTTTTCTTTTCTTTTCTGTTTTGTTTCTCCCTCTTTTTTTTTTTCTTCTCTTTTTTTCCATTTTTTTTTTCATTTGTTTCCGATGCTTAGCCCCGAGCTATTCAAATCTTTTGACGTGAACTCTGACATTTTTAGATGAAAGAGCCCAGTTACTCGACCTTTCGTAGCTCCCGGTCTATTTACTCATAGATATCGTCACTTTTTGACGCGAGAGCCGACACTTGTGGTGAAGACTCCCGGTTACTAGGTGGCGACACTAGCGGAGTATAGCCATACATTATTCACCAGAAAACACCAAGATACCAAATAATTACAGATCATAGCCTGCGTCATGTCCCAAATATGGAGAACTAAGGTAAACAGGAGACCAAACTACACAACAGTGCCAGCAAAATATTTGTACTGCCTAAACAAGTTAGCCATAAATTGCACCACGTCGTTAAACTCAAAGTATTCACCAAGAAGGCATGCTTTTACTTGCCACTGTAACTCAACTCATAGTACAAACCACAACTAACAAGAAAAAATGCGCTGCCAAAAATATTCACCAAGATAGAAGCAAGGGAAAGACACTCAAAAGAGATAAAGGAGCAACACCTAAACAAAAAAAAAAAATAATAATAATAATAATAAAGAAACGAGAACTAGCACCCAAACTGACCCCCCCACACCTAAATGACGCATTGCCCTCAATGTGAAAAGATAATAGCAGAAAAAGGGGAGGGGCAACGGTACTTCCCTGAAGGCGTCAAGACAAGGGTGGGTTAGGCGGAAACTGAGGAGGGAACCCGGCTTGCTGCATAAAAGCCGCTAGATTCTGCGCCATATTGTGAATGTTAACGTCCATGTGTTTCTGCCGAATCTCAAGCCGCTCGACTGTGTTGCGGAGCTGGTTCCATTCCTCATCCGTATGGGCGGAATGGAGGGGAACGGAGGAAGATGGACCGGGATCACCGCCTGCCGTGGAGGCACTGGCAAAGGATGAACGAGGGGGAGGGTGTAGCGGTCCCGGGGGAACAACCTCCCAACCATTGTCGCCCTCCCGAACTAAGCCCATTTTCTCTAAGCTTGGAATATCCAAAGGCTCCATTTGACAGGCTATATGCAAGTTATGGTTAGAAATATCAAGGACATGCAAATTAATAGCCAAGTGAGTAATGTAAGACCCAAGAATCAAGGGCCGCTTCTTTTTAGGCAAAATGGACTTGAACTGAGACGCGAGCCAACACCCAAGATTAACCTTAATATTGTTTTGCATGCACCATATAAAGAAAAATTCGGGCTTAGACAGAATGCCCGAACTATCTCGCCTACCAGAGAAACTGTAAGCCAAAAAACGGTGGATATAGCGAGAGGCCGGGTCCTTCAGATAGGACCCCTTGGATAGACGAGGGTCATAGTTATCCCTGTCTACAGACATATCATCCCAAAGAAAGCGATAGCGGGAGAAAAACGGCTGGACATAGTCACACGCACTCTCGGCATACTCCCTAGACTCAGCATAAGCAGGATCAATGAAACCAAAGGCCAGATTGAAGTCGGTTATGGAATGGTGGAATTCCTGGCCCATTAAACGGAAGCGGATGACATCAGGGGTAGAAACTGTGTAATTAGTGGGAAGGTCAAACTCAAACGTGGCATAAAACTCCCTAACCAACTCGACAAAAGCCGGGAGGTCAGTGATACGAGAATAGGGGCGCCACCCGATGGCTTCAATCAAATCGTGAAAGGGGACGCTAATATTTAGAAGGCCCAAGGTGGCGGGGTCCCGATAACGACAAGGAATAATCCGTCGTTCACAAGCCGCTTCATAGCGTCGCTTGTCGGCTGCCCTGGTGAAAACCAAATGACCCCCAAAATGTGCAGGGTCAGAGATATGGACGCCTCTTTGTCGCCCAAGACGAGCCCGCCTCCCAGAGGAGGAAGGGTCGTGCGAGGGGTCAGAGGCGGGAATGGAATGCTGAGGTGGAGGGGGCTTAGGAGTCCTAGGGGTCCTAGTCTTAGAAGAAGATCGAGGCTTCACCATGGTGGTCAACAGGCAAACCCAAACAACCAAGTAGCAAATATAAGCGTCACGGGCGCCCCCAATAAACAAGTATAAGCGTCACGGGCGCCCCCCAATAAGCAAGTATAAGCGTCACGGGCGCCCCCAATAAGCAAATAATCGCAGCAATTCACCCACAATTGGACACAAATTTCAGCAAATGAGACCCAATCCCCCAGAAATGAAACCTGAACGTAAGCCAGTATCTCCAAAAACAGCAACAATGATAGGCTAAAGTGCTCAACCAGTACCACTGGTGAGTCACAGGGAAAAATTAAAGCAAATGGGCTAGCTGTTCAACAAATAGTAGAAAATACCCCCACTTGGCAGCAATTAAACTCAAACTTGTCCAAACAGTTCCCCCAAGAAATAATTAAGCAAATAAACAGAGCAGAAACCCCCCCCCCTCAAAAACTAAATAAACAGTCAAATCGAGTAAAGATTCTCCCCAAATACCATCGATTGAGAACAAAATTTACCAAATAATCAACAACCAACCACAGATATACCACAGCACCCAAATAAGCCCAAAAGTTTTGTTCTCAACTAGCAAATCAAAAATCTGGCATCAGCTAATGAAAAACTAGTGCTCTGGCCTCAGCTACTCAGTGATTAAAAAAATAGGAAAAAGAAAAATAGAGGACGAATTCACCAGAAGTAGCGCCTGGTCTACCCGCGCGAGGAGGAAGCTGCTGGAGGACTGGCGGTGGACTGGAGGGTTGAGCAGCCGTGCGACTGTGGCGGCGAAGTGGAACTGGGCAGAGAGAAACCGTGCGCAGCGAGGTGGGCCTGCAGGAGCTGGAGCTTGGAGGGGGTGGAAAGGCGCGGCGAGCCACTAGCTCGCGGCTGCGTGGAAGGGTAGGCGGTGGAGGTTGGAGTTGCGCGCGGCTGGTGTAGGCGGAGGAGGGTCGCCCGAGGTGGGCGGCGGCGTCGACGGCAGCCTGCGTGGGTGAAGCTGCTGCGGTGGTGGTGGAAACTCGTGGGCTCTGGCCGAAGCTGGGGCGCGGTGGAGGTCGGCGGCGGCTGGAGGGTGGCTGTGGTCGTGGCGCTCGGGCTTAGGGAGCCGCGACCGAGAGTAGCCGCGCGCAGCGAGCGTGGGCAGCTTGGCCTTGGCTCACGGCGGCGTGCGGCTCTGGTGATTTGGGTGAAAGGGGTGGCGGCCGAAAGGAGAAAAGAAGGAAAAGGGAAAGAGGGGCAGCGGGGAAGAAAGAAAGAAAGAAGAAAGAAAAAGGAAAGAAAGAAAAGAAGAGAAGGAAAGAAGAAAAAGAGTTTTTTTTTTTTTTTTTTTTTAAATATAAATTTCTCAAAACCCTGTTTCTTCATTATTCCGAATTTATATTTCAAAATTCTGAATTTTGAAAAGAAAATAAAAGCCTAAGGTTTTAAAAGAAAATTTCTTTGAAACTGTTTAAATGTTTAATTTTTTTTTTTTTTTTTTTTGAAAGGAATAATAATAATAATAACTAATTTTTTTTTTTTTTTTTTAAATCCATGTTTTGGGTCGTCAATCACCGCGTGGGCATGCCAAGATTACTCTTCGTCCTCTGATCTCAGTAGACACCAACACCGCGTGGGCACGCCAAGATTGCTCTTCGTCCTCTGATCTCAGGATACACCAACACCGCGTGGGCACGCCACGATTGGTATTCGTCCTCTGATCTCAGGATACACCAACACCGCGTGGGCACGCCAAGATTGGTCTTCCTGATTTCAGTGAAGGAAATATTAATACTGCTACTACCCAACGAGGAAACGACAAAATGAAAGAAATGAACAACTAAAAACAATAAAATCAATATTCAGGTTGCCTCCCGAAAAAGCGCCTTTCTTTAGTGTCTTTGGCTAGACATAGCCCATAATTTGCTTAAACCAAGCAAATTGGGTCCTCCAAATGCATCATCTCTACCCGCTCAACTGGAACCTCATCATAATACGGCTTGAGACGATGACCATTCACCACAAATTTCTTCTCCGTCTTCAGACTCTGGATCTCCACTGCACCATAATCAAAGACATTAGTTACAACAAAGGGACCAATCCAACGAGAACGTAACTTACCTGGAAATAACTTCAACTTCGAGTGATACAGTAGAACTTTTTGTCCACATTCAAACGTCTTCCTAGAGACCTGCTGGTCATGAAAAATCTTGTTTTTCTCCTTATACATCACAGCATTCTCGTAGGCTTCATTGCGAATCTCCTCCAATTCTTGTAACTGTAGCTTCCTTTGAATTCCGCCCTCTTCGATATCCATGTTGCATTGCTTGACCGCCCAAAATGCTCTATGCTCGAATTCGACAGGAAGGTGGCATGGCTTCCCAAATACCAAACGGTAAGGGGACATGCCGATCGGTGTCTTGTACGCCGTTCTATATGCCCACAAGGCATCTTCAAGTCTCACACTCCAGTCCTTCCTGTCAGGTCGAACCATTTTTTCCAAAATCGACTTGATCTCCCGATTCGATGCTTCCGCCTGACCGTTTGTCTGCGGATGGTAAGACGTGGAGACTTTGTGCAAGACACCGTACCTCCTAAAAAGTGCAGCAATCGTCTTGTTGCAGAAATGGGTACCCCGATCACTTACAATTGCTCGTGGCATCCCAAAACGGACAAAGATATTAGATTTAATGAATTCTGCAACCACCTTAGAATCATTAGTGCGGGTGGCTTTTGCTTCCACCCACTTTGAGACATAATCTACGGCAAGCAATATATACAAAAAACCGAAAGATGAAGGAAAAGGGCCCATAAAATCAATACCCCAAACATCAAAAATCTCAACAAAAATCATTGGGGTCTGGGTCATTTGATCCCTTCGAGAAATACTACCTACTCGTTGACACTTATCACATGACTTACAAAATAAATAGGTATCCTTAAAGAGGGTTGGCCAATAAAATCCACTCTCTAGAACCTTACGAGCAGTTCTCTTTGGTCCAAAGTGACCTCCACATGCAAAAGAGTGACAATAAGCTAAAATAGACTGGAATTCATTTTCACTCACACATCTGCGAATGATTTGGTCGGCACCACGTTTCCAGAGGTAAGGATCATCCCAGATGTAAGATTTTGCGTCACTCCTTAACTTATCCCTTTTTGCCTTAGGCCATCCTGCAGGAAACTTGTCAGTAACTAGAAAATTAACAATATCTGCATACCAGGGCAAAGTTAAATTAGCAGAAAATAAGTGCTCGTCAGGGAAGCTTTCTCTCAACGGGATATCGTCCTTGGTGACTTGTACCCGACTCAAGTGATCTGCTACCAAATTCTCTGCCCCTTTCTTATCTCTGATCTCCAAGTCAAACTCCTGTAGCAACAATATCCACCTTATCAGTCGCGGTTTTGCCTCTTTCTTGGTCAACAGATACCGCAGGGCTGCATGATCAGAGAAAATAATAACTTTAGCACCAAGTAAATAGGAACGAAATTTTTCTAAAGCAAAAACTACAGCTAGGAGCTCTTTCTCGGTGGTCGAATAGTTCAATTGGGCTCCGTTCAAGGCTCGAGATGCGTAGTATATAGCGTGGGCTGCCTTTCCCACTCTTTGACCTAGTACCGCACCCACTGCGTAATCACTGGCGTCACACATGATTTCAAATGGGAGATTCCAGTCAGGGGGTTGGATGACAGGTGGAGAAGTGAGTAATTTTTTCAACTTCTCGAACGCTTCTTCGCATTTCTCGTCGAATTCAAAACTGACATCCTTTTGTAAAAGCCTGAAAAGTGGTGCCCCGATCTTTGAGAAATCCTTGATAAATCTGCGATAGAAACCTGCATGTCCTAGAAAAGAACGAACTTCCCGTACAGTTACGGGGTAAGGTAAAGCAGATATCACATCTATTTTAGCTTTATCAACTTCAATTCCTCTAGATGACACTACATGTCCTAGAACTATCCCGTGCTCAACCATGAAGTGACATTTTTCCCAATTCAGCACCAGGTTAGTCTCAATGCATCTTTTTAAAATCAATGTCAGGTTATCTAAGCAATCGTCAAAGCTATCACCATAGACACTGAAGTCATCCATGAATACCTCAATTATCCTCTCTACATATTCAGAAAAAATGCTAATCATGCACCTCTGGAATGTTGCAGGGGCATTACACAATCCAAAAGGCATTCTTCGATAGGCAAAAGTGCCAAAGGGGCAAGTGAAAGTTGTTTTCTCTTGATCCTCTGGCGCAATTGCTATCTGAAAATAACCAGAAAAACCATCTAAAAAACAATAATAGGCACGACAGGCTAACCTTTCAACCATTTGATCAATGAATGGAAGGGGAAAATGATCCTTCTTGGTCACTGCGTTCAATTTACGGTAATCGATGCACTGGCGCCAACCCGTAGGCTTTCGAATTGGAACAAGGTCCCCTTCATGATTTTCTTCCGCAGTTACCCCTGCTTTCTTTGGCACCACTTGGACCGGACTTACCCATGGGCTGTCTGAGATAGAGAAAATAATTCCTACGTCCAGAAGCTTGATTACCTCTTTTTTGACCACTTCCATCATGATGGGGTTCAATCTCCTTTGTGGTTGCCTTATCGGCCTAGCATCCTCTTCCAGGCGAATTCGATGCATGCACACAGACGGGCTTATACCCTTGATGTCTGCAATTGTCCACCCTATAGCTTCCTTATGCTCCCTTAAAACCCGCAGCAGTTTGTCCTCCTCCGTGGGTGATAATTTGGATGAGATTATCACTGGTAACGTCTCTTTTTCACCTAGAAAGGCATACTTTAAATGCTCGGGAAGGGGTTTCAACTCCACTTCAGGTGCCTGCACGATAGAAGGTAACAGCTTTAGGTGTGGTTCAGGCACAAATATAGGAGCAACATCATACCTTAGAGGACTTTGGCCTAGTGAATGCAAGGCTCCAACCATTCTTTGCAAATTGATGTCTAACTCCATTTCGCAGGCCACTTCCAGATCCAAATGTTTGGTGATTGCTACCTCCAATTCATCCCTGCCATTAATCTCAAATACTTCTTGCACCAAAGGGTCAATTATACTCACAGCAAAAACAGCATTAGAATGACACGGATATTTCATGGCCTCAAATATACTAAAATGAACTATTTCTCCATCAAATTCCATCGTTAGGGTGCCCTTACTAACATCAATTTTTGTACGAGCCGTGCTCAAGAAGGGTCTCCCCAACAAAATTGGTGATGGATTTGGAGAACGTTCATCACCCATATCAAGAATATAAAAATCAGCAGGGAACACTAAATTGTTCACTTGTACTAACACATCTTCTATCACCCCATCAGGATAAGCATTAGTCCTATCAGCCAATTGAATTATAATGCCAGTTTCCTTTAAAGGGCCCAAATTCAGAGAAGTATATATAGCCCTGGGCATCACATTTATAGAGGCTCCTAAATCTAACATGGCATTCCTAATGCTAGTGTTCCCTATTTTGCACGGAATAGTGAACATACCTGGGTCTCCGCACTTGGGTGGAAGTTTTCTTTGAAGCACTGCAGATACGTTCTCTCCCACAATTATCCTTTCATCTCCCCTCAGTTTCTTCCTATTGATGCATAGGTCCTTCAAAAATTTGGCATACCGGGGTACTTGCTTAATTGCGTCAAGTAAGGGGATATTTATCTCCACCTTCCTAAACATCTCCAATATTTCCTTTTCCTTGTCTTGCTTTTTCGGCCTTTCCAACCTGCTAGGAAAAGGTGGTGGGTTAGGCTTAATCGGAACCACAGGGTTACGTATTACCTCTTCATTTGTGCCAGGAGTTCCTTCTTCCTCAAGCTCCTTCTCAATACGGTCCTCATTCTTGTCCTTCGGAGCCACTGGGGCTGGACCTTCAACCTCTTTCCCACTCCTGAGGGTCATTGCACTTACATTCTTGGGATTCACCTCAGGTTGGGATGGGAGTTTTCCCTTCCCCTGGGAGTCTAGTCGGTTGACAATGGAGGCTAATTGACTCATCTGATTTTCCAAGTTTTGCATACGTGCTTTCATCTCTTGATTGTTGGCCTCAGTGTCCTGTTGAAATTTCATAGTATTAGAGGCTATGGTTTTAACCATGTCTTCTAGGGACATACCTGAGGTAGAGGAGGGTTGATTCCTTGTTTGATATTGTTGCTGGAAGCCCTGCTGTCTATTGGGGATGAAATTTTGTTGCTTATTTCCCCCATAGCTTAGATTTGGATGATCCCTCCAACCCGGATTGTATGAGTTGGAATAGGGGTCATACTGTCTACGTGGCATGGGCATGTTACCAGCCATATTTGCTTGCTCAATTCCCTCTTCATGTAACTGTGGGCACGAGTCAGTGGTATGACCAATATTCGTGCAAATCCCACACACTTTGGCCTGCTGTGCATTTCCTACAGCTATCTGTCGAACAAATGAGGTTAATTCAGATAACTGCTGTTCGATGGAAGATGAACTTACCTCGTTGACCTTTCTCGTAGGAACATCTGCTCTCGTACCAAACTGCTGGCAATTCTCTGCCATTCGCTCAATTAAGTCCCATGCCTCCTGGGTAGTCTTATTTACCAGTGCACCACCACTTGCTGCATCAATGATATTCCTATCGTTCATCAGTAGCCCCTCGTAGAAATACTGAATCAGCAGTTGATCACTTATTTGGTGATGTGGGCATCGGGTACGCAGCCTGGTGAATCTCTCCCAATATTCATACAAGGATTCCCCGTGAAATTGCTTGATTCCACATATTTCCTTTCGCAAGCTAGCAGCTCTGGATGCAGGGAAATATTTTTCAAAAAATTTTTTCTGCATCTCTGGCCACGTGGTGATAATGCCTGCAGGTAGACAGTATAACCAGTCCTTTGCCGAATCCTTGAGAGAGAAAGGGAAGGCCCTTAATTTAATTTGTTCATCAGTTACTCCCGAAGGTTTCATACTCGAACACACCACATCAAATTCCTGCATGTGTTTGTGGGGTTCCTCTCCTGGCAGACCATGAAAAACAGGCAACAAATGTATTAAACCAGGTTTTAATTCAAAAGCTGCATTCTCACTAAGGCGAGGAAAAGTTATGCAAAGAGGTTGTTGGGTCAAGTTTGGAGCAGCCAACTCCCTTAATGTTTGTGTGTTTGCCATGTCGACGCTCTCTTGGCAAAAATCACTTGAAGTGTCACCAAACGAATCTGCTGGTTCAACTTCGGGCTCAGGTCTCTGAGATGTAGCCCTGGAGTGCTCCTCTCTGAGCTGTCTGGTTTCTTTCCTTGTTCTACGCGCGGTTTTCTCTACTTCAGGGTCAAAAATCAATTCACCTGCACGAGAAGACCTAGGCATACACTAGAAAAATACCAGAAAATTAGAGCAAAAATGAAATTTAAAAAGAAACAAATAATAACGCCAGTCCCCGGCAACGGCGCCAAAAATTGACAGGTCGTCAACCTGTGCAATAATAATAATAATATAGAACCTAGATACCACTAAGAGCTGTCAATAATTAATCCTAGGTACTGGAGCAGGGACTCTAGGGGTGCAATGGGTTACTTGATTCACCCTATTCCCGAAGAGTTTGCTGAACCCGATATACCAGAATTAATTAGTTGGCAAAAATAGTAGGCAGTGGCAAGTAAAGTCGTCTCCTCAGGGACTGGGGATATCTGTCTCTTTTTAAAGTCCAATTGATAAGGGGGGATTTCACCGGAATGGAACTAAAAATAATTAAACAATTTAATAAAAAATAAATAAATCACTAGCACAAGTAAAGCAGGAATTAAATCAAGAATAAATAAGTTCTAGCCAAGGATACAACTACTCAGGCACAGTCCATTTATCCGATCATTGATGCAGGAGAGGTTCACTTAATTTATTAATAGGTTAGTTATAGTCTGACGACCAATTTTTCCTTAAATTATTGATAACCAAGGTACGACCATTGATCACCCCTAACCAGAAAATACTCCTAGGTACGACCGTAGGAATTATTTTCCCAATTGCATTAATATTAGAAAAACCTAGCCCTAACCAATAACACGCTACGAGGGTTATTTAAATTAGATTGCACGTTCCCCTAATGTGTAAACACACCAGTTGCCACTAATATTAATCAATCAAACAATTACGGATTTAATTGACTAAATTGGCACGAGACTAATAAATCACATTGAACATCGGGCCCTTGACATCCAATTAATAAAATAATCCCATGAAAATACAAGCAGGCAACGTGCAATTATTAATAAATTAAGGAACGCGTGAAAACTAATTAGATCTCACAGGTTTTCGGGACTGCGCCGTCGAGTTGATCCTTGACTAGATGGAAGATTTAGCCACGCCGCATAATTAAATCACCACACGAATTAATGGATTGCAAAGGCATAGCGTTTTCTATTAAGAAGCAAGGAATAAAAGGTGTTTTTCCCGTTGGGGAATTTTGTCGAACACCTGGCGTGCCAGAGGCCAGTCAAAAGAAGGAAAAAGTAAAGCTACACTAAAAGACTAAAACCAGAGATATTCCTCTGCTACTCTCCGTTCCCTATTTAAGCCACAAAAGAAAGATAACTCAAGGCTCTCTACGTGGTCCCCACACATGTGGGCAAAGCCTTCAAAGTACTTCTTGCCCCAAGTCTCCTTCCGTAGCTTTCTTTTTAGAGTCCAAATGACTAGATGCCTTCCACTAGCTTGTGGTCCCCACAAATTCAAGGACCCAAGCATTGAAGCCCTTAGAAGTCTCCATATTTTCCATAAAGTCCCTCCTTTTGGTAGTTTTCTGCTTTATTCCTGAAATTACGTCCACATACCAAATATGAGTAAATATCAGCAATTAACACAATATTTGTCAGGGATAAAAGGGAAAATTAATAATAAAATTACTAACAAATTGTACCCTATCAAGGAAGTACCAATTGTTTTATCAGGAGATCAGTGGCTCAGTTGTACCCAGAAACTGTGCAGAATCATAGGCCTTTTAAGGTCAAGATTGCTGATGGCAAAGAGCTGCACTGCGACCAATGGATTCCAGGAATGCAGTGGGACATGCAGGGCCACACATTTACACAGGATGTATTTGTCATGGACCTGGAACCTTATGATATGATCCTTGGGGTGGATTGGATGAAATCCTACAGCCCCATTACCTTTGATTTCAAGAGACTAAACCTGTCTTTTGAGAAGGGAGGAGAGCACGTGGTGTTAAAAGGAGATTCCAACAATACAAACGTTAGAATGCAGCAAGGTTCAACAGCTCACAAATTTGTCAGACATAAGATCAGGAAGGCTCTGCAGCAATCTTGTATGGTGAAGGTTCACAACTCACAGGTAATTTCTGAACCAGATTCTCTTACTCAGTTGTTGGCCAAATATGATGATATCTTTGCTGAACCTAAAACTCTTCCCCCAAACAGATGCCATGATCACCAAATTCCCCTTAAACCAGATGCCAAACCTTTCAAAATTCCCCCATATAGGAACCCCCATGTACAGAAAAATGAAATTGACAATCAAGTGAAGGACATGCTAACCTCTGGTCTTATACAAATTAGCCACAGCCCCTTTGCATCACCTGCTCTCTTAGTTAAAAAGAAAGATGGGAGTTGGAGGCTTTGTATTGATTATAGACAACTGAACAATCTTACCATCAAAGATAAATTTCCAATCCCTATTATAGATGACTTACTGGATGAGTTACATGGAGCCAGGGTCTTCTCTAAAATTGATCTGCGATCAGGCTATCACCAAATCAGAATGAGACCTGAGGACATCCATAAAACTGCTTTTAGAACTCATTCTGGACTTTATGAATTTCTTGTAATGCCATTTGGCCTGACAAATGCCCCCGCCACCTTTCAAGCACTAATGAACTCAGTTTTTGAACCTTACATCAGAAAATTTGTCCTTGTGTTCTTTGATGACATTCTGATCTATAGTCCAGATTATAAAACCCACTTACACCACTTATCCTTAGTATTAGGGACCTTGAGAAAGCACTCCTTGTTTGCAAAGATGTCTAAATGTTTTTTTGGTCAAAACCAAGTGGAGTATCTGGGACATGTTATCACTAGTGAAGGTGTGAATACTGACCCATCCAAGGTGGAGGCTATGCTGTCCTGGCCAACTCCTACTTGTTTAAAGGCCCTCAGAGGATTTTTGGGCCTAACTGGGTATTACAGGAGGTTTGTTAAGGGGTATGGAGAAATTGCTAAGCCCCTCACTGAGTTACTGAAGAAGGATCAATTTGCTTGGAGTGCTGTTGCAGAATCTGCATTTCAACGGTTGAAGCTGGTCATGAGTAAATCTCCAGTATTAGCATTACCTGACTTCTCAAAACCATTCCAATTGGAAACTGATGCTAGTCAGTTAGCTATTGGGGCTGTGCTGATGCAACAAGGGAGACCTATAGCTTACTACAGCCAAGTGTTGGGCCAGAAGAACCAGACCAGATCCACCTATGAAAAAGAACTTCTATCACTCATCACAGCAGTTCAAAAATGGAAACACTACTTGATGGGGAACCACTTTATCATAAAGACTGACCATGAAAGCCTCAAATACTTGCTGGATCAGAAAATAAACACTCCCCTTCAACAGAAGTGGCTGGTTAAACTTATGGGGATGGATTATGAGATCCAGTACAAGAGGGGTAAGGACAATGTGGTTGCTGATGCATTATCAAGAAGGGGAGAGCAGGAGGAGCCAGCAGAAACATTTGTACATGCCATCACTGCCATCAAGCCTCAATGGCTGTCAATGGTAGCTGAGAGCTACAATGGTGATGACATGGCAAAGGAGGTTCTACTGAGGCTGGCCATGGGAGCTGAAGCACTACCTGACTACTCGTATAACCAAGGGATTTTGAGATTTAAAGGAAGGATTTGGGTAGGAGCAGAGGCTGGACTAAGGCAAAAATGATTTCCTGTTTTCATGATTCTTGTCTTGGAGGTCACTCTGGGAATCATGGTACTTATCAGAGGATCAAAAGCTACCTATACTGGCCTGGAATGAAAAAAGAGGTCGAACAGTATGTACAGAATTGTGATGTCTGCAAGAGAAGTAAAAATGAGAATTGCGCTTATCCAGGACTGTTGCAGCCATTGGCCATTCCTGAGCAAGCGTGGCAACAAATTTCCATGGATTTCATAGAAGGTTTGCCTAAATCTTTTGGTTGTAATGTCATCTATGTGGTGGTAGATAGATTTACTAAATATGCTCATTTCATCCCTATGACTTCTCATTACACTGCTAAAAGTGTAGCAGAGACATTCTTTGATCAGATCTTCAGGTTACATGGCCTACCAACACACATTGTCTCTGATAGGGATAAAGCCTTTACTAGCTTGTTCTGGCAGGAACTCTTCAAGATGCTTGGCACAGAGCTAAACCTCACTTCTGCATACCACCCTCAGTCTGTCCATCAGACTGAGAGGGTTAATAGATGTGTAGAAAGCTACCTGAGGAGTGTGTGTATGTATCAACCAGGGAAGTGGAGGAAATGGCTTCCTGCAGCAGAATGGTGGTATAACACTAACCACCATAGCAGTCTACAAATGTCCCCTTTCCAGGCCTTATATGGTTACAAACCTATACAACTGAACCTGAGGCCCGATAAGACAATAGTAGCTGCTGTGGAGGATTGGGCACAGGAAAGAGTAGGCTGGAATTCCTTGCTCAAAGAGAACTTGTTTAAAGCTCAGAACAGAATGAAGCAAATGGCTGATAAAGGGAGGAGTGACAGGGAGTTTATAGTGGGGGAGTGGGCTTATTTGAAGCTCCAACCTTACAGACAAACCTCAGTAGCCGTAAGGAGGAATTTGAAACTGACTGCTAAGTACTACGGGCCCTATCAGGTGGAACAAAAGGTGGGGACTGTAGCATACAAGCTGAAGCTACCTGCAGGATCGACCGTACACCCTGTTTTTCATGTTTCATTGCTCAAAAAGTCACCAAAGGAGGCCCCAGTCAGCACTGCTTTGCCTACCTTGAACACAGATAGTGAGTTTGAGGTCACCCCCTCAGCAGTGCTGGATAAAAGGACAATCTATAGGAAGGGTCAGGAAGTTGAGCAAGTGTTGGTGCAGTGGGAAAACATGGAACCTGAGGAAGCCACTTGGGAGGATTGGACGTTCATTCATGCTCAATTTCCTTCTTTCCAAATTAATCAATCCTAGAGACTAGGATTGTTTTTAGGGGGAGGTATTGTTATGGCCTGGAATCAGTCCAAATTGTCATGCACAATTGACGGGGATGACTCAGCAAAGGAGTAGCACCAGAAATGTGATAGCATGAAGAGTCACGAGGATAGCAACTGATATAACAGAATGAAGAGTAGTTATTTGGCGGGAAAAGTAGTTAGTACTAGCAGGCTGTGTCTTGAGCTCAAAGCTAAGAATTGTATAAGTAATTCATCTGCATTGAAGGCAGGACGTGTAATACGTTGTTCCAGATTTCTTTCCTAATCAATTCAAACCTTTCTTTTCCCTCTCTTTTCCCTCTCCCTTAATTCAGATCTCATTCTCAATTCTTCCTCTCTCTTTCCCTTCCCTATCTCAGATATCTTCAATTCAATTAGTTCGAATTATTACAGTGTCAAACTTATAAATAGCAGACAATCTTTGGACTATCCATTACACACGACATTTGTACTAATTTTTGTAAAAATGAAATTACTACAAACACATAAAAAAAATTACATTACGTGTAAGAATTATTAAAAATGCCTTTCATAATAAATAGCCTACAGTTGTGCCCGTATTAAAAAAATTTCCCCTCAGTACTTTTTTCCCCTTCAATGTTTATCCCAAACAACTTAAATGAACAGTTTGTTATTTGATTTTCGCATGCTTAATTTTTTTTTAACATCTTATATATATAATGAGCAGTATTTAGGAAGCAATCAATTCTCACTTTCAAACGGACCAACACTTTATATGGGATGAATTGTTTGCCAACTTCATTCTTTACTTCATTTAAAGTACATGAATAGAGGCTTTTATTTCCTTGTTCTCTTTTTCAGTTTGGGCAGCATGGGAAAAATTAGAATCAACCAAATACATGGCGTGGTAAGCCCAGATGGCAACAACTTTTTTTTTTTTTGTCACAATGGTAATATTTTTATAATATAATTTATCTTAATTTAGGGGGAGCGGGAGCTGATGGGAGTTGAATCACCATATAAAAAAAAAAATACTATTGAATGCAGCCACATATAGTGACAAATTAATGGAAGACAAAAGTTGAATTCCCGACCTCTCACGTCACGCCACTAAGATTTAATTGCTTGGTGGTGACCATCAGGCCGGCAAAAAAAGAAAGAAAGAAAGTTCAGATGGCAACTGATTATGGAGTTTTTAATGTTGGAGCATGTGTGTGTGTAAAGGACACAACCTTTTTGCCTTTTTATTAGTTGTTTCAAGTATCTTATTAATCTACTCCGGCTGGCAATGGCCTTAATGGCGGCCACACCCGTGATACTGTGGGACCCGTGACAGGATGTCGAAGCTTGCACAATAATAAAATTAAACCTAATTGCCAGTTAAAATGACCAAAACTCAATTTCAAGCACTGGAGCAGAGACTCTAGGTGTGCAATGAGTTACTTGATTCACCCTGTTTCCGAAGAGTTTGCTTGATCCGATATACCCAAATGGGATGGTTATTTTTTCACAAATAATTATGAATTTGTAGACAGGGCAAGTAGGGTCGTATCCACAGGGATTGGGTATATTTGTTTCTTAAGAAATCCAAAGTAACACAGGGGGTGATTTTGTAGGAACGACGACAATCAAATAAATTCAAATAAAAAAATAAAAATAAATAACTAAATAGAAATTAAACCACAGTTCACTGAACTTAGAGTAACAATAATTAAAGACCCAAATCAATTAAAACAAGGAAACAATTAAAAATAAAATAAAGTAGGCAACTAAAAGTCAAATGGCAATTCACTAAAGTCAAGGTAATATTAATTAAAGATCTAGCCAAGAAATAACTTCAGCAATGGTTCACCTAATTGATCATCGAAGCAAGGGCAATTCCAATTATTCATCAATAAATAGGTTATAACTACCAAACAAGCGATGGCAGTCAATCCCTCCTTACTGTGTCGGTGATTAAGGTACGTCCGTTAATCACTGCTCTAATTAGGAAATAATCCTAGGTACACCCGTAAGATTTAATTTCCCAATTGCCTTACGTATTAGAGGAGCTCTATTCTAACCAAATAACGCACTACCAGGATTATTTCAGATTAGCCCGCGTATCCCCCTGACATGAATCTAATCGTGCCAATTGTCACTATTTCAGGACAATTAAACAATTATGGATTTAATGCCCTAATTGACAATAGATTACCAAATCAATTAATTATTCGGATCCAAGGCAATCAATTAATTAAATAACCATAAGCATAGCAATCAAGGAATACGCGAATACCATTAAATAAAAGAAAAAGATTAAATTAAATCGATCTCACAATTTTTAGACGAACCAGAACCTCCGTTATCCCTTGACTAAAATTGGAAAATTAGTTCATGTTTGATGAACAAAACCCGCAAGAAATTGAAGAGAGAGCCGCGGCCATCAGTTGGACGACGGGCAAATTCAATTCGACCGAAGGAGTAAAGAAAAACGAAATTGTAGCGGATGATTTAATGCGTTAACTTGTCTGTTCATATCCCAGAAGAAAAAGAAACTGCTACAAGCAAAAAGGGATGAAAACTTTTCCCCCAATTCTTTCTCCTGACATCCGTGGAGAATCATTACCAAAAGTCAAGGAGAAAAGTCAAAGCTAAGAATGCTAAGTAGTGCCTCACATTCGGGAGAGGAAAGCCAGCGAAATTCCCAAACGAAAAAGTCAGCAAAGAATTGCGGCTAGTGCTCTCCTCTTGCAAATCTAATTCTAGTCTTTTTCTAATGCATTCTTTTATTTTTTCTTCCCCCAGATGTGCGGCGGCTCACCAGGAAAAAGAAACCCTCCGTCCGTCATTCCTTTGCAGAAATTATCAAAATGGGCGGGACATCTTCTTTTCCAAAAAAATATCCTTGGGACAAACTCTATCATCCGGACTTCTTTTCCGTTAAATTGGCACCTGTTATTATATTTTCGTTCTACTCCCTGAAATAAATGCAAAATACTAAAAATGAATAGAATCCAACAATTAATCCACATCAGATCAGATAACAGGGAAAATTAATAATAAATAAATGAGAAAATTGTAACCTATCAACTCGCGTCCTTTGTGCACTTAACAAGCTGGCAGGACTTAGGAGTAATCAACCCTGAGTTTATCTGAGTTTTATTAGGTAACTCTCTGATTGCTCTTATCGCAGACAGGGCCAAAAAAAAAAGGGTAACTACTATTGCTACTAGAAAGTTGAAACTTGTATTAGTCATATATATGCAGCTGAAAGAGTATGATATCCCAAAGCTCGAAATTTTGTTCGTTTTTGCAGTCTCAAGCTAACTCGACCCTTAAACTTCACCCAAAGTTTAACACTTAGACTTCAAGGCTTTTATTAATGAATTAGACATTTCCAAATTCCAAGATTTTTGAGGCCTACCGCAGACATGAACAGTTTTTTTTTTTAAATTTATTTCTACTTGTATTAATATGATATATGCAATGTAAATTGATAGAGACACAAATCCCATAAGGTACAGGAGTAGATACTATGTATGCGTGTATGTGTGCGTATAAGTATGTGTGTATGACAAAAAAAACAAGTATTGAAGTGTGAGATTTCAAATAATTTTTTAAAAAAAAGGACTTAAAATGCTTTTCGGTTGGTCTAAATTATGTGACGTCAATAAAGAGTGAAACACTGGCAAAGCAAGTATGTTGAATTGGGAAAAACAAAAATAATGTTGAATCGGAAACATTCTTTTTATTTATGTATTTTGATAAAAACTTGAAATAATTTTATTGATCTCTACACTACATACGTTCCGTTCTATGCGCGAAATACAAATAAGGACTTAGATTCTAGAGTCAAAACATTCTGAGGTTAGGGACACTGGATACCATATCCGCATCAAGCCCACTGATGAAATCTTTTGGCATGTTCACAAGCTCAATCACATCGAGAGTAGATATGTGCTTCAGCTCTTCCGGCAACTTCCGTAATGAGGGGCACTTCCTGATTCTCAGGCACTGGAGCTGTGGCAGTGCACCTTTCTCCACATTCATTTCATGCAAAGCATACAGGCGGCTGAGCTCAAGGAATTTCAATTGGAGAAACCCATTCCCAAAACTGACCATATGCTGTGGTCCCCCATATGTCGCATCCGTCATTTCGAGGAACGACAGCTGTCCTAACTTCTCTAGTACTGGCATTGGGTCATCCGTGAGATTTGTGTGTTTCAAAGACAAGCGAGAGAGATTTGGAGGGAAATCAGGAGGCAGCATTCGCAAACCCCTCCCAATTAGCTTGAGCTCCGTTACATGATGGAGCTTAGAAAGCCCAGCTAGAGATTGTGGCCACTCTCTTCCTTGAGTACGATAAAGACATAGCGCCTTTAGACTTCCAACCTCAGATAAATGCAAGCAGAGTTTGTCAATCTCTGACTTGTCATCCACCCAAATCCACAGTTTCTGAAGACTTGTCAAAGTTATCATGTTATTGTGCATAATGTCATCAAAGCGTACGCGTGACAGAGTCTGGAGATTTCTCAATCCTTCAATCCTAAGAGGCACATCACATTCCATACCATACGCATATAGATGCCGTAAACTTTCAAGCTTCCAAATGAAATTTGAAACTATCACTGGTTCAAAGTTCCGTATGTCAAGAGTTTGTAGGCATCGCAAGCAACCGAAGGAATGAGGGAGCCTTGCAATGGATGTGTGTCTTAAACCGAGATATCTTAGAAGCCTGACTTTACCAATTTCTTTTGGCAAATTATACGGTAGCTTAACATTCTCAAGGTCTAGTATCCTAAGCTTTCTGAAACTTCTGAAGCTAAGACTAAAGTCATGGACATTCAAAAAAAGTAGAGACCGGAGAGGAGGGGTCGAAGTCCCAAAATAATTTTCATCCCAAGGGAGAACATGAACAGCAAGGTACCTGGATTTGGCTGATATTTTATCATCTCTGGTGTCATGGATCTGAAAAAAATTTTCATCCTCTGCCTTTCTGATTGCAAGTTCTCGCAGTAAATCATGGACTCTGCAGCTTTTAATCCTCTCATCAACAGTCATTTCCGCCACTTGGACCATATTTCTGCTACAAAGTCGTTCCACATCATCATATGCTGCAGTTTCCTCCAAATTTTCTGCATCTCTTTTCTGCATTATTCCCTCTGCAACCCACATATGAATCAACTTGGGCACGGAAATCACGGAGTCTTCGGGAAACAAACCCAGATACAAAAAGAAAAATTTCAGATTGGCAGGAAGGTCTGCATAACTTAATTCCAGAATTGCTGATACCCCACTCCGGCTCCTTGATAGGTGTGTGCTGAAATTGTTGAGAACTTTCTCCCATTCACTTTTCAACTTTTTCTTTGCCAGCAGCAGGCCACCTATAACCGTGATGGCCAGCGGCAGACCATCACATCTTCTGGTAATCTCTCTGCCTACTTCTTCCAAATCGGGAGGACACCCAGAATTAGCTCCATGGTCTAAGGCCTTTTTGAGAAACAATTGCCAGCTGTCTTTCTGCCCCAAAGTTTTCAGCTCATGTGGTTTGCTAAGAGCATCAGCGTGTTGAGCAACATCCCGATTGCGACTTGTCAGTAGCAGTCTACTTGATGTATTAACATCAGGAAAGGCCCTAGCAAGACAATCCCACACTTCTTCCTTCCACACATCATCAAGTACCACAAGATAACACTTGTCTTGTAGATCTTTATACAGCCTTCGTTCCAAGTCTTCCTCTTCCATCTGTTCCAACATTTCAAGTAGCTCTTTACTCATTTCATTCAATTGCTTTATGATTGCCCTCAGCATCTTTTTGTGATCGTAGCTTGAAGAGACGCAGACCCAAGCACGGCAGTTGAATCTTGTCCTGACATCAGCATGGTTATAAACTTTTTTGGCTAGAGTTGTCTTACCAGCACCTCCCATGCCAATGATCGAAACCACACGGCGGTTTCTGTCCTCTTTCAAAAGTTCTGCCACCAGGGAATTTGTTATCTCCCCGAAGCCCACTACATCCTTGTCCTCGCTGAAAGGAGGGGACTGCCGGATCCGTTGAAGCTCTTCCCCGTGTGTAGCCATCCCCTCCCCAAGATTTTTTATACCGTATTTTTCACGGCTGTCGGCTATGTCATTAAGCCTCACCTGTAAGGACTCAATCTCTTTACCTATCTTGTAGAGGTTCACAATTTTCAAGGGATAATACGTCAATTTGGTGACAAGTCCCTTCTTCTTTGTGAAGAACTCAACTTTGCTGGCAAAGATCTCAATGATATCCTCCGCATCGTAGGCCGCAGCTCTGGTTTCCGAAACCCAGTTGCGGATCCTCTCATCGTCATCTTGCCTCTGATCAGCATCTTTCAGGAAACACCGCATCCGGACCAGATCATTTTGAAGTCTCTCAACTTGTCGTCGAACGCCTTTCAGGAAAACAATTTTTTGAATCAGCAGATCGCTAGTTCTCTTAATAACAAGAGAGATAACAGTGTCAGCCATGCGGGCAAAGTGAGCTTTGCTTTCAACAACTAGTAAAGGAGGAGAAGCTATTGCCTGTTAGGTGCAGCAGCAAAACTTCTAATCTCTGTTGCTTTTAACTGATCTCAGACGAGAAGGTCGATTCAATCAAAGAGAAAGCAGTTCGATTCACACGGTAGAGACGACGTCAATTTTATATATATATATATATATATATATATATATATATATAATAAAAAGGGCGCTGCTGGTGGCATGTTTTGGGATGGTGGAATGGATGAAGAATAATTAAATATGAAGAAGAATTAAATCAAGGATATCAAACAAAGTATACGAAGGATGAAGAATGAACTTAGTGTGTAATAGTTAAATTTCTCATGTACTAATTCACAGTTATAAGTTTTATTTTTTCAAAACTAAACTTACAAATGATTAGAAAAAAAGAGTTTTTTTTTTTTAAGAAACATTTAAGTGGATTCAAGGTGCGGTTGAGGTGGATATTTGAATGTAACACTTTTAGATGCACAGAAAGCGGACGGCCTAAGTGAACGTCAAACGGTGGTATAGTGGATATTTTACTGTTTTTGTGCGTATAATTAGTTTTTAAATTTTAAAGTTGTCTAAATTTTTAATTCACTAACACTTTACTACCCGAATTTTTAAGTGCAAAAAAACTTTCAAAGAGAACAAATATTAAAATTTGACAGGAAGAAGACTCCCAAAAGCAGAAAAGAAAAAAAAAATAAAAACCCCCCCTTAAACTTGTGCGGTCCACGAAATTATCTTCAACAAACAAGTTTTGCTTTATACCTATGTAATATTATTAAAAAAATTTTAATTTTCTGCACCATTATTCCTAAATCTATATTCATGAATGCGCAATAATTATATAGTTGATGAATTGGGATTTCGCTATATCGAATTCTGCAAGTTCAAATAAATTTGCACTTTATTTGACAAAATTTAATTGAAATTTGGTTAGTTTAGTTCAATAATAACTCCGTTTGTTTTTTTTTCTCCATACTATTACTGATACCGGTTTTGCTTTTCGTTCTTTTTTCCTTTTAAATTGTTGGAGGCTGTAATCCATTGCCATTACAGCCAAATTGGACGGAATTGATACCGGTTTTCCGTTTTGGCATGCTTCGGGTTTTGGGTTGCATTCTTCTCAAAATCACCGCCTTGATTGTTTGTGTGTCGGCAGAAATTTATTGGCTGGTAGCAAGCGCCCATGGTTTTGGATGCTATAATAATAAAGTCTAGGTCATTGCTACGGTGGCCGCCTCTACAGTCTAGTATTAAAATTGTGCAAGTGGTGTGGGAATTTATAAATGGAAAAAGGAAAAGTCTGAAGTAACGATAGTTATGGTAACGAAATTATTTTTATCTGATATAACAGGTAAAAATACTTTTAGTGACCATTTGATTACCTGTTGTACCGGTCATCTAAATGAAATAGTACCTAAAATTTTGGTTAGTAAGTTTTGCATAAAAAATAGTAAGTTAACTCGATATATTAGTAACTTTTATGTCTCAAAAAGTAAACTTGAATAAATATGGAACTAATTTTTTTTTTTGAAGTAAAATACTACTCTATATCTGAAACTTAGTTTTTGGAGGGTAAGTTTAGTTCAAGTAATAGTAAGTTTTTATAGATTAATAGTAAATATTGTTGATAAAATAGTAAATTTGGTTAATCATCAAAATTTAATAGTTTGTGGCATAAATTTACTATTTTACTTAAAGAAACTTACAATTGTACGTATCATTTATAAATGTTATATGTTTGAAACATTTTAAATATACTATGAAAACTTTTTTTTTGTGCATATGATCTTATAAAATATGTAAGAATAAATTGTCATATTTAAAATTTTTAATTATGGGAAAATAAACAACTAAGTTCCCAAAATATTTCACTTTTATTGTTTAAAAAATCTCAACTTGTTGGTTAAATTCAAAATAATTCTATTGTCAAAAATAGTTTTTCTCAAATTAACTTTCATGATTAGATGTGAGATACAAATATGGTAAAATATCCCTCATACATATGTCATGGATATTTCAGACTTTTAGTAAAAAAAAAATTTTGTTGTTAAAATAACATATATCATAGTGTACTAATTATTTTAGGACCATTTTATAAGTGAACTAAATTTAATTTAAATTATACAATAGATTATACATGCATGTGATTTTCATTTATAATTATTGGATCCTATTCTTATGAACAATCTCCCAAGGAAAAAAATCAAGATCATACTGATTTTCTTATATTAATTGTTATACTAATTTTGTCATTTTTATTATGATATTATTTCTCATTTTGTTTAGGCTTTTACTCTTATTATTTCTTGTGTCTCAGATGTAAATTTATTAAAACTTTATCATCTTATTATATTCATAGGTGTTAAATTATAAAAATTTTGATATATAAACAAGTAATATTCTATATATAACTAGCAAGATTTGTTGTTATTGTTATTCGAACTGTCAAACCTTTCAAAAATTGAAAATGATTAAAAGCTTATAATACGACAAAATTTTATTACATATTTTACAAGATTATGTGAAAAGTCAAACTATTTTTCATAGTATTTTAAAATATATAAATAATTTTTTTAAATTATACCTATAATCATGTATTATATAGGTATATTATGAGTACTTACTAACTAAGGTACTAAGAATTAATCATTAATAAAACATCTTATCGTTATTTCAAATAAATTTCCTAATACTAGTTTGAAATATGTTTTAAAATAAAATAGCACATGTGTCCCATAAATCAGTAAGTTTTGATTATTAATCAATTTACCATGTTATTAGTAAGAGTTACTATTTGTGTATAAAAACTTACTATTACTTGAATTAAACTTACTCTCTAAAAAGTAAGTTTGGGAAATAAAGTAGTAATTTATTTATTTAAAAAGTAAGTTTAATATTTATTCCAACTTACCTTTTGAAGTATAAGTTACTAATTTATTACTATTAACTTATTATTTTAGATAGAAAACTTACTTTCTTATTTTTAAGTGTTATCCTATTTAGGTGGATAGACCGATCAAATAATCAAATGGTCGCTAAAAGCAAATAAAAAATAAATCGAAAATGGTAACGAAATCTGTTATCCTATTTATGTCTTAAAAAGTAAATTGAAATAAAAATGAAAGCTACTTTTTAAAAAAAAATAAATTACTACTCTATATTCGAAACTTACTTTTTGGAGAGTAAGTTTAGTTCAAGTAATAGTAAGTTTTCACAGATTAATAGTAAATCCTGTTAATAGAATAGTAAATTTGGTTAATCATGAAGACTTACTAGTTTGTGGCATAATTTTACTATTTTACTTAAAGAAACTTATATGAAACAAGTATTAGGAAGTTTATTTAAAATAATGCTAAGATTTTTTTAGCAATGATTGAAACTTAATATTATAGTTAGTAATTGTTGGTAACGTAAATGTATAATATATGATTGTATGTATCATTCATCAATGTTATGTGTTTTAAGCATTTTTAATAAATGTATGTATCATTTACAAAGGTTATGTGTTCTAATAAATTTATTTTCTAGGTCACAAGTATAAAAGTTAAATTTGTACTAATGTGGCATAATCTTTGAAAACTATAGTAAATTTACCCATATATTAAGTTTCGTGAGATTCAAATATATTTTGTATCATTTACAATATGGATTTATATGCATTTTTTTTTATCAAACTTACTTTTAATTGGCAAATAGTATGTAAATTATTATAAAATGTCATTTTATAATAATCATAATTTTTATAGTTGAATGGTATATAAACTGCTAAAATTGTCAATTTATAAATGATCAAATCTAGTTACTTTATGGCATTTATTAGTTTGGTCAACTAAAAAATTAGCGTAATTAAGTGTACGTTGGTTGTTGATTTGAAATTTGCACCCTTGTCACTATTTCGTTATTTCTACCACAAGTTTTTCTGATCAAAGTAAAACAAAGTCAAATATATTTTCCTTTTGTATGTTGTATTTATATTTAGTAAAAAATAAATAAACCATGATTACATTTTATAATTTCTAATGAAATTAGTAACATTTTCTAAATAAATTGGAATAATTTGTAAAATATGTTATTTTTTTAACAATATAATTAGGGGTGGCAATCGGGTCCAAATCGGAGTGACGGGTCGGGTTGAGACCCAGGTATAATAGAAAACTGGTTGACCCGAACTTGACCCCCCAACCCGAAACGGGTCAGGATATCTGACCCGAATCTGAAAATTCCGGGTTGTCGGGACGACCCGAATGACCCAAAACTTAATTTTAATTTATTAATTTACCACTGTAATTTCTAATTCACATAAGACTAATTACATAATCAAGTAATAAAAATTTAAATAAATAATCCCAAACCAAATCTAAAATAAATTAAAACATCGTAAAAGTGTTTTGTTCCAAACCAAATATAAAATAAATAAAAGCAGTATAAAAGTAAAAAATAATATAATACATTATTTGTCCAAATATAATAATTTCAACTTCAAATAAGTTAAATAAATTCATTTAGAATTAAGTGATTAATGCCTATGAAAAAAAAAAGAATAACTTAGTTTAGTTAGGTAAAATAATTTTTAATTCATAAACAGGTGATCGGGTCGTATCGGATCACCCACGATTTGACCCAAATTCGACCCGTTTTCTTTTGGGGTTCGTCGGATTCGACTCGATTCTGACCCGAACCTGCGAAACCTCAATCCGAATTAATTAATTTCGTTCTAGGTTCATATCATGTTTTCAAGTCGTATTGAAAATTGCCACCCCTAAATTTAATCAAAAGAAATTTGCACTACTAAAAAAGCAAGTGGAAGAAAGGATGATGGCATACGTATAAATGTGAACAACTATATACATATCACACCATAAGTTTATGTTTGATTTGTTCAAAACATAGGTAATTTATTCGTTAGTAGATATAAAATGCATATTAATTTTCTACAAATGGAAAATACAATTTCATATATACTAACTATGAACAGAATATATAGTTTGAACACGATCAATTGAACGCATATTTCGTTTGTTTAGCTATCATTTATTTTGTTACTTAGGTTGAATATTTACATTTGAATAGAGTATTGATATTGGAACTTCAATTATTCTTAATGAACTTCAATTAAGTGTCAATGACAACAATTGCTAAAATATAGTTTTCTTAAATTTTCTTGAAAAAGGACCAAAAAATGACACTTTACCATGAAAATATCAAATTGTTAATTCAATTCAAATTAATTTTTTAAATAAAAAATATTATTCCTGAAACTGGTTGCTTAATCCATATCTATGCCCGTACTAGTGTCGAATGGATAACTAAAATAGGAAATTGCAACAAAAAATAATTTTAACAGGAAAGGTGCAAATAAGTAGAACTTTTGCTAACTTTAAGCCAAAATTTAAAAAAAAAGGATAGGATTTTTTGTAATTTTGAATTCAAAAGTGTTGTGGTTGTGATAAAATTCTTTATTAAATTTTGAAACAGTTAAGAATTCAAGAGATAAGTACTAAGGTGACTTTTATTAGCCATTAATTTTAGTTAGAGTAGGAAAGGTTGATGCACTAGTAACGCTTGGATTTCTTTATGCCAAAGAATTCATAGTACCTAAAGCTGGTAGCTTTTTTCCGGATTCATTGAAGGTATTTATGAGACCACCACAATTATTGTTTCCTCGGTTACAATGAATGGACAAAGAAAGTCAGAAACTAGTTCCCACCAACAAATCCAAA
This sequence comes from Coffea arabica, assembly GCF_036785885.1. Taxonomy (NCBI): domain Eukaryota; kingdom Viridiplantae; phylum Streptophyta; class Magnoliopsida; order Gentianales; family Rubiaceae; genus Coffea; species Coffea arabica. The sequence continues at coordinate 13,553,164 of NC_092316.1, read as the reverse complement.
ATTCCAATCCCCCGCTGCTCTATCCCTGTTTATTAATCAAGCACAAAAATTAGGTAGCAATCTATATTTTTTCCCCTCACCCTATAACGAAGACAACAAATTGAATAGGAGCTAGCTAGCCAATTAACCGCTTTTAGTCTCTGCTTGGTCCGTCATCCTAGATGCTGCCTCATCCGATGTGCTGTTTGACCCTTGACTCTATGATGTTGAAAGTACATCAGATGAAAGTCTCCTCCTCCACCGCCACCACTACTACTTATTTGGGTTGACAATTGTAAATTATGGATGAGCAACAAATAAATGATGTAAGTAAATTATGGTGTGAGATTTTATGCTTGTAAGTAAATTAGTTTTAATTAAAAAGTTACTAAAATTCATCAATAATTGCATGACACTTCTCCAAAACAGATTGACAATGCTCGAACTGGAAATTATTTGTACAAAAATTTCAGTTTCAACAAATATACTGGTCCTATCATGCTCATATGATTTAGGACTCATGCTTCTTTTAATTTCAAGCTCTAAAAAAGGTTACAAGTGCTTTCCTTTACAAAAAGGAAGTGCCAAGAGCACATATAGATGATCATCTTAGTGAAACAGTACTGTAAAAACCTAAAGGTTCACAGTACCGTACAATATTTTGGGCAGAATACCAACTGACTGCATAGACAATGCCTACTATGGATAACTTCATATTATTCAACTGGGAAGAGTCTCCCACAAAATGGAAAAACTCTGGACTGTGGATTGGGATGGCAGCAGTCTGGTCTTAAAGCAAACAAAGAAACATGCATGAAGGAACCTTACCAACCATGTTGCAAAAGGAAAATGATCAAAGAAATTCTCCGACAAGAGAAACAGCAAATTTTGCATAGAGTTCAGCAATGTTAAAAAATGGCCAATGCTCAAAAGTTAAAAGAATGATTATGTGTATTCTGTTTTTCTAAGCAACAGTAGTCCATAAATTGACCAGAAATCCGAGAACGATGATAATGCAATTAAATAAACAAAATCTCATCTTATCAATCACGTCTTAAAAGAATAACTTATTTTGCAGGATGACAAAAAGGCTTCATAAATATGAAAGAATCTATAGTGATCTATCCATGACATACCAAGAACGATCCCTTGAGCACCTCTGTAGTATGAGCTTGTCAAGGTCCTGAACCTCTCTTGTCCAGCTGCAAAAGGTGTCATGAGCCCCATCAGATCACGGAGTACAAAAAATGCAGTAATAGGACAGTGGAAATAAATAGCAAGAGGGGCACACTATCATCAGAAAGTAGTAGCTTGGATTATTTATGAAAAAGGAGGCTAAGCTTATTTTAAGTCATGAATCAAGGATCCCAACAATAAATTTCCATTAGCAGCACTAGGAAAAAGAGGAATACAAACCCAAATTGGGTCTGATCATGGTGAAGTAGGACTGATTGTCAGTTTCTAATCTTAAGGAGGAAGAAGTTGCATGATCAGCTGCGATGGCAAGACAAAACCTTCTGACAGATAAGAAGATTTACATATAATAACAACTTCTGGGGAAAATGTTAATTAGGATGGCACGGCATGTTGAGAACAGTAGAGAAAGTACAAACATTTGACTTGTACTAGGTAAAGCGCAAAATGTCCTGCTGTATTTTGTGAAATTACAGCTAGTTCTATGTCCAAAGAGATTTACCACTTGAGCCTATGATAGAAAAAAAAAACAAATAAAAGTAAAGGTGTATCATCATATTTGCACAAAAGAACTTCATAAAGAGAATTCGGAAAGCTGCCATAAACAGTTAGCAAAACTATAAATGATAGGATCTGCTTACCGGTATCCCAAATTGTAAGCTTCAACTTCTTCCCACCAACAGTGAGCAGCTTGATCTTAAAATCCACACCTGGAATGATGCACAAAATCGTCGGTTAGCAGATGCAGATTAAGCTGGCTCACAGATTCAACTCTATATTGGAGGGAGAATCCTTGTTGTCTAATGGGATACATAAAACAAAAAAAGTGCTGGTGTATCGACCAGTAATGTAATTGTAGCCAAACAAACTACAGATTCTAAGGATTTCACCAAGAGGAGGAAAGTTCAAACTAAAACAATCACTCTCTGGCATACAGTCTACATAGAAAAATCTATACTAACATGTGATGAAAACTTGCTGCCGAGAAATCTCCATATTGATCCAATTAATGTGCGCCCCCTGGCTCTTAAAAACCGATTTGACAACCAAAATTTTGCTAATTAAACAGTGACTAATGATTTGCAATAAGTGCAATGGATGATTGGAGACGACAAATTAGTTCACTCCAAATCATAGAGCAGAACAGGAGACGCTACTTGTAACAGTAAAATTGAAATCTGGCATCAAAATCATTGTGCTTTAAAGATGAGATCACTCAGTAAAACACTACACAATAATTATCATAAAAATGTGCAGTAATGCATATAATCCGCATTTTTAAATTTCTTAATTTGAAGTACGATCGATACATAGTATTAGATAGAGGTGTACCCGTATCATCAATAATTGCATAGGGGGGAAACCCTTTCTCCTGAACCTGTGCTATCTATAAAGCATATTTAGCTTTTCCTCCACGCCTAGGCAGGCCAATTGATTGACCGAAATGAGAATCAATGCTTAGTAGAAGGTAGAAACAGAGACTGAGGCATGAAACCTACCAGAAGAGTTCAGCCTGAAGATATGATAGAATTGCTTAGCCCGCTTGATCAATTTTCTAAATTTTAGCAAAAGCTAATCCCGTTCCATAAGATGATGATCGTACTCCTTCCTTTTCCAGGAAAAATTTCTACAATCTTCCGCTAGGTTAGAAGATAATAAAAAGAAGGGAAGCAACTTTAGAGAGTTGTGGAAACTCAAACCCTTTTCAGAAACTGATTATTTTCTTACTTTAATATGTCAATTTTTTACTTTTAGTATTAGTAAGTTTAAATTAAACAAAAGTAACATTTGTCAAATAATAAGTAAATTAAATTACTGAAAAGGTAAATTTTTATTTTTGACTAAAACTTATCTTTCAGGCATATACTTACTAGTTTTAATTAAAAACTTACTAAAGTTAATATTAATTATTTTAATATAATATTTAAAAAGTCGCTAAAAAATTCGATTTGTCACTAAAGGTAATAGAAACCTGTGATAGTAGGTTTCCCTAACATCGTTACCATAATTATAGGCACTGTAGCACTGTCCATGGAAAAATCGCCCAAAACATCTCTCACATTTTATAAAATAACTTTTTTCGTCCCTCACTTTTAAAAGTGTAATTTTACATCCCTTATATATTCACATCGGACAAATTTAGTCCCTAACTAGGTTTCCGATCATTTTTTGGCTGGAATCCATCATGTGCAAAGCACGTGATCATTTTTGAAGGGTAAATTTGTCAAATTATATTTTACATAATCTGATCTATAGTTCTTAACATTTTATAAAATAAATTTTTTCGTCCCTCACATTTTATAAAATGATTTTTTTCATCCTCACATTTCACAAAATAAATTTCTCCATCCCTCACATTTCAAAAAATGAATTTTTCATTTCTCACTAATTATGTGTGTGAATACATTTTTTTAAACACATGTATATGTCTATTTGATTTTGTTTAATAATAATAGCATAAACACATGTATGTAATTGGGCCCAACTTGTCGACTATCTTCTTTTTTTGTATGATTATGACTAATATTTACCAATAGAACCTTAATTTGCATATTCTTATTGTATTTTGACCGAAAATAGCTTTATTGGCCAACTTGACAATAAATGCAAGATTATTTACTAGCTAATACCAGATGAAATCAAATGATCACGTATAATATATGGTATTCATATTGTTAAGTGAAATCAAATAGACACATACATATATTTATGCTATTCGTATTATTAAACAAAATCAAATAGATATATATGTGTGTTTAAACAAAATGTATTCACACACTTTTTTTTTTAGGGTTTCCCTCACATACATAATTAGTGAGGGATGGAAATATTTATTTTTTGAAATGTGAGGAATGAAGAAATTCATTTTGTGAAATGTGAGGGATGAAAAAAATCATTTTATAAAATGTGAGGGACGAAAAAATTTGTTTTATAAAATGTGGAGGACTATAGATCAAATTATGTAAAATATAATTTGACAAATTTACCCTTAAAAAATGATCACGTGCCTTGCACGTGATGGATTCCGACCAAAAAATGATCGAAAATCTAGTTAGGGACTAAATTTGACCGATGTGAATATGTAAGGGACATAAAATTATACTTTTAAAAGTGGTGGACGAAAAAAGTCATTTTACAAAATGTGAGGGATGTTTTGGACGATTTTTCCTTTATAAATTATAGAAGAAGAAGTCAGGTTAAAACTTGTTAACTAACATAGCCAAAAACTCAGCAATAAGCCACAGGATGAAAAGTAAAAAAGAGTACTAGTCATTCAATATAATATGATTGCACCTTGGGGACATCAAAAGCATCTGAGATGCAATTGAGGGATTCTTATTGACACACTATCAGAGAGACTTCACCAGATGAAAAATATCAGTTTTACTCCGTGTGGGCATTATCAAGAATGAACAACAAGATGAATTGACTCAATTTTCTCTGACTTTCAGCACGATTCTGAGCTCTCCACGAGCTTTCATTGTAAAACTCCAATCTAATATCAATTTCAAGTTCGAGCTTAATTGAGCTTGAGAAAAAATAATAATAAGTGATCATTATTTTATTTATTAAAATAATAATAAAATAGTCATTTATAACAAGTCATTGGTAAAATAGTCATTTAACGTCATTTATAAAATAAAAATAAAATAGTCATTTATAACATCAATTTGTTAAATATATTTATTTATAACTTCGAGTTTCGAATGTTTTATGTTACGTGGGAAGTTTTAGAAAATAGGACTAATCACATTTTTTTCCCTTAAAGAATACCCCATTTCTCAGTTTACCCCCTAACCTTTAATTTTGCTCACTTAACCCCCTTTAGGACAAAATTGCCCTTACATTATTTTGACTTTTCATTTACCTTGTTTTCCTTTCTTTATATTTTCCTCTTTCTTCTTTATTTAATTCTTCCTCTTTCCCACAAAAATTTTCACCTTAATGATTGAAATTAAAAAAGAGGAATTGCAGAGATCTGTCTTTTTCTTAAATGATTAAAAAAATATTCAAATCACTTTCCTAAAATACAAATTCTTTTAGCCTTTCAATTCTTTTAATTTTGGATTTTCCTCTTTCCTTTCTAGTTTCTCATTTTATTCCCAAAAAAATATCTTAAAATGAAATTGTGACCTAATTAATAATCATCAATTGAAATTTGTGACACGTGGCATCATACAAAAAATCAAAATTAGTTTTTGATGCCTTTTAATATGCAATTACAAATTCAAAACAAAAATTTTCGTTGAAATGGAATTTCTATTGGGAAGGATGAAAGAGAGAAGAAAGAGAAAAACAAATAAAAGAAAGGAAAACAATTTTATCTTATAATATTTTCTTGAGAATAAAATGAGAAACTAGAAAGGAAAGAGGAAAACCCAAAATTAAAAGAATTGAAAGGTTAAAAAATTGTATTTTAGGAAAGTGATTTGACCATTTTTTTAATCATTTAAGAAGAAGATAGATCTCTGCAATTCCTCTTTTTTAATTTCAATCATAAAGGTATAGATTTTTGTGGGAAAGAGGAAAAATTAAATAAAGAAGAAAGAGAAAAAGAAATAAAAGAAAGGAAAACAAGGAAAATGAAAAGTCAAAATAATGCAAGGGCAATTTTGTCCTAAAGGGGGTTGAGTGAGTAAAATTAAAGGTTATGGAGTAAACTGAGAAATGAGGTATTCTTTAAAGGGATAAAATGTGATTAACCCTAGAAAATAACATCAACTTTAGCTTGATAAGTCATAGTCAAATTAGTCTGCAAATTAGATTATATTATAGGGAAATAGTAGAGTCAATGTAGTTGTTAGAATAAAATATCATTGTAGTAATAGAAGTAAATAATCCCAAATTATCATATGATCTAATGGACCAAACGAACTCTTCATGAAATGCGAGATAGTTACTTATCTTCGGATGAATAATATTATTGTCAAGCCTTTGGTTAGTTTTACATTAAATTTTTAGTTTAACAAAAAAACCAAGTTCCTTATGGTTCGTCAGGAATAGGATGAGATATATTTACTTACTTATAGACCAAAATTGCTTTTGGCAGATCTACTATTAATTCTATCAATAATAGGGGTAAATTAGTCCAAAAAAGTAAAGTTTAATTGTCATGGCCAAAGTATTCCAACACATAAATTTTGTATTCGTAGGAGCGGGTTTCAGAGAAAACATTATTTATTTCTTTAACATGGGTAAATACATAAAAAGTTTAGTTTTGTTAGTTGTATGACCACATCGGGCCAAAACCATGGTATATGATTAACATAGATTAGTCCAAAACTTAATTTTTTTCATTCATTTTTTGATTACATATATTAATATTAAATTTACAAAAGACATATAGATTTAATGAAAAGGTTATCATTTATAGGATTACAAAATGGGTTGAATTGACTCAATTTTCTCGACATCTAGCACGATCCCGAACTCCATGAGTTTCATTGTAAAACTCGAGTTCAACATTGATCTCAAGTTCGAGCCCAGTTGAGCTCAAGAGAAATAATAACAAGTAATTATTATTTTATTGTTAGAATAAGAATAAAATAGTCATTTACAGCATAAATGAATAGACATTTATAGTCATTTATAAAATAAGAATAAAATAGTCATTTATAACATAAATTTGTTAAAATATATTCATTTATAACTTCAAGTTTCGAATGTTTTATGTTATCTAGGAAGTTTTAGAAAATAATATCAACTTTAGCTTGATAATCATTTATAGTCATGGCAAAATTAGTTCACAAATTAGATTATGTTATAGGGAAATAGTAGACTTGATGCACTTGTTAGAATAAAATGTCATTATAGTAATAGAAGTAAATAACTCCAAATTATCATATGATCCGATGGACCAAATGAACTCTTCATGAAATGAGAAGTGGTTACTTATCTTTGGATGAGTAATCTTATTGTCAAACGTTTGGTTGATTTATGTTGGGCAAAAAACTGTAGTGATTCTCAAACTTTTAACTTTGTGCACTTTTAGTCCTCCAACTAATAACTGCATAAACATAGTCCTCCAATTAATAAAAATGTTAGTCATAGTTCTTCCGTCTAATTTGGCTGCTAAGATGGATGGGATGATACAAAAATGATACAAAAAAATAAAGGGATAATTTGAGAAACCTCCCTTGAGGTTTTTAACAATTTCATTTAGCTCCCTTGATGTTTTAAAAGTTATACATACCTTCCTTATCATTTAAATGACAATACTACCCTTAAATATTTTAATGAAATTTCCTTGTTCGGTATGTTTATATTTAGAATGACTTTCAAAATTATTTTTTCATTCTTTTTCCTTCTTATTTCTTTTTTTAAAATTTTTTGCTAATAAAACTATAAAACTACCACTATTACCTCTAGTTTCCATTGCAACCAAATATCCAATTAGTGATTTTTTTTTGATGAGTTAATTTATATGCAATCCAATATTTTTGCTGATCTTTGTTTTCTATTTTTTTGGTATTAAAATTAACAATAAATCAAAAGAAAATGGCCCAAAATCACTATTAAATTATGATAATCCAACTACTCAAAAATTCATAAACACTAAATGAATTATTTCAACATTTTCTTTTCTATCTTATCAATTTAAATTCATAATAAATTAGCATCAAAAGTTTCTTACCATAGTGATAAAATTCTTATTGTTGTTGATTATCAATAGTAGGTACGAATATGAAAAATTTGGGACATTTTTCTTATAATGATACTAGATAATCTTATAATTGTATAGGAAAATAAATTAAAACTCATTACACAAGGGGATTTTTGGAAATTCATTAAAAAATTTGACCAAATCAATATTATTTTAAGATTTTGTTATTAAAACTATCAAATCAAGAGAAGTAGGTGTAATATTTCAAATTTCAGGGGAGCTCAGTGAAATTGTTAGAAACCTCTAGGGAGGTTTTTGTAATTATCCCAAAAATAAATGTCATGTGAGCAATGCATGATGTGTTTCCTGTCTATCTTAATAGCCAAATTGGACGGAAGGACTACAACTACACATTTTTATTAATTGGACGACTACATTTACACACTTATTAGTTGGAGGACTAAAAATGCTCAAAATTAAAAGCTTGAGGACCATCCCAGTTTTTTGCCCTTTTATGTTAGATGTTTAGTTTAACAAAAAAAGTTGGTTCCTTGTCTTTCGTCACGAATAGAATGAGATGAACTTACTTACTTATATACCAAAATTACTTTTTGCAGACCTACTTTTAATTCTATCAATAATAGAGGTAAATTAGTCCAAAAAAGTAAATTTTAATTGTCATGGCCAAAGTATTCCAACACATCAATTTTGTATTCGTAGGAGTGGGTTTTAGAGAAAACGTTGTTTGTTTCTTTAACATGGGTAAATAGATAAAAAAAAATTTAGTTTTGCTAATTGTATGACGATATCGGTCCAAAATCATGGTATATGATTAACTTAGATTAGTCCAAAACTTAATTTTTTTTCCAATCACTTTTTAATTGCATATATTAATATTAAATTTACAAAAAACATATAGATTTAATGAAAAGGTTATTATTTATAGGATTGCAAAAGGAGTTGAATCGACTCAATTTTCTTAACTTCCAGCACGATCCCGAACTCCACGAGCTTTTATTTTAAAACTCGAGTTCAACATCGATCTTGAGTTCGAGCCTAGTTGAGCTCAAGAAAAATAATAACAAGTGGTTATTATTTTATTTGTTAAAACAAGAATAAAATAGTCATTTACAATATAAATGAATAGTCATTTATAACAAGTCATTGGTAAACAAGTCATTTATAGTCATTGGTAAAATGTTAATTGTATCACGATATCAGTCCAAAATCATGGTATATGATTAACTTAGATTAGTCCAAAACATAATTTTTTTATTAGTTATAGCAAATAAAGCCAAAATTCTATTATTTTGTTAATATGTAGTTAACATAGTTTATATAGTTGTTTGAATAAATTATTATATAGAAGATATTGCATTAATGTTTGTAGATTGTAATAAAAGTAATATAAATTGATGAAATGGACGGAATCAAACCGTGTACAATTTACTAGGGATAAAATATATTGCAAATGCGTGGGCTTGTTTTCTACTTCAAAGTTCAAACTAGGAATAAATGTCACAATTGCCGCACTTTCACTTGATAAGCGAATTTAATAATATAAACACGCCACTTTTAAACTTCGCTTCTTCCACAAAATTCATAATTAAATTAATTATACAAAAATGTAATACATGTCATTCCTTATTTTTTTCCCTTTCAAAAATAATATAATTAAATTAAATCTTTAAACTTAGTCCTACCAAGAAAAAGAATGGAGTAGCAGGAAAAAACATTGAATTGAGCCTGGCTTCGGAATCAGTAATAGGATTTAAAAGTCTAAAAAAAAGCTTCTATGTTAATTATCCACCATTTTCTCCCACTACCGTACTTGCAATAAAAGTCATAAGGGGACAAAAGCAGTTTACTCTTTCATCTGGACACAAACTCATTGGCAATTTGGTTAGTTAATTTCTTCCAATGCTTTCTCCCTTATAATTTCTTCCTATTCTTTCTTCCGAATTTACATATATGAAATTTATGTCCTTATAAAGTTTTTATTGTTCGTCACATTCTTATATTAATATTTTTAAATTATTATTATGATGTCAAATCCATGTCCTTAACTGAACAAATAGTCAAATAGTGACCCAAAACTTAGTGAAAATAATTAAACAGAAAATTAGTTGCATAAAAAGTGACTTTTTTGTAATTCGTAAAAATTAATCAAACAAAGAGGTGCATATCCCGCCATATAATGCAAGGCCTGGAGACAACATTTTCCTCTAACATTAGTGATTTATCTAATTATTTAAAAAACATAAACATGGTCTTTATCAAAATTTCATAAATATTACTTACCTTCTTTTCAACTTTGGGAGGTTTTCTTCATTGATTTTCTGCTACTTTTCTTCCATATGCATTGTGGTGAATCCTTTCTTAGCGCTTACAGTTAGAGGTTTTCTTTGTTGATTTTCTACTACTTTTCTTCCATACGCATTGTGGTGGATCCTTTCCTGGCGTTCTTGAAGAATTTGTAGTATAGGTTTAAAGTAATGCCATTTATTATTTCCAACAACCTTTTCAATTCATTAAATTTTTTATAACTTATTTCCAAATGCTTCAATTATGTTGGTGAAAGCATTGAATGCAACTTGGACAACAAACTATGGAAGTATGGAACCAATCCTCGGACAATCGAATTATGGTACAACTATAATTGAATTTTGTTTGATACAATTTCTTTGGGAAGACCATAAATTTTCATGATGTGTAAAATACAAGAATATGCTCTTTTGATTCTTTGAGCCAGGCCCCACTTCTCTCATTTTTTAATACACATGTTACCGGTTATGCATCTGCAACAACCGGTCATGATCCAAGGCAGAACACTTATATTCATTAATCATTACAAGTATCCGTTGTTGAGGTGTCATCCCACATTGGACAATGATGAATACAACACGTCTCGTGTATCTCTCAATACTAGATTTCAGATGGATCCTTGGTATGGACAGGCAACGATCAATTTTCCACGTGACATAGCTAGAAGTGTCAAAATGGGTGACTTAAACATGTATGTATTAGTTAAAATGAATAATAGATATAAGTGAGTTAATCTAATTATATTCATTTAATTAGATGGATAAATCAAAAAATAAATAAGGTAATCTAATTATCCATTTATAATTCATTTATTTTAATTTTTTGTAAACTTATTTAAATTCATTTTTACAAACTAAATTATCAATCTATATCACCCTTTGCATCTATTATTAATTTTAAATATTTACTTATAATGCTCAATAAATCTAATCGTCAATTTTTTTTCTCATTCATATTCTATGTTGTAAAATTATATACTATTTAATAATTGAACAGTAAGAATATAAAATTTTGAACTAAATACTATAGAATTTAACATAAAAACTTAATTCAAAAATTTTAAACTCCTAACATTTTTTTCGTATGTCAATTTAAATTTTCATTTTGAAAAGGTAGGAAAAGAGGCTAAAACTTGTCATAAATTGGTAATGTTGAAAAATGAGCAACTTAACAAACTAAGAGAAAATAAAATGATAAGATAAAACCAACAAATAATAGTAATAATGAAACAAAACTACTTAACATCATGACAAAATGAAGAATCTGAAGAAAAAAAAGGGTAGGAGAAGATAGGAGGTTTGGGGAAAAATAATTTTAAATGAGTTAATTGAGTTTGATGAGTTACCCAATAACATTAATTTATTGGATGTTATTGGGTAACCTATTTATATTCATATGCAAAAATTTAAGATATTCATATCCATCTATTCATGAACGGATATAGATAAATTTAGTTAAATTGGTTGTTTGTCACCTATAGCCATAACCAAGACACTTTTATAGGCCAAAGGTTTTGGATACCACAGTAAAGTCTTGGTCCTTGATATGAACAAAAAATGATCAATTTTCCATAGGCCATGACCAAGACATTTTTATAGGTGCACGGCTTTGGATGCTACGGTAAAGTCTTGGTCCTAGTATGAACAGGCAACGATCAATTTTCCACAAGCCATAACCAAGTGTCAGGTCAATTTCAAGTGGGTGCTGTAATTGCAAAATTACCGTCCACTTGGAATGATTATAGGAAGAAACTATTGCACACTCCAGAAAATTTTACGATAGACCAACTTAGAAAGTATATCCAAATTGAAGAGGAAACTCGTATTTGTAATAATAAATTTGCTTTGGAATTTGGAACTAAGGTGAATAATATTGAGTCTAGTGTTAATAAAAAATCTAGAAAAGGTAGAAACAAGTCTGGCAATAAGAGAAAATATGGAGATACGTCTTCTGGAAATTCTGTGAATAATAAGAAAAACAAGTCATGTTTTTCGGTGGAAAGAAAGGGCATTTTAAAAAAGAATGCAGATTCTACAAGAAATGGAAGACAGAGGCAAATGGTGGACAAAAGAAGGCAAATGTTGTTGAAGATTCTCTTCCCAACATTGCTGAAATTGTTGCTATGGTTGGTGGACTTTCCATCAATATGGTAACTGAATGTAGCTTGACAAATTGCCAATCTAATGATCGGTGGTATGACTCGGGTGCTACTGTTCATGTATGTAATGCAAGAATTTATTAAAGAATTATCAAGTTGCTGCCCAAATGAAATTGTGTTTATGGGAAATCATAACACATCTGATGTGCTTGGAAAAGGGATGGTTGAATTGGAGTTTACCTCTGGCAAAACGTTGGCTCTAACCAATGTTTATCATGTTCCTGACATAAAGAAGAATCTGGTTTCACCAAGTGTACTATGCAACAAGGGATTGAAGGCTGTCATAGAGGCAGAAAAAGTAATTCTATCTAAAAATAATGTATTTATTGACCAAGGATATTCATGTAATGGCATGTTCAAACTAAGTATCAATAAAGTTATTATTTATGCTTATTTGATTGAATCTTCCATTAATTTATGGCATGCTCGTTTGTCACATGTTAATTTTAGATCAATCAAGTTCATGTCAAAATATGGATTAATATCTTGCACGAATGACAACTTTGAAAAATGTGAAACATGTCTACAAGCAAAGATGACTAAGAAACCTTTTCCAAAGAATGAAAGAACTTTTGAATTGCTTGAAATTATACATTCTGATATATGTGAATTGAATGGTCATTTAACAAGGGGTGGAAATCGATATTTCATAACTTTTATCGATGATCATTCTAGATTTGCATATGTTTATTTACTAAGAACAAAAGATCAAGAATTTGATATATTTAAATTGCTTAAGACCTTGGTTGAAAATTAGTTGGAAAGAAAAATTAAAATCCTACGAAATGATCAAGGAGGCGAATATTTTTCAAATGAATTTGTTGATTCTTGTGAAGACAATGGTTTAATCCATCAAACAAGTGCGCCATACATCTCTCAACAAAATGGTTTAGCTGAAAGAAAAAATAGAACATTGGTTGATATGGTAAATGGTATGTTTATGCATGCTAGATTACCATTTAACATTTCTTCTTCGCTAGGGTTTCTTCTTCGCTAGGGTCTCCGCTACCTTCTCGGTTCTTGGGCTGCCCTTCAACCTTCAACTGAAGGGCACCCAGCAGCCTCGACACTGTCTTTCCAAGCAAAGTCATTCTTTTTGCTCTTTTCGTCTAGGAAGCCATCAATTCTTCATGTTCAAGCTAATAGGACAACGTGAAGGGGGGAATCTACGGTTGTGTTCTCACCGGTAGATTTGGCCAAGCCTGCAGCGCCGTTCCACTTGGCATTAGTGGGCAAATTTTCTAGAGGGCGGCCGGCTACGAAAGAGATATGAAAGTTCTTCAATACGTTGGATCTGCATGCCGCGTTTCGATGGGTCTGCTGGATTACCGTCATGTGATTATCCGCTTGAATGATGAACATGATTTTCACAGAATCTGGGGCGTCATATCTAGTATGTTCTGGGCTGTCCGATGCGAGTGTTTAAATGGACAACGTCTTTCCATGTAGACAAGGAGCCTTCCATCGTTCTTGTGTGGTTCTCATTACCTAAGCTCCTGCTACATCTCTTTCACAAGGAGTGTCTATTCCATATTGTCTTGCCATTGGGGCGGCCGCTCTTTATGGAAGCAGCCACGAGGTTGCTTGCTCGGCCAAGTGTTGCGAGGATTTGCGTGGAGGTCGATCTGATGAAGCCGCTGTCGAAAAGAGTATGGGTGGGTTTTGGTTCTAGGGAGGAAGATGGGTTTTGGCAGACGTTGGAACCGAAAAAGATGCCACCATATTGCAGGTACTATTTTTGGCAAGGTCATGAGGAAACGGAGTATCCGGTTAAATATCCGAAGCCTCGAGAAGTGGCGGCAGTGGACAAGGACACAGATGCTAATGGGCGTGGGCTGAGAATTACATCAACCAGGGAGTTCCGACCAAGGGGGCAGCTAGAGGTGTCGCGAGCTATCAGGAAGGCTCCCGAGAGGGTGCGGGGCCTTTGGAGGGTGTGGGTATAGCTACGGAGCAGAGGGGGAATGGTGATGCCTTGACTGAGAAGAACACACGGCCTCAGCAGCAGCCCAAGAGGGCAACACTATCTATATCGATTTTGCAGGGTGACAATGAGGATGGGATCCCGGAGAGCAATGCGGCGCGTTTGGCTTTGAAGTGCCATGGGTTTCAACCAAGCGTGGTTGTGGACAATCTGGAACTTGCCCAGAAGCTGGCAGAAGCCAACCAGACCAATCGTACACAGGTGGAGACGCTGGTGGAAGAGGCGATCGAACAAGCTGTTGGCGACGCGGAGGAGGCTGCTTGTCAGATGAGGCAACGTTCGAGTGCAGTGGTAGGGTGTCAACAGGGTCTGCTGCAGGGACAGTCGACATGCACGGCCAAGAGCTGCAACAAGGGCGTGGTTATGATTTTACGGATCGTCCTGGCCGTTGCACACCAGGTTTGAGGATCAAGTTGGCATTTCTTTCCCTAGCAGACATGGCTGTTGTTCCTGAGGTGGGTGGGGAAGCGTGTGATTTCACAGTGGAGAAGGGTGCAGCGGTAGGAGAGGATAAGGTGATTACTGCAGAATAATGCATTGGAAATTTGTCTCCATGAGGGGAGATTGGCACTGTACCGCGGGAGGTAGATTCTTTGGTGGTGGATATCTTTAACTTAGACCTTATTATACAGCGAGTTAATGAAAATGTGCAAGGAGAGGAGGGAGGTCAAATGATTGCTCAACCCAAACACAGAGGTACGCATGTGCCACTTCCTACTGATCGATCTTTACGCTCCAAAGTAAAATTGTCCAGTAGTTCTGTTGCTGCTCTGTCTAATGATTAATTTTTTTTTTTGCAATATTTGAGGTATCTCGCGTGTCCCAAGCCTTCGTAGATTAAAGAGTTTAATTGTTGAGTCGTCAGTTCAGTTAGTTGTTTATATGTGAATCTAAGCTATCTGTGGGTGAAATTCATTGGATACGATTACAATTGAGAATGGATAAATGCATTGCCAATAGTGAGGGTTCTATCTGGATTTTCTATCAAAGTTCACTTACATGTAATTACGTGGGTAAGTCAAGTCAACATTTGTCACTTAAAATACAGTTGCAAATGGTATCTGGCCCTATGGTCTTTTCGTTTGTATATACAACGTGTAATGAGCAGGACAGAATGTTGCTTTGGTCTCTGCTATTGCTCGATAACCCGGTAGATGCACCGTGATTTCTGGTTGGGGACTTCAATGTCATCGTCAGTAAGGAGGAAAAGCTTGATGGCTTACCTTTTCAACTGGGGGAGGGTTTGGACTTTATCTATTTTATGGCTACGGCTAGTCTACAAGACGCTGAATTTTCGGATTCACAGTTCACATGGTGTAATAATAGAGGGAGAAGCTCGAGTATCTGGAAGAGGCTCGACAAATTGTTATACAATCAATAGACGTCCGTTTTAGATTATAATTTTAAGGTTTAACATTTGGGGCGGGACCCCTTGGATCACGCTCCCTTATTGTTGACGGCATTGTCTCGGCTAGATAATAAGCCTAAGTCCTTTCGGTTCCTGAATGTGTGGACGTCTAAGCCGGAGTTATTGGATGTTATTTGCTGATGTTGGGCGGATCATTCTCGAGCCCCCATTGTAGAGACTGGCTGTCAAGTTGCGAGAGGTAAAATGGCAGGTGCAATTGTGGTCTAGAGACTCGTTTGGAGATATTTTTGAGAGGGTGAGGAAGATGGGCAGGAGAGGGGGGGAGAGATGCTGCGGCTAGAAGGTCTTTTTGATAGTGATCCTTTGGAGCCAAATCTACTTGCACTTCAAGAAGCGCAGGCGGTGTTAAGGAATTCACTAATAGTAGAGGAAAGATACCGGCAGCAAAAGGCAAGGTTAAATGGATTTCGGAGGGGGATTAAAATTCAAAATATTTCCATGCTATAGTTGCGGAACGTAGGACGAAGATAGTTATTCATCGGATCAAAGGTGCAGATGGGGTTTGGATAACGGAAGATGAACGGATTGCAGCGGAGGCGGTGGGGTACTTTAAAGCTTTATTTTCGGCTGAGCCTTCTTCATGATCATGGGATACATTGGACGTGGTCCCCCACATGATTTCTCAAGCACAGAATGAGGAACTCGTGAAGGTTCCGGAGATAGAGGAGATAAAGGAGTTGGTGTTTGGGATGGATGGGGAGAGTGCAGCGGGACTGGATGGTTTCACTGGAAAATTTTTCATATTTGCATGGGAGGTGGTGGCGGAGGATGTCTGTGAGGCGGTAGTTAGCTTTTTCTGTGGGCATGAGTTGCCTAGGAGTACCCCGACAACTTGAGTAGTATTCCTCCCCAAGGTTAGCTCTCCTTAAGATTTTAACCAATTCAGACCGATCAGCCTGTGCAATTTCCTTAATAAAGTGATCTCCAAAATTTTAGCAATTCGATTGGCCAAGGTGTTACCTAACCTCATTTCACCTCAGCAAAGCGGCTTTGTACAGGGTAGGCAGATTTTTGATAATATTATGTTAGTTCAGGAGCTCATAGCAGATATTCGAAAGGCTAGTAGAGGGGGTAATGTTATGTTGAAGATCTACATGGCCAAAGCCTACGATAAGGTTTCATGGCTATTCTTGATTCAGGTGCTGAGGCGGTTTGGTTTCTGTGAGACTTGGATTGATATGGTTTGGAGGCTGATTTCGAATATCTGGTTTTCAGTTGTGGTCAATGGCTCAACCTAAGGTTTCTTTAAGTCTACTCGTGGGATTCGTCAAGGGGATCCAATTTCACCAGACCTTTTTGTTTTGTGTGCTGAGCTCCTCTCCCGTTGGCTGAACTCCTTGAGTAGGCGGTAGGGCTTTGTTCCTTTTAGGGTTCCGAAGGGATGCCCGATCGTTGCGCATTTAGTTTATGTAGACGATATCATTATCTTTTCGAGTGGCATGAAGAGGTCGCTTCAGTTGGTGATGCAGGTGTTGGGGGACTATACGTCAATATCGGGGCAAAAGGTGAATCATCATAAAAGTGGCTTCCTATCCCATGCTAGTCTATCGGTTTCGACTCCAGTCTTTCCCGGTGACGTATTTAGGTTGCCCATTATACTTGGGAAGACGGAAAAGAGCTATTTTTCTGTGATTTGTACTTCGGTTGCGAGGAGAGTTTTGTCATGGAAGGAGCGACTTTTGTCCTCAGGAAGGAAGTTGGTACTGACACAGAGCATGCTGGCGTCTATTTCGATCCATATTTTTGCTACCTCCAACCCTTCTAAAGGGATATTTGTCATATTGGAATGGATTTTTGCTGATTTCTTATGGGGTTCTTCTGATTTTGGCTTGCGATTTTATTGGATTAAATAGAGTCAGCTATGCAAGTCTTATGGGGAGAGCGGGGTGGGTGTTCGGTCACTGTAACATGTGTTTGATGCCTTTTCTCTGAAATTATGGTGAAATTTTAGGCTGCATCGATCGCTTTAGAGTGATTTCATGCACCTGAAGTACTGCCCGGAGGTGCATCCTTGTTATTCAAATTTCTCTCCTGGGCAATCACACCCTTGGAGGAGAATGTTACACCCTTAAGTGGTAGCGGAGAAGCATCTACAATGGTCGCTGGGCAGTGGATCTTCAAGCTTTTGGCATGACAACTGGTTGGGGACGAGGCCACTGTGTAGGAAGGTGGAGTCTTTTCAAGAGCACTTGGTTGCAAATTTTGTCATGGAAGGGAGGTGAAATTTACAGAGATTACATAGAGTGTTATCGTTAGGTTGGGTACGATAGGTGATGGAAGTGGCTCCCTCTATTGCGGCCATGACAGATGAGATGATCTGGGCTTCCAATAACTCAGGTGCATTCACTATTTCGTCGGCATATCAGATAGTGTGTAAAAGAGGTAATGTTTCCAGACTATTTGCTTCTTTGTGGCATCAGACTTTACCATCAAAAGTTTCCTTCTTTGTGTTACGATTGATGTATGGAAGGTTGCCAGTGATGGATGTGTTACACAGGTTTAGGGTTCTGGACCCCTCTAGATATTTTTGTTGTTGTATGAGCCCGTCTCCGGAAACTATTAGCCACATCTTTTGCACGGGAGAGGTGGTGAAGTAGGTTTGGGGTTGCTTTGAGGGTCTTATTGGCGGGTTTAATGAGGCTCTCACGGTTCGACATAAGGTTATGAGTTGGTGGGTGAGACCTACTCATACCTCATACCTGGGTTTTGTTTTCCGCACATTACCATCGTTAATTTGATGGAACTCATGGAAGATGCGAAATATGTGAATTTTCGATGGTAAGCTAGAGTCAGTCATGCATGTTTGTGATATAATTTTTTTGAAGCTGAGAGAATGTTTCTGTCTTCAATTTCGAGAGGTGCCATGAATCGCGGAGTGGCTTTTTCGATATGATAGCTCGGTTGCGAAGCAGGGTTACCATCCTGAAGATTTGTTGGAAGTGTCCGACACAGTCGGTGGTGAAGCAGAATACCGATGATTGTTCAAGGGGTAATCCGGGGATGAGTAGTGGTGGGGGTTGTTCAGGGATTATACGGGGAGGTTCATGCTTGGATTTTCGTGTTACTTTGGGGAGACTACAAGTCCTCAAGCAAAGATGAAAGCTCTCCTATTTGGTGTTCGTTTAAGAGTATCCCGTGGCTTAGGAAGGTTGCATTTGGAATCTGATTCACTGGTATTGGTCCGTATTATTCAGGAAAATGTTAGGTGTCCTTGGCAGTTGTAGAGGGAGTTACTAGAGTTGCAGCAATATAGCCGGTATTTTGAAGCCGTGTCTCACTGCTTTCGGGAGGCTAACAAGCCGGCAGACAGATTGTCTAATGTTGGAGCAGAGGCTAGGTGTACTATGATCTATGAGGACTATAAGGCATTACCTAGATTGTGTCTGGGTTTCCAAGTTTTCGTAGATGTCGTCGGTAGGGGTTGGCTAGAGATGGTTTAGGGTGATTTTTCTTGTACTCCTGGGGAAGGGATGGTCCCGAACTTTGTGTTTTTTTTGGATGCATTAATAATATTTCTATTTTTATTCTTAGATAAAAAAATCTTTAGGGAGAGATTTATTAACCGTTTGTCATATACATAATCGAGTACCTTCAAAGAAGGCAACGGTTTCGCCATATGAACTATAGAAAGGAAGAAACCTAACTTAAATTAATTGAGGTTTTGGGGTTGTATAGCCTATTATAAGGTTTCTAATCCTAAGAGAACAAAATTAGGACCTAGAGCCTTAAAAACTGTTTTTGTGGGACATGCTGAAAATTCTAAAGCATATAGACTATTAGATTTAGATTCAACTACAATAGTGGAGTTTAAAGATGCTGAGTTTTTAAAAACAATTTTTCTAAATGATTCAACATCTAAACCAGATTCTATAATACCACAAAACATGACTATGGATCCTAATACTTCTTCAAATGTTAATAAAAGGAAACTAGTTGAAACTCCTAGTGAATCTAGGAGCAGTAAGAGAGCACGAAAAGAGAAGATTTTTTATCCAAATTATATTTATTCACAATCTTTAGTCTTTTTAGTTGAAGGTAGTAGGAATGGTATATTCAATAAAATACCTAACCTTTTACATTTGGCAGAGGATTCTAAAACTTATAAAGAAGCATTAGCTTCAAGGGATTCAGTTTTTTAGAAAGAAGCAATTAATGATGAGATGGATTCTCTTGTGTCAAATGGTATATGGGTGTTATGTGAATTACCTCTTGGTTGTAAATCTATAGGATGTAAGTGGATATTTAAAAGAAAGCGTAACACTAATGGTTCATTACTAACCTTCAAACCAAGATTTGTAGCAAAAGGTTTTAAACAAAAGGACGGAATTGATTGTTTTGACACGTATGCTCCTGTTGCAAGAGTTATTTCTATAAGAGTGTTGTTTGCTTAGCATCCATATGTGATTTATACATTCATCAAATGGATGTTAAAACAACATTCTTAAATGGAGATCTAGACCAGGAAGTGTATATGGAGCAACCTGAAGTGTCCTGAAAATGAAAAGAAAGTTTGTAAATTACTTAAATCCTTGTATGATTTAAAGCAAACTCCAAAATAGTGGCATGAGAATTTTGATAAAGTAATTTTATCAAATGACTTTAAACATAATGAAGTAGATAAATGTATTTATTCTAAATTTGCCAAAGATATGGTGTAATAATACGTTTCTATGTGGATGATATGTTAATCATGGGGGCTAACATACAAGGAGTAAATGAAACTAAGAAGTGCTTAACCTTCCAATTTAAAATGAAAGATATGGGAGAAGTTGCTGCCATCTTAGGAATCAAAATTAAGAAACATAATGGAGTTATGCTCTATGTCAATCTCATTACATTGACAAGATTCTATCCAAATTTAATTATTTGGGAATAAAAGAAGCTAATACCCTATTTGATGTTTCTAATACGTTAGTTGAAAATTCGGGAAGATCTATTAGTCAATTAGACTATGCTAGTGCAATTGGTATCTTGATGTATGCTATGCATTGTACTAGACCTGATATTGCATTCGCTATTTGCAAACTTTCTAGGTTTACTCATAATCCTAGTACTGACCATTGGAGAGTAATTGGATGAATACTAGGTTACCTTAAAAAGATAGTCTTTTGGATTTTATTATAACAAGTTTCCTTCGATACTTGAAAGTTACTATGATGCTAGTTGGATAACTAGTATAAATGATAATAAATCAATGTCTGGTTGGATTTTTAAAATAGGCGGAGGAGCTATCTCGTGGGTTTCTAAGAAACAGACATGTATTACTCATTCGACTATGGAGTTTGAATTTATTACATTAGCAACAGCAGGTAAAGAGGCATAATGGCTAAAAAATTTATTGCTAGATATAGAGTTGTGGCCACAATCGATGTCAACCATCTCTTTGCACTGCGATAGTGAAGCAACTATGTCTAGGGCATTTAGCAAGATTTTTAATAGTAAATCTAGACATATTGCTTTAAGACATGGATATGTAAGACAATTAATTTCTGATGGAATTATAACAATAGTCTATATAAAATCTGAAAATAATCTTGCTGATCCTTTAACTAAAGGACTCTTAAGAGATATGATCAAAAGCACTACTAGTGCTATAGTTCTGAGACCATTCTAAAATTGTTAGCAATGATAGTAACCTAACCTTTCTTATTGCTAAGCAATTCTAAAGGTTTAATAGTTATTGTTTGACAGTTAGCAAGCACCGATAACTAGATGAGTACTTAAAAGAATGGGAGGTTGAATAATAATTATTATTCTTAATGAAGTATATATGTTCCGTAGACGAACAAAGAATTATAATCAAAGACTTCAAAGTAGACTTCACCTATATGAACTCAAGAGGTGGTGCCGCTTCTATAAAAAATTTGAACTAAAGTTTTTGTAAGAGTTCATGAATCAGGAAGTACCACAAAGATCATAATATGGTGCTAAAGCTCACGGTGAATGTTTTACAAGAAATAAGTAATATTTATGTGTATAGTTATTTCCGATCTTGTTATATAGGAATTGTGATTTAAAATTAATAACTACCATCAATTTCAACAAGATTTTGAAATAATTATACTAATTATAGGTTTAAATCAAAATATGCCTATTTATGCATAAATCTTAAAAGGTTTTGATTTTGATTCATCACTAACTATGTGGGGAGTTGTTAGAAATAGTTAGTGATGAGTCCCACATTGAAAGTATGTGAAGAATGGAAGAGGTTTATAATCAAATGCACACATATTCAAATAAATTTGGATGGTGGGAAATTTTGGAGGGAAATTTCAAAATTGCACATACATTTGTCACGTTTTTTTTTTTCAATTCAGTGTTTTTTTATTTATTCATTCACATAAGGAGCGATTACATCAACAATTGTCAAGCTATAGGATCCTTCTCCAAAAGGTAGGAAAACCTAACCTATCCATCCGTATATTGCCGTGGACCATAGGGGGTAGCGCTACAAAGGAATCAAACAAGGCATCACTTCTCCGATTCACACCCATCTTGCCAGCCTGTCTGAGGGTTTATTTGCCTCTCTATAGCAATGCGTTATGGACCGAAACAAACTCTGAAACCGCAGCAGATTGTCCAATTCCACCTGCAAATGCCAGGGGCATGCATGATCCCCTGATATGATCTGAACCAGGGTTAGGGAGTCCACCACCAGGTGCAGATCCATATACCCCCGATCTACACACTATTTTATCCCATACACCAAGGCCTTTAACTTGGCATGCAGGCTGGTGATGACACCAAAGAAACATGAAAAGCCAAAGAGAAATCCCCCCGGGAGTCACGCAAAAGTCCTCCCCCTCTACTCAACCCTGGATTGCCAAGAAAACACCCGTCCGTATTAAACTTATAACCTGCCCTAGGGACCACCCATTTTATAGGCCAAATGAGCATCCGTTTTGGCCGAGCTTCCCAGGTTGTGTGCAAGCTCTCCCAAGAGCCATGGGACCATGATAGCAAAGGAAATTGTATATGCAATAGTTCCCTAATCCGAGACAAGGTCCGGGCTACCACCATTCCCTTATCTGACCGCCCCCTTTGCATTAATGCACTAGTTCTCGCTCTCCATAATTCCCAACAGATTAGAGAAGGTAGGACTCGATAGACCAAGGCCAAATACCAATTCGGAGCAGAACGTAACCACCACAAGATTGCCATATGACGAGCCGAACTGATACGAGAAGTCATCCCCTCCTGAATTTCAAACGCCTTTCGCACCTGCCGGGCAGCTTCCCCTGTACAAAAAACGTGGTTCAATCGTTCCTCCTGGGGATCGGCGCAGCAACATCTAGAAGGACCATGGATTCCCAAGTGTCGTAACTGCTCTAGTAGGGGCAGCCTATCTGAAAGTAAGCGAAGCATGAAAAAAAAATTGTTATTGGCAAGGACCTATGCCAAATACAAGCGGCGCCGAGAGACCCATTAGAATTGGTGCGAACAAGCGACAGAGCTAAGGCAACCAAGAACTCCCCATTAGAGGTTAACATCCACACCATCCTATTCACCCCCTAAAATGTTGGAGGTGTGGTAGTCGTCACCAGCTGAATTAGCTCCGGCTGCAAAATTTACGAGAGTAATCGGACATTCCATACCCCTCTATTAACAAAATCCACTACCCGCTGGTTCTGGAAAACCTCCACCTGGTGACATAGTGGGCCGGACCCTATCCAGTTATCATGCCAGAAGTCCATTGACTGTGACCGAACAATCCAACCGATGTTGTCTCCGCTATACCCTAGACCGCACACATCCGTCTCCAAGTGTAAGAGCTCCCTATCCTCTCTTTCGCAAGGCAAGGGTGCTTGCCTCTACAACACTTGGCTGCAGGAAAGGAAGCCCAAAGAGAACGACCTTGTCTAAAATTCCACCATAGCTTTATGGAAAATGCTTGAAAAATCTCAGTTGGCCGCCAGAGGCCTAATCCCCCTTCGCTATATGGCCGACACAGGTCTGCCCATTTCATCCAATGAAACCTCGGGCCAATCTCTGACGCACCCCATAGAAAAACAACCATAACTCTCTCCATCTCCCACAAGACTCCTTTGGGAGGCGATGCTGCCGCCAATAAATGAATTGACAGAGAGGATAGAACGTGCTTGAGTAGCACAACCCTTCCCCCAAGCGATAGAATTTGCTGCTTCCAAGATAAAATTTTGTTGGCAATGCCCCTGCAAATCTCCCCAAAGTACTCCTTCTTTTGTCGGCCAATGAATAACGGGCATCCTTCTGTTGACATACATTTGTCACGTTGACTATTGAATTAGAATATAAATTTAATGGTCAAAAGATTGGCACTTAGGCACTTAGGTCTTAAGAATCGAATTAATTTTAATTAATTTCGTTTTAATATTTCTTCTTAAATAAATGGTTTTTCTTTTAAGGGTTGTATCTAATGATACAACTCTTAAATGACCGTTAAGTATCCATTCATTTTAAAAGGTGCCTATTCATAAAAAATATATTTCCAAAGGACATGACATTTCTTTTGGGGTATCTGAATGTTATAAATAGGGATGCCCAGATATCAGAAAACTCACTTTTACTTCTAGTTTACTATTCTTCTACTTCTTTCAAAATGATATTCTCTAAAACCATTCTTGGGAGAATTTTTGCATACTGCTAGGTGAAAATTCTAGTTGGCTTTGTTATTTTTAGAGGGAATTGTTGCAAACCCAATAGTAGAATACTTGGGGCAAATTTCCTTAAGCAAAGTGAATTTTCACGCCAAAGCCATTTTCTATAGTTGTAGTTATTACAATTTCCTAACAACACGGTTGTCAGAAAATTCGTTTGGACCAGTTTTGTTCAAAAATTTAGGATATAATTTTATTTCTTTCGAATATAATTCATTTTCAAAGAAAAATCAAAGAAGATTACTTAGTTGATTTAAATATTGACAACACATTGGGGGATGCAAAGTGACAAATTTTGATTTGAAAATTACGGCTTCATTTATAAGTTATAGAAAACTTTAAGGGGCCTATATAGATTTTACAAAATTGTAGAGAAGGGAGGGGGTGGTTGCCCCTGCGCACCCTATCTAAATCCATCCTTAATGGCTGACCATAATAAAAGAAAAATGATGCAAATAGTCCCCTCACATATTGCATTTACATCTTTTTAGTCCTTCACTTTTAAAATAACGAAAATTCATCCTTCAGATAAACAAAATGTGTCATTTTAGTTCCTATATCCATTTTGATGACTTTTTAGTTAGAAAAAGTTCATGGGCTACTATGCGATAATGATTTTAGGGGTAAAATAGGTAAAATAGATGTCACACCCTATTCTCACCTAAATACACCATATCTAGTAAAACTAATAATTAAGAATTATATTGTTGTTTTGAAAAATCTAGAGGACTTTTAAAATAGCAAAGTCCTAACTTCCAAAGAAGAAATTTATCCCCAAAAGTAATATTTAAAAAATGAAAAAGTGAGGATAAAAGTTGCAATGAAAACAAAGTTGATGATATATATATATATATATATATATATATATATATATATATATAAAGAAGAACACACACAGAGAACAAAAAAAGAGCACATATCTTAGGACATGTGTTTAGACTTCAGATTTGGCGTCATTCTAATATGGAAAATTCAGAAATTTAATTTTCAGTTGAAAATAGGATAAAATATTTGTTTTGCCCTTGAAATTATCATTACTTGGTGGCGATGACATTTTCTAGCCAAAAAGCGCTTGAAATGAGTGTAAGGAACAAAATGTGCATTTTGAATATGTGAAGAATGAATTTACTTCATTTTGAAAGTAATGGATGAAAAAGGTACAATTATAATATGTAACGGACCATTTATGCGATTTTCCCTTGATAAAACTTGGCTTGGAGAATTGGCCCATGTTGTGTGAAGTCCAGAGGCCAATTTCTTACACATTGAGTATCTTATGCACCATTGAAAAGTGATTGTTGGAGTTAGAATTTAGAGGCACTTGATGGTGTAATTTGGGACATTTTGAGATTCAATTGGTTATGATTAAATTGTGCACGGAAATTTGAAGAAATGTATAAGTAACTTTGGATGAAGTATAAAGAACAAGAAAAAAAAGGATGAATTTATTTGGAAATTTTTTTGGACATTCTTAAAATATGTTTTCTCATTACTTCTTATTTCTTACTACTTTTTAATCTCACATACATCATATTATGGTTAATAGCATTGAACGTCTATGATAGGATGATCAGACTTCTTTAATGGGGTGATTTTCCCTTTGCCACCTAGTACTATTTCCCAAGCACTTCTTTACCACTGCTCGGCAATGAAAGTAAGGTTTGACCATTATATAATGCCTTAATTTCAAATGTTGCCCTCATTTTAATGCTAACTTGCAATTTCCCATGAAATATAACCTTATTTGCAGTTTGCCTTCTAAAGAATTTTAAGGCAGCTTACACTATTTTTATTTCAATTACATTTTGTTTTTTCTGTCTCTTATTTTTCTTTATACACACACACACACACACACACACACATATATATATATATATGCTATCCCCTTTATTCACTTCAAAACCATTACATAAGTATTGATAATTGCCTAATTTGAGCCTCTAACTTTTATTTTTAGATTTATGTATTTTCATTTTTAAGTTATATATGCTTTGTCATCCAAGTAACAAACTAACTACAACAAATAGTAAACTTAACAACAGAACTTTTATTAAGTATTGATAGTGAAAAAAGAAAAACAAAATAACCTTTGACAAGTAAAATAATGTTGGAGACAACTAAAAAACTAAATGTTACAGTATAACTATATACATGTCTCCTGCATTTCAAAGCATATTTAATTGGGCAATAAATTATTCAGACATGTCTAAAACTTGGAGTTTGTGATTAAAAAATTATTGAGAATAAAATAGCGGTTTTTTTAGTAGTGGGTAATAATAATAAAAATAAGGAAAAAATTAATAATGAGAGGGAAATGAAATAAAGGGAGAAAAAAGAACACTATGAATAGGTAAAATATCAAATATAATCTTATCCTTCAACATAAATTAGGAGATAAATTGAGTATAAAATTCTTTTGGGGGGCAAAGTGCAAGTAGAGTTGTAGTTTGTAGGGAAAAACTGCAATTGCCAGTTTAAGGGCGATTAAGTGTTTTTACTAGACCTTTACCTTTGGTTGTTAATTTGGGACGCTAAGTGCTTAGAAAATTATTAAGGGGTAGAATTCAAATCACCTCAAATGTTAAGGGCTGTTTAATTCTACGAACCCTACATAATATCACAAAAAAGTGCTAGGATAAATCAAAAGAATTTTTTCCAAAATAATCTCCAATTGAAATGCACATATTATTGTTTGAATGAATATATTTATCATTTAAGGTTTTACACTACCCAATTCTTTACATAAATATGTTTTAAATGGAATTCCGTAAACCAAGATGACCTTGGAAGTCATTGCCGTTTTGCATTCCATGAAGAAGTTGAAGGATTTGATTAACTAGTGCCATTACAGTCATTAGTGGCATTCGTCAAGAGGGGTTTTAAGCATTAGGTTTTTGTTGAAGTAAAATTAGATTAAATGCAAAGGAAGCTATAAATATGCATATGTGCATCTGAACAGTAAATTAAATGTAAATAGGAATACTTATTATTGGACATCCATTTGAAAAACTAGAAAAATCTGATGAAATATATATATTTATATATATATATATATATATGAAAATGAAATAAAGAGATAGTTGAACTTTTATCTTAGTAAACATATGCAAAATCTAGGTTTTTTCTTTCCCAATTCTACACATTGTGCCACTGCATGGTAAGGGCAAGTATATAAAATGCCGTATATCAAGTAATTAATAATACTAGAAGTAGAAGTTGTTGACAAACACATATGCTATCGTTTTCTTTTAGTTGTTTCTTTAATTTTCGTCGACACATTAACATAGATTTGTCGTAGTGGCCAATGAGAAAGTTCTTTCCCGATGGTGAAAAATCGGTTAATTTGTTTCT
Organism: Coffea arabica; assembly: GCF_036785885.1. Classification (NCBI taxonomy): domain Eukaryota; kingdom Viridiplantae; phylum Streptophyta; class Magnoliopsida; order Gentianales; family Rubiaceae; genus Coffea; species Coffea arabica. The sequence goes on along the minus strand of NC_092316.1, from coordinate 13,525,504 downwards.
ATAAAAGTCTCTTGCTCCAATATTTTACAAAACAAAAATAGTATACCAAATTTTCTTTACAAGCAAGAAATTAAAGTATAATGATTTAAAGAGTTTTTTTTTATGTTTTGAGCTATAAGAAACAATTATTGTACCTTTTCCATCAAGTATATTTTGTTCCTTCAAGGCAATACATGTTGTAGGGTTCGAACAACTAAAGTCACCAGACCGGGGACTCATGCACAGACTCAAAGTCACCCAATTTTGGAGGTAATCCAAACATCTCTAGCTGATGCAACTAGAAGGAATAGAGCGAATTCAGTACAAGCAATAAAGATAGCAAACTTCATCTTGCTTTCTAATGTTACCATCATGATGGTTAACCAGCCGCTTGGAAAATAATAGTCACGAGTGCTGGGTATGTATATAACAATTAAACTCATTTCATAATCAAGTTTTACATTTATAAAATTTTAAATACTCCACACATGATTTTTTGCAAGTATACGGGTCGAGATTGAATATAGAGTATTAAGGATCGAACCTACAAGGAAGAATGTCAATTACTGATAGTTTTGAAACTCCTTTATATTTTAGACTATCACAAGTGTAAGAAATTAAATCTACACTATAAACATGAAATAAAAGTAATAAAAATAATATAGAATGCTCCTAAAGTTATGGAATTCCTTACTACTCTTACAAACGAAATTACCGGTTAATTGAATGTAATTATCATGTCTAGTTATGGCGTAATTTCCTAATGTATGTGAAACTTACTCTCATAGTGAATCAACTATACTTGTAACTAAATCATACCTACTCTAATGGTTATGAAATTAACTACAATTTCATTTTTTTTCTATAAAATTACATGAAATGAATCACCAAAAACTACATAGGCGCACCTATACTCTCGTGAGCGTACTCTCTAAGTTTATCATTTCTTGAACTAGTGTTAAATTTTAATTCTCATTGCAAACTTAATACCTTAAAATTATCACAATTAATGATTGGTTAATCATGATTAGAAAAGCAAAAGTGAATACTTGTTCAAAATAATATCATCAAATAATCAAGTAGATATCACAAACAAAATATAGAAAGTTTATCCATAACTCTAGGTATAAACTTTAGCAAAACATACAGTAAACCATCAAACTTGTATTATAACTAAATACGAAATCAAATACAAAGAGAAAGCGATAGGAGAGAAGTTACCCTTGTCATATGAATTTCAAACTCTTCATACGTGCTCCTCAAATCTTCATCTAAATTTAACTACAAATACAATAAGGATAAACTACATCAACTATACTATACTAATGAATTAAGAAAAACCAGTGAAAACTATATTTTGATAGTGTCTCTAACCTTCCAAAGTTGTGAAACAAGCTCTTCAAAGGCCCTATTTATAGAAAAATTCAAGTTACAAATGACTTTTTTCTAGTTGTCAAATTTGGTTTTTGAAATCTCCAAAAGTTGTTTCTACAAGTCTTATGCTTGCTTGCTCATCTCCAACCAGAATTCTTGGAGAAAAATGGGTAAAAAAGCTTATATGTGTAGAGCACAAGTTGCAGAACAAGTTGCAGCCACAATTGAAGAAAACGTGACCTTAGAAAATACAGGCTGAGGTCGCTTATTTACCTCAAGTTTTCCTCTTTTGCAGGTTTTCTCAATTTTGGTCAGTCTTCAACTATCCTCTGTTTTTATACCAACTTCAACTAATATTTTCTCAATGATAGAGACTGAATTAGCTCTTGTCCAAAACATGAAAGTTGTAGCTCTGTGAGTTAATTTTTAATGCCTCAAGAATCATCTAATTTGGAGCTCTATAGACCTAAAATGACCAAAATACCCTTGATTGATCAAATTCCTTGATTGTATTTTGAATTTTTGACTAAGAAAATTCAGGAACTAGATTTTTATGTCTCATATAAAATGTATAGCTATGTGTTAGATTCAAAATAACTTAAGAATCACCTCAATTCGATACTTGTAGCTCAAGATATAGCTGAAATACTAACAGGTGTCAAAGCTATCAAACTGTTCCTCTTTTAGTCTTGAATGCATTTCATCTTTGCACTTTATATTCTCTTTAAGTCACTTCAAAATCATCAACAATTATCCACTTATCTTCTCAACCCACTCCAATTGATGATTGAATCTTTAAACCTTCAAAAATATGAAATTTTCACCACTTTAATCCATCCATAAAAATGTAATTTTTGACGCTTAAACCACAAAAATGTAAACTTCACTAAAAATCTAGTTAATTAGTTATATAAATAATTAAAACATACCAAAACTAGATAATAAAATGCATTTAAATCTCATAAAATACACACTTATCAAACAGCTGCCCTTATGACTCGTGCGTGAGTTTCAATTCTTTCCAGCAATTTCTGCTCGATCTATGCCACATTCTTCCACCCTTCTGCGAGAAACTATATTCTGAGGTAAGGGGCAGTGGAGCCCTTGTGCTAGTCTCAAACATGCATCAAGCCTACTAACAAAACTTTTCAGGCATGCATGTTCACAAGCTCAATCTTATCAAGAGTGGAGATGTGCTTCTGCTCCTACGGCAACTTGTTTTATGAGTTGCATTCCCTGATTCTCAGCCACTGGAGTTGCGGCAATACAGCTTTCTCCACATTAATTTTATCCAAATAATCTAGGTCTCTGAGGTCAAGGAATTTCAAGTTGTGAAAGCCATATCCTAGAAATGGTTAGTTGTTGTCCTCAGTATGCATCTTTCATTTTGAGGAACGATAAGCTATCCCAACTTCTCTGGTATTGGCATTGGGTCATCCCTGAGATATATGGATCTCAAAGACAAGTGAGAGAGATTTGAAGGGAAGTCAGTAGGCAGCATTCTCAACAACTTAGATAGCTTAAGCTCTGTTACATGATAGAGTTTAGAAAGTCCAGATAGAGATGGCAACTCCCCTAGTATTCCTCTGCCTTCATCAAAATAAAGATGTAACATCCTTAGGCTTCCAACCTCAAATAAATGCGTGCAAAGTTGTTTATCTGTGATGATGTGGATACGGGTGCGCAACAATTTCAACCTTGGGTCAAGGATCTTTTCGTCCACATTGGCGGTCCGATGACAAGATCAAGATCCAAGAGGGTGAAGGAAACTTTATGAGCTTTGATCATTCACCATACAAGCAAGGAGCAAGTTAAGTTTGAAAATTTGATGGACCATGAAGTTACCCTGTTCACTTGTACGTTTGAAGTGAAAGAATGATCTCATACTTGTTAGCTTAGTTAGTAGTTGTTTTAAAGCTGCCTAATTTAGTAGTTTGTTACTCGCACAAAGGACATGTTGTCGCTGAGTTTTAATCCTTTTAGTAGATTTTATTAATTATTGGACCTTATCGGAAAGCCATAAAGAGTTGGCTTTTTATGTGGACCGAATTCCTATTCCTAGTTTAGATAGGTGAGTTGTCAATCTTTACTCCAAACGGAGTTGCCCTAGTTCTAATCTATAAAAAGACACCTCTTGTATGAGTAAAAGGGACGGAATATTACAACCAGAAATCATGAGAAATTTTCCTTCAAATTCTTAATCGAACTTACTCCTGAATTCTTGAGTTCATAGCTTAGGATTCAAATTAGACTTTATCGATTAGTTTGTTCCCTAATTGTGGTGTCTCTTCATCCATCATTATTTGCTTAAGGTTGCTGATTACCTTCGTATGTCAGAGGTCTTGAATTCATGAGAACAATCGAGTTCAACTTCCATTGGGAAAAAAGGTCCAACTCTGATATTATAAAGTTGGGAGGTTCTAAGAGGGTTTTCCCCTAGAATTGCTCATCAGTTGGTATCAAGAGCATCAGGTTAATTTTCTTTCAATTGAAGTTATTCATATCTTGTTAGTTTGTGTCTTTTGTCAAAAAAAAAAAACTGTAACGACTACTGTTCATCGTACTGTAGCGATTTACTATTCATCATACTGTAGCATACTGTTCATCCGCGGTACTATTCATTCGAACAAAAAAAATCTATTTGGGCGTTGTCTTTTTGTGTTTCTGTCCAAATTTCTTTCTTAAGTCTGTTATACTTGTGTTTGGGTTGTTAGGGTTTTAAAAAAAAAAAAAGAAGTCACGTACCTTATATTGTTTTAATGTCCAAGTTGCTAGAGTATTGCTGGAATTTTTCTTTTGAGTATTGCTGAAATTCTATTTTGCCTATTTCTTGAGTATTGGTTGTTGTTCTTGCAAACTTTGGACACCACAACATAAATTGGGGAAGTTCTTGAGCTTCTTGAACAAAATTCTTGAAATTCTTGGACCACCAAGTCTTGTTTTGAAAGTTCTTGAATAATAAATCAAGAACTAGGGTTTTCTTGGAATTTGCATAACTTTTCATCCGTTTCTTGAACTTGTTGGTGTAACCTGAATTTGTGTTCCTTAAAGAGCCAAAAAAAAGGGATAAAAAAAAACCAAAAAGAAGGAAGAAGAGAAGGAATCGGCTCTCACACAAAGGAAATCAGGTTTCCAAATCTTGAGTTTTTCAATTCTTGATTGGTTTCCCGAAACTTGAGTTTCCAAATCTTGATTGGTTTCCAAATCTTGAGTTTCCAATCTTGACTGAAGTCCAACGACTCCAAACGACCTAACCAGCCCCAATCACACTCAAATCAGTTTCCAAAACCAAATCTAAACTACCACAAATACCTTAGCCAAACCGCCTTTGAATTCTTGAGTTTCTAAAATCGGCAGATCTAGTTTTTGCTAATCGATTTGACTGAAATTTGAGAATTGGTCCTTGCGTTATTTGGGCACCCCAAAAGTACTACTTACCCTCCAAAATACTAACCAGAAACTCAGCAAAATAGCAGCTCAAAAAAAAAGTTCCAACTTCGGATAGAGTTTTTCTAGGATTTACAAAATTCTGCTTTGTGTCTTATTACTTGCTTATAGGGCAATTAATTCTGAAATTTTTGAGAGTTTGAGTTGTTTTAAGAATTTCGAGAAGGAAAAGTGAGAGTGAATGTGTTTCTTTGAGTGATACACGAGTGCTTTGCAAGGTTGACTAGGATACACTTGTTTTGCAGGTTTGACAATATGTCTCAAGAGGAGAATATATCCGAGCCGTTTGAGACCGATGTGTCATTCAAACTGGTGCTCCAAACTCTTCGAAAACAAGCGGAGAGACATGAATTTGTGATGACACAATTATCTGACAGGTTGGCTGCCATTGAGATGCGAGATACCGAAGATACATACAATAGGGCTTCGAGTGTTCAGAGTGCTGATCGTGATGCGGATGATGAGGGATATCATTTCAACATCTCATTTCGATCAAGGAAAAGCCAAAGGAAAACAAGGGAATACATACATAAATCCAAGCGAAAGAATGAATCTCTCAAGAGGAGGGGTTTCATGTAATCTCCTTCTTTAAAGCCAGTTTATACAAGAGATGATAAGAAGGTTCATTCAATATTTTCTAGGCCTAAACCAAGAGTTGAACCACCTCATGAGGAGTCATTTTGGGAGACATATCAACGTCTTCTACACCAAAAACAAATGGAATCAAATGAATGCTATCAAAGTGAGTTTTCTAAGAAGGAGATAACTGACCCTATTCCCAACAAAAGAGTATCTCATCCTATTGAACCATTTGTTGAGGAGGTTGATAATGAGAAAACAATCGAGGGCGTTAAGCTAGATAAAGAGATGAAAAAATCTGATGAGATGAGTGGTAAAAAGGAAGAAAAAAGAGAAAGTGAGCCGATTTTGAGCAAAAATGTGAGGGTTTATTGTTTTTCTAACGAACTTACCTTTGCTTTATTTAGTGTTTCTTCATTTGTACAAATTAAGCAAAGTCAAATAAAATTAGTCATGCCATGCTTCATTCCAAAGTCACTTGTACAATTCACTAGTTTTCATGAAATTTGTCTTTTAGGAATTAAATCTATTTGGGATCACCTCATGGAACAATTTCAATTTAAATCTGTCCATACCAAAGGGGAATCAATTCAAACCAACCATGAAGGGAGAATTCCAAACTTTGACTCTCATTTACTACCTATGGTTCATTCATCATCTTTACCTTCTTTTGAGTATAATTTTCATCTTAACACTTATATTTCTTATGCAGATTTTGAAAGAAAGTGTAAAAAGCTAGCAATGCCTTTTCAAGTTGAATCAATTGGTGGAAAGAATAATGAAGTGGCAAAGGGAATTTTCACACTTAAAAACTTGTTCTATACCTTCTTACCATTTAGTTGATGATGTACCATTATTTCTTTACCCAATTTCTAATTTGTTTCAAGTTGAAGGTTATTTTGGTTTTGTAGGTTGTAAAACTGTCCAAAATTTTTCAGTTTTGATTAAAGACTTACAACCTGATTTCGTGCTTATTCCAACTAAAGGTGGTGATCAGCCAAAAGTTGGTGGTCAAGTGCTCAATTTGTCAACTTCAACTTGTGCTAGTTCGAGTAACCCTCATAAAATGGAATTCAATTGTTTGCTACCTTATATGTTGGAAGATGAGAAATTGTGTGTCACGCAAGATCCCAAAACTGTCCTCCACGAGTTGTTTAGTGACTCATCCATGCAACAAGTTGCTCCCAATTTATCTATGCAAGATGATTCAAATCAATGTCAATTAGTGCTGGATTTTACACATTTGCACAATCAAGGTGTCAATGTGAAGATCCATGACCAAAGGCTAATTAGAGAGTTTTGGATTGCCACTTGGGATTTTCACATGCCTTACACAAACTCTTTCCTACCTTGGCGCATGTCCTTGTTTGGGAGCTTCCCAAAGCTGACCAAATGACATGCAACATGGCTTGTAGTCACTCATCTATTTCCAACATTATTGTCCTTTAAGCGCACCGTCGATTTGTGGACAAATCACTTTCAAGAGGAGACTTTGAAAATTCGAGGACGAATCTTTTCGAGGAGAGAGAGAATGATGCGGATACGGGTACGCAAAAACTTTAACCTTGGGTCAAGGATCCTTTGGTCCATAAGAGGGTGAAGGAAGCTTTATGAGCCTTAATCATTCACCATACAAGCAAGGAGAAAGCTAAGTTTGAAGATTTGATGGACCATGAAGTTACCTTGTTCACTTGTACGTTTGAAGTGAAAGAATGATTTCATACTTATTAGTTTACTTTGTAGTTGTTTTAAAACTGCCTAGTTTAGTAGTTTGTTACTCGCAAAAAGGACATGTTGTCGCTGAGTTTTAATCCTTTTAGTAGATTTTATTAATTATTGGGCCTTATCGGGAAGTCATAAAAAGTTGGCTCTTTATGTGGGTCGAATTCCTATTCTTAGTTTAGATAGGTGAGTTGTCAATCCTTACTCCAAACGGAGTTGCCCTAGTTCTAACCTATAAAAAGGCACCTCTTGTATGAGTAAAGGGGAAGGAATATTACAACAAAAAATCGTGAGAAATTTTCCTTCAAATTCTTAATCGAACTTACTCTTGAATTCTTGACTTCATAGCTTAGGATTCAAATCAAACTTTATCGATTAGTTTGTTTCCTAATCGTTGTGTCTCTTCATCCATCATTATTTGCTTAAGGTTGCTGATTACCTTAGTGTGTCAGAGGTCTTGAGTTCATGAGAACAATCGAGTTCAACTTCCATTGAGAGAAAAGGTCCAACTCTGATATTACAAAGTTGGGAGGTTCTAGGAGGGTCTTCCCCTAAGATTGCTCATCATGTGAGCTGACATCCACTACAATCCCTAGTTTCCGAATACATATCAAAGTTATAATGTTATTGTGCATAATGTGATCAAGGTGTATGTGTGCCAAGGTCTGGAGATTACTCAATCAGTCAATCTATGACATGTTACATCTTATATCAGATGCATATCGATGGTGTAAACTTTCAAGCTTCCAAATGAAATCTGAAATATCCACTCCCAATCCAAGTTGACTATGTCAAGAGTTTGTAGGTTTCGCAGGCAACCTAAGGAATGAGGGAGCTTTTCAATCAATATCTCTCTTAAATCAAGGTACCTCAGAAGCCTGACTTCACCAATTTCTGTTGGCAAGCGATTATAAACATTTTTGACTAGAGTTGTCTTACCAACGCCTCCCATGCCAATGATTAAGTTGATAGTATCATAGTGCGTGGGCACGCTAACGGTGGCTCGGGTGATCGAGGGGCTGAGAATAGCGTGTATGCTCCAAGCGGACCCATCACTAGGGCTCGCGCACGGAGATTTCGTGAGCAACTCAATGTACTTGTTCCGGCAATACACAAGTCTTTTGAGGGATTCACACACTTTAGTGAAGGTGATCGAGGTCCTATATTAAGCATTGAAGCTATACTCGAGGTTTAGGGTTTTTTTTGTTTGCCAAGCCCTAGTTTCCAATTTTAGTAGTTTCAGTTATTTACGTATTAGTTTGATTAGCTTGAATAATTGGCTAAGTGCATGTTGCACATAGAATCGCCAAGGATAGGATTGACATTTTGTTAGTCATTATATGTTGGTTAAGGTCGGCTGCCTAGGAAGGAAAGTCCGCACGAAACCTTATCCGTTGAGGGTTGAGGTCGTAGCTTCCTTTTGTGTTTTCCTTCGCTTGTTAGGGCTCCATACTAGCCGCACCTTAGTCCTCTTTTCCTTATTAGATTAGGTTTTACTTGTAGCCTATATAAGGAACCATATTACATTAATAAAGGGGTTAGACATTTTTTCATAAAACGGGTATGAGAATTTTCTCCATAGCTTTCGAGCAACCTCTTGAATAATTTAGAGTTATACTCTAGTGTTCTTGTTTGGTTTATCAATTCAAGAATCACACTTGAATTGTGGCGCCTTCTACACTTGCCTGAGGTTCGCTAATTCGTTTGATTACGGGTTGAGATAGTATCAACAAGTTTGTAATCGCGGGGATTAAAGGGGTCGTAGGATTTCTGCTGCTACCTTCTTTTGTTTCTTTGATCACAAATCCAACAAACGATCTTAGGTCACAAATCTTCTTCACCAACGAAATTCGTATCAGCTGGCATTAGAACCAGGTTGTTGGTAACATCGTTTTGTCCCTCTTGTCGTGTCTTAATTCGTGTCTGTCTCGTTAGTTAAAATTCTGTTCGCACACTGCAATCTGTCCGCAAGTTTTCCTTGCTTTCAAATTCTGGTCGTCGTTGTTTTAAGTCTGTCTTGGTGTTGTTCTTAATTTCTAGAATTTTTGGGAGTCAATTGTATTGTGTTTGGGTTAGTTGTGTATTGATTTCATCGTTTGTTAACAGAAAAAAAAAAGGACAAATTTTTCTGTTCGGTATCTTCTTCCAAGTCGCGAAGTTGCAGTTTTTTGAAGTTTCCAAATTCTGTTCGTGTCTCTTGTTGAGTTGTGGTTGTTTCTAAATCTGTTCTTATCTGTTTCTTAGTTGTTCATTATCTAGGAAAGTAGTGGTACCTTGTTCTTGAATTTTGTAAGCAAACTTCACGATTTCTTGGAGTTCTTGAAGAGATTCTTGATACTTTTGAAATTTGGAAATTTGCAGCGATCTTCCTAAAGTTATTTGCTGAAAATTTTGTGTTGAGCTTACAATTCCTGAATTCTGTTGATTGTTAAGGTTGGTCTATACCTAGAGCTAAGCCTTGACCTGTTTGGGAACCAAAATCTAGCCTACCCAATTGCAAAAGCCACCAAAATAGACCACAACAAAACTCAAAACAGACCTGGAAAATTTTTGGTAACCAAAGCCTTTGTTCATCCGAAGTTACTGTTGTACAAAAAAAAAACACAGCAAGCAAATTTCGAAACAAAAGAGTCTTGAATACTTTTATTGAATTGGGGAACTCGAACAGGAAACTAGAGTTTTGTGGGGAATCACTTGCAGATTACATTGAACCTAGTCTACATTAAAAAATTCTGATCAATAACTTCTGGAGCTTCTTGAGTCTCTTGAATCTTGAAAACTTGTATCTTGTGTTGCTTGAACAACTTTTTATACTCTCAAGCATCTGTAAAGGGTTTTCGAGGAGTTCTTGAAATTTTCTTGAGAGGTTCTTGGGTAACCCGAAAGTGGGCAGCCCGTGGAGGAACTTGAGCATCACCTTGATTTTGCGATTCCATCTGGATTGTTGTTCTTGCTCCTTGTGAGTTGAACAGCCAGAGAGGTCCGAATTTAATTCGCCAAAATATCCCAACCTTTGTGCACTCCCAAAGCACCTGGGAAGAGAAACCTATTCGGTTGAACATCTAGAAAAGAAAAAGGACAGTCGCTATAAGACTTCTAAACCCAACTGGTTTCTAAAACCAAAAGGGTTCCCAAAATAAGACCAAGTGGCTTTCAAATTCACCTTGTTTCCTATTTTGTAGCCATCACTTGCCTAGATTTATTCTTAGGTTTTATCCGCACCTCTGCAAAAAAAAAAAAAAAAAAAAAAAAAAAAAAAAAAAACAGCACCTCGAGTTGGCTAGAACAAGGTTAAACTAACCAAGAAATCCAGCAAAGCAAAAGGACCAACTTCCTTGTCGGTTAGGACCTTTGAGTATCATTCTTAATTTTTTGTAGCTTTTGTGTCAATTCTTTTCCCAATTTTTATTCTTGAATATATTCTACCACTCCATTCTTAGTGTCCTAATTTTGTTTTCCAAGAAAATCTCCACTCTTACTAAACTCAATTCTTGGTTGAACTTGATTTTTAAGCTAAATTTGACCACTTGAGGAATTCTAATTTCTTCAAGGTTTTGCAAGGGGCTGTGAGAAAATTTTGGTGAGCTCATTAGAGTGATCTGAGTGACCATATACGAGTGTGAGGGTATACACTTTAGAGGGTGAAGTAAAAAAATCATTTTTCTCTTCTTTTCTTTTCTTTGCTACTAACCCTTGCAGGTATACTCGAGACTCCATGTCTAGTGGGAACGAAGAAGCATCCCACCCTATAGACTATGAAAAGATGATGGAGCAATTGGAAAGGCGATTCCAACGCATGTTAGAACCAATTCAAGATGAGTTGCTGCAAATTCGAGCATCTGGAACACCAAAAACTTCTCAGTCCATGCGAAAACGAAGGGATGTGGAGGAGTCCGATGGTTCCAATAATGATGATGATGCCGTGGAACTTCGTGCTTGACCAAGGCAAAGGAACCAAATTGGACCTATCGATGTGTTCAAGGGAATCAAAATGAAAATCTCTGACTTCAAAGGACGGTCCGACCCCGAGACCTTTCTCTAATGGTTATCCAAGATCGAAATGGTCATTTCTTAGCAAAACTACACCGAGGAGCAAAAAGTGTAATTAGCAACCATGGAATTCACCAAGTATGCTGTGGTTTGGTGGGACCAAATAAAGAAGTCAAGGAGGAGAAGTGGGCTACCTGACCTCATTCCATGGCCCGAGTTTCGAGTCATGATGCGCACCCGATTTGTTCCTGGATATTATACTAGGGATTTGTAATACCGATTACAAACCTTAGTCCAAGGCAACTAGAGTATGGATGAGTACCATAAGGAGATGGAGATCCTGATGCTTAGGTCAGATGTACAAGAGGATCCCAAAACCACTATAGCTAGATTCTTGAACGGGTTAAGACCCGATATTGCTGAACGAGTGGAACTTCAACACTATATGGAGTTGCATGAGTTTGTTAACAAGGCCATTAAGATTGAACAAAGGCTCAAGAGGAAAGGTACTACTCGACCGAATTTCAACAATACCACCTACTCTACCAACCGTTCATTCCAACCAAGGAATGATTCTCAACCTTTACCAAATGCTCCTACACCAAAGTCAAGATTCGAGGGAGGTAAGGTGGACAATTCTAATGTTGAGAAACCACCCTCTTCTATTCTAAAATTTGAGGAGCCTAGGGCACAAACTAGAGCTCATGATACTCGGTGCTTCAAATGCCAAGATAGAGGCCATATTGCTAGTCAGTGTCCCAATCAAAGGATTATGATTATGATGCAAAATAGCGAAATCGTGAGTGAGGGCGAAACCGAATATGAAGACATGCCACCTCTTGAAGGAGGTAGTGATGGTGAGTCGCCAAATGAAGAGAAATTTAATGCACCCAGGGTCACTTTGGGACTGCATTGGTTGCAAAGAGAGCATTAATTGCACGTGTTAAGGAGGAAAAGTTTCAACGGGAGAACATCTTCTAGACTAAGTGCTTCGTCAACCAAGCACATTGTAGTGTGATTATTGATAGTGGGATCTGCACAAATGTAGCTAGTTCACTCATGGTGGACAACTTGAGGCTACCTACAAGGGATCACTCGCGACCCTACAAACTCCAGTGGCTCAACAATTCTGGGGAGGTTCGCGTAACAAAACAGGTTCTTATATCTTTCCAAATTCATAAATATTTTGATGACGTATTATGTGATATAGTTCATATGCAGGCTAGTCACATTATACTAGATAGGCCGTGGTAGTTTGATAAGCAGGTAACTTTTGATGGTGTGACTAACAAGTATAGCTTCTTGTACAATAGTAAAAAAGTCATCCTAACTCCCCTTTCCCCAAAACAAGTGCATGATGACCAATTGAAATTGCAACAAGAGTTTGAGAAATATTATGCAAAAAGGAAGGAAAATGAGAGAGCCGAGGCAAAAGAAAAGAGAGGAAAAAGACTATAGATAGCTTGGCAAGTGAGGTAAAATTCGAGGGAAAACAAATACTCCTGATAAAAGCCAAGAAGGTGAGGAAGTTAATGAGAGATGAGCAGTCACTTCTTATGCTAGTTAGCAAAGAAGTAGTTTTGAATATGCATGAACTTGATACTAACATACCTCCTGAGGTTGTCTCTTTTGCAGGAGTATGCTGATATCTTCCCCGAGAATGTGCCAAGTGGATTGCCATCACTTAGAGGCATTGAGCATCAAATTGATTTTTTTCTGGAGTTTCATTGCCAAATCGACCATCTTACAAGAGCAATCCGGAGGAGATCAAGGAGTTGCAACGGCAAATGGATGAGTTGCTTAGCAAAGGATGGACACGTGAGAATTTAAACCCGTGTGGTGTTCCAGTCATTTTAGTGTCCAAGAAAGATGGTATGTGGCGAATATGCACCGATTGTAGAACTGTAAATGCCATCACAGTAAAGTATCGCTACCCTATACCTCGCTTAGATGATATGCTTGATGAGTTACATAGGGTTGTGTTCTTTATCAAAATTGATTTCAAAAATGGGTACCATCAAATTAGGATTAAAGAGGAGGATGAATGGAAACTACCTTCAAAACTAAGTATGGAATGTATGAATGGTTAGTGATGCCTTTTGAGCTAACTAATGCATCTAGTACTTTCATGAGGTTAATGAATCATGCACTGTGTTCATTCTTAGGGAAATTTGTGGTAGTTTACTTTGACGATATCCTAATTTATAGTAAGTCTTATGATGAACACCTTGAGCATATTAGGGCTGTTATGGATATACTTTGATGAGAGAAGCTTTATGCCAATCTCAAGAAATGCAATTTTTGCACTAATGAGATTGTGTTTCTAGGATTTGTTATAGGTGTGCAGGGAATGAAAATGGACGATCAAAAGGTGAAAGCTATTCAAGAGTGGCCAACACCAAGGTCTGTGGGTGATGTTCAAAACTTCCATGGAGTTGCAGGTTTCTATAGGAGATTCGTGAGGGATTTTAGCACCATTGCTGCACTCTTGACCGAATTGATCAAGAAGAATGAGAATTTCCATTGGAGAGATTCTCAAGAAAAGGTTTTTTGCGCTTTAAAGCACAAACTCACACATGCACCTATACTTGCCTTACCTGATTTTTCTAAAACATTTGAAATTGATTGTGATGCTTCAGGTATTGGAGTTGGAGCTGTGATGAACCAAGGTGGAAAGTCTATTGCCTACTTTAGTGAGAAACTCAATGGGGTTGCACTGAATTACTCAACTTATGATAAAGAGTTGTATGCCCTTATTCAAGCACTACAAGTGTGGCAGCATTACTTAAGGCCTAAGGGATTCGTGATACACACTGATTATGAGTCCCTTAAGTACCTTAAGATCCAACACAACTTGAGCAAGAAGCATGTAAAGTGGATTGCATTCGTGGAGTCCTTTCCGTATGTAACTAAATACAAGACTGGTAAGTCCAATGTGGTTGCGAATGCACTCTCACGAAGGTACTCTCTAATAACTTCTTTAGATGCTAAGTTGTTGGGATTTGAGTTAATTAAAGAGCTCTATGCACAAGATAGTGACTTCGGTGAGTTTTACATTTCTTGCAAACACCCCGGGCAAGATAAGTTCTTCATTTCCGATGGTTACTTATTTTATGCCAATTGGCTTTGCATCTTACATGGATCAGTCCGTGAGCTCTTGGTAAGGGAATCCCATTCGGGCGGACTTATAGGACATTTTGGGGTTGATAAGACTCTTGCCATGCTGCAGGAACACTTCTACTGGCCGCACATAAGGAGAGATGTTGCACGGGTGGTGGGGCGCTGCTTAGCGTGCAAGAAAACTAAATCCAAGGTACACCCACATGGCCTTTGCACCCAATACCTATTTCTCGTGCACCATGGGTTGATATTTCTATGGATTTTATATTTGGTTTGCCTAGATCCAAGTATGGCAATAATTTCATCTATGTGGTAGTTGATAGATTCTCTAAGATGGCACATTTCATTGCTTGTCATAAAACGGATGATACATCTCATATTGCCAACTTGTTCTTTAAAGAGGTTGTGAGATTGCATGGCGTTCCTAGGATCATTGTATCTGATAGAGATGTAAAATTTCTGAGCTATTTTGGAAGACACTCTAGTCTAATTTAGGCACCAAATTGCTATTCTCTACTATTAGTCACCTCCAAACTAATGGTCAAACTGAGGTAGTGAATCGTACGTTAGGTAACTTGTTGCGTGCCATCATCAAAAAGAAATTGAAATCATGGGAAGAGTGTTTACGTCATGTTGAGTTTGCTTATAATAGGGCTATCTATTCTACCACTGGTTTCTCCCCATTTGAATGTGTTTATGGTTTTAATCCACTAACATCTCTTGATCTAGTGCCATTACCTAATAATGAGAGCGTGCACTTGGATGGTCAGAAACGTGCAGATTTTGTTAAGCAACTGCATGAGAAAGTCAGGGCCAACATTGAGAGGAGAACTGCTTAATATGTCAACCAAACTAACAAAGGTTGCCAAAAGCTAATTTTTGAACCTAGCGATTGGGTGTGGTTGCACATGCGCAAGGAACATTTTCCTGTTCAAAGGTAAAATAAACTACAATCATGGGGTGACAGACCTTTTCAAGTATTGGAGCGCATCAATGACAATGCTTACAAACTTGATCTTCCTGGTGAGTATGGAGTTAGTGCTACGTCTAATGTTTCTGATTTAGCTCCTTTTGATGCAGATGATACTTTTGATTTGAGGACAAATCCTTCTCAAGAGGAAGAGAATGATAGCATCATGGTGCGTGGGCATGCTAACGGTGGCTCGGGTGATCGAGGCGCTGAGGATAACGTGCACGCTCCAAGCGGACCCATCACTAGGGCTCGCGCACGGAGACTTAGTGAGCAACTCAATGTACTTTTTCCGGCCATACACAAATCCTTGAGGGATTCACACACTCTAGTGAAGGTGATCGAGGTCCTATATTGAGCATTGAAGCTATACCCGAGGTTTAGGGTTTTTTTGTTTGCCAAACCCTAGTTTCCAATTTTAGTAGTTCAGTTATTTACGTATTAGTTTGATTAGATTGAATAATTGGCTAAGTGCATGTTGCACATAGAATCGCCAAGGGTAGGATTGATATTTTGTTAGTCATTATATGTTGGTTAAGGTCAGCTGCCTAGGAAGGAAAGTCCGCGCGAAGCCTTATCCGCTGAGGGTTGAGGTCGTAGCTTCCTTTTGCATTTTCCTTCGCTTGTTAGGGCTCCATACCAGCCGCACCTTAGTCCTCTTTTCCTTATTTGATTAGATTTTACTTGTAGCCTATATAAGGAACCATATTACATCAATAAAAGGGTTAGACATTTTTTCATAAAATGGGTGTGAGAATTTTCTCCATAGCTTTCGAGCAACCCCTTGAACAATTTAGAGTTATACTCTAGTGTTCTTGTTTGGCTTATCAATTCAAGAATCACACTTGAATTGTGGTGCCTTCTACACTTGCTTGAGGTTCGCTAATTCGTTTGATTACGGGTTGAGATGGTATCAACAAATTCGTAATCGCGGGGATTAAAGGGGTCGTAAGGTTTCCGCTGCGACCTTCTTTTGTTCGTTCGATCACAAATCCAACAAATGATCTTGGGTCACATATCTTCTTCACCAACGAGATTCGTATCAAAAGTGGTTTTCGTCCTCTTTCAAAATGTCTGCCACCAAGGATTTTGTTTTCTTCTTGATGCCCACAATATTCTTGCCGTCACCAATTGGAGAGGATCGTCGGAGCCATTGAAGCTCTTCTCTATGGGGACCCATCCCCTCTTCAAAATTTTTGATTCCATACTCTTCGCGGCTATCGGAAATCTCCTTGAGCCTCATCCGTAAGGTTACAATCTCTTTACCTATCTTGTAAGGGCTCCCAATGCGCAAGGCCAATTTGGTGACGAATCCCTTGTCTTTTATGCTTTCCTTTTGTAAAGATCTCAATGACATCCTCCACGTCGTAGGCAGCAGCTCTGATATCAGAAACCCGGTTGCGTATCCTCTCATCTTCATCTTGCCTTTGGTCTGCGTCTTTCAGGAAACACCGCATCCAGACCAGATCATTTTGGAGTCTCTCAACTTGTCATCGAACATCTTTCAGGAAAGCAAAGTTTTGAATCAGCAGATCACCAGTTCTGTCAATGACAGGAGAGATAACAAGGTCAGCCATCTTGGTTAAGTGAGCTTTGCTTTCAACTAGTAATGGAGGAGAAGCTTTTGGCCTTTAGGTGCAGCTGCAAGCGAAACTCTAATCTCTGTAGCTTTAACTGATCTCAGAAGAGAGGTTCTATTCACATGGTTCACTTTTCCCTTCCAGTTTCGATGCTTTTCTATAGAAACTGTCCATTTTGTTAAACAATTAATTGTTTGCAAAGGCGTTGGGGTCTATTAATTGGTGTATACATGCATGCATATGGCTAGTTTTCTTTCGTATTTTTCTTCTAAGTATCAACCAAGAAAGCTAGAGTGGCAAATTGGGTGAAGTCACTAGATTTTGATGTTGAAACACTCCCTAATGCTGGTCTTCTTTTTCCAGGAAATTATTGCTGCCGTAAGGTCAAAACTCTTATCTCTTCACTTTATTTCAAAGCCACTGATGTTTGCATCTTGCATGCCAAAGTGCATGGTAGAAGCTCCACACGTGGTCGATTAGAAATACATCCTTTGTAGGCCAAAAGTTGAAACATAGCTTCCAAAAATTTACCATGTATTAGTGATGTTTTGTCCTAATTTCCTAGTATGATCGTCCTTAAAAACATTTCACTTATCACCTCTTACAAAATTATAGTGATGTTTTTATCTCCTTGGTTGATAGCATCAGATACAAGAATCTTAGGTATTTATCATTTCTGTATCCCTAATCGAAGAAGATAAAAGTATTGATAAAAAAACATGAAGCAAAGGGGGAAGAAGTCTTACCATTTTTTTTTCGTTTCTCGTTTCTCGTTTTTTTTTTTTTTTTTTTTTTTGCTTCTTCTCAAACTTGATTGCCTGCTGTCCGTTGAGATTATGGGCCAGTAAATTGAGGTTTAGTAGATCACAAATTATCAGCCAACTGCATAGAAACGAATCATTAAAAAAAAAAAAACTAAGTCAAATCAATCAAATAAAAGCTAAGCATTATGGTCTCACTGCTGCCACGCATGCATACTTGTAACATATTTTCTCAACAATTGATCGAGTCATGTAATTAAGGCTGATTGGGAAAGTGTTTAGGCATTTAAATGAACAGAAAAGGAGCAACAGGTTGAAAGAAGTAGCTTAACAAGTAAATTGCAATCTGCACCTTGTAGCCAAACAAAAGGACCATGCAATAGACTCGAATAAAGTAGCTTATGAATTAGCCTTTTTTGGCTAAACCAGGAACTTGAATCGATTCTCTTTGAAACTCTCCTCAGGTTTTGTAAAACAACTAGTACGACAATTTCCAACAAGATTCGTCATAATATTTTTCTCCTTATTTATCAGAAAAGGTCCATGCGCCGTACAAAAAAAAAATGCAGCATGGCAATGTTGGAGTGGAAACGGAGCCTCAATACCTAAAAAAGGGAGTGTTATGCAACTTAGGAGCACTTCATGGTCAAATTTGGGTCATTTTGAAGTTCAATTGTTGTGATTGGATCGTTATGCAGAAATTTACGGGAAAGTCAAAAAAAGGGTTAACTTCAGAAAACCCCTACTGACTATTACACTAGTTGCACTTTGCACCAGAAACTATCTTAACAGGCACTTTATACCCTTAGTCAACTAAAAAATAATAAGAAAATTAACGTTTGCCAAATAATTAATAAAATGATCAATTTATCCTCCATTAAAAGCTTGTAAGTGACAAAAATACCTTTTGGTAGAAAAAAGTTATCACTTTAAATGGATTAGTTTTCACTTTATAATAAAATTCTAATTGAAATATATAACAATAAAATATATGATCACTTTGAATGACAATTAAAACAAAAGAAGTAGGAAAAAAAGGAAGAAAGGGAATAAATTCAATTCAAGAATCTTAGCAACCCTATTTTACTACATATTTCAAGTTAGCCTAGGTAAGAAAATATTGTTATCAAGGAAAAGTAAATATTTTAGGTGTTTTATTGAAACTTCTAAATCCAAAATTTTGTTTACTAATATGTGGGTTTTAACTTTGGTTCGATATTGAATCTTTGTTGCAACTAAATTCATACAAAAATTTTTGGGTTCTACTCCAATTTTATAATTGTGAAGATTTCAAGTGAAATTTTGCTGATTATGTGAAGTTATGGCATTATAATGCATTGAAGAAAATCATGAGATTTTAAAATTGCAACAGTAATTACTCAATATTTTCATATTTTCCTCTCATTTTTATCCCAATAGTCTTAATTCTCAATCAAAGCGAAGTAGCATATTTTTATGTGTTAATAATTAGAATTTTTGTTATGAAATGAAAATTAGTCTATTTAAAGTAGCAATCTTTCCCATATTTTTGCCTCTCAAATTTTTGATGGAAGATAAATTGGTCATTTCATGAATAACTTGGATGAAATTAATTTTCGTGTTATTTTTTAGTTGACCAAGGGTGTAAAGTGCCCATTAAAATATTTTATGGTGTAAAGTATAACTAGTGTAATAGTTCATTGGGATTTTTTTTTTTTTTGCGTTTAACGCAACAAAAAAAAGATCAGTTTTATCTTACATTTATTTGAAGGTATATGATGTGAAGCATCCAACTCCCAGTTTTGCTTCTAACCGCATACCATCAATAGAGATGTCCATATATCTTATTACATTTCTAAGTGGGAATAGAATTAGAATTGACTTTTTGTACGTTGATAGGGTGATAATTTTTTATACTAATAGATTCAGTTTTGGATATATGACATATATGCATGATTTGAATTTCAAATTTGAATTTATATTGTATGGCATGATCTAAACCTATTATTACAAAAAAAAATTTATAGTGACAATGTATAAAACTTTTAGAATTGGAGTAGACGTAGCACATTATTTTGTGTTTACTAATATTTCCTTTTTTCTTTTTAGTTATTTTTTGTTCATGAATAAATGGCATGAATGTCTAAGAAGTGACACTGTCAGATGGTCCCCCTGAATCCTTATTATTGGTATAGGACCGTTTGTCTGACGGTCAACGCGACTTATTATTATTTTTAGGTTGCTCGTTGTTATTTACCTTCCTTAAATATTGTTGTATTTGTTGCCTGCCTCTATATAGAGTTTTAACAATTGTTACAATTGATTCAATCAATTCCTTTCTGAGTACGCTCAAAGTTTTTCTAAGTTTTCTTTTTAAGTTTACTCGAAAGATATTTGATTGCCCCTTCCTTTGGGTCATTTTGTGTTAGTATGCATTTTTTTCCTTAAGGTATTACATTAACTGAATGTAATTCACTGAAAGTCACATTCAATATAAATTTTCAAATTTAATAGATTTGATTTCCTAAAAATCACATCAAATAGAAATCCTTAATTTTAAATGAATTTGGTTTCCAATAAAATGACTTTCAGTATGGACTTTTAAGTTCAGCTAAGTTTAATTACCAAAATGTCACATTAGGTACAAACATTTAATTTGGCTGAATATGATTCCCAAAAAAAATTCTGTACAAACTCTTTTAATTTACTTGAATTTGACTTTCTGAAAGTCACATCCGCTCTAAACTCTTATTTATATAGAATTTGACTTTCAGAATCTAACATTCAGACTTTAGTACAAATTCTTTATTTTAATTAAATTTGATTTCTAGGTAGTTGCGTTTAGATTAAAATATTAAGCTTAATGGAATTCAATTTTTGGTAAATACTATTGATATTACTATTAAATACAATTATCCATTTGATGGCTAATATTACTAGTAATTACATATTTTTCTAGCATTATCCCCTACTTTATGTGATTGCAAAATAAAGAATAAAGGCTATTTTCACATTAAAAAAAAGTTTGAGCTATTTTGTGTTGAATACATCATAATAACGAACACATTATTTTCATTTTAAATTTATTTTTCAAGTATTATGATTGTTTATATAATTGCATCCTAAAATTTTCAGCATTAGAAATTGAAAAAACTGCCAAAACAGTTGCTATGCATTTCTATAAATTTCCCATTTTGTAAAACAATTGTTACTTTTGCATTGTCATAAGCTATATATTCACAGCTCTTTTTTCTTAGGCCTTGATTAGGATTGCGCTGATTTATAAAGAAGCACGCCTTACATGAATGCTTTTAACAAAAGTGCTTTTAACTTACCAAAAACTCGACTCTTTAAGTTACAGAAATTAATTACCAAACACTGTAAAAAATTCTT
Source organism: Coffea arabica (assembly GCF_036785885.1). NCBI lineage: Eukaryota > Viridiplantae > Streptophyta > Magnoliopsida > Gentianales > Rubiaceae > Coffea > Coffea arabica. The sequence continues at coordinate 13,504,610 of NC_092316.1, read as the reverse complement.
ACTTTTTTTTTATAAGTGTACCATAACCCCAAGCAGGGCCTTAGTTTATATTAAACCGATTTTTGCTAAATAGAGTAAAGACCGTGAATCATTTTGATACTTACATTCAACCTTCGGTTAAGCGACGAAAGTCGTAATTCTTTAGGCATTTATTGCTTGGTTGAATGCAAAAGAACATTTCTTCAGCTTTTTCAGAAGCAAAATTCCATTTGTTGCAAAAGTGCATTTATTCTGTTTTTCGGTAATTGAATTCCATTTTTTTTTCTTTTTCTCCAACATGAAAATTCCCTCTCATTGTTCACCTTAGGCGTCCCTTGTTTGATGCAGTAGTATTATAGTAGTTTTTGTGATATAATGAATGTGAGCTTAAAAAGCTTATAGAAAGATAAAAAGATGGCTAAAATACGCATTTGTGATACAATCAATTTTTTAAGTGTTGTAGAATAATATATTGAGGATATCTTAACACATAAACCTCAATATATATTCAAGTTGTCAACTGTGTATATGATGAAGATCTTGAAGAAACAAGTTATCTGACACCGTTAATGTAAGCAGTTGATAAATAACCAAACAAAATATAATAAAAGAAATGTTTTACTCAACCAATCTATCGGGCTGTGCTCTAACAAAGGCAGCAGATTTTCGAATTTGGGCGTGAAATTTCTACCTTTTAAAGTCAATGCTTTCCATGGTCATGTTGGGGACGTGGCCGACCTTGTATGAATCTATTCCTTGAAGCCTAGTGATGAATGATTTTGGCGTGGCTGCTCCCTCCATCGTCTCAAGACCTTTCAGGGGCTTCAACTCTCCAGGAAGCATTCCTAAATCGTAACAGTAGTTGATCCGTAAGCACCTGAGTTTTGACATAGGACCTCTCCCAACATTTATTTGTACCAGATTAAGCAGGTCAATGAGCTCAGTAAACTTCAAATTCTGAAATCTGTTTTCAGAAGTTACTAATTTCTAATTCTAGAAGCCCCCTCGTTCCTTATAAAGGAGTTGAAAATGGATGCCTCTTATCTTCGTGTCATTTTCTAACTTCTCAATTATCATATCTTGTAATTTGAACATCCCAAGAACATTGGGTTCTTTCCTTATAAATTACTCCCTCCGTCCTATTTTGATAGTTCTGTTTTCCTTTTTTCGTCTGTCCCAAATTGTAGTTTACTTTCCAATTGAATAATGTAGTTGTATTTTAATTTTTCTAAAATACCCTTATTCAATGTAAGTTGTTGTTACTATAAACCTACTCCATTTAATGAGAATTGATTCTTTTTTTACCATTAATTCAAGTTCCCATAAAGTTGTACTCTATTTAATGTGAGGGTATTTTAGGAAAATAGCAATCTAAATTTACTTTTCCAATAAAGGTAACTACTTTTTCTTAAACTGTGTGAAAAAAGAAACAGGACTATCAAAGTGGGACGGAGGGAGTATGCAGAAAGCGGTTTCGTTAACTTGACTACTTTAATGATTAATTTGATTAGTTGGACTGAAATAGGAGGCAAAGTGAGAAGAAATAAATATTAGACGGTAAACTGCAACTTTAGCCAAACTCCAAAGGGAGTTTCTATAATTAACCCTTCCTTTAAAACTGTTCCTTTCACTCCAAGTCTCCAATAGTTCACAAAAACTAAATAATTTTTTCTTTGTAAGCAAAATTGTGCTTTTTTTTTTCTCAACAAGTATATACATTTCCTTTAAGGAAATACATGTTACAACATTGAATAACTAGTAATCATGAAAGAATTAAAAGCGAGTGTTAAACTTATAAATAGCAGGCAATCTTTGGACTATCCATTACACACGACATTTGTACTAATTTTTGTATAAATGAAATTACTACAAACACATAAAAAAAATAACATTACGTGTAAGAATTATTATAAATGCCTTTCATAATAAATAGCCTACAGTTGTGCCCATAATCAAAAACTTTCCCCTCAGTAATTTTTTCCCCTTCAATGTTTATCCCAAACAACTTAAATGAACAGCTTGTTATTTGATTTCCGCATGCTTAATTTTTTAACATCTTATATGTATAATGAGTAGTATCTAGGAAGCAATCAATTCTCAATTTCAGACGGACCAACACTTTTATATGGGATGAATTCCTTGATGTGTTTGCCAGCTTCATTCTTTTCTTCTCTCCCAGTACATGAATAGGGGCTTTTATTTCCTCGTTCTGTTATTCAGTTTGGGCAGCATGGGCTTGATTTTGTAATCATGCTGTTGATTTTGGAAAAAAAAAAGGATTTAGAATTTTCCTTATTGGTATTTTGGATGTGCAGGAAGCAGATGAATAGGATGTGGAAGAGTAGATAAACAGAACCCAATGAGTTTGGGAGAACAAAGTAACTTGCTCCAAGCTTGTACATCTACTTCTGAGAAGGTACACACATCAGCTTGATATTCGTTGTTTTATTGAGCATATACTTCTACAAGAAAATTTTCAAGGTCATATGTGTTTCTTGTTTCTAAAAGAAATTTTTGCTTTATTGCCATACGGTGAAAAGTTGTATCTACCGAAAGGGTATTCATTTTGTTCATTTTGCTACTATCAGATTTCCTTTGTTTCTAATGTTTAGCATTCTAATTTTCTGCAGCATATGGTTTGGACTTAAACACCTTTAGTGGAAAATTTGGAGGTAAACCTTTGGCTTTCTTTTGTTTGGATATCTCTACTTCGTGAATAGTTATATTGTAGCTGTTAAGTTGGACTACTTTGGTAGATATTAGTCTCAGTTTTTTTTAAAAATTTTGGAGTTTAATGATTTGAATGGGATTTCTTTTTTTTTTTTTCTTTTAGTTTTTTTTTCACTATATAATTTGCACTCTTTTACTATGTTAGGGTATAGAAAATCTCATCGTGTGAGATTAAGGAAGTTGAATTCTTTTCTACAACTTATTTCAAGTATTTTATTTTTATGTATTTGAGATTTTTATTTGTGCATCCTATCATATCACATACTATTTGAATTGATTTAAATCTTCCAATTCAGTTTTCTTTGGACTGCACCTTCCACGAAAACAAGCAAGAGTTCTATTAGTTTCCCTCTCTACCTCTCCTACCCTCCCTCCCTTTTTCTTTTTGTAAAAGAAAAAAAAGATTTACTATTCAAGTAAATTGTCCTTGTTCTACTTTTCTTATTAGTATTGTTATTTTGGGAAATTTCTTGCTGATAAGAAAGTTTCCCCCCAACTTTCATATACTGCTCTGGTAATTCTACCAGAAGCAATACTCATGAATCAGATATGCATATTCACAAACCTGTAAGTTTGGCTTCTTGAACCTATGTCCATATACTAGCTCTTTAACGAAAAAAGAAATATTTGGTTTGATTTTATTTCTCCCTTAATAGGGCTATACTTTTTTTTTTTTCCGAAACGATAAGTAATTTTATAGATGAACAAAACCTTTACAATTTCAAGTAAAGACTTGAGGGAACTACACAGTCAGTGCTAACTATCACTGATGAATCTAGAATTCCTGGTCAACAAAAAAATCTAGCGCATGAGCGCTAATCCTATGAGTAATATGGTTAATATCCTTGTTAACTAGGCAAAAGGAACACATACGAAACAGGTACTTAAGGTTATGTATATCCTCCAGCAGTGTGACCACTCGCATATCAGAAGATTTTGGCTGCTGGATGACGGGATATTTTGTATCAATGCAAGTTTAATTCCGATTTTACACCCGTTGGACTGCAAGTATACAGGTCGCAATTGTAGTAGAAGATGTGTATCGGGTCGATCCCACGAGGAGCAATTCAAACAATTACTAAGCCCTTATTTTCTCTATTATTTAGACTAACAATTAATTTGAGCAGAGAAAATCTAAAGAAATTTCACTTAAGGAAGATTCTAGGGATGTAGATTCCACTTATGGCATAAACAACACAAATGAATGGATTTACTTCTTGCTATTATTCTTGCTTAACTAGAGATTCATTTCCAAAGTTTCCAAGTCTCATTTTCATGATGAAATGGCCTAAAGCAATATAGATTTCCCTATTTTCATGGTGAAATACTACTACTACTCTGTTTTATTTCATGAAATGCTAAGTAATCCACCTAAGTGTATCTCTATTTTCATGAACATACAACTCAAGCTCTACTTATGTGTTTCCATTGTTATTACCAATTCTCATTGAACAATAACAACTATAACCAAACTATTGGTGATCAATCAATAGCAAGTAACCACAGCTACACAAGTAGACAAGTTAATACAAGATATAACAAGTGTAAATCACATTCAATTTATACTATTTAGCCATAAGTTTCATCCACTCCCTAGATGAAGGAGTTTAGCTACTCATGAATGATTTAACAATCAAACTCACAAGTTTATTAATGCAAAACCTCATAAAGTATAAGTATAAGAAAGATAAAAGAAAGCTTAGCCAATTGAAGGTGAAGCTCTCCAATTCTTCTCCAAGAACTCCTATCTAGAGAGAAAACTAGATACAAGAAAGAAAACTAGCTACGTATGGTAATGCCCTTGCTTCTCCTCAGTGTTTCTGCATAAAAGGTGGAAGAAATTCCATTCCTCTCACTTCATAATTTCCTCCACTCAGATTTTGTAAAAAGAAGTCAAAGATATGATATTTCCTTTTGTCCATACTCATTTGGTCTTCTCTTTTGTTGCAGAAGCATGTGCCACCGATTTCTGTCCCTCAAAATAGCTGGAAAGTTGTGAAAAAGGTAAAGAAAAACGGCTGTTGCACTTGCTGAGGAAAGAGACAGATCCGAGCCTCGGATCCGAGGAGTGAAAATGGATCCGAGCTCGGATCTTCAGGATCCGAGGGATTTCATAATGGATCCGAGGTCGGATCGTCCTGACCTCGGATGCTCTCCGCCAGAAGTACAGACGAGGGGTCGGATCCCTCTTATACACATGGATCCGAGCTCGGATCCGTGTTGAGCAATTTTCCAGTTTTTCACTTCTTCTCTTTTCTTTCATTTTTGCTCCCAATTTCTTGTGTACTTTGTCCTCTGGATGACCCTTATATTCCTTTGAACTTGTGCATGAATTTCATACATCAATTACCTTCACAAATTCACAAGATTAACGCATTAATTCACTCATTTATCAATTTTTGAAACCTTAATCAATATTTAAGCAATTATCACCAAAAGAGTTCAAATATGGCTTAATCTTCTCAGAACATACCAAAAATTAATGCCAAATTCATACAAAATGTACGTTAAATATTCACTTATCAAATTCCCCCACACTTGAATCATTGCTTGTCCTCAAGCAATTTTACACAAAACTTACTTCAAATATTCAATAGATAAAACAATATACGTACTTTTGTCAAATTTAATTTCTCAAAAACCTAGAAACCAATCATTATGCCATTTCTCAGATTACACTAAATACTCATAATATTTAATTAAATAAAAATAATTATGCCTTAATTTCAACAAATTCAAATCAATTCCCTCATTCTATCCTAATTTCACAAATAAGTAAATCACATAGTCAATTTTATGGCCTTCCTTATCCCAAAACTTATCAATTTAGAGGGATTTATTCACATTTCTTCTTATTTAAATAATGAAAATGTCTTTTTACGCGAAAATCAACACTTTTAGGTGAAAATTCCCGGTTACTCAACATTTCACTTATTTAAATTGCTAAGCATACTCTTAATTCCAATACCTTTTTACGCGAATGTCAACATTTGTAAATGCCAACCCCCGGTTACTCAGTATATGAATCATTGGAGTAGAAAAAATAATAATATATATATATATATTTTTTTTTTTTTATGATTTTTTTTTAATTCTTTTTCCCTCTAAGTATAATAAAGGAAGAATTTGGCCTTGTTTTTGACTATATCAATCACTTACTTATAAAATTAAGTAAAAATGATAAATCTCATTAATTTTGCAAAATTCTAAGCATAATTTTTCTTATTTAACCAAATATACTTTCTAAAATGTAAATATCCTAATTGCATAATAATTCATTCCAGGCCAAATAAGAACTAAACTTTTCCAAAATACACATAGCATTTTATCCAATGGAAGAATTAGACACTTAAAATTTTAACATTTTGGCCATTTTTATGGAAGAATTGTAATGAAATATTGGAAAATATTTTAGAAAAATTTTGACAGAGTTTCCCCATAAAAATGGATGAAACTCCCTGCCAACAACCTCAATTTTCACAAAAATTATCCTCATGACTATCTCCACATATAATTCCAACATTTTTAAGCCATAAACAACTAAAATCATGCATTTCAACACACAATCACCCATAAGATAAGTAATGCCTCCCCCACACTTAAAATCTACAATGTCCTCATTGTAGAGGAAGGTAAAAGAACTGAAACTTCCCTCAAAATAAGTGGTGATGCCGTTTGAATCTTTTAATCATCATGCTCATCCATTTTCTGTCCAAAATGAGACAACAAGGGTACCAAATACCATAAGTAGCACAAAATGATTTAAATTAAAGAAAAATAAAAGCTACAAAGTTTGTCTTAACAAAAGAAAAGAAAAATAAAAAAAATAAAAGGTCTAATGCGCTAAAAAGCATCATGGCTGCTGGGAACGAGGGTCTACTGCCTCCTCGGCTCCATGAGGACCCTGTGAGGTACCAATATGGCCCTCCTCCTGATGAGGTGTCGGTGTAGGGGACCGTCGAATATGAAAATGATCCTCGATCGCACGAAGACGGCGATCATGTCGGTCGAGTCGCTCAGTCATCATTCGTTCCGTCTGGTCAATGCGCTCGACGACTCGCGTCTCCATACAGCAAATAGCATTGAGAAGCTCTTGCCACTTGGAGCGCGATTGAGGAGGCGGTCGTGGAACCGGAGGAGGAAGAGTCTGCTGTGCCTCCGTCTCTTGAGTTTCCGCTTGTGGTTCAGTGTGAGGCGGAGGCTGAGTGGAAGTCGATGCTTCTCCTGTGTCCCGGACCAAAGTAGCTCCAAAATCAGTAGAAATACCCAAGGATTTGAGTAACGAATCATTTACCTCCTCGGCCGACCTAGTTACCACAGCTCTCTCGGTTCCAATGGGAATCTTGAGCTTCTCAAAGATGAGGGATAGCAGCCGAGGAAATCCAAAACAAGTCTCGCCGGCCCTCATACGAGCTGTGGTTCGCATATAGCTGATGATAATGCTGGGTAGAGGAATACCAGTCAACTGCCTACCCACTCCATGTATCATTTTATCCAGAAAATAGAGATCGCTATTTCGGATCTCCCGTTTGCCACTCTTTTTCGGTACCACATTGAAGGTAAAAAGGTAGAAAATCAGGTGGTACCGATGCTCGAAGGAATCGGCATATACCGTGAGTTTTTTCGAACTTCCTCGCTCACGGTATTGACCCTTTAGCCGTCCCACGGCTTCTCCCACTTGCCAAGGGTCTCGAGCTTTGAATTCCTTGGTCAGTTTGACATCTTCGCCTTCGTCTTTGAGTTGGACGAAGTGTCTCAATGTATCTCGATTGAGAGTCACTCTTTTACCTCGAACCCATGAGACGATGAGGTTGCCACTGTGGCTCTGCTTGTTCTCCACATTGGCATAGAACTCCCTGACCAGGTTGGGGTAGTAGTGCTTGGGCAACTGAAGGATGTTCTCCCATCCAAGCCTCTTAAATGCTGTCGAAATGTGGTAGTGCGCATCCACCTCCGGTGCCAAGTGTTTCTCAATTATGATCTCCTTGTCCAATCCGGCTTCATACCACTGTTGGTTCTCAAGTGATGTGAATCGTGTGGTATCGTAGTCCGGAGGTGGCTCATCACGGCTAGTAGACGCTGTCTTCCGGCGAGATCGAGGTGGTGATTCAGGCGAAGGAGATTCTTCCTCAGGCGACTCCTCATGCACAGAAGGTGTGTGTTCCTCACTTGAGGAAGGAGTAGGAGTACGAATGATAGCCCTCCTTGTGCGAGCCATGATATCTACACACAATCAGGATGAATATGCATTCAAAACATTTTAATCTTGCTCGCAACTAATAAACAAGACTTTAAGAAAATTTCGGCAGAGTTTCCTCTTGAAAAAAGGGCTAAACTACCTGCCAACAACCTCAAAATTCAAGCAATTATGCTACCTAACAGCTCACGAATCCAATTCTCATATTGAGAAAGAAAATTATTAACACAGTTGTCATGATATGCAAACTACTTCCAATACGTTGAGAATCAATACCATTTGTAAAAATGGCATAAAATTTGAAAGTAAAATGAACTATCAATGACAATGTGCTCTAACACAACATCTCCCCATTGCCTTATGAACAATATCCTTAAAAAAAACAAAATTTATCACCATAAGAACAATTTTCTCAATTCTAATCAAACAACCATTACTAATGATATATATTATCACAATGTAGCATAATTGTAGCATTAAAATCCAAAATATATATCTTTCCAAATTCATGTCCATTTACCTAGAAAAATTCAACAAAATAATATCAAATCTATGATTCCCTAAATAAACATAAAAAATTGTTATCACAATCTATCTAAGAGCAATGTAGCACAATTGTATCAAGGAAGTCCAACAACTATGCAATTATCATAATATTCCCAAAAACTAGAAAAATAAAAAATTATAAACTGTCAAAGAAATTCGCAAATTGTTACCTCAAATAGATGGAGTGATGATGGAGGATGATAATGATGCAAAAATGGAGAACAACCAAGCCCAAATTCGACCTCAAATTGCAAGATTTTAGTTTGGCCCTATTTCATGTCTTGAAGATCAAAACCCCTCAATTTGATGTTTTCGATTCCAAATTGTTGAGGGTTAATGCTCACAAAAGGTTAGGGAAGGTTTTTATTGTGAAAAATTGGGAATTTTATGGATGAAATGGAAGATTGGAGGAAAGGGGATAGGGTTTCGGATAGAGAGAAAAAAGAAATCTGGAAAATGAGGAACCGAGGCCTCGTTTCCATTCTTATCGCGAAAGGATCCGAGGTCGGATCCGTTCTGGAAGGCCTCGGATCCGACAGGGCTCGGATCAGTCTCAACAGAAACACAGACGAGCCCTCGGATCTATCTGGGTTGGAAATGATCCGAGCTCGGATCTATAAATCCGAGGTCGGATCTGTCTGGCTTTTTAGGATCCGAGCTCGGATCTTCATTTCTCTGCACTAATTGCAGAAACTGCAATTTTTCTAAACTTTTTCTCCCTTTTTCGGCCAATTCCAAATTACACATTGGACATCCCTTTTCTCAATTCCAACGTCCCATGCACATGTAATATACCATAAACATAATATCCAACCTCTCAAAACACAACAAACACATCTACATTGAAAATCGAGGGGTGAGGTTCTTTGATCATTTTTGCATTTTTACACTAAAATGGCATTTTTGAGCATTAAATGTATATCAAATGAGTCCATGAGCCTTTATAACCATGATATCACCAAAACTCACTTAAATATACTTGAAATGCACAATGTATGTATATGCATGGGAATTTTGAGCACTTAAAACACAATCTGGTAAGAAAAACTCCCTGCCAACATGTTCTTCAAGTGCACCTCCAAGATGGATGATAAAACTCCCGTATCTCCTACAAACAAGTGAAATACATCTAATTAGTTAATTAAATCACACCAAAATGTAAGAAACACATAAAAACACACAAATACACAATTATTATTAGGTTGCCTCCCAACAAGCGCTTTTGTTTATAGTCGTTGGCTCGACTCTCCTATAACTTCTTTAATCCTCCATTGCATTTCCTAAGGAGTAAATTACTCCTTTAGGAACTTTTTCTCCGGCCAAATAGAGCTTCAATCTTTGGCCATTTACTTTGAATGGAGCACCATTTTCTCCTTTTATTTCCACTGCTCCATAAGGAAACATGCGAACCACTTCAAATGGACCGGACCATCGAGACTTAAGCTTTCCAGGAAATAATTTAAGCCTTGAGTTAAACAACAAAACCTTTTGCCCTTCTTCAAAATGCTTAGGGAGGATGTGTTTATCATGCCAAAATTTCACTTTTTCTTTGTAAATTTTGACATTCTCATACGAAATCAACCTCAATTCCTCCAATTCGCTTAACTCAAGCATTCTCTTTTCACCTGCAGATTTAAGATCAAAGTTAATTGCTTTAACAGCCCAATAAGCTCTATGTTCTATTTCCACAGGTAAATGACATGCTTTCCCATAAACAAGCTTATATGGAGACATTCCCAACGGCGTTTTAAATGCCGTTCTATACGCCCATAAAGCATCTTCAAGCTTGTTTGACCAATCCTTTCTTGATCGGTTTACTGTTTTCTCCAAAATGATTTTAATTTCCCGGTTGGCCAACTCCGCTTGTCCATTAGCTTGAGGATGATAGGGGAGTGACTTTTTATGCCTGCATCCATATTTAAGCAACAAAGTGTCAATAGCTTTATTACAAAAATGCTTACCTTCGTCGCTTATTATTGCCTTTGGGACTCCAAACCTACAAAATATGTTCCGTTTCAGGAACTTAAGCACAACTTTAGCCTCATTAGTTTGTGAAGGAATGGCCTCCACCCATTTAGAGACATAATCAACTGCTAAAAGGATGTACTTGTTATTATATGAGCTAGGAAATGGTCCCATAAAATCAATGCCCCAAACATCAAATAACTCAACTTCCAAATATGTAGTCAAAGGCATTTCATTCCTTCTTGAGATATTACCGGTTCTTTGGCATTGATCACAACTTTTCACCCAATTTCTAGTATCTTGGTGCATAGTAGGCCAATAAAATCCAGATTGCCATATCTTTGCTACAGTTTTAGTAGTACTAAAATGACCTCCCGTTTCAAGAGTATGACAATGCATTAAAATGCTATGTACCTCCTCCTCCGGAACACATCTTCTAATTATTCCATCTGCACAATGTTTGTAAAAGAATGGTTCCTCCCAAAAGTAATGTTTAGCATCATTTAAGAATTTTTTTCTTTGATGAGAATTCAAATCATTTGGTATCACTCCACTAGCTATAAAGTTAACTAGATCAGCATACCATGGTGACTTATAAATTGCCATTAAAAACTCATCTGGAAATTCTTCTTTAATGGACAAATGGTCATCTTGCTGCATGTTCTCCAGTCTAGAAAGATGATCTGCAACTAAATTCTCGGATCCTTTTTTATCTTTGATCTCCAAGTCAAATTCCTGCAACAATAAAATCCATCGAATTAATCGCGGTTTTGCATCTTTCTTATTTAACAAATACTTGAGTGCTGCATGGTCAGTATAAACGATAACTTTAGATCCTACTAAGTATGATCTAAATTTATCCAATGCAAAAATCACTGCTAGCAACTCCTTCTCTGTTGTTGCATAGTTAACTTGGGCTTCATTTAACATTTTACTTGCATAATAAATGACATGAAGTCGCTTATTATGTTTTTGCCCAAGAACAGCCCCAACTGCAAAATCACTTGCGTCACACATTAATTCGAATGGCAAGCTCCAATCCGGTGATGCTATGATGGGTGCGGAGACAAGTTGCTTCTTCAACCTATTAAAAGCAAGTACACACTCATCATTAAAGTGAAAAGGAACATCTTTTGCAAGTAATTCACATAATGGTTTAGCAATCTTGGAGAAATCCTTAATAAACCGCCGATAGAATCCCACATGTCCAAGAAAGCTACGAATGCCTTTCACATTGGTTGGTGGAGGCATTCTCTCAATAACCTCTATTTTGGCTTGATCAACCTCAATACCTTCTGAGGAAATTCTGTGGCCTAACACAATACCTTCACAAACCATGAAGTGACATTTTTCCCAATTGAGTACAAGGTTTGTTTCTTCACATCTCTGCAAAATTAGATCTAAATTGTTAAGACAATCATCATAAGTAGATCCAAATACAGAAAAATCATCCATGAAGATTTCCATAATTTTCTCATTAAAATCAGAGAAAATTGCCATCATGCATCGTTGGAAAGTGGCCGGTGCATTGCACAATCCAAAAGGCATCCTTCGAAATGCAAAAGTACCGTAAGGACAAGTGAATGTAGTTTTCTCTTGATCTTCTGGTGCAATGACTATTTGATTGTATCCTGAAAAACCATCCAAGAAACAATAAAATTCATATCCGGCCAATCTTTCTACCATTTGATCAAGAAAAGGAAGAGGGAAATGATCCTTCCTAGTAGCTGCATTCAATTTTCTGTAATCAATACAGACTCGCCAACCAACCACAACTCTAGAGGGAATCATTTCATCATTTTTACCATGTACTATGGTTATCCCCCCTTTCTTTGGTACTACATGGATAGGAGAAATCCACACACTGTCAGAAATTGGAAAAATTATACCTGCATCCAACCATTTAAGGATTTCTACTCTTACCACTTCTTTCATGTTTGGATTTAACCTTCTTTGAGTCTCAACCACTGGTTTAGAATTTTCTTCCAATAAAATCCTGTGCATACAAATAGTTGGACTAATTCCTTTGATATCAGAAATTGTCCATCCTATAGCCTTTAAATGCTTCCTTAAAACACGTAAGAGCTTGTCTAATTGTTCCTCATTTAATGCTGAATTTACAATCACAGGCAATGTCTCTTTTTCTCCAAGAAACGCATATTTGAGGTGCTTAGGTAGCGGCTTAAGCTCAAGCTGCGGTGCTTTCTCACATGATGGTGGAGGTAGCCCTTTGCTCAGTCCTAATGCCTCGTATGCATTTCTCCTTTTATAAGGAATTTGTGCTTGCAAAAATTCAGTCATTTCTTCAATCTGTTCCTCTTGTATACCTATACCATTAAGACAAAGTTCGAGAGAATCATTATCAAGATTTACTTGACTCATTTCTAATGCCAATTCATCACATATGTCAACCGAATAAACATGGTCGGTAAAAGAGGGATATTTCTCTACTTTACTCAAATCAAATTCCACTTCCTCTTCACCGATTTGAAACTTAAACTTACCTCGTTTGACGTCTATTATTGTACCTGCAGTGGCCAGAAATGGTCTACCAAGTATAATAGGTATATTTACATCTTCCTCCATATCTAAAACAACAAAATCGACAGGAATAATAAATTTCTGCACTTTAATGAGCACATTTTCCAATATGCCCATTGGATGTCTAATAGACCTGTCAGCCAATTGCAAGGAAATGTTAGTACGCTTCAACTCTTTCAACCCCAATTGCCTAGCCACAGTTAAAGGGATCAATGACACACTTGCACCAAGGTCACAAAGTGCTTTAGAAAATTCTACATTACCGATAGTGCAAGGAACTGTAAAACTCCCTGGATCTTTCAATTTGGGTGGCAATTTGTTTTGTATGATTGCACTACATTCTTCTGTTAATGCAATTGTCTCACTGTCTACCAACTTCCTTTTCTTGGTCATTATCTCCTTGAGAAACTTCGCGTACGAAGGAATCTGCAAAATAGCATCCACAAAAGGAATGTTAATATGTAATTGTTTAAAAATGTTGACAAATTTCTCAAATTCTTTGTCATTTCTTGAAGGCTTCAATCTTTGAGGGAATGGCACCGGTAGAGGAATTGGTGTTGCATCTTCCATTTGCAGTTCATTTTCCTCTATCTTTTCTTTCCCTTTTTCTTCCTTGCTTCCCTCTTTTAACTCACTCAATTTCTTATTCTCTCTTTTTTCAAACTCTCTTCCACTTCCAACTACTGGCGGCTCAACTAATTCCTTACCACTACGGAGGGTTATGGCCTTCACATGCTCCCTTGGGTTCACTTCAGTTTTGCTAGGTAAATCCCCTTGGTTGCGATTATTAACCGCATTGGCAATTTGGCCTAATTGGACCTCAACATTCCTGTACATATTAGTGAGTTGCTCCATTCTTCCCTCAATTCTTTCAAACCGTTGAGTAGTGGCACTAGCTAACTTTTCAATTTTATCATTTGATGCATTGGCTAGCTTTTCGATTGCCAATTCCCAAGCTGGTTTGGACTCATGCAGTGTTTGCTTTTGTTGAAAACCTGGTGGATTAATTGGTCTTTGTTGGTTCCCTTGATCTTTCCATCCAAAATTCGGGTGATTACGCCATCCTGGATTATAAGTATTGGAGTATGGATTGTTTTGGGGTGGACGGTTGTAATTGTTGAGATATTGAACCTGTTCACTGCTAGAACACATAAAATCATCATGATCTCCGCCGCAAATGGTACAACTTGCAACAACTACTCCTTGATTAGAACTAGAACCAACTTGCCTATTAAGCATCTTAACCACATTATCCATTTTTGCACTTAACATATTCAAGGTATCTACTTCAAGCATACCTGCGGTTCTCCTTGAATTACCTCGTTCGTTTGCCCATTGGTAGTTGTTAGCAGCCATTTCTTCGATCAATTGCTGAGCTTCCTCAGCTGTCTTTCCCATTAAAGCTCCTCCCGCTGCTGCATCTACATGTGTCTTTGTTGGATAGGTGAGACCATTGTAAAATGTTTGGACTACTAGCCAATCGGGTAGACCATGATGAGGGCATCTTCGTTGCAATTCCCGATAGCGCTCCCAAGCTTCATACAATGTCTCTCCTTCCTGTTGAGAAAACTAGTTATATCCATTCTTAATTTAGCAGTTTTTCCAGGTGGAAAGAATTTATTAAGAAAAGCCTTAGCTAATTCATCCCAAGTAGTAAAAGTATTTGGAGGATGAGATTGTAGCCAAACCTTAGCCTTGTCCCTTAGTGAAAATGGAAACAATCGAAGTTTAATCGCATCTTCACTAACACCATTAAACTTAATTGTATCACAAATTTCAAGAAATGTTGACAAGTGAGAATTTGGATCCTCAGTAGCATTACCTCCATATTGAGATTGTTGTACCATTTGAATCAGTGATGGTTTTATCTCAAAGTTATTAGCGTTTACCGTTGGTCTTACAATGCTAGTTTGAGATCCTTGTGCTCCCGGTAAAGCAAAATCTCGCAGAATTCTCCTATTTGATTCATTTTCTGCCATTTCTTCCTCAAATTGTAATTCTATCAAGATATCTTCTATTGGCTGCCAAACCTCTTGTTCCTCTTGATGTGATGTATTCCTCCTTTGTCTGCGTAATGTTCTTTCAATTTCCGGATCGAAATGTACAACTCCTCGATTTGATCGGTGCATACACTACAAACAAAAACAAGAGAAAATTTTTATACTTTTAATTCAACAACTTGAATAAAGATAATGAAATTTATCTAAATTAATAGAGATGATGAGGCCCTAATATTGCCGCTCCCCGGCAACGGCGCCAAAAACTTGACGGGATATTTTGTATCAATGCAAGTTTAATTCCGATTTTACACCCGTTGGACTGCAAGTATACAGGTCGCAATTGTAGTAGAAGATGTGTATCGGGTCGATCCCACGAGGAGCAATTCAAACAATTACTAAGCCCTTATTTTCTCTATTATTTAGACTAACAATTAATTTGAGCAGAGAAAATCTAATGCTGTAATCTACAAATCTGGTATATAAATCTAGTTTAACAGATGCTGAATGCAATTAGAGAAATTTCACTTAAGGAAGATTCTAGGGATGTAGATTCCACTTATGGCATAAACAACACAAATGAATGGATTTACTTCTTGCTATTATTCTTGCTTAACTAGAGATTCATTTCCAAAGTTTCCAAGTCTCATTTTCATGATGAAATGGCCTAAAGCAATATAGATTTCCCTATTTTCATGGTGAAATACTACTACTACTCTGTTTTATTTCATGAAATGCTAAGTAATCCACCTAAGTGTATCTCTATTTTCATGAACATACAACTCAAGCTCTACTTATGTGTTTCCATTGTTATTACCAATTCTCATTGAACAATAACAACTATAACCAAACTATTGGTGATCAATCAATAGCAAGTAACCACAGCTACACAAGTAGACAAGTTAATACAAGATATAACAAGTGTAAATCACATTCAATTTATACTATTTAGCCATAAGTTTCATCCACTCCCTAGATGAAGGAGTTTAGTTACTCATGAATGATTTAACAATCAAACTCACAAGTTTATTAATGCAAAACCTCATAAAGTACAAGTATAAGAAAGATAAAAGAAAGCTTAGCCAATTGAAGGTGAAGCTCTCCAATTCTTCTCCAAGAACTCCTATCTAGAGAGAAAACTAGATACAAGAAAGAAAACTAGCTACGTATGGTAATGCCCTTGCTTCTCCTCAGTGTTTCTGCATAAAAGGTGGAAGAAATTCCATTCCTCTCACTTCATAATTTCCTCCACTCAGATTTTGTAAAAAGAAGTCAAAGATATGATATTTCCTTTTGTCCATACTCATTTGGTCTTCTCTTTTGTTGCAGAAGCATGTGCCACCGATTTCTGTCCCTCAAAATCGCTGAAAAGTTGTGAAAAAGGTAAAGAAAAACGGCTGTTGCACTTGCTGAGGAAAGAGACAGATCCGAGCCTCGGATCCGAGGAGTGAAAATGGATCCGAGCTCGGATCCGAGGGATCCGAGGGATTTCATAATGGATCCGAGGTCGGATCGTCCTGACCTCGGATGCTCTCCGCCAGAAGTACAGACGAGGGGTCGGATCCCTCTTATACACATGGATCCGAGCTCGGATCCGTGTTGAGCAATTTTCCAGTTTTTCACTTCTTCTCTTTTCTTTCATTTTTGCTCCCAATTTCTTGTGTACTTTTTCCTCTGGATGACCCTTATATTCCTTTGAACTTGTGCATGAATTTCATACATCAATTACCTTCACAAATTCACAAGATTAACGCATTAATTCACTCATTTATCAATTTTTGAAACCTTAATCAATATTTAAGCAATTATCACCAAAAGAGTTCAAATATGGCTTAATCTTCTCAGAACATACCAAAAATTAATGCCAAATTCATACAAAATGTACGTTAAATATTCACTTATCACTGGATAAGATGGAGTGTCTGCTTATCCTGGACCTGAACTTCTAACCGCTCCAAACTCTGTACAGCAGCTTTACAAATCAGTAGCTTAATTGCAGTAAGTTCATCAATTAGCTTATGGCCAGAACATCTTTCCCGTAGAGCCCATCCTCTCATCAGTTGTTGGTTATCCAAAGAGACAGTTGCTCCAATCCCCATTTGGGGGCTGTCTTTGCTCTTTTCGATAGCAAATCTTAATCTCAGAATGCCTGCTGTTTGTTCTTGTTGCTGGGGGGGTTGCGGCTGGTCTCCTGTTTCTTCTGTACTCCTCTTTAAAGCAGTGAGATTAGCTTCACCATATTCCAACCATTCCTCATGAGCTTTCTGCACTATTCGTATTGGGGGATGCTACTTACCTTCAAATTCCGTCGCATTTCTGCTCTTCCAAATCTGCCAAAGAATGTTAGCCGTGAGAGAAATGTGTTCATCTCCCTCACTTCTGGACCTCGCCTCCATCACCGCGGTCCCCCACGAACCAAAACAGCCTTGCAGATTTGTAATTCCCTCCCATTGGATAGTTGCCATTCTCCACACCAGTTTAACATGGTTACAGTTGAGTAATGCATGTTCAACTGTTTCGCATTCTTCTCCGCATACTCTACAAATAGGATCACCTTGTTGTGTTCTACTGTGAATGAGGTGTCTTACAGGTAATGCTTGGTTGAGACATTTCCATAAGAAAAGCTTCACTTTATGCTTAATATTCAGTTTCCACAGGTACTTCCAAATTTTCTGACTTTGGATACTCCAGCTAGTACTAGCTGGCCCCCTGAGCTCCTGCTCGAAAGCCTTCGGCTCTTCAGTTAGTACCCTGTAGGCTGATCGCACTGAATAAAGCCCATTTGAATTATGAATCCAAAAGTTGCTGTCCTCTCTGTCTACTAAGCTTATGGGGATGCTTAGTATTCCTTCAACATCCGTGGAGGTGAAATTCCTAAAGAGAAGGTTCTTGTTCCATCTTTTCTGGACGATCAAGTCTGCCACCTTAACCAAATTAACTCCTTGTGGCTGCTGTGTTGTCACTCTTCCATTTGGTGTCATAGGAATCCAGTTGTCCTCCCAAATGTTAGTACTCAGACCATTACCAATCCTTTTTCGAGTTCCTTCTTCAACCAGCTGCCTAGCTCGCATCAGTCCTTTCCAAATCCATGAAGCATTCCCTGCAACTTTACACTTGAAAATTGATTGCTTTGGGTGATACCTGGACTTTAGAACTCTACTGACCAGCAAATTTGGTTGAGTGAGCAACCTCCAAATCTGCTTTCCCAATAAGGCTAGATTGAAAGCCTCCAAATCCTTGAAGCCTAAGCCACCTGCCTTCTTGTCCCTCGATATCTTGTTCCAAGCTTTCCAGTGAATCTTGTTCTTCCCATTCTCCTCACCCTACCAATAGTTGGCCATTGTGGAATTAATCTCCTTGCACAACTTTTTAGGTAACTTGAAGCAAGACATTGTGTATGTTGGCAGAGCCAATGCCACAGACTTGAGCATAATCTCCTTACCTGCTGCACTCAAAAGTTTATTTTTCCACTTTTTTAGTCTTTGTTGAATACTGGATTTAATGTATCCAAACAGCTGCTGTTTAGATCTTGTGACCACCATTGGAAGACCCAAGTATTTGCCTTGGCTTACAACATGGAGATTTCCTAGAGCTTGGCTGACTTCCTCCTTCGTTTCCTGCTGCATATTGTTGCTGAAGATGACTGAGGATTTTTCCAGGTTAATCAACTGGCCCGTTCCTCTTTCATAAACGTTCAGTAACCTTTTGAGCTCAGCTGCATTCTGGGAATCTGCTTTACAAAATATCAAAGAGTCATCTGCAAAAAATAAATGGGTTAGTCTTGGTCCCCTCCTGCTGATTCCCATGCCTTCAATTCTTTTCTCAGACGCTGCCTTTTGGAGGAGATTGGAAAAACCTTCCGAGCATAGGAGGAATAAGTAGGGTGACAGTGGATCACCCTGCCTAATGCCCCTTTGTGGCACCACATACTCCTTGACTTCGCCATTAACCAGGAACGAGTAAGAAGCAGTAGAAATACACTCCATGATCCAGCTTCTCCATTTGTCATTGAACCCCATTTTCCGCATTACAGCATCCAGGAACCCCCATTCCACCCTGTCATAAGCTTTAGACATATCTAATTTCACAGCCATAAATCATTCTTTCCCTTGCCGTTTGTTTTTGAGGAAGTGTAAAAACTCATGTGAAATCATAATATTGTCTAGGATTTGCCTACCAGGAACAAAAGCTGACTGAGTTTAACTGATACAGGCATGGAGAACCTGCTTCAACCTATTAGCTAGAATCTTTGCTATGATTTTATAAACTGTCGTGCACAAGCTAATAGGTCTATAGTGCTTAAGGGATGTGGGAATCAAAATTTTAGGAATGAGAGAAATGGCTGTATGATTTACAGACTTAAGCAAATGACTAGTGTGGAAGAAAGTTTGGACAGCTCCTACCAAATCCTTTTTAACTATGTTCCAAAACTTTTGGAAAAAAATGGGAGGCATTCCATCTACACCCGGAGCTTTATCAGGATTCATAGAAAAGAGGGCTGATCTAATCTCCCCTTCGTCCACAGGTTTTGTTAGGTTAGCATTCATACTACCTGAGATTGTGTGTGGAATACCATTTAACACTTCCTCCATTTCATTTGCATCTGAAGTCTTGAAGAGTTCTCTATAATAGCTAGATATCTCTACACTGAGCTCATCTTCATTCTTAGTCCATGTGCCATCCTCTCTTTGGATGTTGATCACTTTGTTCCTCCTCCTTCTCCCCTCCACACTGGCATGGAAAAATTTGGTATTTTTGTCTCCTGCCTTGAGCCATTGCACCCTTGCTTTTTGACCCCAGTAGATCTCTTCATCTCTATAAGCCTCTTTCAGTTCATTCTTAAGCCTCTTCTTCCTCTCTCGCTTCACCTCAGCATCACACAGATTTAGTTGCTGCATTTGGTCCTTGATTTGCTCTATTTTTTGTTTTGAATTGCCTTGGATTTTACTGTTCCACTTCAGTAGATTTACTCGACACCTTTTCACTTTCTGCATAACCTTGAACATCCTTGAGCCATCGTCCCTTTGGTCCCACGCCTGTCTAACAACATCCAAGACTTCATCCCGTTGGAGCCACCTTTTGTCAAAGTAGAACCTCTTTTTTCTCCTGAATTTTGTTGGATGTGTGTCTATAAGCAGCATGCTATGATCATATGCAAAAGAATCCAGGTGTTTACACTTAACCTTATCAAAAACTTGGAGCCAAGGATAGCTACACAAACCTCTATCCAGTCTTTGTTTAATCTCACCCTCACCTTCCCAATTATTACACCAGGTCCCAGGATGACCCTCAAAACCAATATCCATCAATTGATTATCATTGATAAAGTTTTTGAATGCCTTGAAGCTACCTTCGTCCCTCCAGGTTCCACCCCATTTTTCTTCATTCGAAACAATGTCATTAAAGTCACCAGCCATAATCCATCTTTCTCCCCACAAAACTTTCCTAGCTTGGAGTACTAGCCATTGCTGTTTCCTATCTTGATCATCACTGCTAGCGTAAATACCAATAAACCACCAATCACGTCTACTTTCCTTATCCTCAATTTGAGCTTCAATTGTAAAGGCAGTCTTGAGTACTTGTTTTATCCTAATCTCCTCCCTCCAAAGAATTGCCATCCCACCAGCCTTGTTCATAGCATCCACGATGACAACTTCATCAAATCTCAGAATATTTTTGACTTTTTCCAGATATTTACTTCTATTTTTGGTTTCACACAAAAATACTATGTCTGGAGAGGAGAGGTTATTCACCTCTCTCAACTGGGGAATTGTCAAGGGGCTCCCCACTCCTTGACAATTCCACACCAGGACTCTCATTTAGCCATTGGGGTCCATAAAGGGTTGGACCCCTCCCCCTCCTCCATAGCTGCTGTCAAGATATCCATACAATCCACCTTGCTCCTCTTACCCTCCTGTATGGTGTCCTCATCAATATCCATATCAAGCTCCCCCTTGAACCCTTTCCTTTTCCCAGCTTTCCTTTCCCTACCTGTGTTGATGTTCAATTTTTCCTCTGGTTGCCTAGGTGTCCTTGGGGACCTTAAGGTTCTTTGGATACGTCTGGACTGTTTAGCCAACGCTTGTTTGATCATTGGTCCACCCTCAACAGTAATATTCGTAGATGCAGCACCTGGAGTTTCATCCTTCTGTCCATCATCCCATGGGATTTGGATTATCAAGTTATCTTGTTCAGCCTCCATCATTGGACCTTCAGAGGCTGGTTTAACTGTGAACTGTTCTTCAGGTTGAGATGTCCCCTCATATGAGCTCGGCAATTTGGGTTCCAGATTACCCCCCTTTGATTGTCCAATGTGTAGAATTTCCGTTAACTCCGAACCAGCCTTGCTACCAGATTCATTAAGCTTCTCTGAGAGTGCTCTCATCTCTGCTAACAACCCATTTTCCTGGCCATCCTGGCCCTTGACAGTGCTTGTCTCCAGCCCCGTATCAGCCACAAGCTTCCTAGCTAGACCACTTTCATTGTCAAGATGTGTTTGCAGGGCTTTTTCTGGGCCTGCAGATTGCCTTTTCTCCCTCCACTCCCCATCTTGAAGTCTCCAGTGATGTTTTTGGGGATTGTACACCGTACCAACTTGTTGCTTCTGCTGGGGACTCCTCACATTGCCTGCCCTTAGCCAAGGGCCATATTGGTTATCCTTTTTCCCCAGCCCCTTGTCATCTTGCCTCTGGCAATTTCTCTCACTGTGTCCAATGATACCACACTTATAACAAAAATCCGGGCACCTCTCATATTTGAAACTAGCCCATTTAGTTTGTTCACCCACCTTGACAATGGTACCTCGCAGTAGTGGTTGTGAGATGTCTGCCACCACAAAAAGTTTCAAGTGTCTTCCTTCTTTCCCACCTGTTTGAGGGACAATTACCTCTCTTACCGACTGAAAGTTTGACCCAAGCCTTCTCCCAGCTTCCTTTGACATCCAATGGACTGGTTAATTCCAGACCTGTACCCATAAAGGAACTGACCTGAAAGCCTCAGCATCCTCCTCAATCCCTTCATACCACTCGCTTAGCACCAACACTTGGTTGTCCACTATCCACGGTCCACCAGACAGAATCCTTAGTCTATCATTTGCTGAAGGTAATATGAATTGGAACAGATTGGATCCTAGCTCCACCACTTGTAATTCTCTTGGGAAACTCCACGCAGCTATGACAAAGTTCTTGATTCCAGTATAGTTCGATACTTTCTCTCCCACGACCTTCCCAATCAAGCTACTTCTACACTCTTGAACCCCCCCACCTATTTCCTCATGTCCTAGGGTCGTGGTTTGGAGCTCTGCACTGGAGAGATCAAAGTTTTGCAAAATCTCAGCCAGTTCCTCCGCCATGGAGAAGATAAATCAAATGGTATTCCACACACTTCCTTCCGAGTAAGAAAGCTAACCCAGACGTAACCCAAAAGGGGCGGATCTACTATAAACTACCAGAAAAAAGCTAAAAAGGAAAAGAAGAGCTAAGACAAACTAAAAGGTGATAGCTTGGGAAAGCAGAACATAGATATGAAATTACCTGTCCCAGCACATACTGGTTTCCAAGGGGTCTGGAAATAGTAAAGCAGAGCTGCGGTTCAGGAGAGTAGAATGTTTTTTTTTTTTTTTTTTTTTTACTGTTGCATCCTTCTTCTAAAGTCGCTTCAGCTTCCCCTGCTCCTTCCTCTGCTTCGATACGTACAAATTGCTAGAGTTTAAAGGATTTATTTTTGTCTTCGACAGTGGATTTTGACCGCCAGTAGTTCTCGCACCCTAGCCAGTTACAAAGATTGTTGGTGCTGGTCTGCAGAATGCCGTTGTAGATCCGACAGCCTTTAAATTCCTAAGCTGATGAAAGAAGTCCAAAAAGGAAGGTAGTGGCCGAATTGAGTGCACCAATAGCAGAGTGCCTTGAATGCGTTGAAAGTGAATCCTTCCAAAATTAGCTTTTGAGGCTTGTCTGAAGCTCCCACCACAGGGAGAGAAAGCTCTCTTTTAGAGAGAGAAATGCCTCCACTAGAGAGAGGAACTTATTAATAGGGCTATACTGCATATGATTAATTTTGCGTTAAATTATGCTAAACTGGAAGAGTCCCTTATATCTAACTTCCTATTTTTATGCTGGTTTTTCTTTGGAGGGGAACAAAGGGCCTGTCTTCGAACTCTCCATTGATGGCTAATAGAAATGCATTTTGGATTTTAGACTAATTTTCATAGAAATTTAAGCATTAAAGACTTTCACCACAACCTCAGGGGTGTTCATCTATTCATGGCTCTATTTTGTCCTCAAAAATTACATTTTTGTCAAAAGCAAATTGAGATCGATTCAACATATTTGCTTCAATGTATTACACATATTTCTCAGCCTTTGAGACAATTATTTCAACATATTTGTCAAACACAACAAACTGATTTTCAAGCTATGGATTAATTAGTTTAACATATAGCATTAGAATTAGTCAATACATTCCCAACAATAGAACGAAACACCTTGATCATCCTTCCTTACATCCTTGAGATAAGAAAGATTCCTAAATCTTTGACACTACTGTGAAGAACTACCATTATTTAGCGAATGTTGTTGGAACCTTCACAAAATGCCACTGTTAATTTGTGTGTAGCTATGCATGATTAAGTAGATCTAAGTTCCCATTGAATCATTCAGTGGACCATGATGAATACTCAGTAAAATAAAGCCAAACCATTTTCAAATGAGCGAACAAAGTGCATAAATATTTTTTTCTAAAAATAAAAAAGAATCTCCAGAGCTTTTCTTTGATTCATTGTTCCCTAACGGACAAAGTAGTGTGCAAGAGGCAAGATTTTAAGACTGAACTACTACTTTTCCAGCAATCGTACTAGTGGGCTATGGACAACTTTTTGAAATAATAAGAAAATCGTTAGATGCTTTACATGTATTACTTAACATTGGTACCTGGTGTATTAATGGCATTAGTAACTTATCACTAGATAATGATAGTAAGTCACGTTTTATAATAGGCTAATATTAATAGTTTATCATCAAAATGATGGTTAAGTCATAGTATTTTATTTAATATGTGATGTACAAGGTGGTGAACTAGGATTAGTACATTGAAAAGCATCTTGTTGAATAGCTTATGCCTTGTAGACATTTCCTATAAGCTTAGCATTGAGTTGAGCTTATGCTTCATTTAAGGTGTAGATAATGTGAAATTCAGAATTAATGGGGATCATTTATTTAAATAGCACAATATACATAAAATAAGATTTTTCAAGTTGTATTAGACCAGTACAACGTAGCTTATACTTTTATAAATGTCCTTATAGTATGTTCAAGAAGTAGAGGATAATAAATACCCTAATAGTATGTCTGTTTTACTTTTGCCCAGACAAATACATGCAACGGCTTCTACTGTGACTATTTCTCCCCAAATAAGGCTTATAAACCCAAGATGTGGTTAGAAACCTGAACTAGACGGTCAGTTATTGCTTCTTTTTTTTTTTTTTTATAGAGAGTTACACGTGGTTCTTGGAGTTTTATGACAGGAAGTGACTCTATTTTTATCCATTTTTTCCAAGTTTATTGAATTCAGAGGTGTAGTAACTTACCATCCGGCTAAAGACTTGGCATTTTCTCTTGCAGAATTTATTGAAAATGGGGCTTTTTAATTAACTATTACTACATGGTAAAGTTTAGTGCTTTAAAATTATTTTTCCTCAAATTCCTACTAAATTACTATTGTGATTGTGTTCTTAGTTTCTTGTCTTTATGGCAATATCATGGAGGAACAAACTTGAGCAGGATAGGTGGTGGACAATTTATTGCCACTAGCTATGCTTATGATGCTCCTCTTCATGAATATGGTATGTAGATTGTGTCAGCTCCGAAACTCATGCCCTAAGATTGCCGTATTCACCTCGTTTCATCTGGATGCTAATGTTTTCTATATTAGTTTGAATTTTGTTGGTAAACTAGCTTTTGGGTTGGCATTTGTTTTTATAGTGGCCATACTCATCAGCAGCTAAGAAACCTCAATCTGCCATGTCATGTAAACTGGACATTTGTGTCATTTGACTAAGAGAGAGAGAGAGAGCTAAGAGAGGTATATTTAGTTCAATTTCGCCTTTTTAAATTGTTTCATGTAATTTCTTACTCTCGTATTTGCTCTATAATCATAATTATTCTCGCATTTTTGCTTTTGGGCATTGAGGTTTGTGTATATTTCCTGGCAGGAACGATGAAAATCTTTTATTGAGTTATTGATGGCGAAATGCATAGAGGTAAATTCAAACCCATATCTTGGCTGGCAACCCAGATGGCTTCTGGGATGAGATGGAACTCATTCGTATATGTAACTGGGAATTTGCAACCATGGTGGTGCCTCCCTCCATTTTGCCTCCTCTTTTTACAGATCTAAGCCTGATTGATCATTTTGTGTATCTTCTCTATATCTTTTAATTAATCAATTTTTTTTGTTCCAGTCTTGTGGTATGTTGATTTATTGTTGGATGAATTCCATTGGAAACAATACATTGATAGACCTAGAAACATCAATTTCATTAAGCCAGGAGGAACCCAGAAATTTTATGCAGCAATTATATGTTATGAAACATTAATTTTGCCGTTAACTGCATTGTCGTGTTAGTGACTGTCGTGGTTAGGACCAAAGACCAGTCAAAGAATACTTTCTCAGCTCCTACCCAATGTTTTAAAAACCGGACCGTTAATCGAACCGGTGAAGTGAAAGGGTCGAGGTTCAACCGGTCGGACCGGTTCAACCTCGGTTCAATGAATTTTTTTAAAAATAATTTAATAAATATATATGTGCACAAAATAAGACATGTAATGGATAATTTAATACTTTATATGATGAAAAGTTTACTATTTTTGAATAACTTGGATTTTTAAAAATAAATTTTTTAAATTATAAGTTAAAACAAATAAATTTCATCTCAATTTCAATTATATCTACCAAAAAAATCTTAAATATAATCCAAAAATATCACAATATTTGAAATTATACAAAATTCACGTCTATGAGAATTTAGACATTGTGAACTTAAATTTTAATTTACATTTTGGAATTTAAATTTACAATTTAAAAAAGGAAATTTGGAGTTCGAAGAAAATCAAGAGAATTGAAAATAGAAATGCAAATTTGATAAGAAACAAAAAATTAGATAAAAGTGAGTGGTTGTGGTATTAAATAAATTGGGTTAAAGAAAAATAATTCTTTTTTAACTTTTTTAAATTTAATGGACAAAAACAAAATTAAAATATGGAAGAAAACATCAATAAATTAAAAATAAAGAGGTTTGATTAAAAAATGAGTGGCAAAAGAAAAGATGATAGAGAGAGAGAGAGAGTGTGTGTGTGTGTGTGTGTGTGTTGAAGATTAAAAAGAAAGAGTCATGAAAGGATGATATTTTGTGAAAAAAATGGAACAAAAGAAATATGAGTGTTTGTTTTATATAAATAAGTTATCAAAAAAAACTAATAAGATGTGATAGTGCAACGGTTACTACATTGGTCTTCTATTACAAAGGTCTTGAGTTCGAATCTTGATAACTACATTTTGCGCAAAAAAAAAAAAAAAAAAAAGGAAAACTCAAAAACCGGAAATAATCGGTTCAAATCCGGTTCAGCGGTTTAGCGGTCCGACCGGTTTTTGACCGGTTTCTTGACAAAGTCAAACCTGGCATTGAACCGGACTGGAGCCATGGCCGGTTCGCGGTTCAACCGGTCGAACCGGCCGGTCCGGTCCGGTTTTCAAAACACTGCTCCTACCGTCTTGGTTTTAATTTTTCACATGTTTTGGGGATCAATAAGTAGAATCTGCAGTCAATCATCATTTGTTTGATATAATTTGGTTTTTGTTTCAATTTTGGTTTTAGGAAGTTGATGCTGGTCATGCACTGATTAATTTCTGTCATAGATAAGCACTTCTAAGTTCCATAACTTAATTCTTTGAAAGGGGATTATTCACTAGACAGATCCTAACTAGAGTGATAGAGACTTTTAACATATCTCACTCTTCAATCATTTTGTTGCAGCTATCTTTGTTATATTTGTTTCTCTGGTTTTGCGCATGGACATGAACTTTGCTTTAATTACCCTGCTGCTATAATGGTTTGCTTCAGTGGGTATCGCATGAACATCTCTGAGGGCACTTTGGGCTTTGACACTACAACTTCTGGTTAACTTCAAATATCAGGTGTACTTTGTTTCTCCTCTTCCCTTCTGAGAGCCTAATTGTTCTTTATTGCTATCCTTTGTTGTTTAGGTTTCTATGACCCTCCGTGGAGCATGCATCATGATATATTGATTTATGCCTTTTAATGTGCCTTGCATCGCGCTACTGTAATTATAATTCAGTAGAAAATATTACCCAAGGGATATCATTCAGGAGAAACTATTCTATACACAATCAATGGCCTTTTCAACAGGTCTAACACTCCCACGCATTGTGTGGGAAACAATTCTCTAGTATTTTGATAAATACTTGAAATAATTTTATTAATCACTACACTACATAACATCCATTCTACGCGGGAATTACAAATATGAACCTCCTTACTTCTGCGAGATCCTAGAGTCAAAATATCCTGAGGTTTGGAATACTGGATATCATGTCCGCATCAAGCCTACTGATCAAATCTTCTGGCATGTCTACAAGCTCAAGCTTTTCAAGAGTAGATATGTACTTCAGCTCTTCCGGCAACTTCTCTAATGAGAGGCACTTCCTGATTCTCAGGCACTGGAGCTGTGGCAGTGCACCTTTCTCCACCTTTATTTCCTTCAAACCATGTTGGAAGTTGAGCTCAAGGAATTTCAATTGGTGAAACCCATGCGTAGAAATGACTAGCTGTGGTTCCCAATATGAAAATTCCATTTTGAGGAACGACAGCTGTCCCAACTTCTCTAGTGCTGGCATTGGATCATGCTCGAGACGTGTGAAACTCAAAGACAAGCGAGAGAGATTTGAAGGGAAATCTGGAGGCAGCGTTGTCAAACCCATCCCGCATAGCTTAAGCTCTGTTACATGATGGAGCTTAGAAAGTCCACATACAGTTGGCCACTCGCGTCTTACATTACAATAAAGACGTAACGTCTTTAGGCTTCCAACCTCAGATAAATGCATGCAGAGTTTGCCTATGTCTGATCCGTCATCCACCCAAATCCCCAGTTTCTGAAGACTTGTCAGAGTTATCATGTTATTGTGCATAATGTCATCAAAGCGAATGCCTGACAGAGTCTGCAGATTCCTCAATCCTTCAATCTTAAGAGGCACATCACATTCCATTTTATATGCATATAAATGCCGTAAACTTTCAAGCTTCCAAATGAAATTTGAAACTATCACTCGGTTAATGTTCCGTATGTCAAGAGTTTGTAGGTTTCGCAAGCAACCGAAGGAATGAGGGAGCCTTCCAATAGATGTGCGTCTTAAACCGAGGTACCTTAGAAGCCTGACTTTACCAATTTCTTTTGGCAAATTATAACCCATCTCAGCATTCTCAAGGTCTAATATCCTAAGCTTTTTGAAACTTTTGAAGCTAAGACTAATGTTTTCCCTGTAACCGTGGATATTGAAAAAAAGCAGAGACCGGAGAGGAGGGGCCGAAGACCCAAAATAATTTTTATCCAGAGGGAGAATATGAGCAGCAAGGTACCTGGATTTGGCTGATATTTCATCATCTCTGGTGTCTTTCTGATTGCAAGCTCTCGCAGTGCATCATGGACTCTACAGCTTTTAATCCTCTCATCAACAGTCATTTCCGCCACTTGGACCATATTTCTGCTACAAAGTCACTCCACATCATCATATGCTGCAGTTTCCTCCAAAATTTTTGCTTCTCTTTTCTGCATTATTCCCTCTGCAACCCACATATGGATCAACTTGCGCACAGAAATCAAGGAGTCCTCAGGAAACAAACCCAAATACAAAAAGCAAAGTTTCAGGGAGGAAGGTCTGCATAACTTAATTCCAGAATTGCCCCTGCTTCACTCTGGCTGCTTGATAGGTATGCTCTAAAGTTGTTGAGAACTTTCTCCCATTCACTCTTCAACTTTTTCTTGCCCAGTAGCAGACCACCTATAACCGTGATGGCTAGTGGCAGACCGGCACATCTCCTTGCAATCTCTCTGCCTACTCCTTCCAAATCCGGAGGACACCCAGCATTAGCCCCATGACCTAAGGCCTTTTTGAGAAACAACTGCCAGCTGTCTTCCTGTCCCAAAGTTTTCAACTCACACGGGTTGCTAAGAGCATCTGCGTGTACGGCAACTTCCCGATTGCGACTTGTAAGCAGCAATCTACTTGATGTGCCAACATCAGGAAATGCCCTCCTGGATAGACAATCCCACGCTGCTTCCTTCCATACATCATCAAGTACTACAAGACAACATTTGTCTTGGAGATCTTTATAGAGCCTTTCTTCCAACACTTCCTCTTCCACTTCCATCTTTTCCAACATTTCAGATAGCTTGTCATCGTTTGGATTTAATTGCTTTATGATTGATCTTAGTATCTTTTTGTGATCATAGCTTGAAGAGACACATACCCAAGCACGGCAGTTGAATCTTGCCCTGACATCAGCATGGTTATAAACTTTTTTGGCTAGAGTTGTCTTACCAGCACCTCCCATGCCAATGATCGAAACCACCCGGCGGTTTTTGTCCCCTTTCAAAAGTTCTTTCACCAGGGATTTTGTTATCTTCTCGAAGCCCACAATATCCTTGTCCTCACCAATTGGAGAGGATCGCCGGAGCCGTTGAAGCTCTTCTCCATGTGTACCCATCCCCTCTCCAAGATTTTTGATACCGTATTTTTCACGGCTATCAGCTATGTCATTGATCCTCATCTGTAAGGACTCAATCTCTTTACCTATCTTGTAGAAGTTCACAATTTTCAAGGGATAATATGTCAATTTGGTGACCAATCCCTCGTCCTTTGTGAAGAACTCAACTTTGCTGGCAAATATCTCAATGATATCCTCCGCATCGTAGGCAGCATCTCTGATTTCAGAAACCCAGTGGCGAATCCTCTCCTCTTCATCTTGCCTTTGATCTGCATCTTTCAGGAAACACCGCATCCGGGCCAGATCATTTCGAAGTCTCTCAACTTGTGGTCGAACGCCTTTCAGGAAAACAATTTTTTGAATCAGCAGATCGCCAGTTCTCTCAATAACAAAAGAGAGAGCAGGGTCAGCCATCGTGGTAAAGTGAGCTTTGCTTTGAACAACTAGTAAAGGAGGAGAAGCTTTTGCCTGTTAGGTGCAGCTGCAAAACTTCTAATCTCTGTTGTTTTTAACTGATCTCGGAAGAGAGGCTCGATTCTCACGTGGTTCATTTTCTCTTCCAGTCAAAAAGAAAGCAGTTCGATTTACATGGTAGGGACGTCTGGGAGCCCTCCAAAAAAGATAAAGGTGCTGCTGCTGGCGTGTTTTGGGACGGTGGAATAATTCATCTTTATCCTTGCCTTCATCTTATTATTTGCCTGAGATCCTTTCTTTCCATCATGTTCACCTTTTCTGCTGTCCTTAATAAGTTACAGTAATCAAGCGCATCTCTTCCATTTCATAATCTGGACACATTATTGAATTTTGCTCCTCGGTTATTTCATCCCGTCGATCCTGTCATTGTACTTTAGCTTTATTTATACTACCTTTTGGAGTGCAAAATCTTTCAAGATATTTAAGACCTAATTAATGGTACTCATTGTAACATCGCAGACATCTACCAACAACTTTGTGCAGAGACCAAATAACAATTTTCATGGTGAAAATTAGGAACAGTAGAAGCTGAACAACAAACAGGGCCCTTTGGATTTCTTTCCTTTCAACAAGAACCTCTCAAATTAATCCTTGTATTATCAAGTGTTAATATCTATAAAGCTGTTATCATTTGTTGAAAAAAAAAAAAAAAAAAAACAAGAACCTCTCAAATGCTTGGAGTGATCAAGAAGCTAGATCCACTTGTCTACTTTATTGTCATGGTATCATATCCTGTAGTAGCAAAAAAAACAAAGAGCCAGTTGCTGCACAATCCAAGAACTATCCCAGCAAACTTTTGCATCTGAGATGAGATTACCGAAAGAATGCGACGCAAATATCGTCCACTTTCAATTGTAGGTTTGACGTTTTCTGGAGACATGCCTTCTCTTTTACATTTCTTTTCAGCTTTTCTAATTTTTCTTCTCCCCATTAGATAAAAGGGGGATAAAAAAGGTAAAGCAGACGAGACAAGGAATGCTAGCGCAAGCACCCCGCCCTGAGACTGAGACGTGAAAGAAATGATTATTAGGATTGTAGTAGTGACATATTACCGCTACTAGTATTGGGACGGTGGATATCAAACAAAGTATACGAAGGATGAAGAATGAAATAACTAGTGTTTAATAGTTAAATTTCTCATGCACTAATTCACAGTTACAAGTTTTTTTTTTTTTCAAAACTAAGTTACAATGATTTGAAAACAAGTTTTTTTTTTTTTTTTTTAAGAAACATTCAAGTGGAATCATGATAGATTCAAGATGGCTTTGGGGTGGATCATTAACAAACAAGTTTTGCTTTATACCTATATAATATTATTAAAATTTTTTAATTTTCATTCCCAAAATCTATATTCATGAATGCGCAATAATTATATAGTTGATGAATTGGGATTTCTCTATATTGAATTTGCACTTTTAAATTGCAATAAGTAGTATAGCAACCTGGTAGGTTCCATTTAACAAAATTTAATTGAAATTTGGTTAGTTTAGTTCAATAATAACTCCGTTTTTTTTTTCAAACTATTAGTTCGTCTATTCGTGAACAGATATGAATAAATTTAGTTAAATAAATTTATTTGCTACTTATAACCATAACCAAGACGCTTTTATAGGTCCACGGTTTTGGATACTACAGCAAAGTCTTGGCCCTTGGAATGAACATAAAATGATCAATTTTCCGCAGGCCATGACCAAGACATTTTTATAGGTCCACGGTTTTGGATGCTACAGTAAAGCCTTGGTCCTGGTATGAACAAGCAACGATCAATTTTCCACAAGCCAAAACCAAGGCACCTTTATAGGTTTTTTTTTTCAGACACGATATATTATAATTTAGACCTACTCCTAGGGGATGATCAAAGGGGTTAAGAGGGGAACTGAGCGGAACTAAATCACCAATACCACTAATCTGATCAGACAAAACTTTTCAAGAAATTCTGGATCTAGGCTTACAAAAGCACCTTTATAGGTGGAAAAAGAACAAAAATGTACTAGATTCCTCTCTTATCAAGTCAATTTTCCATCATTTACCTCTGCTTTCTCTTTTTTGGAGCAGAGCGGGAATCTGACCTCATTAATACCCCACCTATTTACATAACATTTGCCACATAATTGATGATGGAACCAATTAACATGCAAAGATAATTAATGTGTATGGCATTTTTTGTTGAAAAAATGACCTATTTCATTTTTTACTTTTGGCAAAAAATATTTTTTATCTCTCATTTTTAAAATGCTACAAGCTAGTTCCTCACATTTTAAAAATGAAACAAATTAGTTCCAGATTGATAATATAATATAGATTTTAGATATAAAATTGGAACATCATCTTAGTTCTTCCAAATCTAGCTACATATGATGCGTACATGACATTAAGTCACTATAAAATGAAAAAATAAAAATTATGACATAAAAAATAAACATTTCTGCCTAAAAGAAGTTAAAATTTTTTGAGGCAATGACATTAGTCAACACAAAAAGAAACAATCAAAATTTTATAATTCAAAAATTTTAAAACTTTTTAGAGTGAAGGGTTTGTTTTTGATGTTATAATTTTTAAAATTTTCTTCTTTTTTAAAGTGAATGGTTTGTTTTTTATGTCATAATTTTAATTTTTTTTATGTTCACCTAATATCACTTTCTCAAAATTTTTAATTTTTAAGAGAGAAGGTTTTTCTTATGCTGTAATTTTGAATTTTTTTCCTTTTTCTATTGACTTAATATGATGTATATGTCAGATATACTTAGATTTGGTTAACACTAAAGTGATGTTTCAATTTTACCCTTGAAATCTATATCAGGTTGTCATTTTGGCATTGATTTGCATTGTTTTAAAACTGTGAGGGATTGATTAGCTTCATTTTAAAAGTAAAGGACAAAAAAATAGTTTTTTTCTAAAATTTGTGAGATGAAACATATCATTTTAATTTTTTGGATAAAATACAAAAAAGTCCCTATAATTTCAAAACATACATTCCAATACCTTGTAGTTTGAACTACTTTAAAAAAGTGATAGAAATCGTATGAATTAATCCGTTTGAGATACACGCACCTCTTTTGTGAGTATTTACTGGAAACAAATAAAAATTCTGATGATATACCTATCATATCCTTAAAGTTAAATAAAGTTAAATAAAATGGTAAAATGCAGAAAGCCCCTTATGATTAAGCAAACCTATAGAAAAAGCCTCTTATGATTTCAAGTCATACAATTTAGTATTTCGTGGTTTGAACTAACGTGAAAAATCAACAAAAATCATTTAAATTAATGAGTTTGAGATAAACGTGCCTCTATTGCACGTGCTGGACCTGGAAAATAATTTTTTAAATCAAATTTTTAGCTGATATACCTATTAAACCCCTGAGAACTTATAATATTCTCAAAAACAATCCAAAACTCCTAAATACAATTCATCTTATTTCTATACATAAAATAAATAAAAACTCTCAAATATAACTCACCTTATTTCTGTACAATAAACAAATAAATAAAAATTTTCAAATATAACTCATCTTATTTCTATACATAAAATAAATAAATAAAAACTCCTAAATAAACTCACCTTATTTCTATACATTAAATAAATAAATAAAAATAAAATACTACCCCCATCTCTTCCTCCACCACCACTCCCCTCTTGCCACCACCATTCTCTTCTCCATCACCACCTTTCTTGCATCCCGCTCCCTTTTCTCCTTTCACAGCCATTTCTTCGCATCCTTTCTCCTTCCAATGACCATAATTTGTTGTGAAAGAGAGAGAGAAGAGGTTGTGACCAAATCACCCTTTCCTCAAAGCCTATCCTCTCTCTCCTATGATAAATTTAGTCATAGAAAGAAGGTGAGGAGGTGCAGGAAAGGGGTTGCATAGGAAGGGAAGGGGGTGCAGGAGAGGGAAAGGGAGAGGAGGAAAAAGGGGACAAAGGGGGTTGTGGTGAAGGGGAAGGGGACGATCGAAGGTGGAGAATGCTAATGACAACAATCAGTAATCATAGAGGGTTCTTTCATAGGTTGGCTTAACAATAAAGTGTTTCTCCATAAATTTAATTAATTAGGACGGTTCTTGGAAAGTTTGTTTTGCTTGAATATATTAAGATAATTCTATCATTTCATCTGCCTCAATTAGTTTTGATGATTTTTATTGCTGTTTCAAATTAGTTCAAATCTTGAGAAACCGGAATGTATGATTTGAAACCATAAAATGCTTTTCACAGGTTAGCTTAATTATATGGAGTCTTTTTTTTATATATATATTTTTTGCCCTTTTTTAGGTAAAATACCCGTTACGTAGGAGAGGGATACTAGCCTAATCTGTATGGCTTATTGACTGTATGTCATGTAATAACACCACCTCTCTCAGCCCACTTCCCTTCAAGGTTAAGTATGTTCTCACCATCCATATCTTTAATTTTAATTCTAAATATTAGATTTGTGGCATTTGCCTTTGAACGTTTAAAAATGCATTGCACTGTCAAAATAAAAAGAAAGACATGTTGGGGAAAACCAAAAAATCAAGATGTATCAAACTTATAAAATATGAAAGGCACAGCCAATTAGATTAATCAATATATTTCTTTTTTCTTTTTCCTTGACTTTTTGTTT
This sequence comes from Coffea arabica, assembly GCF_036785885.1. Taxonomy (NCBI): domain Eukaryota; kingdom Viridiplantae; phylum Streptophyta; class Magnoliopsida; order Gentianales; family Rubiaceae; genus Coffea; species Coffea arabica. The sequence continues at coordinate 13,469,804 of NC_092316.1, read as the reverse complement.
GTCTTACACTTTTGCCTTTTCTTCTCCTTTCTTCCTTATCATAAGTGTCCTTCCCAACCATTATCGGACTAGAAACTTAAAACTGGATGCACCCTAAATTTCATTTTCAACTTATATTCTAATTATAACCAACAAGTTCTGTAGGAATGCAAATTTTTGTTTTCTTTGAGTCATAAATCTTTTTATTCATTGTGAAAAGAAATTATTTGTAAGAACAAAGGTTAAATAAAGAAGTTGTGTTAAATAGAAAGACACTGTGTAATCTTTCCACTAAAAAGTTAGAAATACGATATTTTGGGGAGTTTTTATTAGTTAGTATAAGTGCAGATAAACCCTTTTGATTATGACCTTTTGTCGACTCAACAATTATATTATTCAAATAAGTACTTAAGTCACAAAAGTGGTATACAAATTTTGTTAATTGTAAGGTTATTTATGTCAGTTCAAGAGATTTTAGTATCTTATTTGTGTATCTTATTTTTTTTGCCATTTTCCTGTTCTTTTATATTCTTTTTAGGCTTTTACTGCAATTGTTTTATATCCTCCTCTGTCTTTTCCCTTTATATATATGTAGTATCTCTCTTTGGAAATAGCTGCCTATATATGTGTTTATGTAATGTTCCTAGGCATTGCTTGTTTGATGTGTTAGTAAGGACTTATATGACTTTGCATCCTTTATATATTCAATTGTTCTCATTTTACACCCCAAACTTAATATCTTACACAATTTGCAACATAATATTAGTTACCAACAATTACCTAGTTACAATATAATTGCTTGGACACATTCCAGATTTACCAACTATTCTCACGTACATGAGCATATGAAATTTGTCCCGTTACTAATGTTGCTCAATTTCAAAGCGCCTCTCATCATAATATCTCAATGGCGAGTTGACGAGTAAGGGGCTAAATTCACCTTTCAAGTTTCAACTAATTATTCTTTACATTATTTGTTCAATACATTTGTACAAAGAACTAATTTAGTATTCATTGTAGATAGATTGGAACATAGCTAACTTCCTCCGCCTCTGTCATTCGTACTTATGTTTTCAAATCTTACCATTTACCGGAAGAGCCCCTTCTAAATTTTGGAAACTTCTTTTAACCCCTATAAAATTTTCGAATAGTTATATGAAGGCCTTCTCTTGTTCTCTTAAAATCTTAATCTAATACTATATATTGGTTAATTTCCTTGAATTTTTCTTATAGAAAAATTCAATATTTATTTTTTTAAGAGTTGCAAAATATTTATATTTAATTTTCAAGAGTTTCTTCCATTCCCCAAAAACCCCCCACACTTCATATATTGCCAGTTCTCCTAATGCATTATCATATCACTACTACCATACAATATATTTTCTGAAAAATTGATCAAGTTGTTTAATTATAAGCCGATGTGGAATTGTTTGAACGAACAGAGCAATAGGTGGAACGCACTAGTACATGTAAGTTGCAATCCATACCATGCATTAAGAGGCAGTCCGTGCCTTGTCTATGGGTTGGGAATAGGGGCCCAAACATGGTTGTCAAGAAAACTCGTTTGGATCAGTTTTGTTAAAAAAATATAGGATATAATTTTATTTCTTTCAAATATAAATCATTTTCAAAGAAAAATCAAAGAAGATTACTTAGTTGATTTAAATATTGACAACACATTGGGGGAGGCAAAGGGACAAATTTTGATTTAAAAATTAAGGCTTCATTTATAAGTTTTAGAAAACTTTAAGGGGCCTATATAGATTTTACAAAATTATAGGGAGGGGAGGCGTTGGTTGCCCCTGCCCACCCTCTGTAAATCCATCCTTAATGGCTGACCATAATAAAAGGAAATATGATGCAAATAGTCCCTCACATATTGCATTTACATCTTTTTAGCCCGTCACTTTTAAAATGATGAAAATCCATCCTTCAGATAAACAAAATATGTCATTTTAGTTCCTATATCCATTTTGATGACTTTTTAGTTAGAAAAAGGTCATGTGCTACCATTCGATAATGATTTTACGGGTAAAATAGGTAAAATAGACATCACACCCTATTCTCACCAAAATACACCACATCTAGTAAAACTAATAATTAAGAAAAAGTTTAACTGTTACTTTAAAAATTCTTGAGGACTTTTAAAATAGGAAAATAAAAAATTCCAATGAAGAAAGTTAACCCCAAAATAATATTTAACAAATGGAAAAGTGAGGATAAAAGTTGTAGTGAAAACAAAGTTGATGAAATATCAAAATAAATGCAAAATATATAAAAAAAAAGTAAAAGAAGAACATAGAGAACAAAAAAAGAGCACATATCTCAGGACATGTGTTTGGACTTCAGATTTGCCGTCATTCTAACGTGGAAAATTCAGAAATTTAATTTTTAGTTGAAAATAGGATATAATATCTGTTTTGCCCTTGAAATTATCATTACGTGGTGGCACATGACATTTCCTAGCCAAAAAGCGCTTGAAATGAGTGTAAGGAACAAAATGTACATTTTGAAACGTGAAGGATGAATTTACTTCATTTTGAAAGTAATGGATAAAAAAAAGTACAATTATAATATGTGATGGACCATTTATGCGATTTTCCCTTAATAAAACTTGGCTTGGAGAATTGGCCCATGTTGTGTGAAGTCCAGAGGCCAATTTCTTACCCATTTGAGTTCTCATGCACCATTGAGAAATGATTGTTGGAGTTAGAATTTAGAGGCATGCACTTGATGGCGTGATATGGGGCACTTTGAGATTCAATTGGTTATGATTAAATTGCGCACAGAAATTTGAAGAAATGTATAAGTAACTTTGGATGAAGTATAAAGAACCAGAAAAAAAGGATGAATTTATTTGGAAATTTTTTTGGACATTCTTAAAATATGTTTTCTCATTACTTCTTATTTTCTTACTATTTTTTAATTTCACATACATCATATGGTTAATAGCATTCAACATCTATGATAGGATGATTAGACTTCTTTAATGGGGTGATTTGCAGTTTGCCACCTAGTACTATTTCCCAAGCACTTCTTTACAGCTCCTCGGCAGTGAAAATAAGGTTTGACCGTTATATAATGCCTTAATTTCAAATGTTGCCCTCATTTTAATGCTAACTTGCAATTTCCCAATAAATATAACCTTATTTGCAGTTTGCCTTCTAAAGAATTTTAAGGCAGCTTACACTACTGTTATTTCAATTACGTTTTGTTTTTTCTGTCACTTATTTTTCATTATATATACATATATATATATGCCATCCGCTCTATTCACTTCAAAACTATTACATAAGTATTGATAATTGCCTAATTTGAGCCTTTGAGCCTCTAACCTATGTTTTCAGAACCGGACCGGGTATCGACTCGGTCGAGATCAAGGGTCAATGGGTTCAACCAAGTTCGATCGGGGTTGAACCGAATGACGTCATAAATAAAAATTATTTAAAAATTAAAATATTTTATGTAAAATATCTAATAACATGTTAATATTAATAAAGGTATATTCATATGTATTTAATGTTTTAAATATATTTAACAAGAAAATACAAAGAAATTAGAACAATCAAATAGCAATTTATGTTATTTAATGAGCATTAACAAGTTTAGAATTAAAATTATGGATTTAATTGAAAAATAACACCAAACTTTAAGACAAAATTTATAAAGTATGAAATATTTGAGATATATTAATAAATTTTAACAACCTAGGGGTCAAAACATAATATTAAAAACATTTTGACCTTTAAAAAAAAGTTAAAAAAATCGGGTCTTTTTTCCGGTCAAACCTGGGTTTTGACCTGATTTGACCGAATTTTGAATTTTCCGGTTTTTAAAGTTAACCGGACCGGACCATTGGCCGGTTCCCGGTTCAACCGGCCGGTCCGGTCCCAATTTAAAAACAGAGCCTCTAACTTATATTTTTAGATTTATGTATTTTCATTTTTAAGTTATATATGCTTTGTCATCCACGTAACAAACTAACTACAACATACAGCAAACTTAACATCAAAACTTTTATTAACTATTGATAGTGAAAAAAGAAAAACAAAATAACCTTTGACACTTGAAAGAATGTTGGAGACAACTAAAAAACTAAATGTTACAGCATAACTGTATTCTTGTCTTCAGCATTTGAAAGCATAATTAATTGGGCAATAAATTATTCAAACATGTATAAAACTTGGAGTTTGTGATTAAAAAATTATTGACAATAAAATAGCAGCTTTTTTTAGTAGTTGCTAATAATGATAAAAATAAGGGAAAAACTAAAAGAGAGAGGGAAATGAAATAAAGGGAGAAAAAAGAACACTGTGAATAGGTAAAATATCAAAGATAATCTTATCCTTCAACATAAATTAGGAGGTAAATTGAGTATAAAGTTCTTTTGGGGGGCAGAGTGCAACTAGAGTTGTAGTTTGTAGGGAAAAACTGCAATCGCCAGCTTAAGGGCGATTATGTGTTTTTACTAGACCTTTACCTTTGGTTGTTAATCTAGGAGGCAAAGTGCTTAGAAAAAATATTAAGGGGCAGAATCCAAATCGCCTCAAATGTTAAGGGCTGTTCAATTCTATGAACCCTACATAATATCACAAATAAGTGCTAGATAAATCAAAAGAAATTTTTCCAAAATAATCTCCAGTTGAAATACACATATTATTGTTTGAATGAATATATTTATCATTTAAAGTTTTATACTACCCAATTCTTTACATAAATATGTTTTTAATGGAATTCCATAAACAAAGATGACCTTGGAAGTCATTGCCGTTTTGCATTCCATGAAGAAGTTGAAGGATTTGATTAACTAGTGCAACTACAGGCATTAGTGGCATTCGTCAAGACGGGTTTTAAGCGTTAGATTTTTGTTGAAATAACTAGTATGCACAGTCAGTGGCCCATCGAAGGATGATGCATTTATAGTTTTGATACTGGTTATGGAATTAGTTGTATTTTTGAACTTTTAGTTATATTTCTAATAGATGAGAAATAAACCACCATTCAATCATCAACAACAAACCAAGCAAAGTAAAAAAAAAAAAAGAAAAAGAAAAAGAAAAGCCAGTCAATGGTAGCCAGATCTGAGCTGCACATGCATCTATACTATTAAAGATACTATTGAATTGTAAAAAGCATACTTTAAAGCATTATTAATCACGCAGAAGAAGCATCCTATTGATGTCTGCACAAACACATGATACTGTTTATACATGTCCTAATTGTGGACAATTTGCAGTTGTCATGTCAGAGTCTCGGGTTATCCAGAAGGGCCTGTAGAGAATTTAACCAGACAGACCTCAGAGCATCTTAGATGAAATGATTATGCTGCAAATGCAATACAAATGCCAAAACTTATGCATTTTAACCCAGACACATATTTTCATGAGCGATAACTTCCTTCTTTTTTCAAGTTGATGAGTTTGAGAAATTACTGATTATCAGTAATACTTAAGATTGGTAGAGAGTGGAGCACTCAGAAATCTCTCTTTGAAAACAATACTACTCGATTGAAAAAGACAGGCTCTAGAAACAAGAAAGAAACATTGCATTAGAACATGAATCTTAATTTTCATGGATGATCATCTGCTTGAGACACGACTAGAGTTCAGCTTGCTTATGCTTTAATATCGCTTTGAGTAAGCATCTATTTTGCTTTCTTTGCTAGTTGCTTTTGCACGTGGGGATTTCCTGTTCTATTTGTGAAGCTCATGATTCAGTAACGAGTCCTTTGACGTGTGAATGATTTATTCCTTATTGCAGCCGACTGTGGCTGCCATAGAAGCGAAAGACATTTGCTTGGCCAACAAAGTGAAGTTAATTGCTGGTGGTCCTTTTGTACTTCCTCTTGCGCACAAGCACCAAGTGAAGATTCTTCCTGCGGATTCAGAACATTCTGCCATATTCCAGGTGTGCACCTATGTATTTTGCTGTGTCCAGTTGCTTTTAGATCATACTTTGAATTGATAATTGTTAAGTCCGAAATCTTGTTTATTCAGTTGTCATTTCCCCTTATTTCCCTAGTAATCGTGAAAAATACTTGTTAACAAAAGACCTAAAATGTGCTTCAGTGTATACAAGGTCTGCCTGAGGGTGCTCTTCGACGTATCATTTTAACAGCATCTGGGGGTGCTTTCAGGTATGATATATAAATTCCTATGGAAGATTTTGCAAATGATCGTTAAATGTATTATCTTGTAGTTACTGAACAACCTTTTTATTAAATTCTGCTAAATTTACTTCCAAAGCCTGTGGAGCTTTTGATGTTTATAATAACTAGGAGAAATTATCCTCCAACTTTCCAATCTCAGCGTGCAAATTTAAGTTCATATAAACTTGGGATCTCATATTTTTCTTCTGAGAGTTAAATGTTCTGAATCAATGCAGTTTTTTTCTTCTGAGAGTTAAATGTTCTGAATCAATGCAGTTTTTTAAGTTGCACATTATTCTAGTTTTGTATTAGGTCGACCTAAATTCGAGATATTTGTGGTTTCTTTTTCTACAGATAAGTGAACAGCTGTAAAATTTCATATGAATGCTTTAAGAAATCTCTTTATTCCTACACAAAATGCACAATAAGCTCTCATGCCTGGAACAATGAAAAAACTCCACCTCCTGTTTTCTCTCTCAGTTTCTGTTTGTGTTTGAAATTTAGTTCTCTTTTCTCATTGCTGGAGTTGTTGAACTGATATTTGCAATCTGTTATGTTATCAATACCAGGGATTGGCCAGTTAAGAAATTGAAAGACGTCAAAGTAGCAGATGCGTTGAAGCATCCTAACTGGAACATGGGAAAAAAGATTACAGTGGATTCTGCCACCTCATTCAATAAGGTGATTTTCTGGCGTACTCACCTGACCATGACAACTGTTTCTTCTTGAACTTTCGCATGAACCCCAACGAACCAAAATATTTGGATAACTCTGTCATGGAGCATTTTTTCTTTGCAGGGACTTGAAGTTATTGAAGCCCATTATCTTTATGTGGCCGACTATGAAAACATTGAAATCGTTATTCATCCCCAATCTATCATCCACTCAATGGTTGAAACACAGGTATAACCCTCTAGTGTATCGTCATTATATTTTCTCAAGAGTTGAGCTAAAGTGAGGTTCTTGCTTTGCAAGGTTATTTACTCTTAGTGGTTGACTTAAAACATTTTCCATACGTTTGTTTCTATTGCAGGATTCATCGATATTGGCACAATTACGATGGCCTGACATGCGGTTGCCCATTCTTTACACAAAGTCCCGGCCAGACAGAATTTACAGTTCTGAGATAACTTGGCCAAGCCTTGATCTTTGCAAGTAATTTTCCTTTTGGTTTTCTGTTTATCATTTGAATTTGTTTAACAATTTTAAGGTTTTCTGATATCATAAATGCATGATAGTTCCACTTCTCTACTTTTACATTGACCAAATTTTGTACAGTATATAACTTAGAGAACTCATGATTCAGGCTTGGGTCTCTGACATTTAAAGCCCCAGATAATGTCAAGTATCCATCAATGGAACTCGCATATGCTGCTGGGCGAGCAGGAGGGACCATGACTGGAGTTCTCAGCGCTGCAAATGAGAAAGCTGTCGAAATGTTCATCAATGAGCAGTACGTCTCCTTCAATTTTTTTTTTTTTAACATATCAACCACAAGGTTCTATTTCTTCCTTGTGGCTGCTTCACTTGCAACTAACCGTTCTCACTAATATTTGCCATTCAACCAATCGTCACACAATAACATAGAAAGTTTGATATTTTGAGTATCTATCTTCGGAAAGTACAGGCGTACAGCCTATATAGACAGGAGCATGATTGTAAATGGTCCTTGCTTTCATTTTAGCATGATTGTCACTTCACACTTTGGCCTTGGACAGGAGCATTTATCAATTTGATGTCATTTGCATGCTATGTACACCTTGTCTAATGTACGGTGTACCATTTCTTCAGAATAGGCTATCTGGACATTTTCTAGGTTGTGGAGCTAACATGCAACAAGCATCAAGCAGAATTGGTGTCCTCCCCATCCCTCGAGGAAATTGTACATTACGATTTGTGGGCACGTGACTATGCAGCAACTTTGCAATTCTCTGCTGGCTTAAGGCCTGCTCTTGTATAAGGAACAAGGCGGCTTTGATGCAAATCAGAGGTATCTCTTCTCATTGTATTAGCAGATCTTGCCTAAATTTGATGAATGGGATAGTGGAGCATGATGCTCTTGTATCATAGAATTCAGGGATGAACTGCATGAGAATCTCTAATGTTCCATCATTACAGATTATAAATGTCTTTTTCTGCTTTCCTTAGCCTGTGAAGCATAGAGATCTCAAAGATTAGTGTTAAAGAAAACATTTGTGTGGGGAAACAGGTAAACTTAAGAATCTCTTCAACTTAAAAAAACAAAAATGCAAGCACATATTTACACACACAAACACAAACGCACACTTTACAGAGCATTTGTTGAAGAAAAATGTAGTAAATTTGAAGTTCCAGTCGAAATGAAAAGCACCTTCGTTTCTCTAATTTGAAGCTTTTTTCCTTTTTGTCTTTGTTCTACAAGTTATTGCCTTCTTATTATCAGCTCATTGAAATTGAATAAGTGCAAATTGTAGATTTGCAGGAAAAGGTTAAAGGAAACAAAATATGCACAAATAACAATTTCCTTCTTTGAAAATTGAAACACTTGAAACGTAAATTAAAATAATTCCTTTTTTTAAGCGTTGGTTTAATCTAGACTACCGAGAGATGGGGGCAAAAATAAACAATCACAAAAAGGGACTTATGAAAAGAAAAACTCCTGTTCTCTGAGACTTGCAAATTTTGCACTTATTCAAGAAGGCTGAAAATGGCCACAAAGCTTAGGAATTTATATCAAGAAAACAAGGAAAAAGCTCATCCACAAGTTATTGATAGTTAGGACACCGAAATGGACAGGATAATTACTAGATTTAAGAAGGGTAAAACTCCATACCATTGCATAGACTTTTCAGCAAACACAATTTCCGAGAATTAGGAGACTTAATATTGACAATATATCACAAGATGAAATTAGAAAGGCAATCCTTGCAACTGATGAGACTTCAAGGTGGACAACAACCACTACAACAAAAATGGCCTTTAACAGCATTTAAAAGTGTCAGTATAGATAATCTAACCTGACACTTTATCTATCCTCACACCTAGGACGAGTGTTGTCCCTTCCAATGTGGGGATAGACTCATACTATTCAACATGTTAGGAAAACTATACTGTTATAACATCCCATCTGCCAACAAAAATCCCTTTTCTTGATAATTGAAAGTGTCAGGATAGGTATAGTACAATATTAGAATATCGAATTCTATGCTGACACTTTTAATTGTCAGGAGTTTTTTTTTTTTTTTTTGAGATAGAAGCAACCTGCAGGTAATGTTCCCTGCTATACATTCCGTCAATCAGAAACCCAAAGGACTTTTAAAATTATCCCAAAGAACAAAATGCATATAAGATAATATGCTATGATGTAAAAATCTAGAAACATCAAACTTGAGCAGTACTGTGACTATGAGAACTAAAAATGCCAACTCCCATAAGCAAGAGGAGATTTGTCATCATGTTTCATACATCCAAAGCAGAATGCAAATGAGACTAAATGATATACAAGCCAACACACAGTGGAAAATCTCAGAATAAATGCAAGCGCACTTTGTTTATAGCAATAACAATTCGCACTCCAGCTGCTTTGGCATGAGCAATGGCCTCTTCTGTTTGAGGTCGAATTCCATCATCAGTAGCAACTACAATAACAGCAATGTCTATTACTCTGGCTCCACGAGCTCTCATTGCTCGAAATGCCTATCCAACCATTTTTACAGTTATGTTAGATAATTCATCTTGACAAAGGCCTTTTAAGATATGTCTGCAAAATCTCCAAGAAGAGCATTTGACATAAAAATTTTAAAAAAAGAAAAAAAACTTGCATGAATAAGCAGTTAAAAGTTAGAACCAGTGCTACATCATTAATTACCTCATGCCCAGGGGTGTCAAGGAAAACACAAGTCTGTGGCTTGCCATCAAAAGGTACTTGTACCTTGTATGCCCCCATGCCTTGAGTAATTCCACCTGCTTCAGATGCTGCCACCTACAGTAGGTTGTCTAAGATTTAGTTCCCAGTTATTCAAGTATCATAACATAAGACAGAAACTAATGCTCAAATATCATTTATTGAACTAAGAGTTAGCAACAATTACTAACATAGCTAATCGAAACTGGGTTGCAGAGATTGGCACATAACTAGGTTACAGAGATTGGCACATAAATTGGGTTACAGAGATTGGCATATAAACTGGGTCACAAAGATTGGCACATAACAAGTACTGTTATAGCATCCATAAACTGGGTTACAAAGATTGGCACATAACTCTGAGGAATGACATGACCAGCCGTTGCAATTGGTGAACAATCAAGTATTGCATCGCCTTGTGGCATGAGCCTAAAGACGAGAGATGTCCTGCAGGGTGAAGTGTACTAATCAGTTGAGAAATTTCTTCAACCTACGACATTCTTGGGCAACTATCAAATTACACTTAAGCACCAATATCTACCTTCCGCCACTAGAAGTTCCTGGAGGGATATCCAATGCAGAGCGATGTGAAGCCACAAGCCTTAGACCAGCTGTAGCATGGCTGAGAGCCTTGCCTGTGAGAAGTAAAAGGTCCCCAGGAACAGAGCCACTATCAGCTAGGTACCAGCGGCCATTGGGGTCACAAACGTGGAAATCATAGGAAAGAACTGGTGGATAATTAATCAAAGAAAACAAAGTGTTGAAGCATTACAATTCCAAAAATGATCTGGTTGAAATGTAGAAAAAATGTATAAGCAGTTAAAAAGGAATCTAGGAAATTAGTACATATTGTTGCAACCTACCTACTGATCATAAAAAAAAGTCCAAATATAGGTTACAACACCTGAAGTCCAGGAGCATCTGAGGAAATTAGCGTCAGCAGCCCCTTCTCTACTTCACCATTTCCACTCAGTTTTCCACCTCCTGTAGATCCTTTTCCATTTAGTGAGTGTGTACTGGAAAAGGTTGCAACAAGCACTGATGAAGAAGTCTCGTTAGCAGGCAATGGGCTATCGTCAAGCAAGTGGTTGAAAACACTGCAAGCAGTGATACATTCTAAATACAGATCAGAAAACACTAAAGTTGACCACTAAAAGCAAGCATATATACTCCAAAAAAACATGACTTCTATTTTAAGTTCAAAATAGAAGTCATCTCTAAGAAATATTTTCAAGTTCTTGGAGCCTCCAGAGTCCAATGACAAGCTGGATGGTCTAAAGAGCAGGGTCAGGTTCAAGATCATGAGCTTGAAAGTAAAAGGTGACATGGATTATGTACCAGAGCTGTTTGATGAGCAAAGGGATCAAGTTGCAGTTGAACAGATTCTGCGAGTTATTTTCCTGGAGCCTGATCATCTTACCCCTGCACTCGAAAAACTGAATCGTCAACTAGCAGAGGCTGAGGCTAAGCTTGAGGTACGCAAAAGGCCTCCTCCAGAGGACAAAGGTCTAAGAGTTCTTGGGGAAGGTCTTGTCTTTGATGAATGGAAGGAAATGAGGGAAAGATATCTTGCAAGACAACTGGTCAAAGGAGTTGATTCAATATAAGCTGCTATACTTTCTTTCCAGTGATGCAGAATAGAAAACTGGAGTGAAAGTGAAATCACAGGCAGCAGAATCTGGAATTTATGAGTTTAACATGCTATTTCAGGGATTCAATGAAGCATAATAGAGAGAACTATTTTGCTTCCCTTTGATATCAGAATAACTATATGATTCAAGGATTATCTCCTGGCTGAGACTTTCGTTCATGCAAAATCAGGTCAGAACCTCACCAAAGGCAACCACGACAAGGAGACAAATTAAAGTTTTGGCATTTTGTCTATATACTCTCTCACATGAAAAGATAACTTTTAACTGCTATCCAACTAGCATGATAAACTAGTGCTAATTGTATTATTAATTCAACATCGCAGATGCATCAGAAGCAACAATCCCCATGACTCAAGCCTCTCAAATATCATGTAAGACTTATTATTGATAGACTCCTATATTGCCAAAGCCTACCAGTACTTCTTATAACACTCAACAAACTGAATCAGTTCCCAGTGATTACAAGCATTAAAGTAAATTATACAAGTCTACATACGGGTAGCAAATAAAGCAAGCTATGACTTGTAAAGCCTAATCGTTCTACGGCTTTATCAGCAATGATCAACTTAAAACTCTGAAAATTAGCTGAAACTTCAACAAAAATCCTGCACTGAAATAGAATACAAAACATATAGGGGTGGTGAAGTTGACGTACCTACTTGAGATTTATGGACTGAAGATAACTATTGAATACAACAATAGAATACTCAATTTTTGCAGTCGAAGCAAAATCTTCAAGCCCAAATCCACACCTGTTAATTATCCAGCATAATCTAAAATTAGTACCAAACATTTCTACATTGACAGTCTAAATCAATACGTTCCCAAAAATAATTAAAAAACACTACATATATATTTATATCCCGCCGCTGCTTAACTCACAAACCCACTCTTGATACGAGCTCTTATAACTTTTGATTAATTCATCAATTTCTTTCTCATGTTTTTGCTCAATATTGGCCAGGGCTTCCCTTAGATCCTGCATTATTTAGTAAGGAAAAGGCCCAAAAAGTTAACTTTTTTTTTTGTAGGAAACCACCAACTAAAATTTACATATAGAAAAATTGCAGAGTATAACCTGTTCATCGACGACATCGATATCTGCAAGCTTGTGGCCGGATTCCTTACCGGAATTGCCTAATTCTTTTGCTAAGAAATAATTTCTGGAGAATCTGAACTCGTCCTCTTCGATGGGGCGACGGGACGGCAGAGATAGGGAGCAGAGGAGAGGAAATTGGCCGAGAGAGAAGGAGGGCAAAAATTGGTATTTCAGATTTAGGCAGACAACCAAGAAAAATCAATTTAGGGCAAAAATTTATCATGTAATTACATATCTTCAATGGGAAAACATGGGTAGTTTGATTGTGGAGAGATTCAATAGAAAAAACTCTTCGGGGAAAGCAAAATTTTGGCTAAGAGTTTTGACAGATAGTTTGTCGAGAGAGAGAGAGTTTGTGAGAGAGATAAGAGAAGCAAAATTTCAGCAGGCAAAATGAGGTTTTGAAATTTCACTAAGTGTTTTGGCAAAGCAATCTTCCGCCAAAATCAAACGACGCCATTTTGTGTTCTAATTTTTTTTTGGTGCATCTCACATTTTTTCAAGTGTCATGATAGGTAGTCTAAAGACACATTATTATCCTTATATCAGATAAAATAAAATAAAAAGGAGTATAAATTATTGATTTGATAACAAGTGTAATGATAGAAGTGCTATAATGACACAAACCATCAAGTGTCCTCATATGTATGTCAGGAAAAGCCATTTTTGTTGTAGTGAACATCACAAATCAAGTTAGAAAAGGCAAGACTGCAGGCAACTACCAGGACTTAAAAATGCAGAAGATTCATCCATATAACTATCTAGATTTGCTAGCAGACTAAAAAGGAAAAAAATTAGCTATTGCAATGTAGAAGAATTTGAGCTCTCTACCAATTCTTCTACCTCCCAATGGATAAAATGCACAACCCAGATCAGATGTAAAAACATAGAAAATTGGAAGACTGTTTCATCTATTATATATAAAAAAAAAAGGAAAGACTTTAATACAACTATATTTGCTAAAATGAATAGTCAATATGAAGCCTTTAACACACCATATCTTTTTAAAAAAAAAGAAGGAAAGACTTTTTAATTTATTATATAAAAAAGCAAGGGTAGATTACACTTTACGTCTTGTATTTTAGTACTTTTCCACATAATTCTTCTATAGTTTAAAAAGTTATACATCATTTGGACTAAAATATCAAATTGATGAAATCATCGTGTTATAACGAACCAGTTGAAACTTCAAGATTTTCCTTATTTAGAAACTAACATGGTTGAAGTAGTCAAGATATGTAAATGCAGTATACATTATACTTTAATCCCCTATAATCTAGTCCTATTTTACATCATCCTTTTATTGTCTTCAAAATCTATTCGTAACCCTCCTATTGCTAGTGAATAATTTCTATCTTGACATTGGAGTACTTTTGACAATTAATTGCAGATTTCAAACTTTTACACTCGTTAACACCTACAAAACAACAAGACTGAGGTGGCATTGGTCAAGTGATAAGGTTGAGGCTTTAGGATCTAGAAATTTTGGGTTCAAATCTCCATTCTCCTTTCACATTTCTTAAATCCTACCCTTCCCCAATTCCCATTCCCCTTTTCCATTTCTTAAATCTCACATTTTCCCACTTGCTGGAAAATTCTTTTTAATAAAACTATAACCTCAAAAAACCGTCAGAGCTCTATAGATGTATAGAGATCAATGTTTTAAAACTCGGACCGTCAATTGAACCGGTGAAGTGAAAGGGTCGAGATTCGACTGATCGGACCGGTTCAACCCCGGTTCAATGAATTTTTTTAAAAATAATTTATATAAATATATATGCACAAAATAAGACATGCAATAGACTAATTTAAAACTTTATATAATGAAAAATTTACTATTTTTGAATAACTTAGATTTTCAAAAATAATTTTTTTAAATTATAAGTTGAAACAAATAAATTTCATCTCAATTTCAATTCTATCTACCAAAAAAATCTTAAATCCAACCCAAAAATATCATAATATTTTGAAATTATACAAAATTCACGTCTATGAGAATTTAGACATTGTAAACTTAAATTTTAATTTACGTTTTTGAGATTTAAAGATTGCAATTTAAAAAAGGAAATTTGGAGTTTGAAAGAAGTCAAGAGAATCGAAAATAGAAATGCAAACTTGATAAGAAACAAAAAATGAGATAAAAGTGAGTGGTTGTGGCATTAAATAATTTGGGTTAAAGAAAAATAATTCTTTTTTTTTTTAACTTTTTTCAATTTAATGGACAAAAGCAAAATTAAAAGATGGAAGAAAACATCAATAAATTAAAACGAAAGAGGTTCAATTAAAAAGGGAGTGACAAAAGAAAAGATGAGAGAGAGAGAGAGAGAGTTGAATATTAAAAAGAAAGAATCATGAGAGAATAAGATTTTATAAAAAAAATTAAAAAAAAAAGAAATATGGGAGTTTGTTTTATATAAATAAGTTATCAAAAAAAACTAATAAGATGTGATGGTGCAATGGTTATTACATTGGTCTTCTATTACAAAGGTCTTGAGTTCGAATCTTGATAATTACATTTTGCAAAACTTAAAAAAAAAAAAAAAAAAAGAGGGGAAACTTGAAAACCAAAAACCACCGGTTCAACTGTTTTTCACGAGTTGACTGGTTTTGACCGATTTTCTAGCAAAGTCAACTCTAACATAGAATTGGACCGGTGCCATGACCGGTTCGCGATTCAACCAGTCGAACCGGCTGATCTGGTCCGGTTTTGAAAACACTGATAGAGATAGGAATGCCCTGTTCAGCATAAAGGTTTAAACTCTAAAGCTTCGTCCAATGATTTGAAACCTTTCCGTCCAGCCACCATACTCAACTAATAAAAGCATATGCATTGTCTGTCACTTAACTAATACAGGAGTAGGTTATTTGCTGTAAGGAAATACAATTTAATCAGCTGAGTAATCATTTTAGCTAAAGGAAAATTCTAGATATAAAATTGGGGAGCTTTAATTTAAACAGTTTAGTTGCAATTGCCCTGTTTGCTCTTATCTTCGAAAGGAGAAGCACAATGATTTCTATCCTTCTATTTAGTTATATTTTCGAGTCATCAAACCTTTACTAAAACCACGCTTGTCGATAATCAATCATACACAAGAAACCTAACTTTCAAGGGGGCAAGGATTTAAAGAAGCAAAAGCCAGGAGCTCTGGATTTTTCTCAAATGTAGCCATGTCATCTTCTTTTAGGTTTACCCATGCTTCAATCCCATCACCGCTTTTTGTATCCATTAGCCATGCTATATGTTCGACTCTGGATCCATATATGTTTCTGTTTTCACGGCCGATGAAAGACCAAACGGACTTTCCCCATCCAAAATCAACTTAACGAAAACCAGTCCTACAAAGATTGCTGATGATAAAAACTTCAGCCGAGCTGTTGGGGTTAGAAAGCAGTTGTTCAAAATTTTTTAATGTATCCATCAACTTAAGATACATATCCTGACCTTTCATACCTTCAACAAAATCACTAGCTATAGTAGTAATGGCATTCCTTGTGCAGTTAACCAGTAATTGCAACTCTGGACTGGAATCTGTCCCTTTTGAGCATATGCCGGCCAAACTATATTTCCAAATGAATGACTTGGTAAAGGGGGAGAACATCTTGTCCTTAGATTAACTGGGATTATCAGACTCAACTTCTTCTGTGAGGCCACTATGGCAGATTTCCACAGAAGTCCCATAACAGCTATGCGACTGAACTTGGTTTCAAAGATAATGTAGTTGCTTTAGTTTTGAGGACATCCAGTGCCAAGTGGTCGAAAAAAATCTCTTCGTTACAAAATTGTGCTCGTCTAATTGGCGTTTGCATTGCAATGTGGAGACAGGCGTAAATAACTTGGAATATTTAGAAGTATAGCAGGAAAACTGGAGAAACAGAGAAGGTGAAACAAAATTGGGATTTATTTGTTCCGAGGATTCACGTGATGTAGCAGCCCAAGCACTCATAAATGTTGACATTGAGAGACCATCAACAATCTTGTGAGAAGCACTAAGTCCAATGGGAATGCCACCGCAGGAAAAAATGGTTATTTGAACCATGGCTACATAAGTTTGGGACATTATTTCCACGGAACTTGGATCGAATGCAAACAACCGATTTATCAACTCATTCTCAGGCACTTTGAGGAAATCTGAGAGTCGAATACTTACTCGAGCTTCAGTATAGTAAACTCCATCATCATTAGAGTCAATGTGTGTTGTAAATAAAAGAGATATTGCAAAAGATCTTGTCCCACATTGAAAAACTAAAGGGACTTATCATCATTTATAAAGCGTAGTTTGTTATTGAGCTTGTATTAAGTTGGTAATTAGTTTGGGTTTACGTGCATGAGAGGGAAGTTGAGTTGGGCAGTTTTAGTTCAAACTGACGGATGTCCCTCCCACCAAAAATAAATTTTACTTTATATTTTCCAATTCAAAATTTGACTCTTTCATCAGTTACAAAGTTATAATGTTTCATAACGTGCCCTTTTATTTTATCGGTTACTATCTATTAACATAAATTTAACGTTACTTTCAGTTACATAATAAATTAAACGTTACTCTTAACCACGTTTTTTTTTTGTTATCTGATATTATTTCTCACCAACGTACACTTTCTGTTGCCTATAAAAAGGAGTTGTGCTTCCATTTCAGAGACACACCAACAGCTGATAGTAGAGACCTTCCTGACAGCTTTCTTCCTCTCATTCTTTTCTTCTCCTTCTTTCCTTCTCTGCTAGATTTAGCCAAAGCTTGCTAAAGTTCTGATCCTTCTTACTATAAACAAGAAGAAGGCTTGTTTAACTCTAAAAAAATATTTCAACCTCATGAAATAGTTTCTTAGGACAATGTTTCTAACCACAACTCAAGCTACATTTGATTAGTTTAGTTAGCGTTGCTTTTTGGCTATTTTTGACTACAATCTAAGAAACTATAGCCTCCAACAATGTTAACGCCTCACAAGCTACATCCGACTCAGTTGCTGTCATGCTACCTTTGGCAAGACCTTTTCCAGACGTCTCCAAAATTGAAGTTTTTGTCAATAAAAACTTTAAAAGGTGGCAAGAACGTGTGCACTCTCTACTGGATGTTCATGGAGTGACCTACGCACTGATAGAAGCACAACCAGCTGCAACTATGGATGTCAAGACGCAAGAATCGTAGCAATATGCCAATAAGGTATGTCGGCATACTATTTTACAAACACTTTCAAATAAATTATTGGGTAAAAAAAAAACCCCTGTGCTAAACCTAATATACAAATAAGCCCCCTGCGATTTTAAAATATACAACACGAAACCTCATGTTTTGAACTAAATTGTAACCCTAACGGAAATAGGTAAAATTAACGGGCACTGATGAAAGGACCAAAATGTCCTCATTTTTATAAACAAAAGGCAATTCTTCAAAGAAAACGGACTCCTCGCAGTTCTCCCTTTTAAGAGGCATCCGCCCTAGAGAAACTAGCCGTCCCGCATATTTTTTAAGAAGAAAAAGTTGTTTAGAACTATTTGAAAAACAGGAGAGTGTCTCCTAGATGCAAAGAATAGATGAAGTCAGAAAGTTTCTCAATTGAGAAACCATGGGGATGAAGTGTCATGTAAGGATGTAACTGTTAAGATTTTCTCTCGAATAAATCTTTCTCTTAATAGATCTTTTCTTGTTCCTCAATTTTCAGAGAATGCGGCGTTGTATTATTAGAATCCTATTCTGGAAAAGTCCAAGGGCAGATCGGGTCAGGCCGATTGGGGAACTTCCACTTCATAATAATGAGAAGAGCATGTTGGGTTACCTTATTTTCCACCTGAACTTTCATCAGTTCAGTTATCAGAAAAATAAGGAGTTCCCTGCTCTCTGACCCCTTGTGGATCTCCTATGCAAGTTCTTCCCAAGTGCACCCTCTTGGGAGACTTTCACCCAGGTTTGTTATAGATAGCTGGAGGATTGTGGCCATTGTAAGCCGTAGCTCCTCCAAACTTTGGAGGTCCAGTGGAGTGGCTCCCCCAACGGTTGCGGCTTGCTAGAACATAAAGTACGTTGGATTTCTCTACACAAACATCGCTGGGAGTTTTATTGGGGGCTAAGGGGTACAATAAGAATATTTGCTAAAAACTAAGTCAAAGAATTTGTTTTTAACTTCCAGTACATCAGTGCCCATTAATTTTACCAATTTCCGTCAGGATTACAATTTAGTTCAAAACATGAGGTGTCGTGTTGTATATTTTGAAATCACAGGGGGTTTATTTGTATATTAGGTTCAGCACAGGAAACTTTTTTATTTTTTACCCTAAATTATTTGATGTGTACTGTAGCTGCAAGGAAGATAAGACAATTTGGGAAGTCTTGATAACAAAATTCACCGCTGAAGATGCCACCAAACAAAAATTTATTGTGGAAAAATACAACCAATAGCAGATGATAGAAGACAAAGAAATGAAAGTACAAATCACGGAGTACCAAATGCTACTTGAGGACCTCAAAAATGAAGACATAAATTTGCCTGAAAAATTTGCTGTTGGCATGCTAATTGAAAAGTTGCCCGAGTCATGGACCGAACAGGTATACTCACAATCCTAATAATGAGTATTGGATTGCATTAGTCAAACTAATAAAATATTTAAGATGTACCATGAATTATGGTATCTTATATTGTAGATTGCCCACTGTATTAAAGGGTACATTGATGCTAATTAGATCTCAAATTCAAATGAGACAAAATCCACTAGTGGTTATGTATTCACCCTTGGTGGTGGAACAGTAGCATGGAAGTCAGCTAGACAGACAATTATTGTTAGATCAACTATGGAATCAGAGTTTATAGCTCTGGAGTTGACTGGTTCTGAGGCTGATTGGTAAAGAAAGTTCTTAATTGGTATTCCTACGACTAAGTATCTGTTGCCTCTTGTGTCCATACACTGTGATTGTCAACCAGCAATTGCTACTGCTAAAAATAAATCATATAATTGTAAAAATCGACACATGAAACTAAGACATGATGTCGTAAAGCAGTTGCTTAAAGATGGAATTATTTCTATTGATTTTGTGAAGTTAGAGTTGAATTTGGCCGATCCTCTGACTAAACCTGTAGGAAGAAAATTAATTCTTCAAACTACAAGGGAAATGGGACTAAGGCCAACAAGTTGACAATAGAGATAGTAACCCAACCTATGTGATTGGTGATTCCATGAAATAGATTCATATGGATAATAACAAGTCAATATTGACCATAAAGCATTTCAAAATTAAGTCTCTCCGGAGATAAGTGCTTTGATTACTAATAATGGTGAGGGTGACTTTAAAACTCTTAAAGAATTCATATCCCTTTAGAGAGATGTATTTAAAATAATATACACTTGATGAATTCACCTTTATGAGAGTGAAGTAAGGCCACTCCTATAAGATTTATTGGCCGAATCTTTAGAATTCTCATGAATAACTAGATAGGCGCATGGCCTAAAAGTGCAAAATCGCGATAACAGCAAGTTATGGGTTGTAGTGTGATTGATAAAATCTCTGTCATACAACAAGAGTTATTGGTTCATAGAAATTCATATTTCACCAATAATTCTGCAAGTCATGTTTTGTCAATCCAAGTTTGGTTCATAGTCCAAAAGACACCAAACTGATTACTTTTCACCCAAATAAATCCAGCAGACTATTTCTTTTGTTTTGACCAAAATCTTTTAAAATAGGAAAGAGATTGTTGTAAATAAAAGGGATATTTTAAAAGATCTTGTCCCAAATCGAAAAACTGAAGGGACTTATCATCATTTATAATGCATAGTTTGTTATTGAGCTTGTGTTAAGTTGCTAATTAGTGTGGGCTCGCGCGCATGAGAAGGAAGTTGAGTTGGGCCATTTCAGTTCAAACTGACGGATTTTCCCTCCCTGCACATTGGTTAAATGCGGTCCAAGTGAGTTTTACTGCGACCAAAAATACATTTTACTTTATATTTTTCAAATCAAAATTTGACCCTTTCGTTTCATAACGTTCCCTTTTATTTCATCGGTTACTATCTATTAACATAAATTTAACGTTACTTTCAGTTACATAATAAATTAAATGTTACTCTTAGCCACATTTTTTTTGTTATCTGATATTATTTCTCACCAACGTACACTTTCTACTGCCTATAAAAAAGAACTGTGCTCCCACTTTAGAGACACACCAACTACTGACAATAGAGACCTTCCTGACAGCTTTCTTTCTCTCCTTCTTTTCTTCTCCTTCTTTCCCTCACTGCTGGATTTAGTCGAAACTTGCTAAAGTTCTGATCCTTCTTGTTATAAACAAGAAGAAGGCTTGTTTAATCTTGGGGGAACATTTCAACCTCATGAAATAGTTTCTTAGGACAGTGTTTTTAAGCACGACTCAAGCTACATTTAATTAGTTTAGTTAATGTTGTTTTTTTGGCTATTTTTGACTACAATGTGCAGATTATCTTTGACCTTTCCGGCTAGCAAATAAAAGGGTACTAAAGTTCTCGATAGTGATTGCTTTAGATGTTGCCTTCTTTTTGAAATAACATCATTTAGGATGGTGCTTTGATTCATCGGGGAGAAGAAGTACACAAGATTAAAATATTCATGACGAGCAAGCTGATCGAGGAGTGAAAGTTTAAAGGTTATCAAGTGAAGTGGAGTTGGAGATGCTGGTTTGACTTCTTCCTTGGATATGATCTCTATTTCCATGGCTGTAGTTTCTTGGCTGTGACTCAACTAGTTGCTGCAGATCAAAGGTGTTCCAAAAGTATTTCCTCACAAAATATCAAATGAAAAACAATTTAAATCCGCTTTTAACAACAACTAAATCCGCCCAATCAATTCTCAAGACTCAGTTACAGTAGAAATCTTTCTTTTCATTTTCCCCCCATCTACTCAAGAAACCTTTTTTTTTTTAAGTTGCAGTCATATTTCTCTCCTTTTTTTTTCATCTTCTACTTTAGTTTGTTGGCACTTACGAAGTCTTGTTTCAAAATAAATTGCGCTAATCATAGGATGAATAGCACATTAAGGTTGCGCAAAGCACTAAAATTAACACATTAGAGATGAATACCAGTTAGTATTAGAAGGGCAAAATACCTAAATGGCCCTCAAACTTTCATGTTTTTATACTTTTAACCTGCTGTGACTATTAAATGTATATTTTTTTTTGCCCCCTGAATTCTTAAAAGGGTGTTCCTATAGCTCGTTCCCCGATTTGAGGTGTTACGGCTAATGGATAGAGCATCATGCATGAAAGAGAAGTGAATATGGCAGGCTTTTCTTTTGGAATAATAAACAGAATAACCACAAAATTAAGGTGTTTAATTCAATACAAATTTGGCTAATATATCTGGAATCTCTATAACATGAGGAGTTCATATCCTGTTGACATGTTAAAAATTATGACACCTGTTAGGCCTTCAAATAAGCAAACAAATGTTGAAATAGTGCTAAGTTGTATCATGAAAATTTAGAATATTTCATGCCAAATTCTTTCTCTATTTTACCTCTTCTCACTCTCAGGAACATTTTGGTAAAATGTGGTAATCAACCCTCGGTCAACAGGGTGGGCAACTAGGGGTGGGCAAAAAACCCGGTCCGATCCGAAACCCGACTAACCCGATCCAATCCGATCCAAAAATAGAATATCCGATTCTATTTTTTTTAGCGGGACAGACACGGGTCGGGTACTAGCAAAAATGGATACGGATACGGATCAACAAAATAAAAACCCACGGGTATCCGACCCGCAGGATATATTATCTAAATATTAAAAAAATAAGGGTTCATTATATAATTTTATAATTTTTAATCCTAAGTGTAAGTAAAGTGGTTCACAACCTCATATTTTAATCTCATATGATCCGTCTCTCCTCATTTTGTGAGAACCAGTAATTTTTTCCCAGTTTCTAGGTTTTATTCGGGTTACTGGCATGTTTTCTGCATTTTCTTTATTCAAAAAGTTTCTAGATAATTTTTATACGTAAATATAGTTTTTAGGTGAGTTTTCTAGTAGTAGTTAGGTTTTAAGAAATTAAGAGTATATATCTGACGTGGGACCCGCTGGTACGGAAAGTTCGGAAAAATTCGGTCAATTAGGTTAAGTTTTGGATAGTGGATTTAATTTACCGGGTGTTATGAGATAATTAGAGATTACCAAGTGGATTGGTGTAAGAGAGACAAAAGTTAGGTAAACAATTATTGAAAGTGACAAGTGTCATTTAGAGATTCATTACCATTTTTTACCACTATTCATTCTCTTACCAATTTATCAAAATAACTCAAAAAGTTGACCCAAAAATCCCCAAAATTTGCAAGCTCATGGCCGGCCCTCTCTAAGGAGAAAAGAAAAGAAAACCTCTCCAAAATTTTGCTCCAAACTTGCTCAATCTTCCACTTCAACCGGTTAATTTTGTAATTGCTCCATAAAACTCCTCCACTTAGTGATTTTGAGGTGATTGGTGAAGTTGTTTGGAAAGATAAGGTGTTGAATTGCTTCCTTTCTTGTGTTATAAGGTGAGTGACTAAGGAACTACTCTTTTCCTTCCAATAATGTTTAATTAGTAACTTATGTGAGTTGAGGTGATGATTATTGGTGCTATTTCATGATTTGGGTTGAGATTGATGACATTTTTCTATTTAATCATGTGATTTCTGTTTTAATATGATTTTTATGGTGTAGCCATGTATGATGATGGGAAATGATATAGAATGAAGCTAGAAGGTGTATATGGAGGTTAATTGCAAGAAATTTCTGTTTTGGAAAGAAATTTGGAAAGTTAGGGTTTCATGTTCTTACATTCTGCCCGGCACTGTAGCCCATAGTTAGAGGCTGAATTGGCCTTGGGTTAAAACATGAAAGTTGTAGGGAATGATATTTTAGAGATGCCTGCAAAATTTCAAGTCAATCGGAGCAACGTAACTTGTGAAAAGACTGAATTACCCCTGCTGCCCTGTTTTTACCCGAACTTGAGAATTGCCTCTGTAATTGGTTATTTTGGTTGGAAATACTTCGGAATTGGTTGTTGAGATCTTCTGATGAATTGTAGCCATGTATCTTAGCTTTGGCTTTGGAATTACTTGATTTGGACTTAGGTAGCCAGACTTATGATGTTTGAACCAGAATGTGGTTTGTGAACCTGTGTTTTGCGGTTCTGGGTTAGTATCTTGTATTTTTGACCTGGTTACACCCGGAACTGGACAGAGTAGCCTTCTTCAACATTGTAGCCCTATCTCTTAGTTTCGAAATGGTGTATCTTGCACCTCCATCCGATAATCGTAGTGTCAATGGTGCCAAAACCGCAAAATGATGTCAAAAACTATTTTTTTTTGTTAGAGCTTATTCCATTTCCGGATTTTTCTGGTTTACTCTAGTGCTTATGTATTCTTATGGAGCCTATTTTGGTGGTATTGGGACTTGGTTTATGACTTGTAATTGAATCTTATTGTGCTTATTTGAATATGTTAGGACGTGACGGTGGTGCAAGACGCTCTTAGGCGGAAGTACATGAAATATCATTTGCTTGATTGGTGAGTGTACCACTCACTTGTTGTTTACAATGTGGCTTTGGTATATGTGAATTTGATGCCTTGAAAGCTTATTTGCTCCGTTGAATTTAATAGAGTGAGGGTGTACTTGATCGCCCTCACCCATTTGGTATCTCATATGACCGTCTACTGTTTTACTGTATTGATTGAATGATACATGAAATACTGAATTGGTTCATGAATTTGGTGTCGCTTGGACGAGTATCCAACGACCATTACTGATACGACTGAGCTCAACCCCATTGGTAGTCGATTGGATCGAGCCGGCGAGGGCTTGGTCGTGAAAATTGACGAGCCATGGGGATTGTTATATGGAATATTGTAATAGTGAGACTCTTGATTCCGGTATACTCGAGTATTACCAAATTTCACCTGTTTGGAGTTCGGGCCCGATAGGGGTATGTTGGGTGGAAGGAATGGAAGTAAAGTGGAGCCCACGGTTAGTTACTCTTAAACATTGACGGAGGGTCAGTGAGGTTCGATCAAGAATGCAAACGAGGAAAAGGGCTCTTTAGAGCCGCCCGTATCCTTTTATCACCACTATTGATGTGTGTCTTTGCTTACTTTTGATGTATTGGGATGAAAACCTTGATGCTTATATCAACTTGGTTGCTTGAGTAGTATTATCTCACTGGGCGTAAACTCACTCTATTTCTTTTGTTTTCCTTACAGGAAAATAAATACTTTTGGACTGGATTTGATAATTGATTGCCGAATTGAGCTAGAGGGACAT
Organism: Coffea arabica; assembly: GCF_036785885.1. NCBI lineage: Eukaryota > Viridiplantae > Streptophyta > Magnoliopsida > Gentianales > Rubiaceae > Coffea > Coffea arabica. The sequence goes on along the minus strand of NC_092316.1, from coordinate 13,444,797 downwards.
ATCTTTTGTATAGCTCTTTGATTGAAACCCTAAATGTACTTTTGGGTCCGTTTCTCTTTTGATTTGGCAAACCGTACATGTATCAACTTTTGAATACCTTTGGTATGCCATTTTGGCTTATAAATGCTAAATGTCAAGCTGTATATGGGTTTTTGATGTTTGGTTGACTTGCGGACAGGTTCGATTTTCAAACGACAAAAGGAAAATTTTTGGCGGGAATGGTCTAGGTTGAATTCGGCCAGGAATCCGGCCAGAAACTTGCCGGATTGTCGGCCGGATTGCCTTGGGAATTTTTGGAAATCCTGCTTTTGCTCACTGGCCGGTATCCGGCCAGGAATCCGGCTAGATTCTGGCCGGATTCTGCTGTGCCTGACTCTATTCATATCGCTCCTGTTTTTTTCGTTTCTTTAATTGGTACTTGTGGCTTGTCCGAGCGCGCTTTTATTTTTCTCGAACCGTTTTAGATCACATGTAACTGCTCGTTAGTCCTGGCGAGAGTTGGGCAGGCAATCCGCTAACCTCTTTGGTTCGCCTTAGGGGAAGGTGGGGCTGTCACAGGTGGTATCAGAGTTTAGGTTTGAATTAGCCTGGGTGTAATAGAAGCGCTTGATTTCAGGATTCTTTTGTTTATGTCTTTTAAAATGATTTATGCATAATTGCTCTTTTGGTGTAGGATGGACGGACATGGTGAGTCTAGTCATCCCCCAACTGGAAGGCTACCCCGTGGGGTGCTTCCGGTGATTCCGTACCAGATCCGGCCTCGAGGGGCCGTTGTGCGTTGGAGCCCGGCTAACCGCCTCCGACGTTGCGAGTGTCGACATAAGTACGCCTACCCTAATGCCTTAGTATTGGCCGCGGCTGAGGAGCATAAGGAGTTGGTCGCAAATAAGTCTAGGCTTGAGTCTGAGGTGAAGCAGTTAAGGGCGGATAATGAGAAACATGCCAAGCGAATCAAGGATTTAGAGTACGATGTGCTTGAGGTAGAGGATCGGGTGGATGACTTGTGTACTCAGCTTAGGGAAGTATGTGAGCGCGAGACTAGGCGAGCTCGAAAGGTGAAAGTTCGAGCAGCATCGATCCTGAACCTCTGCGCCGATGTGGTAGAGGGCGTGAGAGACGAGGCCTCGTGTGCGGGACCCGGAGCTGGGGTTGGAGCCACCCCGTCGAGGTGGGTCTTAAACCCATCGACGGACTAGGTTATGACTCTTAGGGTCTTTTGGATGGTTTTGGTTTTGTGATTTTGTATATAAGGATAGGGAAATAGCCCAAGCTAGCCGTTTTGTATGTTTGGCTTAACTATGTATATATTCTTTTGATAAGGCCATTCCCATGTTTGTACTTGATTTGACTGGTTGTTGATATGTGTGTTGTTTGACCTTGTTTGGAATGTATAGAGATATGTTGTTGTAAAAGTTTTTGGGTTTTATTTACATGCATTGTTATTGTATTGGTTTAGTACATTTGCCTAGACCAAGTGGACTTCATGGAAGGTACCCGGGGTGGACGGGGACGTGGGCGCTGTAATAGGCAACCTACGTCAGACCGAGGTGCTGGGGAAACCATCTCTGGACCTAACCCTGAATCGCAAGTGAATCCTAACGTGCAAATAGCTGCCGCTATGCAGCAAATGACCAACCTGCTGGCACAAGTAGTGCAGCAACAGGGTCCAAACCCAAACCCTCATCTTGGAAACCCGGGCAACCACATCGAGAGCGAAGACAGAGCTCTCGAACGATTTCAAAAGTTTACTCCACCCAAGTTTATTGGGGGACCCGACCCGGATGTTGCCGAGAGGTGGTTTGAGAAGATGATCGATATCTTTGCGACACTACACTATACTGACGAATGGCAGGTGACATTTGCCGTTTTCCAATTAGAAGGGGTGGCCCGTTCCTGGTGGAACGTTGTTCGGCAAAAATGGGAGCGAGAACAAACGCCTCGAACTTGGGTGAACTTTGTGAGGGAATTCAACGCGAAATTTTTCCCTCCTCTAGTTCAGGAGAGGAAGGAAGACGAGTTCATCCGACTCCGCCAAGGGGCTCAATCTGTGGCCGAATACGAGAGTCAATTCACCCGCCTGTCCAAGTTTGCGCTTGAGCTGATCATGACGGAGTAACGGCGGGTCAGGCGTTTTATCCAGGGTTTGAATATCGAGATCCAGAAGGACCTCGCAGTGGCCCAGATTAACGCGTTTAGCTAGACCGTTGAGAAAGCGCAGCGAGTAGAAAGCGCTAAACTGCAAGTGAGGAACTTCCAGGCCAAGAAGCGAAACTTTCCTGGAGGCAGTTCAGGTCAGGGGGAAAAGAGTACCCCCTCCAAATTTGGACGAGGAATAGGAGGTGGACGGCAAGTGGGCGTAGGCAGAGGGACTCCGGCGAGGGGTGGCCAAGTTGGGCGAGGGCAAAGAGGCAATTATCAGGGAGGCTCAGCTTCAGCACCTCGCGGTTCCTCTGGGCATTGTGGGAAGCCAAACTACACAGAGGATAATTGCTGGAGGAAGGAAGGCAAATGTCTGCGTTGTGGAAGTGCAGACCATCAGTTGGCTACTTGCCCGGTCCTCAAACAGGATGGAAAGGGGACCCAACAACTGCCGAAAACCAATTCCGGACCTGCCAAAGGAAAGGGGACAAAACCTAAAGTCACGGCTCGCGTGTATTCGTTAGAGCCACAACAGGTCCCAAACTCTTTCGAGGTCGTAGAAGGTACGATCCCTGTATTCCACCGCTTTGCCAAAGTTTTAGTAGATCCTAGTGCCACTCATTCCTTTGTTAATCCTGCTTTCATGTGTGGCATCGATATAAAACCTTCTAGTTTACCGTACGACTTAGAAGTTAGTACACCTACGGGGAATCAACGTTTGATTATTAGTATGGTTTATAGAGATTGTGAAGTATGGGTAGGAGAGAAGAGATTGTCAGGGGACTTGATAAGTCTGGTCATCGAAGGATATGATGTAATTTTGGGTATGGACTGGCTAACCAAGTATAATGCCCAACTGGACTGTAAAACGAAAGTGGTAGAATTCTGCATCCCTGGTGAGGCAACCTTAAGGTTGGACATAAGGGGTAGGTTAGACTCATCTGCTTTGATTTCGGGCATTAGGGTTAGAAAAATGCTAGGTAGAGGGGCGCAAGGATTTTTAACCTTTTTTATTAACACCCCTACGGATAAGTTAAAGGTGGAGGACGTGGCCATAGTAAAGGAATTTCCGGATGTATTTCCTGATGAGTTAGTAGCCCTACCTCCGGAAAGAGAAATAGAATTCAAAATAGACCTGCTACCTAGAACCTCACCTATCTCCAAAACACCATACCGAATGGCCCCTGACGAGCTCAAGGAGCTAATGTTGCAATTACAAGATCTTCTGGAGAGGGGATTCATTCAAGAGAGTGGGTCTCCTTAGGGAGCTCCTGTCCTGTTTGTAAAGAAAAAGGACGGAACCTTGAGAATGTGTATCGACTACCGGGGCCTGAACAACGTCACGGTGAAGAATAAATATCCACTGCTCCACATAGATGAGTTGTTTGACCAGTTGCAGAGAGCGGTGGTTTTCTCGAAACTGGATCTCCGCCAAGGGTATTACCAGTTATTAATCAGGAAGGAAGATATTTCGAAAATCGCCTTTAACTCGAGATATGGGCATTACGAGTTCGCAGTTATACCCTTTGGATTAACCAATGCTCCTGCTGCTTTCATGGACCTAATGCATAGGGTTTTTAAGCCCTATTTAGACCGATTTGTCGTTGTTTTTATTGATGACATTTTAGTCTACTCCAAAACTCGCGAGGAGCATGAGCAGCATCTGAGAGTGGTGTTGCAGACCCTAAGGGAGCATCAGTTGTACGCCAAGTTCAGTAAGTGCGAGTTTTGGCTGGAGAAAATCGCTTTTCTAGGACACGTAATCTCCCAAGAAGGTATCTCAGTTGACCCGGCAAAAGTAAAGGCCGTGACCAATTGGAAGAGGCCAGAAAACCCCACAGAAATCCGCAGTTTTCTAGGGCTAGTTGGGTATTACCGACGTTTCATTAAAAACTTCTCCAAATTAGCAGGTCCTTTAACTGACCTGACAAAGAAACATGGTCGGTTCTTATGGAATGCCCGATGTGAGACGAATTTTCAAGAATTAAAGAAAAGATTGACCATGGCTCCAGTGCTAGTCTTACCAAACGGGGTGACCGGATTTGCTGTGTATACTGACGCGTCACGAGAAGGTTTGGGTTGTGTATTAATGCAGAACCGTAATGTGATCTCTTTTGCCTCTAGGAAGTTGAAACTTCACGAGCAAAATTACCCGACCCACGATCTGGAGTTAGCTGCCGTTGTTTTCGCTCTTAAAAAGTGGAGACACTACCTATATGAGGTAACCTTCGAGGTTTACTCCAATCACAAAAGTCTTAGGTACCTCTTCTCACAGAAAGAATTAAACATGAGGCAGCGACGGTGGATGAAATTTTTGGAAGATTACGATTGTACCATCAACTACCATCCAGGAAAGGCGAACGTAGTGGCCGATGCTTTGAGTCGCAAGGCGCAAGTAGCAGGGTTAATGATTAAAGAGTGGAATTTGCTTGAGTCGGTTTGCGAGTGGAAACCCTATCTTGGGAGTCATAAAGTGATTTTTGGTAACATTAAGGTAACCTCCATCCTCTTGGAGCGGATTAAAGAAGCGCAAAAAGAGGATGCTAGGATGCTATGGTACGGAAGTAGGGAGAGAAAGTGAAAAAAAAGGAAACGACTGATTTCAATTTCAGTCCTGAGGGTATTTTAAAATATCGGAACCGAATAGTGGTGCCGAAGGATGAGTCGTTGAAAACGAAAATTTTAGAGGAAACTCATCGGTCCAAATATACAATCCATCCGGCTAGTAGTAAGATGTATCAGGACCTGAAAGGAACCTATTGGTGGGACAATATGAAGAAGAAAATTGCCCTATACGTGCAGAAATGTCTCGTTTGCCAACAGGTGAAAGCAGAGCATCAAAAATCATCGGGCTTGTTACAGCCCCTTGAGATACCCGAATGGAAGTGGGAGAACATCACAATGGACTTTGTTTCGGGTTTACCATGAATGCAACGAGAACACGATGCCGTTTGGATAATCGTCGACCGGTTAACCAAATCAGCTCACTTCCTGCAGGTAAACATGAAGTATTCCATGGACAAGTTGGCCCAACTGTACATGGACGAGATTGTAAGGCTACACGGCGTTCCAGTCAGTATCGTCTCCAATCGAGATCCACATTTCGTATCCAGGTTTTGGCAGAAATTTCAGGAAACGCTAGGGACGAAACTCAACTTGAGCATGACCTATCACCCTCAGACGGATGGACAATCGGAGCGAACCATCCAAACTCTCGAGGACATGCTACGAACTTGCATTCTGGATTTTGGAGGCAATTGGGGTCAACACATGACCTTAGTAGAGTTTGCGCACAACAATAGCTACTATTCGTCGATTCAAATGGCTCCATACGAGACACTATATGGACGAAAATGCCGATCACCAATCTACTTGGACGAAGTTGGTGAGAGAAAGGCCTTAGATCCAACCACTATTCCATGGATGGAAGAGACTCGAGAAAAGATCAAGTTGATACGGCAACGACTCCAAACAGCTCAAAGCCGACAAAAGAGCTACGCAGATAATCGAAGAAAAGACTTGGAATTCGAAATTGGAGACCATGTGTTTCTCAAGATTACACCCTTACGGAGTGTCACAGCAGGCAAAGGAAAGAAGTTACAACCGAGGTTCGTCGGACCTTACAAGATCCTGCAGAGGATAGGTGCGGTAGCATATAGGCTAGAGCTGCCATCAAGTCTCTCGAGAATTCACGACGTTTTCCACATTTCGATACTCAAGAAATACTATCCCGACCCATCCCATATCTTACAACCAGAGAAGATCGACGTAGACGAATCGCTTGCTTACGAAGAGAAACCTGTCCAAGTGCTTGACCGGAAAGTCAAAGAGCTAAGAAACAAGCAGATTCCATTGGTTAAGATACTGTAGAGAAATCATGGGGTAGAAGAAACTACCTGGGAAGTGGAAGAAGATGACGGGATTTTTAGATCAATGCAAGTTTAATTCCGATTTTACACCCGTTGGACTGCAAGTATACAGGTCGCAATTGTAGTACAAGATGTGTATCGGGTCGATCCCACGAGGAGCAATTCAAACAATTACTAAGCCCTTATTTTCTCTATTATTTAGACTAACAATTAATTTGAGCAGAGAAAATCTAATGCTGTAATCTACAAATCTGGTATATAAATCTAGTTTAACAGATACTGAATGCAATTAGAGAAATTTCACTTAAGGAAGATTCTAGGGATGTAGATTCCACTTATGGCATAAACAACACAAATGAATGGATTTACTTCTTGCTATTATTCTTGCTTAACCAGAGATTCATTTCCAAAGTTTCCAAGTCTCATTTTCATGATGAAATGGCCTAAAGCAATATAGATTTCCCTATTTTCATGGTGAAATACTACTACTACTCTGTTTTATTTCATGAAATGCTAAGTAATCCACCTATGTGTATCTCTATTTTCATGAACATACAACTCAAGCTCTACTCATGTGTTTCCATTGTTATTACCAATTCTCATTGAACAATAACAACTATAACCAAACTATTGGTGATCAATCAATAGCAAGTAATCACAGCTACACAAGTAGACAAGTTAATACAAGATATAACAAGTGTAAATCACATTCAATTTATACTATTTAGCCATAAGTTTCATCTATTCCCTAGATGAAGAAAGTTAGCTACTCATGTATGATTCAATAATCAGAATCACAAGTTTATTGCTGCAAAACATCATACAGTATAAGTATAAGAAAGATGAAAGAAAGCTTAGCCAACTGAAGGTGAAGCTCTCTAAATCCTGCTATGCTCTTGCACAATCTGATTACCAGTGAAAAACTCCAAAGACAAAATGCTTCTCCAAGACTCCTAACTAGAGAGAAACTTGTTACAAAATGAAAAACTAGCTACGTATGGTAATGCCAGGCTTCTCCTCTGTGTTTTTGCATAAAAGGTGGAAGAAATTCCATTCCTCTTACTTCATAATTTCCTCCACTCAGATTTTGTAAAAAGAAGTCAAAGATATGATATTTCCTTTTGTCCATACTCATTTGGTCTTCTCTTTTGTTGCAGAAGCATGTGCCACCGATTTCTGTCCCTCAAAATAGCTGAAAAGTTGTGAAAAAGGTAAAGAAAAACGGCTGTTGCACTTGCTGAGGAGAGAGACAGATCCGAGCCTCGGATCCGAGGAGTGAAAATGGATCCGAGCTCGGATCTTCAGGATCCGAGGGATTTCATAATGGATCCGAGGTCGGATCGTCCTGACCTCGGATGCTTTCCGCCAGAAGTACAGACGAGGGTTCGGATCCATCTTGTGCACAGGGATCCGAGCTCGGATCCGTGTTGACCAATTTCCAGTTTTTCACTTCTTCTCTTTTTCTACATTTTTGCTCCCAATTTCTTGTGTACTTTGTCCTCTGGATGACCCTTACATTTCTTTCAACTTGTGCATGAATTCCATACATGAATTACCTTCACAAATTCACAAGATTAACGCATTAATTCACTCATTTATCAATTTTTGAAACCTTAATCAATATTTAAGCAATTATCACCAAAAGAGTTCAAATATGGCTTAATCTTCTCAGAACATACCAAAAATTAATGCCAAATTCATACAAAATGTACGTTAAATATTCACTTATCAGAAGAAATGCGAAAGAAATACCCTGAACTTTTCGTGAGTTAAGGTGAGAAATTTCGAGAGCGAAATTCTTTTAAGAGGGAGAGAGTGTGAGAACCCGTAATTTTTTCCCAATTTCTAGGTTTTATTCGGGTTACTGGCATGTTTTCTGCATTTTCTTTATTCAAAAAGTTTCTAGATAATTTTTATGCGTAAATATAATTTTTAGATGAGTTTTCTAGTAGTAATTAGGTTTTAAGAAATTAAGAGTATATATTGGATGTGGGACCCGTTGGTGCGGAAAGTTAAGAAAAATTCGGCCAATTAGGTTAAGTTTTGGATACTGAATTTAATTTATCGGGTATTATGAGATAATTAGAGGTTACCAAGTGGATTGGTGTAAGAGAGACAAAAGTTAGGCAAGCAATTATTGCAAGTGACAAGTGTCATTTAGAGATTCATTACCATTTTTGACCACTATTCATTCTCTTACCAATTTATCAAAATAACTCAAAAAGTTGACCCAAAAATCTCCAAAATTTGCAAGCTCATGGCCAGCCCTCTCTAAGGAGAAAAGAAAAGAAAAGCTCTCCAAAATTTTGCTCCAAACTTGCTCAATCTTCCATTTCAACCGGTTAAATTTGTAATTGCTCCATAAAACTCCTCCACTTAGTGATTTTGAGGTGAATGGTGAAGTTGTTTGGAAAGTTAAGGTGTTGAATTGCTTCCTTTCTTGTGTTATAAGGTGAGTGACTAAGGACCTACTATTTTTCTTCCAATAATGTTTAATTAGTAACTTATGTGAGTTGAGGTGATGATTATTGGTGCTATTTCATGATTTGGGTTGAGATTGATGACATTTTTCTATTTAGTCATGTGATTTCTGTTTTAATATGATTTTTATGGTGTAGCCATGTATGATGATGGGAAATGATATAGAATGAAGCTAGAAGGTGTATATGGAGGTTAATTGCAAAAAATTTCTGCTTTGGAAAGAAATTTGGAAAGTTAGGGTTTTATGTTTTTACATTCTGCCCGGCACTGTAGCCCATGGTTATAGGCCAAATTGGCCTTGGGTTAAAACATGAAAGTTGTAGGGAATGATATGTTAGAGATGTCTACAAAAGTTCAGGTCAATCGGAGCAACGTAACTTGTTAAAAGACTGAATTACCCCTGCTGCCCTGTTTTTACCCGAACTTGAGAATTGCTTCTGTTATTGGTTAATTTGGTTGGGAATACTTTGGAATTGGTTGTTGAGGTCTTCTGATGAATTGTAGCCGTTTATCTTATATTTCGGATGGCTTTGGAATTACTTGATTTGGACTTAGGTAGCCTGACTTATGATGTTTGAACCAGAATGTGGTTTGTGAACCTGTGTTTTGCGGTTCTGGGTTAGTATCTTGCATTTTTGACCTAGTTACACCCAGAACTGGACAGAGTAGCCTTCTTCAACATTGTAGCCCTATCTCTTAGCTTCGAAACGGTGTATCTTGAACCTCCATCCGATAATCATAGTGTCAATGGTGACAAACCGTAAAATGATGTCAAAAACTATTTTTTTTGGGTTAGAGCTTATTCCATTTCCAGATTTTTCTGGTTTACTCTAGTGCTTATGTATTCTTGTGGAGCCTATTTTGGTGGTATTGGGACTTGGTTTATGACTTGTAATTGAATCGTATTGTGCTTATTTGAATATGTTAGGACATGACGGTGGTGCAAGACGCTCTTAGGCGGAAGTACATGAAATATCATTTGCTTGATTGGTGAGTGTACCACTCACTTGTTGTTTACAATGTGGCTTTGGTATATGTGAATTTGATGCCTTGAAGGCTTATTTGCTCCGTTGAATTTAATTGAGTGAGGGTGTACTTGATCGCCCTCACCCATTTAGTATCTCATATGACCGTCTACTGTTTTACTGTATTGATTGAATGATACATGAAATACTGAATTGGTTCATGAATTTGGTTTCGTTTGGACGAGTATCCAACGACCATTACTGATACGACTGAGCTCAACCCCATTGGTAGTCGATTGGATCGAGTCGGCGAGGGTTTGGTCGTGAAAATTGACGAGCCATGGGGACTGTTATATGGAATCTTGTAGTAGTGAGACTCTTGATTCCGGTATACTCGAGTATTACCAAATTTCTCCTGTTTGGAGTTCGGGCCCGGTAGGGGTATGTTGGGTGGAAGGAATGGAAGTAAAGTGGAGCCTACGGTTGGTTACTGTTAAACATTGACGGAGGGTCAGTGAGGTTCGATCAAGAATGCAAACGAGGAAAAGGGCTCTTGAGAGCCGCCCGTATCCTTTTATCACCACTATTGATGTGTGCCTTTGCTTACTTTTGATGTATTGGGATGAAAAACTTGATGCTTATATGAACTTGGTTGCTTGAGTGGTATTATCTACTGGGCGTAAGCTCACTCTATTCTTTTTGTTTTCCTTACAGGAAAATAAATACTTTTGGATTGGATTTGATAATTGGTTGCCGAATTGAGATAGAGGGACATATCTTTTGTATAGCTCTTTGATTGAAATCTTAAATGTACTTTTGGATCCGTTTCTCTTTTGATTTGGCAAACCGTACATGTATCAACTTTTGAATACCTTTGGTATGCCATTTTGGCTTGTAAATGCTAAATGTCAAGCTGTATATGGGTTTTTGATGTTTGGTTGACTTGCGGACAGGTTCGATTTTCAAACGATAAAAGGAAAATTTTTGGCGGGAATGGTCTGGGTTGAATCCGGCCAGAAACTGGCCGGATTGTCGGCCAGAAACTGGCCGGATTGTCGGCCAGATTGCCTTGGGAATTTTTGGAAATCCGGCTTTTGCTCACTGGCCGGTATCCGGCCGGATTCTGCTGTGCCTGACTCTATTCATGTCGCTCCTGTTTTTTTCGTTTCTTTAATTGGTACTTGTGGCTTGTCCGAGCGCGCTTTTATTTTTCTCAAACCGTTTTAGATCACGTGTAACTACTCGTTAGTCCTGGCGAGAGTTGGGCAGGCGGTCCGCTAACCTCTTTGGTTCGCCTTAGGGGAAGGTGGGGCTGTCACACATTTTGTCTAAAAAAAGCGAATATTTGGTGAAATCTGAACCAAATGAATAAACAAAGAAAAATTTGTGAAACTCTATCATAAAAATTGTTCGTTCCTTTCATCCTTTTTCATTTTTATTTTACTTCCATCGATCTTTCCTACAAATTTTTCATCAATTCAATCAAAAATTTGTGTTTGGAGCTCCAATTTTTTGTTAACTAGATACTTAAAACATTTGTGTCTTTCATTTATTTATTTATTTTATTGCAATTGTGTCTCTTAAATTTGTCTCCTTTTATTTTAGTGCAAGAAATTTATTTTTCTTTTTCATCACCTTTAATGCAACAAGGTCTATTCCAATGATGTAAGAAAGTTGGGGAAAATTTTTCAAGATTATTTTGGTTATACTTTCTTCAAAAATTATTAGCTCTGTTTAATTCTTTTCCGGACTTGATTCCACAATCGACTCATTTTGGAGGCAATCTTGTACCATAACATCCTTAAGGAAGTTGAAAAAGCTGCCATATACTTATTATCCTTGTGTTTGTTATATTGTAGAAGGATGAAATGCGTCAGAATGGTGATGTATTCAAAATTATCATAAAATTTCGTTTTATCTATTAGATATTATAATTCTAATATGTACTAAATTTATAAAATCGGTTTGATTATTGGATGAAATATGTGAGAATGGTGATGTATGGATTTTGATTATAATATCTCTATCAATGTTAATTGGAAAGCATGCTTTTTTTAATTGGAAAACATGTTGATATTAAGTGAAAAATATTTTTTTATTGAAAAATAATTTTTTTTAGGGGCGGGTACCAGCGGGTTAGGGTCGCAAAATGGTTGACATGATATTTTAGGGTCGGATAAGCCAAATCTTGTTAGGGACGGGTACCCGACCCGTGCCCACCCCATGGGCAACTTTTCATTGGCGGCAAATAATTGTAGAGATACATAGTTGGATGATTAAAAGATTAAAATAATGTCTTTTCGAAATATATTCCATTAGGTTTATGGCTCAAATCGATAGAAGGCATATGAATATACGTTTCTAAAGAGTCAAGGAGCTAAAAAGATACCAATAATAGGTAAAGAATTAAAAGTATTGGAGGTCCAACTGATTAAGAAGTATTGGAGTTTTTGGTATTGGTGGGTTAAAATAGCAACTACATAGTTTAATCCTTTTCACTAATTTGTCATTAAAATTTGAATTATCCCATAATGAAAAGATAATATGCATAACAATATGCTAAAATACAATATCCTTAAATAAAATTTGTTAGAAGAGTTATTTTATCATTTTTTTAAAAACAAATTAAACTAGTCAAAAGCTCAATATTGACCCAGAGTACGAAAGTGGGAATCTTTTTTACTACTTTATAAACTTGGAAGATGCCAAATTAACATTAAAATATATTCTAGTGGGGAAAAATAAAATTTGTATTGTCGGGATTCTACCTTAGGGACCAATCAAAACCAAATCAGAAGTTTAAGAATTTAATGGACAGTCTATAAGTCAAGGAACCAAATAGAATCACAAGCAAAAGTTAAAGGACTATTTGAGTCATTCACCAAATAAAATGCAGAAGGACAAAGGGATGTAACTACCTAGAACTCATAAGAGGATAGTTTGCAAAATAAGAATTTTGAATATTTGAGCGTCACATTCACATGATTGTGTTTCAGATTGAAAAAAGACCAACTAATGACTTTGTCAATCACAATGAACCCATTATACTATCAGTGAGGGACCCTCCTTTATGTTTAGAATTATTGATTTCATGTAATCAAAGATTGGACACAATTGCGCCTTTACGTTAAAAATTTATTGAATTACAAATTCCAATTCTCACCTTTAGAGGAAGCAATGCCGTGATTCTGCCTTGTCATTAGAAGTTGATATTCTTTCAATGAACGATTCCACTAATGAAACGGCGTTGGTCTGCATGCTCCGATGGCTCCACGTGAGATGTGGCTTCCACCAGTCCAGCGGCCAGGCAACGAGAAGAGATGGCGTTGCGAAGCCAGAATGGTTGCCTTAGTCCCGGAACCACTATTTTGTGAGGGAAGCACCTCATGATGACGTGATTATACACAACCTAATGAATGAAAAAGTGCAAAGAAAAAACTTTCAACTTCAGACTGAAGCTGAAATGTTGTAGGATATTCCAAATGTAGCTTGAGATGTAGGGTATTTCATGTTTCACCATGAGCCTTGCTTTATAGTGTCTTTTTTTTTTTTTTTTTTTTTGAGGGATGCTTTATTGGTTCACGACAACCATTGAACTAAATGTCAATTACAACCTAATTATGTTTATCTGTCCTAGCCTGTCCACCAATAATCCATTTAAACGTGTCCATTAATTTTGAATGGATCTAAATTGTATCTAATTAAACTCATTTAATTGGTTGATAGTGGGTTGACTCGACTCACTCATTTATACTTATTCAAAAATAATTATACATTTAAACTCAACTTTTAGTGAGTATTAATAAAATAAATTTGATTAATTTCTTACCAATCTAATAATAATAAAATACCATTATTTCTTGTCAAAAACAATAAAAAAAGAAAAAAAATAAGTAAAATTTTAAATGACTCATAAATGGGTAATTGAGTATATCCATATCCATTTATTAAATGGGTATAAATGAGTATACCCATTTATTTAAATGGATATAAATGAGTTAATTTAATTATACCTATGACCGAATTATGACCCATTGAATCATCCATTTTGACGCCTCTAAGTTGAACCAATCAATTACTGGTGAAGCTCTTTTCATTAGTAATAAATTCAGCCCATGCACGTACAAAATTAACCCATAGAAAATAAACAAACAAAACAATATAACAATCAATAACCTTGGCAACGGAAAAGATCAAAATTACAAAGACAGAGGAGACAAAACTTTTATTTCTTTAACCCACGGCTTTCTCAATATAACAGTAGTGCTTGGACACACGTATACACAATCAATAGAAAAGATCAAAATTACAAAGACAGAGGAGACAAAGCTTTTATTTCTTGAACTCAGGGCTTTCTCAACATATCAGTAGTGCTTGGACACACATAGAGGTATCAAAATGGGTGACTTGGGCCGGTTTGAATTGGTTAAAATGGATAATGGGTATAAGTGAGTCAACCCATTTATATCCATTTTAATTAGATGGGTATAAATAGATAAGCCAAAAAATAAATTGGGTAATCCAATTACTCATTTATAACCCATTTATTTTAACTTTTTGTAGACTCATTTATTTAAATTCATTTTTGCAAGCTAAGTTATCAATTTATACCACCCTTTGCACCCATCATTGTTTTAAATATTTATTTATAATGTTCAATAAATCTAATTACCAATTTTTTTCATCCGTAATCTATGTCGTAAAATTACATAATAAAATTTGAACTAAGTACTATAAAAGTTAACATAAAAACTTAATTCAAAAATTTTGAACCCCTAGCATTTTTTTCATGTGTAAATTTAAAATTTCATTTTGGAAAGATAGGAAAATAAGATAAAACTTGTCATAAATTGGTAATGCTGAAAAATGAGTAAGTTAACAAACTAAGAGAAAATAAAATGATAAGATAAAACCAACAAATAATAATAATAATAATAATAATGAAACAAAAGTAGTTAATATCATGATAAAATGAAGAATCTGAAAAAAAAAATGGATGGGGAAAGAGAGGAGACTTGGGGGAAGATAATTCTAAATGAATTAATTGGGTTTGGTGAGTTACCCAATAATACCCATTTAATGGGTATTATTGGTAACCCATTTATACCCATATGCAAAAATTTAAGATACCTATATCCATTTATTAATAGGCGAGTATGGGTAAATTTAACTAAATTAGTTTGTTTGCCACCTATAGACACACGTACGTATAGGGCTGGTGGTTCGAACTCGGGTCGAGTTAGAGGTATTAGGTAAATAAAACTAGTCGACTTCGAGCATTGTTTTGTGCTACTTAGTTCGGCAAAAGAGGCTTGGACAATTTTAGTGAACTCAAATCGAGGTGCTGCTAACGTGAGAAAAATCTGATTGCGGGAACTTAGGAGACAATTTGAGTTGGCCCAGATAAAATCCATGGAGTCAGTTAAAGATTTTGTTGGTACAATTAAAGAAATTGTCAATGATATGGAGTCCAATGGTGAGAATTTGGAAGATGTTAGAGTTGTTGAAAAAGTTATGAGATCTCTAACTGCCAAATTTCACACCAAGAAGACGGTCCTTGAAGCCACAAAGGACCTTGACTATGTAGTAGTTAAATTAAGATTATTATTAGTTGTTAACTTCTATATTGTTTGTCTTGGTTTCCTAGTCAGTATCCAATTGTATAAAAGATTCCCTTTGTGATTCGGAAGCTAAGTTTCAGGAGACTAAGTGGTCTATATATACCACTACTAGTAGCCTTGTCCGTTGCACCATGAATTGAGAAGAATAAGATCTGATTGGTGCCTCCTAAGCTTTGCTTGTTTTTGTCTCATGTCGTTGCCTTTTTTTCTTCGGTTTTTGTTTCCGCTGTCATACTTATTTCTTTGACTGTGAGATTTGTCTTGCTTTGTTTTATCCTGTGGGTCATATTTCTACAAAGTGGTATCAGAGCCCTACACTTTGATCCTGGGGCTTGTTCTCAAAATTGGGGCTTGGGGCTTGTTTGTGAAATTAAAATATGGATCCGCATTATTTACCACGTTGTGGTGTATTTATCTTTGATGGTAAAAACGATTTTGAGATTTGGAGGTCGATGATGAAGGACTTTTTCAAAAATATTAGAGTTTTGAATATTATCCAAAAGGGGTTCATGGAACCTATAGAAGGCACAGAATTATCAAGGGATGCAGTTGAACAATTAGAGAGGAATAGACACTTTAAGCCACAAGGCATTATACTATCTCCATACCCAAGTCTAGTTACATGTAGCCAAAAAATTCATACATGTTAAGACAACGAAGGAGGCTTGGAAATTTTTAACAAATTCCTATGGTCATGGTGAAGAAGAAGAAGAAAAAGAAGTTTTTGATGAGGCAAAGAAAGAAGAAATTGTAACAATTGTGGATACACGTGAAAATGAAGAAATTGTGATTGAAGAAGAAATTTCACAAGTGGTTGAGAAAGAAAGTGAAATCATTGATCAAATTGAAGATGTGATTGAAGATCATGATGATAGAGAAATTGTTGACCTTTATTGAGATTGATGAATCTTTTGAAGAGAAAAATCAAGTGATGAAATTGGTTGAAATCAATTGTGAGGTGGACAAATTAATTGAAGATTGTGATACTGCAAAAGTTGATGCAGTTGTCAGTGCTGAAAAACTAAAGGAAAAATATGGTGATGTTGAAAACCTTATTGGTAAAAATTATGATTTTCTGATCTTAGGAGACTTTATTGGTGATATGGATGAATTGAATTGTGGAGTATCTAATAAAGAATTGGTGGATATATTTGAATTTTTTTACAAGAGCAATCAAGAGAAGAAATTGTTTGAGAAGCACAAGTTTCGTCCACCATAGCGTGTAAAGATTTTTTTTTTTAAACGAATTTACTTATATTGATTGGAACCAGAGGAGTACACGGTACGATGAAACATTGAAGTACATAAGTTAAGCCTATCACAGATTCAAGACCTATCCGGGTTGCCAACGCAGGGAAGAGAACTCGCGGCTGTCTAGGCATACCGTAGCCCGCACAAAATGCGGAAGCTAAGGAAGCGAAGTGCAAAATAATTCCGACAACATCCGCAACCCAGCGAGTGCATCCGCCAAAGCATTTGCCTCCCTAAAGATGTGAGATACTGTTGCCGAAAGTGAGGAAAGCAGCGCTCGGATGTGACGCAACGTGTTACACAAAGGCCAACGGGACATCGCTCCTGTATTGAGAAGATCAACCAGGCTCTTAGAGTCCACCTCCACCAGCAGGGGCCCCGTGGTTAGGTCCTTACAAAGCTGAAGTCCATGCAGCAATGATGTACTTTCTGCCAGCAGGACGTCCAACTCCCCGAACTCCTTATAATAGGCAAAAATTAAATGGCCGTCCGAGTCGCGAAGCAAACCACCCCCATACCCCCATACGTTCGTGTAAAGATGAAATTAGAGATCAATTACAAGTTGGAATTCTATATCATCTATACAGCAATTGAATTTTTCATGGAGATTCAAGCTAGGGATGGCATTGGAGATAACAACATCAAGAGCTTGGTTTAAGGGAGGCAATGAAGGAAATTAAACCAAGTTATTTTAGTATTTAGTTTCCTAATTCCTTTTGGTATCTTATTTGTTTAGTTTCCATATTAGATTAGGAAATCTCAAGTCAATTTCCAAATAAGTTTTGGTTTACGATTATATTTATTTTAGGAAATTTTAGAACCTATAAATACTAAGTAGCTCGAGTATTTATTTTTATTTATATAATATATTAATTATAATTATGAAATGACCAATAAAGGTTTATAATTTAGACAAATCACACGATGTCTTGTATGCTTGGTAAAATTCTTAAATGGTAAAAAAGTAATATTGTAATTGAAGGAGAGCCGTTGCTTCGCTGGTCCGCCCTCTCCTCTTCCTTTCATCTTCATTGAATTGCGGCATTCACAGGTAGAACCCCGAAATTCTTCTCTGTACTTTCAGTTGCCATGTAGTTTAACTAGAATTAGTTAAATTTTCGTGAATGAGTAACAATATGGTAAACCCTAATTTTTTTTTTCAGGAAAAAAATTGTAATTGAAGGAGAGCCGTTGAAGTAGAAGTGAAGAGAATGCAAAATACCAGAAGTGCTACATCACATGGTCAAGCAATTGCAACCAGTAAGCATCACCATTAAATATTAACTTTAATTTTCTAATATTTTTAATTTATTGTAGTTGTATCTCCTGTTTGTTCATGAATCTATCTTGTACATGTAGAACCCCAATTCTGAATCAGTTTTTTTTTTCCGAGTGCTTTTTTAGTGCATTTCGCTAAAACTTTTCATCCATATCAAGTTTTGTTAATATTTTGTGAATAATAGTTGTGCTTGGCTAATTATCCAATGTTATAATTGTTAGACCAGTAACATGATCTGCATTTGGACTTTAAACAAGCTATATTTGATGATGGTTCAAGGATAAGATATATTATATCTTAAAGCAGGGGAGAATAGATGTTCATACATTAGCTTTTTATTTTGTTTGGTTAGCAGACCTTTATGTCGTCTTTTTTTTTCTTTATTCTTTTTTTGCTTTCGTTTGTTAATCCCTGGCAGCTTGCTATTTGCCCCTTGATGAGTGCAGCATGAATTCAAGTATATCTCTAAGTTGTGGGAGCACTTGTGTGAAGCTTAATACTTTTATTATTCGTCCCAGACATCTTGAGTTATAGGTTTTTAGGTGTATAACCATCAATGCATTAGGAGAATTTTGGGCTTTACAGTTTGAACTAATCTAATTATTTGTACCATTGGAAGTAAAAGTTTATTTTTTTTAATTTTGTAATTTTTCATTTCCCGAAGTGTATGGGATGTATGTCTAGAATCTGCATGCATAATAATTAATTTGAATTTGATTTTAGATCTCAGAATTGACAGATATGGCATACACTACTTAAGTACTTAGCATTTACATTATTAATATAGAAAAGATTAATACATAATTGTATACCTATTTGTACCAGTTTAAGCAGGTCAATGAGCTCAATAAACTTCAAATTCTGAAATCTGTTTTCAGAAATTACTAATTTCTAATTCTACAAGCCCCCTCGTTGGGATGTTGAAAATGGATGCCTCTTATCTTCGCGTCACTTTCTAACTCCTCAATTACCCTTTCCTTGTTCTTAATAATTCACCACGCTGAAGCCCAATGATACTCGAGTCCCAGGCATCACTTTACAAACCAAATGAACTAGTGCAGTTGGCCACCAGAGGAGGGAACTAAGCCCCTCCCCAGGCACAAGTCAGGGGGTTGAACCCCTTTTGACAGCATTTCTTCTCTAGTATATCATCCATATTCAGTTTGGAATCTTTTTGCTTTTTTCTAATTATAAAATGAGGTATAAATCTAGACTTGATCGTGTAAAGAATATTTTAAAACTACAATATTTGCATACTTATAATCAATTTTCTCAACAATTTATCGAGCCATGTGATTGTAGGTAGAAAGAAGATTTAATTAGGCAATTCAATGAACATAACATACAATACATAATTTTCTTCTTTTTCCACAAAATTCAGGGTCTTCCCACTTAAATTAATTACATGCATGATGATTTTAAGTAGAAAACGAAAATCAGTATTCCAATTTATTTTATCCAAAAGATTAAAAAAATAATTATTCTATAGTAAAAATCATATCTTTTAATTTGAACATCCCAAGAACCTTGGGGTCTTTCCTTATAAACTATGTAGAAGGTGGTTTCGTTAACTCGACTACTTTAATGGTTAATTTGATTAGTTGGACTGAAATAGGAGGCAAAGTTAGAAGAAATAAACATGAGACGGTAAACTGCAACCTTAGCCAAAGTCCAAAATGAGTTTTTATAATTAACCCTTCTTTTAAAACTGTTCTTTTCACTCCAAGTCTCCAATAGTTCACAAAAACTAATTAATTTTTTCTTTATATTCAAAATTGTGCCTTTTTTTTTTCTCAAGAAGTATATACATTTCGTTCAAGGCAATACATGTTACAGAATCGAATAACTAGTAATCATGAAAGAATTAAAAGGGAGTGTCAAACTTATAAATAGCAGGCAATCTTTGGACTATCCATTACACACGATATTTGTACTAATTTTTGTAAAAAATGAAATTACTACAAACACATAAAAAAAACATTACATGTAAGAATTATTATAAATGCCTTTCATAATAAATAGCCTACAGTTGTGCCCATATTCAAAAACTTTCCCCTCAGTAATTTTTTCCCCTTCAATGTTTATCCCAAACAACTTAAATGAACAGCTTGTTATTTGATTTTCGTACGCTTAATTTTTTAACATCTTATGTGTATAATGAGTAGTATTTAGGAAGCAATCAATTCTCAATTTCAGACGGACCAACACTTTTGTATGGGATGAATTCCTTGATTTGTTTGCCAGCTTCATTCTTTTCTTCTCTCCCAGTACATGAATAGGGGCTTTTATTTCCTTGTTTTCTTTTTCAGTTTGGGCAGCATGGGAAAAGTTAGAATCAACCAAATACCTCTAGATATTTTAAATGAGTTAGACAGTTCCAAGTGCCAAGAGTTTACTATCAGGATTTTTGAGGCCTACCTAAGACATGAACTTTTTTTTATTTAATTCTACTTGTATTAATATGATATATGCAATGTAAATTGATAGAGAGACAATCCTATAGGTACAAGTGTAGGCACTGTTAGTCACCCAAAAAATCATTAATGACAAAAAAGTCATTCCATGTTTAATAGTGGGAAATTAAAAAAGTAAGCATTGAAGTGTGAGATTTTCAAATAATTTAAAAAAAAAAGGACTTATAAAGGTTGTCATTTGGTCTGAATTATGTGACGAAAATAAAGAGTGAAACATTGGCAAGCGAATACTATGACTACCAGTTCCAAGTCATGTCTTAACTTATAAAGTACTAAAAGATTCCCTAATCACAAAAACTAAGACAAGCCACACTTTTTGCCTTTTCTAAAATTCGATATTGTTTTTGAAAATAAGGTAGGAGTTCATAAACTTAAAGAGGTGAATTTGGAACGGTATAAATTAATGAAGTTGATAAATAAGGTAAGAACTAAATAAAAATTTTAAGCATTTTCTTTTAGGATTTCCTAGTGAGACATTTTTTCTCCCCTAGACTTTTTTTATTGAGAGTTTTTTTTTTTCTCCTAGAGTTTCTAGTGAGAATTTTCTTTTAGTTTATTTTTTTTGTCAAATCTTAGCTTTTTAAAATCTGTTTGTCAAATTTGAAATTTTTAAGATCTATCTTAACAAATGAGTTTGAAGCAGTTAAATAGCAAATCTAACAGGCGAGGACATGCACATATATTCTTTGGCTTAAAGGAATTGATATCATATGAATAGATTGGAGATTTATAATATGATACATGCACATATATTCTTTGGGCTTAAAGGAATTGATATCATTTGAATAGGTTGGAGATTCATAATATGATATTGTTATTTGAATTCTCAGATCTTGTATATATGTAAATTCTTCAAATTTGTTATCTCTATGATATATTTGGTGTATCGTTCAACTGTGCAGATCTTATGAATGAAATTGTGAATTTTCTCAAAAAAAAAAAATTAAGAACAAATCAACCATGATTACCATAAGGATCATGATTCATGATTTTTGATGTATTGTATTCACCCAATAAGTCAATTTAAGTTAGTTTCTCGAGACTAACTGCTATTTATTTCCACCAAGACTTACTACTAAGGATGCCCTAATCATGAAAAACAGAACTAGTTAAACGGTTTTTTATTCGTCCCTTATTGTTGTCGAAACAAGGTAGAAGTTCATATAATTGTAGAGAGGAATTCGAAATAGAAATTCGAATCCTTTCTCTACGTGTCTATTGTATCCTTAAAACATTAAGAGGTTACTTTTATTAAGAATAGAAAAATCCTTTTACATGTTTCTATTGTATAGTCTAAGATTTTTTTAGTATAATTTTTCTATTTTAATTAAATAAACTTGGGTCCTATTATTCCAAAAGTTAAATTCACATGTTTGTTTGATTTAAAGTTTACAAATTATCATTCTTTCAAGCAAGACTTTCCTTGTAACCATTCACTAGCAAGTGTAGAGGCTTTTCCCTTAGTATAGAATAGAAGTAGATATAGAATAGATATTATTGTGTTGATCAAAACAAAAAAAAGGGCAAACATTCCTTACTTTACTGGAATTAGCATAAGGTGAAAAATGCTTCTTTTTGTTTTTTTTTTTTTAGTTTGGGTTTTACCCAAAAAGAAGAAAGATGTAGAATTTAACTTTTGAAGGGACATAAGTTCATTTTCCTTCATTTTTTATTTTCCCTTTTTATAAACAACTTTTTTTTTTAATTTTCTTTTTATGCATACCTTTCCTTTTTGCTTTTCCTCTCACCGACTCTCCATTTTCATCTCAATTTCCAAAAGTTTCTATTTCCTTTTCCTGGCAACTTAATTGTCTCTCACAATTATGATATATTGATATTTCTACTGTTAAATTGTACTTGTGTTGTATGCTTATATAGCTTGAATATTTTTTCCTATGGTGCATGAGTTGTAATTTTTTTTATGTTCATTAAAACTTAAAGAACAGGAAAAACTATATGTATTAATTGTTGCATAAGGGCGGGGTATAATTTGGGATTGGGATGGGTTTAATGTGGTTATGTATTGTTATTGTAATTTTTTTCAGAATTTGGTGTACGTGTAGAAACCAAGTTTATTTGTATAATAAAATGATGTACTTGAATAAAATTTAAATGCACAACAAAGGTACATCAAATTATGTAACGTATACAAGTGCATGAAATCTCAACCAACCGATACCTCACCCTAGATCACTAATAGACAAAAAATATATATTTTTTATCCGGTAATGTATTCTTGAATGCACCTAAAGAAGCTAAATTTGGTCCCGCAAATACGTGCAACAATAAATTCTTGGATACATCTTTCCTACAATATCAGGAACCAAATTGGTTTTAGACGCATTCAAAAAAATAACATATGTAATGGATCATACCTGTAAATTCGACCAATTAAATGGAGTTTGAAAGGAAAACAATTCATCAAAGTCATTGGAATAACATAACTGACTCTTTTGTGTCGATATAGAATTGCAGACACAGAAAGACCTCTATCAGCCATCATGCCAAAGGTAATCCTTCTTGGATACATCCTTATCTGCGCAGAAGATCTAAAGAATGCAAAAGAATTGTATTAAAAATTTATTCGGGCGATCATAGAGATAGAGTGCATTACGTCAAGAAAGAAGGACGTTGTTGTTACCTGTTTTAATTTCAAAGTCAGATAGGAATTGTAAAGACAATGTGGTTTATATGGTATCTTCATGATTAATTCATAATTCTTTTTTTTGCTTGTAAGGGTTGTTGGCCATGTTTTGTTTACACCAAGATTAGAGCTGTTAATCGAGTCGAGTTGAGCCGAGTATTTGGCTGTCGAGCTCGACTCGAGCTTAATTCGAGCTGAGCTCGACTCGAGTTCGTTAGGCAAATGAGTTTTAAAATATGTTCGAACTCGACTTGTCAAATGTACATGTGGCTCGAGTTTGACGCGTTTATCACAAACGAGTTGAAGTTGTACGAGCTCGAGTTCGAGCTCGTGCAAATTAATCTCAATAAAAATATATAATTTTCAATTTTTATACTTTTGACTTCTAAAATGACAAATATGCCCTTTATTAACGAGTTCTAACGAGTTACTCAGATATCAAACGAGCCGAGCTTACTCGGCCCGTTAACTAAACGAGCACATTTCTAGCTCGAGCTAGGCTCATTTACCGCAACTAACGAGTCAAGCTCGAGCCTTATCGAGCCGAGCTCTAACGAGCTTTCGAGCTACTCGTGAAATTTAACAGCTCTAACCAAGATGCAGCTGCAATAAATGACCACCTAGGCATGCACGGTCTTGCGCCTGATTTTTTGTTATTGTATTTATCATTCGCTCGTCTACAAAAAATAAACCTTATTTATTATTTTAGGAGTTTGACTATATTAAAATGAATGTATTTTGTATTGTTTTTAGAGCTTGGCTAATTACTCGCGTGTTAGTCTTTTCTGGCAATAGTGAAATATTAATTTGAAAAAGATATTTAAATTTAAGGATGAAATATGTATATGTGTGTACATAGATACTTTCAGTGGATACCATTACAAAAATCCCTTGTTTTTAAGGTGTTTGATTAATTGTGTTTGAGTACCTTCATATCGGCCTTTGGTTATATGGTCGATTTCATTGCCAAATACCAAACTATCAGGATATTTGAGGCCTATTCAAGACATGAACCTTTTTTTTTAAAATACTACTTGTATGAATATGGTGTAGGTGTAGGCACTGTTAGTTATCCAAAATATCATTAATAACGAAAGAGTCATTCTTTATTTAATAGTGGGATAATTAAAAATAGCAAGCATTGAAGTGAGATTTCAAATTTAAAAAAAAATGGACTTAAAAAGCTTGTCTGAATTATATGACGAAAATAAAGAGTGAAATAGCGGCAAAGCAAAGTATGTTGAATTGGGGGAAACAAAAGTTATGTTGAATCGGAAACGTTCATTTTATTTATATATTTTGATAAAAACTTGAAATAATTTTATTAATCACTACACGACATAGCTTGCTTTTTACGCATGAATTACAAATACCGCCTTCCTTCCTTCGGCAAGTCAAATATTCTGAGGTTAGGGACACTGGATACCATGTCCGCATCAAGCCTGCTGATGAAATATTCTGGCATGTCCACAAGCTCAAGCCTATCGAGAGTAGATATGTGCTTCAGCTCTTCCGGCAACTTGTTTAATCTGCGGCAGTCCTTGATTCTCAGGCAGCGGAGCTGTGGCAGTGCACCTTTGTCCACCTTCATTTCATACAAAGCATATAGGTCATTGAGCACAAGGAATTTCAATTGGTGAAACCCATGCCTAGAAATGACCATACGGTGTGGTTCCCCCCATGCATCTTCCAGTTTGAGGAACGACAGTTGTCCCAACTTCTCCAGTACTGGCATTGGGTCATCCTCGAGTTCTGTGTATTTCAAAGACAAGCGAGAGAGATTTGGAGGGAAATCAGGAGGCAGCATTCTCAAATGCAGCCCGGATAGCTTGAGCTGTGTTACATGATGGAGCTTAGAAAATCCAGCTAGAGATTGTGGCCGCGCGAGTGACTCGTCTCTTAAATAACAATAAAGATGTAACGTCTTTAGGCTTCCAACCTCAGATAAATGCACGCACAGTTTGTCTATCTCTGACCTATCATCCACTATAATCTCCAGTTTCTGAAGACTTGTCAAAGTTATCATGTTATTGTGCATAATGTCATCAAACCATATGCCTGACAGAGTCTGGAGATTTCTCAATCCTTCAATCTTAAGAGGCTCATCACATTCCATACGAGACGCATATAGATGCCGTAAACTTTCAAGCTTCCAAATGAAATCAGAAACTATCACTTGCTCTAAGTTCCGTATGTCAAGAGTTTGTAGGTATCGCAAGCAACCGACGGAATGAGGGAGCCTTCTAATGTGTGTGCCTCTTAAATTGAGGTACCTTAGAAGCCTAACTTTACCAATTTCTTTTGGCAAATTAGAGTACATCCTAAGATCCTCGAGGTCTAGTATCCTGAGCTTTCTGAAACTTTTGAAGATAAGACTAATGTTTTTCCTGTAATCGTGGACATTGAAAAAAAGTAGAGACCGGAGAGGAGGGGTTGAAGACCCAAAATAATTTTTATCTCCAGGGAGAATATGAATAGCAAGGTACCTGGATTTGGCTGATATTTTATCATCTCTGGTGTCATGGATCTGAAAAAAATTTTCATCCTCTGCCTTTCTGATTGCAAGCTCTCGCAATAAATCATGGACTCTACAGCTTTTAATCCTCTCATCAACAGTCATTTTCGCCACCTGGACCATATTTTTGCTACAAAGTTGTTCCACATCATCATATGCTGCAGTTTCCTCCAAATTTTTTGCATCTCTTTTCTGCATTATTCCCTCTGCAACCCACATATGGATCAACTTGCGCACAGAAATCACGGAGTCTTCGGGGAACAAACCCAAATACAAAAAGCAATATTTCAGATTGGGAGGAAGGTCTGCATAACTTAATTCCAGAATTGCTGATACCCCACTCTGGCTTCTTGATAGGTATGTGCTGAAATTGTTGAGAATTTTCTCCCATTCACTCTTCAACTTTTTCTTTGCCAGCAGCAGGCCACCTACAACCGTGATGGCCAGCGGCAGACCACCACATCTTCTGGTAATCTCTCTGCCCACTTCTTCCAAATCGGGAGGACACCCAGCATTATCCCCATGGCCTAAGGCCTTTCTGAGGAACAACTGCCAACTGTCTTCCAGCCCCAAAGTTTTCAACTCATACGGGTGTCTATAAGCATCTGCGTGTTGGGCAACATCCCGATCGCGACTTGTAAGCAGCAATCTACTTGATGTGCCAACATCAGGAAAGGCCCTCCTGGATAGACAATCCCACGCTTCTTCCTTCCACACATCATCAAGTACCACAAGATAACATTTGTCTTGTAGATCTTGATAGAGCCTTTCTTCCAACTCTTCCTCTTCCATCTTTTCCAACATTTCAGATAGCATGTCATCCTTTGTATCCTTTGGATTTAATTGCTTTATGATTGATCTCAGTATCTTTTTGTGATCGTAGCTTGAAGAGACACATACCCAAGCACGGCAGTTGAATCTCTCCCTGACGACAGCATGGTTATAAACTTTTTTGGCTAGAGTTGTCTTACCAGCACCTCCCATGCCAATGATTGAAACCACACGGCGGTTTCTGTCCTCTTTCAAAAGTTCTGCCACCAGGGATTTTGTTATCTTCTCGAAGCCCACAATATCCTTGTCCTCACTAATTGGAGAGGACCGTCGGAGCCGTTGAAGCTCTTCTCCATGTGTACTCGTTCCCACTCCAAGATTTTTTATACCGTATTTTTCACGGCTATCATCTATGTCATTGACCCTCATCTGTAAGGACTCAATCTCTTTACCTATCTTGTAGAGGTTCACAATTTTCAAGGGATAATACGTCAATTTGGTGACGAGTCCCTTGTCCTTTGTGAAGAACTCAACTTTGCTGGCAAAGATCTCAATGATATCCTCCGCATCGTAGGCAGCAGCTCTGATTTCAGAAACCCAGTTGCGGATCCTCGCATCTTCAACTTGCCTCTGATCAGCATCTTTCAGGAAACACCGCATCCGGACCAGATCATTTTGCAGCCTCTCAACTTGTGGTCGAACGCCTTTCAGGAAAATAATTTTTTGAATCAGCAGATCGCTAGTTCTCTCAATAACAAGAGAGATAACAGGGTCAGCCATCCTGGTAAAGTGAGCTTTGCTTTCAACAACTAGTAAAGGAGGAGAAGATATTGCCTGTTATGTCATATGTGCAGCTGCAAAACTTCTAATCTCTGTTGTTTTAAACTGATCTCAGAAGAGAGGCTCGTTTCACATAGTAGTTCGATTCACATAGTAGGGAGGACGTCTGGGATCCCTCCAAAAAGTTAATTATATTAATAAAAAAAAAAAAAAAAAAAAGGTGCTGCTGGTGGGATGTTTTGGGATGGTGGAATGGATGAAGAATAATTAAATACGAAGAAGAATTAAATAAAGGAAATCAAATAAAGCATACGAAGGATGAAGAATGAACTAACTAGTGTTTAATAGTTAAATTTCTCATGTACTAATTCACAGTTACAAGTATTTTCCTTTTTTTTTTTCAAAACTAAAGTTACAAATGATTTGAAAAGAAGAGTTTTTTTTTGTTTGTTTGAAGAAACATTTAAGTGGAATCGTAAATTCGTGATGGATTCAAGGTGCGGTTGAGGTGGATATTTGAACGTTTTAGATGCACAGAAAGCGGACGGCCTAAGTGAACATCAAACGGTGGATATTTTGCTGTTTTTGTGTGTATAATTAGTTTTTAAAATTTAAAGTTGTCTAAATTTTTAATTCAATAACACCTTACTACCTGAATTTTTAAGTGCAAAAAAAGCTTCCAAAGAGAACAATTGCAAAATTGGACCGGAAGAAGACTCCCAAAAGCAGAAAAGAAAAACAAAACCGCCCTCCTTCAACTTGTGTGGTCCACGAAATTATTGGCTGTGATCCATTACGTCCAAATTGGACGGAATTGATACCGATTTTCCGTTTTGGCATGCTTCGGGTTTTGGGTTGCATTCTTCTCAAAATCACGGCCTTGATTGCTGTGTTTGTGTGTCGGCAGAAATTTATTGGCTGGTAGTAAGTGCCCATGGTTTTGGATGCTACAGTAAAGTCTTGGTCCTTGGTATGAACAGGCAACAATCAATCAATTTTCCACAACCAAGACACCTTTATGGATCCACGGTTTTGGATCCACGAAGACAAACAGCAAGGGACGATGACGTTTGCCTGTTCACGGATGCTGCGATATCAGCAAGGATGATAAGGACGGGACAAGGAATTGTTGCAAGAAAGTGGAACGGAATGATTATGAAAGCAAAGGCAATAGTCAATCAATATAAGGGGGAACCAATGAAAGAAGAAGCTTTGGCAATTAGAAATGCAATGCTGATGGCTAAGCAGGTAGGATGGACTAAAATTAAAATCCATTCCGATAGCAAATCAGTTTTAGACCAGATACATAGAGGCAATGAGTATGATGTTAACATTGCAACTATTCTGGAAGATGTGAAGGATTTGACAACACATTTTGAAAGGTGTAGTTTTGTGTTTATACCTAGAACAGAGAATGAAATCAGCCATGCTCTAGCTAAGTTTGCTGTACAGCTAGTGGATGATATTCAATGGGAACAAGACTTCCCAGTTTGGCTGATGGATTTAGTGAGGAAGCAAATGAGGGTAGTAGCCCCTTTTTGTAATTAATTCTTGTATTATCAAGGGTTTATCATATATATATAACGGTTAACGTTTGTGGAAAAAAAAAGTAATAAGGTAAATTCTAGGTCTTTGGTATGGTGGACACCTCTATAGTCTATTATCAAAATTGTACAAGTGGTGTGGAAATTAATAAAATATAGAAGAAGAAGTCAGATTAAACCTTGTCAATTAATACAGCAAAAAACTCAACAATAGGCCGCCGGGTGAAAAGTAAAGAAGAGTACTAGTTGTTCAATATAATATGATGCACCGTAGGGGCATCAAAAGCGTCTAAGATGGAATTGAGGGATTCTTCTTGACACATTATTAGAGAGACTTCACCAGATGAAAAATATTAGTTTTACTCCGTGTGGGCATTATCAAGAATGAATAACGAGATGAATTAACTCAATTTTCTCTAACTTCCAACACGATCCTGAGTTCTCCGCGAGCTTTCATTGTAAAACTCTAATTTAATATCAATTTCAAGTTCGAGCTTAATTGAGTTCGAGAAAAAATAATAATAAGTGATTATTATTTTATTTATTAAAATAATAATAAAATAGTCATTTATAACAAGTCATTGGTAAATTAATAGGCATTTATAAAATAAGAATAAAATAGTCATTTATAACATCAATTTGTTAAAATATATTCATTAATAACTTCGAGTTTCCATGTTTTATGTTACCTAGGAAGTTTTAGAAAATAACATCAACTTTAACTTGATAGTCATTTATAGTCATGGTCAAATTAGTTTACAAATTAGATTATATTATAGGGAAATAGTAGAGTCAATGTAGTTGTTAGAATAAAATGTCATTATAGTAATAGAAGTAAATAACCCTAAATTATCATATGATCTAATGGACCAAACGAACTATTTATGAAATGAGAGGTGGTTACTTATCTTCGGATGAGTAATCTTGTTGTCAAACGTTTGGTTAGTTTTACATTAGATGCTTAGTTTAACAACAAAAAACCCAAATTCCTTGTGTTTTGTCAGGAATAGGATGAGATGTATTTACTTACTTATAGACCAAAGTTGCTTTTTGGCAGATCTACTATTAATTCTATCAATAATAGGGGTAAATTAGTCCAAAAAAGTAAAGTTTAATTGTCATGGCCAAAGTATTCCAACGAGCGGGTTTCAGAGAAAACATAATATTATTTATTTCTTTAACATGGGTAAATGCATAAAAAGTTTAGTTTTGTTAGTTGTATGACCACATCGGTCCAAAACCATGGTATATGATTAACATAGATTAGTCCAAAACTTAATTTTTTTCATTCATTTTTTATTACATATATTAATATTAAATTTACAAAAAACATATAGATTTAATGAAAAGGTTATCATTTATAGGATTGCAAAACAAGTTGAATCGTCTCAATTTTCTCGACTTCCAACACGATCCCGAGCTCCACGAGTTTTCATTATAAAACTCAAGTTCAATATTGATCTAGAGTTCGAGCCTAGTTGAGTCGAGAAAAATAATAACAAATAGTTATTATTTTATTTGTTAAACTGAGAATAAAATAGTCATTTACAACATAAATGAATTGTCATTTATAAAAGAAGAATAAAATAGTCATTTATAACATCAATTTGTTAAAATATATTCATTTATAAGTTCAAGTTTGAATGTTTTGTGTTATCTAGGAAGTTTTAGAAAATAATATCAACTTTGGCTTGATAGCCATTTATAGTCATGGCAAAATTAGTTCACAAATTAGATTATGTTATAGGGAAATAGTAGACTTGATGCACTTGTTAGGATAAAATGTCATTATAGTAAAAGAAGTAAATAACTCCAAATTATCATATGATCCAATGGACCAAACGAACTCTTCATGAAATGAGAGGCGGTTTCTTATCTTCGGATGAGTAATCTTGTTGTCAAATGTTTCGTTGATTTTATGTTAGATGTTTAGTTTAACAAAAAAACTAGGTTCCTTGCGTTTCGTCACGAATAGGATGAGATGAAATTACTTACTTATAGACCAAAATTTCTTTTTGACAGATCTACTTTTAATTCTATCAATAATAGGGGTAAATTAGTCCAAAAAATAAATTTTAATTGTCATGGCCAAAGTATTCCAACACATAAATTTTGTATTCGCAGGAGTGGGTTTTAGAGAAAACATTATTTATTTCTTTAACATGGGTAAATAGATAAAAAAAATTTAGTTTTGCTAATTGTATGACCATATTGATCCAAAATCATGGTATCTGATTAACTTAGATTAGTCCAAACTTAATTTTTTTTCCAATCACTTTTTGATTACATATATTAATATTAAATTTACAAAAAACATATAGATTTAATGAAAATGTTATCATTTATAGGATTGCAAAACGAGTTGAATCGACTCGATTTTCTTAACTTTCAGCATGATCCCGAACTCCACAAGCTTTCATTTTAAAACTCGAGTTATCTCGAGTTCGAGCCTAGTTAAACTCGAAAAAAATAATAACAAGTGGTCATTATTTTATTTGTTAAAATAAGAATAAAATAATCATTTACAATATAAATGAATAGTCATTGGTAAACAAGTCATTTATAGTCATTGGTAAAATGTTAATTGTATCACGATATCAGTCCAAAATCATGGTATATGATTAACTTAGATTAGTCCAAAACTTAATTTTTTTTAGTTATAGCAAATAAAGCCAAAATTCTATTATTTTATTAATATGTAGTTAACATAGTTTGTATAGTTATTTGAATAAATTATTATATAGAAGATATTGTATTAATGTTTGTAGATTGTAATAAAAGTAATATAAGGGACACAAATTGATGAAATGGACGGAATCGAAACGTGTACAATTGACTAGGGGAAATATTTTTTGCAAATGTATGGGCTTGTTTTCTACTTCTAAGTTCAAACTAGGAATAAATTTCACAATTGCCACACTTTCACTTCCCACCAGATGCCAATGTGCGGTGGGATCCCAAATTTTGAAACATCAATTAATCTCCTATAGGCTTTGTGCTTGGTGTTTATTCCTTTCCAATGCTAGGGCCGCCATTCCTATAGTCAAAGTCCATGCATTAGACTGTTGCCATCATTCGTTCCCCTGCCTACCTTCGCTTGCTGATCTTGAGGGTCAAAATGGAAACCACAGAACTTTTGACTTGAGTTATTTATGTTGCCAGTTGCAAAACCATAGAACTATCTTCCATTTTTATTCTACAGAACAAAAGATTCACATTATTATATACCATTCATGTCCTGCCAGAATTTGTATTCAATATTCACATCCCTTTTATTAGATTTCATTTCCGTGTAGTAAGACTTAGTACTTCAACTTCACTTGATAAACGAATTCAATAATATAAACACGCCACTTTTAAACTTCGCTTCTTCCACAAAATTCATAATTAAATTAATTATACAAAAATATAATACATGTCATTCCTTTTTTTCCCTTTCAAAAATAATATAATTAAATTAAATCTTTAAACTCAGTCCTACCAAAGAAAAAGAATGGAGTAGCAGGAAAAAACATTGAATTGAGCCCGGCTTCGGAATTAGTAATAGGATTTAAAAGTCTGAAAAAAGGCCTCTATGTTAATTATCCACAATTTTCTCCCACTACCGTACTTGCAATAAAAGTCATAAGTGGACAAAAACAGTTTACTATTTCATCTGGACGCAAACTCATTGGCAATTTGGTTAGTTAATTTCTTCCAATGCTTTCTCCCTTATAATTTCTTCCTATTCTTTCTTCCAAATTTACATATATGAAAATTATGTCCTTATAAAGTTTTTATTGTCTGTCACATTCTTATATTAATATTTTAAATTATTATTATGATGTCAAATCCATGTCCTTAATGGAACAAATAGTCAAATAATGACCCAAAACTTAGTGAAAATAATTAAACAAAAAAATTAGTTGCATAAAAAGTGACTTTTTTGTAGTTCGTAAAAATTAATCAAACAAAAAGGTGCATATCCCGCCATATAATGCAAGACCTGGAGACAACATTTTCCTCTAACATTAGTGATTTATCTAACTATTTAAAAGACATAAACATGGTCTTTATCAAAATTTAATAAATATTACTTACCTTCTTTTCAACTTTGGGAGGTTTTCTTCGTTGGTTTTCTGCTACTTTTCTTCCATATGCATTGTGGTGCATCCTTTCCTAGCGCTATTTGATGTTTACAATTAGAGGTTTTCTTTGTTGATTTTCTACTTTTCTTCCATACGCATTGTGGTGGATCCTTTCCTGGTGTTCTTGAAGAATTTGTATTATAGGTTTAAAGTAATGTCATTTATTATTTCCAACAACCTTTTCAATTCATTGAATTTTTTATAACTTATTTCCAAACGCTTCAGTTGCTGCTGGTGAAAGCATTGAATGCAACTTGGACAAAAAACTTTGGAACCAATCCTCGGACAATCGAATTATGGTACAACTAGAATTGAATTTTGTCAAAAAAAAATTGAATTTTGTTTGATACAATTTCATTGGCAGAACACTTATTTTCATCAATCATCACAAGTATCAGTTGTTGAGGTGTCACTTCCACATTGGACAATGATTAATACAACACGTCTAGTATATCTCTCAATACTAGATTTCAGATGGATCCTTGGTAAGGATAGACAACGATTAATTTTCCACGTGCCATAGCTAGAAGTGTCAAAATGGGTGAGTTAGACATGTATGGATTAGTTAAAATGAATAATAGGTACAAGTACGTTAATCTATTTATATCCATTTAATTAGATAGGTATAAATCAAAAAATCAAAAAATAAATTAGGTAATCTAATTACCCATTTATAATCCATTTATTTTAACTTTTTGTAATCTTATTTAAATGCATTTTTGCAAACTAAATTATCAATTTATACCACCCTTTGCACCCATCATTAATTTTAAATATTTACTTATAATACTCAATAAACCTAATTGTCAATTTTTTCTCATTCGTATTCTATGTCGCAAAATTATATACTATTTAATAATTGAACAATAAGAATATAAAATTTTGAACTAAGTACTATAAAATTTAACATAAAAAATTAATCCAAAAATTTTAAACTCCTAACATTTTTTTCGTGTGTCAATTTAATTTTTCATTTTGAAAAGATAGCAAAAAAGTCTAAAACTTGTCATAAATTGAAAATATTGAAAAATGAGCAATAACAAACTAAGATAAAATAAAATAATAAGATAAAACTGACAAATAATAGTAATAATGAAACAAAACTAGTTAACATCATGACAAAATGAAGAATCTGAAGAAAAAAAGGGTATGAGAAGAGAGGAGGTTTGGGGAAAAATAATTTTAAATGGGTTAATTGAGTTTAATGGGTTACCTAATAATATCCATTTATTAAATGGATGTTATTGGGTAACTTATTTATATTCATATGCAAAAATTTAAGATACTCATATCCATCTATTCATGAACGAATATAGATAAATTTAGTTAAATTGGTTTGTTTGTCACCTATAGCCATAACCAAGACACTTTTATAGGTCAACGGTTTTGGATACCACAGTAAAGTCTTGGTCCTTGGTATGAACAAAAAATGATCAATTTTCCACAAGCCATGACCAAGACATTTTTATAGGTGCATAGCTTTTGATGCTAAAGTAAAGTCTTGGTCCTAGTATGAACAGGCAACGATCAATTTTCCACAAGCCATAACCAAGTGTTGGATCAATTTCAAGTGGGTGTTGTGATGCAAAATTACCATCCACTTGGAATGATTATAGAAAGAAACTATTGCACACTCCAGAAAATTTCACCATAGACCATCTTACAAAACATATCCGAATTGAAGAGGAAACTCGTATTTGTGATAATAAATTTGCTTTGGAATATGGAACTAAGGTGAATAATATTGAGTCTAGTGTTAATAAAAAATCTAGGAAAGGTGGAAACAAGACCAGCGATAAGAGAAAACATGAAGATATGTCTTTTGGAAATTCTGTGAATAATAAGAAAGACAAGTCATGTTTTTTCTGTGGAAAGAAAGGGCATTTTAAAAAAGAATGCAAGTTCTACAAGAAACTGAAGACATAGGCAAATGCTGGACAAAAGAAGGCAAATGTTGTTGAAGATTCTTTTCCCAACAATGCTGAAATTGTTGCTATGGTTGGTGGACTTTCCATTAATATGGTAACTGAATGCAGCTTGACAAATTGCCAATCTAATGATTGGTGGAATGATTCGGATGCTTCTGTTTATGTATGCAATACAGGAATCTATTCAAGGATTATCAAGTTGCTGCCCCAAATGAAATTGTGTTAATGGGAAATCATAACGCATCTGATGTGCTCGGAAAGGGGATGGTTGAATTGGAGTTTACCTCTGGCAAAACGTTGGTTCTAACCAATGTTTATCATGTTCCTGACATAAGGAAGAATCTGATTTCGGCAAGTGTACTATGCAACAAGGGATTGAAGGCTGTCATAGAGGCAAAAAAAGTAATTCTATCCAAAAATAATGTATTTGTTGGCCAAGGATTTTCATGTAATGGCATATTCAAACTAAGTATCAATAAAGTAATTATTTATGCTTATTTGATTGAGTCTTCTATTAGTTTATGTCATGCTCGTTTGTCACATGTTAATTTTAGATCAATCAAGTTCATGTCAAAACATGGATTAATATCTTGCACGAATGACAACTTTGGAAAATATAAAACATGTCTACAAGCAAAGATGACTAAGAAACCTTTACCAAAGAATGAAAGAACTTCTCAATTGCTTGAAATTATACATTCTGATATATGTGAATTGAATGGTCATTTAACAAGGGGTGGAAATCGATATTTGATAACTTTTATAGATGATCATTCTAGATTTACATATGTTTATTTACTAAGAACAAAAGGTCAACCATTTGATATGTTTAAATTGTTTAAGACTTTGGTTGAAAATTAGTTGGAAAGGAAAATTAAAATCCTATGAAGTGATCAAGGAGACGAATATTTTCCAAATGAATTTTTTGATTCTTGTGAAGACAATGGTTTAATCCATCAAACAAGTGCGCCATACACCCCTCAACAAAATGGTTTAGTTGAAAGGCCAAACAGAACATTGGTTGATATAGTAAATGCTATGTTTATGCATGCTAGATTACCATTTAACCTTTAGGGAGAGATTTTATTAACCGCTTGTCATATACATAATCGAGTACTGTCAAAGAAGACAAAGGTTTCGCCATATGAACTATGAAAAGGAAGAAAGCCTAACTTAAATTATTTGAGGGTATGGGGTTGTATAGCCTATTATAAGGTTCCTGATCCTAAGAGAACAAAATTAGGGCCAAGAGCCTTAAAGAGTATTTTTGTGGGATATGCTAAAAATTCTAAACTATATAGACTATTAGATTTAGACTCAAATACAATAGTGGAGTCTAGAGATGTTGAGTTTTTAAAAACAATTTTTCTAAATGATTCAACATCTAAACCATATTCTATAATACCACAAAACACGACTATGGATCCTAATACTTCTACAAATGTTAATGAAAGGAAAATAGTTGAAACTCCTAGTGAAGCTAGGAGGAGTAAGAGAGCACGAAAAGAGAAGATTTTGGATCCAAATTATATTTATTCACAATCTTTAGTCTTTTTAGTTGAAGGTAGTAGGAGTGGTGTATTCAATAAAATACCTATCCTTTTACATTTGATAGAGGATCCTAAAACTTATAAAGAAGCATTAGCTTCAAGGGACTCAGTTTTTTGGAAAGAAGCAATTAATGATGAGATGGATTCTCTTGTGTCAAATGGTACATGGGTGTTTTGTGAATTACCTCCTGGTTGTAAACCTATAGGATGTAAGTGGATATTTAAAAGAAAATGTAACACTAATTGTTCATTACTAACCTTCAAAACAAGACTTGTAGCAAAAGATTTTAAACAAAAGGAAGGAATTGATTACTTTGACACGTATGCTCCTGTTGCAATAGTTACTTCTATAAGAGTGTTGTTTACTTTAGCACCCATATATGATTTATACATTCATCAAATGGATGTTAAAATAGCATTCTTAAATGGAGATCTGGACGAGGAAGGGTATGTGGAGCAACACGAAGGGTTTGTATTTCCTGAAAATGAAAAGAAATTTTGCAAATTACTTAAATCCTTGTATGGTTTAAAGCAAACTCCAAAACAATGGCATGAGAAATTTGACAAAGTAATTTTATCACATGGCTTTAAACACAATGAAGTAGATAAATGTATTTATTCTAAATTTACCAAAGACTATGGTGTAATAATATGTTTCTATGTGGATGATATATTAATCATGGGGACTAAGATGATTATATATGGTTGATACCATCTTAAAATGAAAGATATGGGAGAAGTTGATACCATCTTAGGAATCAAAATTAAGAAACATAGTGGGGTTATGCTCTATGTCAATCTCATTACATTGACAAGATTCTATCCAAATTTAATTATTTGGGAATAAAAGAAGCTAATACCCCATTTGATGTTTCTAATAAGTTAGTTGAAAATTCGGGAAGATCTATTAGTCAATTAGACTATGCTAGTGCAATTGGTAGTTTGATGTATGCTATGCATTGTACTAGACTTGATATTTGCAAGCTTTCTAGGTTTACTCATAATCCTAGTATTAACTATTGGAGAGCAATTGGATGAAAACTAGGTTACCTTAAAAAGCCAAAGTCTTTTGGATTATATTACAACAAGCTTCCTTCGATACTTGAAGGTTACTGTGATGCTAGTTGGATAACCAGTATAAATGATAATAAATCAATGTCTGGTTGGATTTTTAAAATAGGCGGAGGAGCTATCTTGTGGGTTTCTAAGAAATAGACGTGTATTACTCATTCGACTATGGAATCTGAATTTATTGCATTAGCAACAGCTGGTAAAGAGGCTGAATGGCTAAAAAATTTATTGCTAGATATAAAGTTGTGGCCACAACCGATGTCAGCCATCTCTTTGCACTGCGATAGTGAAGCAACTATGTCTAGGGCATTTAGCAAGATTTATAATGGTAAATCTAGACACATTGCTTTAAGACATGAAGATGTAAGACAATTAATTTCTTATGGAATTATAACAGTAGTCTATGTAAAATCTGGAAATAATCTTGCTGATCCTTTAACTAAAGGACTCTCAAGAGATATGATAAAAAGCACTACCAGTGCTATGGGTCTAAGACCATTCTCAAATTGTCAGCAATGATAGTAACCTAACATTTCTTATTGCTAAGTAATTCTAAAGGTTTAATAGGTAACAACAATTTATTATTTGACAGTTAGCAAGCACCGATAACTAGATGAGTACTTAAGAGAATGGGAGGTTGAATAATAATTATTATTCTTAATGAAGTATATATGTTCAGTAGAAGAACAAAGAAGTGTAATCAAAGACTTTAAAGTAGACTTCACCTATATGAGCTCAAGAGGTGGTGCCGCTTCTATCAAAAGTTTGAACTAAAGATTTCGTAAGAGTTCATGAATCAGGAAGTAGCACAAAACCATAATATGGTGCTAAAGCTCATGGTGAACGTTTTACGAGAAATAAGTAATATTTATGTGTATAGTTATTTCCGATCTTGTTATATAGGAATTGTGGTTTAAAATTTATAACTACCATCAATTTCAACAAGATTTTGAAGCAATTATACTAATTATAGGTTTAAATCGAAAGACACCTATTTATGCATAAATCTTAAAATGTTTTGATTTTGATTCATCACTAACTAAGTGGGGGATTGTTGGAAATAATTAGTGATGAGTCCCACATTGAAAGTGTGTGAAGAATGGAAATGGTTTATAATCAAGTGCACACATATTCAAATAAATTTGGATGGTGGGAAATTTTGGAGGGAAATTTCAAAATTGCACATACATTTGTCATGTTGACTATTGAATTAGAATATAAATTTAATGGTCAAAAGATTGGCACTTGGGTACTTAGGTCTTAAGAATGGAAATAAATTTTAATTAATTTCATTTTAATATTTCTTCTTAAATAAACGGTTTTTCTTTTAGGGGTTGTGTCTAATGATACAACTCTTATATGACCGTTAAGTATCCATTAGTTTTAAAAGGTGCCTATTTATGAAGAAATATATTTTCAAAAAACACGACATTTCTTTTGGGGTATCTAAATGTTATAAATAGGGATGTCCAGATATCAAAAAACTCACTTTTACTTCTAGTTTACTATTATTCTACTTCTTTCGAAACGATATTCTCTAAAACCATTCTTGGGAGAATTTCTGTATACTGCTGTGTGGAAATTCTGGTTGACTTTGTTATTCCTGAAGGGAATTGCCGCAAACCCGATAGTAGTATAGTGTGGGCAAATTTCCTTAAAGAAAGTGAATTTTCACGCCAAAACCATTTTCTATAGTTGTAGTTATTACAATTTCCTAACAACACGGTCGTCAGAAAAATCATTTGGGCCAGTTTTGTTCAAAAATTTAGGATATCATTTAATTTCTTTCGAATATGATTCATTTTCAAAGAAAAGTCAAAGAAGATTACATAGTTGATTTAAATATTGACAACACATTGGGGGAGGCAAAGTGAAAAATTTTAATTTAAAAATTAAGGCTTCGTTTATAAGTTTTAGAAAACTTTAAGGAGCCTATATAGATTTTACAAAATTGTAGGGAAGGGAGGGGGTGGTTGCCCCTATCCACCCTTATCTAAATCCATCCTTAATGGTTGACAATAATAAAAGGAAAAATGATGCAAATAGTCCCTCACATATTGCATTTACATCTTTTTAGTTCTTCACTTTTAAAATGATGAAAATTCATCTTTCAGATAAACAAAATGTGTCATTTCAGTTCCTATATCCATTTTGATGACTTTTTAGTTAGAAAAAAGGTCATGTGCTACCATGCGATAATGATTTTAGGGGTAAAATAGGTAAAATAGACATCACACCTATTCTCACCAAAATACACCACATCTAGTAAAACTAATAATTAAGAAAAAGCTATTGTTGTTTTGAAAAATCTAGAGGACTTTTAAAATAGGAAAGTCCTAACTTCCAAAGAAGAAATTTAATCAAAAATAATATTTAAAAAATGAAAAATGAGGATAAAAGTTGCAATGAAAACAAAGTTGATGAAATGTTAATATATATATATATATATATATAAAGAAGAACACATAGAGAACAAAAAAAAGAGCACATATCTTAGGACATGTGTTTAGACTTCAGATTTGCCGTCATTCTGATATGGAAAATTCAGAAATTTAATTTTCAGTTGAAAATAGGATATAAGCCCTTGAAATTATCATTACGTGGTGGCACATGACATTTTCTAGCCAAAAAGCACTTGAAATGAGTGTAAGGAACAAAATGTGCATTTTGAATATGTGAAGAATGAATTTACTTCATTTTGAAAGTAATGGATGAAAAAGGTACAATTATAATATGTGATAGACCATTTATGCGATTTTCCCTTAATAAAACTTGGCTTGGAGAATTGGCCCATGTTGTGTGAAGTCCAGAGGCCAATTCTTACACATTGAGTTTCTCATGCACCATTGAAAAGTGATTGTTGGAGTTAGAATTTAGAGGCACTTGATGGTGTGATTTGGGGCATTTTGAGATTCAATTGGTTATGATTAAATTGTGCGCGGAAATTTGAAGAAATGTATGAGTAACTTTGGATGAAGTATAAAGAACAAGAAAATAAAGGATGAATTTATTTGGAAATTTTTTTTTTGGACATTCTTAAAATATGTTTTCTCATTACTTCTTATTTTCTTACTACTGTTTAATCCCACATACATCATATTATGGTTAATTGCATTGAACGTCTATGATAGGATGATTAGACTTCCTTAATGGGGTGATTTGCACTTTGCCACCTAGTACTATTTCCCAAGCACTTCTTTACCGCTACTCGGCAATGAAAGTAAAGTTTGACCGTTATATAATGCCTTAATTTCAAATGTTGCCCTCATTTTAACGCTAACTTGCAATTTCCCATGAAATATAACCTTATTTGCAGTTTGTCTTCTAAAGAATTTTAAGGCAGCTTACGCTACTGTTATTTCAATTACGTTTTGTTTTTTCTGTCTCTTATTTCTCTATATATATATATGCCATACCCTCTATTCACTTCAAAACCATTACATAAGTATTGATAATTGCCTAATTTGAGCCTCTAACTTTTATTTTTAGATTTATGTATTTTCATTTTTAAGTTATATATGCTTTGTCATCCAAGTAACAAACTAACTACAACATACAGTAAACTTAACATCAGAACTTTTATTAACTATTGATAGTGAAAAAAGAAAAACAAAATAACCTTTGACACATAAAAGAATATTAGAGACAACTAAAAAACTAAATGTTAAAGTATAACTGTATACATGTCTCTTGCATTTCAAAGCATATTTAATTGGGCAATAAATTATTTAGACATGTATAAAACTTAGAGTTTGTGATTAAAAAATTATTGACAATAAAATAGTGGCTTTTTTTAGTAGTGGGTAATAATGATAAAAATAAGGGAAAAACTAAAAGTGGGAGGGATATGAAATAAAGGGAGAAAAAAGAACACTGTGAATAGGTAAAATATCAAAGATAATCTTATCCTTCAACATAAATTAGGAGGTAAATTGAGTATAAAATTCTTTTGGGGGGCAAAGTGCAACTAGAGTTGTAGTTTGTAGGGAAAAACTACAATTGCCAGCTTAAGGGCGATTAAGTGTTTTTACTAGACCTTTAACTCTGGTTGTTAATCTGGGAGGCAAAGTGCTTAAAAAAAATATTAAGGGGCAGAATTCAAATCGCCTCAAATGTTAAGGGCTGTTTAATTCTATGAACCCTACATAATATCAAAAAAAAGGGCTAGGATAAATCGAAAGAAATTTTTCCGAAATAATCTCCAATTGAAATGCACATATTATTGTTTGAATGAGTATATTTATCATTTAAGGTTTTACACTACCCAATTCTTTACATAAATATGTTTTGAATGGAATTCCATAAACAAAGATGACCTTGGAAGTCATTGCCGTTTTGCATTCCATCAAGGAGTGGCATTGATTTGATTAACTAGTGCACTACAGTTATTAGTGGCATTCATCAAGAGGGGTTTTAAGCGTTAGGATTTTGTTGAAATAAAATTAGATTAAATGCAAAGGAAGCCATAAATGTGCATATGTGCATCTGAATAGTAAATTAAATGTAAATAGGAATACTTATTATTGGACATCCCTTTGAAAAACTAGAAAAATCTGATGATATATATATATATATATATATATATATATATATATATATATGAAATAAAGAGACAATTGAACTTTTATCTTAGTAAACATACGCAAAATCTAGGTTTTTTCTTTCCCAATTCTGCATATTGTGCCACTACATGGTAAGGACAAGTATATAAAATGCCATATATCAAGTAATTAATAATACTAGAAGTAGAAGTTGTTGACAAATACATATGCTATCCTTTTCTTTTAGGCGTTTCTTTAATTTTCGTCAACACATTAACATAGATTTCTTGTAGTGGTCTATCGCACCCTATTTTTTTATGAAAAATAAGATTATGAGTTTATAAAATGAATTCTTGATTAATTTTGAATGAAAATGAGTTATTGATTTGTAGAGAATAACTAAAGGAAAATGGCCTAAAATGAGACTTAAAAAGTGCGACGATTTTGGCCTAAAATAATAGTTTAAAAAGGGTTTTTAATAAAAAATAGGAGTCACCACTTGGTATTGAATTAAGGTGTACCAAATCTTCTAAAATGAATTTTAAATAAAAAAAGTAGAAAAAAC
Source organism: Coffea arabica (assembly GCF_036785885.1). Lineage (NCBI taxonomy): Eukaryota > Viridiplantae > Streptophyta > Magnoliopsida > Gentianales > Rubiaceae > Coffea > Coffea arabica. The sequence continues at coordinate 13,402,682 of NC_092316.1, read as the reverse complement.
CCTTTTTAAAAGACTCCAAATCTTCGAAAATCAACAGAAAAAGGCTCGGGAGTCACAGTTGAAGAAAGGGAAGGCAAGGATAAAATCCAAGGCACCCTTTCAACCTAACCAAGGCAAGTTGCGTGATTTAGTAGAAAAATTTTCTTAATTTAACCTAAAACATTTATCACACTTGGATGTTACTATATGAATGCACACCTAGACTTAATGGATATTAGGGGGGTTAATATGTCTCTTCGAATTTTAATTGGTGTAAATCGCATTAATTGCGACGCCCAAAAGTGATTCTTTGAAGAGGTTACGAATATGCAACAATGAGACTTGAAAAAATAGAAAAATTATAATATACAAATATACGTGACCTAAAAGAGAGGGATACAACATAACGGGTACAGGGGCTAAGATTCGTGACTTAATTTTTCTTTTTATAGAGTGAATACGAGCGTGCTAAGGTTAAGAAGTCATACTCATCCATATCCCATATTTAAAGGGTAATCCCTAACCTAATCAAGCAAAATGCACTAACCTACTTCTAATTTTTCTTAAATGGAATGCAAGTCTAAATGTCATGTTTCACATATAGGAATAAAGGATATACATATAGAGGAAATATCATGCAAAATGGTAAGGATCCTAAAGGTAGAAAATATGCATGAAATGTAATGATTTGTCACACAAACATGATCTAGCGCGTGGACGGTTCCTAAGGGTCTAGTATTGGACTAGCGAGAAATCGAAAAAATAGGGCCACAACTAACGTTGGACTAGTGTGGTGACATCATGTATTTATTCTAACTTAAATAAATCATATAAAGTATAATAAAAGCAAGCAAACACCTAAATCACATATAGCACATAGTACGTAAGCATGATATCTAGATGCAAAAACTCTAAGAAAGCGAGTAAACACGTAAGCACACAAGCATGCAAGCACATAAGCAAATAAAAGCAAATAGAGACCTAACTATTACATTCGGGGCCCTAACTACAATCTAAGGGGGAAAGAATAAAATAGTAACCTAACTATTAATACCTATCTATTACATATTCAAACTAAATACACGTCTTGAGCACCGAACTATTACAATTTGGCATTTAAATACCCCTCAAATAATTTACCAAAATCAAGTAAATGAATAATACTAAAAGTAAATAAAACAAGAAAATTAAAACATGCAATAAACACGTAGGGCCAAGTAAAAATCAAAATAAGGGGTAGAGTGTACCTCCCTTAAATTGATGACTTAATGAAATGAAATTTCTCTTATTTACCCTCCAAAACAACAAAATGGTCAAGGCACCAATTTATTTGATAAACACTAAACAAATTACTTAAAATCAACTCAAAGTTCCTAAGAAATACAAATTAAATGCCATTTAAACTAAGCAAGTAGTTAAACAATTCAACTTATCAAACAAAAATGCAAATCAATGATGCAAGAGCCATCACCTTAATTCACTAAATCATGAAGCATCCAAAACCTAGATTTAACGAGTTCATTTGAGATTTTATTGATAAAACTTGAGTTAACACATGAAGATTTGCAAACATACTAAAGAAGATCATTGCTATTATTTTGACCATTTTGTTGAACAAAATCAAATCATTTTAGTGAAATTGATAAATGAATCTAAACTCATAAACCGAAGGCACAAAACTTCATGAAATCACTTTCCATCAATACAACTTCAACTTGAATCGAATCAAACCCCAATGACTTGAATTGGTAGAATCTGAAGATATGACAAAACGTAAGAGAAAGAACAAGGGAACTTCAAAATCTCAGGTTCCTTCCAAATTTTTGGTTAAAACTTTTGCAAGGAGAATTATTTCAACATTGCAAACTTACTCCAAACTTACCAAATATTGAACTCAAAGTAAGAGGAAAAGAAAGAGGCCATGCAAATACATAACAAATACTATAACTAGAATGATTGAATTATAAGCATAAACTTCAATAACAGCAACCGAAACTTCCAAAAATGCAAAATTTCTATTGCCGCAAGAGACTAGCCATATTGCATCCTGATGCTACATCGCGAACAATAGACTTGCGCATGATATCCCCACCACGGCAAGCAAACTTATGAAATGCAAGACAATCACATGATGGGAGGCCCCGAAAATTACAAAGAACAGCCTGCTTTGATACTATACATGAATCTGATAAGATCGCAGTCTCCAATCATGTGGAAGGTATTGGATGATTTCACTCTCAACCCTCATTAAAACAGAACCATTCCATTAACAGCAAAACAAACACGTGAAAGATGACGACTACTATAACCCAATAAAGAATGAATCTGTTAACATTGTTGCAACAAAGCCAAGAGCTTCAACCCTATTGCAGCAACTCTCGGCCCCGTCTAAGAGTCCTAATATACTCAACCAACATAAAGAATCTAATAGCAAAGGTAAGCTAAGCTGTCGAATTCAAAAGAAATCCTCCACATCAGTCACGACTATGGGTATAAGTACTATAAAACAATGAACCACAAAAGAAAACTCATCCAATCTTGCAGCAAGAAATGAAGATTAATAGAAGTTTATCATGAATAAAGGACACAGTTGGATTACCTCTATCCTAGCAAGTGTTTTTGAACATGAAATAATCCCAATAGAACGTGAAAAATGGTGAGAAATTCCTCTGACTTGCAACCCAAAAAACTGTAAGGACTGACGAGCTCCTGTTCTTGAGTCCCGATTTGGATGTCTTCTTAACATTATTTTGAAAATGTCTCTGAATGAAACTTAAACCTCTACTTCTGTAGGTATCCCAGATCTCTTAAAACATCCAAGAAGAAGCTGATTCAGTGGAGAAAATACCTCCCAAAATGATGAAGAATCATCCTGAACCCTAAAAACAATTCTGCAAAAAAAAAAAATCTCTCTTCCTTCTCTTCCCTCTGTTCTCTCTTTTGTCTTTCTTTTCCTTTCGTTTTTATGCTATTTTCCCTTCTGATCCTTTAGATTTTCCACAGGTTCTCCCTCTTCTGGTTTCTTCTTTTTCCTTCCCCTTTTTCTCCCTTTTTCCCTTTCTTTCTCTTTTTCTTCTTGCCCGAAGCTCTCCCTGGTTTTTCCTCTCTCTCTGCAGTCTCTCTCTTTCTCCTTTTCTTGCTCTCCCCATAGTCTCTCTTTCCCTTTCTTGCTCTCCCTTTCTTTTCTTCCTTGTTTTTCCTCAACCGCCACCTTTTCCCATTTTTTCTCTTTTGCTCCAGATATTTTCCAAGCTCTACACCTGTCTTGCCACCTAGCCTCTTGCATGTGTTGTGCAAAAAGACAAAGACACATGTCTAATGCTCCCTAATACACTTAGCTACCATGCATGCCTTCCACCTATTTTTATTTTTTTTTCTTTTATTTTTCAAGCCAAAATTTAGAGTAACAAAATGTTAAATCCCTTTTTGAGGTTTGCCTTGCAAATTTTCATTTTATTTTGAAGAAATTGAATTTGAAAAGATTAAAACGAATTTTTGTGAGAATTTTCTTTTTTCGGAAATTTAACGCAAAAAACGTTTGTTTTGTTGATTATTATTATTTTTTAAAAAGAAGATGAACCTAATTCAAAAAATAACTAACTATCATTTTGCGAACTTTGATTAACTAAAAATAAAATAAAATTAACATTAAAATAGAATTAAAATTTTGGTGTCTACAGCTTGCTCCTCTTTGTCTAAGTTTCGAAGAAATTCAAAACAAAGACGTAGACACCAAATACTTATCTGCAGTTATTCTGCCGCGAACTGAAACAAGCAAACATATAAAGGTCTTCAGTGGGAATAAAACCTAAACCAGCCGTAGCGATTGGTCAGTGAGATAAAATCCGAGCCTGCCATGAAATTGATTAGTGGGATAAAATCCGAACCTACCATAAAATTGGTCTGTGGGATAAAATTCGAATCTGCCATGAAAATTGGTCAGAAGAGATAAAACCCGAACCTGCCGAAAATTGGTCAGTGGGATAAAACCCGAACCTACCATAAAATTGGTCAGTGAGATAAAACTCGAATCTACCATGAAAATTAGTCAGTGGGATAAAACTCGAGCCTGCCAAAATTGGTTAGTGGGATAAAACCCTAGCCTGCCATAAAATTTGGTCGTGAAATAACTTTTGAAATTGCAATTTTTCAAAACTTGCCTCCAGTGTAGGTTTTTTTTCCGTGATTTACCTTCCCATTCGCAAGATCTTGACTTGCGATTCTTTATCGATTTCAACCGTGAATACCTACACAGGGGGGTTTGCCAATGTACAACATGCACTTGAATTTCTTATTTTATTTTAAAAATTGATGCAACTACTACTTGTGAAAAAAGCAGCGTTATCTAAGTCAAATTTTGGACGATCGATTCGAAAGTATATTACTTGATTCTTGGACAAAATCCTCAAATGTATTACAAAAATTTGCTCTAGTGTGGGTTTATTTTGTGAAATCTCACAAATAAAAAATTTACCCCAGTATGGACCCATTTGGTTGAAAAAATTTTATTCGGATAACTCTCCATTTATTTGAATAAAGTAAGAAACTGCGTTTCCTAAAATTTTAGAAAATAATTACATACTAACATATAATGTGAAGAAATTTAAACATGGTGTTTAAACTCATGCAGAAGATTTCATGATGATTCTCTCCAAACAATATCAAATTACAAAAGATTTCTTTCTCACTTTAACATCGGTGCTTAGGGGGGAATGATCACTTTTCTCATTAACTCATCCTTCAAGACCAAACAAGTGGGTATTATTCATGATTTTGAGCTGGTTTAGGGAAATGGTATGTCAGGATCTGTCTTCTTTTTGTGTTCAAATTATATCTAATCCATTCAACATCACATCTTAGTGAAAGCAAATAGTTTGTCATCCTTATTTCTTGAGAAAACTCAGTCAACATATAAGCTCTATAAGTTTGTAATATATTGGTAGAAGCGATAGCTAAACATATGGAAACAAGTTATGACCTTATGACCACGAGTGATTGGTAGACTTCTTAGGAGTATCATCCTTATTTCGAGTTGTCATGAAAGATAAATTAGCGATGAATTTTATGAGTTCGTAATGAGGCTTGAAGACGACAGTTAAAAAAAATAAGATTTTTAAGGATATTGCACTTAAAATCGCATTCCTTTCCAAAAAATTGCCCCAATTTTGGATTCAAAAATCTTGGACTTTATTTGACTTTTATCATCACCCATTAAGGGATTCAGTATTGAATCTCTTTGCATTTTTTCTCATTTTCTCTGCTCTTTTTCTTTTTTTTTCACATTTTCCTTTTTCTTTTCTTTTCTTTTGCTTTTTCAATATCGAAATACCAAAAATGATGGAATTGAGAATCCCCTAACTTTTGAGATTATAGATGCCCCCATCTCTTCCTTTTAATTTTAGCATTTTTTTTTTGCTTTTTTTTTTTGAAAAATTCTCCAATCTCCTTCTCCAATGTGGGGTGTGATTATAAGTGATTTTGAAAAGAATCACCCATTTTAGCTTAAATGAGAATGCAAGGGATAAATAGTATTTAGATTGTAGAAACGATGGTCAAAGTATCATTCTTATGTCTCATGACAACCAAAGTAAAGAATAGCTCGTTGCGAATCCATTCCGTTTTGATTTTTGAAAATTTTTCCAATGTAGAGTAATGATCATTAAAGCTTTTATTTGAAATGAAATTATTCCTTTAAAGGCTCAAATGGGAGAACAAATGATAAAATCTGTATACATAAAGAAACGAGTGCTTGAAGTATCATTCCAAAGTTCTCAAAACAAACAAGAGTAATGTACATTTTTGCTTTCACTTAGATGTGAATTGAATTTGGTTAGACACAGTGAGCATTTTTTAAGCAAAGACTGCCCCAATTTGTAGTTTGTCAATAAATATGACTGATTTTTTGGGGGATTAATAGAAGTAGACAAAATATGGAGAATGAAAGGGAAAAAGGTATCTAATTGGTCTTTTCAGACAAATCCTCATATTTGAGTGATCTCTTTTAATTTTGAGTGCTCTTATTGAATAATCTGGATCGCAAATCTAGTGTATGCAAAGATTTTAGAAAATAAAACATACACTTGTGAATTTACAGCCTAAAGGTTGAAAAATCTCAACTTAGTCTTATTTTTAAAAATCTATCATGAAATCTCCCAATGAGCAAATAAAGAATGAAATGTACATGAATATATACAAAACAATAATTGTCTAGATAAAAAGTTTTATTGTTTTAAATCCTTGAAATGAATTTTTTTTTGAACAACTAAATCATGAAATCTGTTAAATGTTTTAAACTAGCGTTTTCAGATGAATTCTTCAAATTTACGTTGCAAGATCTGCCTAAGAATCAAGTAATACTTATAATTTTCAAGATTTATTAGACAAAAATCGTTATCAGATATAGAAAATATTTTCACCTTATTGAAACATCTTTTATAAATGCAGGGGAGAGGGAAAAAAGAAAAAATACCCAGAGTTAGTAAGCAAAATTATAAAATCGGTATGCATATCCTATGGGGGAGCCCTTTTATACCAAGGGTTGGTTTAGAATGAACATACAATCCTTTAGGGTAAGCATCATACAATACTTGATGAATCCGATCAACTTATTGATATTCGAGTGAAAAGCAATTTGAAAATTTTGGCCAATTAGAGTGACAAGAGACATTTGTCCTAACAAAATAAGGACAAAATCCGAATGGATTGATTACTTTGATTAACACATAAAGTGATGTGCGAAAGAGCCTACTCTTGAAAGGATTGCAATCTCTCGACTAGTTTATTCAGTGAACCTTAGATCGAAACCCTAATAGAGAATAAACGGGTCAAATGGATCAGATGAAATTGATGATTTATTCAAAAATTGACTGGATCGCCCTAAAAATGGGTAAATTGTTCAAATGAATTGAATGAAATTGATGATTTATTCAAAATTGACCAGATTGTCCTAAAAATGAGTAAACTGGTCAAATGAATTGAATGAAATTAATTATTTATTCAAAATCGATCGGATTGTCCTAAAAAATGGGTAAACTGGTCAAATGAATTGAATGAAATTGATGATTTATTCAAAATTGACCAGATTATCCTAAAAGTGAATTGATCAAATAGATTGTATGGAGTGGATGGTTTATCCAAAAAAATCGACTCAATCATCCTAGATGCGAATAAACTCGTAAAAATAGGATGGATGGAATTGATGATTTATTTAAAAATTGACTAGATTGCCCTAAAAGTGAGTAAACTAGTAAAATAGATTATTTGAAAATTGACTAAATTGTCAACCCATTTGTGATTTTCAAATTGTACGAATTTCATTACAATGCATTAGTCTATGAGTTTTCTAAAATCAAGATTTGGTCTTGATATATTTATCGTTTCAACATTGAGGAATTCTTTATGAATTTCTTCAATTTAATGTCCTTTACGCAAGAGATTTTTACCAATTCTGATAAAATGGTCAAAAGATGATTGTTAAATACTCATATTCTAATGTACAAAAGTTGCTCTATCATCATGGGAAAGATCAGATCCTACCTTATCTCGTGCACTACCCCTTTGGATGGTACAAAAAATATAGACGTGCAAATCTCTTTGGATTACATATTCAAGACACAAAATGGCTTATTCCTAATGTGGAATTCCCTATGCGGCATTCCCTTCTAAGGTCGATGTATGATGCCAGTTTATAAAAACGAGTAAATATGCTATAACGGGGATTAAACGTGACCTATAGGAACCCTTTTGTATGCCAGGGTAGGCTTAAAAATAAAATGCAATTATTAACCTACAAATGCAATACATCGGAATTTAAACGTGCAATAACATATCTAAAAGGGTAAACTCTCAAAGAATAGCATGTCAGAACTCTTATTTCTAAGACTTATGAATGCAATAGAACAAAGAAATGTTAGTTCAATTGATATATGACACATAACACATTGGAGCAAACAAAAATAATATAAAAAATAGAAGGCAAATAAAGAAAGAAGGGTGTAATCCCTCCTCTCGTGTCTAGTGTTCCTCTTTGGGTAAGGTTGACTCTATCTTAGATAATTTCTAATATGGATGTGACGTGTGTGGGGTATACATATAACATTTTACTCATCCACAATCAAGTTTTACATTTATAAACTTCTAAATACCCCATACATGATTTTTCTGTAAGTATACAGGTCATGAGCGAGTATAGAGTATTAAGGGTCGATCCCACAGAGAAAATTACAATTACCGGTGATTTTCAAATTCCTTTATTATTTAGACTATAAGCATGAAGTAAAAGTAATAAAATTAACACTAGAAAGGTCTTAGAAATATGGAATTCCTTACTACTCTTGCAAATGAGATTATCGGTTAAGTGAATGCTATTATCTTGGTTAGTTATGACGTAATTTCCTAATGTATGTGAAACCTACTCTCGTAATGAATCAACTATACTTATAGCTAAACCATACCTACTCTCGTAGTTATGAAATTAACTACAATCTCATTTCTTCTATAAAATTACATGAACAAGTCTCTAAAGCCACATAGGTGCACCACTCCTTTCGTGAGTATACTCCCTAGGTTTATCACTTCATTGAACTAATGTTAAATTTCAATTCTCATTGCAAACTTTACACCTTTAGATAATCACAATTAATGGCCGGTTAATCATGATTAGATAAGCAAAAGTGATAAATAACTTGTTCAAAATAATATCATCAAATAACCAAGTAAACATCACAAACAAGATATAGAAAATTCATCCATAACTTTAGGCATAAACTTTAACTAATCATGAAGAAAATGAAAGAAAGATTCATACTTGTATTATAACTAAACATAAGATACAATACAAGAAATAGAGAGATAGGAGAAATGTCACCCATGTCACTTGAGTTCCTTGCTCTCCATCTTCATCTTCAACTTCACCTAAATTTAGCTACAAATACAAGAAGGAAACACTACACTAACTACTCTATACTACCCTAACTAATGAACTAAGAAAAACTAGTGAAAACTATATTTTTGTGGAGTTTTTCTCTAGCCTTCCAAAGTTATTGAAAATGTCCTCCAAGGCTACTATTTATAGAGGAATTCAAGCTCATGGTGAGTTGTTAAAGTTGATGTAATTCCTTCTTGGACTCACCAAAAGATGCTTCTTGAATTCTCTATACTTGTTTGTTCAGTTCCAGCCAGATTTCTTGCAGATAAATTGGTTAAAAAGCTTGTGTGAATAGAGCACAAGTTGCAGAGCAAGTTGCAGAGCCGATATTGGGGATCCGAGGGAAAGATCCGGGGTCGGATCACTCAAAATAGACCTCGGATCTCATTTTTCTTCATTTTTATCTTCACTATGTGACGCCCCCACTTCTCCCAAGGGCGAACCCAAGGGTATCCGCGGAACGCCTGCCCAACTCTCGCTAGGATTCGATACAATTCAATTCAAATTTAAGGATAACAACCGAATAATAAGAGTCGCGACGAAGAAAAGTAGTCGCTTCCATACAAAAATATTCAATCTTACATCACGAGTTTCAAAATACATCCACTTTCTCAAAATATATAACTGCCAAAATATGTCTAATCAAATACATTCAAAACCCTAATCAAAAGTGCCTCAAGTCGGTTTCTCCATAACTTTTTCCCATTTCGGCTCCTGTTAAGGAAAATAAATCTAATGGGATGAACTAACGCTCAGTGAGACCAAGAAAACATGCAAACACTTAGGTCAGGTAGCAATAACAATTAAACGAGAAATAAAGCTGTAATATTTAAGCAATTCACAAATTTTCAATTTAACACATTCAATGAGGATACAGGAGCTCTCAGGAACTAGGTTCCACTTGCTTCACCAAAGCTCGATCAATTACCTCCCCGCGATGACATTCCGTCAACCGGGTCGGTATTAAATCCGTAGAACTTCACTTACTCTTCCTTGTTCACTGTTACAAACCCCAGTCCCGGGTCCGCTCTTCTTTTATTTAAGGCGGTACTACACGAGTAGGCTAATCTAGATCTCTTAATAGATCAATTTTAAGTTTATCTCATGGTTCACCGAACTTCTCGACCAAACCCTTGCTAGCTCGAGTCGCAAAGTCGACCAATTGAGATTTGGGCGTCCCCCAATTTCCGTTATGAGTCGAGGAGATTCACTCCAATCGACCGATACCGTTATTGGCTGAAGAAATTCACTCCAATCGGCATTCAATCAATTCCATACAATTCAATTATGAGCAGTTCAGATATACAATTATTTAAAAGAGAACGAATGCGATAAAGTACACACTCGACTCGACAATCATAAATCATTTAATCCATAAGAAGCAATCCATATAATTGGCAACTAGTCATGCACTTGACACTCACCAAATCACAATAAGAGAGTCAGTGCAAAAGATCTTTAATGGTCGGCTCCGAGATTCTCTTCAAAACCCTCTTGAGCGCCTGAAGACATAACAATTATCCATCACCCAAAAATACTTACAAACTCCTTGCCAAACAAGGAAGACTGTACGTTCGTTTTCAAATTAAAACAATGTCTCGAAAAGTCTCAATATCTCAAAAATCGAGATTCAAAAGTGAGGGTTTATTAACACAAGAGAAACTGATTTCCTCTATGAAATCGAATTTAAAACGGTCAATCAATATCAAGAAAGAATAACGAGTTCTCAAAAACTCATTTCATAAGAAATCGGGAAATTTCAGCTTTGCACGACAATCTTTGGAAAATCGAATCTTGAGTTTGGCACGTCCAAAAATGGAAAAATTTATACCGTTAGAAACTAGTTTCAAAGTACTAAAAATTCTTAGAAGACACTTTTCCAAAATTCTAAACGGGAGGCATTTATTTTGTAGCTCAAAATTGCTGATTTGAGTAAACAAGACAGTTTCAGTCATGTTTTTCGGCAATCTTTGAAAAATCGGCAAAATTCACAGAAAATGAACCAACCTTTGAAATTCATAGCACAATAAGAGTTCCAAACAAGATTTTGAACACAATAAACAGAACTAAATTCAGAGTTTTTAGCATCGAGATACAGCAGCTTAAAGTCAGTTAATTTCTACTACGTGAACAGTAAATTTCCAGATTTGAAAAGCTAATTTTGGGATATCATTTGGGTATCGCAATGGTCTTAGAATAACACCAAATTTGGTACAAATAAACTTCCATATGAGGACTACTCGTCTATCAAATTTCACTCAAAAACTTACGTGGGGAGGTAGTTAACAAAACTACCAAAGTTTAGAAAATTCTTAAAGCAAATCTGTCCTCTTGCTTTTCTTTCTTTTTCCAAACATTTTGCACCATGAAATCAGTTCCAATTCGGTTCATTCTTGAAACTAAGGTCTTATAAACATCCAACAAGAAATTGGTAGTCATTTGACATCAAAATTATCCAACAAAACATCCCCAAAACAAGTTTGACCATTCGGCCAGCAAGAAAGGAAAAGTTGTCCAGTTTTCCAGCTTTGTCACAGTTTGGAAACTGAACTATAACTCACTCAACACAACTTGAAATTAAGAATGGTTGGTGGCGTTGAAAACTAGGTTCAAAACTCTACATTTCATCAGATGAAAATGTTCTCAAAATCAGTTCACAAGTGAGAGAAAATAGAGTCACAAGATGCAGCTTCTACCTTGCTCTCGGATAGACCATCACAACTGGATAGTCAACTTTGTTGAATCACTACGGTTCACTAAATTCGAACCAGTAAGTGAATTTTATACCGTTAGAAAGTTATGAATGTCTAGTTTCAAATGCTACAAACGGCATTTGATTTTGACTTTTGTACAAAGAGATATGTTTGATCAAAAATCACTGCTAGTGAACCACTGCTATCCGTTTTTCCAGATTTTGTTCTTGCCAAAGCTCAAATTTTGTCCAACCAATTCAAATGATTTTTGGTAGAAACCTTCTACACACAATATACTACATATATACATCAGTTTCACAGTCATGTGAGTATCAAAAATTCGAAATATATGCAAGGCAATAACAGGACAGATTCGGCCAGCATCCATGTGCAATTTTCCTTCGATCTTTCCTTCATCTTCTATCCATAATCATCTCAAACAACACATAACTAACATCAAACAAGCATTTAATCCTCAAGGCAGATACCTAGAGGTCTCCTCAAGTCCTCTATCTTAGAGTTTAAAACAAGAAATTAAACACCTCAAGACCGCTAGCCTAACCATGGTTAGGGTAGTAAACCCATGTAGTTAAGGCTTCAACTTTGAAGAAAATGGAAAGGTTCAAGGTTGATGAAGGCTACCTCTTATCTTGTGAAGAAACCAGAAATTTTTGACCGAAAATCTCCCAAGAAAACCGGCAAGAAGGTGTCCTCCTCCAAGCTAAAGTTGCTCTCCAAGTAGTGTGTGAGTTGTGTGAAGAATTTGGAGTGAAATAGTAGCAAGGATTGAAGCAAAAATGATGAAGCTTTCTTCCTCTTCCCTTGAGAGTGTATTGAGTTGTGAAGCTTCTCTTGGAAGCTTAAGAAATTTGTGGCCAAGAATCCTACAAAAGTCAACTAGGAATAGCACGCGCGCGGGTACCGTACCACCATTTTGTCTTTTGTTTGTTTCACTTCTGTACTAAACCTCCAATGTAATTCCTTTAACATTATAATTTTTCACTCTTAGTAGTTTAGTATAAGTTTCTTAAATTTCCATTTAGCCATTCCGACTCGATTTACGCGAACTTCCAATTCACGTGCGATAAAGCGAAATTTTGAACTCACTCACCTCGAATCCCTCAATTAACTTTTCTTAATCTACTATTGATCATTTTTAATTCTCCAAAATTATTGTACTCTTGAATCAAATATTATCTCGAAAAATGTGTATTCACTATTCCTTATTAAACGAGCCTCCGAAAATTAAATTTGCTAACGGGATGTTATAAAAATATAAGCAAGACATGGTTCCATGTAAATGGATTTAAAATGGTTGAAATAAATTATTCGGAGAAAACAGGTGAACAAATTTTTAAATAAACCAGTAAAATAGGATAAAAAAAAGAAAATTTTCGGGTTCTCAGACACTGCACATTAGGATCCGAGGCCTAAAACATATGGATCCGAGCTCGGATCCTCTGGTCTCGGATCCACTTCTCCAGAAGATCATACGAGGGCTCGATTTTTGGTCCACTTCAACTGATATTGTCTTGATGATATAGGCTGAATTAGTTCTTGTGTAAAACATAAAAGTTGTAACTTTTTGAATTAGCTTTCCAATGTATCAAAAATCATCCAATTTAGAGCTCTGTGGGCTTAGAAATGACCAAAATACTATCGACTGGTCAGGGCTGTATTTCAGCTTTTGATAATAGAGTTGAACTTCTGTATTTCGAATTTTTTACAATGAAAACGACTGAATTGGACTTCGATAACTTCATACCAAAAGTAGATCTATCTCTTAGTTTCAAAATGGTTTAAGAATCACCTCAATCCAATGCTTGTACCTCAAGATATAGCCAAAATTTCATAAGGTGTCAAAGCCGTGAAACTTTCTTTCTTTTGTTCTTGATTGCATTTCCTCTCTTGCACTTCATATCTTCTTTAAACCACTTCAAATCATCATCAGTCATCCAATTATCTTCTCAATTCATTCCATTTGATGATTGAATCATTAAATCTATAAAAACATGAAATTTTTACCATAAAAATCCATAGAAATGCAATTTTTACCACTTAAACCATAAAATGCATATTTTCACTAGAAACTTAATTAATTAGTTATAAAACTAAATAAAACACACCAAAACTAACTGTCGCGCCCCATTTTTTGATAAAATAAATAAATGGTTTAAAAAATGTATTTTTTGATTCAATTTGTGATTGGAAAATGAATTGTTATTTAAAAGAAAAATGGGTCTAAATGGGGGTTTGAGAATGCGACGATTTGACCCAAAATTATAGTTTAAAAAGGGTTTTTGAAATAAAAAATCGGAGTCGCCACTTGGTAATGAGTTAAGGTGTACCAAGTCACCTAAAAATGAATTTTTAAAGAAAAATAGGAAAAAATATTAAGAAACCCCTTTTAAACGACTCGTAGTCCACGTAAACCAACGAAAAAGGTTCGGGAGTCACATTTGACGAAGGGGAAGGCAAGGATAAAAATCCAAGGCACCCCTTCGACCTAGCCAAGGCTAGTTGCGTGATTTAATCAAATATTTTCTTGTTTTAACCAAAGAATTTATTACATTTGGATGTACTATATGAATGCAAACCCTAGACCTAGGGTATTGGGGGAAATTTCTCTTCAAAGGTTGAATGGTGCCAATCACATTAATTGTGAAGCCCAATAATGACCCTTTGGAGAGGTCACGAATAATGCGAGTGGGATGCAAATGAATGAAATGCATGTATGCAATGTGAGGACATGAGTTTGAAAAAGTAATAAAAAACAATAAATATGTAAATGAAAATGTGCATGTGAGTGGGCAAGGTACGGTATGTGAAATGATAATATGAAGTGCATGTGTGCAAGTGATGATAAAAGTGTTCGTGTGCAAGTGAAGAAACATAAAGGTGCACGTGTGCAAAATGGGAGGAAAAATGAAAGTGTGATGAGGGTATAAAATGGTAGAGTGGATTTGAAAATGCATGAGCCTAGGGAATTCATGCATATTGGGTACGGGAAGACCTAAATCGTGACTCAATTTGCCCTTTTATAGAGGGAATACAAGCGTGCTAAGGCTTAGAAAAAGCCACACTCGTCTATATCCCATATTTAAGGGGACCCTCAAGCAGATGAACCCTATAACTAGCATGAAATGCAAAAATCCTAAAATGGAGGGAAAAGGGGTTCGAGGGGCATGCAAAATGATAAAACTAAAAAAAAAATGCATGACATGTAATGAACATGCAAACATGTACTAACGAGGGGAAGTCCCTAAGGGTCTAGCGTTGGACTAGCCCATTCTATGAATTCCGACTAGCGTTGGACTAGTGGAAACGTACATTCGTCCATCACATTCATTCATGGCCATGGAAAGCGAGTAGACATGCCAAACACTTATAAACACATAGCACATAACACTTAGCATGCTCAACTAGATGCAAGAACCTAATTAAAGCAAGTAACACATAACACATAGGCAATTAAAGCCCTAACTATTACATTTGCTAGCTAGGCACACGTCTTCGATAGGTCTTCATTGAATGCTCCTCCAAGCCCTATCTATTACAAGCCAAGAGGTGTACACATACCCCATAAAGAAGAACTTAAATAAAAGCAAAAGTAAATGAAATGAAAGAACTAAAGAAAGGCAATGAAAGCAAATAGTCATGTAATTTCCACGTAACACGTAGGAGCACGTAGGGTCAAATGAAGTGCAAATAAGGGATAGAATGTACCTCCCTTGAATCGATGCTCTAATGAAGTGAAATTATTAAATTACCCTCCAAAATAATAAAAAGGTCAAGGTACCACTTTAATTATCAAATAATCACATGAAACAACCATTAAACACAAAAGTGGAAATTAAGCATGAAACGAAAATTAAATATGGAATAGATCATGCACGTGCAAGCAAAACTCGGTCTTAAATAAAAGGTCTCAAGAATCTAAAGTGGAGTGCTAAATTGAAATGCTTACGATGGAATCCATCACAATCAAATGCAAAAATCACAAAAAGAGAAAAACTATCACAGAAATTATTTATTATGATTAAATAACAAAATTATCTAAGAAAAACTGAATCAAATGAAACCAAGACTATGAATTCTTCCAAGATTATTAAGCTTTCATGACATTGGGAATTATCCATTGAAATTTGTCCACAATTCACGTAAAAACATACCGAAGCGAATTATCATGTAAAAGGGATCCAATTGCAAACATTAATCAATCATGTGAGCCCAATTAGAACATTTAAGAACTTTAAAGGTTCAAGAGTGATGAAAAAGTCAAGTCATGGTTCAGATTGCAAATACTTTAGGACTCAATTGCAAGAAATTAAAGCATAATTGGGTCATAGTGCAGCAAAGGGGAACTTAGGGGATCAAAGTGCAATTTTTGAAGTTATTTTCATGCAAAAACCATGCAATCACGTAGAAGGCCTTCTGCAATTCTGGTTTCCTTTCCTATATGACATGCTGTATTTCATTATTAACCAAATGCATCACCAAACAAACATCAACAATCACAAAACATCACTCCTAATCATCAACCAATTCGAGTGACAGTTTCATTACAAGACTAAAACAGAAAATCTGGATCGGTGGCTACCAGAGATACAAGAAATATCAACCAAAGAAAGGAGTAAAGTGCTGCAATTTTCCAGTTGCAGCTTTGCCGCCACTTTCCTTGATGCTTTGGATCAAAACATGCAACTTCGTCAATCATTTTGCACAAGATTTAACTAGCAAATTGGATGAATAAAACCCAGGTTCTTGTGCCCTGTTACATGAATCAAAGACATGAAAGCTAATGCAACTTCATGCTATCCACAAAGAAAAACAAATTTTTTCGACACTTTGCCCTTAAGATTTCAGCAGCCAAAACAAATTTCAAACGCAGCTTGCTCTGAAAACACAATTTTTGATCAAAATAATGTCATGAAACTAAGCAACAAGGCCCATAACTAAAATGCAATCCTGCAAGTTCCGGCAATGCTACATACAAAGAAAATTCAGAATTTTCTTGTTTTCTGCTGCACTTTTCATTCGACAACTTTTGCAGCTCCAAGAAACTTTTGGCTAGCAAGATTCAATTCCAGCTCAAGTATGTTTAGACACAAACATTCAAAACCAATCCAAGCCTCATAACAACCATTTTATCATTCAAACCAACCAAAAACATAGAAGAAAAATCATGCAAAGGCTGGAGAAGTCTAGGCAAAAGGTTCGGCAGTTCATACATTCTTAGCAGAAACCTCCTTTTCTTTCGCTGGTTTCTTAAGCTGCAAATTTCTGGGTTTCATGTCAAACAGAGGGAACCAAGCTCTAAGCAAGCATCAAACTCTATTCTAGCAATCAAAACGCAGGAATCCGACATCCAAACATGAATGAGAACCCAGAATTCGCAAAAGCAAACTGGAAAATTCTTTTCTTCTTCACTTGGCTACACTGGAAAAATTCCAGCAGCTTTAGTCAATCATTTATCCGGGTTTTCCTCGGCCAAATCACTGAGTTATGTACTCAAAGGTAACATGCATAGCTACTAAATGAAGTTATTATCAATTCTAGTCCAAAACGGGGTCAGACACCAGCAACATTGATCCCCAAAATTCCAGAATTAATTCAACTATTCGCAGATGACATGCGTGCAGCAGATTTTTGTTTCACTCAAATTTCTGGTTTACACACAGCCAAATCATCTCATGCAGGGCTTAATCATCCAGCATTTAGTTGGCTAAACACACAACCAAGTGAGAATCAAACACTTTCCAGCAAATTTCATGCTAAAATACCCCTGCAATTTCCAAAACATCTTCAACGGCTAAACTGGAAAAATTGTTTCAGCAGTCCATCAACTCCCATTAAAGTTTCCAGCCATGCAACCGAAATTCAGGCCACGTAGTTCACATGCAACATCAAATAAGGAACTATCTATCAGGTTGAGTTCAAAATTAAGCTCAGATCATCACAACTAGCAAATTAAAAACCGAAACTTCCAGCTCAAGCTCTCGGCAGCTTCACTTCCTTCTCAAACAGATTTTTCTGTGACTTAAACTATCATCTAGCCACACAATCTCACATGCATGCTTATAGACAGCTTCATCAACCCATAAACAATTCATCTAAGTCCAGAAATTACCTTAGCTTGAAGCCTAAAACACGCGACTAGCAGCTGCAAATTCTTCCTTCTCGGTCAGTCCAGAAATTTCAGTCCGCCGCTCTCCCTCTTCCTTGCTCAAACTTGCGGCTGGATTGAAGATAATTTAGCTCTCGGTTTTCCACAGGTTTGATGGTTCTGGTTTTCTAGTTGCGACTGGTGGAGGGTGAAACTGGGTTGCAGCCGGTTGTTGATGCGGAAAGGGATGGAGCTTGCTCACGGCTTCCTCCTAGTTCCACTCTGGCTTGCAGACAGAACCTTGGAGGAGTTGCAGCTCGTGCGACCTCCTTTCAGCTTGGCTCACGCACGCGAGGATGGTTGGTCTGAGTGCAGTAGTTGCAGCTGTGGTGATTGTGGTTATATTGATCACGGATGGTTGAAGGTGAAGAATGACACCGCAGCTTTCGAGTGATGAAGTAAATGATGAAGCTTGCACGGTTATCTCCTCTCTCACGCACTCTCGGACAGAACAGGGAAGTTGCAGCTCACAACTCGCATGGCTCTCTCTCTGGTTCCCCTTGTCGATGATACCAAGGCAGGGAAATGTTGTTGTGAGCTGAGGTAGTGGAATGGAAATGAGTGGCCGATCCGGGAGGTAGAGTGTTTGAGAGGATAAAAGGGAATGCAGTCCGGCAGAAATGGAATTGTGATTTTTGATTTTTCTTTCTTTTTTTTTTTAAAAAATTAATTAATTAATTAATTAAACAACAAAAATGATAATAATAAAACAATAATAATTAATGATGAAAACAACTTAATTAACATTAGATAAAAATAAACTAAAAACAACAAAAAATGCAAATTTCCATTTTTCATTTTCATTTTTTCCTTTTCTTTTGTTTTCGAAATAACCTAACCAAAAAATAAATAAAGTCAAAAGATTGAATTTTAAAAGAAATAAACATATTTTGTGAACAATTTTCTTCCCTTTCCTTTTTTTTCTTTTTCCAAGACAAAAATTGAATTTTAAAACAACTAAAACATATTTTCTTTTTTTTTTTGAAATTCTACATTAAAAAGACTAAAAATAATTAAAAAAATAAAACAAGTAAACGACCAAAGAAAATAAAAAGAATAACTAAGATAAACTAGCATGAACAAAAATAAATAAATCGTACCAAAATTTGGTGTCTACACTAACTAATAAAGCACAGTAAAAACACGTAAATTATGCACATATCAAACTCCCCCACACTTAAATTATTGCTTGTCCTCAAGCAATCAACACATCTCCAACAACAATGATTCAAGAGGTGAAACACTATATGCACTTTTTTTCGAATTCAATTCCTCATAACTTGGCAAATAATCATTATGCAATTGTTCAATTTACACTAAATACTCATAATATCAAGTAAAGAAAAAATAATTATACCCTAATTTTAACAAGTTATACTTAATCTCTCACGCTAACCTAATTTCTCAAACAAGCAAATCACATAGTCAATTTATACTTTTCCTCCTCCTATAATCATCCTTTCCTCAAAAATTTTAACTAAGAGGGATTTACGGCCGGATATCTTACTTAAATAGTGAAAACGTCTTTTAACTCGAAAATCGACACTTTTAGGTGAAGAACTCCGGTTACTCAATATTTCACTAATTTAAATTGCTATACATACTCTTAATTCAAGCACCTTTTTACGCGAATGTCAACATTTGTAGATGCCAACCGCCGGTTACTTAGTACAAGAATCATTGGAGTAGAAAAAACTCTTATCCTTTTTTTTCTTTTCTCTTTTTTTTTCAAGTAAAAGACAATAGATAGACATTCCCTCGTAGCAAATATATAAGAATAATCAAAGGAAGAATATAACTTTTATAGACTATATCAATCACTTACTTGCAAAATTAAGTAAAGAGGAGAAATCTCATCAACCTTGTAAAATTATAGGCATAATTATCCCTACTTTACATGATATACTTTCTAAAATGCAAAAATTCTAATTGCATAATAACCATTTCCAAGTCAAATGAGAACTAAATCTTCTAATATACATATAAAGTTTCAACAAGTGGAAGAATTAGAGCACTTAAAGTTGGAACAAATTGGCCCTTTTTAAATAAACTTGCAAAAATTTGAAAAATTTTTGAGCCATAGTGAAATATTGGAAAAGATTTTGAAAAAATTTTGACAGAGTTTCCCCTGTAACTGGATGAAACTCCCTGCCAACAAACCCAAATTCAAGAAAATTTTTCATATGGCAATTTTTTCAAGCACAATTTCAATATTTCTAAGACATTTAAAGCCACAAATTATCATTACATGGCATAAAATATTCTAAGACATTTAAAATCACAAATTATCATCACATGGTATAAAATAGCAAGTCAATTATTTTCCTCCCCCACACTTAAATTTCACATTGTCCTCAATGTGAGAAAGGAGAAATAACGAAAGTAAGAGAAAGTAGTACTCCCTTGCGCTATCCAAATCCATGGCAATGTGATGAATTTTCAACTTTACTTGAGAAAGAATGGAGAGTTCAATTAATGCACCCTGAAAAAAATAAAAATAAAACAACTTCTTAAGAATAAAAGCCTGCAACCATCAAGAAGAAAAGTGGAGTTGAAAGAGGGCAAGAGGGAAGAATGAGGAAAAGTGATCTGAGCCCTCGTTTTTGAAGTATTTCTAAAAGGATCCGAGGTCGGATCGTGATGACTGAGCTCGGGTCAAGAAGCTCGAATTTTTTCTTTGATTGCAAAAGTAGATTTGAGGCCTCAGATTTGTACGGATCCGAGCTCGGATCCATTGAATCTGCAGTTATTATAGAATTTTCTTTAATTTTTAATTTGACCCCAATTCGAAACACACTCTCCAATTCGTGCTCTACAATGAAATTTTCAACAATTCAACACTTCACGCATATGGAAAGTGACTTAAACACGAATCTCAACACCTCAAAATAAATAAAAAACATGTAGAATGCAAATTGAGGGTTGATGTTCTTGGATCAAATAGTCCCGTTGACACTTCCAATGCACATGGTAGTGCTCAAATGGTCAAAAGAGTGCAAATAGGTCATGAACACATTTAAACACTTGAATTCACTTCAACTTCATGCAAATGACTAACTTAACCTCATAACATGAAATTAAACATTGTAAACTCAAAAATAAAGGTTAAACTTCCCTTTTTCACATCGGTCTCCACTCCTTATAAACTTCTTTGCACTTGAAATAATTCGCATGATTCCTTGTCATTACTACCTACAAAACACACAAAAATATTAATCAAATAACTAAAACCTACTAAAAAAACTAGAAATCATTGGGTTGCCTCTCAACAAGCGCTTCTTTATAGTCATTAGCTTGACTATATCACCTCATTTTTTTCAAGGAGGCTTGGGTAACGAATAATCCACCATTAGAGATCATGGTGGATCATTATAAGGTAGCTTTATAGCAAAAGCCACATGTTCTAATGATAAGAGAGATGGAAGTGGCTTACCAATCTCAAGTGAATCGTAGATATTACCTTGAATGCGCGTTACTTGAGTACTCATCAAAGGAACGTCCGCGTGGCTTTCTTGGGGAATAATACCTTTAAAACCTATACTCTCAACACATTCCTCAAGAGGGGTGAAAAATGAGTCGTTAAGGCTCACATCTTGAGGTTCAATGTTAGCTCCAAACGTACTATCATGTGAAATAGATATTTTCTCATTGAAATGCAATTGAAATTCATCATTTTCATCAAAATGCAATCCATTTTCACTTGCAACATGCTCACCATTCATGCTAGGGTCAACTTGCATATCATTAGAAGAAATAACTTCACACAACTCATGCAATTGGTCTTGTATTCAACCAAAGTGAGAAGCTAATTCATCTAACCTTTCCTCAACCCTTTCAAAACGGTCGGAAGTTATATTTGCTAGCTTTTCTATGGCTAAATCAAATTAATTAAAAGAACTCTCAACACATTCCTCAAGAGGGGTGAAAAATGAGCCGCTAAGGCTCACCTCTTGAGATTCAATGTTAGCTCCAAAGGTATTATCATGTGAAATGGATATTTTTTCATTGAAACACAATTGAGATTCATCATTTTCATCAATATGCAATCCATTTTCAGTTGCAACATGCTCACCATTCATGCTAGGGTCAACTTGTACATCATTAGAAGAAATAACTTCACACAACTCATGCAATTGGTCTTGTATTCTACCAAAGTGAGAAACTAATTCATCTAACCTTTCCTCAACCCTATCAAAACGGTCGGAGGTTGCATTTGCTAGCTTTTCTATGACTAAATCAAATTGATTAGAAGAATTTTCTACAGCTAGCTCCCAAAATGCATTAGAATCGTTAGCTAATGGTTCACTTTCTAATTCCCAAGGTAGAGGTGCATTAGCTAACCTTTCTATTGCCAAATTCCAAGATGGTTTAGATTCAAATTGGACACATTCGGATTGGTAATCATAAAAACATGGAGAATCACCATAAGTACTTTGATTATCCCAATCATAAGCTGATACGAACGGCACCAACCGTGTGATGCAACCCGTACAGAAAGGCTTGGATCTAGAAGGTAGAGACTCACGTTGAAGACGACGAACGCAGCGGATCACCTAAACCCGTTGATCACGTGGTCAACGAACCTCGGTATTTGTAGAAGACACCACAATCTAGCGTGGTCCTAGATTGATAAGTCAATTGAATACCTAAGATACAAATCTAAGATATTCAAGGTGCTTCAATGAAGTTTTGAGAGAACTCTCAACGTAATTTTATTAATCGTCCAAAAACTGAGTGTAAACAACGACTTAAGGCTATTTGTAGCCGTAACTAAAAAACCTAACAAAGCTTGTAAAAAGTTGAAGGAAAGGAGGCCCGCCCTTGGGCTTCCCTTTGGACCGCCACTAGCCCAAAAGCTCCGGGGGCGTAGGGTCAAGTAAAAATCAAAATAAGGGGTAGAGTGTACCTCCCTTGAATTGATGACTTAATAAAATGAAATTTTACTTATTTACCCTCCAAAACAACAAAATGGTCAAGGCACCGATTTATTTGATAAATACAAAACAAATTACTTAAAATCAACTCAAAGTTCCTAAGAATTACAAATTAAATGCCATTTAAACTAAGCAAGTAGTTAAACAATTCAACTTATCAAACAAAAATGCAAATCAATGATGCAAGAGCCATCACCTTAATTCACTAAATCATGAAGCATCCAAAACCTAAATTTAACGAGTGCATTTGACATTTTATTGATAAAACTTGAGTTAACACATGAAGATTTGCAAACATACTAAAGCAGATCATTGCTATTATTTTGACCATTTTGTTGAACAAAATCAAATCATTTTAGTGAAATTGATAAATGAATCTAAACTCATAAATCGAAGGCACAAAACTTCATGAAATCACTTTCCATCAATACAACTTCAACTTGAATCGAATCAAACCCCAACGACTTGAATTGATAGAATCTGAAGATATGACAAAACGTAAGAGAAAGAACAAGGGAACTTCAAAATCTCAGATTCCTTCCAAATTTCTGGTTAAAACTTTTGCAAGGAGAATTATTTCAACATTGCAAACTTACTCCAAACTTACCAAATATTGAACTCAAAGTAAGAGGAAAACAAAGAGGCCATGCAAATACCTAACAAATACTATAACTAGAATGATTGAATCATAAGCATATACTTCAGTAACAGCAACCGAAACTTCCAAAAATGCAAAATTGCTATTGCTGCAATAGACTAGCCATACTGCATCCTGATGCTACATCACGAACAATAGACTTGTGCATGATATCCCCACCACAGCAAGCAAACTTATGAAATGCAAGACAATCGCATGATGGGAGGCCCCGAAAATTACAAAGAATAGCCTGCTTTGATACTAAACATGAATCTGATAAGATCGCAGTCTCCAATCATGTGAAAGGTATTAGATGATTTCACTCTCAGCCCTCATTAAAATAGAACCATTCCATCAACAGCAAAACAAACACATGAAAGATGACGGCTACTATAACCCAATAAAGAATGAATCTGTTAACATTGCTACAACAAAGCCAAGAGGTTCAACCCTGTTGCAGCGACTCTCGGCCCCTTCGAAGAGTCCTAATATACTCAACCAATATAAAGAATCTAATAGCAAAGGTAAGCTAAGCTGTCGAATTCATAAGAAATCCTCCACATCAGTTACAACTATGGGTATACGCACTATAAAACAATGAACCACAAAAGAAAACCCCTCCAATCTTGCAGCAATAAATGAAGATTAATAGAATTTTATCATGAATAAAGGACACAGTTGGATTACTCTATCCCAGCAAGTGTTTTTGAACGTGAAATAATCCCAAGAGAACGTGAAAAATGGTGAGAAATTCCTCTGACTTGCAACCCAGAAAACTGTAAGGACTGGCGAGCTCTTGTTCTTGAGTCCTGCTTTGGATGTCTTCCTAACGTTATTTTGAAAATGTCTCTGAATGAAACTTAAACCTCTACTTCCGTAGATATCCTAGATCTCTTAAAACATCCAGGAAGAAGCTGATTCAGTGGAGAAAAATACCTCCCAAAATGATGAAGAATCAACCTGAACCCTAAAAACAATTCTGCAAAAAAAATCTCTCTTCCCTCTGTTCTCCCTTTTGTCTTTCTTTTCCTTTCATTTTTTTTTGCTGTTTTCCCTTCTAATCCTTTTGATTTTCTACAGGTTCTCTCTCTTCTAGTTTCTTCTTTTTCCTTCCCTTTTTTCTCCATTTTTCCCTTTCTTTCTCTTTTTCTTCTTGCCCGAAGCTCTCCCTGGTTTTTCCTATCTCTCTCTGTAGTCTCTCTCTTTCTCCTTTTCTTGCTCTCTCCACAATCTCTCTCTCCCTTTCTTTTCTTCCTTGTTCTTCCTCAGCCGCCACCTTTTCCCATTTTTCCTCTTTTGCTCCTGATTTTTCCCAAGCTCTACACCTGTCTTGCCACTAAACCTCTTGCATGTATTGTGCAAAAAAACAAAGACACGTGTCTAATGCTCCCTAATACACTTAGCTACCATGCATGCCTTCCACCTATTTTTATTTTTTTCTTTTATTTTTCAAGGCAAAAATTTAGAGTAAACAAAATGTTAAATCCCTTTTTTGAGGTTTGCCTTGCAAATTTTCATTTTATTTTGAAGAAATTGAATTTGAAAAGATTAAAACGAATTTTTGTGAGAATTTTCTTTTTCAGAAATTTAACGCAAAAAACGTTTGTTTTGTTGATTTTTTTTAAAAAAGAAGATGAACCTAATTCAAAAAATAACGAACTACCATTTTGCGAACTTTGATTAACTAAAAATAAAATAAAATAAACATTAAAGTAGAATTGAAATTTTGGTGTCTACATGGTCAAATAAGAAAGTTCTTTCCTGATGGTGAAGAATCGGTTAATTTGTTTCTATGAAAGTCTCGCTCCAATATTTCACAAAACAAAAATAGTATACCAAATTTTCTTTATAAGCAAGAAATTAAAGAATATTGATTTAAAGAGTTTTTTTTTTAAGTTTTGAGCTATAAGAAACAATTATGGTACTTTTTCTATCAAGTATATTTTGTTCCTTCAAGGCTATACATGTTGTATGGTTCAAACAACCAAAGTCACCAAACCGGGGACCTTATGCACATACTCAAAGTCACCCAATTTTGGATGTAGTCCATACATCTCTAGCTGATGCAACCAGAAGGAATAGAGCGAATTCGGTACAAGTAATGAAGATTGCAAACTTCATCTTGCTTTTTAATGTTACCATCATGTTGGTTAACTGGCCGCTTGGAAAAGAACAGTGACGAGTGCTAGTCATGCATATAACAATTAAACTTATTTTACAATCAAGTTTTATATTTATAAAATTCTAAATATCCCACACGTGATTTTTCCCAAGTATACGGGTCGAGATTGAATATAGGGTATTAAGGGTCAAACCCACAAAGAAGAATCAATTACCGATAGTTTTGAAACTCCTTTATTATTTAAACTATCACAAGTGCAAGAAATAAATCTACACTATGAACATGAAATAAAAGTAATAAAAATAATATAGAAAACTCCTAGAGTTATTCAATTCCTCGCTACTCTTACAAGCGAAATTATCAGTTAATTGAATGTGATTATCTTCTCTAGTTATGGCGTAATTTCCTAATGTATGTGAAACATACTTTCGTAGTGAATCAACTATATTTGTAACTAAGTCATACCTATTCTAGTGATTATAAAATTAACTACAATTTTATTTCTTCTATGAAATTATATAAAATAAATCACCAAAACTACATAGGTGCACCTCTACTCTCGTGAGTGTACTCTCTAGATTTATGACTTCTTAAACTAGTGTTAAATTTCAATTCTCATTGCAAACTTAATACTTTAAAATTATTACAATTAATGACTAATTAATCATGATTAGAAAAACAAAAGTGATAAATAACTTGTTCAAAATAATATCATCAAATAATCAAGTAGATATCACAAACAAAATATAGAAGGTTTATCCATAACTCTAGGTTTAAACTTTAGTAAAACATGAAGTAAATCATTAAACTTGTATTATAGTTAAATATGAAATCAAATACAAAAGAAAAAGTGATAAGAAAGAAATCAGCCTTGTTACATGAATTTCAAACTCTCCATCTTTGCTCCTCAAATCTTCATCCAAATCTAACTACAAATACAAGAAAGATAAACTACACTCACTATACTATACTAATGAATTAAACTAATGAACTAAAAAAACCAGTGAAGACTACATTTTGGCAGTAAGTTGTGAAACAAACTCTTCAAAGGCCCTATTTATAGAAAAATTCAAGCCACAAATGAGTTTTTTCTAGTTGACAAATTTGGCTCTTGAAACCCCCAAAAGTTGTTTCTACAAGTCTCTATACTTGCTTGCTCATATCCATCCAGAATTCTTGGAGAAAAATGGGTCAAAAAACTTGTGTAAATAGAGCCCAAGTTGCAAAACAAGTAGCAGCCTTAATTGAAGAAAACGCGTCCTTAGAAAACACAGACTGAGGTCGTTTATTTACCTCAAGTTTTTCTCTTTTGCAAGTTTTCTCAATTCTGGTCAGTTTTCAACTTTACTCTATTTTTGTAACAAATTCAATTGAGATTTTCTTAATGATAGAGACTAAACTAACTCTTGTTTTAAGCATAAAAGTTGTAGTTCTGTGAGTTAACTTTCCAATGCCTCAAGAATCATCCAATTTGAAGCTCTATAGACATATAAATGACCAAAAATAGCCTTGATTAGTCAAAACTCTATTTCAAATTTGGACAACAAAAATGGCCAATTGTATTCAACTTTTTGACAAAGAAAATTCATGAACTAGATTTTTATGTCTCATATAAAATGCATAGCTATGTGTTAGTTTCAAAATGACTTAAGAATCACCTCAATCCGATGCTTGTAGCTCAAGATATAGCCAAAATACCAACATGTGTCAAAGCTATCAAACTTTTCCTCTTTTATTCTTGATTACATTTCCTCTTTGCACTTCATAATATTTTTATATCACTTTAAAATCATCAACAATTATCCACTGATCTTCTCAACTCACTCCAATTGATGATTGAATCATTAAATCTATAAAAATATGAAGGTTTCATCACTTTGATCCATAGAAATGCAATTTTTGACACTTAAACCACAAAAAATGCAAACTTCACTAAAAAACTAGTTAATTAGCTATAAAAATAATTAAAACACACCAAAACTAGATACTAAAACATATTTAAATCATACAAAATATGCATTTATCAAATTCTCCCGCACTTGAATCATTGTTTATCTTCAAGCAGTAAGAAATACAAACCAACAATAATCCAAAATTTTGAAATTAAACATATGTGCACAATTCAATTTCATTTCCTCAAGACGAAGTAAATAACCATTATGCAATCGCTCAAATAAAATCAGGTACTCAAAATATCAAGTAAAGGATAGTCAATTATGTCATAATTGTAACTTCAATTCAATTCCTTATCCTTTCCCAATTTTACAAGCAAATAATGCCTAAGGTCAATAAAAATGCTTCCTAAACCTATGATAATCTCTTTTCTCAAGTTCAAAGAGGGATTTTATTCATATGACGTAACTAAATGTTTACTTAAATTGTGAAAGAGTCTTTTGATACGACAACAGATATTTTTAGATGAAAATCGCGGATTACTCGATACTTTACATTCTTAAGTTGTTTTGCATACTCTTAATTCAAGTACCGTTTTATGCAAAAATTGATATTTGTAGATTAAAACTCATGATTATTAAGTACAAGAATCATTGGAGTAGAACAAATCTTATTCTCCTTTTTTCTGTTTTCTCTACTTTTTTTCTTTTTTTTCTTTTTTTGGAAATAATAATAATCATTCCCTTAAAAACATAATCATGAGAAAAATATTACAATTATCGATCAATCTATCACTCAACAATGTAAAATCAAGTAAAGAGAAGAAATTTTATCAAACATGAAAAATCTAGGTATAATTTTCTCCACTTTACTTGATATACTTTTCTAAATAGATAAACATCCTAATCGCATAATAGCTATTTCCAAGTCTAATGAGAAGTGAAAGTTTTCAAGTCACATATATTTATCCCAAAAGTAGAAGAAATTTGAATTACTAATGGTGTGAAACTTGTTACCCTTGGATAAAATTGTCAAAATTTTGAAACATTTTGAGGCAATTTTATAATTTTGGACAAGATATTAGAAAAATTTTGATAGAGTTTTCCCTTGTAACTAGACAAAACTCTCTACCAACAAACCCAATTTTGAAAAATTTCTAAAGACAATAACATTTGCAAATACAAGTCCAATATTTGTAACCAACAAGCTAATCACATACAATGCATATAATCTCAATTCTCCCCCCACACTTGATATATACATTGTCCTCAATGTGTAAAAAATAAAACCAAGATAAAAAGAGGAATACTCCCTTATTAATGTGATTGAAGTGCGCAAATATGAAAATTCACCATTCATCATGAAGTTTTTTTTTTTACACAAACAAACTTCATTTTATTGAAAAAAAAGAAAATGGAAGAGTACATAGAGCTATGGGAACCAACTATCTCAAAAAACCGCAAAAGGAGGGCTAGTCCCTTGAATACTGCCATCGCAGAGATGAAAAATCTCTGCTATCTAAACCTATGGAGGCCTGCACTAACGCTAGGAGATGATGAAGTAAAGTGCAAAATAGCTCCAATGGGAGTCGCAAACTTGCTAGCTTATCGGCCGAAAAATTTGCCTTTCTAACCACATGTGATACAGCTGCTGACAAGGAGCAGAGCAGCGTGCGTATGCGCTGCAGTGTATTGCATAGGGGCCACTGTGATGTCGTTCCCGCAATAAGTAGGTGGGCCAGGCTCTTAGAATCCACCTCCACCAACAGAGGATCCCTAACTATGTCCTTACACAGCTGAAGACCATACATCAAGGATGAGCTTTCTTCCCTCAAGACATCCATCTCCCCGAATTCCTTGTAATAGGCAAAAATTAAACGGCTTTCCGAGTCGTGGAGTAAACCACCCCCAAAAGCCCGATTGTGGTAGACACTAGCGTCTATGTTCAACTTGATGTGATGCACTGGAGGATGCTTCCAAGGCACTGCGTGCGCGTGTCCTCTCCTTACCAACTCGCTGCCTAGCTGAGCCCAAGGGTCTGCCGTGTCGCCCCTGAAATGGCGTGCAGAGAATCTTTTTGCCATCCCCGGCTGTTCCACAAACTCGTTCACCAAAGATATATCCTTACGAACCCTAAAATCAACACCCTCAAATTGCACCTTATTCCTGGACTTCCATTGGAACCACAAAATTGCTACCGATACAACAGTCCTGATGTGGTCTCGTGTCACTAACGAAGTCGAGTTAAGCCACGACATAACCATCGCAGACACTGAAGTGGGATGGGAATCAATTCGGCCAAATCACTGTCGAAAGGAGCTCCATACCTCCAAGGCTATCGAGCTTGTCACAAAGAGGTGAACCAAAGATTCCTCCTGCGAATGACAACACGAGCACCTGGATGCCAGAGATACTCCACATCGTTTCAAGTTCACATCCAGAGGGATCAGATTCCGTACCACCTTCCAGGCAAAGAGAGATAGCTTCAGTGGCACCAAGTTATTCCATATGCAAACATCCACCGGGGAGATGTGACGTTTTTGACGAGTAAGCTCCTAAGCAGACTTGACTGAGAAATCCCCAGAGGGCGAGCCCAACCAAACCATGGAGTCGGGTTGATCTGGAAAAAGCTGAACTTCCTGAATCTAGCTGACCAGATGACCAGGCACCCACTGACGCAGCTTCTCCACATTACAACCCCTGTTATCAAAGAACTCCGTGAGCAACATGTGCGGCGGATCAGCAATGGAAATCAAGTCGGCCAGAGGAGTTTCAATCATACCACAAATCCACAAAACCTTTGCCTACACACCATCTAATGTTGCCCTCTGCCACTCCTCTAATGCCCTCCAAGCGCCTCCACGAGGGAGAAGGTCTGGCTACTCGAACTTGAAGCGGGTGTTTGCCCCTAACATACTTGGCGTGCATGAACTCAGCCCACAACAAGTCATTTTTCGGCAATCGCCACCAAAGCTTGCAGGCAAAGGCTGAGCACATGTCTTTAAAGGAGTGCAGGCCCAGACCACATTCAGCTACCGGGTAACAGACTTTTCCCAAGACATCCAGTGAATGCCCTTTGAATCAGCATTTTTATCCCACAAAAAGGCATTACATATTCGTCCCAACTTGAGCAAGACTGCCTGGGGAGGTCCAGCACCTGCAACAAGTACATAGGCATTGAGGTAAGAACATGCCGTAATAGCACCAATTTACTGCCTGACGAAAGCAGCCGCAAACTCCAATAGAAAAGACGATCTCGCATTCTTGCCACAATTGGATCGAATAAATTGCACGTAGTTCTGTCTTTGAATATAGGGGCCCCCAAATACGTGAATGGAAGATGCTGCTGCTGGAAATGTAATTTCGAGACCACCATTACCCCATAATTGTTAGAAGCCTGAGTAGACATAATGAAGGAGCTTTTAAGAGGATTAACTTTTTGACCTGAAAAAACTTGGTAGGACTCAAAGAACAACCTCAAAACATCCAAGCCACCCTCAGAACAGCGAGTGAAGATTAAGGTGTCATTCGCGAATGCCAAGTAAGGAGTACGTGGCCCGGGGGAGACATAGAACCAACTCTCATCTTGACCGAACAAATGATGCAGCCCCCGACCCAAAAATTTCGCCACCAGTAAAAACAAAGCTGGAGAGAGCGGGTCACCCTGGCGGACCCTCTTGAAGATTTAAAAAACCCTGCTGGAGAACCATTGATTAGCACCGAGAACCAATTGTTCGATACATTTCGAAAGATTAGATCCATCACCCTCTCCTGAAATCCAAATTGTCGGAGCATAAAAATAAGAAAAGGCCATTCTACCATGTCATACGCCTTCTCCATGTCTAGCTTTAACATCAGGTTCGGGCATTGCAACTTCCTATCGATCTCCATTGCCATTTCTTGTGCCACAAGAATGTTGTCAACTATACTCCTATCTGGGACAAAACTTGATTACCAAGGTAAGATCAGTTTAGAGAGCAGATGGTTGAGCCGGTTCGTCAGAATTTTGGAGATAATTTTGAAGCTTTGGTTACACAAACTAATGGGCCTAAACTCCTGCCATGTAGTCGCCCCCGACACCTTTGGGATCAACACTAACAGTGCACTGGAAAACTCCCTAGGTTGAGGAGCTCCCTTGAAGAATTCATGCACCGCTTCGAGTAGCTCGTTTTGAATTATTGGCCAGCACTCTTGGTAGAAACCCGCTCCAAATCCGTCCCGACCTGGAGTACTATCCTTTGACATCGAGAAAATCACTTCTTCCACTTCCTGCAGTGATGGAACCTGTTGGAACCTCACGTTATCTTCGTTGGTCAGCGAGGAGAGCGAAAAATCCAAGATTGGAGTGGCCCGGCCCTCCGTTCCGACGCGAACAACTTTGCGAAGAAGCGTGCTGTCGAAGCTTTGATCTCCTCCTCATCCTCTAGCCAATGACCCTTATCATCCTTAATCCTTGATATAAAATTGGCGCTCCACCGCTGTTTAACAAAGGAATGAAAGAATTTGGTATTGGCGTCCCCCTGCTGTATCCATTTAATAGTCAATTTTTGCTTCCAATAATCACACTCTACACACAATGCTTGGCATGTTTTGTTCGTGCCTCCCCTAGCTTTACCCTGGATAAGTCATCGTAAACCATATCAAACTCCGCCTGTCTTTGCCGTAGGTTTTCTTCCGTATCCTTTACCGCCTGAAAGATGTCTCCAAACGATTGCCTGTTCTACTCCTGAAGCTTATTTTTGACATGCATGAGTCGGTGGAAGAAGCCGAGCATGCCCCCTGTGTGGACAGGTAACCGCCAGGCGTCTTGAACCACTCCCTTGAAGCCCGAGTGTTTGGTCCAGACATTAAGAAAATAGAAAAATGAGCTCCGCACCTTATTCGAACCGCACTTGATCAACAATGGAGCATGATCAGATCTACCCCGCAACAGATGGGATACCTTTGTCACGTCAAACATATCCGTCCAAGCTTTATTAGTTAGAGCCCTATCCAAACATTGCCATATCACTCCATTAGTCCAGGTGAACGGCGAGCTATCAAAGCCAACATCTGAGAGCCCGCAAGCAAAAGTGACTTCATTAAATTCATCCATATTGCGTTCATTTGACGGGGCCCCATCAGACCGTTCACTAGAGTTAGACACCATATTAAAGTCTCCCGCCACTAGCCATGGACCTGAAAACCTCTCTTGGACTTCCTCCATTGCTTGCCAAAGATCTCGTCAACCCACTCTTGTACATTTGGCATAAATTGCTGACACATGGAGAGAGAAACCTACCTATGAGATCTCCATATGAACTAGTTGGTCACCAACCTCGTGAAAAACCAACGGCATATCATCATTCCAAAAGATCCAGATTTTGCCTTCAAGGAAAGACTGGGTATTAGAGTAATTCAACTTCCGTCCAAGCAAAGACAGCACATCAATATTTGCCATAGGCTCCAAAAAAACCAATAAACGAACACGATTTTGGATACACAGTTTGTGAAGATAGCGCTGAGAATCTACCCGGGCAGCGCCCCTTATGTTCCAAACAAGGAATTTTATGGGACTAATCATGGGAGACTAGGGATAGTTTAGCTTGAGATAAATACTGTTGTAACCTCTTATTATAGTTTACCAGGCGTCCGAATTTTTTGGAGAGATTATTGAGTAGCTCCATGTCCTTTGAGTCTATCACCGCACCTCGTGGCAACAGAGGGTCCAGCAAAGTAGTCTTCCGCAAGGCGAAGGCTATCTGAAATTGTTGCAGCGCCTTCACGAGGTTAGACCCGCTTGCCCCTCGGTCCCATGACCTACTCCGACGTGCCGGCTTAGCGCTTGTAGGCGACGAAAGGGACAAGTAGCCAGCTGAAACACAACCTCTATTCAGCCGCGTCAATATAGGGAGGTCATCCAGAGCGCCCAGGATGTCGAAGGAATTAGACACCTGGACTGGTTCCGAGACCGTAGTGCCGGCCGGCACTGTTGACGCCACCACTGTCTTTTCAGAATTAATATCAAGCTGTCGCGAAACTGCTGCTGAAGAACCATCTCCCCCATGTCCAGAGACGATGCATGATGCTTTATAGAAACCTGTAACTGGGGTGACCCTGAAGCGTGCAGCATGTCGTCGTCATTGCCCCCCTTTCCGCTGTGTGGTGTCGCCTGCTTGTCCTCATGAGGAACTGGACGCGTTATCGAAGCTAGAGCTGGCACTGACGCAAGACCCTGAGCCTCGCACAACTGACTGCCTTCTATACCGATCTGTGGTTGCGGACTAGGGGCCTCCAAGTGGCCATGTCGCCCATCCCCCACAAAGTCGTGCCCGTTATCACGCTGGGACTTGGGGCGATAGACCTGAACAAGACGAACATGCCTCCCTTTCGGACGAGATTGCCTAAGGGACGGGTTCTTCATACAGCAGTCTGCCTCTAGATGCCCTATCCTATCACAATATCCACAAAATTCCAGCCAATCTTCATTCTCAAGGCTCTGCCAGTGCCCCTCCTCATCATCCCCTATCCAAATCCTCTTCACAGGAGGTATAGCCACATCCATCTCAATCAGCAGGCGTGCCATCGACGGCCATTTAAGGGCGAGGGTCACGGAGTCAACCTGCAGCGGTCTTCCAAGCAAAGAACCAATCTTGAGCAAATATTTCTTCTCAAACAGCGGCAATGGTAACCCTGGTAGGGAAACCCACACTGGCGCAATCGAGGATTCCTGGTTTATCATGAAGTCCATCATCCATTTGGAGATCATCATTGATAGGATTGGACGAACCATGTGCGCCTGAAGAAAATCCTGGCAAAATCTTCGTCCATGGAAGGTCAAATAAGAACATGCTTTGAGTCTAGCAAGCCCACCTCACAAGAGCCTTTTAA
This sequence comes from Coffea arabica, assembly GCF_036785885.1. Taxonomy (NCBI): domain Eukaryota; kingdom Viridiplantae; phylum Streptophyta; class Magnoliopsida; order Gentianales; family Rubiaceae; genus Coffea; species Coffea arabica. The sequence goes on along the minus strand of NC_092316.1, from coordinate 13,368,463 downwards.
CCCTGTGGCTGTAAAGAATTTCCTGATGTCCTCCATTGGTGGCCTAGAATAGGTGAACCTGCCAAACAGCACGTTGCCGTAGGGTGCAGCCAAAGTCGCGAGGTCGTGTTTCGAAAGCAGGAAGGCTAGTTCGCCACGATGCTTGCCTAGGGACCCCAGGGCAGGTGCCGAAGAGCCTCTAGTCACTACATCAGCGAAGGATTTGCCCCAAGGCCGGGGAAGGTTTGCAGGAGAAGGGTCGGGCAGCAGAGACGCCGCCATGGCCGGCGGCAGCAGCGGGAAGCCTAGCCGTTGCCTGAAACCCCAAAGCTCTCTCAAACCCTAACGAAAAAAAATCCACTAGTTTACCTTTCATCCACTCAGAACAGTTTTGCATACTCCAATACACAAGCACCCTCTATTTGTCCAGACTCTAGTTTATAATCCATTTGCCACAATTCTACAAAAAGGAAACTTCAAAAGTTCCATTTGTAACCATTAGAAATAGAAACTTAAAAAGTGAAAATTAGAAACAAATTACTATGGTTCAAGAAATGCAAAAGTAATAGCAAAGGCCTTAATAAACATAAAATAGTGATCCGTAACTTTTACGCCTTTATCTTGACGATGTACCCATAGAAAATACACAAGAAACTACTCAAGGTACAATGAAATATTTCACTTCATAAACTTTTTATGCATTTAACATTACCACCCCAATTACCTGAAATATGAAGTATAAGCATGTATCCTTTTTTAGATAATTATAACATCACCATATTATAACAAATTTAAGAGCCAAAACAAACCAAGAAATATGCATCATGCACCTATTTCATTTAAACTCCTAAATTTCTCAAAAATTACAAAATTCTTCATATATTCAAAATTCATCATCCAATCATACTCTATATGAAGATTAAGCAATAAACTTTCATTTAAATGCATCATTTTTTAATTAGGTAAACTAGCCATGCTCTAAAGTTTACAAATTCAAATTGTCTAAAATGTCTCCATATAATGAATGTATGCATATAAGCATCATAAACAAGTCACATTTTAATAATTTGAATCATCCAATTATGTCTAACAACATTTCAAGATAAATTATCACATTGATCATAAAATAGGAATATGTATAAATTGAAACATTGCATAAATCATCATTTTCTCACATTTGATCATCTAAACATACTTAAAAATGTTAAATAAGTATAATAGGACTCCTAAATATAAATAAACATCATCAATTTTTCATTTGAAAATTCTTAAGAAAATTCAAGAAATGAGAAACTTCAATCTACTAAGAAATATTTAAGAACTTGTCTCAAATTGGTAGAGTGATGTTTGGTGATGCAAATGATGCAAAAAATCCTATGAAAATCACCCCAATTGACATCCAATTGATAAAATTATAAACTATGAACCCTAACCTTCAATCTCTTGAAAATCGATTTTTGAAGTGTTTTTTTTTTAAATTTTAATCGGTTAGAATTGATCTATGAAAGTCAAAAGATGTTTGGTTAATGATTTCTTACAACAAAATGGTATATAAGACAAGATTTTGTGAAGTGCGTGTTTGTGTGGGTGAAAAATATGAATTTGGATGAAGAAAAGGAAGAAAGAAAATAAGGTTGTGTTTTGCGTCTCGAATCAGAATTTCGAATATATGAGCTAAATACGTGAGTTGGAGCTCATGTATTCAGCCTATGTATTCTGTTTAAAATTACGGAACACAATACAAGAGCTATAAAAACGTGAGTTAGAGCTTGCATTTTCTGTGTCAAAATTACAGAATACAAAACATGACCTGGTGAAAACGTGGGCTAAGGCCATGTTTTCTGAGCCTGTGTTTTCTATGCTGCAATTTTTTTGCACAAATTTTTAACTTTTTCAAAATTATACCTTTTACCCCAATTGTTTTAAATACACTCTAGATCATTCTTTTGTCAAATAATGAATATGTGCACATGTAAAATGATCAAAACATCCATTCTAATCTTCTTTAATTAACAAATCAAAAACAATAATTACTCAAATCGAAGGGCTAAGTTCTTTAATCGAACTTTGCTCTTTTCACCTCATTTGATCACTTTTGTTTCTATTTTCCAAACCTACAAAACAAACATAACAAAATAACATCAATACATAATCTACACCCTAAAATCATACTAAATTAACATAAAATACGAAAATATTGGGTTGCCTCCCAACAAGCATTTAACTATTTCACCTCATTTTTCAAGGAGGCTTTGTTAAGGAGAAAGATGAATTTAATGAAGAAGATGAATTTGATATTCCAAAACGAAGTAAAACATTTGAAACTTGTGATGACTTCGACGAATTCGAGAAAAATGGCAAGTATTATGCCATTTGTAATCACTGCAGGAAAAACTTTTATGAGATAAATCAAAGCAAACTACTAGCATACTAAGGCACTGGAAGACATGTCCAAAGAGGAAAATAAATATTAGATTGGCTGCACAACAATCACAATTGATTGTCCAACTAGTTGATAAGGTGTTTCCAACTACTCCAATTTTGCATACAAGCAAGTTTGATATGGAGAAAATGAGAGAAGCAGCTGCACATTAGGTTATGATGCACGAGCATCCTTTCACCGTATTGGAGGAAGCAGGTTTCAATATCATGCAAAGATGTAAGATGCCCGAATGGTAGAAAATCACTAGAGGAGTAGCTAAAAATGACTGTATGCAAGTATATGAGCTTGAGAAGAAGAATCTAAAGAACAAGTTGAGCAAAGTGAAAAAGTAAGCATCACAACCAATCTTTAGAAATCTAAAAACCAAAAGATTGAGTATTTGGTAATCACCAATCATTGGATTGACTCAGATTTGAAACTGCAAAAAAGAGTGCTCAATTTCATGAACATACCACCTCATAAAGGGATCGAGATTGCAGCTTCACTCTTCAAGTGTATGAACGAGCGGGGTATCGAGCATAAGATTCACATGATTTTGGTTGACAATGCATCAGTGAATATATGGCAATTAGACTTTTGAGGGATGATTTCAGCAGATCAAAGATGCTATTATGTGGAGGCAAACTATTCCATGTCCAATGATGTGCACACATCTTGAACCTTTTGGTTCAAGATGGCCTTTCTGAGATCGTGGTCATTATCAATCACATTAGGGAAAGCGTGGAGTTTGTTAATCGCTCAGAGAGTAGATTATTGTTATTTGTCAAGATTACACAATAGCTCCAAATTCCAGGGAAGAAGCTGATATATGATTGTCGGACAAGGTGGAATTCCACCTTTAGAATACTAAGCTGTGCTCTCAAATTCAAAGACGTTTTTCCTCGCTTTTAGGATAGAGAACCACAATATGATTTTTGTCCCTCTTCCGAGGATTGGGATAAAGTAGAAAAGTTGTGCTCTATCTTGGAGAAATTTTGGACAGGCACACATGTCATTTTTAGGAGTGAATATCCCATAAGCAATCATTTTCTCTAAGAGGTTGTACATATTAAGAGCATTTTAGATTCTTGAGTCCATGATAAAGATGATTTTATCCGGACCATGGTGCGAAGAATGAAAGCCAAGTTTGACAAACATTAGGGTGAGTGCAATGTGTTAATGGCTATTGCTACCATTTTAGATCGGAGGCAAAAAATGCGAGTTGTGGAGTTCGCTTTCTCTCAGATTTATTCACCTTATAAGGTAGAAGAAAATATTTCCAAGGTGAAGAGAGTCACATTTGAGCTCTATTAAGAGTACGTGGCAGCAAGTGGAGTTGAAAAAAGAAATGAAGTCCAAACCCGTGGTTCAGAAGGGAAGGAAAACAAATTCTGCATCTTCTTCTAGATGGGCCAAAGTTTGACGAGTACTGTGAAGAAATAGAGACAATCGAGCCGCAAAAATCTGAATTGATGGATTATTTAGAAAAACCACCCCACAAGGCTGGTTCCAAGCCGAATGAATATAATTATTCGAAATGGTGGAAAAACAGTAGCATTGCATACTTAGTATTGTCTAAAATGGCGGCTGATATCTTGGCCGTTCCAATGATAATAGTTGCATCAGAGGCAACACTTGGTGCCGAAACTCAAGTTATTAATTCCTATCAAGCTTCACTTCATCTAGTTACGGCTCAGATATTGTTGTGTGGAGGAGACTGGTGCAGAAATCATCACGGGATCAAAAAGAAATTGAAAGTAAGCTTTATTATTTTACTATTACTTTTATTGGTTTTTTTTTTCAACTTCAATTATTTAGGTGGTTTTTATTTTCCCTTTCATTTGCTGAGCATGCAGCAAGCTAAAAAGATCAAAGAAATTGAATTTCCCAAGATTTAAAGATTTATCTCAGAATACTCAAACGGAGCAGGTTCTGTTTTCTTACATTTTCTAGTTCTCAATTACATTTATCTTAATTAAATTATCTACTTTTTTTAACTTGTCAAATTTTTGGTTTGCCTCAGAAATCTGGATGTTGTACTTAGCAACTCTCAACTAGCTTGTTGAACTGAACAATTGCGTCCAAATTTTCACGTCTAGATTGCATTTGGGGTTTTAATTTCATGTCTAGATTTTCTTTGTTATCGGTTATGTTATGTAGCTTGTGACCTTTTCTGTTAGTTTGTTATTTTGGAATTTGGACAACATTGCATAGTCTTTTGGGAACTTTCTTGGCTGGAATTTATTAAGTACTAAGATTCTTTTGGCTGATTCATTAGTCATTACATTAGTGGACTGGTTCATGAATGTTGTTACTGTTAGAATGCTAACTGCGTGAGCATTTGGGTTATGGAACTTTCTTTGCTATTTTCACTTTTCAAATTACTTGTTCTTTTGGTGCTTGTTGAACTTTCGATGGCTGAAATTTAGATTTGTAGTTGGAATTTGGAAATGAGCTGCTGTTGAGTAGGGAAATTTTTCGAGCTCGGACAAGCTTTAATCGAGCATTCGATCTCGTTAAGACTCGTTACTTTTATCGAGTCTTAATGAGTCAAGCTCGAGTAGTATAGCTACTACATTGAGTCGATTCCGAGTTTAAGTATCACTGCTTGATCAAGCTCGAGCTTCAGCTCAAGTAGTATCGTTATTCTTTGAGTTCGAGTTCAAGTTGAGTGCTACTCAAGCCATACATCTAACTATTCAAGGCGTTTGGTTGGATGATTAAAAGATTAAAAGAATGTCTTTTTGAAATATATTCCATTAGGTATAATGGCTCAAATTGATAGAACGCTTATGAATATACGTTCTTAAATAGTCCAGGAGCCAAAAAGATACCAATAATAGTTAAAGAATTAAAAGCATAAGATCGTTAAAGTTCGAGGTCCAACTGATTAAGAAATATTGAAGCTTTTGGTATTGGTGGGTTAAAATAGCTACTACATAGTTTAATCCTTGTCACTAAATTTGTCATTAAAATTTGAATTATCCCACAATAAAAGAATAATATGCATAAAAATATGCTAAAATACAATATCCTTAAATAAAATTTGTTAGAAGAGTTATTTTATCATTTTTTTTTTAAAAAAAAAATTAGACTAGCCAAAAGCTCAATATTGACCCAGAGTACGAAAGTGGGAATGTTTTGACTACTTTATAAACTTGGAAGATCCCAAATTAACATTAAACTATATTCTAGTGGGGAAAAATAAAATTTGTCTTGTCGGGATTCTATCTTAGGGGACCAATTAAAACCAAATCAGAAGTTTAAGAATTTAATGGACAGCCTATAAGTCAAGGAACCAAATAGATTCACTGGCAAAAGTTGAAGGACTATTTGAGTCATTCACCAAATAAAATGCAGAAGGACATAGGAATGTAACTACCTAGAACTCATAAGAGGATAGTTTGCAAAATAAGAATTTTGAATATTTGAGCGTCACATTCACGTGATTGTGTCACAGATTGAAAAAAGTCCAACTAATGACTTTGTCAATTCCAGTGAACCCAAATATATAAATATATAAATATATATATTATTATTATTATTATTATACTATCAGTGAGGGACCTCCTTTATGTTTAGAATTATTGGACACAAGTGACAGGTGTTATTCTTATTGCGCCTTTACGTTAAAAATTTATTGAATTACAAATTCCAATTCTCACCTTTATGACTATATATTTCATAGACGAATTAAAAAAAAAAAAAAGAATGAAAATCACGTACTTTTCTGTAGAGGAAGCAATGCCGCGACTCTGCCATGTCATTAGAAGCTGATATTCTTTCAATGAACGATTCCACTCATGAAACGGCGTTAGTCTGCAATGCATGCTCCGATGGCTCCATGTGAGATGTGGCTTCCACCAGTCCAGCGGCCAGGCAACGAGAAGAGCTGGCGTTACGAAGCCAGTAGTGGTTGCCTGAGTCCCGGAACCACTATTTTGTGAGGGAAGCACCTCATGATGTGACTATACACAGCCTTGCTTTATAGTGACTTTTTTCTTTTCTTTTTTGATGGATTTTTGTTTTATAAGAGACCCACAACCACTAGTTGAGAATGAGTACTAGGTAAATCCCACCTTACGTAATAGTTCCGTCAATCACACAGAAGGATGAGATGTACTACACAAATCATGCACGATCAACAGATATCCTAGAAAAGGTGAACCCTAGTTAAGGGAAGCTTTATTGGTCATGACAACAGTTGAATCAATAAATTACTGGTGCTGCTCCAGTTATTGCCAGTTGAACCTTGCTCCAGTAATTGCCAGTGTCGGTCAATGATCAAGTACTAGTGAAGCTCTTATGCATTAGTAATAAATTCAGCCCATGCATGTAGAAAATTAGCCGACAGAAAATAAACGAACAAAAAAAATATCACAATCAATAATCTCGGCTGCGGAAAAGATCAAAATTACAAAGACAGAGGAGACAAAGCCTTTATTTCTTGAACACACAGCTAGCTTTCTCAACATATCAGTAGTGCTTGGACACGCGTTACATGCAGATAGCAGAGATTGCTAATAGCGACACAAGTCTAACTACCGATCACCGACTAAAGCTTTTATAGAAACAAAGACAATTTAGCAACTGTCAAATATGTAGGAAACACGTTTTAACTCCCTACGTTGCCTCTCTTAAATCGAGATTTTTAAACTTTACCATGCCCAGCTTGTACAGCGTGCATTAAATTTTGTTAGCAATGTTAGAATTATTTTCTAATTTGCGACAAAATGCACGCCAATTCAACAAGAATCAACTTGATGTGGTTCATTCTGGACTTGAAAAGCATGGTGCTGTTGTACACCTCCGCATCCAGAGTGGCTAGTCTATTTGTGCGAGTCAAACAATAAAAACCGGTAGGAAATACCCATCACTGACTACCATTCCAATCTAGAGGTCAAGGTTCTACTGGCACAAACAAATAGACGATGAGATGACGTAAAAAGTATTCGTGAAAGAGTTCGAAAAACTACAATTTGTAAATGAATTTACATTTTTTCCTAACATCTAAGGTACAATTCATTGGGGGAATAATAGTCATATAGTATTTTTTTTTCTGCCAAGGCCTATCTAAATTAGTAGATAAAATTATATAGTTTATTACGCTTTTGGCCCCAAACAGGAAGTTACCGATTGGTCTCCAATTCAAAGAAGAAAGGCAAAAAGGGTTATTTTATCCTTTTCACAGACCTCTAATTGGTAGGATTTCCCCGTAGCATACACGAGTGAAAGAGCTCTAAAGTTTTCATAGAGTAGTTATATATAATGAAAGTAAGATTCTCAATCAATCAAATTTTGTTGTATGTTGCATTTTCAATTGACAAACAATGATATACCAACTAACAAACATGTGGCATAGCTGATTATTGATAATGAGAGAATTAAGTAATATTAAATTAGACTTTTTCTCTGTCAACTTAAATTGCTTTTATGAACCAACAGGCAATGGCTTAAAAACAACTCTCTAACATAAACTCTTATCCTTTTCTCTAACCAAAGAAAACGTCTTCTTTTCCTTGCAAAGAAAACGTCTTCTTTCTGAGAGAGAGATCAATTCCTCCCATATCTTTTTTCTTTGTTTTTGTGTTTGTAATAAGTCTTCCTAAAGTTTCTGACGAGAGTTACTTCTTTTCTAAGGATTTCTAGTGAGAGGTTTCTCCTATACGAGAGATTCCTAGTGAGAATCTTATTAGTTTTTATATTTCTTCTATTGATCTAAGTTTTCTCAAATTTAGTCGGGATTCATCGGATCTATCTCACCAAATCTCATTTTAATGTCTAGATTTGAATCAGTTCATTAACACTCAGCAAATTTGGAAGAAAGCAAGTTATGTGATTAGAAGCATACACATATGATTTTCGAACTATAAGCATTTTATCTTTTAGGTATTTTTTTTAATTTTCAAAGTATAATATTCTCTTAACTTTTTAGATCTATGGTATCTAGGCCTTGTTTGGCAGACAAGTTTTTTAAAAACTTTAACTACAGTGACCTCAAAAAATTTCTCAATATTTTTAGAGTAAATCTTTCCTACACTGACAATGTATACACTATCATCGTTGGATTCATGACATGTGTACAAAAGTTGAATTTCAATTTCAAATTTTGCATAGTTGTCATTCATCCAACGCTAATAGTGTATACACTGTCAGTGTATGAAAGATTAATTCATATTTTTAAACTATACACTTCAAAATATTCAAAACAACACACAGTTCAAAAAATTTTTTAAAAACTTCTACAGTAAGTTACAGTAAAGTTTCAGACAAACACTAAAAAAACTCACTTGCCAAATGGGGCCCTAGTTTGTTCTCTAGATTTGTTTGTATCTACACATAGTTGATGTAATTTTTAATATCAGTGTAAATTTAATGAATGATGACGTTTTGATAAAAAAAATGTAAATTCTTTTTATTTTTGTCTCTCTTTTCTAACAACTTTTATCGCTTCATTTGAATTACTTTTTAAAGACCGTAATGTAACTAAGTTTAGTTTACATAATAATTGGTGCATTGATATATTTAATAATTATCTACAAGTTCCGGTTATGATCATCATTAAGTTTTATTTTTTCAGTGCATCTTTACCAAAAAAAAAAAAAAACTTCACCAATCTTTCAAGACATTATCCTTTCAAAATAAATAAATGATACAAATATGTCAATAATGCAAATTTCATTGCCTAAGAACAAAAGACAAGAAAAACTTGTACAAATATCAAATATATTAATTTTAAGAATATGGGGTTACAATCTTTGAAAATTTGTAAGTAAAAAAAAAAATCCTCTAATTCCTCTCTATAATAATCGAAGGGCCAAAAAGCTTGGCCTTCAATTAAAAGGGAATTCACTACAATTTTGCTACAAAAAATTATTGAATTGATGATGTCATCTCAAACACTTGAATTTTCAATTTTCAACCTTCAACACGGGTGTGGGATTTGATTTGAACTTGAATTTCATCCAAAGGCCACAGATTTTAATTTGAACTTGAATATAATCCAATAGCCAAGAGTTTATTTTTGGATTTGAGAGAAAACTCTTGAGAGAATTTGGTAGAGTTTCTCTAGGATTTTAAGACTCGAGTCTTTTTTGAATTTCATCCAATATATCGGTTTAGATGGAAACTTCCTCGAAGAATGGGCTTTAAGAAAGCCGCATAGAATCTTCTCTCAATTTGGATGACTTGTACTTTCAAATAGTCCGTTCAACGTGGACTTGTAATAATGGTTCGACCTAGATAGTCTCTTGTGAATCATTGAGTAATCCACTTTGGCTTAAATGGATTGTTCACGTTTAAATCGACTTAAGACACAGCTACCATTTGTCCAATACTTAAGCCCAAGATGAATGGACTTAACATGATTTGATTTAATTCAATCAAGGTCAACGTACGTTATTTCAGGCTTGACTTAAAAAATCTTGATTAAATAAATTAAAGTAAATTTTCATTGTCTACATTCTCAAGACAATTGACAATTTTAACTACTATAACATTTTTCAATGATGCAAATAAAAATATAGAAAAACTACTAAAATACTCCTCATGCACAAATGCACGAGTATAAGTCTAGCTTCCCTTTGATGATTGTCCACATTTAATTTAATCTTGAGAATCTGAAGTAGAATTCGACAATCTTAGACAATCCTCTGAAGACTCTGAAGCTGATGATCAGCAACGCAACAATTTGTGGCCCGATCTAAGGTCACAAAATCCTAAAATTTTCTTTTCAACTTTGTAATTTCTTTTTTTTTTTTTTTGGATAAGTGAGAAGATTTGGACTAAAAACCTCTCACTTATGATCCCTTCCACCTGTCACTAGGCCTTTGGCCCGGTGGTTGTCACAATGTGTGACGGCCTTAATTGGCCATCTTCGATGGAGTCTCTACTCACATCGAGTCTCCCTCCCCCTTTTCCTATATTAAACTAGATTAGATTATAGGAATTCTATCGTTGCGACAAAAAAAAAAAAAAAATGATCCCTTCCACCTCACAAGCAGAAAAAGATAAGGAAAGAATTTGATTCCAAAGAATTAAACAAGAAACTCGTAATCACATAACTGTGCTAGAATGTTCTTATCCGAAAGAGCCCAGATGTATAGCGGCCCAATTCCTTGAAAAACTCTCTTTAATGATAAACTTGTCATTGGTGGGCTCCCAGCATGGGTTGCACTGCGCGCGTATTTTTTACTTTTTCTTATTGTCATAGTTTCCTTGTTTGAAAGAGTAGCATATTATTGTGGTAGTGCTTTATGACAATGAAAAGTCTCATGAATTAAAAGTTTTGAGTTCAAATCTCAATAGATGTGAGTTTAACATGATTTAAGTGAGTTCAAGTCTACCACTTATTTAAGACCATTTGTAGGTTATTTAAAATGTTGTTTAGTTATGTAATTCGTTTGTAATGTATACACAATCATAGGTTAGTTATAATTTGATTTAAAAAAAAAAACATTGTCCTATTTATTTGGCTAATAGTTGGCAAACGGGTGCTCACAATTGTTAAGAGAGGTCCCAAGTAATAATTTTTTGACAAAAGTTTAATTAATTTGGGAAATTATTTAAATATACAGGATGTAATAAAAATGATTGTGTTTATTCTCATGTTAAATTAGGTTTGTGTGTATGTGTGCGCACGCGCGCGCGCGTGAAGAAATGCCGCTTGCGCCAAGCGTGAAGAAATGCTAGACGTTTGGTAATTTCTCCTCCAACCAGGATAATAGATCCCATTGAAGCGGCTAACCCCATGCATATTGTATGGACATTTGGTCGTACAAATTGCATAGTATCATAAATAGCTACTTTGGAGATTACCCATCCGCCGGGAGACTCTATAAATAAATACAATGAGGTTTGGTCTTGAAACAATCCATTGCATTTTACCCTAGACTTATATATATATATATATATATATATATATATATATAAAAGTAGACTTACTATATATGTGTATATATATTAATAAGTAGTTATCGAACACCGACATTTTTTCTACAAATATTGCTAAACTTCAAAAAACATCTCGGTGTTGTTTGGGATCTTGTTCCCTACTTAGAGTCATTGAACACCAGATTAAAATTTTCTTTTTCAAATCAATAGATTGTAGCTCACAAACTGACGGCTTTTCTCTGTCTAAATATAACTTGGGTTTAGATTTCTTTGTCACGTAGGTCAATGTTCTTACCAGCTGAACTAAAATAATTGTACAGAAGGTTGAGTTGAGATAATGATTACATTAGAATTTTCCAAATCAATCTTCCTTTGAGTTGCTTTGGAGATGAATACTTCGTCAATTATGTTCTAGTCGATAAAAGAAAACGAGAACTGCAACTGCAAGATTCACAAATTGACTCACAACCTCAAAATTAGCCCAGTTATTGGTCAAAACCCGAAAGGGAAAGGGCGAAAAGAAAAAGAAAAAGAAAAAACCAGACCTTATGCTAGAAGATTCTTAAAGTTTTCTATCATTTACTGGTCCCCTTTGTGTGAAAGATTGATCAGCTTTATCTGCCAGCCCATTACATCCTATCTTTAACAAGAATCTATCCCTCTCCATTTTTATTTTACATCGATGAGGAACAACAGCTTTTTAGCAATTCTAGATTCTAGCTTTTACTGCGAGTTGCTAAGCGACCTAATTTTGCTGGTTGCATTTGCATGTTTGGTGCGTATGGATTTGATTCGTAGCTTTGTGATTAGAAGAGACTATAGAACGAGTCAGTTTAACGCTTTAGTTTTGAGATAGAGAAGAATTGCTATCTTAGCGGCATCTTATCCTATTTTGTAGATCAGCATTGTTATACTATGCGAAACAAAACACCAAAACGTACGAGGGTTGGATTGGATTGTAAGGTGAAAAGAATTATAAGTAGGAGATTTTAAATTCAAAACATTCTACTTAAAAAAAAACAAAATGAATAATATGAGTCCGAGGATTGACTTTATAAGTGAAAGAGAGGAAAATTAATTAGGGTATGATTGAATAATGGGGCATCTTTTTTTTTTATCACTTAATTCTGATAGTCATGATCGCAATTTATATATTTTTCACTTGTAGATATCCTCCATGGAAGAGTAATTACTTTATTTTTCTTTTTATAAGATTAGGAGGACTCACAATGGGGGGAGTAATCCTGATACAAATAAATGGCAACCCAACCTAGTCAATAAATGGTGGGAATTACAACCTAACATTACTACAAGCTGACCAACATAATGTGAGAGAAGGAACTCTCATTAGTGAAACTTGAATTCAAGACTTTTTAATTCTAAAGTCTCAACCGATTACTAGATCAAAGTCTTATCAGCTATCGAACACTAATTATAAGTGACTGGATATAGAGGGCATAAATAATATTGACGCGTAAATTTTAGAAGAGAATTAGTCGTTTTAATGTTATTCAGTTTGTGGACAAATCTATCAAACATTTCATATGTTTAGAGGATTGTTTTGTAACCTTATTGGGAGAAAACTCAGTTAGTAGGGATAAATTAAACTTTGAAACATGTATCATATCAAAGAAAATGTAAACTTTAAAACAAACACTTACCTAACACACTTTTTGAGGCTATCTTTTCATTGCCTATTGTGTTATTGTCCTAGTAGGTAAAACATGATTTTCCAAAAATTTATCTCAAAATTAAGCTTTTGCAAATGTTAGAGTTGATTACCCTTTTGGAAGATGCAAGTACTAATGTTTGAAATGTTAAAATGTTAATCTATATGTTCATCTAAATGTTAAGAAATTGAGATGTCCACAATCTACCAATACACTTGTCCACCAACAATGAGAAAATTCACAGAAAGCATAAACAGGATTCTTGTGATCGAGGACAGCATCCCCTCTCTGTCAATTGTGTTTACATCTTCCAGCTTTTATGTTTTATACGTTCCATAAACACATCCTTTATTGACTTCTCTCAAGAAATCACATGCATTTCCTCTTTGTTATTCAACTTTCAATTCAGCATGTGTACCTTTAACGTACTGGTCACGTCTGCTATAATTTCTATAAGAATCTGATTTGCATTCTAGAAGTTCTGCTCTTTGTGTCAGAGGCATTCTAGAAGATGCTCATAAGTAGATAGTATAAATGAATTTTAATATTTACTTAAAATAAATTACATTTTGGTGATATTTATTTATAGAACCTCTAACTTTTGGAGTCTTAATTTTGATTATCATACCGCTCAAACAAGGTTTCATTGCCCGAATCATTATGTTGCTAGTAGAGGAATAAGCATCTTAATGGAACTTTTTCAATTTAGCTATCAAATTCGCACAAAGTCGGCTACACGTAGGCAATGACCTCAAAAAATGAAAATCACAAAATTAGTCCCTTATACTTTATCTGTCCTTCGCTTGTAAAATGATATGTTTTGGTAATGTTTGTCCCTCGCTTCTATAGTGGTACAATTTGATCCTTCAACTATCCAAAATGTACCATTTTAGTCCTAAAATTCATTTTCAATCACATTTTGACCTCAAATTCAAAGTTTGTACAAATCGTTCCAAAGCTCAAAGCATATTATATGAAGTACCTAACTAATTCCATGAATTTCAAAGTAATATTGTAAAATGGAAAAAAATATTAGCAATTTTTTTCTAGACATCTAAACAAGGAAAAGGTAAAATGCTCAGTTTTCTTCGTTATAACATATTTTGGATGATAAAAACAAAAACAAAAACAAAAAACTTGTCTTGGATGAACTGCAAGAGCTCTGTGGATCATGTTTAATATTTTTAAATTATTTGTCCGAATATGTAGATTCAAATTGTGTTAGTTTTCCACTACAGTTTAGCTTCAAATGGTACCCATACTAATATAAAAATTCTATGATTTTTACACATGTAATTACAATATTATTTTGGCATATTTATTGAAAATGAGTTTTGGGACCATAATGGTGCATTTGGATGGTTGAGAGACAAACTCACCGCTTTAAAAAGTGAGGTATCGAATGGGTATAAAACCTCGAATGTTTTGAACCAAAAGATCATTTAAAAGTGAGGAACAAAAATGTTCAAAAATCAATTGTGAGGAACTATTTTTGCAATTTGCCCTAACAAAATAAAACTTCTAAGGTTATGCAAGAAACTTCGAGGTTATGAGCTACAATGTGGCACAGTCTGATTAGTCATAAGACAGTATGAGACAGCTAAATGATTCTAGCTTGATTTGCTTTTGCTTTTGTGGTTGGCACCTACATTTCATTTCCACGTATATGATCGATGTTGTTTGTTGCGAAGACAATGATTGGATGCCGTAGATGTTTCAAGCAGGAATGAAATTTCTCAAGTTGTCCTCATAATCTTATAACTCTCTTCTGACTTATTAGAACCTAAAATCCAAGTGGAAGCTTTTTAAAGGTTTTACTACGGTTTATGCTAATCTGCTACCACGACATTTGCTCAACTTTTATCACTATCAAGAGCATTTCGGGTTAATTTGTGTCAACATAGATCATTCCATCTCTTAAATGAAAAAAAAAAAAAAAAAAAAAACAACTGACCCTAGTGATGATTTTCGAGAAGCTGTAAATTGCAGTTGAGGTTTTACTTTGATCCGTTTAGGACCTGTTCGAGGTTGCGATAATTTATTGAGAAATATTTTTTAATAGAAATTTTAATAAAAGTACTTATTAAGTGTTTAAATACTTTTAAATATGTTGTTTGGAGGCATAGTTCAATAAGTGGTTATTATATTGGATAATATGTGATTTGAAAATTTTTAAATATATTTATCTCTTTATTAGGTTATAATATAGGATATAATGATTAAATTTAATGTTTTATTTTTTAAATCACAAAAGCTATTCTAAATGTACCAAATTTGAACTTTTGTTAAAAGAGCTTTCACATTAAAATTTTCATTTTATGGGATGACGTTCACCAAATATTTTAAAAGTAATTTTAATACATAGAAGTGTAACTTCAAAGGTTTGCAACATTTTTGTAAAAATTTTGAAAATTATGTATCCAACTTTTCCTTGTTTTGGTCACACATATATGCTTAATTATGATAGTGTTCAGTAATATCTTCTTCAAACTCTTATCAAACCCAAGAAAAAAAAATCAAAATAAACAGATTCAAATTCAATCATACTCGATCGGAGAATAAGGTAGTCAATCAAACAGTGCCCAACTGGTGATGATTTTGTAGTGTCTGCAAAGCGGGCATTCTTGCGGAATTGGTGGGGGGAAAGTGTCAATCTATGGAGATTTGGTTGATTGCCCAAGATATATGCTACTAGTTCCAGTACGAAATGGGAACGGGACCATTTTAATCTGATATGCACACTTCAAAAGAAGCAAAAAAAAAAAGGAAAAAAAAAAGGCAAAGATGTGAAAGTGTCCTCGCTCTCTTAGCCAGACTCACATGCTCTTGCTGCAGCTCTGCTGTTATGTCCCCAAGTCTTTATAGAAATGTGTGGAGAAAAGCAGTTGAATTCCCTCCCACGAATCATGATGTAGAGCAGCTGGGCAAAATCTTGATTGCAGAGAAGGTTAAATTCACATGTTGAAAGCTAATGAGAACTCAAGAATAAGAATAAATTATTCTGATGGCAACTAAACTTTTTTAACAGTTAAGATTTAATTATTTAATTATTAATAATATATTTTTAACCATTAAACTATCAAAAGTATAAATTTTGATCCATTTCGTTTGATTTTACTGCTAACTCTATCAAATTTAAGGGTTTGTACGATTCACGAGATATACTATTAATAGTTAGATTTGATAGAGTTGATGGTAAAATTAGAGAAAATAAGTCAAAATTAATATTTTTAATAATTTAATGGATAAAAGTATGCTATTAATAGTTGAATGATCAAAACTTAACTATTCAAAAAGTTTAAATGCTTACAAGGATAATTTGCTAAACGCTGGAAAGTGTAAAATTGGCATTCCACTAGTGTGAACTGTTTGGTCGCATTCTCTTATTGGCTTTTGGCCAATGCAGATTCGACAACTAAAAGGAATTTCTTGGGCTAATTCAGCATCATAACTCTTCTACATTGAGTAAGTTGTCTTTTTCCCTCAGGTTAAACAGTTGAAGGTTAATAGGAAGTTTTGGCCACGTAAGACCATTTGCACCATGGTAACATACAGAATTCTTAAGTGGCCAATTGCTAACATTCCATTAATTTGAATTTGGATAGAAGATGGCTAAATCATCTTAATATACGAAACCCATAATACACACATTAGCAGGTTTCAATCCTAATCAAATGAATTTAGATTATATTTGGACTCGAGAATTTTGATGGACTTGGATTCCAAATCCTAAACCTAGACCCTTTTTGTGCTGGCTCAGAGTAACACAAAAAACAATTTTTTTGAAAAATAAACTTTCATATATAATGATACAGTAATACACAAACAACAAACAAAAACAACTCCTAAATATCACATACATACAATATATTAGAAACAACTCCAAATATACAAAAAAAAAAATAATAAAATTACACCACCATCCGCCACCCATTTCCCCCGTCTCCTCCCTCCTCCTCCCACTCCTTCTTCCCTCTTTCCCTCCCTTTTCTCCTCCTTTTCTTCCTCCTCCCTTCTACTCCCTCTTCCTCCCCTCATCTCCTCTCCTCCTTCCTCCCCACGTCTCTCCCGCTGCCCCCCTTCCCTCTCGCTCGCGACCAGATTTAGTCGTGACTCGCGACCAGATCTAGTCGTGAGCGTTGACTAGAGAAGCGGGGAGAGGGAGGGGGTGGCAAGAGAGGGTGGGGAGGAGGGAGCTGGGGGTGGGATAGTGGTGGGTGGTTGTAAGATTTTATAAAATTTTAAAAATATCCCATTAAAATTTTAAATTTTAAAAATGTCCCAAAATATTTTTTCAAAAACACCCCAAAAATATCATTAAAAATATTTATAGTAAAAATTTTTTACTTACATTGTTATAGTAAAATATTTCAAAAATAACCCTAAAAGAGAACCATTTCAACTTCTAAAAGTAGCTTTCCCAAATTCACTAGTTTAGCATCAATTTTACAATTTACTTTTGCCCAACCTCTAAAAGAGCTTAATCCAAAGCACCATGCTAGCCAGCTAGGATCACAAATTGATTTGTTTCCCATACCCCGGATTTCAAGTAATGAGGAATTGATAATTAGGGCCATGCATTATTTCTGATTGTTAGAAAATTTTAAATTATTAGAGGCTTTTTCTGTTGGTTAGCGATTCTAATGATTGATTTTCTTATATAAGTAAAAAAAAATTTTGAGTCGCGAAGTCCCAATTTTACTGAAACAATCCATACAAGGTAGGATTTCGAAGTTTTTCCTATAATCGTAAAATCAATGCTCTTCTCATACGTACTTTTTACCATCTTCTCTTTGATTCTTGTGTTTGATCTAATAAAAGATATGTTATTTTAAGTGTAACATTTGCTTTTTGAGTTAAATTTTAGTTTGTTAAGTCAATTCAACAATAGACCATGAACTATACATGATTGTAGTAATATGGTAATTGCTTTGATGCTCGGTTAATCATGTTTTGAGACGAGGTGCAATGCATCCGAAAACGAGTTGATTAAACAAACTAATTTTTTGTGAAAATGATTGATTAATGGCCTTTTATTGTTTGGTTACAAAAACAATCAAACTCAAACATGTCCTTGTTTCAATTTTATTAGTTTGAAATCCTATGTTGAATCGAAATCCTCCAATCCAAGTGGGGAAAAAAATCATTAAGGTTGAAATTTGAGAGGGAGAATGACCAAAATGGTCCCTCACATTTCAAAAGAAATCCTATATTGGTCCTTCACACATAAAACGATGTAGCATAATCCATCACATATGACAAATGTACTAATTTGATCTAGAAACCCATTTTTCACCAAAATTTTGCCAAAAGGCGCATGCCCAAATCATATGACCATACTTTTCGGGCAAAATAGAATGAAGAATAACATTCTTCTCTAACAAACCTTCCCACCACCACTTCTGAGAGGCGGAGGGGGAGGGGGAAGAGGCGGTGATTGGTGGCTTTTCTTGAGCAAGATTGTACTCTTACTTCTATTTTGTCCATGAAAGTATGAGCATGTCATTTGGGCAGGCCTTTTTCGGCCAAAATTTTGTTTGAAAATAGATTTTGGGATCAAATTGGTACATTTACTAGATGTACAGGACTATTTTGCACTATTTTAAATGTGTAGGACCAAAAAAGAACTATTATGAAATGTGAGGAACTATTTTGATCATTTTTCCAAATTGACAACCTATATGGAGTCTTCACCCAAAGTTAAGGAGGTTTCCTTGGTTAGACGAAATTAAAACTTGGAGGTTTCAAGAAAATGCCTAATCGCCTGATGCTGTGTGGTCGGTGTCTAGTTGCCGACTGGGGAAAATTCCTTTCTCCAGCCGATTTCTTGTGGCAAAATAAAACGACTTTAACATCGAATATAATACTCTCTAATTGTATGATGATTTATTGGATTTTCTTGCCAGCAAACAAAAAGTCGAAAGTTTTACGTGAGAAATGACATTTAAAAGTACTAGCACAATAAAGTAATCACAAAAGCGTTTACTTTTTGCTTCTAGAAGTGCCTAGTCAAGCGAGCGAGAGTAATACACATCTGTGCATCTTGAACTTGTTCCACCGTACATGTGCACAGACACGCTTGCGTGCACATATATATACATATATATATATATATATATATATATATATATATATATATATGAGCAAATATTATATATATTATCACGATTAGATGAATAAGATACGAGTAAATTTTGAATTTTAAATTTAAATTTTATACGTGTATCATATATCTAACGTTAATAATATATACACAAACAGTGTATACAAGATTAATCATATATATATATATATATATATATATATATATATATATATATATATATATATATATATCAAGATTAGATTAGATGAATAATATACGAGTAAATTTTGAATTTTAAATTCAAATTTTATATATGTGTCATATATTTAACGTTGATAATATATACACTGACAGTGTATACAAGATTAATCATATATATATATATCTACACACATAAGTGTGTATGTGTGTGTGAAACTGAAATTATTCACAAAAAGTAAAAGGAAGCAAAAGCCAGCAGTCTCATAAAAATTTAAGGAAAATAAGAAAGAAAGAGGAATTGGAAGACAAGAGACAAGTGCTAATAGGCTTTTATTAGCATGTCAAGAAAATAAGCCAAAATATATTTGAAATTTATCAATCATTGGGGTTATTCTTTTATCAAAGGTGTAAAATATTAGGACATCATTATGTTATGCGGCTCCCTAATTAGATGATTCACGTTTTGTAGTTTAACATAAGAATGTTGCTTTTTCTCTTTCAACTTTTCCTACTTCGTATCTATCTTTTTCTTTTATTTTTTCTGACGTATGCTTGGAACGCAGGTTGTAAAGTAATAAAGAATGTATAAGTTTGATCACGTGCATTTCAACTGAATTCTAGTAAATTATGATGCAAAACAATTAATTGAAATGCAAGATTTCTTTACTTTCCTTAACACAAATTAGATTCATCAATTCATTAATATTGACCAATACTAAATAAGTAATATTAGCCACTAGTCGTAGGGAGTAGGGACTAGTGGTTAAGCAAAAAAATTTTTTATAGCATAAGTGGGGAGGTATTGAATCGAAATCTCTCGTTTGCACTTCATCTCTCTCTGTACCACTCAATTTATCTCTCTCTAATAATGAAAACGTTCAATTTTCACTTTGACATATCAAGGTTCGACCCTAACTGCCAAGTTTCGAATGGGGAAGGACTAGGGAAGCGAGAAAAGGTTCAAAAAGGATAATTTTAGAAACCTACCTGAGATTTATAATGATTGCAACGACCTTCCTCAAGGTTTGAAAAATTATAGAAACATCTCCTAAATAGTATGTTTTGGTAACAAATAGAGATATAAACACAAAAAAAGTCTAATTTATATCCTATTGCCCTTATTTGATTTACAAGGCAAATTGAATGATAAAAGAAATCAAATATTAGTTACTTGCTAAATAAAAAATTTTAAGGTACCTCTTTGCAGCAAAGTTTAAGCTATGTTTCAAGGCATTATTTTTTAATATTTGAACTTCTTTTTTTCCTTTGTTAAGTAAGTTGTGAAGAATGCATCCCTGCTAGTCGGTTATTTATAAAACTAATCAAGAATGAATCAAGAATGAATATAATGTATTAAGTGAGATGAAGTTAGAGTTTTTGAATAAAGAAATATTTGTAAAATGCAGTTTTCTTTTTCCTTTACATTCACTTTTCACTTAGAATTTGTAGAGTTGTTAAAGTTATTATAATTTTTTCGTAACACCAAAAAAGGTAAGTGTAATTTTCAAATCTTAAAAAAGGTGACCGCAATCTTGAGAAATCTCAAGGGAGGGTTTATGAAATTATCCCAAAAAATGTACTATAACTATTTTCGTCTTTAGCTCATCTACAACTACTAGGTTTGACAACTTAGTGACAATCAAGGGAAATCATTCTCCATGAGAATTTTTAGAAAACAAAACAGAAAAGCAAGCAAACGGTGCCTAAACTTTTGGCACCAACTAAAGTTGGGACCCTACTAAAACATGTAAAGTGATAGTTAATGGGAAAATTGGAGGTTTGATTGGAAAGATTTAGACAGCACTATTTGTTTCTGTCAGCTGCTGCCTTTCGAATAGTGGTTCCATTCAACCATATGCACGTCTTTTCCCAAAAATTTCCATGGAAAAAATCCCACTGACACATCTATTCACCAATCCCATTCCCACCAGTGACCTTGGAAAATGAAGCAGAAGTGTATTCATTTTCTTCTCATCATTTACTTATTATAACTACGATTGGATTGGATTTGGTAAATGTGAATTGAATAATCATTATGATTTTAGTCTTTTCCACTCCTTTAGTCAAGACAAAAAGTGAAAGCTATAGGTATTAGTAAGAGAAAATGTATTTATGAACTTTTTTGGATAATATTTACTTAATGAAATATATATGTATTCAGTTTTAGGCCCGTTGGGATTGTGATGTTTTTGATAAAAAAAAATACTTTTAACACGTTTGATGAATATCATTCCATAAAATTAGAAGTAGAGTTTTTGGCGTGAAAAGCACCTTTACCAAAAGCTCAAATCACCTTTACCAAAAGCTCAAATTTAATACCTTTAAAATAACTTTTGTATTTTAAAAAATAAAATTTTAATTTTAATCATTTTTATCCTATATTATAAACTAAATAAATAGATAAATATATTTAAAATTTTCAAATTGAACACTATTCAATACAATAAACACTTATTGAACTATTGTCTCTAACAGTATATTTAAAAACACTTAATAAATGCTTTTATTAAAAATTTTATTAGAGAAGTACTTTTCAATAAGCTACTACAACTCCAAATAAGTCCTTAATCTTTGACTGTTCAACCTATATAAACAATACGTATTTTATTGAATAAAATAGTTTGTCATAGCAAATTATGCCAAATATCTATCCTTTTTTTTAAGAAGGAATTGAACAGGACTTTTGAGAAAATGCTACTAACCGTTAATTCCTTAAATATGTTTATCGCCTCCTCAAAATCAACCGAAAAAAAAAGTCATTATCTTGAACCAAACTAAAGCCGAAGACATTTTCACCATAAGAAAGGAAAATAAATGCTTCCAACAAGGGCAAGAGAGTCAATGAAACAATTTTTTGTTTTTCACTTTCAAAATTTCATAACAACAGTGAAAAAAATTTGAATGTGTTCGATTCTGGTCACCAAGAGTTGCTTATATGAATATCATTAAACAAAAATATATTCACAATTATTTCTAGGGAGTATTTGCTTAATAACTCATGAATTTTTGCACTATCATGAATATATCCACAATTTTTGCACTATTAAAACTTAAGAGGATGGAGAAAAATCCAACCATTATAGCACAAACTAGAGTTGCCAACCAAAATAAACGAGAAATTTTATGTGAGTTTAGAACAATTATTAGACATGATTAATAATTGGTCGAGGACCAATAGAAGAAAAGTTTCACATAAACATACAAGAATTTTACTTGCTAATTTACATGTGGGATTCACTTGACATGTTACATGAAATCAAATGGAATGGGCCACTTATATGTCCACGTGAAATTCTTTCATTGGTTAGGGAACAACTACTAAACATACCTAGTAGTTATTCCGAACCAACATACTATAATTCGAAATTTTTTTTTATGAAAAGAAACATTATTTTTTCTTTCTTTTTTATTGGTTGAAAAAAAATACTTTCAGGGATAGGTCCGGGCTTTTGGCTAAGCCTAATGGCCCTTCAAAGCTTGAGGTAAGATTTGGATGTTACATTAAAAAAAAAAAACTGCTAAAACAAATAAAAAAGGATATTACCAAGTGGTACCAAAGGAAAAAAGAAACCAAATGAAAGCAATGCAAACTTAAAACTTCGGGAGAGCAGAATCTAAAAACAGCTATGCAAAATGGCCAGTCCTTGAATACAGGGTTAACTAATGGGTGACCTATGGGCACTTTTTAACACAGCTACATTTCACTTAACCTGCCATATACATAAATACACTAATATTTGCTACTTTCTTCTACATTTATACACTTTTTCTAATTAATTTTATATTTTTAAAAATCAAACGCTTGAAATATATTTTAACAAGTATCCATAAGGCATCCGTTAGTCGTTAGACAAACTGTTAAAAATAGTAGCGAATATGAAAGGGATGCAAAAGTACGGCAGATAGAGTGCAATTTTCGCCTTAACTCTTGCACCTTTTTCACTTTTTGAGTTAAATCTTTGGATTACACCCTTAAAAGTCACTAACTCCATTTCTTTTCATATTTCAAATCAACAATTGTATGGCATTATACTCTTTTGGAGTTACCTTTCCTTGACTCTGGGGAAGAAACCAATTTAATCATAGCTTTAAAATTTTAAAAGTACTTAACGCTTACAATTTGGTTTTATGTACATAGGTTAGGTAACCTAACTCTAATATTTGGCATGGTTGTATACTAATCAGCACCCTAATTCTCAATCAATTTTATGTCGTTGTCAGCAGAAATACAGATTTAGACTATATAAGATTTAAAAGGAGTTTATACTTCCATTTCGACTTGTTTTCTTGAAAATGGTTTAGACTGATTAAGTAAATTCTTCATGATAACTGAGAAATAATTAGTCTTTAGTTAGTCTTTAAAGGAGTTAAATATTTCTCATAATTCATTAACGTCCTTCTCGAATCATCGTTTTCAACTGCATCATGACGTATAAAACCAGGATTTTTATTTTCTAGAAGGAATACAAATCAAAGTTGCTTTCATTAATTTTTATTTTCTAGAAAGGGATACAAATCAAAGTTACTTTCATTAATAGCTTTCTTTGTCAAATTAAAGATCGTTTTTGTGTATTAATTAGTCAGTGATCAGTTCCCTGTTTTCTTTGTCCTCTCCATAGTGCATTGACTTGGTACCAATAACCTTTTTTTGTTCCATTCTCCAAGTAATCATCAGTCCATTTCAAGAGAAGTGGAGAAAGTTAGCCAAATAGATGTTATTGGCTCCCCTTTTGACTTTTTGTGATAGTACTACATGAATAAATGTTCAAGGTACCTAAGAGATAATCCCAAAAACAGTGTGTAATTAGAAGCTTTTAAAGTGCATATGAATGATGTCAATAAAGCCCACATTGGCTGTATCATGGAATTCTTGGTCTAGCTTTGCTATCAGTCATGGTTGTTTCATGAGTCAGGAAGGTATAAAAGTATGAAAAGTAACAAAACTACATCCTTGTTAACATCAAAATATTTTTAAAGTCATATTTTTCCAATTATATGCCCTAGGATAATAGAATAAAAGTAAAAAAAAAAAAAAAAAAACCTTGGGGGGGGGGGGAGGTACACAAAAAATTTCTTGGATTATCATCCACTCTTTAAATTATGTCTACTTTTTTTGAATGGTGGCTCGTTTGAATTGCTATTTTTAGGAGTTTTTATTAAAAAATGTACTGTAGCAAATTGATGTATGTAAGGTAAAAAGATAGTTGAAAAACATATTCACAGAAAACGAAAAAAATTTTCTATGAAAAATCACAATCCAAAACTTTTGTAGACAAAAAGTAGCGTTATTAGATTCATCTTTTATCTTGTGCCTTAAAAACACATAATAGAAGAATCCTTACATATGTCAGGATAAAATATGTAATCGCGGTAAAAGATATGGAGGCGACAGGACACAAACTAAAGTATTTGGTTATCCATTTCTGTTCATATTCATGATTTCCAAAAATCAATATTGTGATCAGTTTTGAATAGTTTCTTGAACGAGAATATAATATGCCTTTGGGATTTTTGGGGGTCCAAAATAGAATTATATATTTTAGTAAGATAATCAAGTTCATCAATTTGTTCAAAACTTGAATTGTTTTAATTATAGCCACAGTCATAAAAGTGACAATTTCAGTCATAGAAAAACCATTTAAAGTAATAATATCCCTTTTTTTGCATAAGCATGTGAAAGATAGGTACACCATGC
The DNA here is from genome assembly GCF_036785885.1 of Coffea arabica. Classification (NCBI taxonomy): domain Eukaryota; kingdom Viridiplantae; phylum Streptophyta; class Magnoliopsida; order Gentianales; family Rubiaceae; genus Coffea; species Coffea arabica. The sequence continues at coordinate 13,343,519 of NC_092316.1, read as the reverse complement.
ACGTTTATGTTGACAAGAATATTACCATTACAACTATCTTCTTATCTTGAAAGCCACATCAATAAAATCCTTCTAGAAAGGAAATGACTACAAACTACAATGATCCATCTTGATAAAAGTCCTTTGCTCCCAATTGAATATCGTATCAATTTCACTTTAATTTTTAGTCAAAAAAATAGTTTGTTTGGATAAGAATTTATTTGGATGATTTATTTGATTCAGTTACTATAGCACTTTTTGTGATGTGATGTATGTGAAATAAAAAGGTGATTGAAAATTGTGTGTATGGACCAAATCTTGTATACAAGCAAGTGACATACTGAGTAGAATTCACTTACAAAAGACGATTGAAAATCGCGATATATTTAAGTGATACATATAAATATAAAAATTTTTAAAATTCTAAAAGTGGAATATCATATAAGTTATATATCATTTAGAATAGGATTTTCCTATTGAGGAATTGCATGATCTTTATTATTATTGTTTATACTTTCTAAAAATGTATAAACACTTTAAATATGTTAGCGTACAAGGCCAAACCTATTTAAGCAATTCCAAATTCTGTGCAAAGCTTTTCTTGTTCAGATGGTCATAAATGAAGCTCAGTTGGAAGTTTCTCATATCCAAGTCTGGTTCCATGCTTCCAACTTCTTGCAGCAAACATTCTCAGTCAGTTCCCTTTCTTAATGCCGCAGACACGCTTCTCCTGTGGACCCACAATATCCCTACAAAATAACCAAACTGGAAAACGAGAAAAAAGAAAAACCCAAAATTTGGTGCTCAAAGTTGGGTATCAAATATACTGAAAAGCTAATTATTGAGTATCTAATTTTAGTTTTTAGAAGAGAAATTCGAATTAAAATAAATCTTCAATGTTAGATTACAATTTAACTTCCAGTTTCACCATCCCACTTCACATTGTTATTTTTTTCGCAATTATAAGTAGGTCACGCATTATAAAATATTATTGTCACGAGTGAAATTATAATTAGTCAGAAAATAAATAACTTGGCATAGAAAATGGGACTGTAGATTCCAGAAATGATGAAAGGGAAAACAGAGGGAAAAAAGAAAGAGCTTAATTGTAGGCCAAAATGGCCTATTGGGGTAACCAACTTGTTGAATAACTCAAGATTTTTCTTTTTTGGGGGGATAGAAATTCAAAGAATTTTAATAAATTGCAAAATTAAATAGAAATGGAATAAAATTTATATCCAGATATTTACACACACACTAATCACACCACTAATCACCTAAATTAACACGCACAAAACTCCAATTCCGTTCAGAAAGGATGTAAATTCCGACTCAGGCCATTCACATTTGAGAAAAACCCCACCAAATCTTGCCGGTACGGCAAAAACGACATCCGTCGCCGTTCGCCGTCGTTCTTCACATACACCGCACTCGCCGGGGCAACTTTTCCCGCCGCCGCCTTAGGAATTTCCGGTGCAACCTTTCCCGCAGCCGACTTAGGAATTTCCGGTGCAACCCCTGACAACTTTTCAATTTTCTCCGTATTTCCCTCTCTCTTCCTGGCGTTTCTACTTTCTGAGTGAGATAAAAAGACGAAACTGTCCTTCCCGTCGCTATTGCTCCGATGAAGAAGGTTCCGAAGCCTCCACCGCTTAGACGAGCACGAACCGGTGGAACTACTCTTCTTGCACCTCCCTTCCTCCGCCGCGGCCGCTGCCGTCGCCATTTTCGGGTTCCACACGCAGTAACTATCAGGCTGAACTCCGTCGAGCTCGTCAGCTTCCGAGGATGAACACGACGACGGAGGGTCTCTGTCTTCTATAAAAAGCTTCCTCAACGGCAACCTCCTTGCCGCCGTTGCCGAAGGCTGTAGAACTTCCTTAGTAGGCTTCTGATGAGTAAAACCCACCGCCTCTTTCTCGTCCTCAGCGCCGTCTAACAACAAATCCTGATTAAAAAGCGGAAAACAAGGCCGGATTTGTCCGTTATAGAAAATTTCATCCGCCGGAGTCGGGGACGGAATGAAATCCCGGCCAACAACAGCAAACTCAAATTCTTCTTCATCCTCCTCATCATCATCATCCTTGTCCTCCTCATCTTCGCCACCATTCTTATCAGTACTTTTTCCCTCGTCAATCATAAGTTTATCGCGAAAGTGGAACCCATTTTCGCATAAACTTTCCTCATAATCTGTAAGAAATGAATCAGCACCACCATAATCTTCGCCATCGCCACCATAATCATGGTTTTCGGCGCGGAATTCTTCCACGACTCGAGCAGCGATTTCTGCAAGTCGGCTAGAAGAGTAGCTAGTGAAACTGGGAGCTGGAGAAAGTGAGATAACTGGGCTGGGCTGCATTTTTTTTTTTTTTCTTTTTTGGCTCTGCGGAAAACTGTTCAGAATTTGAGAGGGAGAGAAGGAGGGGTGTTGGGTTTTAGAAATGAAGGAATGAAACTGGAAAAGCAATATTTGGAGACTAAATAGGAGACTAAATAGGAGGGGATGATGATGAGTGGTTGAGGAAATCTGATCATAAAAAAAGTAAAAAACTGCTGGTTTCTTTCTTTCTTGAAAAGGCCTACTCAAATTTTGTAGTTTAATGTGCCCCTCATGTTTTTGTCAATTGTACTTCTTACCAAAAACTTTTACGTACACGTTTTACATTTTAAAGTTGCTAATTGTTCTCATATTCGGGAAATCCATTTCGGTTGACAAATGATAATAAAAATCAATGTACTTTATGAATTTTCAATCTAATGCCACTGGCTGGTATTTCGTATTACCACTAAGTATGTAATGCGAGTACGTCTTTTGTTGATAGACAGTTTATAAAATATTTTCTCAATGTATACATCAATTGTTAATAAAAGCTCGTCGTAATGCGAATTAATTGTTGCTGGTGGTGTTGTCTTGCTTGAAAGTGCATGTAGACGGTAAATTATCCATCATGTTTTTGGAATAACTGCGACTGTTGTTAACTTTAATTTTCCCAAATGGTTATTGTTTTGGCCTCCCATTTACATTGTATAAAAACATGCTCAAATGATGTATTTATTTCCTATAAATTCTTGCGAAAAATTATATATCTCGAGGGGTAGAATTGTAAAATGAAAATTGACAAAACCTTTAGGGGAGGATAGTGGGATTAGTTCTTTTCAAAATGAAAGCTGAGAAATACCGGAGAAGAGGGGCAGAAACTTACGCGCTTTGGGGAGGTAATGATTGGGTAAGTGAAGGTGTAGGGTAGAGTTTGTTGTTCGATGTTGTTGAGATTTGTGTGAACAGTGGTTCTTTGCTTGGTTCATACGTAAGGAAAGGGCTTTGCCGCTTGGGTATAATAACGTTGGTTCACACGTGTCTGCTTGTTGGCTCACACACTTGGGAAAGACATTTTCTGTTTCGTTCTAGAAAGAGAGATATTTTTCTTTTTCGTTTTCATCAAGGCAAATTAATAGGCATCATTCATTCATTCTCTTTTTGATGGATTGATGGTCATTCTGCACTCCAAAAATTTCACTTTATTATCAGCTACACCCTTTAAGATTTAATTATTTCTATTTCACCTATAAAGTTAAATGTAATTTTTATTCAACTCCTCAATATAATTTCATTGACATCGATTTATACTATATATATATATATATATATATATATATGTGTGTGTAAATGTACATAAAGTGAGAAGAGGGTTTGGCGTAAACATTTGTTGTCACTTTTTATATTTTCCCTTTAACCCTAAAAATAAAACTAGTAATAATAAAAGCGCGCGCGCACGACACGTGTTCTCAAATTTATGAGTTTAATTATTTCTCATGTGATTATGAGATTTTTTTAATTTGACTCTAAAACCCTCTTTTTTGCTATTTCCCCTTTGTAAAAGTTTCTATTTGAACCAGAAACAAAAAATTCAATAATTGCCATTAACTTACTATCTTCCCCACCAAGGAAATTACACAGTCCCATTCAATGGCCTAATAAAACCTCCCAGAACTAAATTCCCACTAGTAGTGGGTAACAGATTTATGTCCCGTGCTGTGGACGGGAAACTACAAAATAGTTAAGTATAATTAAAATTTTTAAATAAAGCATTTAAAATTGTTATTGTTATAGAAAACTCTCTAAAATCTTTGCAATCACATGCAATTTTGTGATTATTATTTGTTTGCTAAATTTGGAACTTAGTTAAAATTTGGCAAAATTCTGTGTAATTTGCAAAGATAAGGGAAAAACTTTTTTGATACTTTTTTATAATAAGACAATGAGTAAAACTTTTTAATTGTATAACAGGAAAAATATGCCACATTATCTTTATAAAGTAGTAAGATATTAATACCTATCAGTTTGTTAAACCATTTATTTACATTTATAACTATCATCTTATGTACAAAAATATTTGGCAAATGACAAAAGTATCCGCTATTTGTCATTTGCAACTAAAGAAAACATTACAGTAAAAAATTTTACTTAGAGAGATTTATTGATAAATTAGTTTAACTAAGGTTTTCATTACCTATAGAAAACATTAAAGTAAAAAATTTTACTTACACAGGCAATTATAATTTAACCAAACTTTTTTCGTACCGGATTTGAACATTTCAAGTAAAATAGTAATAGATAAGCATTGGATACAACCTATTAAAGAATAAATAATTCAAAAAACCTCGAAAAATAACAAATGTCAAATTATTGAAACTTTCTAGAACATATCAAATTATATACTATATAGTATAGAAGTATAGATATAGATACCCGTCACTCATATAACCATTCATGCAGAAATCACATAGATAACTGATAGTTATTTATACCACACCATTGGATGATAGTAAAAGGTTGTATTTTCCAGTTGAACAATATAGAGGGAGATTTTACACGATTTGTTTTGATACTATAACTGGTTTATTTTATTTTATTTTTTTGTTTACACAGAGGTATTTGAATTCATAGACTGGTTACCGTACGATCGAACTAATTCTCTGCGGGATCGGGAGAGACTGCCCAACATCACCGACCGTAGTACCCAGAATTTGAATCTTTGCGGTGATACTCATCTAACTAGGCTACTACCATCAGCTCTATCCCTGAGGGCTACTATAACTGGTTAATTAGATAATAGATTAAACCAACGGAACGGTAGAATTTCCCGTATTCATCATGGCCATGGATTTTCGAGTCTTTTCCTCCATATTGAGCCGTTCAATTGTCACAAACCAGTAGCTTGAAGAATCAATTTGCCGCCAATCATATTTCGGGTTGACAAATTAAAAAAATTGGAGTTGTTTAGCTGATTTAGATGTTTGTTTGTTGTGTAGGTCGTTGTTTTGTTTTCTTCTACATTTGACCACTAGTGGGAATTTGTATTCAAATTCTTGTCTTGTTATATAAAAACAAAAGGATTGGACTTTGTGTTTTCTGGTACTGCCCCAAGAGTTTGGAATCATGTGGCTTGGTGCGGCTTTCATTTCATTTACGCATTATATATATATATATATATATATATATATATATATAAAAGGGATTATAAGTGCGATGTCTTAAAAAATAATTAAAGGGATGGTAAGTGAGATGTCTTAAAAAATAATTAAAAATTATAATATATATATATATATATATATACTTGAAAAAGGATTAATTACTAATTGTCCCCTTGAAATTTTATAAAATGTCAGATGCCCCCCTAAAGTTTTAAAATAGCCCATGATCCCCCCATAGTTTTATGTAAAGTGGAAAATGGATGGAATGCATAATCAGTTATGATATTTCTATTAAATGCACTTTAAAAGCTATGTAATAAAATCTTAATATCCATGTAACCCCCTTATAATTTGTACAAATATCTACTTTACCGTCTTGTGATTTTTGTATTTATCAATGTAACTTCCCTATACTTTTATAAAAAGTGGTTAAACTGTTGATAAATTTAGCATTTAAATAAAAGTATTATCGATATTTCAATTAACGACGTTACATAGTTATTTTTAAAAAAAAACTTTTACTTTATATAAAATCATAGGAGGTGACGTAAACATTTTTGAAACATCAGGAAATTCACATGATAATAGATGAAATCACAGGAAAATTACATATAATTTATCCTAAAATAAATAAATAAATAAATACACACACATATGGATGGTTCGATGGGATCACATATATATGATCAGATGGAACTATCCGTGTATATATAGAATGCAGTCGGCATGACGTTGATTTTTTTTTTTTTTTCGCCCAATTCAATCTAGAATCCGTTTGGAAGTTGGTAATCTCAAAAACCTAAGAGTCAACATGCTACAACGGCCTTTAGATTCAATTTCTTGTAGACTTATTGTCAGGGAATGTGTTTTCTGTTACGGAACTTTCCATTACACACCTATTAATTCTTTAGCTGACATTTGTCTCATGATTCAATGACCAAATGTTCAAGCGTTTAACCCGACTATTCCCACTGATGGCAAAATAAACTAAAATTTTTCATCAGTTATTTCTCCCACCAAGATTCGTTCTTCTCCTCTCTCTCCCGCAGTCCCACTGATAATTTTATTTACCATTAAAGGTAAAAGAATTTAAAATTTTTGAAATACTCTAATATAGGTTTTGTCAGTAATAAAATTGAGATTTTTTTATGTAGATAGGGCAGAGACGAAATCAGAAATTTTAGTTTGAGAGAGCGAAATGCATATGCACATAAACTTTCGGATCAGCATAATATTGCTTCAAAAAAAATTTGTTGGGAGGGGAGGGTAGAGTACTTAAAATACATAGAAGTTTAAAAATATGGTATCCAAAGCTCATACCCCTCCCTCCTTTTGCCCTCTGGCCCCTCTCCCAAGGCTGGTCCTTGAAATAGGGGTTTCTTGCAAAATATGCTTTTTCTATTTTGGCAAAAAAAAAAAAAAAGGAATACAACAAAGAAATTGGGCTTATCATAAATGTTTGATCTTATCTACACTCCTAAAATTGTTTACACATTCAAATAATAAATTTGAACATTTTTCATAAAAAACTAAAAGTTTCATATTTCACCCTGTGCCCTTGTTAGGGCATATAATTGAGAAGCCCTTGTCATTGTTATCATTTTTTGATTCAAAAATTACTTTTTATATATAAGTGGGTTAATTACATCCACCTCTCTTGTGCTTTGGCCAAACTATCAACATACCCCCTGAACTCTGAAAAATAACAGTTAGCCCCTTGAGCCATGAAGTCACGTAACAAAATGCCCCAGCCCACCAATCTATGAGTTGTCAAAATCGAACTCAATCTTTCAAAAATACCCCTCTTTCCACGGCAGTCATTAATTAAAGCTTGAAAAGAAAACAAAGAATAAAACAAAAAAAAAAAGTGGGTGCAAAAATAAATAAAAACTGGCAATGCCCTTGAGAACACCCGACAAAGTTGCAAAAGATCCAACAAGTAAGAAAAAATCGCACCAAACTTATCTCATCCTCTTCTTTCTCGTTACCAGGCTCTTCATCTCCTCTTCCTTCTCCAATGAATCAAAAAACCAAACTCGAATTCATTATAAACAGAATAGAAAAAGACAAAAAAAAAAACAAGTGTTATGTAGTGTGATGGGTTAGGAATTCAGAAAAGGGAGGCAAAAGGGTGTTGGGCTTTGCTTGGAGGAATATTAAGGATAATGAGAAACAAAAGAAATTAGAATTGACAAATCTTTGGGTTGAGCGAATGGGGAAGAGTAAAAGATGGGTGTGGACATGGCACTAGGGGAACTTGTCTATCATGGGAAGGATGAGTTACCATGGTCGGAAGCTTTTGATTCAATCTTTTGGTTTCATACTCTTGATTTTGATTAGTTTTGTCTTTCTTTTTTTAAAGTTTTTTAAATCATGAACCAGTTTTCTTTCTTTCTTTCTTTTTGGTTAAAGTAGATATCTTTTTTTTTTTTTTTTAAAAAGAAGGCATGTTTGTCAATGCAAGAAAAATTTTAACTCCATCAAGGTCTGTTAATTGAAAAAGGGATCGTTGTAATTTTCCAAAACTCAGGAGATGTGATGATAGTTTGGCCAAAGCACAATGGAAGTGGATGTAATCAACCCTATATAGATTCTAGTACAATATTGCTTGTAATGAATATAATTATCTCACCTAGTATGCTACTTGCAAAATTGCTTTTCCCTAATAATAGGTGAAGTGAGTTTAGGAGTAAAAATTAATGGAAAGATTAAGTTAGGAAAAAAGAGGACAGGTCTTTTTTATTTTTCTTTTTGGTGTTGTTTGGGAGTTTCAGGAGAAGGGGAGAAAAAGACTTTTAGTGCACTGCTTAACAAGATCAACCTCAAATTTATATACTTTCTTTTCCCTTTGACGAGCAAAAATGACATTAAAAGAATTTTTACTGACTAGGGAATATTTTTTTCCCTTGCTTTCCATTTTTATTCACATTTGGGGATCACTTTATGAACTTCCAACATTTTCATTTTTTTCCCAATCTTTTCTTTTATCATTGAAAGCTCTTAGACAACTTTTTTTTTTCTTTTTTGAATAGTCAAACAACTGAAATCTTTTTCTTTACATTCTATATGAAGCCCAAGATATTTCTAACCTACCCAATAAGCTTTTAAGTACATGACAAGCTAAATTGGTCGAGCATTTATATGGTTTGGAGCTCATTGAGCTTAATAAAGCTTTGTGATTTTGCATATTTTTTCAAGTATATATCCAGTATATATACGCTTAGTTAATGAACAACTTAAGATTAGATATGGAGCATATTTTCCACTGCTCCGACTTGGAACTACGACTCTTTTCAATAATTGGTCTAGTCTGCCTTGTCAAAAATCTTTTCATCTTTTTCAGTTAACTTTTATCCATATGTTTTTCTGCCCTATTATTTTCATTAAAGAGTTCGTATATCATTGCCAAGAGTGCGTTTGCCACCTAGGAAAACCATAAAAGGAATTGCAAAGCTATGTTTCTGCCCATTTTCATTAAAGCCATATTTAAAGTCTTAGTAGATTTAGTTTCATACAATTTTAATATGTTGTACCCGTAGTTATTAATTCTCTTCCAATAGTATAATGTATAACTTGTCTATTGAATGCAAGGACAATAGTTAGTAATAATTTTTTCTTTCTTATTGTTGGTAATAAACAAGTAATATTATTTTTCAACCTATTTTCACGTTCAGAATTCAAATTCTGTATCTGATAGTTCGAGATAAAAATGGTATATAGAGGGGTAGGATGGTGAAAAAAATCAATGGTGTTATTGATGTTCCACAAGAATATGAATGCATCCTAGCATAGGTACATTTCAGCATATGTTACTTTCCTGCGATTTTCACAAAACCAAATGGCTTTCAAGGACCCAATCTTAAAATTAAATTTGAAATTCCTTTGAGACTCATCTATGAAAGCAACAGAACATGTGTAAATGAAGCGTTAGGTCCATAAGTGTACCTTTCTTCTGTCCTTTCAGGTGAAGCAAAGCCATTATATTAATGCAATCGTGTATTTCCAGCCACATTCCCCCTCCCCAGCTTCCCCTAGGACAAAATGAAGAAATAGTACAAGGAAAAACAAATATTGGGTCGCAATCCATTATTTAAAGTTTCACTTCGCAGGCGGATCTTTTCCTTCTTATTTTAAACTAATATACCTATATGTTCTGTCCAAAAGGAAAAAACAAATTGATATTCTATATAGTCTGTGTAATAGCCAGTGAAGACAACTGTTTCGAAAGGGTACACTAGAATTGTTTTGGCTTCATCTATAAGTCGCTACATATATAGACATAGGGTTTGGTGGTAAAATTACTTCATTTAAATACACTCAAAAAGTGAGAATGTGTTTGGATCGAGACTCTTTGATACAATTTCTAATCATCTTTTTTATTTCATATGTATTACATCGTTACAATATTATTTTTAACTAGAACTTCAAAAAATTGCAATTCAACCAGGCTCTCAACATTTTGTACGTAATAACTTGAATTTAATAGTAAGTAGAACCATCGTACACATCTTTAAGTCCTATGGTATGGACACTTACAGGCTGGTTAGGGACCCCAAGATTTGAGGGCTGGAACTCTCTGTAATTTGCAGCGTGATTACAAGATGTAATTAATGGTTTGCTGGGAGTTGATTTGAAATTTGATCGATGTATTGACTACGTAATACAATTTTCAATAGTGGTAGAATTAGTAGTGCTTATACACATTATTCTTTTAATATCTATATTTGTTATTATAATATCTATACTTATGGTGTTAAACCATACTTATTTGTTAATTTTGGAAATAGAAATCAACTTGGAGTGTAATGTTCAAGGATCTGCGAATCGATCCAGGCTTGGCTCAAGTTGGATTTGGGAGCAGATCGTATCTCCTTGTTTGGATTGTGATCAAACGTGCAAAAAATTTTATGTTTTTCGCAAACACATTTTTAAATTATTCTTTTGTTTTACATATATTAAATCGATACAGTACATTATTTCATAAAAGCTCTTAAAAATAGCAATCCAAACGGGAAGTGTACCGAAAGAATTACTTTTTCTACAAATTAACGAGTCGCAAGCAAATTTATATCACATTTGAACCATTCTTAGTCACAGAAACTTGATATTTGTTGTCAACTTCTCTTCTCTGGTTGTATTCTAAGGATAAATTGCCAAATATCAGTAGTAAATACTTTATGTAGTAATGAAAATTAAAATGTTCATTCACACCTCAAAATTTTCTTTATTCCTTTTTTGTTGGTGAAATCCTATATATATATAAAAGGGAGTTGGTGTTTGACTGTTGGTTATTTTTCATCTGCTTTTTTTAGGGGCAATTTTGGTAACATGTCGTCATAGCACAACTGATTCAGCTTTGAGTGCAAGCATGCTATACTTATTGCTATGTGAGTTGACAAGCGTACCCTTGGTGGGATGATGATTATATTGTCAAATTCTACTTATGTGGTTGTAGTGACAGTTTTACCTTTTTAACCATCCGTAGATCTGTAGTTAACACAAAAAAGTAGTTGGGTGAACTTGGAATTATTGCAAACGGTAAGTCAAGCAATTGAACTAGGCAAAGAGTGGGACTAATTAAATTCAATAATCGAAGCATCATTAAGACTATATGAATGTATCAAGATGATGATTAATTGACTACTCCATAGTGGAGGTGTAATTGTTTCCTCTCCTAAACTTCTACATGTGCAATTGAACTCGTACAAATAGTGAGTTAATTAGAATGAGCAATTATGGCATCTTTAAGATAGGAGTAATGCATGAGAGATGAGGAATCTCTTGGAAAGCATCTTTGAAGTGTAACTGCAAAACTTTTTCCCTTCTATAGCATTTGTTGAGCTGATTTTTGAGGTAGCTACAATAATGGGGGTTGTTAATACAAAACATCATTGGTTCAGTTGGTTATGGTTCATACCATAGGTTGTTTCTCTTTCCCTTTCCTTTCCTTGTGGTTTCCATTTCAATCCTTCGTGAAGGTATCCTTATTTTGCTACCCTACTCCCTCTTATGTTCCTTGATTAGATTTGTTAAAGTTTGTCTTTTGTTATTTAAGTTATTTGATTCAAAAATCTGATGTTCTTTTTTCCATATTAGCATTGTTATATATGTATGATAAGATATCAATGGATTGTATTTTTTTTTTAGAAGCTACTTTTTTTTTTTAATTGTTCCAGTTTTGGTGGAAGCAAGGTTTAACTAATCATTGGATCTTGATGATCCCACTATTAAGGTTTGCTTTTCATATCCTCATATACTTATGATATATTAAATAGTCGAAATTTATATACAATTTTGATCTCCTTTTCATGTCTTACTTCAAATACCCGTGGGATGATCAAGTCAAAAATTGTCTCCGAATGCTTGAAGGCCATAGTATTTGAGTCATGTGCTTTCATCCTAAATTTCCTATTATAATCATTGGTTCAGCCGATGATATTGTTCCAGGCATGCTGTGCAATGACCTACAGGTAATCTATATATTTGAGAACTCAACTTATTATTATTCACCTTGTGAGAGTGTCAATGCAACTGTTTCAAAAGTTTCATTTCATTCCAAATTAATTTGATGCAAGGGCTTTGTTTGGTATTATTATTATAGTACCAATGTGATATCATCACTTTAGTAGCCTTGATCTTCTCTATTTTTTTTTTGCACTAGGTTCCCTCATTTTTAAGAAAACAATTGCTCCGTTTGGATTAGTTGTTTTTGGAGTTGTTTTTCAAAAACAGTGCTATAGCATTTCATTTTTGAAACACAAGTCCATTTGGATTAGTTGTTTTTGGGGTTATTTTAAAAAACTATATGAAAAACTTTTACTGTAGATGTTTTTTGGATTATTTCTAGATGCATTTTTAAAACATATTTTTGAGTATTTTTATAATTTATAATTTTTATATTTTTATATTTATATACATTTATGCATTTATAATACATTTATATAAAAATATATAAATGTATTATATTATATATAATACATAATATAAATATATTTATAAATATATATTATTATAAATGTATAAACTTTAAATGAATATTATATAAATGTATAAATTATAAATTATAATTTTTATATTTTTATATAAATATAAATTTATGCATTTATAATACATTTATAAACATTTATAAATAAATATATTATAAATATATTTATAAATGTATAATTATAAATGTACATTTATATAAATGTATAATATATATTATGTATTATATTATATATAATTTATATAATATATAATATTTATATAAATATATTATAAATATATAAAAATATTTTTTAAATAAAATAAAATATTTATAATATGTATAAATAAATATATAAATATTGAGTATATATAATATACATTAATATTAATTATAAATATTATAATATTATAAATATGGTGTTTATATAATATTTCAATTTGTAATATTTATTGTATATTTCATTATATAAATATTTATATAATTTATAAATATATAATATATAATTTTCAATTTGTATAATATACATAATATTGTATATATATAATATAATATACATAATATAATATATTATACATTATTACATTATTACATATTATGTATATTATATATTATACATAACATTATTATACATTATTATACACAATAATGTACATAATAATATTATACATTAATAATGTATATATTATAATATAATGTAAATAATATATTATGTATAAATATTTATACATTTATGTATACAATATTACACATTATGTAAATTATATTATATTATGTATAATATTAATATATATAAATATTTATATAATATATAAATATATAAATATATTATTTTCAATTTGTATATTTCAATTTGTATATTTTAATTTATATTAATATAATATATATAATATACATAATTGAAATATACATATGGAGTTGTTTTTGATATAATGTTTGGATATGGTATTTTTTGAGTTGTTTTGGAAATACACATTTACTGTAGCATTTGGAATGTGAAAAACAGTTTTTCAAAAACAGAGGCAAAAACAAGGAATTCAAAATGTTTTTGAATCTATACAAAATCATGCTTTATTTCATAGTGAATTTACCGATTAAAGCACTCACTTGTTATGAATGATGAGTTCTATATATTTAGAAAAATAAATTAGAGTATTACATTTTAACAATTTTCTTTTACTTTGTTCCATATTCTTTTTAGATAAATATTACAAATGTGTTGATTGTTACTCCAATTACTCATTCACAACACAGGTATCAACTCCCACGCGTTGTGCGGGACTCTTTCCTAGTTTTATTATTAAAAAGTTCTACACTTTTAGCGTGCTTTTGTACTACCTTCATTTAACATGTACCCCCCCACCAAAACATGCTGCCACGTAGATCATTGAAAATGAAACTTTCGAGTATTTTACTATTTTTTTAAGTCATAGAAGCAACAATTGTGTTACTAAATGATAAAATATTTAGTCCAACTCGTGGATCATTAATTAATGGCACAAATCTTTTCATTAACGGCTAAGGAAGAGCATTTATTGGCCATTAATTATTATTGAGTTTTTTTTACTTAGTTGGCTTTTGGTTGGGATTTTGCATTTTTGCTTTCTAATCTCGTCATTAAATTAATACTGAAAAGTAGGTCCAACAACCGGTTGAACATTTGAGACTGATTAATTGCTTCGTTTAATCAACCCAAAAAACAGAAAAGAAGAATATGCATGTCAAGGGCTTCAAATCAAAGCCATCATATTAAATCTTGTGTTGCCAACCAGGCAACCACAGAAGATACCAGCACATAAACTAAACATTTTCGAGTTTGCTTCTAGTTGTCAACAAGATAAAGAGATTCACGAAAAAAAAAAATGAAAGAAACCAATTGCAAAAGATGATACCAACACATGAACTAAACATTTGTTAGTTTTAGTTTACATATAGATGCCTTATACCTCAAATAGTAAGCATAGCAACTCATGTATTTCAGATGGAGGGAGGCCAGCACAAGTTGGTTCAGTTTGTAAGGACAGATCACTTCTTCAAAAAAAAGTCGTATGTTTAAATCTCGTGTCAATGTGAGGGCCATGTTAGTGGATGATTTGTAAGAAACTCTGTAAGTGACTTATGGTCCTGAAAACATGGTGGTGCTCAGAGCTAGACCCACCCAAACCAACGAAACAAATAGTACTTCTACGGATATTAGGCAAGCATTATAAGTTATAGTAAGTGCATAGAGACTATAAATCATGTATGGAAGAATGCAACACATTTTTTTGTTCCCTTTTGGTGGAAAAATTCCTTGTGCATAACGAGTTTGGTCTTGGATACATACTGGACGATTCAATAAACTAGATGTTTGATCAACTACTAAACCATCCAAGTGGGGTGATAATTCAATTAATTATATCTAGTCCCTAATGTTTGAAATTGCTATATTATTTTTGATTTTGTTGATTACCAAATAGTTTGGACTTGGAGAAATTGCAACCAGGTTGCACGTTCTTCTGCAAAACAGGCAATTGTAGTTGGTATTCTATCTGTTATGTAGTATGTACTTCCATTTGGCAGATCTTTCTGTTTAATGAATTTGTTCCTTTGTTATACATAGAAAGAAAATGGTAAGGACCGTTTCAAACCCTTAAGGGGACAATTTTGATAAGAATCTATTAATTTTTTCCATTTTGGTGCTTCTACTAAGCTTGATAAAGTTTGATGTTGTCCAAGTCTGCCAATGGATTATTACAATTTTAAGCAGCAGCTACTAGATGGAATTAACGTTTTTGTTCATAATGAGATTGAATTAACTAAGTTTCCATTTGCTAGATTAGTTAGATACAAATTGATATTCCCCTTTTAAATTGTCGTCAATATCAATTCTATTTTTGTTTAACTAAAATTTCCAAGTCTTGCTCTAGCTAATGCTTTACAATCACTAGCACTCGAGGCACACTCCTACCAGTGTGCTCAATTTCAGAAAATTAAGTGGAGAGCTAGTTATTTATTAAAATAAAACTACTGATCTCTAATATACTTTTTTAGCTTTGAAATTAATTAGCCAAGATGAAATAGTTAATTTTTACAGTTGATTTGTGTTTATCAAATCATAAAAGGTATTGATGGGATTACAAGATCGTATAAAAAAAAGTTTGTAACTAATAGATCTCACCATAACACACACATATATGTATGTGCGTGTGTCTATATGTATGTGTATATATATATATACACACACATATATATTTACAGGTGATTTGTGTTAATCAAATCGTAAAGGGTATTGATGGGATTACACCATAGTACAAACAAAAAAGTTTACAACATAACAAATCTCACCATAACACACACACACACACACTAAATCTCACCACAACACACACACATATGTATATGTGTGTGTGTGTGTTTGGGTATGTGTGAACTGTAAAGAGACATGGTGAAAATTAGAAAAGATAGAGGATAGTCCTTTTCATTTCATAATCAATAAAATACATTGCTTGCTATTACACCACAGCATCGTGACCTGAACCTTTTAATTATAGAGGGTGGGGGGGCGGGGGGTGGGTGTGGAATATGCCGATGATGGCCAACGGTAGGATTAGATGCAATTGTAGTTGGCCTTAAGCCATCTGGGGATGGCAGATATGGGCCAGTTACAGGGTTAGGCCTATGTCCAGAAGGCCGAAAATTCGTGACACCAGGTGGTGGTTGTTCATGGCCTTCGCCCGGACTGGGTGAAGGCTTCACAGTTTTGATCTCCAAACTCTTTTCATGATTTAATTTCAAGCCACTGTTGATGGAACCATAAGCCTGCTCGAAGGGGTAAAAAACAAAATCATAAAAGTGGATTAAAAGGGAACATGGAACACTTATTAATCAAATTTCCATTCCATGTTTTAACAAGAACTATATAAACTTGTTTATGTCTGGCATTTTATTGTGATGGAAGCTCATTATGAAGAAAAATCATGTTCACATGCTGACTATTTGGAAAGGATTTGGGGCAGGAACGGTGATGACCGTTCCTGCACGGTTAAGGGCCAAGATTTGTCCTCAAAATTTTGTGCGGCTGAGATTACACCATGTAACTCGATTTTCGCGCCAAGTGTGGGGCCCATCACTATCTATTGTGAAAATACATCCTGTGAAAAAAAAGTTACACGATGTATAAAGAAAGTTACGCGCAGTTAATAATGACTAAAATTGGCAGGGACGGTTGCAGACCGTGCCCCAAGTCCATTTGGAAACCTTCTTGTTCTTTTTCCTCTGACAGATTTTTGCTCATTAAATTATATTCTTCACATATTTTTAGAAGTAAAAAGGATCTGACGAGAGATAGGAGGATTAAAAAGGAAAAAAATACTGCTACGTTGCTTGATGAATGCACAGCTCAAATTGATTAAACTCATGTTTTGCACTTTTCTTTTGTTATTTAACAGAAATATAATTTTGTATTGCAAACTCTCTCTCTCTCCCTTTTCTTGTAATGTGAGAAGTGTTCATGTGCTATAGCATTCATGATTAGGAAAACGAATGTTCAGAACAAAAGTAGAAAGAACCAAATGTAAGTAATCCATATCGGGTGGGTTGCATAAGTTTGAACTTATTATTTTGGTAAGTAAATAAACTGGAAAATTTTATTCAGATAAATGCGTTTGCATATAGGCGCCTTTGATTCGATATTGGCATAAAAAAAGAGACTGACTGACATGGATGCTCTTTTAATTATATTGGTTTGGAAAGATATTTTCCTCCAAAAAATTTACGTTTTCTATAAACACATTTCTCAATCATATTTTTACCTCATATATATCAAATCGTTATAGTATATTTTCTACAAAAACTCTAAAAGATAACAATACAAACAAGTTCTTAGCATTTGGTCAGAAGAAGAACAAGCATTGTTAACCTGCTATACTCGTCATGCCAATAAATACTTTTTTTTTCTTTTAGGCTCATGGCAATAAATACATGGTGTGTATTTTCAACTTTTAAATCTCTTTATTTTTACTATTTTTATTCATTCATGTTTGATTATTTGAATTTCTTTTTTTTTTAATTTCTTGGTTATTTTTTACTCTTATTTTCTCTGCATAGGGAGTGCCATTAACATTTTTGAAAAGAAAAAAATATGCAATATTTGTTAATTATTGTAGTTTTCAAATAAAATGCATTTTTTTTCTTCTTTGAGGTAAACAAAGTTGACACACATTCTATTGGGATAACTTCTCTAATTTCATAATCAAAAGATTAGGTAATTTGTTTATATTGGATATGAGCAAAAGTCTTTTTTTTTTTTAAAAAAATCTGTTTGGTATATATATATATCACATGCATATCTATCACAAACCGTTTTCTTTTTTGGTTTTAAATATTTAGTCCATTAAATTTCAGTATTGTAACTTGTTTTATATGCGTGTATGTGTGGGTATCTACAAAATTTAAAAAGAGTTAATTACACTAAATTCCCTTATTCATTATATACTATAAATTAACACTTCACTTCGGACCCTAAACATAAAAAATTAAACAATTTGCCTCATGATTAGTCATGTATAATTTAGTCACCAAAAAGAAACGTCATTTCTTCCCTGCTAAATGTTGAACGGTGCTAGTGGGATTTTTCATTTCGCGCAGTTCAATCGGGTGGTTGTATTTTATTTATATTATTCAATGTACAGTTATATTTTATTATTGTAATAATTGAAAAGTAATATGCATGAATAAAATTCTTAATATATATATATTTAATACAATATTATAACGAGGCTGTATATCAAAAAATTTTCTCCCCTTTTTGGATTGTGATTTTCTGTTAAAAAATTTTTATGTTTTCCGTGAACAAATGTTTCAATCACCTTTTTACCTTATATATATTAGACCGCTACAGTATATTTTCCTCCAAAAAATCCTAAAAATAGCAATCCAAACAAGGTCTAAATATGCATACTAACCAAACTAAATTGCACGCAATGCAACTGCACCGACACCCAGTCGTTAAATTCGGCTACTATAAGAATGTACTACAATAGCCTTAGACTAAACATATTTATAGGCAATAAGTTAGTAAAGATGTCTAATAAAAAAAAACATAATAATTGATAAGAAAATTACTTAGAAAACACAAAATTACCAAAAATAAAAAAATTTGAGATTCGACTCTAAGACCCCATTCAATCCCTTGTTGAAATGGATAGAAAGTTAAATAAAAATGCTAAAATTAATCTGTTTTAATATGGCTACTCTAAGAATAAGAACCCTAAACAACTTTAATTTTACGCGTGCTGGACCAGGGCTCGAACTCGGGACTAGGTGTTCAGTGTTATTGATTTGGGGCTGAAATGAAATAAATCTGTTCCTAAAGTACCGAATTGTCAATACCATCGAATGACTATAATTGTTAATTAACCCCAAAAGCATCGAACAGATTGCTGTTTCGCCATTGCCCTGCGAACCAATACTGCCCTCTTCCAATTACACCTAGCCTCAATTTCGATTCTCCTTCACAAACCCACCACTCAGAATCTTCTCAATGCGAAATGTTTTCCCGTAATTTGTGCTTGGCATTTTAAATCAGCTAATATTTGGAAACGCCTATAATGTGTTTGATGAAATGTCTCAGACAAAATTGCTGGTTTTTTACTACTTGTGAACTCACGAGTCTCCATTATGGCTGATGGGTACCATAGGGATATCTTTGTTTGTAGTATTATCCTATGAAAACTACGGTTTAAGATAAACTTATTGTTCAAGATTATCTTTTGATGATTTAATGTTAGACCATGTTAAATGGGATAAGCCCGAGTTGAGTTTTGTAGTGTTTATTACTGAAGGGATGTTGGATTGTGGTTGGGAAGATGAGAGAAGCATTTTCTCTCTTTTTCCATAAGTTAAAATGTTGGTCAAGCTTTAAACTTGATTACCAAGTTTTTGCAGATACTCTCAAGTCTTGTGCTGCAAAAGCAGATGTAAACTTGGGGAAGGCTCTTCATAGCCATGTTATTAAACAAGGCTATGTTTCTTGCCAGATTGTTTCAAAAGCTTTACTGAACATGTATGCTAAATGTAAAGCTCTAGATGATTGTGAGAAACTGTTCTGGGAAATAAAGAATTGTGATACAGTCATGTGGAACATTATCTTGTCTGGTTTTGCCGGCACTCGGGTTCATGATACTGAAGCAGTGCGGTTGTTTTGTGATATGCATGCTGCCCAGGAACCTAAATTGAGTACTGTAACTCTTGCTATAATCCTTCCAGTGTGCACGCGTTATGGAGGTTTGAGTTTGGGTGGATGTGTGCATTGCTATGCTAAAAAAGCTGGATTGGATTCTGATACATTAGTAGGGAATGCTCTGGTCTCCATGTATGCAAAGTTGGGGTTGGTAATGGATGCTTTTGCTGTTTTTGATGGGATTGTTGAGAAAGATGTTATTTCGTGGAATGCAATTATTGCTGGTTTGATGGAAAATCATAGTGTAGATGACGCATTTGAAATGTTTCAGTGGATGCTGAGATTGAAAGTTCCACCAAATTATGCAACAATTGTAAATGTTTTGCCTCTTTGTGCTCATTTGGAAGACACTGTTGGTCATTGGGTTGGGAGACAGATCCACTCCTATGTGCTAAGACGGGCCGAATTGGCAACACAGATTACAGTGGTAAATGCTCTTTTGAGCTTCTACTTGAGGATTGGACAAATGGAAGATGCTGTAACCTTGTTCAAGAGGATGAAATTTAGAGATCTGGTGTCCTGGAACTCAATAATTTCTGGATATGACTCATGTGGTCAATGGTTGAAAGCACTGGAGTTGTTTCATGAACTTGTTGACATGGATGTAATGGGACCAGACCCTATCACCATAGTCAGTGTTCTTCCGGCATGTGGCCAGTTATCTAATCTGCAGGCTGGAAAGCAAATCCATGGATATGTTGTTCGTCATTCTCTGTTATGCAAGGATACATCTGTACAGAATGCCCTAATTAGATTTTATTCCAATTGTGGCTGCAAAGAAGCTGCACTGAATGTATTCTTGTTGATATCTAGGAAAGATTTGATATCTTGGAACTCCATATTGGATGCTCTTAGTGAGAATAAATATGAAACTCAATTTATTGATCTCTTGCACTGCCTGTTGAGGGAAGGAATGAGGCTTGATTTTATTACTATGTTAACAGTAATACAGTTTTTTACTACTTTGTCCAGGATAGAAAAGGTCAGAGAAGCTCATGGTTTTTCTATAAAGTATGGCATTTTGCTTGGTAATAAAGAACCGACTCTTGCGAATGCACTACTTGATGCATATGCAAAGTGCGGCAACCTGGAGTATGCATACAGAATTTTCAAACACATGTCAGGACAGAAAAATTTGGTTACATACAATTCAATGATCTCAGGATATGCAGAATTTGGCTCACATGAAGATGCAGCATTGATATTCCACAGCATGTCAGAGAGGGATCTGACCACATGGAATCTCATGGTGCGAGTTTATGCTGAAAATGATTGTCCTAGTCAAGCTCTCAGTCTGTTTCATGAGATGCAATTTTGTGGTGTAAAGCCTGATTCCATGTCCATCATGAGCCTTCTTCCTGTATGTGCTAAATTAGCCTCTGTCAATATGCTGAGGCAGTGCCATGGGTATGTGATAAGGGCTTGTTTTGCAGATGTTCATCTTAAGGGAGCTCTCTTAGACATATACTCAAAATGTGGAAACATAAAATCTGCATATAATCTCTTCCAGTCGGCTGGTGAAAAGGATCTTGTTCTGTTCACATCAATGATTGGAGGATATGCCATGCATGGAATGGGTGAAGAAGCTGTTGGGGCTTACTATCACATGCTTGAGTCAGGTCTGAGACCAGATAATGTTATCATAACCACTGTCCTATCTGCTTGCAGTCATACTGGTCTTGTGGATGAAGGATTGAAGATTTTTGAGTCCATGCAACAGGTGCACCACATGAAACCAAGTATGGAGCAATATGCCTGTTTAGTTGATCTCCTTGCACGAGGAGGTCGAATCAAGGAAGCATATTCATTTGCGACCAAAATGCCGATAAAGGCTAATGCCAATGTATGGGGGGCATTGCTTGGGGCATGTAAAATCCACAATGAGGTTGAAATGGCACGTTCCGTCATTGATCGCCTTTCTGAAATCGATTCAAGTGATATTGGAAACTACATAGCTATGTCAAACTTATACGCTTCGAATTCTAGTTGGGAAAATGTCCTGAAAATGAGGAAGCTGATGAGGCTGAGAGATCTGAAGAAGCCGGCTGGTTGCAGTTGGATTGAAGTAGAGAATAGGAAAAACGAATTTCTAGCTGGAGACTATTCTCACCCGCATCGATGCGTTATTTATGAGACATTGGGCATCTTGGATCATCAAATCAGAGAGTTTTATGAGTTTATAAGGTAGGGGACTTTCAAAGACACTTGAAATCACAGGCGAGCAGGTCACTTGATACCTGGAAAAGTAGCTCATAAGACCAGAGCAATAAGAAAGACAATTACTGATATCCATTAGCTGTTAAGCTGAATCATTGTGGTTGAATTGTTACTGATCCATTAGCTGTTCAGCTGAATCATTGTGGTTGAAGTGTTATCGTGGAATGAGAGTTGGTTGTCTTTCTTCTTTTAGTCAAAATCGTGACAAGCTTCTCTCAGTTCAAACTGCAGGTAGACAATGATGGTATGTTCCACATGTAGTCTTTCAGTAAAATTTTGACATGAATGCACTTGTAGTGCTTTTCTCTGAATTTATACTCAACTGGTATCCAACTTTTCCTTTCTGCAGGTGCACTCTTTCCTGGATTCTAGGCACATAGCAAAGCTGCTTCTGCTGGTGTGACCCTTGAATTCTACATCCTACAAACAAGTGGCATTTGGGCATAAGCTAAGATCACATCTTTGTGGTCAAAGGCATCTAGCAGACTGATGGGATAGCATTAACAAATATCCACTTCCACTTCTGGTCATTAAGAAGTAATGAAGCTGAGAAACTCTCACCGTTGGCTGAAAAGCTTTTCATCTTATGTTGGAAAAGTTCTTTCTTCTGTCAGTGGAATATGATTGGGTAAACTTTATCTTGATTGAAGCATAAGAAAGTAACTAAAAGTTCCAGACTTGATTTGCATAATGTCATAGTACATTTTGACTAGAACCATTATGTTGTCATGCAACAATGTTCTTTTACATTAAGTTCGGGATTGGCTAACGTATTTGAGTTTTCAATAGGCTGAGATTTTCCTGACTTTAAGTTTTTCTATTCCATTTCATCTAGGGGGGACATGCACAGTCTCATTTCCTTCAAGATGCATAGAACAAATTGAAAGAGGTTGGAAATCAGAATTCTTTTGTTGTAAAATTTCCAAATACGAGTGATGCTTGCCATCTCGTAGTTATAACTATTGAACATTGTATGATCATTACTAGTATGTTATTTTGACGAAGTGTGTAAAATTTATACTAGTATGTCATTTATTTTGACAAAATGTGTAAAATTTCTATAACAGTGTCCTGGGTTTTTAATCAGATTGCCAGTTATATAAGTGGGTGTTATTCCTTCCTTCTTGGGACGTAGTGTATATATATATTTTTTGCTCGCAATAGCTATATACATCAACACTTGGGAAAATCTGCAGCATTACTCGGATCAAATTGTTTCAGTGTCACAAGATTTTAGTTGCATAGGTTTTATGAGCAATCAGTCGGCAAGCTCCTGTTTATATCGATTTGAGGGGTGGTGGAGAAAGGTGGGAAAAGGTCAAATGAGCAAATATGTAGACATGTCTCATATTTTGAAATTAATAGTTCTATTTACTTTGAAAACCAGTTGAAGAAGAACGAACATCCCCTCATCTGTTCAGAGTCTTATCTCCATCTTATTTGCAGCCTCAGCTGCATTAGTTTGACTGATCATGGCTGTATGCTGATTACAGGACCAATGGGATTGATTGGTTAACTCATGTAATCTCCATGGATGGCATAAGCTTGTTCGAAGCTGGTGATTCTTCCCAACTTCGAGAGTGAAATTGATCCGACCACGTAGGAGAGGTGAAATAATTCTTGCGGATTAATATTTTGGATTTTGACTTGCTGACCTTATGCTCATCTCAAGAATAGTATTGTGTTTGGTTCTTTCATGAGAATCGGATGGATTCAAAACATGTCTGTATTCTGTGGAACTGCAAGATAAATTCTTTGAAACCCTTTGTGTAGAGGATTTCACCCTAATCCCAC
The DNA here is from genome assembly GCF_036785885.1 of Coffea arabica. NCBI lineage: Eukaryota > Viridiplantae > Streptophyta > Magnoliopsida > Gentianales > Rubiaceae > Coffea > Coffea arabica. The sequence goes on along the minus strand of NC_092316.1, from coordinate 13,319,868 downwards.
ATCGAATTATCATCTTTGATTCTGTCTTAGGAATTGCAATCAAATAGAAAGAGGACATAATCAATCGAAGCTTGGAAGTTGGAATTCAATTACTTGAATTGCTCTTTTGTTCTATTCCATACCAATTTTGACCAAATTATGTGCACACGGAAATATTCAAGTGGCCGAAGTCTGCTAACTGCTAGGCATGGTTTGGTATTGGTATGAACACGGGATTGGCTGTTGCAGCTGCAAATTGCAGAGAGCAATCAAATGGCAAAGAAATATTCAAGTGGGCAAACTTTGGTGGGCGTTGCCTTGTCTAGTCTGGCATGCCTCTGCAACAAGACGGAATAGTTTAGACCAAAAAAGCTTTGGCCGTGGATTTTAAATTGCAACATTTTTTTCTTCAAGAATATGCTTTTACAGCTTGAATTGTCAGCCCATCAGCACAGCTCAATCTGAGGTGCCTAACTTAGCTAGTTGATTGTGTATTTCAATTTTTGTTTTCAAGAAAAGTTGTTAACTTTGCAAAGTTCCATATAGTTCTATCATTTCGAGATTTCAAAGGATAGGAATAATTGTGAGTGCGTACAATCGTTCAAGAACATTTTTATCTTTTTAAACAAATTGCTAGTCTTTTATTTACATATTCAAATCACTTTAAACACAAAATAAACGTTGAACATTTTTGGTGAGGTCTACTTTTAGTAATTCCAAGTTCGTTTATAGATTGGGATTTTTGTTTCATCTCCTTTTTTTTCCCTCTCCTTTCTTCAGCTTTGTTTTTTTTTTTTTCCCTTTTTATTATCTTATTGATGTTTACAGAAGGTATTACTAGCTCCTAAACTCACTGTGGTCCAGCAAAAGACAAAAGGTTGATGTCACTGCCCACAGTTTTAATATGCATGACTACTCTGAAGAACCAATTGGTCTCCCAATCGTTTATAGATTGGGATTTTTGTTTCATCTCCTTTTTTTCCCTCTTCTTTCTTCAGCTTTGTTTTTTTTTTTTTCCCCTTTTTATTATCTTATTGATGTTTACAGAAAGTATTACTAGCTCCTAAATTCACTGTGGTCCAGGAAAAGACAAAAGGTTGATGTCACTGCCCACAGTTTTAATATGCATGACTACTCTGAAGAGCCAATTGGTCCATTTCTAGCCATCAAAAATGCTCTCAGCTGTCATGATGCAGATGATGGAACAGATGCAATGGCACAGGAATTTGCAAATTCCAAATCCATTATGAAAGAGAACCAACTTTCATTGCTGATGAGCCAAATTGCTATGGCAACAACTTTGTAATGATGATGGACTGCAACAAAAAAACCAGAAAAAGGCAAAATGAAAGAAAGAGTGCTTATATGGTTAAGAAATTCCTCTGCTATTTTCTGCACATATGTTGTTTCTAAGTCGTCAGGCCTATGAGGTTAGTTGTATCTATATCTGAACTCTGAAGCATCCATTTTGCCTTCTAAAAGAGTTTGAAGCCTTCAATTTTTGGAGCAACCACAAGCTCTTCCACGCTGCTTGTGGCACTTGATTGGCTTCTTGCTTGGCGGAAATACCATTGATGTATCCATCTGTAACAACATTAAGGAACTTTCAGTTTAAGAAACGAATACGAGCATATAAATTGGAAGCTATACAGAGAGAGAGAGAGAGAGAGAGAGAGAGAGAGAGAGATCATGTATTGGATTTGATCTTTTCATTTATTTAGGCAATTCTTTTCTTTTTTAATGATATGAAAAATATTTTGAGAAGGATAACAGAATATGCAAAATCCCATAACTCCCTACGAGGATTGCAGCACTACAACAGGTGGAAATTGACACAAGATGCACTGCAACTTGCCTACAACTTGGCTACAAGATCAGGTTGTGTAGCATTTTTTCTCAAAGGCCACTCGGATCTTTCTTCTCGTCTGTTCCAATAGTAGACGGACTGGAATGACTACATTCAAAGCTAAAATCAATTTTGACTTGCAGTTTACCATGGCTTCTTTGGAAGAACCTTTTCTGGTTCTAGGGAAAAAATTGTAGATCAACCTTGTATCTTCAAGGGATCTACCAAATTTAACTCAACCACCAAAACAAGAGCAGATCTATTCTCATCTCATGCAAGTTATCCTGCTATGGCTCAAAAGCCAAGAACGAAGTGGACCTCAACGCTTTTGACAGAAGTTATTTTCCAAATTGTCAACTTGAATATCTTGAATCAACTTAGGCAACAATCATCTATTGCACATGAGCAAACCACACCAGAATTGTAATAAACAATCAGGTGCAAAGCCAAAACTACAAGTGCAAACATGATCCCGGAACATTCATATACGATGCAGAAATCTCGAAAGAAAGATTACAAGGATATAGGGAAGTAATCCTAAAGAATGGGAAATAAAGCAATCCCATTAACTAATTGCATGTAGTCAGACCTTGTCTCTAAAGGATTTTATGACAGCCACCAACAAATCGTCTCCTGCAATTCGTCTAACTCGCTGTATCAATTCTTGTCTTGTGATTTTCTTTTCCTGAAATTCCAAAATTGACAACCGGAGCATAGTTTAGAATGCAGAGTACTCAAGAATTTGGGACTAAGGAATGCCAGACACTTACCCTATGATCACTGTGATGTTTTTGGATCGCTTTGATGCTATTAGGCGGCAAGAACTTTGCAAGTGCAGTTATCAATGTTGGAAAAGGCATCCAAGGTGAGCTAGGCATCTTGAGGGGAGGTGAAATCCTTTGACATCCTGCAAGTAAAGAACGCCAAAAATCAGAACCTTAGCGTTGTTTAACAGCATCAGAAACTCCAAATCCATTAAAAATTACTTACCTTTCAAGTTGGATGCGAGTCTGAAACTGACAACATATTCTGGGAATATTTGATTGTTCATGTGAGTACTCCAAACAATATATTTTCTAGGAGACAATAAATTGTCAACCCCTGAATCGAACTCCTCAGAACTGGGATGAGATTGATTAGGATGAACAATCTCCATTCTCCCCAATACAACACGGCAAAGAACTAGGTGCCTGAGCCCATCTTCATCAACAACTGAGGATTGAATACTGCAAAGACAGCATTTATCAGAAGGGTAATGATAAATCCCTTTGACAGATTAAATCAAGCAAACAACCATTCCCGAAAATTACCTCTCTAGAAGAGAATCAGAAGGGTAAAGATAAATTCCACGGCCATAAATTCCATCATTTAAAGTGTTACCAAAACCATGTAGAAATATGTTTCTGATCTCATCTTTAGAAGCACCATACCAAGCATACTTCACATTAGGATGGCCTTCAGTTTTCTTCTGTAAAGCTCGAGAAAAGATGGAAAAAGACATAAACCTTGCTCGAGCTGTCCAGCTAGAACAAGCATTCTTGTGAATAGCTTCAATTTGAGTATGCGTAAGCCCCCGTTCAGTCAAGCTCGAAACAAATCTTTGCTTGATAAATTCATGCTGCTTATCATCTTCGTCAACCTTGATAAAACAATCACCAAATATTCCCAATCCCTCTTCGTTGGTGGTGCTACTTTCACAATCAGAAACCATGTCTTGATCATCAGCATTATTAGGCTCTGAGCTGATCATATCTTCTTCTTGATCAACTCTGCTGTTTTCTGGAGCTAAGGCCATGAACCCATCGGGATATTCATCTTTAGTCTTAAGAGGGACAGCAAGAAACCGACTTTGCTGCAGATTACTCTCCATAACCGACATATTTGTTGTGCAAGAATTGGTCAAAGCCGTGAGGCAGAAGCAACTAACTTGGTCTAAAAATCAGGAAAAACCGCCTTGAGGAAGAAAACTACGAATTGGCCTAATAAAAGTTCTTAATTCTAAAACCAAGAAGGAAGCAAAAAATTCTGAACTTTAACCATTTTGGAACCAAAAACTATACAAGTAATCAAATCAAAGCTCTGTTTGGAATTGAATTCTTACGCAAAGCTATCAATGCTTGCAAGAATTCCGGAAAAAAAGAACTTCTGCAGAGTTGGAGAATATTCACAAATGACGACCAAAAAAGAAAGACAGACAAAGAACCTATAATCTTTACCACTATTTTGCAAGAAACAGAATCTCAAAAGCACAATTTTTCTCCGAGATCTTTAATAAGAAAGCAAAGAAATCTTAAAACAAGTTTTCAGCTAAAGAAAAGAACCCAAAAAAAAAAAAACTGATCTTGGGGGACTCTGTAGAATAAGCAGCTCACCTTCAGAACTCTCAACACTATATAAAGATCAAGTTTCTATGGGTACAAAAAAGGAAACAACTTTCCTACCCAACACTAAATTGGAAATATATGGATTGTGGATATGTATTACTATTCCAAAAACAAGAAAAAGAAAAATGTGATCCTTCTTGGAATTAGGAGGAGAATTGATTTCTGGGTTTTACGTGGAGAAGAAGGAGAAGGAGGAAGAAATGGTAAACTGGTACTAATAGGAAAGGAGAAGAGAGAAGGTGGCGTAGTGGCGTGGGATGGAGCAGCCAATGGTAAACACCGCCTCAAGTTTTCTTTAACTGGAAAGCCAATACTAACTCTTCTTTCAGGTGGGTTCAATTAATTTTTGCTTATATAGTTTTGTATGGGCGGTTTGATTTGATATGATTTGCGCGTGTGTGACCGCACCTTGATTTGGTGGGCCGGTGCTTTTTGTTGAAATAAAAAAAGAGGGTCAAAATCTTGAGCTGTTTTTATGGATGGTGGGGTTTTCTTGGAGATGGAGTTTAGGGATTGGAGGGATGTTGGGGCGACATTGGGGGGGAGATGGGGGAGATTTTTTGTGTGGTACTTTAGATAAGTTCTAATAACAATTTATGTGGTTTTATAATGTACTACAAATTTTTGTGCACATGCTGTGTCAAGTTTTTTTCTTTATTCTAAGCTTTTTTTTTTTCTACCAAAAGAAGGAAAAAGAGTTTACCTAAGAAAAAAAAGGAGATTGAAGATCGAGACATGTTTAAACGATAAATATAAATACAAAAATCACTAAATTTAAGAAGTTGTATCGTCATTTAATTTGTGCCTATCATACAGGTAGTAGTATGTCGTTCAGAGTAGATTTTTCAATTTAAAGAATTATTGTGTTTTGTGTCCTTTAAAATGCTAGATAAAAAATACTCTTGAAAAATACAAGGTAAAATTGCACTATAAAAATTATAAAATAACCATTATGGATGCTTTCTTGGAAAAAAATTTACCTTCTTGTGAAAAGGTTATATGTAGCTCATCTTCTATCTTGCCCTCTGGGGCACCAATTAGTAGGATCACAATTTAGTGGATACAAGTTTCTTAATTATACTTAAAGTAGTTGTCCTCTAAAATCTTCATTATTATGGAAAGGATGACGGTCTAAAGAACTTGTAAATATCTTGAATGCACAAATCTCAATCCCAATGGCTAATGGTAAAAGGTTGAACTATGTGGGGAAAGCTTAGCCAGTTATGTACTTGGGCATAAAAAAAAAGCCCGGGCAGGTAATAAATAGGTACTATGTTGTAAATTAATGATTTCAAGGGATAGCCTACAATTTTATCATTCTTTTAGGGTCAAAAATCGAAGAGGCTGAGGGAGTAATCAAATTGAGAAAGGGATTGGGACTATAGGAATAAATAAAAGAACAGGGGGCTGCTACGCAACCCTAGACGGAATTGAATTGGGCCCCAGGGGGCTCATACGTGTGTGTATACGTGTATGTGGGCAGGACGTGTGTCCGCAGAGTTCCAAAACCAAAAAAAATTTGTCGTGTGCTGATAAAATGCATTTGGCAATTGGCATAAAGGATTTGATTAAGTCCCAGTCATTCAAAATTCTTTTCCGTGTACGTTTTGAGGCTATTGGCACTTGAAGATAAACAATAGATAAGCGTTTGACCATTCGAATGGTCAATAGACACATATACATAAATTGCACATATTAGTAATTTTGGCACCCTTTAGGTATGTGCAGTGTGCTTAATAAACCAAAAGAGGAAAAAAAAATTAATCTTTCCTGTACCAACAGTATATATATACAGTATCAGTATTAAATGAATGATAACTATGTAAAATTTGATTTTAAGATTTAACTATTACACATATGTTATGAATCAAACGGTGATAATTTATATAAGATTTACTCAAAAAAAAAAGAACTTGAAAAGGACGAGGAATTATAAAACAATCTTGAGATAATGTTAGATTAGGGGTGGGGAAGGTTGTTAGTAAATAATTTTCAATATATAGGTTGCCAAGATCTATTGACCAACACAATAAAACTTGAATGCAAATGTGAAATGGTGCAATGTAATTGTTTTGAAACGGACACACGTATAGGATTACATGAACAGTAGCTCAATATTATCTTTGTTGTTAATTTGTATGAACAAATTACTATGAATTATGATGCATGTAAGAGCAGTTAATGTTGGTGCCACTGTTCTTGTATTTTGCGGGGTACTTCCTCAATTGACAATATTGTTGGTAGCGAATTTACGATCTTGTCCTGTGGTGTGAGGGCATTGTTGGTATTTTAAGAAGTAACGTAAAATGAGTAATACCAAATCAGGTGCTCTTCCTTCGTGTACAGTTTAATGAGACAAGCGTGCCCATAATATCTATTTACACGTCTCATGCTAGGCATGGGAGGATTGTGAAAGGAAAAGACAATTTATTTAATTTGCAATTTTACCTTCTTTGGTTCATTATTTGTAGAAAGCATCTAACTTTCAAAATATCAATAACTGGTTATGATTTTTTGACACTATTACAATAAAAATCTTTTATGAGAATTGATTTCTTTTGATTTAGATATAATGAATACTCCTTCAGAAAATATAATTTTTAAATGAAAAAATGGTTGCTATCATGTATCTTGGATAAATGGAAATTACTGTATTTAATTTTCTCAAAAGTTAGCCCAAGTCCTTTAAGTTTTGGACCATTGAATCAAAGTTTACTGCAAAAGCATCCAGTATCAACTACCATAGGTTTCAAGAAATTGAAGATACTTCAATTTACTCCTTCACCAAAGTCAAGAAGAAGAAAAAAAAGAGCTGTAAAATTTTCATAGCCACGTGGACGGTCAAGTGCCACCGGAGGGTATTGGTACAAAAGCCGTGGTCGGCGCAGCTGATCATTTCAGCTCTATAGCTATCAAAATATTTAGTACTATTTCTTGAAACATGGAGCTAATACCGGATGAAAATTATTAGCAGCTCATTTGGGCAATTGCTCAGTCAATAGGTTATTACTACCGGCTCCTTTTGGCCAATTGCTCACCCAATAGGTTTCTTGGTCTGTTTTATTCGTTTCAGGTGGATGGGATTAAAGATGTCTAGATTTTACCATTTTCCTATACATAGAGAAGCTGGAAGTTTTACTGCGGGGTAAAAATAGTAACATATGAACTGAATAGTACAATGTGAAGTTTTGTAAGTTCTTGTAGAATCAGTTGTTTTATTGCTAAAAAAATCGAATTGAAAATTATGGAATTTTCAAGATCATGTCCCTTCTCTTGCTCCGCGGTGGGATGAAATTAAACTAGACCAAGGCCTTGTTTGAATTGTAGTTTTTTAATGAAAATTTTTTATATTTGTTGTGAACACATTTCTTAATTATTTTTTAACCTTACATACATCAAATTATTACAATATATATATATTTTTTAAAAAATTATAGAAGCATTTCTTTCATCATTATTTTTTGACTAGGTTATCTTCTTTCTGATTTCAAAGCTATTTGATGTATCCTTATCCTTGTGACAAAGTCTAAAAGAACTGCTGCAATTTTCTTCAGTTAGATATACAGTTCACTTGACCAAGAAAAAAGAAGAAGCTATATAGTTCACTGACAATGAAATATCAAAACCATTTTTCGTTGTACCAAAACTAGAGCAAGTTTTTTAACTTCTTGGAATACAAATGACCATTCATTTAGAGAACTCAAAATGGATTCTAAAACGTTGGTGTTTCAGTCCAAGTAATCAACTATATGGGGTGGCCCAAGTGCCGCTTCTCATACAAGGGTGTACCAAAAACTCTTACCATAGCAGTTCTATTGATGTTTATCGAACATGCATATATGCAATTGCTCTTTTGCGGTTTCTTTTTTTCTTTTTGGGGGTGGGTTAAAAGTAAAATTCTTTGAACTATTCAAGCCCATTTTGGGATTTACTTGTATTTGTATATTTATTGATTAATCGCCGATAAAGTAAAGAATAAACATAATAATCACTCCTGCAACATATATTTTATGCCAAATGTGCATGATTTGAATTTTAAATTTGAATTCATGTTATGCGGTATAATCTAAACCTGTTATTATAAATAAAAGAAAATCATACACTGACAATGTATAAAAAAGTTATTCATATATATATATATATATATATATATATATATATATATATATATGTATTTGTTCAATCATTTATGTTCAGGCATAATGTCTAATTCCCTACAAAAAATTGGACCCCAGGCTATTACTACCACTAGCAGTATTATTGACATCTACTTAACATTAATATCGAGTCAATTTGCTTTTTGCTTGTTAGACAATTCTCAGGAATTACCCATACTACTGCACTGGCGAAGAAACTTGATGTTTATAGGTTTTTCCATCAAGATAATGTTTGTTTCTTGGTTCGCAATTTTCACGAAGAGTTATTCTGAATTTATGTTTTGTCCCTTTTTTTTTTTATGAAACAAAAGTTTTTTTTTTAATGTTTGCAAATGCATATTTTGGGATGCTTAATGTATAGAGGCGGCCATGGCTGATACAACTCAAAAATATGCCATGAATCTAACATTAAATTACGTGGGTTTGTATAGCTGTTTATTTGCAAAATTTTTTAATTGCATCGTAAACATATTTTTTAATGACTTTTTTATCTCACGTACATCATAATAAAAAAGTATTACATTATTTTCTCAAAATATTATTTCAAATAATTTCTTATCCAAAGACACTTGTTTTTCTTGGTTTGGATCAAAATTGGGTTAAGCCCGAATAACCCCATACACAATCAGGTCAACTTGCAAAAATGCCAAAATCATCCTATTTAACCCATTTTACGACATCTGTTAACTGTTGGCCCATTTCATGATTTCTACTGTTTAACCCTTTTCATGAAAAATGAACTAATTTCACTACCATCAGCCTTGGAAAATAGAGCTTCATTCTTTATTATCGTAAAAACAAAAACTTTGTTCAGGGCATTCTTCATTTTCTATGATACAGAGCAATGAATGTGGATAATTGAGAATATGTTGTTTTTAAACAACTAGGGTCAGTTCACCGGTCAAAAGAGGGTTTTTAGAATCTTTTCCATTATTAGGTTCAGAGTTTAATTCCTGTGCCTGACAATTAGCGGTAGAAAGGATTTCGGATGGAGAGAAAGGAATTGAAAAGAAAATGATGCTACTTCATCATCTTTAGACCCTAAAAGTTCGTTCTAATATATAGTAAAAGACATGGTTGCCTATATTACACCACCATCAACCTCACCGTCTTGGAGTAATTCTCGAGTGGAGTAAGATCTGTTTAGAAATTCAGGTATTTGAAGTAAATTTAGTGTCACTTTGTCTAGGAAGGAAAAGTCAGAAGATGGAGAGGAGCAAAAGATACGGCGTTGGCTGCTATGTCTACTAATCGCTTTTGGTGCAATGCAGTGGAGTAGGAATTTAAGAATTGACATCAAATTCTATACTTGTGGAGTGCAACTTCAAATTTTTGTGGCTTTGGCTGTGAGCAAATTAGATATAAATGATCCTCCTTCAGAAAATATAATTCTTAGCCATAAAAAAAACTGCTATCGTGTATCTTGAACATATGGAAATTAATACTTTTAATTTTCTAAAAAATTGGCCAAAGTTCTTTAAGTTTTGAACAATGAATCAAGGTCTACTGCAACATGAACTTCAATGAGATAAAAAAAAAATCGTGATATCATGGAGTGTAATTTGGTGTCATTGTTTAACGTTTTCCTACAGATTTCAAGAATTTGATAATGTACATTGTCGGAAATTTCATTTATGTAGCATTCATCTAAATATGATAATGTATATACTGTCAGTATATATAAAATTTACTAAAAAAAAATACTAGAAAAGTTTCATGACCACGTGGATGGCCACGGGCCATTCGAGAGTCTTAGAAGAAAAACCGTGTTCGGCGCAGCTGATCATTTCGTCTCTATAGCTATCAAAATACTTGTTTCTTGAAACGTGGAGCGAATACCATATGAAAATAATTACTAGCTTATATTGGCAATTGCTCAGTCAATATGTTATTATTACTGGCTCATTTTGGCAATTGCTCCTCCAATAGGTTTTATGGTCTCTTTACTCATTTTAAGTGGAAAAGGAGACATATAGGAGACATCTAGAACTTTTACTGGAGGGTAAAAGTGGTTAACGTATCAATTGAATAGTGCAATGTGAAGTTCTGCAATATTTTGTGGAATCAAATATTTTATTTTTAAAAGAATCTATTTCAAAATTTTAAATTTTACACGGAATATAATCAAACTAGATTAAATTAAACTACAAAGGGTCAGATGAAATTATACTAGATTAAATTTTCTTGACGTGCAAGAAAATTAAAGAAGCATTTCTTTCATCATTTTTTCGACTACGCTATGCTTCTTTCTGTTTTGAAAACTAACTGAAATATTAGATAATTCGCTAGACCCAAAGGAAAAAAGAAAAAAAAAGCTATGTGGTTCACTAACAATGAAATATCTAACATATTTTGTTGTACCAAAACTAGGGTATGTGTTTAACTACTTGGGAGTACAAATGACTATTCATTTGGAGAGGTCAAAATGGCTTCTAAAAGGTTGGTATTTCAGTTCAGATGAGGATTACCTGATCTAAGTATGCAACTATATGGGGTGGTCCAAGTGCTTCTTCCCATGCAAGGCTGTGCCAAAAGTTCAAAACTCTTACCTAACAGCCGCTAGATTCCTTATGAAGTATTTGCCAAAGATATGCAGACGTTTTCTAAATACGTAGTGAGAAAGGGACTTTTATGTCCCAGTTTTTCAACAAGACTACACATGAATATATTTCTTGCTTCCCAAGTTTTGATAACAACAGGCCAAGTTTTTATCTTTTTCATTTTGCTGTTTCTATTTTTTTTGGGGCAAAAGTAAAATTCTTTAAACTATTCAAACCCATTTTGGGATTTTCTTGCACTTGTATATTTACTAAAAAATCTCATATAAAGCAAAGAAAAAACACAATAATCACTATATATAGCGGCAATTTAGTTCAATTATTTAAGTTCAGGTGAAATTCCTTAAAAAGATTGAACCCCAGACTATTACTATCTCTTGCAGTATTATTGACATCTATGTAACATTAATATGGAGTCAATTTGCTTTTTGCTTGTAAGACAATCCTCCGGAATTATATGCCCCAAGATGTTAACATTCATATTACGTACTGCTAAAGAAACTTGATAGTTGATATTCATAGGCTTTTTCATCAAGATAATGTTTATTTCTTGGTTCGCAACGGGTTATTCTGAATTTATGTTTTTGTGCCTTTTATTTTCTTTTGTGGCAAAACAAAAGTTCTTTTTATGTCCGGAAATGCATATTTTGTCATGCATAATGCATAGAGGTGGCCATGTCTGGCATGACCTAAAAACATGATTTGAGCCTAACATTGTTTTTGTTGGTTAGGAACCCGAATATGGGTGGTGTGGTTTTCTTGGAGATGGGGTTTAGGGATTGGAGGGATATTGGGGCGACTTGGGGGGAGAGTGGGGAGATTTTTCCCGTGGTACTTTAGATAAGTTCTAATAACAATTTATGTGGTTTTATAATGTACTACAAATTTTTATGCATATGTTGGATCGAGTTTTTTTCCTTTACTCTAAGCTTTTTTTTTTTTTTTTGCTACCAAAAGAAAGAAAAAGAATTTACCTCAAAGGAAAAAAGGCAACTAAAGATCGAGACATGTTTGAACTATAAATATAAATATAAAAATCATTAAAATTAAGAAGTTGAACCATCATTTAATTTGTGTCTGTTGTACAGGTAGTAATATGTCGTTTAGAGTGGATTTTTGAATTTAAAGAATTATTCTGTTTCGTATCCTTTAAAGTGCTAGATAAAAAGTACTCTTGGAAAAAAGGGTAAGAATGTACTATAAGAATTATAAAATAGTAACCATTATGGATACTTTCTTGGAAAAAAAATATACCGTCTTGTGAAAAGGTTATATGTAGCTCATCTTCTATCTTGCGCTCTAGGGCACTAATTAGAAGGATCACAATTTAATGGGTCCAAGTTTCTTAATTATACTTAAAAGCAGTTGTCCTCTAAAATCTTCATTTCTCCTTAGTCTCATTGTTGTTTCTCCATTATTATGGAAAGGAGGGATGGACTGAAGAACTTCACAATTCTTAATCCCAATGGCTAATGGTGAAAGGTTAACTATGTGAGGAAAGCTTAGCCAGTAATGTACTTGGACACAGAAAGGTTAACTAAATAGGTACTATGTTGCAAATTAATGATTTCAGGGGTTGACCTACAATTATATCATTCTTTTAGGGTAAAAATTTGAAGAGGGAGTAATCAAATAGACAAAGGGATTGCGACTATTGGAATAAGTAAAAGGTCAAGGGGCTGCTACGCAAACCTAGATGGAATTGAACTGGGACGGGGGACTCATACGTGTGTGTATACGTGTATGCATTGTGGGCAGAACGTCTGTCCAAAGTGTTCCAATAAAAAAAATATTGTTGTGTGTCGATAAAATGCATTGGCATAAAGAATTGACTAAAGCCCCAGTCATTCAAAATTCTCTTGAATTCTCATTCTGTATACGTTTGAAGCTATCGACACTTGGAAATAAACAATAGATAAGGGTTTTGACCATTCAAATGGTCAATAGGCACATATCCAAAATGCACATGATATTAGTAATTTTGGCACCCTTCAGATATGTGTAGAGTGCAGTGTGCTAAATAAACAAAAAAAAAAAAAAGAAGAAAAAAAAAGATTAATTTTTCCTACACCAACAACAGTATATACAGTGATAGCGTTAGATGAATGATAATTATGCAAAATTTAAATTTAAAATTTAACTTTTACATATATATCATGGATCGAACGGTAATTGTGCATACACTGTCCGTAAATACAAAATTTACTCAAAAAAAAAAAAAAAAAAGAAAGGAAGATGGAAAGGACAAGGAATTATAAAACAATGGTGAGATTAGAGTAGACTACCAGTAGGGAGAGTTGCCAGTAAATAATTGTCAATATATATGCGGCAAAGATCTATTGAACAACACAATAAAACTTGACAGCCAGGGTGATATCATGCAATGTAATTGCTACAAAAGTGACACGTACAAGGCCACGTCAACAGCAGCTTAATATTATACCTTTGTTATAAATTTGTATGAATAGATTGCTACGAATTATAACGTATTTGAGAGCAGTTACACTGTTCAAGAATGACTGTATTGACAATTGTTACTGCCTCTGTTCTTGCATTGTGTGGCGTACTTCCTTAATTTATAGTGTGTTATTGGTAGGGATATCACGATCTTGTCCTGGCGTGTGAGGGCATTGTTGATATTTGAGAAAGTAACATAAAATGAGTAAAGTACCAAATCAGTTGCTCTTCCTTCATGTACAGTGTAATTAGACAAGCATGCCTATAATAGCATAACGTATATATACATGTCTCATGCTAGGCATGGGTGTAACATATTATATCCAAAAGTAGTTGTAAAAAGAAAAGACAATTTATTTAATTTGCAATTTTACCTTCTTTGATTCATCATTCATAGAAGCATGTAATGTTAAAAATACCAATAACTACTTATGATTTTGACACTATAACAGTCAGAATCTTTTACTAGAATTGTTTTCTTTTGATTTAGATGTGAAGGACGTTCCTTTAGAAAATATAATCCTTAACCATAAAAAATCTTATCCCTCCCCTGCCATCATGTATCTTGAATAAATGGAAATTATTACTCCCTCCGTCCCACTTTAATAGTTCTGTTTTCCTTTTTCGTCTGTCCCAAATTGTAGTCCACTTTTCAATTGAAAAATATAGTTATATTTTAATTTTTCTAAAATACCCTTATTAAATGTAAGTTGTTATTATTATAAATCTACCCCATTTAATGAGAGCTCATTCTTTTTTTTACCATCAATTCAAGTTCCCATAAAATTGTACTCTATTTAATTTGAGGGTATTTTAAGAAAATAGCAATCTAAATTTACTTTTTCAATAAAATTAACTATTTTTTCTTAAACTGTGTGAAAAAAGAAACAGAACTATCAAAGTGGAACGGAGGGAGTACTTTTAATTTTTCTCTAAAATTAGCCCATGTTCTTTGAGTCTTAGAACAATGAATCAAAGTTAATTTGGTGCAGCATGAACTTCAATGAGATGAGAAAATCATGATATCATGGAGTGGTAAAGCGGTATCATTCTTTAACGTTTTCCTACAAGCATCAAGTATCAACTACCATAGGTTTCAAGAATTTGAAGCCACTTCAATTTCCCACTTCACAAAAGTCAAGAAGAAAAAAAAGAACCGTAAAGTTTCATAACCACGTAGATGGTCACGTGCAACGGGAGAGTATTAGTAGAAAAACCGTGGTCGGCGCAGCTGATCATTTCAGCTCGATAGATAGCTATCAAAATATTTACTACTATTTCTTGAAACATGGAGCTAATACCCGGTGAAAATTATTACCAGCTCATTTGGGCAATTGCTCAGTCAATAGGTTATTATTATTACTGGCTCCTTTTGGCCAATTGCTCACCCAATAGGTTTCTTGGTCTGTTTTATTCGTTTTAGGTGGATGGGATTAAGGATGTCTAGCTTATACCTTTTCCCCATACATAGAGGAGGTAGAACTTTTACTGCGGGGTAAAAATAGTAACATATGAACTGAATAGTACAATGGCAAGTTCTGCAATTAAGTTCTTGTGGAATTAATCAGTTGTTTTATTGCTAAAGAAATCGAATTGAAAATTATAGAATTTTTAAAATCATGTCCCTTTCTCTTGCTCCGTCATGTCCCTATGGATTGTACCAGCAAGGATACAAGGGGTCAGGTGAAATTAAACTAAATCAAAGCTTTGTTTGAATTGTAATTTTTTAATGAAAAATTTTTATATTTTTGTGAATATATTTACTGATCATTTTTTTACTTCACATTCATCAAATCTCTATGATATTATTTTACAAAAATTTCAAAAATAGCAATCCAAACAGAACCTAACTTTTCTAGACGTGCAACCAAATTATAGAAACATTTCTTTCATCATTTTTTTTTTGACTACGTTATGCTTCTTTCTGATTTCAAAACTATTGGATGTATCCTTATCCTTGTGACACAGTCTAAAAGAATTGCTGCAATTTTCTTCAGTTAGATAGTTCACTTGACCAAGAGAAAGGAAGAAGCTATATGGTTCATTGACGATGAAATATCAAAAACATATTTCGTTGTACCAAAACTAGAGTAACTTTTTAACTACTTGGGAGTACAAATGACTAGAACGTAAAATGGATTCTAAAAGGTTGGTGTTTCAGTTCAGATAAGGATTACCTGATCTAAGTATGCAAACTATATGGGGTGGGCCGAGTGCTGCTTCTCATAAAAGGATGTACCATAAACTCTTATCACAACAGTTCTATTGATGTTCATCGAACATGCAGATATGCAATTGCTCTTTTGCCAATAGTAGATTCCTCATGAAGTATTTGCCAGAGATAAGTAAACTTTTTTTAGTACGTACGTTGTGAGAAAGGAACTTTCATTTCCTAGTTTTTCAACAAGATAAATATATATATATATATATATATATATATATTTATTTATTTATATGGTAACGATAGGCCAAGTTTTTATTTGTTTCATTTTGCCGCTTCTTTTTTTTGGGGGGGGGGGGTAAAATTAAAATTCTTTGAACCATGTAAACCCATTTTGAGATTCACTTGCACTTGCATATTTATTGATTAATCACAGATAAAGTAAAGAATAAAGATAGTAATCACTCCTACAACATATATTTTATGTTACATGTGCATGATTTGAATTCATATTATTGGTATGATCTAAATCTGTTAGTATAAAAAAAAATTACTATACTATTATGCCATTCTTAGTATAAAAAAATTTATGCCACTGTTCAGGTCTAATTCCCTACAAAAAAATTGGACCCCAAGCTATTACTATCACTAGCAGTATTAATTATTGACATCTACTTAACATTAATATCGAGTCAATTTGCCTTTTACTTGTAAGACAATGAACCTAACACTAAATTACGTGTGTTTGGATAATTGTTTATTTGGAAAATTTTTTATTATACCATAAACACATTTTTCAATAGCCTTTTTATCTTACGTACATTACATTAAAAAAAATGTTATAGTATATTTTCAAAATATTATTCCAAATAATCTCTTATTCAGACACATTATTTTTTGTCGGTTCGGATCAAAATTGGGTTAAGCCCAAATAATCCCATACACAATCCGGTCAACTTTGGGTCAACTTGCAAAACTGCCAAAATCATCCTACCTTAACCCATTTAAAGCATCTATTAGACATCTGTTAACTGTTTGCGCATTTCATGATTTCTGTTATCTGTTTAAGTTTAACCCATTTCATGAAAAAATGAACCATTTTCACCACCATCAGCCTTGAAAAATAGAGCTTCATTCTTTATTATCGTAAAAGCAAAAACTTTGTTCCGGGCATTCTTCATTTTCTGTGCTATAGAGCAATGAATTTGGATAATTGAGAGTATGCTTTTTTTAAACAACTAGGGTCAGTTCAGTGGTCAAAAGAGGGTTTTAGAATCCTTTCCATTATCAGGTTCAAAGTTTGATTCTTGTGCCTGACATAGCAAAACTTTTGCCCTATGTCATCTAATGGCTTTTGGTGCAGTGCAGTGGAGTAGGAATTTAAGAATTGACATCGAATTCTATACTTGGTAATGTAGTATCATTGTGTACATTTTTAGAAATTTTATTTAGGTGACATTCATCTAATCATAATAATATATATTGTCAATATATATAAAATTTATTCAAAAAAAAAATCATAAAAGTTTCATGCCCACGTGAATGGCCACGTGCCATCCTCGGGTCTTAGTAGAAAAACCGTGGTCGGCAAAGCTGATCATTTCATCTCTATAGCTATCAAAATACTTGTTTCTTGAAACGTGGAGTGAATACCAGATGAAAATTATTACTAGCTTATATTGGCAATTGCTCCTCCAATAGGTTTTATGGTCTATTTACTCATTTTAATGGATAGGGAAGGATTAAGTCTAGCTTTTACCCTTTTCCTACATACATATAGAAGCCAGCTAGAGCTTTTACTGAACGGTAAAAGTAGTTATCGTATGAACTGAATAGTGGAATGTGAAGTTTTACAAAAGTTTGGTGGAATCAAATATTTCATTGTTCATGTCAAAATTTTAAATTTTACACGGAACGTAATCAAACTAGATTAAATTAAACAACAAGGGGTCAGATGAAATTAAACTAGACTAATTTTCTTGACGTGCATGAAAATTAAAGAACCGTTTCTTTCAAGATTTTTCCGACTACATTATGCTTCTTTGTGATTTAAAAACTAATTGAAATATCCAAATCCTCGTGATAAAGTCTAAAAGAATCGATGAAATTTTCTTAAGTTAGACAATTCATTAGACCCAAAAAAAAAAAAAAAAAAAAGCTATATGTTCGCTAACAATGAAATATCTAACATATTTCGTTGTACCAAAACTAGAGTAATTAAGTTTTTAACTACTTGGGAGTACCAATGACCATTCATTTCGAGAAGTCAAAATGGCTTCAAAAAGGTTGGTATTTCAGTTCAGATGAGGATTCCAAGTGCTGCTTCCCATAGAAGGGTGTACCAAAACTCTTACCATCACAGTTCTATTGATGTTTACTGAACTTGCATTCGTATTGGGTGCAATTGCTCTTTACCTAATAGCAGCTAGATTCCTTATGAAGTGGTTGCCAAAGATATGTAGACGTTTTCTAAATACGTAGTGAGAAAGGGACTTTTTTGTCCCAGTTTTTCAACAAGACTACACATGAATGTATTTCTTGCTTCCCAAGTTTTGGTAACAATAGGCCGCCAAGTTTTTATCTTTTTCATTTTGCTGTTTCTTTTTTTTTTTGGGCAAAAGTAAAATTCTTTAAACTATTCAAACCCATTTTGGGATTTTCTTGTACTTGTATATTTACTAAAAAATCTCATATAAAGCAAAGAAAAAACACAATAATCACTATATATATATATATATAGCGACAATTTAGTTCAATTATTTATGCTCAGGTCAAATTCCTTAAAAAGATTGAACCCCAGACTATTACTATCTCTTGCAGTATTATTGACATCTATTTAACATTAATATGGAGTCAATTTGCTTTTTTGCTTGTAAGACAATCCTCCGGAATTATATGCCCCAAGATGTTAACATTCATATTACGTACTGCTAAAGAAACTTGATAGTTGATATTTATAGGCTTTTTCATCAAGATAATGTTTATTTCTTGGTTCGCAAGTTTTCACACAGGTTATTCTGAATTTATGTTTTTGTGCCTTTTATTTTCTTTTGTCCGGAAATGCATATTTTGTCATGCATAATGCATAGAGGTGGCCATGTCTGGCATGACCTAAAAACATAATTTGAGCCTAACATATTGTTTTTGTTGGTTAGGAACCCGAATAATGATCAACTCTGGGCAATTTGCAAAAAATCCAAAATCATCTCTTTTTTTTTTCTTTTTTTTGTTTTTTGTAAAAAGCAAATTTCATTAACAAATTGTTGGACGATTTCCTAAACCCTATATAAATTTTGAGTCAATGTTGGTCGTGTTTAGATAACATGCAAATATATAGGTTGGATTCAGATCAACAAATTTGACGCGAAAAGTTAAATGAGTCGTATCGTTAATTGATTATTTTTATTATGTGGGTTTGAACCTGAATCCTGAACCGGTGACATGACTTGGCTGCAACTCCTAATTTATTTTGAAAATGGAGCTAATGCTATTGGAGTTTCATACAATTTGGCTTCGTTATTGTACTTTTTACATTATTTAATGTACAACTACGTTACATTATTGTACTCATGAAAAAAGTGGTGTATATGAATAAAATATTTAACTTATATTCAATACAACGGTATAATAGAGTTGTATATCACAAATCTAAATATGTACAACAACTGCACCAAATTACATAGATCACAACCGTACTGACCTCACTCCTTTATTAGTGTATAACCAACCAGTTGTAAGTATTGCATTACCAGGTGATCCAAAGAATTTTAATTTGCAAATTTTACAAATCAATCTAAATTTAAGCAAACAAGAAAATATAATCTCTCAAAATGAAATATTTTGCAAAGTTATTTTCTTTCTTAATCTTTTTGTGGTTGTAAATTCTGTTGCAAAGCTCAATAACTCTGCACACATTGTTTGCCCCAACTCAAGATTTTCTGAAGCAAGCCGGCCAACTTCTTGAAACTAGAAGCATCATCCCTCGTAAGGAAACCCATCTTTCGTCCTATAAATAAATTAATATATAAAGAAGAATAAAGAAAAACAGTTTGGACGTTTAGTTGCTGGTCTCGTAAAATTTTCATCCTTCATTACGTTAATTTCTTGCTGGACGGCAGGCATAAAAGATGTAATACTCGCAGCAGTTTAGCATCAAACATCCATCAGTCTTGTTTAGTTACAAAAATATTGTAAGTTTCGCTGCAGTTTGACAGAAGATCCTTGGAATGCTTTCAGCATTCAGAAGATGGTATCCGTGGTCTTTTGAATTACCATGGATTTGTGAACATTGGAAATTCAATCCTTTTGTTGACAGATTTTTCGTATGCTTGCTCTAGCTGTCTCAGTGCGCTACATTTGGAGAAGTAGGAACCTGGTGTTGCTTCTACTGTGGCAATGGCAAATCAGATTATTGAAACTATTTGGCTCATTGGTGCCTCCTGGAGGAGTGTGCCTAAGTGCCATGAGAACTGGAAGCTGGTTATGGGGTGGGCTATTCCCCATGAGTGCTTTGATAGGCTTTATTACCTTGTACATGCATATTTGCCTTTGAAAGCTGTAGGTATCTTTTGTGGTATAGATAGCCTGTGCCATTACGTACAATTGACAAAGACTTAGTACAACTGTATTTTGTGCAGTTTTGTTAAGTTATTGTATATGTTAAAATTTTTAATGTACAGATATATCATAATGTTGTATTGAATATATATCAAATATTTTATTTATGTCTACCACTTTTACTCCGAATACAATAATGTAATACAATTGTACACCAAATAATATAAAATGTATAATAATCAAACAAAACCATACCAGACGGCATACTAAATATATATCAAATATTTTAATTATGTATACCACTTTTACTTTGAATACAATAATGTAATGTAATTGTATATTAAATAATGCAAAAAGTACAATAACCAAACGAAACCATACCAGAACCCAACCGTATTGTCCTATCTTCCACAACTCTTTTTTTTTTTTTTAGTTTTTTAAGTATAAGTGGGAGGTTTTGAATCCGGGACATCTCACTTATACTCACTCCCTCCATACCACCCAATCCATTCCTTCCCCTCCCCCCTCTTCCACAACATAAAAGTTAGAGTTCTTCTATTAATAAAATCTCAAAATTTACCTTTAGTGAAAAAACCTTTCATGAGGTTTTGCAATCCAAACAATTAGGTGCTTCCATCCAAATTGGGCCAAACAATATCAATTTTACCGCCATACCAAATCCATCAATAAAAAATAAACTAATTTCGCCACCATCAACCGTGAAAATAGAACTTCTTTCTTATCTTACTGTAAAGGGAAAAAAGTCCCAATGACTTTCAAACTTTTAACTACAAAAGGTTTTAACCCTTCAATAATTAGGAGTAAACTTTGGCCCCCGATTTATCAATAGTGTAATTTGCTTGCCCTTCTGTGAATTCCAGCCGTTTATGTGTGACGAAAATGAGGACATTTTTGTCCATTCAGGAATATTAATCGAATATCCAAAGTATCAACGGACACCTCAACCAAAATGGACATTAACTCACAAATATACACAGGAAAAAGCCTCAAAAATCCCATTTTTCCTATTCTCTTTTTAATGTTTTCACACAAGTCAGTGGATCTGAAACCAAACCTTATGTACCTCCTCCTCTGTGTGCTTTTCTCCATGTGAAATTGAGTGACAGAGAAAAATACTAATAAGACAAATATTCAACAATGGAGAGAGGAGGTGGCAATGGATCTATGTAATTTATGCTTTCTTCTCTGTGCTTGCTTTTCTACTTTCTCATCTTCTGTATCACGCTTCTATCAAGGATGGGTTTCTTAAGAAAAGGAAAAAGATGAAGGATGGGTTTATTGAGAAAATGAAGGATTCCAATCAAGATAATGGAAAGAAGATCAAAGAATCATTGGATTTGGGAAACCCGCTATGGATGTCATCGGACCCATCAGCTATTGTTCTTCTTTTGCTTTGAAGCCACAATGCTTACTACTTTTATCATCCAAGGGGTCACCCCTAAAGAGTTTCATATGGCATAAAATTAATGATTGTAAATATGTTGACTTTTTTTGCATTTGTAAGATTCAAAAAACCCATTTGTTGGTTTTACAAGTTCTGTACATATCTGTGTTACAGAGTGACTTTTGGGCTGTAAAAATTTGGAATTTTTGGAATTTCTTAATTTTTTTTAATTTTTTCCTTTAAATGGGCGTTCTAGGATTTGTTGCATTTGGGTAGCATTGTTAAAGTTGAGGAGAAGTTTGATTTCATAGATTTTTATTAGAGAAAATGGTTTTATTTTTTAGCAGGAGTTTGAGTTTACTGTCGTTTACTCGATTAATATTTCTACACGGACAAGAATGTCCTCATTTCCGTTACTCATAACGGCTGGAATTCACAGAAGGGTCAATAATTTACACTATTGATAGATCGGGGGCCAAAAGTTTCCTCATAATTATTGAAGGGCTAAAACTTTATCTGGCTAAAAGTTGAAGGACCATTAGGACTTTTTTCCCTACTGTAAAAACAAAACTTTGTTCAGGGTATTCTTCATTTTCCATATAACAGAGCAATGGAATTGAATAATTGAGAGTATGATGCTACTTTATCATTTTGTAGGCCCTGAAAGTTCGATCTAACACATAGTGATAAAAATGGTTGCCTATATTACACCGCCATCAACCTCAGTCTTGGAGGGCAAAAGGCATGTAATCTCAAGTAAATTTAGTATCGCCTTGGCAAGGAAAGGGATTCAGAAAATAGAGGAGGGCAAAACATATAGTAATGTATCGGCCGCGATGGTTTTTGGTGCAGCGTAGTGAAGATAGGACTTTAGGAATTAACATCAAATTCTGTACTTGGCAGTGTGGATTGCAACTTCAAATTTTGTGGCTTTGGTTGTGAGTAAATTAAAAAGTAAAAATACAAAGGAGTGTTCTCAAGATTCAACTTAATCACAAGACTTTGGTTAGGAGGCGATCATAAAGTCTCTAGTTTGATTTTCAAAAGCTTCTATATATATATATATATATGTAACTTGGAAACAATGGAAGAATTGAGAAGCAATGGACCAGACATAGAGCGGCAGTGGAGAAAATACGGAAAAAAAAGGATCACATGCGTTCAGGTCATATGTCTGCGGGAGCTCATTCTCCTTTTTTTTTTTATTCTGCAGAGAGACCGACTTCATTAAAGAGGTGAATTCTTCTAACATCAACACTACAGTCGATTTTTCTTAAATCAATTTTCACTCGTATGGATAACGAATAAAATTTGTCAATATTTATTCAATAGCGATAAAGAAACACATTATTATGGAAGATAACTCCAGATCGCTATATATGACCCAAAATGAATTTACATATATCTGTATTTCTTTATATGCCTCTGTCATGGTCACCATCCACAAGAAATCCAAGGCTGTTTTGTCAGTGAAGCTTGAGGAATATAGAGAAATAGGATGAACCTTTCTTTTTTTTTAATAGAGAAATAGGATGAACTCATTATATTACACAGGTGATCTATGCAGTGCCTATACATATTTACACTGAAAGGTGAAATGAAAATGCTCGACTTACAGCCTCACTGCATGTACGAAGTCAAGCATCGTGAACACCACCAAATAAATGGAACAAAAAGACTGAAGTGCAACCAAAAATGATGCTTAGAGAAGCAGAAGACTTCAATCTTGGATGATGGTTGTTATCACATCCAAGCCCCCCAGCCCGGAAACATTTGACTCAAACGATCAGGATCAATTGCATCTTGTACGAGTTGTTGAACCTGCCAAAAGAAATAGAAAAAAAAAAAAAAAAAAGAAAATTGAACGTTCAAGTTAAAGAACAAAAATAACCGTAGCAACCACTGCAGTCTTTTGCTTTAAAGCACAAATAGTGTTCTGTTTATGTTACCAAAATATTAAAGAAAGCCGGCTTTCCCATCATAATTACAAAATTTACCGATAGGAAGCAGATAAATAACAGAATTTCTAGATAGAGACATTCGCGTCATAAATTTCTCTTTGTATGCTAGCCGAAATACACTGTTTGAGGAGTAGTATGATATTGTTCTTGCTATCTGGAGTTACACAAACAAGGTATCTCTTCCTCTTTCAATGTGAAAGTTTCCCACCTAACCCAACAAAACAGTTTGGCTAATTTTTTTTCCTGTCAGAAACAAAGCTAGTTTTTGCCCTGCCCAAGCACTCACAACCAGATGCTCGGTACCAACCATGTCTTAAACCAATTCTACTTTTTCTGTCTTTTTAGTGTTTTTTCTCCCATTTCTGAAGAAATCCTCTGATTTCCTTATTTGTTTCTCCCCCATTACCAAACTCTCTCTCTCTCTCTCTCTCCCACAGAAAGCCACTTCCACCTTTCCAAGACCCAACAAAATAAAGGTGGAAGGTAAAAGACTGAGGATTATCTATTTCTGATCCATTAGCTAGTAGGTAACAACAATTTAATTACCTGTCCACGCACACTTCTCATTTCACCTTCTTCATATCCATCAAGTTTTTGTTTAACACGCAGCAAAGCTCTAGCAGCATCTTTGTTCCCCTCATATTCATCTTCTTCTGAGCCTTCCAAGCTTGTCTCCAAATCATAATCAGTTTCCTATACAACAGAGAAATTTCCACATAATTTAAGGACATCATAAGAAAACTGTTTGGCCACTGACATACTATGGATCATGGTGAAATGATACACCAATGTAAAAAGTCAAATGTAAAGGAATGGCTCAAGAACCTGAAAAAAAGAAAGAAAAGCATGAAAATGATGCAAATTAAAATTGAACCATGTATAAAGCTTTTGACCTAAAGGAATCTCATATTAGACTTGGCTAAATGTTTGGTCTTTTGCTTTTTTATTTTTTGTTTTTTTTTGTTTGTTTGAGGAAGCTAACCATTCTACACTTACAGATATGTCTCAATATACATACAACACTATAACCTTTTCTGTATGTTGAATTCCTAAGTCATCCAGATTAAAGTAAAACATGCTGCATTTTAAGTCTCAGCAGCAGAGATGCAACGAGGACTTGTGATCATTCTGCAACTGAGTTTTCCTCCAACTGTGGAGAGGGCTCGTGAACATTCCACAGCTGAAGAGTGCAACAATATATATATCTAAAGTTATTGATTGCTAACATATGCTCCAATAGTCCAAAATGGCTGAACTGTACTGCCTCTACTGCACATTTTCTATATGCATCTATGAAAACAATGACACTTTATACAGCATTGGCCAAAAAACTAGATGCATATAGAATACATGCACAATTTGCTAAGACCAAATTTATAATGAATATTTCTTCTTATCAGCTGCTCACCTTCAGCTTCAAAAGGTAGATGAAAAAAGAACTTTACAAGACCAAACTTTCCACAGAGGCCACGAAAAAACTCTAGGATTATTAATCATATAGTTCTGAAGACCAGAATCCATTACATTTATCTCATTTTTCTGTCCCATACTACTGCTCTAGAGCACATTGAAATCAATTTCATAGGAGATCAATACAAGAGACTTGGGCACACAAATAGTACCTTTTGACGCTGCAAAGCCTTCAAAGGGGATAAGGCCCACTTATACAGAGGATCATGGATAAAAACCTGCAGCAAAAGCCTATTTCTGTAAAGCATCTGAATACAATGTTCCAAGGGTCAAAGGATGTGCTCTCAATCAATAGTACCTCAACAATAGTCAATAATGCTTCTTTGTTTGCTCGCATGACAGAGAGAGTTTCCTCACAGCACCTCCTAAAAACCCCTTCCACACCTGTTACGCCCATACCATCTATGATATCCCTAGTCAACCGGAATGGCACCTACAAAAGAATGTTTATAAGCCAAGCACAAAGATCTTCAGTAACTGAAAGACTGCATTATTTGGACGGACTCGAGTAAGAGGAACAAACCCTCTCAGGTGTTTTCAGCATCAGGCCTTGCTCAAATGCTACACCAAGATCTATATGAACTACTTCTGCAGTTGCTTGATCAATAAGTATGTTCATGGAATGTCGATCTCCAAGCCCAACAATGTAACCAACCTGAATATCAGAAGAAGGCTTTAGTTAATTGAAACTTTGACTTATACTGCCAATAGTCAAGTAATGTTCGGGGAGCAGCCTGCTTAAGAGGTTCCATGTTTGGTAATAAATGAGAGACAAAATGATGGAAAACGAGGAATGACTGCACTAATAAGGAACCAAATGACATGATTTCCAGGCTTGCTACCCAAAAACAAATAAATATCTGCCACTCACGCTCACCATTGAACTAGTAGCCACACTTCTTGTATAAGCAAGCCTCTTTTCAAACCAATTAGCTGGATGTAGAAATCTTTCTAGGAAGAAGTAATGCATGACCGGCCTGCACTAAAAGAAAATGGATTCATCAAATGACTTAGCTCAAATTCAAACACAAGGTAGACAAGACAGAAGTAAGAAACCTGAAGTTCTCACAAACTTCTTGGAAAGCCCTGCGCTTGTCACTTTCCTGCAGACACAATCCATTTCAGCAACAAAGTATTATGTTTGAAACAGGAATAAGAAACATCAGAATATGAAAGGCAGCAAGCGGGGACGGTTTACACTTAGCCACACCACGGTGGCAAGCGCTCTTCTTCTAATTGCGGGTGACATTCAATAACTTATTGCTGGCTCTGAATACCACCCAATCCAGCAATAAGCTAAATACTTCGATAAGATAACGAATCGGCTAGTTTTATGCGGAGTAGAAAATTCTAGGGGTTAATATGCATATTTTATTCTTCGTAAAAGGACAGAAAAACATGATCCTCTTGGCTAATCTTCCTGGCATGCGACTATTGCCTAATATTCTCTTACAAATCAAGAGGCAGCAACAGCTGCTCCCCCTCCCCCCACCAAAAACACAAAAAAAAGAGCAAAAAGGAATTCAAACCCCAAAGAGGTCATCTTAACCAGAAGCACAGACCACTTTCAACTGTTCACAAACTACTTCTGACTGGAAAAAGATTAATTAAATAATATTGGCGCCTTTCAAAAGTCTTGCAGTTACAACACCATCAAAAAACAATTTCATTATGGTCATTTGAAACTAAAATAAGTTTAGAATGACAGATATGCAAAATTTAATTCAGCAGAACAAAATCAACCATGACAATGCCACTAAAATAAAAGAGGATGATCTGCAAAGATTGTCAACACTAATAAAAGATGAGGAAGAGAAAGCAGTTCCATAGACCATATTGGGAAACTGTACAGTGATATGAAAGCATTAGGAGATCACAAAGAAAGTGAATGTGCTCTGACACACCAAAGCAAAAACTTCACCTTTGGTTCCAAACATCTGAACCACATTATTTGGAAAAACATTCCCCACTCAATATCATGGAAACTAACAAGGGAAATTTTCAAATTCTCCCTGCTGTATCTTTGTGCAATATTTTTCTATTCCAGAATCCAACAAACCATCAATAATTGTATTTCACTGGTCCAACAACAGCAATAGGCAATTAAAACATTACTCAGGCCATTGAAGTGATGTTTAATCAATGGCAAATCAAAACATCAAATTACCTACTTGGAGGTCCGTGGTCATTATTAAAGTTTCTGTTCCAAACCTCTTAAACCTCATTTGCATATGCACAGTCAAGTTTGCGGAAAAATATAGAAATGATGTCGACTGGTGGTTTTCACTTCATGTTTAAAGTTGCGGTTCCTAATTTCTAAATGTCAATGATGGTAAAGTAAATGGACCAATTACAGTTCAAAGGTTTTATGTGAGTCTAAGGAACAAATGCCTTTGTCTTAGAGAACTACATCCCAGCATTGTGGAAAGTGATGTTCATCTACATACAACAATTAACTCCAACAAAGTAGAAACCTGATCTATATAAGCTTGCTTCTATTGGTCTATGCAAAACCTTAGTAAATCAATCATTTGGATTCTGATTTTTCTAAACAAATTAGAAATAGTGCAGGGAATGGATTGAAAGTTCTGGTCAAAAAAGAAAAGGAAACAATAAAGATAAGGCTATATGCTACTTGCCGTTGCCATGTGATGCCTACATTTGAGGAATGTCCAATCTCCTTGTCCATAGCGTCCATGGGCTCCTCCATTTCTCGTGCTGGAAGTAAGATCAATTATAAATTTAGTATGTAAGTGCTTTACCACATCATATTTGCCGCTTGAAAACTATGAAGTCAATGTGACTTTACTAACCTTCCGGTAAGATAATCACCTAGAGGTACAGTGCCAGTCACCCATTCAATAACGCCCGCACATGGGGTAAAAGGAACTACCTGTCTCAGGGATAACATAAATTTGTATGTATTCTGTTGTTTATAGTTGGTAGCAAAAGAATGCATTCATCTTTGCAGACTAATAATACATATCCTCATCTTTGTAGATAACCACCTTATATGTGTGTATTCTCAATCTTCTCTTCCACGTCTCCCGGTGGTTCTGTAAGAAAGTGTTAACCAAACTGAAAAACTGTTCCATTACCTGCAGATGTTGCAAGATTTCTGTTAGTGCAGTTATGCCATGCATATGAGGCTTCAAATATAATATGATAACATGTGTATGCAATCAAGCATATCCCAAGAATGACATGACAACACAAGAAAAGAAAAGTTCTTTTAAGTGAATCTGAAAGTGCATACAAGACAACAAGATTTCCATGTAATAGCAAAAGTTGTCATACGCAATTAAATTATCGTAAGCTGATAGGTAATAGGGATATTGTTCCATATAATTAGAGTTAGGAAACAAGAAATTATCTGTTTAAAATTAACTCGTACAACAATGGAATATCAATACGCAATTAAATTATTGTAAGCTGATAGGTAATAGGGACATTATTCCATATAATTTCAGTTAGGAAAAAAGAAATTATCTGTTTAAAATTAACTCATACAACAATGGAATATCAATACGCATTTGTAAAACAAAGATAAAACCAAAATTTGTCACCAGGCTAAATCTTTCATCTGCAGCTCACCATGCTGCAATGCAATTTATTATAACTTAAAATTAGAATCAATGCAACTTCTTTCCCTTTTATCCTAACATTTGTGACTTTGATTCACGGAAACACTAGGCAGTTATGCATGCTAAGCATTCAATAATTGCCTCATTTTTGTTACTAAGAACATTACTCTCCACACTGTGATATCCAAGACCAACTAGATAACATGATCTTGCATCCTACTCAGACTATAAACAGCATGATACATCAGTAAAAAGCAGAACGCAGAGGGAGTCATACAGCATCCTGCCGCAGGTCATCATTGCCTGATTTTGCAAGTTGTCGATACATTTTACCATCAGAACCCAAGCATTCAACCGCTTTTGGCGCATTTATACCATTCATCACACTGAAAAGTTGTAGCATATGGATCTAAAGTCAACATTTATGAGAAATCAGTAGCAGAACTACAAGAAGCTCGTAAGGCCCCTATCCCAATACTTACGTGACAGAATCTGTAAAGCCTTTGAAGTGAGGAAAAGATCCTTCACAATATTGGCAACTCCGGTCAACAGGAAAATTAGATGTTATGACAGGAACCTGAAGATGCACGTATCCATGTCATTGGCATGGACAGTGTTGAAGGGCATAGTTGAACAGATTAATAACCATATGAAATAGTACTTTAACAAATTCTGTAGATTAGAACAAACAGGATTTGTAAATCTAATTATCTTACGGAAATCATTTAGATGTTTTATAAACAAACACCAGCAAGCATATGCTGAATTTATTTTCACTACATTGACCCAGAAATTCCATATTTGAACATAGACTATATGTTGGAAGGCCATCCATGAACACCAAGAAACCAGAATATCTGATGCACTACTCCAAAGCAAGGCTGGGACACAAAATCCTAATTGTTGTGAAACGACAGACAAAACAATTGACATCAATTCTGTTCAGGAATGCCAAGGGAAAAATGAAAATAAACTGAACACGTAGTTGAAAGTTTTAAAGATATGGTTGCACATAAACAGGTTCATTCGTACAACACTCATTTGAAATATCCCATGCACATTCTTGTCAGGACTTTTACACATAAGCAGGAAGCTCCATGACATAATACTACCAATGACGTTGCTCATCCCTTCTTGAGACGAATTTTTGACCAGACATAAGAAATCAGACTAAACTTCCAATTCCGCATGATTGAAAGGTTCCCATTCTGCAGTTCAACAGGTTAATTCCCACTCATCAAGAAACAACAGATAGAAGTGCTGTACTTACAAGTTCGAGTTCTCGAACACTACGAATATCTCTAGGTAGTGTAACCTTTCTGTTTGTGTCCTGTTGAAAGTATCTAGTGATTAGTCATCAACAACATTTCAGTGACTGGAAACCAGACTAAATACCAAATTAAGACTGAGTTATGAGTAACTGGTAGCAACAAAGGAAATAAATGAAGAGGGAATAAAAATAACCAACTTTTGGTTTACCTCTCTCTTTGTTTCCATTTCTGCAAGTTTGATATAAATCTCCACCATTTGTTTCATCTACATAAAACACAATATTGCGTAGCAACTAATAAGAAGCCAAACCTTCAATATAGTTGCTCAAAAATTATACGAAAAACAATAGCTGGTGAAGGATTATACTTGTCTGATGACATCCCCATGATATGAATGCAGTTCTATCAAGAGATTTTCTGCAGCAACCTTTTTGTCCATATCCGCCACAAATGAATTTCTACTACGCTGCTTCTCTTTAATCCGATCACCATTTGCCAGAGCAAGGAGCTAAGAGCCACAATGGAAACAAAACGGAAGAAATAATAATGAACACACTTCAATTTGTTGACTGGAGCAGAAATAACTTACACCTTTCATTTGAATTGTATGGGACAAAATAAACATTCTTTCTTTGGACTAAATCACCAAAGGTAAGAAGTATAAAAACATATCATCAGTGTAACTTATAGGAATACTAAATAAAATACCTGGAATATGGTATGATAAGGATGTTCAATGGCCATTTTCTTCACAAGAGAAACCAAAGCAAACTGCAAAGCAGATGTTCCATACATTAAACAGATTTATATAAAATTTAGCAGAGAAAGGAAAACCCACTTTATGGTGATAAATTGCATGGCATGCATACACACCTCATACTTAAATCAGGAGGAAAGCACAAGCTAAACATCAATTAAAAACCTGAAAACTATGTGGTCCCTGATCTTTTGTGCTACCCATTCTTGAAGCAATTTGGTATGCCAATGGTATGAACTTGTGAGACTGAACCTGCACGCTCATTTTGATTGCAAGGCAAAGAAGTGTTTTCACAAAGAACCGAACGAATTATACATTAAAGGACTAGTTTCCTAAAGAGAAATACTATATTAGTAATTAATACCTGATTACCTCTGTCCAAACAAATATTGTTGAATAATTATTTAATACCATTTTTCCAGCTTACCTCCTTGATTGTGCTAATCATGCCATTGATAACAATTGGCCTGGGTGAAAGACCAAACCACAAGGAAACAAGTCGAAACACCTGAAACGATATACATGCCGTTTCAAGATCAAACCAGAACTCAATTAAAATGATCAAACTTACAATACATCTGACTGTACCAAGAATTGACTTGCTACAGAAACAGTTCATCTGGATATTTCTATTCACAGATCTCAAAAAAATGATTCAATTTATTAGTGCGAAGAAATCCAACAAATTATTAGCAATATTGTGATTGTACTTATGCAGATGGTGCCAAGCAGAGCATTCCATCTAACATTCATGTACAATGTACAAAGCACCAAAGCTGGTAAGTTATTTCCACAATAAAACCTGGATTATGAATACATACCACTCTGACATCATATTCATCCCCAATGACCAAACAGCGTTTATACCCTTCTAAAGCAGTAGTTAAGAAGTTGTCCCTGTCTTCCTGCTCAGCAAGAATAGACATCAACATGGTTTGACTAAAATCCAAGTACCAGAACATCTGATGAGATTAAAATAGATAATAGAAATAAAAGATGAAAGGGAGCAGAAGCAATTTAAACATCAATAATTTGTTAGATAACTCGGTAGAAAACAATGCATGCATAAGAAAATCCATCCAGTATTTTGGCACATCAAATACCTGATCTAGACGGGTCAACCTTTGGACCACTGTATTTACTCAACAGAGGAAAGCGCTAGGAAGCTTCCACAAGTCAGACCCATTGCAGTTAAGAATAGTTAGAATTACTCCACTTCTTCAGTAAGTTTAAAGGCAATGACAAATTATGTGAGTGAACGCTCTGACGTTCCAAGTTACCATCAACTATTCTTAAGAGATGGCTTGTACACCCAATGGTCAATAATATCTCACAGTCAAACTCAATGATCACCACATAAGGGGCAGCTATTGGCCAGTAAACATGCATGTTACACTGTTCAGTATAATATGATCATCGGCACAAGTACCTTTCCAGTCATAAACCACTAAAGCATCTTAGCCAGAAAGAGTAAAATAGGAAGGAAGTTATGGCTTTTCTCACTACTATTATATTAACTATGGGTTTTAATGTAAAATGCCTTCATGTTATAGAATATCAGTATACAAGAGAAAAGATAAACACTCTCTAATGATTGGTTGGTATTCACTATTCAAAATGACCACTCGAATACACCTTTACCAAATAAAAGGTATGGAAGTGCTCAACATATACATATTAAAAGGATTTAGAATTATGAATTTCATTGTTGTTGTTTTCTCGTCATTCGCTTTTCCTCCCTCTTTTATTCCTTAGGCAAATCAAATATGAATATAATATAATAAAGCATCAAGCAGAAGATATGACCACAATACAGTATGATTGAGAACTCGCACCAATGTGAATATTAACAAAATCTAAATAACTAGCCACCACCTGCAACTTTTCTTCCTCTTCCCCATCCATTGCAAGTTGCTTCTGCAGCTCTTGTATTTTTAATGAATACTCAGTTTGTTCTCCCTAAAACCATGTACAGAAAAGTCAGCCACCACCTAAAGGTCCATAAGCACTCTTTTGCAACAGCACCTTGAGATTCGACATTTAGAGAAGGACCTTGCCTTTGATGAACTTTTAAGACGTTTAATTAGAGCTTTCAGCTCCTTTGCCTACAATAAGTAAGCAAGTTACAGTGAATATCAAAAGCCCAGAACTCCTTCCAATTTCAGTTTCTTCAATATGATGGATTTCTTCCATTCATTATGTACCTTGAATTTCCTTAAGCGCATTGCTGCTTGCCACTCATTGGAGTTCAGTCTCTCTTCATTAGTACGATAGAGTGCATCAGCATAATGAGAAAGATGGAAATGCATTTGGCATTGTTTTGCTATAGACTTTCTGTCTGTAGCCTTGAGATTGTCTGCCAGTGATACTGCATGTTTCAGGTATTTATCCAATACAGTCCTAGAACTGCAAAAAAGGCTGTCACAAGAGAGCAAAAACTACTTGTTGACAGGCTAATCAATATGATACTGCTGGCTCCTATAATGATGTGAGACTAACTTGCTTGAACGAGTTTCGGCAAGCCATTTCCCAACTAAGCGAAATACATCTGAGGTATAATCATCAAATTGGGAATCTTGGGCTATATACTTAGCAAGGTTTATTGCCATCTCATGCTGACCTTGGGCCCGCAGAAGCTTAGCTTCTTCAAGCTGCTAAGAGAAAAAATCTATCATATACCTATCATATACAAGCAATTTCCAGATCTCTGGAAAAGCCAACATTTTACCAATTCAATGAGAACTGAGACCTTCAAGAAATAGTGGTCAGAAATAAGTTTTGGACCCGCAAATAACAAAAAACAACAATAGTGAAAATCTTCTGTAGTGATTCAACCCAAGCAACAATTTGGAGAACAAATTTTTCTGTGGAAAGATGACAACTTAAATATCCAATTAAGAAGATATACCATGACAACTTAACACTCCTGTAATAATCCAAAACAACAGCAAATATTTGGTTCATGCCAACATGAATATGAAAGTAAGGGTATGACAAAAACCATATCCAAATATTGGCTGAATGCTTCTTGATCCAACAGCAATTGAGAACATGATGCATAACACAGGAACCTATCTCCAGCTCTAAAATTCATGGAGGGATAAAGTAGAGGAGCTTTGGATTTGAGCATCACATAAATCCACAGTTGTGAAAAGAAGTTCATACCCTTCCATGCCAATAAACATTGGAATGTTCTTTCCCCATAGCTGTGCAAAGGGACTTAAATTCGTGCAAAGATGCAGCAGCCTGAGAAAACTGAATGCCCTATGTAACATGAGGAAATGTCAGACAAAGGAGACCAGGTTGCTTCCAGAAGTACTGCTGAAATTTAGGATTATTACTTTCCGAAGTGTAGATGCTGCTTCCAGAAGATGTTGCAATTTGAAGTCTCTACAATTTAAGATCTCAAATAAGACCCTCCTGAATGCTATGAATGGTTCTAGCAAATTCATGTGCAACTGCGCTTGTTCCAATATTCGCCTCCAATCTTTATTCAGCCATGACAGCTACAAGTTGGAAAAAAAAAAAAAAAAAAGTTTCGAGTGTCAGTGAAGGTAAATAGTTACAATCATGAATTACATGGTAAATACCAAGGGAAGAAGGGGTGAATCTCATTTTCGTCACTCAGCTCTTGGCTATATGCTATTATGTGAACTTGACATTCAAGATAAGGCAATTTATTTTGTCCTCTCAGCAGAACATGTTAACAATTAGTTATTTGATGAGAAAAGTTTGGAAAAACTTTGAGGAAGAAGTAAATCCCAAAAGTTTGTACCTGAAGAAACCGTTAAGATTACCTGGTCAGAAAAACAAAAATGTACACGTACTTCATGCAGGAATTTGACTTAAGCCAGTTCCTTTGCCTTTCTTTTGGTTCTTTAAGCTTCTTCTGTTAATCTTTTTCGATATGGCTCAACATTTGCTCAACAACTTTCATGGCCCTTTTCCACTTCATTCTTCTTAATACAAGGGTGGCCCTTTATTTTATATTTGTCTTGATTATTTAGTTATTTAGTAGTACAATCATCATTATTATTTTATTAATTTATTCTGTTTGGTGCAAAACAGCAGTGGCTTTATTTTCTTCTGTTGCTGATACTGTTAGAAGATCTACTTGGCACTAACGGGGATGCAAACTGACTAAAATATTTGTCAAGACAAGTGTATTAACAGCACTGCATCTAGCTATGCAAACAGTTTGTATTAAAAATGATATTTTTGTTTTACATTTTCTTTTTGGCAGGGGAGATGTTTCATGCAACTTGTTCTTCTTGCAGCTAATTGCAAAATTAAAGGAAGCATCCAAAACTCGGTGGCATGTCAATCAGCATAGAGCCCAAAGGTTAAGCATTCTAATTTATGAACACGAAACAGCAAAATTAACCATCGTCAAGGAATGGAAAACTGTCAAAAGCTGATTTGGAGTTTTAATCTGATTGATGTCACTGCATAGTCAGGAGAATAAAGAACCTAAAGCATGAACTTATTAACAGATACAGCAACTAACAGGCAAACATCTCAATCACAAGAGTACCTGGTCCATGAAGGGGTCAATAGGTTCAGATGACAACCTCAATGTCACAGACGAAGCAACTGTTTTTTTGCATAACATACTCCAACGTAAACCCCAAGCCATTCCAACATGATAAAAGATCTGCAACAAAACCCAGAAATGAAGATTACAAGGAAAATGTGATAAGAATCTTAGTTTTACATAATCCAAACCAAATTCAATTTCAAATTCTGCTGAAAAACTTCCTCATTTCTTTCCAACTGAGACTCTTATGCAATTCACAATCTTTGTATAACCTCATCTGCAATAAGATCATTTTCTGGTGGACTTTTGTCAGTTAGTTGGATTGATGTTAGAGATGAGGCTAACCAAGTTTGGCAATTTAAAAGGGTGCCAATGTAACTCGACATTGGAAGTAGAAACATGAGTTATAAATCTAGAATGATGATTACAAGGCCAACCAAATGAAATCTTTTCAGCAATAATTTTAATTCCTTGTTTCAGAAGTGGACAAATATGAATAAATATGTCCCCGTGTCTATTAGAAGAACAGCAGTATAATCTTCAACTATGGATTACCTGAAGTTTAACCATGGCTGAGTATATGTATTCAGTGCTCTCCTTACTTGCATGACAGATGGACAGCAGAAGCTCCTGAGAGACAAGAAATGTTGTAAATGATGCAATTCAAAAATGCAAGTCATTCAAATGTCAAGACCAATCACAAGACCATTAAATACCTTCTTGGAATCTCTCAATTTTGTGTGAAACTCATCAAATTCCCCTTCCTCTAAAGCCCTTAAACAGCTGCTTCACAAGATGGAAGCACAGATTACAAAATGCGCTATGAAGTGAGCATTATTAACATTTGCAGTGCCTATTTTTTAGATTAATTTGCTTTGTGGTAAGCACCATATCTAACATGAAGAAAGAAATCTCAGATCCTCAAGAGAAGAAACCTCCCTCACTTAGGTTGGATAGCCGTTGATACCTCCAGATGTTGCAATCATAATATCAAATTCCTAGACACTATACAGATCAGTCATCGAAAAGATTGCTCACACATCCTCAAAGACAAAGTATAAGACCCTGATATGGAAATCCACACAATTGTATGGCCCCTGGTGGCTTTTCTCTTTATTATCAATGTTATGAATAGTTGCAGTAGCAAATTATATTGGCTTTTCCAACAATGCAGTAGGTCTTTTCAGATAGATTGAAAAAGAAAAGTCTTTCAACAATGCATGTGCTCCCATCTCCAACATTTGAAAGCAAATTACAATAAAATTCTTGTTTTTACGAGTCTAAAACTAACTACTCGCAGGAAAAGAAAGAGTTCAGGCACTGAAATCACAGGATCATACTTTCCATCGTCTTTATGAAGAGTTGAAAAAGATTGAGTGTGTTTGGATTGTAAGTTATTTGCCCAAATATATTTACTTACATCACCATTGTAATTTCCAATACACCTTTTTATCTTCCCAATTACCTTTTTATCTCACATACATCACATCACAAAAAGTGCTACAATAAAAATATCTCAAATAACTTATAATCCAAACACACTCATTATCTCAGTAGTGGAGCAAAGCATAATGACAAGAATCAAGGAATCCCCAAAAAAAAAAGCCCACCGACCCACCAAAAACTAGGAATAGTGCAAATAAAGGAATAATGAAAAGGCAACCACATTGAGGTCAGATAGGAGATAATGATATAGTAGTGTAATGTCAAGAGACAATTTCATTCGGTAATATGTAGCCAGAAGCAGCCTTAAATCACATAGCATGAAGTCCGCATAAAAATGATACTAAAAGTTTCCATTTATTTGTTAAATTACCTGTGCAAATTCTCATTAAAATGACCACATTTAATTTTTTGATCAAGAACCGGAGTAGCTACACCATTAAGTAGAGAAAAATCCCAATTACCAGCACGCCAAGCAGCTTCATACTGCACAGTTTGACAAACACAATTCAGGAGAAAATAAATTGTATAACACATGAAGCAAAAGAAGATAACCAAAATCTGCAGACATTGGCATCCCAGTATGTGTGCCTTAATTTGTTGCTAAACACACACAAAGACCAATTTCGTTCTGGCTGTCCGTTGATGACATAAAATAAGACAGACCTGCAGTTCAGTGAATTCTAAATCGTGTTGAAGTTGGCCTTTCAGAGAAGCTAATCCCTGGCAATATACGTCCAGCACATGGGTGCAGCCAATTTGCTGCAAAGATCTAATCAAACCTTTAAAAGGTCTCTTTTGCATAATCTGATCTTTTGATTTAGAAAGCAGTGCTGGAACCACTGGTTGAGACTCGTCAGAAGAAAGACTTTTTGGATGGCCACTTATTGGCTCCTTCAGTCCCGATTGTACTAGTAAATCATAGTGCTCAAGGGCTTTAGTCCAATTTCCTTCATGTTCGAACATGGTTATTTGAGAGGTCAACTGTCAAAAAAACCACCAATAAACTTTCAAAGGCCAAAAATGCAACAATGAGGATAAAGTGCTGATATTTTAAATGGTCCAAAAATTCTCAAGGACTAGGATGCAAGTGCAATGCCAAATTATGAAGCAATCATTTTTCAATAAAAACATAAAGTTTAAATTATTTTCATTGCAATAATCTAAAATTTAAAATTTTTTCCCATAAATTCAGCATCAATTTTTCACTGCTTATGGCAACTCACAAACTTTAGGGAGAAAATTTTCAGTATATTTCACTGTTTATAATAACTCACAAAGTTTAAGAAGAAAATTGATTTACACAGCTATTGCGGCCAAAACAGTAGTACTGGGGAAGAAGATAATTGTTGGAGGAACACTATTGTAAGCTTGTTCCAGTGCTTCATAACTTAGACCAGAACAAGTTGAACCCGGATAACATCATCCCCTTGATAACAATAATACCTACAAGTTGTTTAATGCATCAGTATTAAGTAACTACTAGATGATACTTAGGCTTTGGCAAATTTTCAACCAATAAACTCCCTTGCCTCACCCATTTCATTAAGTAAATTACGTGAGTGCAAAGCTCCAGCAAGATACTCCCGGTGTCCCACAATGAGTGTCATGCTTTTCCTTTTGGCTTATGTCAAAAAATTTTAGTCACTGACCAAAATGACGAACAAATTTTTTATCTTTCCAACAAATGCATACTGTTCACGTGGTCGGAAAAGCTTTTAATAATAATTATTGGTCGGCTCCAATTGATATTTCATTTGTTTACCAAGACTGTAAGAAAAGGAGAGTGTGGCTTTGCTTAGGAGTATCAAACCACGTGAACCTCTAATGGATGTTTACCAACTATCCGAACAATTGTGGCCCCACAAACAACTGTTGACAAATAGCACAGATCCCCAAATGTGACCAAAAGATTGGGAGGGAGGGAGTACATGTTTGGTTATACAAAACACTAAATATATCTGCAAAATTCCTAGATTTCCATTCGTAGAGGCAGAGGCAGAAATGCCGTTCACTGGTCCAGGTTCACCTGATGCATCATATTAGTTTTTCATGTACAGAGGGATCCATTAAACAAGATCCTTCTTCCCTTTTTTTGGAAGAAAAGGACTATTCGAAGAAATTCGATGAAACTGGAGATCTTAGTGAATGGAAAGGAAAAAACTAAGGAAAAATTCCACTTTCACTTTACAGAGACAGGCTATAACAATATCAATTTTATGACTGAGGATTCTTATCTGAATATGAATGGGATGCTTGTGAAATGCCACTTGATATTAGAGTTTGGCCATGTAACAAATGAGATATAAGAGTCCCCAAGTTCTTTATTCAGACGAGTAGAGAATTGTTTATGTGGATGCTCAAAATTAACCAAAAGCTGCCAGCCCAGTGGATAGAATAAGATGGTGAAGCAAAGATTAGGGAAATACTATGATATATTTAAAAAAGTTGCAGTCTTAGTGCTATGGCATTTTTAGGCATTGTCTAAGAGAAATGTTCTCCATAATGTCTGAAATTTTTTCTGCACAACATATTCTAGGCCACTCATATACTAGTAAAATGATTTCGAAGCTGGTATAACAAAATACTAATAATGATATGACGAATTAGCTCAAAAAAGGCCAAAACACATCCTACTAAAGGCTACGCCCCAAATGCTATGACATTCACAAGCAACAAAAGCATTTCAGCATCAATCCATAGCCATTTATAACCCCTGACTTGCTACTTTTCAACAGCATTTCGAAACAGTATGTTCAATATACAAGTTGGTACAAGATTGTAATTCACAAAATTTGTAAACAGTAGCATGTAGAGAATAACTGACCTTGTGAGATTGAATTATCCCATAGAGGCTATCAGGCTCATTGATTTGCGTGACTGCTGAGACAAGTATTTCAATGTGGCTTGGCAGCTACAGAAAAAAGAACACTTAGGATTTCTTGAAACTTCACATTACAAGCTTCGTCTATGCAAGAGTACATATTCTACTATTCAAAATCCCAATCAATCCCTTCTTCTTTCTAGCCACATAACTAAAACTACAAACTAGTTGAAATCAACTTTAACAGTAAGCAGAGAGGAAATTCCAGAGGAAAAGCAATACAACTCACTATTTCAAGATGGGAGAAATCTGGGCTCCCTAGTGTGAGGCTATCAAAGTGGTGCTCACACCAGTGTTCCACATAGAGAACAGCAGTAAAGTAAGAACCACAATTCTGCCAGGCAAAACCAGAAACTATGAGTAAAAAAAAGGTCGGTTAAGGCAACCAACTTCCACAGCACATTTCCATGAAAAAAAGAGTGAAGTTTTGATACTTACAATGGCAGACTTTGCAACCACAAGATAATCAATAGGAAGCCAGTAAACCTAATAGAACATAGGACATAAGAAAACAACATTCCACAATCTTAACATGCTAGAAAAGCAAAGGTACAAATTTAACGGTTTATTCATGAATCTGCTCTACAATATGTTCCTATTGATAATTCCAAAAAATAAACAATAAAAAATAAAAGCAACAAATATCCACAAAAATCCCTATTAACTTTGCAATATCAGTTCAGACAATGATGGTGTCCCTGACTATATTCTAAAGCATGAGAATTAAAAGAATCCCTAGCAAATAATGTTTGCACTAAGTTCTTGTGATTTCAAAGACATTTATACATCAAATAGAAACTTTATTTGCCGGATACCCCATAAGTTTGTGGTGCAAATGGGCTTTATCTGATTAAAAACCCTGCCAAATCTTTACGCAATCTACAAGTATTGGATGCACAAAGTCATGAAACTGTCTTAGAGTTTTCTAGAGATTCAGTTCTTCATTTCACCACACCGCACCAACACACTTCAACTTTGTAGCTATCCATCTTATCCCCAATTAGTTCTTTAAAATTGTTCACTTCGTACATCAAAATCAGGAAAAGCAAGTTTGTACTTTATTCCTCTATGATTGTGGTGATTAAATTTCACCTCTCCTGAACCCATGATGGTATTTTGTTGCATAGTCAAGTAAAAGGACCTCTTATACCATCTCCATCCCTTCCCGACTGTGGGGAGAGATATAGAAAAGAAAAGATGAAGAGTAAAAGTCAAATGAAGCCCAGTAATGATAAAATTTTTCCAGAAATACTCAGCCAAATAAAAACATTCTCCATAAACTCTTTGGGCTTCTGTCTGCAATCCATTGTTCATCATTTGGTAACATTTAAAGCTATTTATTTGTAAAAGAAGAGGCAATGACTGATGAGACACAATACCTGATACAACATTAGTGCATTTTTATCAAACGCAAGGAAACCCGAAAAACAAGCTCCTGCAATTTAGGCTCTAGGAAGTACCAATTCCGCCTGGTTTACCATAATATTCACCCTTCAAATTTTATCTTTCATTTTTGTTCTTCTTCTTCTTCTTTTTTTTTTTCGGGGTGAAGAACTTGGAAACACATTTATGATCAGAGATCCATATTTGAAAAAGGTAATACTTAATTCAGAGACACTGCTATATGCCATGATAAGCAGTGAGATGAAATAAGAACAAAAGGAGGAACTGATCTTTTGGAAACAGGGTCCATAATTTACCAGGATAACAAACATACCTTTTCCCACGATAATGTTGATGTTACCAATCTAGATGACGAATTGTCCTTCGGCTTCCCTGATGTAGAATGGGATTTTGATCCATAACTAGAAGCCTTAGTGTGCTGTTGAATCATCCATCAGTATATCATTTCAGTTGATTTTCATTAAATGAAACAAAAGAACTCCTCTAGTTTACGTTTCCACTTTTTAGCAACAAAGTTGATTAAACCCACAAATAACACGCATGTATAAGGTTACCTTTGAGTTTTCTCGCTTACATGACCCAGGCAATGATGTGGATCTCTCCAGCATATGACACAGCCGAAGCTGATTAAGTGCATCCAACATAACTTTTATTGATTTCATCAGCGTATTGGACTCAATGAATATGTTTTCCCGAACCTGACCATATTCACAGTATAAGTGTTTCATCTAACAATGCAATCGATCAAACTGCTATAATCCCAAGGGGTCACAAATCAAAAAGGAAGGAATGTTATCATTCAAAACAGAACAATACAAAATTTAAGTACAACATGAACCACATCAGAAAACGAAACAATACAGGACTTCAGAAGAGACTTATGCGGTGACAGATTAATGCTATTAGAGTTTGACGGCACTAAGTATTCAAGAGGTTATGAACAAGTTATGAAGAACAGATATGATAATTCTGTTACATGAAAATTTACATTCATATTATATAATTTGCTCCACAAGTCATGTATGAGACATTCAACATCATAGCATTAACTAACTCTAAAGATTCTAATACCAAGCATCTACAGCATTGGATTAACCTATTAAGTTACAATCAAAGTCAACATTAGAAAATAAATCATAACCTAAAACTAAGAAATAAACCTTATGGAAAAGTTTGGGTAGTAAGTTTGGTCTAACTGCCCAACTAATCTTGTAGCTTGCACTACTCAAAAGAAGAAGAGGCAACGAGATGACACTTGGCAGCCCCATCGCATTTTGATGGCTCCTTTACCCTAAGAGAGCAAGGAAACAATGAAAACCAAAAGCAATAAGAAGATACTGGAGTATCTCTCTCGATCATAGCTATGCGTCAGTCTCATCCTTTTCCACCAAAGGATGCCCTGTGGTGCCTTGTCACCAAACTCAAGTCATAATCTTAGTGGACACAGGAAGAAGCTTGGGATTGGCCCCATTGGCAGGCTTCCACAGGGGTCAAATGTCAATAAAATGAAGGTCACCTACTAAAGGCAGTATAGAAGCCAAATTTCAAGCTTACAACAGAGCTAACCACAGCAAAAATATATGCTCTCTCTCTCTCTCTCTCTCTCTCTCTGTTATATCCTGAGTTTAACCACAGCTAAGCTCATTATACCCAAAATCCCTATATCTACTCCTTGTCCAAAAGCATTAGTGTCCAGATCAGTATTTCCATTGAATAAATGCGTTAACCATATCATGAGAGCAAATACAGATAGCTACAAACTTCAGGACAATGAGAAGAAAATCAATGAAATTCTATGTTCATGTTCTCCCCTCAGCCAACTCCTAATCCCAGAAGAATCATCATGGTTAACATTTCCACCAACATTGTCTAACTTTGTAAATCTTATAGAACACTGCCAATAGTATCAATTCGCCCACTACCTCAAATTCATGCAAACTTCAAGCCAAAACCTAGGGAAAAGGAGGATTAGAGATAAAAATGTTAGTCTTAAAGGAAGAGAAGTACATAGGTAATGGTCATCCATAACACTACAAAGAAAGAGGCTTAACACATTAAGTCATCCAGCTGTTGCAGGCATTTATAGAATTAGCATGCCTATTCAGTGTGATTATATGAATCAAGAAGGTTAACTCTTACCAACTCATTGCATTGGCAAAGAAAACTAAAAATTACAAAAGAAATTGATCAGCAATGGTTTTTAAGACAACCTGGAAAGATATCAACTTGCATAGGTCAACATCCAAATCTTTTCTCCATGCTAGATTAACCATGACACTTGGGAACAAAAGCTCTGCAACTTCAGATTTTACCA
The DNA here is from genome assembly GCF_036785885.1 of Coffea arabica. NCBI lineage: Eukaryota > Viridiplantae > Streptophyta > Magnoliopsida > Gentianales > Rubiaceae > Coffea > Coffea arabica. The sequence goes on along the minus strand of NC_092316.1, from coordinate 13,276,739 downwards.
AACATATATCTTGACATAACCTGAAAAGAACAGGAAAATTCTAATTAAATGCTTTACAAAAAAAGAACAAAAAAATCCTAAAAAGCCAGAAGAGCACCATAACTACTAAAGCCATGCAGGTAAGAAGTACCTTATGATAATATCATCACAGTAACCAATCAGTCCATAAACCAGCGGACAAACCCACATATCAAAAGTTTTGTCACGAGTCTTCCACATAGCAGAGTTCTCCAGAGAAATTGCTTCAGCTGTTATGAAACTTTGTACTCTCAACAAACTTGGAAGATTGATATGCCATACAAACATATGGAATAATGATATAAAATAAAGAATCTGCAGCACCACAACAGCTATAGGATATCTTACAATCCTTAGACAAAGTTTGTCAGCAATCAAACTACCAAAACAATCTTCCAAAAGACACTTGGATGGTAATAGAATTATATGTCATGAAAACCTCATCTACAAAAAAAATTTTGTAGAGATCCAGGGTTCATATCCCCCCTCCCCCTCCCGGCTTCTTAAATCCCACCTCTCCCCTTCAAAGGAAAAAAAAAACTCATCTACAAAACTGGATATTGCTTAATGTAAACCATTATCTTATTAAGGACTTCTAACAAACCCTTTGACAACATGAACTAATAGAATCTGCAGTGCTGCTCTTACGATGGAAAAAGCTGAAGTACAAGTACATTCAGTTATTGAATCTACCACCCGCTAAGTTGGGATGTTTTATAGTTGTCAATGGGAATACAAATTTCAGATTACCATTGACTGTGTTCAGTACACCTCTCATGGAAATTCCAATTACCCACTTTTGGATCTTGAAGCCAACAAACCCATTAGCCAACACATCAGGCACTAACAACTCTCATTCCCTATTCTCTAAAAGTTAAAAATATAATGTGCTTCTCTCTCTCCCCTCTCTGAAACTTCCAAGTTCCAAGTTAGCTTCCTTCCCACTATTTCTTCTTTCTCAATTTTTACCAAGCTTGGGTTCTTGCAATGGACAGCCTGAAAAGCATCTCTTCACAGGAGAGATATGGAGCCGAGTAACAAAGGCAGAAAGAAATGGGAGTTGTTAAAAACAACTTGGGCAGAGTTGGAAGACTCAAATTATGATAAATGTCCAAGCAAAATAACCAAGAATACAGGGCCTTATTGGTTTTCATGAAGTCTGTTTTTATTTCTCTGATGAAGCAATAAAGATATATTTTCACTGTCTGGACAAATTTGGCTCTCATTTAGTTCCTGAGAAAATCCACAATCAGTTGATGCCGATTTTGATGTGTTTTACATATGAGAGTTTCTCAAAAATGTTCAATAGCAGAAAGAGTTGCTGCCCGATAGTGTAGAAGGTGGCATGCAGGTAGAATATTTTAGGAGAGTGAAACTATATTGACCAAGAAAAGGCAACTTCTGTGCTAGAAAATACCAACAAGAAGCATGGAAAGAAAAAAATAAAAAATAAAAAAGGAAAACCCAAAAAAAAAGACAGGGAATAAAAAGGAATGGTAAGTTCCAATTCCAGTGCAGCTGCAAATTTTAGTTCAAGAAAACGATATCCTCACAAACACATTAACATCAAGGTGGTCCTTGATACACATTGTCATTGCCACTCCTTAGTAGCTACCAAACAGGTGGCTGACACATAGCATATTACCAACTTAAACAAATGCTCAAGTTTATAAACAGGACAAATTCTTTTCTATATTCGTTCTGATTTGTCCAGAATCTCAGAATCCAGAACGATAGAGAAAAAAAATCATTGATGTTTAAATCAATGATTTCTGTTATCATTTCCCCATATTAAGCATTGTGATTAAGCTCGTTTCTCACACAAATTTCCGAACAATCTATAAAATGCCATTGAATAGAGAGTGAATTTTGGGTAAAGAAATTAAACAGGTGCTTTGGAGCCAACCATAATATTTGTGGTTTTTGAATGTGTCCAGTTTCAGAATATGCATATCAAAGGAGAAGATTAAGAGGCACTAATTAATTTAGGAGTCCTATGTGGACTTATGCCTATGGGTCTTTCTATATAAAAAGGAAATAAAAAATGTGATAAAAATTCTTTTAAAATGCCATTGAATAGAGAAGTGAATTTTGGGTAAAGAAATTAAACAGGTGCTTTGAAGCCAACCATAAGATTTGTGGTTTTTGAAATCAGTTTCAGAATATGCACATCAAAGCAGAAGATTTAAGAGGCACTAATTAATTTGGGAGTCCTATTTGGACTTACGCCTATGGGTCTTTCTATATAAAAAGGAAATATGTGATAAAAATTCTTCTAAAATGTGCAAGCATAGAATATCATCATAAAAGGAATGGGAAGACAGATGATACTTGAATAAGTTTCAGAAGAGTAGGGAAGAAAGAAAAACAAGTTAGGAAAAAACATAAGGAAAAGGTAAGGGAAAGAAGCCAATGATACTTGCAGAAACGATTAGAGAGATGGTTCTACTACAAGGTAACATCACAAAATGCATCCAGGGTACCACAAGAGAGAGAGAGAGAGAGAGAGAGAGATTTCCTCATGGGGGTTATACCATTGAACTTTGCTTCCAGATCTGATACCAGTTTCTGTACGAGCTCCGTGTTGACACCCTTGGAGTGAACCTACATCATGAAATAAATGTAGAGCCATAACTACTGGAACAATCTATCAACAGATACAGCCAGAAAAAGTACAAAATATAATGATCATGATCATAATTTAATAAACACTGTAAAATCAAGCCTTTCAATAGGAACATTACTCTAGTGGTACTAGGTTTTAATCTCACTTGCAAAGTATTCATAGACAAAAGATAATAAAAGATAGATGGCTACACATCTATAGACATTTATAAATGCATATACAACTAGGAGACAGGCAAAAATGATGTGGATCCATCATACAAACTTGCGCAAAATTATTGGAATTATGATGTAGTGGCTTCAGCAAACTACCAAATCAACAAGTTGACTTTTGTAAGCACATGATACCACAAGCCACCAACTTGTAAGCCCAGCTGATTCATATGTATCATTTATTTCATAACTATTTCGTCAAATGCCACATGTAATCTGATCAATTACTAAACATGCTAGTAATCCACAATGCAATGCAGCAGCGCTGAAAATAGTCCAATAGCTATTTTTCCAGGGACCCAAGGGGGGCCTTAAAAAGACAGTCAAAACTAAAGTATATTTATGCATAGTTTATTCTTTGAATTTTATGCACCAAAAACAAAACTAAAATCCAGCGGAAGTTGTGCATCAGCTATCATTTAGCTTTACAAGAGCTTTCCCTACAGTTTTAAGTACAAGATATCAAAAGATATGTTAGTTGACTGGCAATATTAACTCATGACAGACAAGCAGTTCATATCTCTCCTTTACTCTAAATATTTGCATTTTCAGATAGACATGGCAATGAAAAGGAGCCATGGCTTTAAACCTCCGATGATATTGCTGTAATCCAAAGTCTCTTTGTTACATACAGCCAAAGCTCCAATGAATCTATTACTGCCATAACACTTGGAATATATTAAAATTCATGTCTGAATACTTCATTCCAAATTAAGTTAATCCTAGGAAGCTAGTTAATGAAATAACCCATCCAGTGATGCAGTTTAATTTTGATCTAAAATTATTCCAAAATGCAGTGCAACAATGGTCCTGAAAAGAACTGCTCATACCTCAATAAGAGATTTCTCATGTTGATCAAATAATAGCAAAGCTCTTTGACCTTTCTCTGTTGAAAGTATCCCCTGCTCAGAAAATGTACATAAATCAGACTTTTCTTACTCCAAAAATCAGTTTTTGGAGCCACAAATACCACAGAGGCCAGCAAATTATTCTCCACAGAGGAAACATTATAAACCAAGCATCAAGATTGGCACCATAATCATCACATCATTTTAATTAAACTATCAAGCGCTCAATAAATCCAATACCAATGAGAAGCAAAAGATAAAGTCTCAAGATTGCATATTTACAATTACTGCAAGATATCAGGTACAATAAGGATCACAGCTAATCCAATATCAGGTACAATAAGCAGAAAGACAAACACCACAATCCCTAATCCAATATATGAGATTTTAAAAATCCCCATCTCCAATTATGAAAAGCAAATAACTCCTTGAACAAGAAAGCGCAACATCAGACAGACAGGAGAAACCCTGCCTTCAGACCAAATAAGAGAAATTTCAAAAGACAAGGAACAAGAAAGTGCAAGATGGAAAAGACCAGAGAATCCTACTTTCAGACAAAATAAGAGAAATTTCTAAAGCTAATAACTCCTTGAACAAGAAAGTGCAACATCGGAAAGATAGGAGAAATCCTACATTCAGACCAAAAAAGGGAAATTTCTAAAGACAAGCAACAAGAAAGTGCGACATGGGAAAAGACATGAGAATCCTACTTTCAGACCAAATAAGAGAAATTTCTCCAGACTAACAAGATATTTATCATCTTATTACCTCAAAGTGCAATGCAACACCACCTTTACCGACTGACTTTTATACTTCAGCTAAATTCTAAGACATCTCAAGAATTTCGACTTTCTTGAGAGATCGTATTCCAAAACTTACCAATTTCAGAATTACAACTTTAACTCCCAAGAAACACGATCATCTCTGATGTCAACTCTTTGACAAACTCAAAGGAATAATATAAGATTTCGCTTGATCACAAATAATGACCAATTCTACAACCCTATACATGCAATACAAAAATAACTGCCCAAAGAAGGAAATCAAGTCCACATTTCAACACAAGTAAAATCAATGCTTTCTATACACAAACCCGCAAAGCTTGAGATGTCATATCAATTATCTTAACAGAGTCATCCATCAAATACTTCTTCAAAAGCCTTATAAGTGAATTCAAAAGTTTGTCAGATACAACTGTATCCAGTTGAACAAGCCGATCTGTTCCCTTTTCAGCTTTATCTTCTTCAAAGCGAGGTGCATGGCTAATCTCCCCAGGGAGATGGAGAACAACGCGATGGGGATCATCAATACCAACCTGCATCCCAACAGAAACAGACATCAAAAGATATGAACATGCCCAAATGAAGTATTTTGAAAAGGAGAAAACAAAAATAGCAGTACCCTAGACACAAAATCAGAAACCAATGTGGCAAAGTTGTCAGTATCATCCAAGCTACACATTCGAACAAGATGCCAAATTGCAGAAACAATATCTTGGTCAGAGTGCCAATATTCATTCAAAAAACCAAGTTTTGCTCTCTTCCACCCTTGACAAGCTTCCTCTTCAAAGAATCTTTTGTGCAACGCTTGAAGGCTGCAAGAAACAATAATTATGATTATCAAAAGCAAGACTAGCAAGCTGCATGAAACCATGTACACTTCTTCCATTAACTGAAATGCCCTCTAGCTCCAGGCAACTCTTTAACTTCAGCAATACAGAAAATTTCATGCACTCCTCAAATCTCATTACTGATTTCCTGCTTCCATTTCCAGTACCCTAAAATCTATTTAGTTTAGAACAAAAGGCATCATTTATGAGGTTGATTCTTAGTACTCATTACAAAGTTATGCTCCAACAAATTTGAGTTTGGAGGATAAACTTTGGAACAAGCGTGCTCCTACCATCCACAAAAAAGGTCTAGTCTTATTGTTAGATTCAATTAAACATAAAGGACCACATAATTCACAAAAGTTACGTCTCACCTGAGCAAGAAAACATGTTCTTAAAGATCTGTGAGCAAGTAGTCTGCCAGTCAACATGCTATATTCAATCATGTTTTAGGCCATCTCTCTTTCTCTCTCTCTCTATCTCATGTGGAAAAAAAAAACCTCCAAATTCCGATCATTCAGATTAACAAAACCAAGAAATCCATAAGATAATGTTTCCCTACAAAGATATTATACAGTTTAGTCATGACCACCGTGAACTCATTCAGTTATGATGTTGTGAACCACTTCATTTAGCATCAAATAATGCAGCAAAATGAAGCATTGCACTGCCTTATAACTCCCTCTCTTTCCAAGTTGAATCTGCTTCCTTTGAATGAGAACCTTATATTCTGCTGTTCAAATATTTCATATGAATTGCATCTATTAGTGGCAACATGTTCCCACATGTTTGTCACAACTACCTAAATTTTACTTTCAGCTCTTTCACTCTTACTAACCAAGCATGTCAAACTAAAACGCTTAATTTGGAATGAGTGGAGTAACAAGCAAAGTGCTAAAGAATCAATCGCTGCGAGGTCTGAGATGTAAAAACGTCAATAATGATCTTCCTACATTGATTTAAGAGTATACTAGAGTTGACTATCCCTACCAATATAAGTCATTTAAGAAACATATATCCAAATACTTAGTTAAAGAGACAAGGAGGTGACACAGAAAATGAAAAGGACAGGAACAGAAAAAGGGATGAATAAGGAAATAAAGCATCTTGGAAAGCAACATGCACATCACTCCTGCTCCTGAAACTCATTTAACTAACAGAATCAAAAATAAAAGAATCCACACATCCACTATGTGAATGAGTTAACACACCTGGTTAAAACCATAAAGAGACATTTCAAAACAGGGAACATAACTACTGTATTAACATCATTTTCCCATCTTATTGCTACTAACACCCTAATACATTTCAAGCCAAACCTTCTGTAAGTAATGGAACAAAGAAATACAACGAATATAGGGAATGACATGAAAGCACCTCCAAACAAGTACTCTTGGTGGAAGGTAGAGAGACCTTTTTGCCAGCTGAAATCACCAATTGAGGAAAAAAAACGATAAGATGGTAATTAAGATTATGATAACAATCAATCAAATTCACAAAAGTTGCCAGAGGGCTTTACATTTACTAAGTGATTCTTTGCTGAGTAGTCTAGACATAATTCCTCATGGAACTTTCGTATGTCAGAAAACATATCCAAGTCAGGCAAGGGCTCAAGCTCCTGAAATGAAATTACTTAAGAACATTAAAACAGTCTATGATGCTAGATTACCACACAAAAAAAAAGGGCTAGCCTTTAAAATATTCTCCTCCACACTGCATAACTTACATCATAAAAACAGAGTCCTTTATTCCAGAAAACAAGGCAGAGAAAGATACCTTGATGTACTCATAAAGCGATGCATCAGAATGCAAAATAAGCTCACGGAGCAGCGGCAGAACATCAGATGAACAAGCAACGGGATTTTCACCATCATTGTCATATGGCGAATAACACAAAACCAATTTAGATATCAAAAACTGCATCAGCAAAGGCAACAGTATGAGAATAGAAACCTAACAGCAGATAACCCCCCCCCCCCAAAAAAAATCACTGCAAATGAAATAGTTAGAAACATTACCTGAAGTTGTTCACCGAGCACGCGTGTAGTCTCATCTGATGGACAATCTTTGTAAATCTTAAGCAGCGTTGAAATAATACGACAACATTGGTTAAGCAAAGCATCCCGACCAATACATTGGCCAACAAGGTTGAGAAGGTAACTAACAAAATCAAATGTCAAATTAATACTCAACAAAAATCTGGTTCGCATAAATGAGTACTCAATTTTGGAAAATAATGGGAAAAGTGCAAATATACAAACAGATTATAATAGTGGCAACAATAATTGTAATAACGCAATTGGATAGCTACAGTAATGGAAGCCCTGCTTCTTACAATTCTTGAGTAGGTAAAGTGGAAAATTGATAACAAAGGCTTTCCAAAGTAACAACAAGGAAAAATATACCCCAATATTGGGGACAATTCACTCAAACTTCAGGGTGGCTTCCAGTCCTTAACAGAATTGAAAAATAGATGAATCAGGGATCCAAGGTAAGGTCCAAAATTCTAGCATTCATAAGCAACACTGCAAGGGCTTTTACCGTAACTATTGGCGTTCCAACAACATGAATACATTCAACATGATCATCCAATCATGCTATGCAAGATTTTTTTGCTTTTGCAATTTGATTGCTAATATTTCCATTCTCTATTTACAAAAGAAAAAATACAGGCGACCAAATCCACATCAAATTAAGCAGCAAACTTGCGGGATAACAGAACCATTTTTGCTATCCAAGAATAACAGAAGTAGCATACTTAGCATGAAGCATAACAATTAACCAGAGCAGAAAGAATAAGTCTCCAAAAAAATTAATTTCCTAGAAGTTCTAGACGCATCGATTCAATGACCTTCCACTCCAGTTGATTTTAGAAATGAACAATTTATACTTAGATGTGAACAATAATAAGAAATTTTGATAAATTTATCACATATATCTAATGTTACAACTCAAATTTTGCAAAACGAAGGATCTAAAATCACTTAAGAAAAAATAATCTGTAACCTAAATACTTGATTTGTATCTTTAGAATTCAAAGGAGGAAAAAGAGAGAAGCCAGGAGAACAAGAGACTGGTAGTATAAAACCATATGCTTTATGAGCTATTTTTGAAAATTCTAATTATAAACTGTTTTGTTAGTTGATTTATCTAAAGTTCAATAAGCAGTATCAATATCATATGACACTGCATACATCTTCAATTGCATACATGTGTGGCACTTAGGAAAACATACACTGCATGCTCTACATAACATTCACCAGACATGACATTTTGTAATACTTATTCTCCAATCTGATTATATACCACAATAAGTATGTGTTGACCTTATAGAGAGTATAAACAATGATAATGATCCACATTATCACAATACGATTAGGACATTCTACAAAAAAACAGGTTAGACAGGATATCAACAATTTTCTTTCCAACATGTTAGGTCTCTGGATCAGCTCAAGCACTGATCTGTGGAATTCCTATCATTACAAAATCTATTAAGTGACCAAATTTATTATGTAAGAGAGCAAAAGACAGATTGAGAGAGAGAGAGACATACACACACAGAGAAACAAACACACACACATACACACACAGAGAGAAGGCTCTACAAAATAAGTGCTAGACATAGACAGTGTATAAGAGATTACAAACTTTTTTCTTCTCATTACCCAAAAATCAGGATTGATAACCAAAAAAATCTTAAAAAAAACAGAGAGAGAGAGAGAGAAGGCATAAAAAACATGTTAAAAGAATCAACATTTACAAATTCACCCAAAACATTAAAAGGCTAGACCTTTCAAAGTTCTTTAAAATAGCAAAAATGACCTCAAAACAATACAAAATGGTCATGTGAAACAGAGATACAGCATGTGATTTACAGATTGTTTTAGATATATTAATCATGTAGGACATACTGGGACATGCAAATTGAACTACAGCATTGTTATAAGAACATACATGAAACTACTTGAAACACCAGCTCTGTGGCCAAGTACATTAACTAGCACCTCAATGCCACCTAATCTATGACATTTGTGCCTTTGATGAGCTGCTGCAGTAACTTTGTAATGCATCTCAACTATAAACTGCATATTAGTAAGTTCAAAAGTAGTTACATATGATTAATCATGTACTATAAGTTATTCTTTGAGCTAATAGACCAAAAGTCAGCAGTCTTACAGAAAATACTCTATCAGGTCGGAAAATATTAATTTTGTCAACCAGGCCAGCACTTCTAGAACGATCCTCCCTGAAGCAAATAACAGTAATACATACTTCAGACTTGTAAAAAGAGAAAGAAGAAATGAAGAAATAACTAAAGAACTGAGTCAAGGTGAGGTGCCAAACATCTCCAAGAATCCATCAACAACAGTTTCAATGGCATGCACAATCGTATCTCTGGAAAAGAGAGGAGGTGCAGGGTCTGCAGAAGCAGCAGCAAGAGAAAAAAGATGGTTGACAATAGAAACCTGCATGCACAATGATGGCATTGAAAAGTCAGAATATGTTTTCATGTTAACGCCACCAAATTCATTAGGATGGCAAGAAACTGCTATTGCAGAAGCACTCAGTAGAGATTATTAAATAACACTAGCACATGACAGACAAATCAAAAAGGAGTAATGATGGAAAAGGTAAAAAGAAAGAAATATAGCGCAAGCCATAGGGGAACAAGGTCTCTTGCGATCTCAGACCTAGACAAAAGGCAAAGGGCACACCCCACCAATCAGAATCGTATAATATGATTTGTCCAGAGTTTTCAGTTATGTCTAATCTACAGCATCACTTGATGAAAGAATCAGTGTCAAGAACCCTTTCATTATCTTCCATAGGAAGAAAGAAAGAAATAAAGACAGAACAGAAGTGAAAAAATTAGGACGGAAAAAGAGATGCCAAAATGTGTTGGGGAAGAGTGGGAAAAGAAATGAAGATAAAAGTTCTTCACTTGGTTGATATAGCGTCATCAATTTGAGTAGGGCATATAACAGATCTTACATGCTATATACTTTGTTACAGCAACTGATTAGGGCATAAGTCAATCAAAACCGAAAAACAGAAGTAGAAATCAAAGAAAACATAATAAAAATTTTATGGGGATGAACTTCATGGCCTTGCACAAAAGCTGAGAAGGAGACTCCTTTCTAGAAGCTGTTAGGCACTACATATTTGCATATAAATCAAAGCTTCATGAGGTAGCTTTTCAAACAACAAAAGGACAACTAAAGGCATTGAGATATATATGAGGTAGAGAGGTAGTTTCATACAATGCAAAAGGGCAAATACACTTCCATTGTTAAAAAAATGTAAAATTATCTCAGTCCAAACAAAGATGAAAAATTGCAAAATGCGATAAGTGACAAAAAATTAATGTTTACTCAGTCAAACTATTGGAAACATTAAAAAAAGAGCTATCAGAACATAAAGTTATCTCCCCTTGGTAGAAGCAATCCCTATAGTCGAAAAAACAAAAACAAGGCCCTATCTATAATAAGAGATAACGATGAATACCAACAATCGGTCATAATTAGTTTTTGAAAAAAAAAGCTTCATATTCCCAATGAAAATATCCAACAAATACTCTGGTGTAGGAAACCTCTTTCCATCACAATCCAAAAGCACTATTTTTGATAAAAGAACAAAGCAACTCAATATCACTTGGAAATAGTTATAGCTTTATTGAAGGTGCACAATTTTCTTGTAGGTGTTAATTAAATTAACTACTGGCATAAATGACATTTCGTTGGTATATTAGGCCAACACAGATCAGATTAATACTCAAGTAAAAGCAAAGGAACCAAATCCCATGTGATTTTGATAAGAATAGCAAAAACTGGTTGAAAAAGATTCAGATCAGGAGAGATCAGTTTCTGTCTAGTGCAGAGGGAACCGCACCTATGGAGATTCAAAAGAGATTGATTTGATCCAAGTAATAATTTTTATGGGATTCACAATTGCTAGAAAATCAATCATGAGGAATTGAAGAACTACAGACAACACTACAAAAAGAATCCCAACAAAAGGAATAATACCATGTGCCTTTTGATGAGCTTGTCTCTCTCATTCTCAGATATCTCAGCAATCCTCAAAATCAAACTTTCCAGCACAGCTGATCCCTTTTTCCATCCAGTCTTTTTACTACAATGCAGTGCCATACAAACTGAAAACACATGCACAAAGTGAATCTTGACCAAAGTTGCTAGGGGCTGACAGGCAATCTGAAAAGAAATAAGTGCTTGTATCTGTCAGCTAAAATATAAGTTAACATGAGGATTACAAACTCAAAACGGTACTCCCTTAATACTGAAAATACTCATAGCACCTCAAAGACTTTTTAGTGCAAATTGAAAGTTTATTCTGTCAAAATCAAGGCAGACATATACCAAGGCAGGAAAAATGTAATTTTGCTCAACAGCAAACTAAGAGATGAGTTTGCTAACAATAATCAGATTCACCTTTGATATAAAAGATATGCAATACAAATTTTCCTACCTTAGCAACCCAATTCAAATTGGAGAAGTCCTCATTCAGGAGCAGAGCTGGAAGAAGCCATTGGCAACAGTACAGGATGAAATTACAAGGTTCCACACTCGAGACAAACAGGTCCCTTATCTACAAGATCAACATTTTACCAGAATTAGATTAAATTATTTTTATACATTGAACAATTATGAGCAGGTCATAACTCTACACCAAAACATGAAATGATGCATTACCTCCACAAGTGCCACTAAACTTACACCACAAGCAACCCACCAAAAAAGAAGTGGCCCGATCAGCTCCTCCATATACTGTAAATTCCATAAAATCAAGCTATCAGTAAAAGGTACAAGCTATCTACTCACAATGAATATGAAATGGAATCAAGTAAAACCTTTTTTTATCACCTTTGCCCTGCTAGTATAATTTAATTCTCTCGATAAATTATCAAGCACAGCAGTGACCAATTCCCTGAAAACAGAATTAGAAATATTCTAAATAAAGGAACAGGTGATAGAGAAGAAAAACACACAAAGATCCTATTACCTTTGAGAAGGATCAATTGCAGCAACAACAGACATCATAAAAACAGCCTGCATATGAAGTTTCAACATCAAGCAATGTGACAATGGAGGACAAGCAGGAAAATACATCCACAAATTATTTTATCAGTTAATTACATGACTTCAAATAGAGGCAAGACTGAAGTTGGTTCGATGGTGTTCCTTGTATTCTATTTCACATCAGCGTATACAGAAACAACATTTAATTCCTCTGATATACAAAAACAATATTTGGTTACTCTGATACAGAAACCGGATACACCAGACCACCTAGCCCCACACGCAAATACTAAAAGAAAAGTACCTCTAACTCTATTTTCTCACTCTCCACTGCAAGATGCATGAGGGTTATTATCGTGGTTTCCAACAGGGATCCAGCCTGAGGACCAGCAGCCAAAACTTCCTTTGCTGTAACAACTCTATCTTTTGAGAAAATCACCAACCTTGGACCAAAATTGGAACTGTAACAAAAATTTTAAGAGTGATGTAAACACGTCATCCTAGTTGTTGGGGTGGGCGAAGGCAGGACAGGACAGGAAACCAAATTAACATGAAAAAAGAAAAATGTTATAAACCATAACAAACAACCAAATCCATCAATTTATAAGCTAAAAATTAGAGCCCCAAAACCAAAAGAGCAGCCTACAGATCACAAACATGGTAGCCAATCAACATATCTGTTTAAAAGCTAACACGTAAGAGCTACATAAGAAAGAGGAAAGTATTCCTTGGGTGAATACATAACAAGCTAGAAACAAGGCTAGAACTTCCCAACTGCACTGTTTAGAGAATATCATATCTTAACAATGCCTACAGACACATACAGACAACAGTCATATGATCTTTGTAACTGACCCTGTTATACTATTCCACCATGTCTCCAACTTTAGCTATAAAAAGTCCAGGAAGGCCAGCGAATGACAGAAAAACTAAAACGAAGTTAGAAGCAGAAAGGATGCATCATGAACCATTGTAAAGCTGTCAACAAGCCAAACAAGCTTTTACAGAATAAGCTACAAAGCAACTTCGAAAAACCTACCATATATCTTGGAAGAGTTCATTGTGACCGTCCCAAGTTTGGAATAATATGCCAATTCGTTGTGCCAGGCAGAACCGAACTCGGTAATCAGAATCTCGAAGCATACCAAGCAACTTCTCAATCATGGACTAAAACAAATGCAACACAATCACTTTATCAAGATCAAGAAGAAACTCAAACAAATGCTATAGGAGAATAATACATAAAATGTCATTCCACACTCAATTTTCTCAACAAAACAAGAAAAAGAAGTAATCACCTGACCAATTTCAGGTTTAAGCAACACAAAATCACATATGCAACCAATAAGCTTAGTACGCCCGCACCAATCAACTAGATTCTTCTCATCAACTTTGTTAATCAAATCTCCAAGAGAAATCAATTCCTGTCAGTTCAAGAGAAAATTCAGATATTCAGGAACATCTCATTCTACAAATGATAAAGAATCACAGACTTCTTAATAGAATCTTAAAAATAACAAAACAGCTCCCTGTTTTGCCTCGTATTCACAACAAAAATGATAGAAACAACCAGAAACTTGCACCAGTAAAATTCAATGCTTCAGATGCAGTTATAAACTAGGAAAACACAAATACAACTAGAGACCAAATAATAATGTAGATACATGCCTGAAATGCAAACATTGGACTTGCTAAAGACTAGCCCCAAAAATTATCCTCCACTGCCGACTTCTATTGATGAACTTGTGAAAACAGTGAGTGCAGCCAAGATAATGAATACATCCAGGAGATTGCTTATTATTTTCAGCATTAAAATTTTATCAGTACATGCCTTTCTCAAGGTCACATATGACACCAACTTTTATTTACACTACTCAATTTGACAAGACTATTCTCCTCATCATCTCCTCTGACTGTTCAATACAAATTTAAGAGAACCTAATTATGTTAGAGAACTTGTGGAAAGAAGATGGAATTTATACTTTTCCGTTTCTTTCGTGTTTTATCTTTTGACCATGTCTTAAAAGTACAAAACAAGCACTCAAAACATACTGGAGCTTTGGTAGATGATATACCTGTTATGACACATTTTCACAGTTATGTACATATGAATGTCCAATACACGTGCACAGAAATGCATATCAAGAACCATAACTCAAGAATAAAAGCATACAAATGACAGACTTATATCCTCAGTAAGACACCCCAAACTGTTTCAGTCAAGCATTTGTCAACACTAAATACCTCTTCAGATATTCTATCCCATAATGAAGAGACATTTTTATCCTTTGCAGTTCTTGCCAACAAGATGTTGCGCACCAAACTGCAGATGGCATCAAGGGTACGAATGCACTGGAGTTTGAGGTTTGCTTGCATATCTACAACATTATTCAGAGACATAATCTGTGGAGAAAAGAATTGATTAAGATGAAAATTAATAAGTACAGCCTTCAAAGTTCAAAGAAAAAGAAAACTGCAGCTAGAATTGCCAAAATAAGACTCAATCCATTACAGTACCAATTCAGAAACTCTTCTATGGGAAGACCAGTGAGGATGCTGGCATAAACAGGAAACAAGATTTTCCAGCACCTGATGGAAAATTCTGTTCAATATCATATTTATGTACCAAAATGATGGTACCAGTATTGCAATGTCAATAACAATCTCTTAAAAGAAACACTGTAAGTTAAACATAACATACCCTTTGGTTGCCGTCCTTTTCAATAAGGTCAAACAAGGTATCCCATGTTAGAGAAGGCAAAACTGAGAAAAAACTGGAAATGAAAGACAAAACATCCATCTTCAGATTTTCAGATGAAAAAGCAAACCCATGAGTAACTTTCCCATCCAAATTTAAAATATCCATGTCTTTAGAATCACTGTTGACGTCCAACTCCATATCCACAATGATGCTTTTACTATTATCGGCTGGATCATTCTGTAACATCTTATTATCAAAATCATCAGGAAGATCTACTCCTGAACAAACATCTTTTCCATTGTCAGAACACGCATCATATAGGTTAGCTAAACCCTTCAGAAGTCTCTCAATAGATTCTACAATCCCAGTATAGATTACAACGTCGATATCATTCTTATCTCTCCATTTGCTAAAAAAAGGAGAGGAAACAAAACTGTTAAACGAAGCAACAATAGAATCCATGCTATTAAAAACAGGACTGGAGCCTGCACAACCACATATGATATCGTTATGAGTTCTTTCTAAGATTGAAGCAGACTGATCCAACAACCCTATCATGTACTCTCCCAGCTTGGTTAAGAAATAGGACTTCTCATCTCTATGCCTGAAAGTGCACAAAAGATTGAGACACTTAATTAACATACGAAACATAAGAGTACTAAATTCTCATGCAAAAAGTCAAACTAACTTGTGAATAACAAATTACACCTAATTCCATGAAAAAATTTGGAAGCTGAGAAAGACAATTCAACAAATGAAAGAAAAGGACAAATCAGATTTTTCCACTTGAGTACAATTCTACAATCTGCATACATGCACAATTGTAGAAAAGGTATAAATAATGCAACCCTAAAACATGTAAATTCAAAATGAATCAAGAATGCCTTATACTTCAGAAGAACAAAACCTGCATTTTAACCAGAATCAGAAGTAAATTCTGCTTAATTATCCAACATAGAAAGCATAGACTAGTCAATTTTCATGAAAAAGTCAAATTCACTCGTTAATAACAAAATAAACCTAATCCACGCAAAAATTTGAAAGCAGAAGAAGACACTTCAAAAACTAAAAGAAAAGGACAAATTTAGAGTTATGCAAAAAGTTAATAAATTATAATCAGAAGCTACTCCTGAATAGATTATATATTTTAGCTTTTTTTTGACTATTAAAACATCTAAAATCTAGGACAAAAGTAAATGATGACTCCAAAAAAACTGATTTTCCAAAATCAGAAAACAAAACCGTGTGAAATAATCAAATAAGAACACCACCAATGTGATTACACAAGTCTAGTTTCAAAAGTTGCAAGAATGTCACCACACTTCGTCCAATTTGTATGGAATATAAGCAAAAACACAAAACCAAAAAGCCGAGATATATATATAAATATAGAGAGAGAGAGAGAGAGAGAGAGAGCATTTTCATATAGTAGATTAACAAACCTCATTGAACATGAGCAGTAAATCAAATTAGATAAGAGAGCGCATGTCAAGAAGATATCAGAAAGGAGCATCTTCTTAATCTCTATCTCCTTTAGAGCTTCAAGAGTACGAGTTTCCACTTCATGACATAGCAAATCTCTTAACTTCATTGGAAGACGCACATTTTGGCAGCATTCAGGTAGAAAATCCTGATTTCATGACATCAACTGATAATCAGACAACATAACACAGGCACCTTTCATGAAATGAAGCAAAAGCTACCAACTGTAGCACCTGAGGAGTGGATTCATGACTAATGCTTGCAAGGACTTCCACAGAGAGTTCACAAAACTCATGCACATTTTCTTGCTCCTGTTCTTCTGCCTAAATAACAGTGGCAATTCACCACTTATCCAAATTCATAAAAAGATAAAACATTAAAAAAATATATAACAAACACAAGAATAAAAAGATAAACATACCATAACCCAGTTCATTCCAGCTTCAGGAACAGAGTGTGACAAAGGAGCACAACCAGCACAAAGAGCATAAACAGCTGGCGGCAACATCACCACCAATTGGTCATTTAACATAGAGGACTCCTGCAAACAACAAAAAAGGCAACAATCAACAAGTTTTAGAGCAACATTTTGGGAGTTAAATTCCCTACCAACTAAATGAATGTTTAATTCATTTTCACGCTGCTATGACAGAAGGGTGATAATATTGGCACTCTAATTCTATTATCGCTGCTTCATTTACCATTTAAAGTTCCTAAAACAACAGTAACCTTCTAATATCTCATAACATAATCGTGAAACAATATTAAAAAGTATCTAAATAAATTTCAATACATATTGTTATTTTTAATTTCTATCCTAAGAAACAGCTTGATGACAGATTAATTTGCTAATACAAGTTTACAGTCAACTTGGCTCGTCTAGAAGTATGAACAATATAACATCCACATACAAATAGAATATTAAGCAATCATTTTTAAATCATTGAGTCTCATCAAATTCTTTTTCTTCACTACAAAAAAAAAACATGCTATTGACTCAGAGACTATATAACAAAAAGTTATTAATGTACATTAAAACAAATTCAAGTCCCACTATTGCCACCCTAACAAAAAACACACAGGGTACAAAAGTTTTTCAGCTTTATGTTAGTTCAACAAAATCACAGCTTTTCACATTTTAGCAGTTCTCACAAAGGGCACAACTGAAGAAGTAAAGCTGACAAAATACATGCAGGAGAATCTAGTGGACATACAACAGGGACATGCATTGTCCTATAAAATGCCAAGTATCTAAAAGATCAGCACATATAAACACACCTTCCAGTTCAGAAGAGCTAAAACAGCTTTTAAGAGATTCTGTCTGACATGCAAAGCCTCATGGAGATCACCCTGTCAAGATAACAAGTATCAGACTTGCATATGAAAATAACACCTATGTTCAAGTGCAAAATGTGGAAGAACAATCTCAACGATGCAGCTTATTGAGAGAAAGTACTAAAAAGAATGAGAAGATTAAATGCATTGGCCATCTAAACTATTCTATTAATCCAGCCCCAAATTATTGTGCATTAGATTAGCATCAAATCCATAATTTGAACAACATGAAGCATATGCACTCCTCTCTTAAGCTTGTCTTTTAAACTCTTCTCCAGGATAATTCAAACTCTTCATGTTATGATCTTGGCAACAACAAAAACAGGATGAAGTCTGAACTTTTCGTCATATGCGCTTAAGCCTAGCTTAAACAGGAGAATAGTTTCTAAAATATAAACTGTTTAACCAAAAAACACTGATTCTGGACAAAATACATATTAAAATTATGGCACAATGTAAAAGTACTGTTTGTGCAATCCTTTAGCACAAAACTACATGTATGAAATCTTTGGATGCATATCACAGTATGCTGCTTCCACTCAACAAAACTAATTTTCCACTTAGCAAGACTCAACAACGTACCCGCCAAGTAACATTATAAAATGAACCAACTAGATAATTAGATTGACCAAAGAAGCTTATACAATAGTTGTATGGCAATAGAAACACAAAATTAGTGACCGAGGCACCAAGCTTAATACCCCAAACAATCTTAAGATAGCAGTTTATATGTTAGCTGAAAAACACCAAATGTCTCCAATACTTCTTAGTGGAAAAGCCGTCTTTATGAAAGCTGAAAACCAGTATTACTTGTAACAAAACAGAAAGAAAATTATCACCACAAGTATCGTTTTTCCAGCATAAATGTACCAGAAATATTATCATAGACAAGCCTAAGAGAAGTAGCCAGTTGAGCACTTACTTGAGAGGCTCTACTAGAGAAGTAGCAAGACACAAAGCACAAAACAGATCTGAAAGAAGTCACGACCCAAAGTCAGAGAGCTGTTACATTTTACATGATACCAAAAGTAAAATAAAATAAAGTCACCAAAGGTGAACCTAATAGATCTTAGATCCATGCAGTCGGACATGAAAAGGCAAGTAATGAATTGATAAGAATAAATCTTATTTTAACAGAAAGAACACCAGAATCATGTACACTATGCTACACAATATTGGACTTGCAATTATTTACATTGAAACAAAAGGAGGAAGATATTCGCAGTGGGATATGAAAGCCAAGTAATGAATTTATGAGGATAAATTTATCTTCAAAAAAGAGGAAGGAAGATATACAAGACTTTTAACTTATAAAGAGCCTGAGGCATCAAGACCCTTTCATGTGTGTCCCGATAAAGAGATGGAAAGACGCTAAAAATGGAACAGCAGAAAACACCAAAATCACCATGCTGCACAATATCGGACTAATTGGCTTTTCATACTGAAGTTATTTTAATTGAAGAAAGAGGAAGAGACTTTTCCATGTTGTGCTTAACCAATCAATTAAAAGCTGCTAGACTTCTTTTTCTTGTTTCATCATACTGTTGCTAAAAAAATGGTAATTAGCATCCAGGATAAACATCAACAGTTTCTTATGAATGTTAAGGGTTTCATCCTCATGAGAAACAAAATTGCAATCACTATATTACTGGTTTAGGCAACTGCAAATTCAATATGACAGTAAAGATATATAAAGGAGCTTGCATAGAAAGGTAAATCTAGTCACCACAATTACTATCTCAAAATGAGCACATACTGTTATTTTCCAAGATAGGGAATGTCGCTAGAAAAGCATGCTAAGTCAAAGGACTTCGTAACGAATTGTTTGCAATAGGAACCTATTGAAAGTCAATAAAAGTTCCAAATGCCAAAATGACTATGGCATATTTCTGGAATTGGTATTCATATAAAAGAACCCTTGGACACTCTTATGACACTAAACCAAATGTATTTAAGAAACCAATGCTCAGAGAACACCAATTTCTATCACAAACTCTATTTCATGGATGACATCTTTAACTGGAGACTGTATGCCCTATGAGCATGTCACCACCATAACTAAAGAAAAAATTATGCCAAAAGTTGAAGGGCTGGGTAACTTTCAGCACCAGCAAGAGAAGGTTGGAAACAATTTCCTAAAATGCAAATATTAGATAGAACAACTATTATTTTGTCACAAAGTTTCCTAAATAAATACCAAAATTGAAACCATAAAGAGCAGGAAGACTAGGAGCCACTTCTCTTTCATGGACAATGTTCAAATGATCCAATGCCGTACAAAGAGCACCAGTAAGCAAACATTTTATGTTTTTATGAAGACTGCACAAAGAACCCACACTCAAAGAGGCTGAATGTACAGAAGTACAAAAACTATGTGTATACAGTTAGTGTGTACAGTCAAGCAAATCTTACGCTGATGGTAAATGAGTGAATAACCGGAGATCCCATATATCTCGAGGAACAGAAAATGTAATGAGCTTATCCTGGAAACATGATGTCATCAGAAAAATTATATGGGAATTGCATAGATGCCACTAGCAGATATGCCTCTAAAGACATGTTTTGCATTGATAAAACAGATATGCCTAATAGAAAAGGATCTTAAGTAAATAACAATATTCTACTTACGCTCAATATCATGTTGCGAAGGAGCACTAAAGCGGCTTCCGCCTGAACATAAAGCAAAATGTAAATGTGTATAAATAGGAAGCATAATCAGCACCCAAATATTTCTAGTATCTGAGCATCAAGAAGTTCTGACAACAGATAAGCAAGTGAGTAGCAACTTTCCTGAAAAGTTGAGATCTAGTCTGTGTGTGCATGAAGAATTCCCAATAAGAAGGGGGGGGGGGGGGGGGGGGGGGGGGAGGACTTCAGATATGGCACATTGCTACATAATAATGGTAGCGAGTGCCGTTTTACTTTATTCTGAAGATAATTAAGGTTCTCAAAAAAGAATCAATATCCTGACCATCAAATATTATATACGTAAACATTCTATATCTCACGAACAATAATTTATTATCTAAATCCCTTTTGAAGCTCAAACATCCTATTAATTTAAATTACTCAAGGAGTTATCTGTAAATGAATATCAATTGTGACTAATTTATGAGTTGCCCTGAACACATGTACCGCAACCCATTATTAAGGTAATGGAAATTAAAACCTAGGAGCAGTTACAAGTAGAATCATCAAGTTCATGCAATATCTTTTGTTTCAGTCGTAAAAACATCGAAAGCAGATTCTCCCTTAAACTTAACAATTTTTATTAAAAATGCTAACCAGACCAAGATTGAAGCTGCTATTTGCTAATAAAAATACAATTGTTAAATAAAGAGATGACAACTTCCATTTAACGAATGTCTTCCAAATGCCATTCTTTTTGAAACTTCATTCCCATCCCAACCCACAACCCTCTGCCTTTCTCTTTTCTCACTCATCAATCACTACATAGCCTAAACACAGAAAAGCCAGAAAAAGGCAATATTCTTTAGATATTTCAGAGCTCTATTACGTTGATGATGCAGTCAACAAAGAGCTCAAAAAGATTTTAAGTTAAAAGATTGTCTTTCTTCAGCTTCAATTAGACATCTGGCAAAGATTACAGCCAATTTGGAAGTTGGACTGCATCAATTAAGATTCTTTATTTAAGTGTTATAGTAGTAGATACTTAAGTGTCTGAGTTTAGTAAATTATAGAATTTTAAATCTTAAAGGAGTATTTTGGTCTTTTGTTTACTCATAAGAAGTTCTGAAAAACGTGTCATTGACTCTTATTTTGTTATTTGATTACACTAGGAAACTAATTGGAGTTGCAATTGTAATAGGAAGTTCCAGAAAAATTTTACAAGTATTTTGCTTGTGTATTAGAATGGCAAATAGGATCTCAATTCATGATAGGTTTCCATCTTCTAGGAAAGTTTGTCACTTATAAGTACTCTTGTTACTAGGTTATTCTTCATTAAGATGATTACTAAAAATTTGAGTCATTTGTTCAGTTGTTTTGTTCTTCTTCCTCCAGATCTCCTAAATCCCTTCTTCTTCCCCACCTTACCGTTCACCAACCCAAAATTAAGTACAGAATTTTCCCCCAAAACTCTTAACAGTTCATTGATGTCATAATTTGCAAAATACAATATGATAAATGAAATTTCAAGAGTACAAGTGGAGTATGAGTGACCTGTGTAGCCATTGTATATTGTTATCCATTTAACAATCTTTACCAAATAAGTGTAATGTGTCAACTTATCTAAATCAGGTATGAGTGACGTGTAGCCATTGTCTATTGTTATCCATTTAACAATCTTTACCAAATAAGTGTAATGTGCCAACAGATTACCTATCGTAGAATAGACACTAATAGGTATGCTTAGAAGATGACATCTGTAGACCAAAACTTACAACTGAAGTGATATTACTGAATATTGGCAAACCACGAACAGTACAGCTCCATATTGTATGCCAAAATTTGCCAAACTGCAGAAGTTTCCCCAACAGCGAAGTCAATAAAATCAAACAACAGATAATAAGAAGATATGATATAGTTGCACAATCTGCATTTACACTATACAAATGAAGCAATTATCAGAGGCTTAGGAGACTAAATTAGAAGTTGCCAGTTTCTTAAAATACAAGCCTTCTAAAAATATTTTGCAGTTCTTCCTCCATCCAAACCAATGCCAACGTTATCTACACAAATATCTGTAGTTGTTCTTCTATATAAGCTCGAATTTGAATTGCAATTTTGATGACAGTAACCCCCATCAGGGTAGCATAATATAGAGACCACTCAAAAAAATTCTTGAAATTACACTTAAGTCAAACAGAAACATTGGGGAGGTGGACACTGCTACCAGCAAAGCCAAAATTGGAGTCAATAACACCAACACTGCCACCACAGACTCAAAAACTACAACCCAAAGATTTAACCACCAGGTCAAAGAACACGGCCACCATTATCACATAAAGTAAATGGCCCCCGAAACCTACACTAAACGATCATTTGCTTATATTAGCCAACATGTTTACTGTTCACATGTCATTGGAAGATATATGCCAGTACACAGCAGAATCCAGTGTCGAACACAGTTTTCGAACCAATGAACTTGCAAGAAAGAACATAGAAGGTTTCTAAAATCCTTTTGGTGTAGCTTAAATTTTATACATGGAGCACTAAAGCAGCTGATACTGTGCAGCTAACTTGATGAACAAATACAAAACGAGGTCTAAAACTTAAGATCATCAAACATTTCCTCAATGATCAGAACTATGATTGCTATTGGCTGTAAATCAAACCAAGTATTCACCAATTACCTCGTTCATGAAAAAAGATGACTTTGGTGAAAGGTCCCCTCTTGAACTAGGAAAAAGCAGCAAAGAAGAAAGTCTCTGCAGACTCCTACAGATGCACATAAGTTCATGGGAAAAAATCATTGGGAAATGTAAGAATCAAATGACACATTGTACCAACTAAGGAGTATTGAGTTTAAACTTTCAAAAAAGTTAACTACTTAAAATCACATACACTATTGTAAAGTGTTGAAAAAAAGATACGTAAGGGCAGCACAATATCTTCACCAATATGACTCCACTTCATGTTAGATGCAAGTAACTTACCGCAAAGTCCACAGCAGGCCATCATAAGTATGCTCCACATTTGCATCATTTATGATTCTGTTGGAAAACGTAGCATCCCATGTTATCACTGAATTTGAGAAAAGCATTTACGCAAACTAGGTGTACTGTGTAACGATAGGAGAACATGTCTCCACATCAAAGAATATGAGAAATTGACGATGCAACGTGATTAACTGTATGTTTAGAAGGTCAGCCATTAAAGCATTTCAATAAAGCAATAGAAATATTTGACAAATGAGTATCACATTTACACATCAGAGCAATTAACAGAGCACATTATTTGAGTAACAACAAAAAAATGGCATGGACTTAAGAAACGCATCCCCACACCCAACTTCCATCCCAAGCAATAAATGATACCTTCTGATATATGAAATTGTTCACCTTCAAAAAGGAACAACTGTACTTAGCAAAATAGAAACCATATAGTATCATATGCCGACTAATATCTACCTGTCAAAGCTTGCACATATGCTTTCAAACCAATAGATGATAAGATCCTTTCTGATGCGACTAGAGTAATTACGAATAAGAAAACAGAAAGCAGCATGCCTGCCAAACAAACGGTCAATATTACCCACAAAATAAAGTAAGACTATGCGAGTATTACTGAAGCATAATTAAGTTAATCACATCTCACAAAAAACAATAAAACCAAAACACTATTTGTAAGAAGACAGTGGCTCACACTGATCCAAAACAGTAATCAACTGACAACAAAGAGCACTGCACCCTAGACTTGCTTTTATTAATGAGGATAATTTCTTTCAGAAAGAACCATAGAGTGACACCAAGTCATCTTGACCCAAAAAATGAATTTTAAGAAAAATATTTGCTTCTAAATAAAAAAAAAAAATTTTGATTTCAGACCACCAACTAAAGAAAACAAAATAGAAAGCATCCCATCATGTTCTATTTTGACAAACTCCAGAGTGCACTTTGAAGAATGGGGAAACTGAAGATAGTATGAAAAAGGAAGAAAGGAAAGCAAAAGAAATGTATTACACGATAAGAAAGATGTTTCCAGAAAACAAATGCTTCCAAAATCAATCTCTAAAGAAACAAATGATCCCCAATTTTAAAATCTCCCTCCATTACAAATACTCTATGAAACCCACCATGACCACTTTCCATTCATCAGCCCGTCTTTCACTTGTACCACCATGTGCTCTCTCCTTGCTCGTTTTTCAGCTGATGCTGGTTTCGATGTGTTAGCGCATGCCTGAAGAAAGGAAGTCAGAATATTGAGTAACATTCACCTTAAGTGCAACAGTCTTTAAACTTTGGCAAACTCCATCTGGTTAAAAGACAAGAAGTTGAGTAGCCAGGGCAACCAACATGTATACTTTAGTTGCAAAAAGTGCCTTAGGAATTACATGTTGATAATTTACAGGGAAAAAGCAAAAAATCTCATAAAGAAAAGCCTCAAAGTTGAAGAAGCTGGTTCTAAAGACATTGAAAAATACTATAGAACCCTAAAGAAAGAAATAAGCATATGAAGGAAGAAGGGAACAAAGCACAGCATAAATGCTGCTATAGAATCATGAAAATTGCAGAGCACATACCCGCCAAAAAACAACAGCTGCAAGCTCCAAGAACCTTTGCTGTGAACATGTTAAGATACCACATTTTTCATCTCTTGTTATATCATTCCTACAAACAGTGGAATAGACAAATTTTGCAATAAAACTCCAAAGAAATTTTCAACCCGTACATTGAAGAAACATGAACTAACCAGGGTAAATTACTGCTGGAAGTAGTCATTTGATCCAGTTCCTTGCTTAGCACCTCCTCGAGTTGTTCTAACAAAGCATTCCCATCACCAGTAACCCTGGTCAAATTCAGTTGCAACCTTGCATAAAGAACAAGTGCATCCTGCAAAAAAAGGCCAGGAGAAAACTTTTAGGCCAATTCTGATATGCGGAATTAGCGAAAGGTTACTATGCAAGGCATAAAACACCTTTAAGCTTCGATCATGTGTAGTTAACCAGCAGCGGAACACAAATTGCTGAACAGAATCATGGATTTCAAGGTTTTGGGAATCCAAATTTGGACCATCCTTTAACAAATATGTGTTGAGGCATTCAATTAGCTTGCGTGAAATTTTCCCCTCCTCCCTTGCATCCAGCAGAAAAAGTTTAGCAAATGGAATTCCAGCTTAAAGCCATATCACCACACCAAAAGGAAAAAGTGAATTGTGCTGAGAAGACTCAGGAAATATTACCTGATATGACAGAAAATTCCAATGAAGCTCTTGACAATGTCCCCTCGAAGATCAGCAGGAAAATCCCCAGGAGGATTTTCAAGAAGAGAGTGAAGAGTTAAAATGCAACGAAAGACCTCCTCTTTAGGATTCGAGTAGCTACTAGTTTTCACATCCAAGCTTGTTTCCACTTTTTCCATATACAAAAGCACAAGACCTTTGACCAAAATCAAAAAAAGGAACTTCAGAAAAAATAACAGCAAACCATAACTGATATAAGATCTATACAACAGTAGGAAAAGCATACTCACCAGAGTATACACGCTTTCTGATATGTAATCGATAATGTTGTACTTGCAACAGGTGCCGGAGAATGACCCCATACTCAGATTGAAAGCTGGGGACATCTCTTAAGACATCCCAGATGTGATTAAAAAGCAATTTCACAACAGGAACAAGAAGCAAATTCTTGCCTGCAAATAATCCAACAACAACTATATCATTCTAATATAGACAGCTGTTAGATCGTTTACATAATCAATAGGAAATATAATGGCAACAGAACTCAGTTTTTTTTTTCACATTTCTAAGATATTTGGGATATGAAAAATGAAAACCGTAAAGCTTTTTCCAGAGTTTTACCATATCAGTATCTTCTCATGTTTTCACAACCTGATGCAAATTATCTAGATTAATCACATTAATTCAACTAAATGCACGACCAAGGGAATATCTATATCCATCATAACACTCACTAGAACTAATATGAATTTTTCCTAAAGTCCTACATGTTAGAATCTTCACATATTTCCTTGAGCTGATGCGAACTAGCTAACTAAATTTATATCAATAATTTAATCAAATTCACGATCAAGGGAAACATTTCTATCCACCATTTCACTAACCGGAAATTATGTGAAGTTCTTCCCATAGTTCTACCACATGAGAATCTTAATATATTTCTCTACCACATCTTAATCAAACTAATCTTAATAACTCAAACAAATTCATTACGGAGGGTATATAGGTTTCTACGATTATACTAACCAGAAACAATGTGAAGGTTTATTCCAATTTTCTACCAAAACAGAATTCTTGGATATTTCCTCAAGCTCATGCAACTTAACAAAATTAAATTCAATGATTCAATCAATCTCACTACGAAGGGGAATATATATATCTATTACATTACTAAATAAACCTAATCTGAAGTTCTTACCAAGAGTTCCACATATTAGAATCTTAACATATTTTCAACTAATACCAATAATTCAATCAATTTCACAACAAACCGGGAAAAATGCAGCTATATCAATACAAACCGGAAAATTTACGATCCTCAGCACGTTGAACTACAATCCTAAGAGTCTTCGCAAAACCTAATTTCGGCAAACGCTTTTTGCTTGATTGTATCTCCAGCGTCACACATTGTGCAAGCAACGATATAATAAAAGGCCACGTCTCCGCTGCTCAAAACATCAATCAAATTAACCATTCGATTATTCATTAAATTTCAAAAAATGAATAAATATGAATACTGATGAAAAAAGTATTTCTTACAGTGAGGAAGTTCATCAGGTTTAAGCAATGCAGATTTTTCCGAGATGTATTTACAAAATACAATCGATCTTTCGCCTTCAAGCCAAGTATTCAACAGCTTTATCCCATCCTATATCACAAAAATTTAAAAAAAAATTAGTTCATTTTTAGAACAAATTGCGAAATCATAATCAAAAATTAATATCAATTACTTCTCTGGCTTTAGCTTTATCGGAGGAGAGTTTGGAAACAATCTCTTGAACATCTCTGGAAGTGACCTTGGCGGTCATATTCGAAATTTCACGCCAAACTCTTCGTCGCCGTCGCCGTCTTCTTCTTCGTCTTCTCAGTAATCAAATACTTATCATTCAATCGGATTGGTTTTTTACAAAATTCCGATGAAGTTCGATTATGGAGATGGAATTTTGGCGGGAAAATGAGGCGTCATAGATAAAAAAAATAGGGTTTAAGGCAAAATGAGAACAAGAAGGGCTTTTGTAAACGGTGACGTCAGAGAATCATATGACGCAGTGGATTTTTTTTTTTTTTTTTTTTGGGTTTTGGTAGGCTGGCGCTGGATTAGCGGACTGGACTGATCAGAGGCGTGGACTTTACTTGAGAATTTATTAAGATCCTTTTTTTTTTTACGAGGTTTGATGTAATTCGTAAAAATGTATTCTATTCTATGTAGGAAAACATTTCCATAATATTTTTTAAATGAATATTCGATGTTTTGATGAAAATTTTGAAAGTCTTTTCTCCTTGTGCTTTACATTATTTCTCTTTTTATTTCTAAAATTGTGATCATGAAATTAAAAAGTGTGGCTCTAGTTCCATATAGATTAGGTATTTTTTTAAAAAGTTTACTGTAACTGTGTAATAAAAAATTTTTACTGTAGATTGATACGTGTTTTTTGATATATTTTTTTGAAATATTCTTAGAGGTATTTTAGTCCTTTTAGATGATGTATTTTGGATATTTTTAAAATTTAAAATTTTTTTGAAGTATTTTTCACCATTATCACCCACCACCTCGACCACCCCTCTCTGTTCTCGTCTCTACTTTGTCTTCCTCTCTACTTTGTCTTCCTTTTCCTCCCTCCCTCTCTTCTCCGGCCTCTTTTCTCCTCCTTTCCCCTTCCTTGTCTCCTCCCTTTCCTAGTAAGACAAAATTCTGCTTTTACTAAGCTCATGGTATTTTATAAGTATGGATATAGATGTATGTTTTGATTAAAGAAGTTGGAGGCTCAAAATAATGTCAAGTTATTGTCCATGGTATTCAATTTCATCTTTAAAATAATCGATGGATTTCGGACTCGGGGCTAGAACTGTTGCAGAAGCAACCGTTTTCTGACGGTTATGTACATTTTGCACACGGCGTAACTCTATTTGCACATGATGTAATTTACTTTCAACAACGCGTAACTTTAGAACAAAATTTTGTGAATTTCACACATATTATTAAAAACAATGTACAAAATGAAATCTGAATCTTACAAATTTTTTTGATCAAATCATGGCCGTAAACTGCCAGGGACGGTTGCAGGTTGCAAGCGTCCGTGCCCCTCATCCATGGATTTCTTTGTGGACTGCCTTACTTGACTGCCTATGACAGTTCTGTACTTGTCAAATAAGGAATTTAGAACAGTAATTAGAAGTTTAATAAGATTCTCTGACTAGTGTACCTTGTTGGGATGTTCATTAGAGGTGTAATATGGAAAGAATATCCCATTTTAGAATCCATTAGTAATATCTTAAGTGACAGGAACTGGCAAGAGCTGGTCTCCTGACAAGATAACAACAATAATTAATAGCACATGATTCATAAAAATTTCTCTTGGTCTCGGACAAGAACTGCCTTCTGGACTTGCCTGTATAATTTGAGCTGAATAATTTCCTTCTTTCCTGTTTGGAGGCCACATCCTCCTATATCACAAAGGAAAAATTGAAAAATAAGAGAAAGAAAAAGGAAATATCAATTGATGACAAGCAAGTATGTGTATATCCCACAAAAAGGATTTTGAGTAATCCTCTCTCTAGTAGGGGCCCTTTCTCTCTCTAAAAAGAGAGCATCTCTTCCCTGGGTGGAAGCTTTTCATTGTTTATAAAGGTTCAAACTTTTTCACTTTTAGGTAATCTCCAAGTACTAATCCAGCAAGCGGTCATGAATTATTGTCGGATTCTAGTATTAGTAAGTGGGAGCTGACGAGTCACTGTGCTCACAAAGTTTCTTTAGCTCAGAGGCTGTGGTCCAGATCTGTCAAACCATACTCAACAATCATACACTAAACCAAGCATGAAGGAGCAGCATTCATGGAGTGGCTACGACAGCAGATAGGTAAGCTTATTGCCATAGTCTCTTCTTGCCTTGTCTGGTAGTTTAGGTGCATTAGCAGTAGGTGCATTGTACTCTGTTTTTCCTTTTTCTGTTGCCTACCAGATAGACATTTACCTTGAGAAAAGCATATTTTCTTCGGTTTTCCTCTGGGAATTACCGGGTTTTCATTGAGATTATTGGTGTGAGAGTGAGAGGTATACCAGCAGTACATTGTGTTAAGTCTCATGGCTGAGGATATTACTGACATTTTGAGAAGCTTTACACTTTCGAGCAAGGAGTTACAAATAACAGAAGTGGGGAGAGATGAGCTATCTTCAGGTATAACAGAATGTCAAAGTAGTTTGATAGGGAAGATTGTGGGTGAGAAAGTAGCCAATTATACGGGGGTCAAGAATTTCGTTACTACAGCTTGGGGGTACCCTAAAGATCTGACAGTGTCGGAACTCGGCCCAAATCTGTTCCAGTTTTTTATGCCTAAGGAAAATGATCGGGAACGTATTGCTAAGGGAGGCCCTTGGATATTGGATAATCAAATCATGGTTGTTAACAGGTGGTACGAGGGGATTGAGGAGGATGACAAAGCTTTTAACTTGGCACCCCTTTGGGTGCAAGTATGGAACCTCCCTGTTCACTGGATTTCAAAGGATATTGGCAAGAAGATTGGCTCTGTGTTCAATCAGGTTAGGGATGTCATTATACCACAAACAGGGGGAAAAGAAGGAAGGCATATTAAGATAGCGGCACTGGTGGACATTGACCAACCTCTTCTGCGAGGGACAACAATTAAAGTGGCAGGAGGAGTTAAATGGGTGAACTTTAAGTACGAGCATTGCCCAGATTTTTGTTACAGCTGTGGAAGAATCGGACACAGTGAGAGATCATGTGGATTGTTATTGGGTGAGAACGAAAGGAAAAAGGATAACCAATATGGTATTTGGATGAGGGCAGGGAATGCAAATGGAAAACTGTATACGCAGAACAATCAAATAGGTGTTAGATATAACCCCCAACAACATCACTGGAGGTACCAGGATGGGAATTGGGTAGATAATGAGAGGGGGGTCAACATGGGTAGTGATGATTCTAGAGGATTAGATGAGGTACCTGCGAGTGTAACTCAGCAACAGGACCAACAAATTAACCCTGCAGAGCCTTTGCCTGACGCACGTATAGATATTACACCCTCCTCAATTTTGGAGGGAGTTGATGAAGCTAGCACTTCTAAAATTTCTTACGAAGGGGGAATGAATCAGCTTGTAGAAGTGAAGGTTGGGATGGAACAGGATATAGGGTGTATCCAGAAGGAGAAGGGAATCCAGAAGGTTTCGCAACCTGGACTCGAGGAGGGAAACAATGAGGTAACACTCATGCAAGTCGATATGGGCAGTACAGATAGGAAGCAAGTGGTAGTTCACAAGCAGACCAAAAGGATTCAAAGGTCTCTGAGGTCACCCATAAAAAGGAGACAGACGCTTAAAGGAATAAGTATCAACTTGGGGGTATTGGCAGATCAAGGGAAAAGGAAAAGCAATGAATTGGATGAGACTATGGAGAATGTTGAGCCTGATATTCAGATTTTGAAAAGATCTAAGAGGGATGTTTCTGGGGGTTTAGAGCAGAATGCTTTTGATGGCGAAGGGTCCATGCCTGTTTGGGCCCCAAAGGGTAAATGAGAGTTCAAGTGTGGAATTGTCAAGGAGTGGGGAGTCCCTTGACAATTTTCCAGCTAAGGGAGGTGAATAACCTCTTCTCTCCAAGCATGGTGTTTTTAAGTGAGACTAAAAATAGGACAATTTACATGAAAAAGGTGAAAAACATTTTAAGATTTGATGAGATGGTTGTTGTTGAAACAATGAACAAGGCAGGCGGGCTGGCCCTATTGTGGAAAGAGGAAGTTAAGGTTCTTCAAGTTTTGAAGACTGCATTCACCATAGAGGCGCATGTGGTGGATTTGGAAAATAATTATGATTGGTGGTTTGTTGGCATTTATGCGAGTTGCGACAATCACATTAGGAAACAACAGTGGAAAGTCATTGAAAGAAGGAAATCTCTGTGGGGAGAAAGATGGATCTTAGCTGGTGACTTTAATGATATCATTTCCAACGAAGAAAAATGGGGTGGTATTTACAGACAGGAAACAAGTTTTCAGGATTTCAAGCAATTCATTAATGGAAATCAACTTATGGATATTGGATTCACTGGACATCCATGGACTTGGTGTAACAATTGGGAAGATACGGGGGAGATCAAACAGCGATTAGATAGGGGTCTTTGTAGTCTCTCTTGGTCACAGGTTTATGAGAACATAGTGTGCAGACATATAGATTCTTATGCATCTGATCACAGCATTTTGATCATAGACACTAAGCCGAACTCTAGTCGGCGGCGTAAAAGATTTTATTTTGACAAGACGTGGCTACAAAAAGCAGACATTGGGGATGTGATCAGGGAGGCATGGCAGCAGGAGACTCAAGGATCTAGAATGTATCAAGTTACTAGCAAGATAAAAAACTGCCGTCTAGCTCTCAGTAAATGGAAGAACAGGTTCCAAACAAACTCTAGGCAGAAGATAGAGAATATTCAATTTCAATTGAGTGAGCTGAAAAAGTCAACAGGGAGCACCAGAAATGGTTTTAAGGCATCTCTAAAGAGACAATTGAAGGACGCATACCACGAGGAAGAACAATACTGGCAGCAGAAATCAAGGATCCAATGGCTCAGGGAGGGAGATAAAAATACAAAATATTTCCATGCCTTGGTTCAAGGTCGGCGAAGGCGAAATAGGCTGAACAAATTACAGCGAGACAATGGTACATGGACTGAAGGTGAGGAGAAGTTGTGCAAAGAAATGTGGACTATTACCGGAATCTTCTGAATGGGAATGAGGGAGGGGACTTAACTGAAGTACTGGATGGTATACCACACTCTATCACGGATGAAATGAATGAAAACTTGCTCAAACCAGTCTTGGAAGACGAAATTAAATCTGTTGTTTTCTCTATGAATCCGGACAAAGCTCCTGGGATTGATGGTATGTCACCTTTATTCTTTCAAAAATTCTGGACTACCATCAAACAAGATGTGGTAAATGCCATCCAAACTTTTTTCCATACTGGTTACCTTTTAAAGAGTGTTAATCATACAGTGATTACTCTTATTCCCAAAGTGCTAAACCCTACATCCTTGAAGCAGTTTAGACCCATTAGTCTCTGTACTACCATGTACAAGATCATAGCTAAAATCTTAGCCAATAGGATTAAAAGTGTCTTGCATTGTTGCATTTGCAAAAATCAATCTGCTTTCATTTCTGGTAGGCAAATTCTTGACAACATTATGGTTTCTCATGAATATTTGCATTATCTAAAAAACATGCGACATGGCAAGGAGGGGTTTATGGCAGTTAAGTTTGACATGTCTAAAGCCTACGACCGTGTGGAGTGGAGCTTTTAGGAAGCAATGATGCATAAGATGGGATTTCACAGTACATGGATAAATTGGATAATGCAGTGCCTAAGTTCTGTTTCCTTCTCTTTTAATATTAATGGGAAGGTTAAAGGGTATGTCATCCCCAAGAGAGGAATTAGACAAGGGGACCCTCTATCCCCTTATCTATTTCTAATTTGTTCAGAGGGCTTATCCAATCTGCTTAGGAAGGCTAAGGCTAATAGGATGTTGTCAGGGATGAATATAAGCAGAAGGGGACCTAGTATAACTCACCTTTTCTTCGCGGATGATTCCTTAATTTTTTACAAAGCAAATCAAGATCAAACAAAGGAGTTAATGAGAGTGCTGGATGTCTATGGCTTGGCGTCTGGTTAAGTGATTAACCTGGAAAAGTCCTCCGTTCTATTCAGCAAGAACGTGCAACCAGGTTTGATGCTCCTGATTTGCCGAACCATGGGGAATATGCAAAGAGTCTGTCAAGGCAAGTATCTCGGATTACCAATGGTAGTTTCGAGAACAAAACAACAGCTTTTTGGTTTTGTTAAATCGAACATACAACAGAGAGTGCTCCAGTGGAAGAACAAGTTTCTAAGTACGGCAGGCAAGGAAATATTACTTAAATCAGTGGCTCAAGCTATGCCTACTTATACTATGTCATGCTTCAAGGTGCCATCCAGATTGTGCAAGGAAATCAGCTCACTCATGTCAAACTTTTGGTGGGAAGACATCAATGGAAATAATAAAATTCATTGGTGTTCCTGGAGAAAGATCACTCAGGAGAAGGACAAGGGGGGTTTAGGATTCAAGGATTTGGAGGCCTTTAACACTACACTATTGGGTAAACAGGTATGGCGTTTGATTTCTCAACCCAACCTGTTAGTTAGCCAAGTAATGCGGGCTAAGTACTACTCCAGAACTTCAATATTCAGGTGTAAAATCCCCAATAATGCCTCATGGTTATGGAGAAGTCTGATGAGCGCGAGACACGTGATGGAACAAGGCACTAGAAGACGGATTGGTAATGGAAAGAATACACATATCTGGGAAGATAACTGGCTTCTGGACACAACAAATGGGAGAGTAACTACTTGCAGAGCTACGGATGGTGGACTGCAGAAAGTAGCAGATTTGATTTGCCAAAAAAGATGGAACCGCAATTTGGTTTTCCAAACTTTTAACACCAAAGATGCGGACAGAATTTTGAGTATCCCAATCAGTCTAGCTGGCAGGGAAGATTCTCATTTTTGGTTACATGGTGTGGATGGGAATTACTCCGTCAATTCAGGGTATAAGGTGTTGATGGCTAGAAAGAAAACCAAGCAGAAAATAAATCAGAATGACAGCACTACTAGTTGGGCGCATCAGTCTAAGAAGATTTGGAAGCAATTGTGGAGCTTAAAGATTAAGCACAAACAGAAAATATTTCTCTGGAAATGTCTAAACAATGCTTTACCGGTCAGAGATATCATCTATGGTAGAATCAAAGCTGGAGACCCTATTTGTATGCGATGTGGAGAGGAAAGGGAGACGATTGAACATACATTTCTGAATTGTGTGGATGCAAAAATGACATGGAAGTTAGCCCCAATCCAATGGGAAGGCATATTGGAACAACATGGCTGTTTTAGAAGATGGTGGACATCCATCATTGAAGCTAGACATAGACCACAAGGTTGGCAACATATTGCTCTATCGGTCCATATACTCTGGCAAATATGGAAAGGGAGGAATGTGGCAGAATTCAATGGCAAGAAATACAGGCCATGGACGGCTATTCAGAAGGCATTAAAGGAATGGTTAGAATTGTGAGAAGTAGATAGACTGGAAACTAGGATGAGTACGACCGAAACAGAAGCTCTACATCTGCAATATCCACAGCTTTGTTCACAACATGGTGTCCTGCAATTCAGCATTGCAATTACAAGGGACAAGCACGAATCATGGGTTGGCATTGGAATCTGTCTAATAGGAGGAGCTCAGGGAACACACACAGGCTGGGCAATGCGTGAAACCAGTTCAGGATCTTTTTTGCTGGATGAAGCATTAGCTCTAAAATTGGCAATGTGTAAAGTTGCTGAAATGCAACACAGGGTGGTCCAATTCCAAGTTCAGAATCAGTAGCTCCTCAACCTTATTCAATCCAAACAAACACGGGATATCAGATTAGCAACTGTGGTGGAGGATATTGTTCAACTTAGACTTCTGTTTCACATGTGCTCCTTTTGTCTAGTTCAAAATGATAACTATCATCTAAGCTCCAAGCTTAGTTCTTATGCTTTAGGCATTACTTTTGATGAGGAACTTTTGTTTCCTTAGTGGTTAAATGACTGCTTGTATAGTTTCATCGAGCCTTTGTTCGTACTTGTACATCTTTTGAAAAGGAATACAACCATATATCGTTTCGGGAAAAAAAAAGTATGTGTATATCCCACGGGGAGGAAATAATCAAGCGCAGCCATCCAAAAGGAACAAAACCATCACAAAAAACATGATAGCAACATGCTAATTTCACTCTTTTTCTTGCATATACGTGTATTACAATAGTTAGTTGCTAAGGTTAAAATTTTAGAATTAATTGTTTGGATAGGAGGTTATTTGAAATAGTTACTATAGTACTTTTTGTGATGTAATGCATGTGAGATAAAAAAGTGATTGAAAATTGTGTGCATAATGTAAGCAAAACAAAATTTAAAATATTTTTTGAAAATCTTGTAATCCAAACAATTTCGGCCCTCTCTCTTCATGTTTTTTAAATTCCATCTTTCCCTTATTAGAAAAAAAAAAGAGATTTTAAAGATTGTTTGTGAGCATACTTGATTAAAAGAAAATACATGCCGTTGCCACCTAATTTATTATTTGAAATAACTGCATCTACAATAATTCTATATTTTTGTAACTACAAAGAAAAGATAAATAGAATTAAATTGACTAACTTCATCTCTAAATTAGCGCTACCAAATTCACACTAACACTTAGAACAAAATGAATAAAGATTGTATACTACTTTCTGGTGTTACAACATATTGTTATTTCTTAAACTTCCATTTGTAGCCCCAATTAATTGTAAGGGTAACTTCATTATAATTAGGAAAAAAGAATTCTTAAACCTGGTCCTGATTACGATCATCTGATGCCTCATTTAAGAAAATTTCTTATCTCATAGCTAAAATAAAAACAAAAAATCACCTATCTTATGCCTTATCATCGTGATCTTAATTATATTAGTTGTTAATTGATTTCCAGCAGTATTAACTACTGTGTTTTTTTCGCTCTTTTAACATTTCATATTTTTACATTAAACTATTGTTTTATAATTACAATGAATTTTATAATTTACATACTTCACAGTACAATAATTACTAGTTTAAATAAACGAATTACAACACACAACAGAAAATCTAGTACCAAACCTTTTCAGGGAAAGTCCATCCGGCCCAATATGCTGGCGGACTAATGCACTACTACGTGGACTTTATAAGCGGCTTTAGAGTGAATACCTCATTTGAATTGTGATTTTTTGCATAAAAACTTATATATATATTTTTTAAACAAATTTCTCAATAATCTTTTTATTTCATATATATTAAATTATTATAGTACTTTTTTTTATAAAAATTTCTAAAAATAGCAATCCATCTAATGGGCTGTTAGGCCCTGCAATACTCAAAAAATGTTGTGGTTTTATTTACTCTCTCTCTCTTAATTGGTTGAAACATTTACACAACTCTTATACCAACTCATATTAGAAGAAGAGCCAAATATGTAGAGAATTAGGGGGAAAGAATTATAACTTTAAATTAGAATGGTGCACAACGACACACTATATAAATTTAATTAAAGACGTAGAAGTCTGAATTTTTTACCCACAGACTACAACAGATAGAACTACATCCCTTATGCAGTGCATGATCGTCAACTGGCATGAGCCTATTTGAATAATAAGCGGTAGCACTTATTTGACAATGAAAAATGAAACATAATGAAGTAGGTTTTATCCAATGAATATTTTACGACTTATATTCGACCAAGTTTGGGGTACGGGAGAGAAGAAAAAAAAATGATGCTGTGAGTTGCGATTTTACTCTCAGTGAGCCAGAATTGAGAATCAATTCATTGAAGCTCCATTTGGTTCATTCAACGATAGAAGATTGGATTAATGATCACATGTCTTCTCCTGCTTCGCTCAATTTTGTATATGGAATTAATATCATAGTTATCCAAAATAAATCCCATTTTATGGGAACAAAGATTCAAATGGGCAAGTGGTATTCTTCGTACTTGCATGATAGATGGATGGGAAAAACCAATTTGTAATATAAGCAAGTTGGCTATGACTAGGGATTTAAAATCTCTCTTTTGGCTTGTAGGTTAAAGTTTCATGCCTCACATCTTGTAATTAGAAAATTTTAAATAGTGTGTCATTGCAGTTGCACCCTTCTGGTTGTTTAGATGGGCTTTCATTCTAACTCCTCATGTAACGCAATTAGTTTCTATCCACTTAAGTGTAAGATAGTGTAAGTGTTTTTTATCGTAAAAACTAGGGAGGGATAGCCCGCACGACACGCGGAAATTTGATGCTTGTGATTCAAGATAATTAATAATTATTGTTTAATATTTTGTAGTATAGGAACTAAAGTATGATGATTTTATCATGTGATTTTAATAGAAAAATCATAAGTTACATAGTGAGTCAATAAAACTAATGTGCAATGAAACATTCTTATCATTATACTATATAAGAATCCGCTGTAGTCAAAGGTTATGTTTGAATTTCAACTATAAATATAAGGGTAGTTTGAAAATGTAAGAATGTTTGAAGTGCAATTGAAAAGTATCCAAAAGTCTCTTCTAAAAATTATCCAAGATGATAAAACATTTTAAAGTATCAGTTGGACCCTTCATCTCTCGAATCTATATATGTTCGTGAAAGATCCCTCAAGCAATGTTTCTGATTTCTCCCTCGACTTAAGCTCATCCTGAATTATCAAGTCAAATTTATCCATCAATCACTTTGCGTCCAATCTAATCTAAAATAATTTTATTTTTGACTAACTATTTATATAATTAGGTGGGTATAATATGACTTAATCACATGTTTCTTACAGATATAATAATGCCCAAAAATGATAGATAGAAAAGAAACTTAAGTGGTCTTTTTCAAAGTTTTGTAGAAACTATACAGATTTGGTGTTTTTTGCTAGGGACATTTCTTTATAATCTCATAAATAAGTTCAAATCTGCATAATTGTTAAACATCTGAATTGAAACTATCTTGATTATAAAAAATTGGTGCAAATAATATTTTCTAAATTTGAAATTGTAGAAAATGGTAACTAAAATCAGAAGAAATTCCTCATATAAATTCAAATTGCAAACTATAGGTAGAAACTACTTAATAATATTTTTCAATGTTTACTTATATAAGTATCTAATGTAGCATCTCTACTTAATTGACTCGTTTGAACTATGGATAATAGTTGCTTCAACCAAATCAAGAAACATTATTTATCATTGTACAACATACAATTGTAAGTAAATGAGTTAATACAATGCAATCAAAATGGTGCTGTAGTTAAAGCATTTAAACTCATCAAGTTCCACTACAATTTCTTTTAGATAGCATAAAAAGCAATTTTTTTGTATTTGGAACTATATAAATGGTAGAATACAAGAACGAGATCATAACATGGAAAGCAAATAGAGTGCAAATGACATCTTAATGCTATGTAGCATGATTAGTACGTTTTATTTTTGGAATTAGAAGTATCAAAAAGTAAACTATATGGAGTTCTTGAATAAACCAATCATCAGAAAAAAAAAACTACAATCGAAAAAGACAAACCCAAAAAACTCACCTCAATTTAAAGGAAAAGTTACGTCTTCCACCAAATATTTAATAGTCATAATAAAACTAAAGGGGTGAAACCGAAAAAGAAAAAAGGGTATAGACTAAACATGGGGGCATAAATATGATAATAATTGTCCAGATAATAATTAAGTTAATTAATTGTAATTAAAATCTAATTATGCAAACATCCAATTAATTCCTTAACGGATGAGAAAGGTTTCACGAAATTGGAAGGCTTTGATGTTAGTATAATAAATGATTAAAATGACTTTTATGTACTTCTATCAAAACACAAGTTTAATTCAGTTGTATTTGATACTCAATTTGGCATCAAACATTGTAACATACCAAACCTGCCCCTAATCTTAAATGTCTGAAAGGTTATATAAGTAATTATAGTGAAATTAAAGCTGTAATGACTTGTACTCAATGCTCCAATTACACTTCAAACACTCTCACATTCCCAAAATAGCCTTACTCTTGCGGTTGAAATCTAAAGTCCTAAACTCATTCTTATATAGTATAAGGATACATATTAAAAAAAAGAGTAGATGTATGGCATAAGAAATTCATAACTTTACCTACTGAATATAAAAAGATTAATCAATCCTAGACTGTGAACTTCTACTTAGGCATGACCATGGTTCCATTTGGAACCGGGAATCGGATTGGAATCGGACCATTTGGAACTAGACTAGAACCGGAACCAAAATCATGGAATCAGAACCGTGGTAGAACCTTAGCTAAAGGTTCCGATTCTGGTTCTCTAAAAAATAGAACCAGAACCAGAACCGCCGGTTCCAGAACCGTTAAAAATAATTAATATAAGTAGTGAGATAATTCAAAAAAAATTAGTTGTGTTTAATAGGTTTTAAGAAAGTTTAAATTTTATGGACTTTCTATATATTTTATTAATTATTTAATTCTTTCTATTCATCTAATATCTATCATTATAATTTGTAAGTATTAAATTATTACTTACAATTTTTTTTTTTTTTTGCTTATTTGCTATCAAATGACAAGTTTTGATGGTAGTAGCTCATCTTCCAAATCAAGCAAGCAAAAAAATATTTTTTGCAATATTTCTTCAAATGGAATCTTCAACATTGATGATTGTCCAACTCAAGAAAGTCAACACATGACAACCATTTGATAGTGTAATGTATTTTTTTACTTGACAATAATGTAATGTACTTTTCATAAAATTTATATTATCTATTTATTACTTCCTACTTTGTAGAACAATAATAAAATTGAAATATGATCTTTATTTTGTATTTATTTTTTTTACATTTTATTTGAAATTTTAAATATATTGTTATATTCGTATTAAATTTGGTAAGGATAAGGAATTAAATAAAATTGTATACAACCATACGGAACCGGAAACCAGAACCAGAACCAAAACCATAAGGAACCAAAATCAGAACTATATAGTTCTGGTTCTACCTCTTTGAAGAACCAGAACCGTCGACCGTGGCCATGCCTACTCCTACTATTGTATACATTGTCTAATTGGAAGATTAATCCATAATAGAATCCTAGTACAAGTAATTGAAGAACAATTTATCCTGATATCACTCACCTTCTCTTAAACCAAACGAGCTCAATACTTTCACAATCTGCAAATTCTTCGAGCACGTAGCCTTGGATTGGGTGACAATTGGACACAAGTGACAAGTGCTAGTGCCATTGAACTCAAAATTCCAAATTCAAAGCGGTCTCTTTGGTTATCAAGGTTTGCAAAAAAAAAAAAAAAGAATTAAATTTTGTTCTATTTGCTTCATAAATATAATTTTCAATCACTTTTTTATTTTACGAACATTACATCATACACAGCATTACAGTATTATTTCGGATAAACGTTTTAAAATAATCTCCTATCCAATTGGGCGACAATTAGTATGATATTGATCCAAAAGGGACAATCACAAGATAGTAGAGCACGAATGGTCGGCTTGAACACATGCATGAATGTAATTGATTGAAATATACCCATGAAAAAGGCATGTTCACATAGCGAGTTAACAAACAAACCACTCATTTTAGTGAACTAATACTGCAAAGCAAAGAAACCAATTTAAAATAAATTAAAATTGGTTGTATAGCTGACTAATAAGAGATCTTGTCCACCGCCCCTTAGATTTGTCTAATTTGCAGACAAAGAAAGACTTTGACCGCTGTCCCTTTCTTTGATCATTCAGCACTAGAGAACAACATTTCATACCCCATTGCTATTTGCTGCCGAGTTTCTGTTCCCCGCTTGGCTTGCTGCAGCGTGTTTGCGCCCGCAGCCCGCAGTCGCCGCTGACGCTCTAGCTCGCGCATGCGCATGGATGGATTCGCTGTGCTTGACGGCAGAGTTTGTGGCCCCACAAGTTAATTATGCAATGTATACATGGTTTTCAATTTCAGAAATGACTTTTAAATGCTGTGAGTTTCTAAAAAATTGCATACACAATTAAACGAACAAGAAATGAATTACTATTAAGGGCACACCTAATGTGTGTGCAATTTAGGAATAATTAAAATGCATTAATTTTATCCAAATTTTTCCTTTTTTTACAGAAATCAAATTAATATAAAATTTAGGGCAAAAAACTTCAGTGGTCAATGAACTATTAGTCGGGTTAAGTTTTGACCATCAAATAATTTTTCGTCATAAGTTGGCGCCTAAGCTAACTAATCAGTACACTTGTGACAATTTTATCGATTAATGCTCTTAATCTACGAAACAAGCAAAATATGTTCCAAAGTTTATAATGTTATAGTAATTTGGTTGTTAGAGTTTAGAAAAGAATTGGAATGACATTGGATATACATGTCAATAAAAATTTGTTTAATAGACACTTAGGGTGGTATTTTAAAAGATTTTATAAAGCTTCCTTCAACTTTCTTTTGTTTTCCGCCCAAATTTTTAAATCTAACTGTCAAAGTGATCCTTTCTAAACCGTCTTATTTTCCTTTTTTTTTTCCTATCACTCCACAACTCCCAAACATAAGAAGACTTATCTTCTCTCTTTTTATTTTTTTATTTTTTTACTTTTCCCATCAAATCTAAGCTGCCAAACTATGCGTTTGATTGTAAGTCTAGGCGAAACTTAATATTTTGTATTAGAGTTTAGCAATATTTTGAAAAATTTACAATGATTTAGTTTATTTCTTACCTTGCCTCTCTACACAATTGGAGATAATTCGTCAAGGAAAAACTAGAGTGAGGTGAGGAAACATACAGAGTGGAACTCGAACCTTCCCTACCACTGATGTCACGTTCTAAATTCTGTTTCCACAGCAGTATGTGATGAAATACTAAATTTATCCTTTCTCAAATTCAAATGCAATGTAATCACTGGGGTCAGTTTCGTGATCAGGAGAAGGCACTAAAAATATTTTTCACTGTCAGATACAATATTCAAATTCTGTAACGTACAGAGCTAGAGTCCTAAAGAGAGGTATAAAATGATTAGAAAGTTCAAATGCAATTTAGACTCGAAGAGCAATAATTGTGTCATTTTAACAGATTGGCTGTGGCTGTATCGTTGTACTTGATCAAAATTCTCCACAATCCATCAGATCGGTGGGTAGCCGGAATCCTAGGAATTTTATTGGTTTAGGACATTA
This sequence comes from Coffea arabica, assembly GCF_036785885.1. Taxonomy (NCBI): domain Eukaryota; kingdom Viridiplantae; phylum Streptophyta; class Magnoliopsida; order Gentianales; family Rubiaceae; genus Coffea; species Coffea arabica. The sequence goes on along the minus strand of NC_092316.1, from coordinate 13,234,236 downwards.
GGAGGACTGGGGCAGGATGAATTTTGCAGAGCAAGAGCATGAGAGTAGGTTAGCCGTAGAGGAAGAATCACTTTGACTGCACGAACTACGAGGTATGCTCAATGGACCATGCATGCTCATGATTCATGAAATAGGACCACAACTTAATAGGGTAAATTCTCCAAGTTCTTCTCTTTTTCTTTTAAAACTAAACATATACATAAATTCCTCAAGTTTAACCTTTTTTTTTATTTTTTAGACATCCATATTCGAGATTCTAATTCTTTGGGCATCATCCATATTTGAGACTGGTAGAGCCAATACAACTTCAAATTTGAATACAGACATGAAGTACCGAAGTTTACAGTCATATAGTAATACTTTATTTTTTTGTTGCCTAATGCCCTAGAGTGGAACGACAGACTTGCATGAGAAGAAAGGAAGCATAATGCAATTCTTGTTTTAAAGTTTTGTAAAATCAACTTTTGATTGTCTAGTTATTTTAATGCAAAAAAAAAAAAAAAAAAAAGAGAAAGGGATTGATGATCAAAAGTAGCATTCGGATTCGTGTAGCTTCAAGATCAAGATTGTCTATGGATATATATGTCTTGCTTCTTCATTAGGATTTAGTTGGTCCAAGAAAATTAGAAGTCCTTTTTCAAGCAGAATAATATAAAGGTTACAAGTTTCCTCCTCGATGCTGACTTCTGCAGACCACTGTAATTCTAATCTTTGTTCGAATTTTAATTTTAAACCTAACTTAAAACAAATAGACTGAAAACTATTCACGCGTCTTATAAAAAATGATATTAACGTTTCTCAAAAATCTCAAACACTCCTCAAACTTCGTCCAATGTAACAGAAAGAAGAGGTTTTTTTCAGGAGTGCTAAATATAATTTCCCTATCTCATTGCATTAATTTGTAAACTAAGTTCTAGCCCTACGGATTAGTATAAATTTCTTTACGACAAAATAATGAATAGTAGAATATATAGTTGTCAAATATGTAGAAATTAGAGACTTCAACCCCCTTTCCCCCTCACCTCAGCAACCTAGTGGGCGAATAGAGGTTATGACTCCATATGTTTGACACACATTTCCAAAATATTCTGCTTCAGCCTTTCCTGCAAAGTAAGGAATAAGAACCATTTTTATAAAGGATCATATCAAACAAGACAACTTGGAATTCAGTAGTCTGCCTTCTATGGTACAGATTTGTCTATATAACTTTAGACCTTCTAAAATTTGTCCGAAACTGTGACCAGATGGTCTTCCTTAAAACATGAAGTATGTTATATATGTTTAATTGATATCATTTCTGTTTAGGTTTCCCTAAACATTTCTTTTGTACATGTTTAGGTTACAAAATATTATGCAATGTATGAAATTTATATTCATAATCAAGATGATTTCTTGGTTGTCTATAGGTAAAATGTCCGTACGTACCAATAATTTCCCAAGAAACAAAGGGGGGAGTAACAAAAATTGGCCATAAAAGCAGATGAAGAACAATACTAAGATTAATCGGTTGGGTTTAATTCCAACATCTCCTGCTTAATGAACAGTAAATGCAACGAGAATGAGTATCCTATGATTAATGGGGCCAACATAACAATGCAATGATCATTGTTGATTGAATTTTTCTCTTCTTTTCTGCTCAGTAATTGTTGATTGGAGTAAGAAGCATAATGATTTGATGACTACAAGCAGCTTGACAGGGAAGAGTGTCTATAGATATAGAGCAAGTACTTTGAGTTGAAACCATATAGGCGCACACTTTTTAGTAGAGATAAGATTAACCTTAGCTATATTATATTTTTCTAATACATGTTAGAAACTTTTTAGCTAGGGACCTATGATGCAAAAACTAAAGTACATACTTTCAACTTATATGAATTTTAGTTGAGATCTTCATGTTAATTAGATGAAAACCAATGATTATTCTAATAATTAATAATATTTTTTTTTAAGTAGAGGAAGACTGGGATTTAAAAAAATAAGGAGGGAGAAGGGCGATTTCAATGCAGAACCTCTAATTCTTAAAATTTTAACCTTCAATAATAATAACATTTAAAGAGAAGTCAAATCATTTAGATATCAGCAAAATTTCCTTTATATGATTAGTCATCAATTATACAAAACCTAGGATGAAAGACAAATACATTTTGTTTGAAAGATTGTTTAGCCGTCAAATATTAATAGTGCTGTTTTTCAAATTTGTAGATATTTAATTATTGCGACTTGAGGGCATTGTGATTTTGTTCCATTGCTAATCTTAAGCAGTATTCAATTCAAAGTAGAAATGTACTCGGGAACTAATTATGAATACACTAACTTTCTATGGGTATATCTGAAGAATGGTGTATCATGAACTTAATCTTGTTTGTTGCTTTTTTAAAGTTTAGCAAGCATTACTCTTTTGCTATACCACAAATGAGGATTTTTTTTCTGTAGAACTTTTGCGATCCATTTTCTTTTTCCACTCTTTATTTTGGTGCCATCCATGTGCCCACTTTTTGAATTTCATTTCAACCACTAATCTTTTATATTTGGCTTGATTATGTAAAAAGTTGCATATACTGAAAAATCATTAACTTATAGAAAAGACAGTAGAATGCGAAAAAAGCATTTGAAAATATCCTAAAGAACACCCTATAGGTATCTTTATATGCATTTTTTAAGGTATCTTTATATACTAATATACTATTATGTATCATGGGACAGTAGTATTCCCGAATTAGTCGGCAAAAGAAGGGTAAGTATTCCCATTCTACCTCCCCTCTACCTCGACCTTGTACCAAAAAAGTAAAGCTAAATCTAAACCAAAATAGTAGAGAGTAAAAGAGGAAAAAGAAAAGATAGAAGATGGTATTTATGTATGCCTGGTTTTGATCCCACAACGTGCATTTTAGTACGTCTCTAAGTAAATCTTTTTTTTTTCTCTGAAATGAGAAATTTATCCTTCACTCAATCTTTGTCAAGCACAGCTTATATTTGTCATCCTAGAAAAAATTGTTCTAACTTACTAATTGAGCCAATAGGTAATTTTTTTGGATAAGCTATTATTTGTAAAATATATTTTTAAATTACGTTATCAATATATTTTTTAATTGTAATTTTATCTCTTTAATTACTTTTTTATCTCGCATATAGAACGTACTATAGTATCATTTCAAAAAAAAAAAAAAAGATTTCAAATAATCTCACATCTAAACATACTTATACAATTTGTCATTACAAATACATACATCACAAAAAATTACGAATATGCATTATTTACATAATAATTATTTACTTCTATCACAAACTCATTTTTGAATAAACATTTTCTCTTTCCAATCACCTTTTATATCTCACATACATTAAATAACAAAAAAAACCTATAATAATTATTTCAAATAATATTTTAAATAAACTCCTAGACCAGAGTTGCTGGTTGCCAACCAAAAAAATGGTCGCTGGCGGAGTTGCCGATCAATGCTAGCTAGCAGCTCTAGTGGTGGTGGGTTGAGGTGGGAGGAGGAAAGAAGAAGAATAGAAAAAAGGAATTTGTGTGTTTTTGGGTATTGTAAAATACTAAAATGTGTATAACAAAACTTTTGGAGATTTTTCTAAAATTACTGTGTAAATAAAATTGTTAAAAACTTTATAAGAGAAAATTTAGCAAAAAACTTATCTGTCAAAGAGGGCCGATACTAGCCACGAAGACAGATAAATTATTAGTCCAATCAAATCAAAATTAAAAATAGCCCTAAAGAAAGAAGGCACGTGGTCAACGGAGAATGAGACACGTGAGAGGGGAGAATTTATCCTTTGCTTGTAGGAGGAGAAGTGAGAAGGGGGTCCATATGTCGTTCTTGTTCTTTCAGTTCAAAAAAATGGGGTCCACAATTCGATAGAGTGCTCTTTCGGTTTTTTAGCTACGTTGTTTGTTCTCTTTCTTTTTTCGAGGACCCAAATATTCTCAGTCGTCACGTCAGAGTTCAGACATAGACTGCTGAATACGACGCCGCGATTTCTGACGTTAGAAAGAAAATAATAGAAAATTTTTCTTCTTCTTTAAATCTGACGGCTAAAAATCGCTCAACTGAATGAAAAAAATCAAACCTCAGCCGTCCAAAATTTTCGTCTTTGCAAGTTGATGTTTTGTGGGTCCGCGCAAGGCTGGGACATTATATAGACATTGTCGGGACCCACATAAGTTGTCACCGACGCTTATAGCAGCAAGATTAGTAAGCTTAGGAGCTGTTTCCATGATTCCATCTTCCACAATTAAGAAATTAATAGGGAATTTATTAAAAGTTGATTTTTATAACTTCTGATGACTAATTAAATCGTCAATATCTTTTAATTTTGAATAAAAATGTTAGTGTTTTTTTTTTGAAATAACATCAATTGTTTCAATTCCATGCTATTGCTATAAAATGGTTCACCTAGTGACATTTTAAGCTCAAAATATTGATCCATTATGACCATCTAAGTATTATGGATCCAATATTCCTAGAAAGTGCTTAAATGATTTAAATATTACCTAAGCTCTTCGGAAATAATTTTGTTGTCCTCATAACCATTGTCGGGTAAGGGTAGAAATTTTTTTTTTCACAATGAAAATCTAATGAAAAAACAGGCTCATAATAGATAAAACAAGAATTTCATTACTTATACCATACTAGTGTTGTGAATATTTTCCGTTTAGAAGTACAACCAACCTTTAATTTTCGTGGTAATTAGTTTTTGTATCAACAACCAAGTCATTTCTGACTTTGGATTTGTTTGGATTGTTGTTTATTTGCCAAAATATATTTGCTTGCATCATCATTACAATTTCCAACACACATTTTTATCTTCCCAATTACCTTTTTATCTCACATACATCACATCACAAAAAGTGCTACAGTAAAAATATCTCTAATAATTCACAATCCAAACAAACTTATCATATACTGCATTGAACAACTTTAGACTCTTAACAATTACGAACTTATGAAATTTACGAATATAGATAGCATATGTAACATAAATTTAAACTCATCTGTGTAAAAAGAAAATATATTGTCTAATTACCATTTATTTGGTGCCTTTGGAACAAAAATTAGCTGAATTTCATTTTTTATTATCTACTATGACATGTGTACCTGAACAATTATTGGATAACATATTTAAGTAATAATACAAGAATTTTTTTTACAATAATGAAAAATCAAAACCCATTATATATGTGAACAAAATCCAGATTTTGTATCACAATGACCTGATTGCACAGGTTTTTCTGCCCCACCTCCAACCGCAACCCTCTTCCCTTAACCCCACCACCAGTGCCTTTTTCTTCCTTCTTATTCACAATCACTGCCAACCCCCCCATCTCATCCACTGCCAAGTGCCAACCCACAAGCTAAATCAATCCTTCTCATTCTCACTTGCACAACCAAGCTATTTCTCTTCAAAATAGTAGTAGACTAGAGCACTTGAAAGAGTTCAAAGTGTCTTGAGTGAGAAAGGGAACAAAAATGGTGTTTATTTGAAAGGTTTAGCCAGCATTTGGCATTTGGCAGCACAAACTCTCTTGGAAGCTTGCAAAATAGTGTACTGTACTTCATTTTGCTCCAATTCATGGGTCTTACTTCTCTTCAAGTCTGCATGGATTCATCTGACTGGTTACAGGTAAACACATATATACAATATAACTCCTCTATATTTTTGTGTGTGTGTGTTAGAAAGCCATGTGACTTTACCTCCAATTCATTTTTCTTGTGGTTCATTTTGGCTATAATGCATCACCACCTCAAGTTTTGGATCATGCAAAAAAGGTGTTGTTCTTTTTTTTTTTTTTTAAACTTTTTTTTTTTGGGTTGCTAAGAGTTGTAGGAGGCTTAGGTAGGTATAATTAACAAGAATGGAAAAATGTACACTTTCTTTGCTAAAATGTGAAGTTTACATTAATGCCTTGAGAGAAGTTTGTAGTAGTGTCCTAAAGAAGTGATGTCCCAGCAAATTTGGTGTAAAAACTAGGTTGCTTGAAGACCAATGGAGACACTAGGACCTTATAGTCGACAATCTAGTTTGCAATTCTGTACTAGATCATAATAGCAGTCATTCTTGTCAATGTTGTACAAAGGTGGCTATGACTATTATGTATATCAAAAGATTTCTTATCAAGCAGCCACAACTCAAAGCAAAAAGGACGTTTTGTGAACTATATACATCAGAAAATTGAAAAAAGAACCTTCAACAATAGCAAATTATAAACATGAAGATCCTTTGCATTTCTTTATCATAATAGCAGATTATGTTTTGAAACAAGAAAACAAGGTGCGGCTCTTCTGCTTTAGTACAGAAAGTTGATCCACATTCTACACTTTTCTGCTTTGGGTTATTTGTTAACCAATGCTGGCTTTCTCAACGTGTGAAAAACAGGCAAGGCGGTAATCATGCTTCTTGCTACTGCTGCTGCTATAGCTAAGAGTTTTGCCGGAATTATTGTGATATGAGTTCTGATCAATTCTGACAGGTTTCCACTACTTTTACTCGGTTTTTTCTTGTCAGGGCACAATTCACGAGGAGACAGGAATGGATTCTTCTTCACCATCTGGGGACATGCTCACATGCTCAAGACCATTGATAGAAAGGAGACTGAGGCCCCAACATGATCAAGCTCTCAACTGCCCAAGGTGTGATTCAACACACACCAAATTCTGTTACTACAACAACTATAGCCTCTCTCAGCCAAGGTACTTCTGCAAGACCTGCAGAAGGTACTGGACTAAAGGAGGAACACTGCGGAACATTCCTGTTGGTGGTGGTTGCAGAAAGAATAAAAAGGTTTCTTCCAAGAAATCTAATGATCAGCATCTTCATCAGCAATCAGGTTCCAACCCACAAAACTTTGGATCATCATCGTCATCATCAGCAACATCACCAACCATGAATCCAACTGATCTTCACCTTGCTTTCCCCGATCAAATGCAATTCCAACACCTAAGTAATATTTTGGGGAATGCTAATGGTTTCATGGAGAATAAGTACAATCTCATGCTTGAAAACCCTACACCAATTGACTTCATGGAGAACAAATATGAAGCTTTGGTTGGTAATTCTTCAAGAAACTATGATTTCATGGGAAATGGGGATATGGGTATTTTAGGTTGTGAAATGAGTAGTCCAGCAGGGATGATTTCAGCTCCAAATTTTCACAACTTTTGTACTGCTCCATTTGGGAATATGTCCATTGATGGGAACACTCCGGGAACCCTGATGCTTCCCTATGAGGCTCATGAGGATCAAAATGCCATGGATGTGAAGCCAAATGCTAAGCTTTTATCTCTGGAATGGCATGATCAGCAGGGCTGTTCTGATCATGGTGGAAAGGACTCTTATGGTTACTATAATGGAGTGGGATCATCATGGCCTGGTTTGATGAATGGTTATGGAACTCCTACAACAAACCCTTTAGTCTAAACTAAGTTTAAATGAAAACTACAACTTTAATTACTTTGTATTCAGTGTCTTAATTAGGATTTAATGCTGCATCAAGCTTGAGTATTATTATTAATTAGTCTACAATTATTTAACTTGTACTACTATGTAGGTTCTTTATCTTTTGCCTTTTCCCTTTAATCTACTATCCCCGTTAAGAGTGATGACAAGTAGAGTGTGAAAGATGATTGTGAGAGTCTAAATATGACTGTATTATAGTGCATTTAATTCATATATATAACTTCTTTCTGCTTGTCCTATTTGGCAATTGATAGTACTTTTTCAATATTCTCTGAATGTAACAAATTTTAGCTCTACATTTGGTGACATATTGAGGAAGACATAATTGTGTTTAATACCCACATGAACACAGTTGTATGTCTATTGTGTGAAACTGAAAAATGTGTTTACAATTGTGCTTGAATGTTTATGTGCTGGTATCCCAATTTGGTGAAATCATCATGATATAAAATATTATTGGTAAAGTAGCATAACGAAACAGCTTTTCAGGCTCTGAAGTTTTTTTTTTCCTTTAAAGGCAGGCATTTTTAATAGAGAATATAAGCTATTGCATTCTTTTTGCTTTACACTCATATGGACCATAACATTATGCTTAGAGCATCATTTGGATCTGCCAAACGGTAAAATCTACCATTTGCTGGAAATTTACTTGTTTAGAACTTTTGCCAAACTTAATGCATGCTAAAATTCAAGAATTACGGTGCCACAATGGCGTGATTCATGTAAATATGGTCAAATTACTCCCTAAAAGTAGTGAACTGGACTAACCAGGTTTCATTTTGACATTTGATTCACTTTGCGTATGTAAGAGTTTTTCAGTTAATTCCGCTTTTGATGAGATTAACGTGGAAGACGTTGATTTGATGTCCTGATGATATCTTAGACTTTGTGGTTATATCATCATCAGAAGTATAAAAGGGAAACACACATTCTTCTTTCGTCCCGCGATCTTGGGATTTGTCTTGGTGCAATGATTTTGTCGAATGGGAGGTGGTTGAAGGTTGATTTCTATAGTCCTCCGAGAAGGCAAGGTCTGTTTAAGCAAAATATTTCTATAGTTAAGGGTAGATTTTTTTTTATGGGTGTTCTTGTGAAACTTTTTATTTTCCCTCAGTTGTCGCATATGAAATTCGATTTCGATTTCTAATTCTGACAGCGAGAAAGCTTTAAGAACTCTTCTCTAACCATTAAACTTATAAATTTAAAATGCAAATGCATTCTGATAATATCTTTATGTTGTGGTTTAAGAGTTTATTTAAAATATTTTTACGGATGCTACTAAAGCTTACATCTATATCCCTCTAAGTCCACCCCCGCCTCCTCTCTTCCCTCCTGATCTGGTCTAGAGAGGACGGAGATGGGTGGTGAGAGAAGGGGAGGGTGGTGGTTGATAGGAGAAAAAAGATATTAATATGTGGATAATTTTTATATTTTTATGTAATTTTCAAGTATTATTTGAATGTTCCAAGCAAAAACAGGCATCCAAGTACATTTTTTCACAAAATTTCATGTAAAATATAGATCAAACTTTAACTTGATGTACACATCATTGGTTTTTGCTTTTTTCTCTTGAACGCTACAAGACAAGAGAAAAAGGAAAATGATATTAATACTCCTTAAAAAAAAAAAACTCAAGCACTCATTAAATATATTTCGAGAAAATTTGTTAGATATACTTTAGCATGGACTAAATGCAAAGATGCCGTGCATTAGAGATTTGCTCCATGTACTAGAATTACGTGGCACCAATTGTGTCTGAGTGCTCTCAAGTCATCCATGATGTGATGTGTAATTACGTCATAACTTGTAAAATAAGTAATACAAAATTCAACCACTAGCCTTTGTCTCCTCCATCCAAGTATAAGAGTAGTTGTAAATAATTACCCTTTGACCAAAAAAAAAAAAAGAAAAATTCTACTAAGGAATTGACGGACTACAATCTTTTCCTTTTTGATATAAAAATTAAAAACAAAAAGTAATCAATAATATACACATAATATTTTTAGTTTCTTGAACATTTCCAGCATGACCTTTGACTGTACTGCTTTAGTTGTATTGGTGGATAAGGAGAGGCATATTATAGCACTTTTTTTTTTGTTTAAAAAAAATGCTTTTTTTTTAGGCAAGGAAATAAATGGTTCCGTATAGCATCCAATTTGAATGGTTAGAAAACTTGTTATAAATACGTATGTACTGATCCACTAGTAATTACATAAAAAAAAAACATATTTTCCATGTAATATTTTGTTAGAAAAATACATGAAGTAAGGCTACAAATCATGGACAAATTAATTAAGTTTGAAATCTGTTACCAGCAGATGGTAATTTTCTGTAAAATTCTATTTCTTTCAACCCACTCCCGTGCTGGACAGCCAAACTATAGGATTGACATAACAAACTAAGGCAATAAGGTCTGAAAAGTACTTTTAAATTCTGCCAAATAATTTATGTAAAGCCCCTTATTTGACTAAATTGATAGAGGCATTCCATTCAAATCAATGTTACAATTTGTCAAGAAAAATTCCTGCTCACCATCTCTGGTCCAAAAGTTCCTTGTTTTAGTAAGAGCAAATTACCCGACTAGCCACTTAACCTTTCAAATAGTGGAGTTTTGCTCACTTAACTTTTAAATGTATATATTTACCTATTAAACTATCAAAAGTGTAAATTTTGCCTCATTCCATCTATTTCAACCATTAAGCCTGTCAGATCTGGTTGTCTTGTGACTCGTGTGACCCTTAGATTGGTAGATTTAATTGTAACATGCCAATACATATTCTTAAAAGTTGAGTCGTCAAAACTCCATTATTGGAAAAGTTTAATGACTTTCCAGATAATTTGCTCTTTCGGTTATTATTGCACTGCCATGTAATTTGTGAAAGGGCTTAACAATATCCCAAAATTCTTGAGAAAAGGAACTCGCATTGAGAAAAGTTCTCTATTAGTAAACTAGTCCAGTGTGCTTTAGCCATGAACATCTTAGAAGCAGCCCCCTTGTTCGAACAACGAAAAACTACATATATCCCACCTATCCAGGAGAAACACCAGAAGCAAATGGAGCATTACAAACCAAATATCGTGATAATTATGGGGAATTTCTCATAGAGATACAATTCCAAGAAAGAGATACACAATCATCTTTTACAGACAAAATTCAAAGAATCTTAGAGAAAACTTTTGTTTAAACAAAATACAAAGAATCTTAGAAAAAAACTTCAGTGCACTCAAGAACAATTAAAATACCAACCAAAGTTGTGTAATACTTGCAAAAAAAAAAAATTGATAACAAGCTATTACAATAGCCCTAAGTATACAGGCACAAAACTACTAAAAATGATTAAAGAACAAAACACGAAAGCTACCAAAAAAAATATGGGGAACAAGCATGAAAAATACTTAAAGAACACAAAATTGCTAAACAAAAGTGTCGTTATGTACGACGAGAGTTTGAACTCGTAGAGGATTCGACACTAAATCAGCCAGGCTCCAAACTTAAGAAGCTAGTCGACCTTCTCGACAGCTAGCTATGTTCCTCTTGTTGTGATAATTTTGCAATTTTTCTAACAGCACCAACCTCTAGACAAATGTACGTCCCCATTTGGCAAATGAATTTTTTGAATGTTTGTTTAAAACTTTACTATAAAAGTTGGAGAAAATTTTTTTGAAATATATAAGCTTTTAAATATTTTGAAGTGTATAATTTTAAAATTTTGAAAAGTTTTTGCGATTACTATAGTTAAAATTGTTAAAAAATTTGTAGCAGACAAACTTATTTGCCAAACAGGCCCGTAGTTTAAATTTAACACACATACATCTGAAAAACACTAAAAATAAATAAAAATATTAAAGAAAATTATGACAACTACGCTAATTAAAAACCTTGAAAAATTTCTTGGGTAGTTTTATTGAAGGAAGCTTGTCAAACTCGAACTTAAGATTGCACGTCTCGTATCAAATCCTTCCACTTTAAAAGAAACTCGCCCTCATGTTTCACGAACAACCTCTGGATGCAAAAACAACCTGTAGAAAAGGCCACTGACCCTTCCACGAATTTTGCACGGCCTATGCTTTCTCAAAAAGTGGGATAAATGGCACCAGGTTGAATTGGACTAGTGGTCTCAGTTTTGCAAGACTAATTCATTTCCTATTGGGCTTTGCTTTTGTAAGCAATAGCACTCACTTTGGAGCGGCCGTGATGAGTTGGTTCCGTAGAAAGTATGTTGGGAGGGGCCCTCAAATTCTGAAAATCTCCATCATACCCTAAAAGAGTTTTTGATGTGTATTAAATTGGTTATAGTTAATAATTTGCACCCCTCAAACTATACGAATTTTGTGTTGCACCCTACTTAAAACTAGTGTAGAATAACAAAGAAGTCAAAGATAATTAACTGTTAGGAACCAAAATAATGCATAAAAGGTCAACAATATTCATATTGGACTAGGAGTAATGTGGAAGCAAAATGTAATTGATCATGTATCTAAGGAAGAAACAAGTTAATTATGGAGAAAGAAAAAAATGAACAGAGAGATAAAGAGCTAAATTTGGAACCATGTAGAAAAAATATACCTGAGATATTTTATCGGTTAAATTTGAATGACCATTCACTAGTAATTTTTTTTAGTCAATTAGCCACTAACGTACTCTTGGATGATTTGTAATCGCGTAACTTATTTGGGCATTGAATGCTTTTGTACATTTAATCATTGACTGAATACATATATTAACTAGTGACTTAAGCTCAACAAATTATTGGGGAAAAACTCGAGATATTGTACAAATAGCCCCAGAAGTTATTTAATCAATCTAGGACCCTATTGCTTAAGCAAGCTTTATCAATTAAACCCATAATATTGTACGACAAGGGGATGAAAGTTGACATTAGCAGTATAATTTATGACACAGAGCTATAAAAGATCCTTGGCTCCTTGCCACGTCACGAACCATTTTTCTTTTTTTTTTTTTTTCTTACCTCTACCCGTTCATGTTACCCTTGGGGCGAAAATACAATTTGTTTGTATAGTAGATTATTTGTTTGTATTATCAATATTTTATTCAATCACCTTTTTATCTCATATATATTACATAAAAAAAAAAATACTACAGTATTTTTTCAAAATATTATTCTAAATAATCTACTATTCAAACACAACACACAATTGTAAATAATTCGTATTGTGACTTGAAGCTTGGTCCACTGCCATATATATATATACACCAACACTAGCAAAGAGTCCCACGCAACGCGTGGGAGCTGATACCTGTGTGGTGAATAAGTAGTTAGAGTAGCAATTAACAAATTTGTAATATTCAGTTGAAAAGAGCATGGGACAAAGTAAAAAAGAACTGTCAATATGTAATACTCTAAATTGAGTCTTCTAAATATATAGAACTCATCATTCATAACAAGTGAGTGGTTTAATCGGTAAATTCACCGTGAAATAAAGCATGATTTTGTATAGAATAAAAAATATTATTTTCTTAAAAATGAGGGAACCTAGTACCGAAAAAAAATAGAGGAGATCAAGGCTATAAAAGTGAAACAGGTGCATCGCACTCTCATAAGATGAATAATAATAAGTTGAGTTTTCAAATGTATAAATTACCTGTAAGTAGTTGCACACCATACCTGGAACAATATCATCAGCTGAACCAATGATTATAATAGGAAATTTAGGATGAAAACACATTGCTCAAATACCATGGCCTTCAAGCATTCCGAGACAACTTTTGGCTTGATCATCCCACAGCTGATTGGAGTAAGACATGAAAAGGAGATCAGAATTGTATATAAATTTAAACTATTTAATGGATCTTAAGTATATAAGGATATGAAAAGCAAACCTTAATAGTGGGATCATCAAATCCAATGATTAGTTAAACCTGCGTCTACCAGGACTTAAACAATTAAACAAAAGCAAATTCCAAAAAAAAAAAAGATACAACCCATTGATATCTTATCATACATATATAACAATGCTAACATGGAAAAAAGAACATCGGATTTTTTGAATCAAAGAACTTAAATAACAAAAATCAAACTTTTCAAATCTAATCAAAGAATATAAGAAGGAGAAGGGTAAAAAAATAAGCATACCTTCATGAAGGGTTGAAATGGAAACCACAAGGAAAGGAAAGAAAAAGAGTAACAACATGTGGTATGAACCATAACCAACTGAACCAATGAGGTTTTATATTAACAACCCTCATTATTCCAACTACCTCAAAAATTTGCTCAACAAATGCTACTGAAGAGGAAGAGTTTTGCAGTTACACTTTAAAGATGCTTTCCAAGAGATTCGTCATCTCTCATGCATTACTCCTATCTTTAAGATGCCATAATTGCTCATTTTGATCATCCCACTCTTTGTATGAGTTCAATTGCACATGCATAAGTTCAAGAGAGGAAAACGTCTACAGTTGCACCTCCATTATAGAGTAGTCAATTAATCATCATCTTGATGCATTCATATGGTCTTAATGATACTTCAGTTACTGAATTCAATTAATCCTACTCTTTGCACAAGTTTAAATTCCAAATTCACCCAACTACCTCTTTGTCTTAAAAACAGATTTAACGGATGGTTAAAAGGGTAAAGCTGTCACTACTGCTACATAAGCTTAATTTGAGAATGTAATCATCATGCCACCAAGGGTACGCTTATCAACTCACATAGCAATAAGCATAGTATGCTTGCACTCGAAACTGGATCAGTTGTACTATGCCAACATGTTACCTAAATTACCCCTAAAAAAGTCGGATGAAAAACAACGAACAGTCAAATACCAACTCCTTTTTATATATATATAGGATTTGTGAAACACTAGGATTAATCAAATAACTTATGAGATCTGATTGCAGTTTGCTTTGTGATCTGTACTTCTGTATTTAAATAACTGAACAGTAAAAGCAAAATTCGTGAACTTGAAGTTTTATAACCTGAGAAATTTAATTAAAAATATATGATAGGGTTTAGGTTTTTTTTTTTTTTTTAGTGAAGTGGAAGGACTTGAATCCGAAACTTTTCACTTACATTCCTTCCTTCGGAACTATCCAACCCATCCCTCAACCCAAGGTTTAGGTTAACAAAGAGGAAGAAGTAATTATAAAAGATTGTATATCGTGTTAAATTAGTTACAATATTCTTTCTAATAGTTGTCCCTACATATATAACGTATATACTCATTATAATAATTTTTTTGTAAAATTAATAAAAAATTTCCTATTTGAAGATTAATTCATGTTTTGTCTTGTATTAAGTAAATGTTGTAGAATTAATTTTAATTCAAATTTTCATATAATGACCACTGCTTTTGAAGGAACATAGTAGCCTGTTCATTGCATAGGATTATAGCAAGTGCCAAATAGTGGCGGATCTTCAATGGGGGCACTAGTCCCCACTGGCCCCTAAATTTTACTAGCAGCCTCACAATTTTCTTAAAATTGCACTATTACCCTCACTAAATTGTTTAGAAGTAAACATAAAAATGAATAGTTTTGTAACTTGATGGAGAGGGACTATTAAAGAATTTAAAACAAAAGGCCTTTTTCTTCAATCATTTAATTTTCTTGGAACTCGTAATAATTTGTTAATTATTAGTTAATTAATCGATTGGATTTTTTCTTTCAAGAAAACAAGAAAATACAAAATATCTACTAATGCGTAAATCAAGAGTAGTTTTTTGGATGAGTTAAAATCAATCAGATGTGACTTTTTTCCATAAAGCAGATGAGACTGTTATTAATTAAAAAAAAAAGATCTGCAGGTCCATTAGGAACTATTAAAGATTTCTTATGATTTTAAAAGAAAATTACTGGTCCATTATTTAATTTGAGTATGTTGCTTTAGTTATATTATTGATGAAACAATGCAATACTCCCTCCCCTTTTTTATAACTGACGTTTAAGGTTTTGCACACCAATTAAGAAAAGTTTTTCATTGTTTAAATCTATACACTACTTTCCTTTTGTACCCTCATTAATTGTCCAATTCACCCATGTTTTCTCTCACTAGAGTATTAAATGGTGCTGTTTTACTAGGCCAAAAGCAATGCAAACTAACTCCCACCAATTATGAAAAGAGAGATAAAAGGGTAAAATTGTGAAAAAATAATTAATGCTGCATGGGGATAATAAAACGACAGATAAAAGTACTTAAGAGCAAATTTCTTAAACGTCAATTATAAAAAAAGGGAGGGAGTACTTTTTATGTGAATATTGTTGTTATGTCCTATTTTTAGCAAAGACAAAAAAAGAAATTTCCATCTTGTATTTGCTCCCAGTAAATGTACTCTTGACTCTGCAACTGGTTTGTAAAGATTAAAAGCTATTGATGATAAGCTAGGATATTAAAGACGATGAGAAAGAGAAAGAAGGAAAGTGACAAATAGAATGTGGGATGATTAAAGCTTGTGATTGATGTCCCTTATGCACGAAACATCTATTTAGAGAAGCCGATTTGTTTGAAATTAGTGTCGTATAATGGAAATAAACGGATAGTTTAGTGAAATAATGCATCAGTTGACAGCGGAAAGCAAGATTACAGATCTTATCAGTTACCTTGACCAATTTATATAAACATGCATCACGAGATATTCAAGAATATCCAAAGAGAGATGATGCAGATTTCAGTTAATCAATTAAAAGTTGGCATCATTTAATGCAATAATTGGTGAAATATATATATATATATATATATATATATATATATATATATATATATATAAAATGAAAGAAGAAATTTGGTATCTAATAGCTAAGGTTTCAAATCAGTCAAACTCAATGGAATCACTCGTTGACTTGCTCATTTAAAGTTTGAATCAAAACTCGCATTAATCAAATTTAAGTCAAAAAATATGTATAAAGAAAGAAGAAATTTGGTATCTAATAGCTAAGGTTTCAAATCAGTCAAAACTCAATCAAATCACTCATTGAGTTGCTCATTTAAAGTAGTTTGATTAAAACTCGCGTTAATTAAGTTTAAGTCAAATTCTAGCTGTTCAATTAGTTTGACAAGCTCACTAACTTGTTGGAAGTCATCACTTCAAACTTATCTCACACTTCAAAAATGCTACTAAAACTATTTCCTCTGTCTCATTTTATTGTCTTGATTTTTTTTTGGCATTTTAAATTCTATTTAGTTTGTCTCAAATTAATTATTTGTCAAAATCTTAAAAAAGAAAAAAAGGAACTAACCTCCCCATTTTATTCTTCATGCAATTTTCAAATAGGGCATTAATATCATGTTTCAACATTTAATATATACTTTAATAAAACATTGTAATATTTGAAAATTCAGATAAATTAACCAAATTCAAATCTAAATTAAGAAGTAATCACCCAGAAAGTTACTTGTTTCAAGGCACGTCGATACTATGCTGTAACTACAACACACTAAATTTATCCAAAAACAAGATAACAACACATATTAAACCATGATATTCCTGTTTCACAGCTCTACGAACGAGGTCTAATTAAAGCAAAAGTTTCGACATTAGCAGGGATACTCCCAACTTCTCCCCCCTCCTCAAGTACAGAGAACACCTCTGCAATCATGCTATGGGTGGCCATGTCTCTCAGGTTCTGAAATTTGCATGCAAGAATTCATTAATTCCCCAAATTGTCTTGTGATTTTATGGAGGACTACAAGAGAGAAAGAAACACAATGAAGTAGTTTAGTCACTAGAATTGTTCAAATGTATGTATTATAGTTTTACAGCAGTACAAACTGGACAGAGTCCATATGGAATACATATAGTCTATATAGATAAGGTCTAAGAACATTATATTTGCTATACTGAACATGGATGAGTCTCTCATCCATCACACACTGCATCTACATTGCAGCATTATTCATAAGCCAATGACACAAACAATAAACCATTGGTATTACTAGTGCAACTGTCACCGCTTGAGGTCTTCTATTACATGTTTCCACATTTCTTTGTCACACAGCTTCTTAAAATGACAAATGTCCCGTACAGAGAGAGATTTCAAAACTTGGACTCTTATTTATCATTGCATAGTACAGGTGTTAATCAGATAGATAGTGTAACAAAAGTATAACGGGAAAAGTTGTAATAGGGGATCCTTTGCCTTTGTTCTTCAATAGAGCATTGCGGAGATCATGATATTTGTTGGCGCACAATTGTGGAGCATTGCAGTCACTGCTGCATGCAAATACACAAAATGCATAACAACCAAATTTTTTCCACCAGACTTGCTTTTCACAGCATTTGAAAGCGTTTTCACAATCGTTTTCGCAAAATTTTTGGAGATTTTCCAGCTCATCACTTGATGAAGATCCAGGAAAACGAAGATGTACCACCTCTCCGACCCTGTTGGGAACCGCCCCAACAAAGGCTGTGGTGAACAGCATTAGCACGATGAGTTGGGCTGTGAAAATCTTCCCAGTCGTGTTATCGGCCATGATCCCTTTATTGTGAGGATTAGATTGGAGAGACTAAGTTCTTTGCAGTTGATTATGAGCTATAGTTTGGTAACTTGTAGCTAGTTGTATGAATAAAGCTCCACGGATTATGCAGCTATTTAGAGTTTGCTACATCTCGAAGTGACAAAAAAAATGATGGTGATTCTTTTTAAACTCAAATCTTGGTATAGTAGTTTTGCACATGTCATTTGTTTACAAAAGAATAAAATACCATGATAAGACACAAAAGGGGCACGAGGAAATCATTTACCATATGAAAGTTTCTGCATTCATGTCAACTTGTGCATGCTTGGACTGCATTGGTCTCCTGGCACATAAAGTAGCTACATACGTACGAAAAATACTTGTGAAAGCTTAATCGACAAGTGTATATAGCAGATAAATTTTTTTGCATCATCATGCACATGTATTTGCCTTATTATATTATTTTCTGTTAATGTCAAAGGAATAGTAGGTTTCAGATTAATGTATGTAAATAAGTGAAATTGTAATCCTTAAGAATCAGCTTAGCTGGAACATTAACCAAGTGACAGTGAGATTTTTTATCCTCTCGAAAAATAAAAGGGTAAATTACACTTTACCCCCTATAATTTAACGTTTTTTCACGTAACTTCCTATGATTTTAAAAACTATATATAGTTTCCTTATGATTTGGATTAAAAGTGCCAAAGTGATGGAATTTGTATTTCATAATGGAGTCAACTAAAATGCCAAAAATATCCATACATGAAGTTGTAAATTATTTATTAATCACAGTGAAATTATGTATATATTTTGAAAGTTATAAAGAGATTATATGATAAAACATTAAATCATAATGAAGTTATGTGGTAAAATACAAAACTATAAAGAATTAAAGTGTCATGCATAAATCCCCTGATTCACGAGGAAGCCAAGAAAAGATAAAACAAACTCCTGATTCATGTGGAAAACATTAACACCAAAAAGAAACTAAATTCTTGATCTACTAGGTAATTACATTAAGTATTCAAAAGGCCCTGGTCAAGGATAGGACAGCAATACATCATTATACTATGGTCTTAGTTCAACCTTCCTGGGCAAGTAGTATCATATTTAGGTGAGCATGCTTTGATACATTTTCTTGCTACCTTGAGATGTTGACTAACCACCAACTCCTTTCCCTGGAAATCTTTAGCATTGAAGACATGGTCATAGTAATTAAAATGAGTTGAAGAAGCTTGAACTTTAAGCAAGATCAGTAATTAGTGGTGCCGATTTTGAGTTATTTATTATCCCATATGGCTCATTGTCTACTTGAACAAATATTAAAAGACAACTGATGTTCTGCTAGGTTACATTGATATGAGCATCAGTGGAGGATGAGCGGAAGCAGAATTTTTGAGCCCCAATCTCCACTTCTATAGACTGACAATGAAGCAGTCCAGGTTCATGTATATTACAAGCGCAGTCCAGGTGGATGGAGATCAGCATCTTTCATGCTGGGTTAGTAAACATATAAAAGTACATACATAGTCCTACTAAGGTATTTCCCAATAATTGCTAAAGTTCTTTAAGCATTACCTTCTTTTTGTCCAATTTTCTAAGAACTAGTAATGATTTAGAAGCAAAACAAAGTTTATGCGGAATGCAACCTGATCATTATGATTTGACTGGGTTGACTATAATCTATAGCTGGAGGATCTCTGAAGAGGTTTGCCTATTATGGAGTAGAATCTAATCTGATTAGCTGTCTTACCGGACCACTTGGAGAATCCGTGGCAACAGCAGCTGCAAATGTCAATACATGGATTGGTGTAGTTTCACTTGTACCAGTTTTAGGAGCATATTTGGCTGATTCTTTCCTTGGTCGATGTCGATCAATTATCATTGCTTCCATTCTCTATATCTTGGTCAGCTCACAATTTTATTTTTATAAATTGTTATTGGCATTTCCTTGTTTGTTAATGTAACTTTTGTGCACTTTTCTAGTCATACAAAAAGATAAAGATATCTACATTTTTGTCACTTGAAGTAAAATTTGACTAGATGGGAGTGATTGTGAATGCAATGAAGTATATGGGTACTTTAATTCAAGTCAGAGGATCAGAACCTCAAACGGCGAGCCAAATACAAATAAGGGGGTGAAATTGTGAAAATAACAAGTCTCCATCTCTTTGGAATTGTACATACTTCAAGCTCTTATTACTCTCTATGGTGATAGTGCTGAAAATGTAGCAGGGACTTGGTTTTTTGAGACTCTCTGCATCAATTAGTCCAACTTTTCTCAGCAGCTCAAGCTATCAAGCCATAACCAAGAAATCAGGCTTGGATACGGGAAACCAAGTTTGTTTTTTGTCTCACTTTACGCGACTGCATTGGCTAAAGGATGTAAACCTTGTGTTCAAGCTTTCGGAGCTGATCAATTCAACGGAAAACATCAGGAAAAGAGCAAAGCCAAGAGCTCATTTTTCAATTGGTGGCTCTGTGGCCTATGCATTGGTTCTATAGCAGCACATTTGATCTTGCACTATATTCAAGACAACATTAGTTGGACAATTGGTTTTGGAATTCCATGTCATGTTATGATTCTTGGGCTAATTCTCTTTTTACTTGGACACGGACATAGAACTTACTTTTTGATGTTAAAAGAGGTGGTGAAGAGAGCCCTTATAGGAGGATCTACTGGGGCATAGCTAAAGAGAGGGTGATGCTTTGATCAATAGAGCACAGGCATCAAGCAGTCAAGAAGAGTGTCAAGAATATTTGTTGTCGAAAACTCAACAAAGATCTCAAGATTATAGGCAAGGAAATAATACCAGACCAGTAAGAAATTTTTTGATCATACAATAAATTATGGAGTTCTCAATTAAATCTTCCTGAACAATTTATCCAGTTACCAGAGATTCAGAGAAGGTAACTCACCGTTTTACCCTTTAAGAAAGGAAAATGAAATCGGTCCAATTTCTTTTGTGAACAGAAATTTTGCATTTTGTAGCCAACCTTTTCAAGAATCTTCTGTTCTTTCCCTTTATTATTTTACATTCAATTATGTCAAGTAGGCAAAGGTCTAAAAAGCTAATCAAAGTTACTTTTACTTTAATGTTTTGCTCATCTCCGTATTTACTACTTATTTTCTTCTTTAATGCAGAAAAAGGCTGTTCATTCAACCTTTTTGGAAGATTGGTGAATAATATCGAAATTTCCAGCACGAGTCTTTGCCTTTGACTGACCGACATTGGAGATGAAGATGTCTTTTTTTCATGCAGCTCACTTACAAGTTTTCTACTTCTTTATTTCAATAGCCTTTTGTAAAACTACCTTATTTTGATGTAAAATTTGGGACGGATAGACCACTTATCGAAACATTTGTTTTGTGATGTAGAACTTATATGACATTTGAAGATAATTTGTGGTATATTGGCATCCAGCTTCTCATGCAGTTATTGCTTTTATTTGTTAACATGTCAAGATATATTTTTTCTTTTTATTTTATCATGAGTACTGTTGGCAAAAAAAAATTAATTGAAAATTTTCATTGACAAATTAAGTTGTCACAGAAAAAACACCTATCTAACAAAAAGAACTTCCTCTATCACAACATAATGTCCTCACTAGCACCAAATCATATTATCGACAAAAACTGTTGTCGGTAACGTGACAATATAAGTGACATCACCAATTTTTAGTGATGATCTGCATCCAGATATTTTTGACAACAGGTTCAAGTCATCGATAAAACTGGATCCATAATGTCGTCACTAAAAATGATACAGTATTTCATTGACGACTTTTAAGGTCGTCATTGGTTATTTTTACCGATAGAGGTGTAGTGACGACCTTTTGACGATTTGAAAGTCACCAATAATTATCGTTTTTGACGACTTTTTACTATTCTGTGACAATTCTATGCTGTCACTGATGACCTATTTTCTTGTAGTGATATTATGTTTATATATTTTGATTATTTCATTCATTTCAGTTTTTAAACAAGAGTAATCTTGACATTTCTATGGATTCCATTACAGTGGATCATTTCTGTCAATTTGACATTTTAATCCATATCATCAGAGAGTTTTATATAACTTTTGAAACTATAGCCTTATTTTAGTTCAAAATTCGCTCTTGTTTTGCTAGAATAACTAAAAAGAATAAACAAAATTCATGAACTTAAAGTTTTATAACCTAAGAAATTTAATCAACACTATATGATAGGCGTTAGGTTAATAAAGAGGAAGAAGTAACTATAAGAGATTGTATATCGTGTTAAATTAGTTACAATTTTCTTTCTAATAGTTGACCCTACATATATATAATGTACTAAACTCAATACAATGAAATTTATTTTGTAAAACTTAATAAAGGTTTCTTATTGGAAGATTGATTCATGTTTCCTCTTGTATTAAGTAATGTAGTGGAATTAATTTTCATTCAAATTTTTATATAATGACCACTGCTTTTTGAAGGAACATGGTAACCTGTGTATTGCATAGGATTATAGCCAATTTGGAACAGTAGAGGATCCTCAATGGGGCAATAGGGACCCTCACTGCCCCACAAAATTTAACTAGTAGCCTTACAATTTTAAAAAATTTTTATTGTTGCTCCAATAAATTGACTAGAAGTTAACATACAAATGACTACTTTTTAAGGGACTATTACTGAATTTAAAACAAAAGGGCCTTTTACTTCAAAGATATATTCAATTCTCTTGGAACTTGTAATAGTTTGTTAGTCGTTTTCTAAATAAATTGATTGGGCATTTTTTTTTCCAAAAAAGCAAAGAAAATACAATGTTCACTAGTATGTAACTCAATATTGGTTTTGCTGCTTACTTAAAAGTAATCCATAAGTGACTTTTTTCAATAAAGCAGATGTGACTGTTACCAATAGGGGAAAAAAAATGGTCTACCAGGAACTGTTAAAGGTTTTTATGAAAAAAATGCAATAGTTTTGATGTGTATATTATTGTTATGTCCTACTTTTAGCTAAGACAAAAAAGAAATTATCATTTTGTGTTTTCCCTCAATAAAATGTGTTCCTGATTTTGCCACTGGTTTGAAAATAATAAAAGCTATTGATTAGAAGCTAAGAAATCAAAGAAGGTGAGAACCAGAAGCAGAAAAGTGACACATAGAATATCCAATGATTAAAGGCTGTGATTTTTTTTTCTTTTGGATCAAGACTAAATGTTATGATTGATGTCTCTTAAGCATGAAGTGCCTATCGTTATTTTTCTGACATAACTATTAGATTAAGGATCGTGGCAATGGCTCACTTTGAAACAAATGTACTTTAGGGAAGTTGATTGTGTGAAATTAATATCGTATAATGGATATAAATGGATAGTTTAGTGAAATAATTCATCAGTTAAAAGCGGAAAAGAAGATTTGCCAAACTAAAGCAAGATTAGAAATCTTATGGTAAGATTCTTATCAGTTACCTTGACTGAATACATATAATGAAAGGAGAAATTTGATACCTAATAGCTAAGGTTTCAAATGAGTCAAGTTAAATCCAACTACTCACTAGTTTGTTCAATTAAAAACTGAATTAAAACTTGTATCAACCGAGTTTAAATCAAGCTCTAAAAGTTCAAATAATTTGACGTGCTCAAATTCAATATGATACTCGAATATTGATTGAGTTTATAAAGCAAGGTCAAATGTCTATTGTACCTCTTAGTTAAAAATATATTAAAACAATGAATTTACTTTACTTAAACTCAAGTAGACTCGATCACATGCAAACTATTACTTAATTAAGGTTTTGTATTGTGTTGAAGTTACTCGAGTCAAGTTCAGGTAAGCTAAAATATTATCGAAACTTTAGTTCAAACTCAACTTTTGCTAGTAGTAGCTCTAAGTCAAACTCGAGTATTGCACTGTCCGATCTCAACTCAACTTGATTGTTTCCCTAGTAATAGCAATTAGATATGTCACTTAATATGATATTCATTTGCATTTCTTGATTTAGTGGCACGTTCCACTTCATTGGATTAATGCATTTAAAAAAGATAATATTTTTTCTACAATACATTAGATCAAACACAAAAACAAGATAATAACACACATTAAACCAACATATTCCTGTTTCACAGCTTTACGAACGAGTTCTAGCTAAAGCAGAAGTTTCAGAAATACTCCAACTTCTCCAGCCTTCTCAAGTACAGAAAGAAACATAATGAAATAGTTTAGCCACTAGAATATTAACTTAAAATTTACAGCAGTACAAACTTATGGAGAGAGTCCATATGAACTATTGACAAGTTCTAAGAACCTTATATTTACAATACTAAAGATATATATGTGATTCTCACACCCAATCACACATTGCATCTACATTGCAGCATTATTCACAAGCCAATGACACAGACAACAAACCAGTAGTAGTAGTAGTAGTACAATTGTCACAAGGACAGTTGAAACCACGCATATGTAAATTGAAAAGAAAGAGAGCCTGAATCAGTTCTCCAAATAGAGCGTTGTGGAGATCATGATATTTGTTGGTGCACAGCATTGGAGTATATTTGCATTTAGCCCTGCATACTTACTAATGCACAGTATGCATCACAGCCAAGTTTTTTCCACCAGACTTGCAGTTCAGAGCATTTGAGAGCGGCATCACAATTGTTTTTGCAACGTTATTGGAGATATCCGGACTCATCACTTGATGAAGCTCCAGGAAAACCAAGATGTACCAGCACCACCTCTCCGACCCTGTTGGGAACCGCCCCAACTAAGGCTGCAGTGAACAGTTTAGCATGATGAATGATGCTGTGAAAATCTTCCCAGTCGTGTTATCAGCCATAATCCCTTGATTGTGAGGATTAAATTGGAGAGACTAAATTCTTTTCAGTTGATTATGAGCTTTAGTTTGGTACCTCGTAGCTAGTTGTATGAATAAAGCCCCAGGGATTATGCAGCTATTTATAGTTGCTGCATCTAGAAATGACAAAAAATTTTGATGGTGGCTCTTTTTAAATCAAAAGAATAAAGTACTATGATAACGCACAAAGGGGCACGAGGAAACCTCGTTTGGAAGTTTCTCCATTCGTGTTGTTGTTGTAGTTGGATTATACTTGTGTATGTTTGGACTACACTCATCTCCTGGTACATAAAATAGCTACGAATGTACCAAAAATACTTGTCAAAGTTTTTAATCTACAAGTATATAGAATAGCTATATACTAAAATTTTTGCATCATCATACACGAGTATTTGCCTTTATATATTATATTCTATTGATGTTAAAGAATAGTACCTTTCAAAATACAAGTATTGGTGTACGCAAATAAGTGAAACAGTAGATCTTAAAATCCAGTTTAACTGATAGGGATATTAGTCAAGTGACCGTGAGATTTTTAG
This sequence comes from Coffea arabica, assembly GCF_036785885.1. NCBI lineage: Eukaryota > Viridiplantae > Streptophyta > Magnoliopsida > Gentianales > Rubiaceae > Coffea > Coffea arabica. The sequence goes on along the minus strand of NC_092316.1, from coordinate 13,208,989 downwards.
TTTAACTCTCGAATCTTCTCATTTCCAAGTGATTGCGAGGCACATTTGCCTAATTTTGTTCTTATACCCCATAATTGATTGAAAGTTGTATGTTATATGTGGGCCTATAAGTAATATATGATAATTTTTAATAGAAGAACAAGTTATAGACACAATTTTTAGACATTTAAAGTAAATGGATGACAAAGGACTAAAAATGATCAAGACCAAATTGAATTGGAAAATGCCCGAAACAATTATACTAACTAACAAAAACTCAGATTAGAAAGGCTATGCACATGAACAAAGTTAAAAAAAATTTTGTTGAAGTGAAATAAAAAAATCATATTAATTATCGAAATAGTTGATTGCTTTTATGTGGATTATTATTGATATAAAAAAGCTAATCCTTTATGTTAATACACCGGGATACAAACTAGTTAATATATATCAAGGGCAATGTAAAATTTTACTAAATCAACCATCAAGGATTCCTCTATTGTTTCAAGAACAATTTCCAAATCAACTAAAAATTCTGAGGATGATCCAGTTTTTCCTAAATTACACGTTACATAAAAATTGATTAAAAAGTTCTACAACTTTGCATATTGGCTTTTATTAGATTTGAGTTACTTTTTGCAGTATCAGCCCTAATATAATAGGTCCAAGACTTACAACCACAATGGCATGATTCATGTAAATATGGCCCAATTACTCCCTAAAAGAAATGGACAGATGAGATTACATTTTCAAGTGTTGGACCTTTGATTGAGCTTTGCTTATTAATTTCGAAGCACTTAGAAGTTAATTATTTTCCCCTTTTTAGATTAACGCAGAAATCTAATGTGTATTATTTGAAAATATTTTAAATAAATTGTATTATTTTATTATAGGGCATTAATTGTGCACGAGTGCTGAAGCCATGCATGCTGTGACATGCAAATACATGTAAAAGGGGAATAGGTTTGTCCAACCATATAAAAAGGAATTTTTCTTGATAAGATTTAACAACTTGATAGTTATGGTAGTGAATAAGGAGAGACATTTTCTTTTTCTTTTTTGGTTCCAAAGATAATATTAAATGCTTTTCTTTTTCTTCTAATTTTATAGGTAAGAGACACAAGAACTAAATAGTTACATATAGCAGCTTATTCAATAAGTTACAAAGATCAGTTATAATCCAGCAATATATCAAGAAGTATTTTTAAAATCTACCAAATAATCTATACGCACACCCCCTTATTTGGCTAAATTCATAAAGGCATTCCAAAGCAGGGCAAATCAGTGTTAAATCTTATCAAGAAAAACTTCCTGCTCACCATCTTTGGCCCAAAAGTTTGTACCACTATATAAAAATTGGAAGTTCCATCCTTGTGAGCAGCAAAAGGGCTCATCAACATCCCAAACTCCAACAGAATCAAAAGATCAAAAGAGACACGGAAGCTCCTTTAAGATATTAAAAAACTAGCATTGTAAAAAGTTCTAGATAACTAAACAAATCCAGTGCTTTAGCCATGAAAATCTTAGAAGCAGCTCCCTTGCTTAAACAACAAATCACTTGAGTCATCATCTAACAAAGATGTAACTATCCAAGAGAAACACCAGCAAGTGGAGCATTACAAACTATTCTCACACAGAGATGTATCAGAAACGAAAGGAGAAAGAAGAAGCTACACCTCTATGTAAAATATGTTATTGTCGCATACCCTTAAAGGTATCCTACCTCAACTAGACAAGGGAGAAATCACAGTCTGAAGTAAGCTAAGAGGACGAAGAACCAACCATGGAGCTGATCTTCTGCATAAAAGCTTTGATCTCACTTTCTAACTTTGCTCTCATCTCTGGTGAAAGATTGTTACCTGCCTTCTCCAATGTTGATTTCATCATCTCAAGATTCTTTTTGATAAACAAAAGATCAGGTGGATCACGATTCTGAGGATTTGAACCAGAAGGTTTTGCAGGGCTCTTGAGTCCATCCATGGGCAGAAGGGGTGGCACCAAAGGAGTCAATGAAGGGCCTGAAACACCAAGAGAATTCTGCACCTTATTGTGATTGGCACTAATATCCAGAACTGCAGCGGTAGACTTGTTTCTTCTCCTCCTTTTCCGTGGCGGTTTAGTTTGTGCCATAGCTGAGTTTGTATCTGTTGCATTATTTCCAGGTAAGACAGATTCAACAACATTACCATTCAAATCTGGGAGGTTTGAAGCTTTGTCCTTTCTTTTCCTGCGCACAGGTTTAGCAGCTGGAGACAATAAGGGTGTTGGCTGAAAGCTGTTTAATAGTGATCCAAATTGAATGCTGTTTCCACTGGCATCTGATTGCTGGGCAATGACTTCTGAAGTAAATGCAGTTTCACCCTGGATATTATTCTGCTGAGGAACAGTGTTCAGGAAATTCGGACTCATTGCTTGCACATCTTTCAACAACTGGACAAATTTAATGTTGTTTCGACTAGGATCAAGCAAGCCTACAGTTCTGGTATAAGCATTTTTTCTAGCTAAATCCTCCGTCTGTCTAATGTTTGGTTCTAGTCCACAATGAAATGCAGTAGTTCCTGGATCCTGGCAATCTTCGGCTGATGAGACTTGGATATTCCCATTCAAGTCTGGTAATCCAGTCGCCTCTTTAATATCAAGTACTCCTGGAACTGTTCCTGCCTCCGGCCGGCTGGGTACTTTTTCACTTTCTGGCATATCAGAACCCACTCCCTGGCATTTAATTACCACTGAACTACTTAATGCATTTATAGCTGAGCCAGACAAGAAAGTGCCTACTGAGGTTCCATCTTCCTTCTTTGTACGTCTCTTCTTAGGCTTGGCACTGGATGAATTGTGTTCAACTGAATCCTTTCCATTTGTTCCTTCTGAGTCATAATTTGAAGATTTAGTCATTCCATCCACCTTAATTTCAACTTCATCACCAATATGCTTATTAGCTATCTCAATGTCTAAAAATGAAAATCTCCTGAAATTGCATAAAAACCTGTTGACTGAACCAGAAAGTTGTCTTCTCTTGGGATGCAAACAATCAAGAGCAGTAACAAGGAGTTCAGAGAGTATTTCAGCCGAAGACGCCTTAATATCCTTCGCTTTGCCAAGCATATCAGAGGAATTAGTAGATCTATGTGGCCCAGCTTTCCGTGATTTCTTATCACCATTTGATTGTCCAGAGTTGCAGTTCATTTCCACATTTTCTCCAGAAGTTGGTGCATCTGCATTGCCCTTCTTGGGGTTTATGTAAGGATAGGATAAGTACTTGCTCTTCCTTCTTTCTCTTGCTTCATTGCCTTTTGCAGATCTGCTATCCATCCTCCGATCATTTTCTCCATCTAAAAGATCATCTTCGGTACCTTCTGCAGAAATGAAGGGGCTCAACTGCTGAGAAAAGACCTCAGCTTCACCAGTGTCATTCTCCTTTCCATCATTATTTAGGTCTTTGTCCTTTTCTCCCAAATTCAGACCATTATGACGACCATCTTTGGCATCAGCTGGCCTGAGTTGATGCATGGGCAATTGACAATGCCCCAAAGAATGATAAAACGCTGAAAGACAATTTTGGGTGATGGTTAATTTAATTTTACCAGGCACAGGTGCTCCCTGTGCAATATACTTTACCGATTGTAGAAAACTAGCAGGTTGAAAATGAGATCCCCAAAAAGCACTGGTACCCATTCGGTCCATTGATAAGTATCTCTTCACAGTTTGATCAGCAGACTGAGCAGAATTTTTTTGGTTTTCTTTTAAAGAACAAGAACAGGTCATCTCTGCCTTTACACGCCTACCAATCTCAATGACAGCCCTGTCTAGTGCCCCACGAAAGTTTCTAGAGTTGTTTTGATGAGACATCTCGTCAAAGTACTCAAGAAAATGCTTCAACTGAGATGAGGAGCACCAAATAAAATTAGCATTTCCATAATACTTAACCAGGAAAGATTCTTTTTTGTGGGAATCTGCAGCACCCTTTGATGAGTTTGAGGGATCAGTAATCATTCCAGGCCACCATAACTGTGTCTTGGTTTTAGCCCATACCAAATCACCAACATTAAAGCTGTTATTTCTATTGCATGAATCCTTGCCTGCCGTTTCATTCTTTACAGGTACTTCTTCACTTATTGGCCTATTCTTCATCACATCAAGTAAAGAATCACCAGCCTCTGAAACCTGGGCAATTGTCTCTTCGCCAGATGACAATGCTTCATTTCTTTGGCATGAATCTTCAAGATCAGGTCCGCCCTCTCTCAATGCATGCCAGTCACTGCAGTTCCCTTCATCAGCTTGATTAATACCGTCCATCGGACCGAAAACCTCCACAAACAAAGAAAAACCGTCACCAGAAACTTCAATCTTCCTCGGAGAATCTACTGCCTCAGACTGTTCCATTGCATCATTGCCTTTCTCAACTCCCTCCTCAGTCTCCACCTTTTCAACTTCAATCCCCTCATTCCCCTCAAGAATCAAAGCCTGGCTATTGGCACCATTCATCCCATTATTTTGTGGTTTCCCTATGTTTTCTTGTTGGACATCCAACCCCAGAGAGCCTCTTGTGTTCTGATTTTCTTCAGCAACAAGCTCACTCACTAAAGCTTCCCCTCTATTCACCAGACCATCTAATGTACAACCATTATCACCACCGTCAAAGCTTTTATTTATTTCCGTATCACTTACTTCAACGTCTCTACAATTTACATTAATCCCACCACCGTCTTCTCCTGCAACCAAAACTGAAGCGCTAGAATTCTCATAACCTTCTCGAGGCATTTGACCACAAGGTTTCAGACTTTGACTCTCTTTTAACTGCACAAAACCCCCCTCTACAGCTTTTGAGTCCTTTTGAGTTTCCATTTCAAGAATTCCATTAAAGGTCTCAACTTTTCCCAAGAGCAGTTAATCCCTCATCAATTTATTTCACTGTCATCCAAAACAGAACAAAATCACAAGGATTACAAAACACATTTTTCACAACTTGCTGCTAAAAGAAACTCTCCAAAAATGCAAAAAAGTCAATCTACAGCAAAAATAAGAAAAACCCACAAAAAATCTACCCATAACTAGTTAAAATCACACACACATTTACCAAGAAGTAACAGAAATGGACATTAAAAAACCTGCTTAAACAAGAAAAAAAACGTGAGGTACCTGGAGGAAGAACTGAAAACGATACTCATTTCAGAAACTAATTCTCAGGTAAAGAGGAGAGATTCCACTGACTAAAAGATTGATTCTTGAGGCAAAGGAATAGCTCTTTCTTTTGCGGGGGGATGTGGGATTTTTCTGCAAAGAGCGCACCGGAGTTTAGGCAGAAAAGACAGGTCCAGTAAAGAAAGAAAGAAGGGCTCTTTTGCTGCTGTGCTTGTTCATGTGGTTTGGTTAAAGAAACATGTCCTTTGTGCAACGGCATTGTCTTTGCTGTCACGTGTTTGTATTTTACTAGGATTAGCCCTCCACGTCTCCGTTCAACAAAAATTAAAAATAGAAAAAAGAAAAAATGAATTTTCTTTTTGATAAGAAAAAATGAATTATTACTTCATTTTTTTTCCAAAAATGAATTATTACTTCATTTGAAAGCCAAAAACTTAAATAGACTTGAGTTATTAGAACCAGTGACTTAAGTTTTATCACATCTTCATTGTGCATTTAATATTTGAATGGGTAAGATAATTTGACGAACTTTGAATCACTTGAATCTGCGGATGAAATTATAAATCAGGTCTATCCAAGTTTTTATCCATTTTGAAAATCATTTAATCAAAAAAATAGTCAAAATATATCTAATAATTAAATGAACAGGGGCATTTAATTTTGGTGGTGGCAGTCTGACACGTAAAGATGATACCGAGTTTCTGTCACCCAGCCGAGGAGCATTCTATCAGGGAGCATAGCATCAAAGGGGATTAAGTAAATAAGGAGCCGCAAGAAATGGAAAAATAAGGCCAAGAACAACCAACTCTTTGTCAAAAAAAAAAAAAAAAGAGGTCAAGTACAAGCAAAATAAAAGATTTTTTTTTTGTTGGTTTTCAAAGTATTGTGGGGGTAACGTTTTCAATTTTGATACTGAGTAAGAAAGACGGGAGAGGCCTAGGATAGTTTCTTGTGTGTTTTTCCAATGTTCATATTTTTAATATGTTTTTCTAATATTTCATGATCCATTGTCCACATGGATCACATTAGAATTTGGTTGATAATTATACTATTGTTAAATTTAAAAAGACAATTTAACAAGATAGAAAGAAGAAAGGAGAGTGGAGGGAAATGCAAGATGTAAGGAAATGAAATAGTGTATTTTACAATTATTATAGACTTGTACGATTGCTAAAATTAAAAAGATACAAAGCAAGAAAGGAGAGAATGGTAAAGGAAAATACAAAATGTGGAGCAGGATTGCACCCTTCAACTATACTTTGTTCTTAGTTTGATATTTAATTTAACATGTGACACTTTAATCCTTAAAATACAAAATATATCCCACTAAAGTATAAAATTTTGTCACACATTGGAGAATAAAGTACAATAAATATCATACTTTAGGGAACAAAAGTATAACAAGTGGGACAGATTTTATATTTTAGTGAATAAAATGTCCCACTATAAAATTTAAAAACTAAAATTGGAATTCGGATAGAGTTGGAGTGTGCAAAATAGAATTAACCCAAAGGAGTAAAATATTTTACGCTACAAGAAAGAAAGTGTTCTTCTAATTTAATTGTTTCATGACTTCCAAGCAATGCATGGACTGGTTTTATTCCAAAATCTTTCATTACTCGCGTATTTGAATGAGTTAGGGTTTACTACTTCAATTACCATTCTATCAATATCATCTGTTTTTAATCGATAATTATTATTTTGATAACTTATTTAATCATATATTGTCATTCCTTCCATCATTTAATTGCTCATTCTTGGTTTGGTACCTTATCATTAGTAGCTCAACTCTTCTTTACTGGTCATTTTGAACTTTGTGGGTTTTGTAACATGCTCCTCATGCTTTACTCTTTTATTACCTTTTCTAGTCAAATAATGGAAAAGTTAAGTAAACATCTTGCTTAAGTTTGAATTGTTAATACATCTTAACTTCATGGTTTTAAGTAATTCATCAATAGTTAATCTCCATATAACCCTTTCCTAGTTTTCAAATATGGCTGCCAAACTTTTGAAAAGTGGTAAAAAGGCTCTTATTTATTGAATATAATATCGTCTTTTTGTTTATTACTATTCATTTCTACATATGCATCTTAGAGAAACTATTACAATGACAATTTCCAAATTAGGATTCCTTGTTTCTTGTATTTTATGACAATCTAGATTAATTTTGAAACAGTGGGGTCTTTGATAACTCCACTAATTATTGAAGTTCATAAAGTAATTACTTTTTAAAACTCTATGCGTTTAGTAATGAAAGTTTTGTACTTCTATACATAGACAGAGTCAAACATTTTGTTGGGGAGGGATGAATAATGAAGAACATAAAAAATACAAAACAATGAAGCAAAAGAAAGTATCACAAATTGTAACTCAAAATTCAAAATTTTATAATTAATATTTTAATGCAATGACAAGTATAAACTAAAACACTCAAAATCAAATTCTCTACCATTTTAGAGTTTACCAATGCAAGTGTGATGTGATGAAAGATATTATTTTAGTATCACTCACTTTATAGAAAATTATGATTGATTTTACTTTTTTATAAAAAATTATCTTAGAATTCAAGAAAATTAACTGTAATTGGATATTAAGGTAAGAAAATATAGGGAAAAATTCCCATATTAACATATTGCATCAAAATTAGATGTGAAAAGAATAATCATGGATTAAGAAAAATTCTTTAAATAAAGAATAAGTAAAGATTGAAAATATAATATAGGAATTTCCAAAGAAAAATTTTTAAAATAGTAGTTGCCTTGGAATAGTTGCAGTTAGAGTCCGGAGACTGATAAGATAAAGTTGACTATAAGAAGTTCTGACTTTTTGTGTTTATCACAATGACAATTTGTGAGCTGTGTATGTCACAATTAGTTACAATTATGTTTTGACTTTTTATGTTGATTTTATTTTCATTTTATAATTTTGCTTTTGTTTTAATTAATATCTTAGTTTAGTTTAATTAGGATTTGATTAACATTTTACCCAACTTTAGGAGATTACAAGTTGGTATATCATGTGAAAGTTATGTAAAGAAGGGGAGTAAAAGATTATAGTTAATTGTATTTGGGAGACAAGAAAGGAGGAATTTTATTAATTTGTCATAAGAGGTATACAAAAAACAGGATTTTGAAAAATTTTGGGGTGGTGTGGGGGAGGGAGGGGGGAGGGATTGTCCCTCCATGCCTCTCCTATCTCCATCCTTGCCACTAAATATATTAAGCATCACTTAATTTGTCTACATATATTTTAAGTAAAACTTTTTATTTAATTTACTAAATTTTGGATAAATTTAAGAGTAAATCTTATATACAATAATGGTATATACACTATTACAGTTGGATATATGACACATATGCAAAAATTGAGTTTCAAATTTAAATTCGGATTATGTATTATACATCTAATGATGAAAGTATATATACTGTCAGTGTATAGAAGTTTAATCCTAAATTTAACAAGACAAATTAGTGGTGTATGAAATAATAACCTTTATATAATTTCTCTTTATGTTTCTTTATCACTATTGTTCATAAATTAACGACGGAAATTCACAAATGCATACTCTTCTCTTATTTATGCATGTACAAACAGTTTTCCTTCTCTCACACACTTGCACATATTATTCTCTTAACTCGTATATTTTTTTCAGACACATTCGCACATAGATAGTCTTTCATCTCTCTCTCATGTCCAAAAGCCATCTCCCAAAAGCAAACATGCTTAGTTTTATCTTTCTCCTGTACATACTTTCTGATAGTGTATGTATCTTTAGTTCTCTTTCATACATGTAGACTAGGGGTGGGGCATTGCCTATTAATTCCTCCCACCCCCGCCCTGTCCTGCTTCCCACGGGGTTTAAAAAATTTTGTTATATAATTTCATTATAATTAAATTTTAACAAATAATCAAGTACTAAAATATCAACATATCACCAAATTATTATTCATTGTAACTTCACAATTGAAACTCATAAAAATAATTAAACAAAGTTATTTGAATACAATCTAACATGATAAAATAAATATAACTAAAATAATCAAGTTTCCACTTTTGATACAAATACAAATCACTAAATTGTTATTGTGTTTTTTTTCTAAAAAAGTGTTATTGTATTAAGTGTAGTTAGGAATTTAATATAAATGTATTAATAAATTTAGTATAATTAATTAATAATTTTTATTAATAGACATGTATAATTAGTAGTATAATTGATAATATCAATTATATTACATATAATAATATACATTGAATGATACACATAACTAATAATATCATTATTATAAATTTATAACTAATTAAATTAAATATTATATATATAATTATGTACACATATAATAGTACCCCGCGAGGTGGGTGCCCCCATTGTCATCCTCAATGTAGACTCATGCATACTTTTTGTTCTCTGACATCACACACATTTGAACATATTATATTTTCTAAATCAAATTATGATATAAAAGAGAAAATATATATTGATTCAACATGTAAATTAGTTAGTTATACATGTTTTTGGAAAAATTTAGAAAAGGTAACAAAAAATAAAAATTTGCATGAAATATGTAAATTTTTACTAACTGCTAAGAAGAGATGATGTACGTTATTTAATAAAAAATAAAAATTAAATTAATTGACAACAATCATCATGCATAGGCATCAATGTTATTTCATTAAATTTTTAGATAAAAGCATTATCTCTAATGTTTGTATGGTCATCCTATAGGGTAATATATATATATATATATATATATATATATATATATATATGTTACTAGGATACTCCAACTCTAAAAAGGCCAAATATAATATACAAATGAAAATTCCTATGCTAATTACCTAGTCACATGCTGCTAACATAACTACCAAATATAATGTAATTAACAAACGAAATGTAGTATTATAACTATCACTTGGTTTAGTTTTAAAAAGTTTCAATGGATTCATACAAAAAATTATTTATTTTTATATTTGATGTAGTGCCTTTAGCACTTGTAACTATTAAAGTTCCAAATAACATTTTAGATAATTTTAGAACATGTGAAAATCAAAAGTTTTTCTTAGAATTTCATATCTATTCATCTCATATAACCCCACATTGGGAATTAAATATTTTGTAGTAATGCTATAATATATCTTAGTTATTTGTTCTTAGAGTTTATGAACATACCAAATTTATTTCATTTGATTTCATTTACTAAACTTTCTAAAATGTATGTAACTTAGATTCTCACCATTTTTCTCAGATTACATGTACATGCCAAATGTAGACATGTATTAGATTAATTTTATGATAAGAAAGCATTTAAAATAAGGAGTTTATTGCCATTATGATCTTCGTCTTAAAAAATATTTCCAAACTAACGCAATTTCAAAATTTATTCCCTTGTTAATATATTTGCTGCCATGTGGACTTTAAATATAGAAAACTAATCACACTTAAACTTTGGCTTTGATAATGATCATAGTTTAGTGTGAACTATAAAAGTTCCATTTTAAAGGAAAAGAGAAATGAAAAAAAAATCTCTGCATTTTTTTGACTCAATCACAGAGAATCTAAGTCATAATTAACATTAAAATTAACACCAAGGTTAGTTAATAGTCAATATCTGGAAAAGTTATCATTATGCATTCTAACAATAAAAAAATCATAAATTAACACAATAGATCTCTAAAGATTTCTATTTATCTATATGGCAATTCATCATACACAAGGCAAGAAAATTTTTTAGTTGCTGTGATGATTTAAGAAATTTCCAAATATATTAAGAATTTCCTCAAGGTAGGCAATGAACAATATATAGAGAAGAAGTAACAAAATTTGAGCTATTGAAAAATAATGAAGAATTCTTCTAATGTGAATTTTAATTAAACTCTTAAGAGTAGTTAATGACATTTTAATGGGATTTACCTTTCAAGTTCAAAGAAGATAAGAGCAAAAGTTTAAAAGTGATTAGTTTTCCTTATTTAAATTCCACATGGCAACAAACATATTAACAAGGGAATAAAATTTGAAACTGCATTAGTTTGGAAATATTTTTTAAGAGGAAGATTATTGTGGCAATAAACTCTTAAAATAAGAAAATAAACTAAAAATAATATAAAAACGTACATGTTATATAAGGCACATCATAGTACATAAATAAATAATACTAAATACAACTTTCTATCATATTTCGTTAAGATTAGAGTTTTGCTTTTCATACATTCAAGTAATACAACTTTGATTGTTGGAAATATTTGATGACTGGAAATGTCAATAACTTATTATTTGTTTTTATTTAGTAGTTTCGCAGATTCCACTAATTATACGTTCAGCATGCTAGATTCTTTTTTTTTAAGCAATTTTTTCAGAGGCTATTTTGCTATTTGCACACAATGTTCCTATTTCTTCCTCTTGCTTATTAGCTTAACTTAATGAGATTATGAGCCTGTAGATTGATGTTGAAACGTTTTTGAAGTTATCATGTATTAATAAGCATAAGGGTAAATTACTCCATGCATATCAGATTAATTTAGTTTAACGAGGGATGGCTATACTATCTTAATTATCCTCCACCTTATATTTTGTATGTGCCACTGCTATTATGAATCCTAATATAATTATTGTCAGTATCAATGGCGACAAGAGTTCCATGATGAATTTGCAGAGTTGGCACAATATATGTGAAAATCTCTCAGTCAGAATTATGGCTTTAAACAAGCGCATGGTGATTTGATGGAAGGATGGATTCCATTTATCCATAGTCAAACACATAATATATAGGAAATACTTCAAAAGAATCGAAAATGTTTACGATGTATATACCAATTTGTCGGAGGAAATGTTGTGATTCCTAAGTTTTTTTTTTTAGTTGCTAGGGAAGACTAACTTGTCTATTACAAATTTACAAGGCCGGGTGTTGTCACCCCCCATGAGATCAAAGGACATCTTATTGTGTGGCAACTATGATGGCTCAACTAGCAAATGCACCCCTGGTTGTAGGTTCTGACTCTGTTTTGCCAATGCATCAGCACACTGATTTCCCTCTCTCTAGTTTTGAAGTCTGTTTCTAACACCACCTTCCTTAGTCCCATCTCCCAAAGTAGTTTTAAACCTTGAGCAATCGCCCGCAGCTCAGCCGATAAACCCAAATTGATGCAGAACCTTTGTAACCATACACTTTTATCATCTCTAAGTAACCCTCCTCTTCTTGCTCTTCCTGGGTTATTTGTAGAAGCACTATCCATATTAATTTTAACCCAACCCAATGGAGGGGTTTCCCAAGTTGCGAATATATATATTTAAGATGTGATTGGATATAACTTGTCATTATTCTCTAATTGTCTTACTCCTAATCCTGAGACTAGTATTAATCCAATCTCATCAGACATTAAAAGTGACAGAATTTTCATGATGGATGTGTACGTCACGTGTAAAACTTGAATTTTAAATTCAAATTAATATTATCTGTTAGACTGATAGTGTATACATTATAAGTATATTGATGATTAATTTAAAAAAAAAAGAATTGTAGATGCCCCAATAATGAACCTATGTTCCTTAGGTAGAAGTTCTAAGTGGAGTAAATCTAAGACTATAAACATTCTTGTCTTTGCTCGTAGCTAGCTCTAATGCCACTATAAAAGTAAGTGGCAGATATTTTCACATAGGCATGAAGATAGAGACATTTGTGAAATTGAAAAAAATGTTTGATATGCCCAAATTAGAGTAGTTTGGCTTAAGGAAGGCATGGTAGGAATCAGCCATGTGTTGCATCTATCAAAATTAGATAGATCAAAATTATTTGGATGTGGCGGTGGTGGTTAAATAGGTGCTGAAATATATCTATCAAAATTATTTGGATATGGAGATGGTTAAATGAGAGGATAGATTACATAGTTTCTATGAATCCAACAGTCAATCAAATATGTATACATAGATTCTATCAATCCAACACTTAGTGAAGTATGTATCTATGAAAATAAAAATTTTCAAATAATCATAAATTGATTTTTTTTTTCCTGAACTGTGTATGCTTCTAGTTTTCCTTTATCTTTTGCCTATGCTTCATGCGAAAGATGTGTTTTTGAATAAGTATTAGTGAGGTAAGCACTTAAATTTGTTTTGATTTTAGTGTTTTTGCTCAGCTTCGATTTTGGTGAGAATATAGAGTGTTGTCCGATTAGATTCCTTATGTTTCATTGCTACCAATTCAATCTCTCATTTTTACAAAATATTAATGGAATTAATCACATGCATGGCATGTTTACCATTAGCAGTTACTATTTTGGTCCCTTATATTTAAGGTTTCATCAACCAATTTAAATCCTAATCCATAAAATAAATTCAATGTAAAAATTTTTTAATGAGAAACTTGAAAGTTCTAATGAAACTGGTGCATGCACCGCATTTGTACCATTAAAATAAGGAGTAGGAAAAAAATCCTACAAATCCAATTACAATTTTATTAACTTTTCTCTCTTAATTTTCCAAAATCCCTAATTATTAATGCATTAATTCATAAATTTTGTCTACCCTCTATTTATCTAATTACAATATCCATAATTTTAATATTAACAACACTGAGTGAAAATTCATGAATTTAAAGCCTCTATTACGAATATTAAAAGGCTAGAAAAAGAAAATCGATAGAGTTGTGCTTAAGGCTTGTAGGTTCTTTTTTCTAGTAGTACACATGACCAACTACAATAAGGTTATATTTTCTCAGCAAGTTATACATTAGATTTATTTTATGGAGACAAATAATTAACTTAATATGCGATGATATATAAGATATCCAAATGGTCATATTAACAGTGTTCTTGTGGTACATATGACCAATTCCATTAGAGTTTTTCTAATTTTCTATTAACTTTCTTTCTTTTGTAAAAATGATGGACTAAATTAAAAAAATAATAAATAAGAAACCAAATTGGTCAAGATCTCAAAGATAAGAGACCACATTCATTATTTTCCTTTTGGTGAAAAGTAATAAAGAGATTACAAATTCAAAAAATATATAGTTGCTGGAGTCTTCTTGACTCTAATCTTTGTTAATCTCTGAATTCACATTTAACTAATATGATTTTGCCTAAACAAAGGCCCCGTTAGAATTGTTTGCTTTGTTAAAATTTGAGTCTAAATGACTTAATTCCTTAAAACATTCCTTGAATAGGAAAAATAAATAATTGTTAATAGATGAAGTAGACTGGATTCATCTTTCTCTATATAATGAATTCATCTCTTATTATTGAATAATAGTAATGAAAGATGGAACAAAATATACAGAAGTTTCACTAAGCGAGCTTTTTCTCAGTTTTAATGAAAGTATGTTGCAATGTTGAATAAAACTTTTCAAAATTGTCATACAAACTCAAAATGACCATGGTTAAAGTGTTAGAATTTCAACTCATGAATTTGCATCTACTTAATTATACCATGATGAACTATATATACCTTAAATTGGTGATTGCTGGGATGCACATTGGAGTTTACAAGTATCTTGCTTGGTAATAACCACACTTCGTCATTTTTTTAAAAATTTTGTCGTAATAGAGACTTCAAATCTTACAAGGAAGAAATGGAAAAAAAAAAAAAAAAAGTGATTAAAATCACACTAGGGATCTCATGGTCACTTGACCGATATCCCTATCGATCACTTTGGATTCATCAATTAAAACAACAGGCTTTTGCTTATTTATCTATTTTTATGTGGAGAATTAGTGCGATGGGAGTGATGTAATTTAAATTGCAGCATAGTGTCAAAATAAAAGAATAATTGATGGTAGAAGAACCATTATATTTGTTACAAACCAAAGAACAATTGCGAGATCTCCAAATTATATCTATTAAAAATAGTTCAAGTCAAGTATTGACTTCATCAAGTGTTTCTCTTGGTACAGTTAACTTTAGAATTCAATGTTTTCTTTATATATGACATTCCTGTGAAAGTTAAATTGCATAAAATATATTTATCATATCCTCTAAGATATATTTTAACTTCAATATTACTTTCCTTTCAATTCGTATAAGCAACATGAGGGAGGTGCTACGATATATGCATTTAGATGTTTGAGATAGTTTATCATGTCCAATTTAGCTAATTGTTATTCTACTGTATTGTATCTAAACAATCACTAATGGTGTAAATACAATGCATGCTATCAAAACTCTTCAAACCCATGAACAAGGTATGCAAATTTTTTTGCTGCTAAGTTAATACATGAAACAAATGAACTCTAGGTTTTTAGTTCACCATTCAAACAAAACAAGCATATCTTTTTCATTTCCCTATCTTAGACTACTTTGGAAGTTGATTTTATTATTAGGAAATGCACCTTCGCTAACATCTATTGTAATTATATTAATCCAACGATAGATATAAGGGTGGCTGGGTAGAGGTAGCCGTCCCCCCAAACTTTCCAAAAAATTACATTTAAAGTTTTAGTTTTAAACTAGAACTTTATCAATTTTGCCCTCCCTCACCCCCCAAAACATATTTATCATTGGTTTTGTTAATTTCCTTTAATTTCTCCTTAAAAAGAGTGTCCTAGAATAAAAAGAGCTATAGTTTCCTTAGATTAAAAGTGTTAATTTCCTTTAATTTCTCCTTAAAAAGAATGTTCTAAAATAAAATAACTCTAGTTTCCTTAGATTAAAAAGTGTCTCACAATAAACAAACTCTATTTTCCGTATAATATAAGGTAACAAAATTTTAGTTTCTTTGTTAAGGTAGTTTCTTTATATCAATTAATGTTAGGAAAACGTTATACAAATAGGATACAAATGAAAATATTAGAGAAAATTCAACAATGGCATGCAATAATTCTATTTATACATCATCTATATGAAATAAAAAACAAAAAAAGAGAACAACCATGCATTATTTATGAGTTTGAAGCCAACTTCTGAAGCCAACAAATTTCTTGAGCAACCATGCATCAACATTTTGATTTTTCCCAATTTCCTTCAACTAATCTCAAACATCCACTTTTCCTTAAAGGTAAGTCTAATTTTTTCCCCTTTACAATTCCTTTAAATATATTTTGATTCATAATCATTAATTTTTTGTACATTTATATTTATTTTAAGTTTGTCATTTAGAAGTTTTTGATAATTAATTTATCAATTATTCTTACTTTTAATTTGTATCTTAAAAATTTAGTACTAATTTGCATAGCCTTAATATGATTTATAGAATTTAGTTAATTTTTGTATGATTTTGGCCTGTGAGTTTATTTTATCTTTCATAGTCAAACTTATGAAATATTTCAAGTTATAAAACAACAAAATAAGCATACCTCCAAAATTTGATTTTCTTGCCCATTTATTGATCACATATATTGAGAGAGGATTAGTTCAAGAAATTGATGCTAATTCAATATTAGATATATTTGATCAAGTGAAAGAGCAATGAGCACAATTTCATAAGCCTCGTACTGATATGAAATAGTGGAAAGTCTAATTTTATATTTTATTTTATATGGTGTCTTTTATTATTAAAAACATTTATTTGTTAATTATCATCTATTGAATTTTCATTGTAAATTCATGTACTTTATTTGTTAAGATTTTTTATCATTTTCTGAATGTCTATTCACCTGTTGATTTAATCCCTTGTCATAAATGTTTAAGTGTTATGATATATCATAATATCCCTCAAGATTCTCCTAAGCCAAAATTTTGCGTCCGTCACTGATAATATCTACTTCCTATTGAGGAATGTTATGATAAGCAATAACACATAAATATTTATAAAACCAAACTATCTATATAGTTTTGCTGCATCTTCATCTTACTTATAGCTCAGGATCAAAACAAAACGATGGCAATCTCTCCAATGTTAGAATCAACTCTAGTAAAATTAAAGTGAGGTCCTCCAAAATACAAAATACAAAATCACATAGTTATACTAAAAACATTTTTTTAACAAATTACGATTTATCGGTTTCTTCATCCAAAAGTTTATTTTTGAAAATATGTACCATCATGCATATTAAAAACTTCGTTTATAATTAATAGTAACCAAACAAACCAAACCAAACTCAGGGCATTTTCAAGCAATGCCTGAGGCCTCCAGTAATCTAGTAGAAATGAAAAATGATAACCACATTAGCATTCTTTATTAAAATATTAGAGAAATGAATTGCACAAATAAGTAAAATAATTTACAAAGTATCGTCTCCTCATTCCGAATCTAATCTGGTTATAAGAGGAAAAACTCATTCCAAATGGTTAATTTACTTTACTCTCAATAATAAACTGCAAATATAAGGAGTGGTTTTAGTTTTGACGTTTCTCCATCACGAGGAATTAAGTGAGTATAGGATGAAAATTACAAGTTACTCTCTTTTGTCCACATTAGATTGAGTTATGATATAAACTCTTTTTCATATTACATTAAATCTTAGTATGAACAATTACTTGAATTTCTTCTCCATTGTCATTCCATTGTTTGTAAGTAGCTTACTTTTATTAGAAAAAGAAAAGATCTTGTTTGTTAGTAACTAATATTTATTGAAAAAGAAAATGTGGTATATGAGTAGTTAACTTTTATAATATCCAATTAGGAGAGAAAATACAATTTCTTGAATTTCTTTCAGCTATTATCTCTCCGTTGTTTAGAAGTAGCTAATATGTAGTTAACTTTTATAACTTCCCATTTGGAATAGGAAAAAAAGATATTAGTTGCTAACTTTTATGGCTTCCTCATTCAAAAAAAAAAAAAATATTTCTTTTTGAATTTCTTCTATCCGCTCTCTCTTTCATTTATAAGTAGCTAACTTCTATGGCTTCTCTAGGTTGCAAGATAATTTCACAAACCTCCCCTACGGTTTATGACAAATGCAAGTAATTCCTTTCTTATTTCAAAAATTATGTTACTTCCCTTGGTAGTTTAAATGACTACCATACTCTTAAAATTATTCTATGCTTAAATACAAAAATACAAAAGAAAAAGTAAAAGAGAAGGCACTCACACTTTCTTGTTTTAAGTTTCTTTATTCCCTTTTCCATATTTAACTTGGTCAACCTAAAATCTCAAAATCCCTTAGTCAAGTCTGTACTCGCTTTTCGTAAATAAAGTGTCATTGTAATAGAACTGTACGATTAGGCTCCAAAACCACTACCTTTTTTCTCATTCTCTCTCAGCTTTTTCCTTCCAACAACACCAAATGTTGAGATTCTGGTTCCAATTATGACAAATCAAAAGCAGGGTAGACTTTAAAAGTTGAAAATTTAATAGAAAAATGCCCTCTCTAGCCTAGAAAATTTAGTTTTTATTTGTTAGTAAATATGATGATTTTTAATTGTTTGTTAGTAAATATATTGTTTGTTTGTTTATTCAATTATGAAAGGTAACTAATTGCTTGAAAATATTGTTTGTGCTGAATATGCTTGATATTGTAGAGAAGCCTATTGTAACTCTTTAAAAACAAGATTATACGAAGTTTTTTTCTCATGCCATTCTTAGTTTGTTTACAGAGCTTATAGAGGTCATTTTAGAATATTTATAGGCTATATTTGGCATGCATCATCAAATCGGATTTTTGTGCTATTCAAAACCTGGGGGTGTAATTGTAATATTTAAAATTAGAGGGTAGTTTCCTACAATTGTCATATACCTCAGGAGAGGTTTCTGAAACTATCCCCTTGGTCATTTATAGAGTTTTTTTGCCAAAATAACACTCTTTCTAAAAAATATTCCCAATGTGATTCACTTTCAAATTTTATTCTCAAATCGATGTTATTGTTGCCACTTAATTACCCTGATTGCCATGTAGGATAACAAGAAAGGAAAGCTTTAATCTAGTATATAGTTTCCAATAAAAA
Organism: Coffea arabica; assembly: GCF_036785885.1. Taxonomy (NCBI): domain Eukaryota; kingdom Viridiplantae; phylum Streptophyta; class Magnoliopsida; order Gentianales; family Rubiaceae; genus Coffea; species Coffea arabica. The sequence goes on along the minus strand of NC_092316.1, from coordinate 13,190,058 downwards.
CTAAAAATTTAAACTGTTTTATTATAGAGGCACAAGAAAATTTCATAACTTTGATAATTTCCTTATAATTATTTAAAATAAATTTTACCATTATTGACCTTGCTATTATTGCTCTCTGCAATTTTTTTAAATGTATCAAACTTATTGCATATATTTTTTCAAAAATAAATTTGCAAAATACAAAAATTGCAATGAACATTATAAGCAATAATAAGCAAAAGTTAAAAAACTTCAAGAGTATCATATTTGTTTATGTTATGCTTTCTACTCCTTGAAAAGTACTTTTACAAAAAGTAATCAAACTAATGCAATTAAGATAATGCTAAAGTTTCTCAAAAGTAACACAAGCCATTAATTGATATTGAATAAATGTGCAAAAATACTTCAAGTATACGAGATTATTTGATTATGTGATAGAGAGGCACTACAAATGAACATGCTTATATTGAGCATGAATTTATGTTGTTACGTAGTTTTCCTCTTAGACATTTTATCAAGCACGCGGTGTGAGAAATCATTTGTTAAAGCAATTAGTATTCAAATTTTTTTGAAGGCCATAGGAATGTTCCAAAAACTGCACAACAGAAAAGACAAGAGAATAATCTTCATTTACCTTGAAATTATCAATTCGAGGAGAATATTTTCATCTACAGATACAATATCAGGAATGATAATGAAGTTTTAGATGTTGTTAATATAAATATTGACTTTTAACAATTACATTTGACAAGGAAAAATAACGAAAGGACAAAAAATAATGAAGGAAAAAAAAGTGGGTAGGTTTAGAGAGAGAATCAGGGAAAATATTAATTGGGAAAGAGAGATAGTATGTGCCTCTATCTCTATCCTACCACATATACAACCTATGTGGAAAAAAAAGAATTATAAAGGTAATAAATTTTAAAATTAGGTTACTTTGGGTATATGTTTCAAAAGAAGAATTATTTTGGCAATAAACTCGCCATTTATAAGTTGCTAAGATTTATAGTTTCTAATTTGAAAAAGGAAGAAGGCAATACGTACGTAACCTATTTGGCTTCTAATTAAGGGGGGAGGGGGGGAAGGGATTTCAAATAAAAGGAAAAATCAAAAAAATAAAAGGAAAGGTCTTGCTGTTTTTTGTAATGGCTACTGTACTCCATACTCTATAGTGTATCGGTCCAAAAAAGGGAAAGAGGACTCCGATTAGAAAAGTGGAAAAATGAAACAATAGGATGAAAATAAAAGGTTTCACTCTTGTTTGCGTAGACGGAAATGCTGTAAATTATACAAAGGGGCATTCCGAGAATCGAACTCGGGACCTCTCGCACCCAAAGCGAGAATCATACCACTAGACCAAATGCCCAACTTGCACTTCGAGGTTCTGAAAATTTTATAAATAACTTTTAAAAGGTAATCAAATTTACACATTATTGACTTTAAATATTCCTGACGGAAATCTGGAGTCTAAACTTGCAGTTGCAGAAAAGAATTTACAATAACAATTAGTTTACTCTATATGTGATCTGATAAAACATGCAACTTACAGGTCCAGAAAATCAAAACCCATCTTTGATGAATTATAGATTATCCAAAGTATTAGAAAAGTATCCAAAGTATTAGAAAAGTATTAGAAAAGATTGGCCGCATCAACCTTCTTACAAGAATGTTGCATGACTTATCATGTCAAGGGAGAAACAAGTATAGAATCTCCTGACTTGATTTCAGAAATGTTATCTATTTAATTATCACATCAAGTCCTTGTCATTTGATGAATACTTCTGCTCTACATTTCCAAGCTGTACAGGTTTTGAGGCACTTGTATGGATGCCCAAAATTCAGAACATTAATTCACTTCCTAAGGCACTTTTGGTTGCTCTATAGGTATTTCATCAACAAATCCCAATCCCCAGTTTGAAGATATGGAATCAAATCCAAGATGCTGCACTCAGAGGAGTTCTCTTTTCCACTGGTAAGATGCATCAGTGTAGCTTTCAACTAGCTGGTTCAAATCTGCAGACACAGTCGTATATGCTCCCTTTGATTAACTTTTCAGCCAACCGTTGATTCTTCACCATGGCAAGCTGCAACATGAAATTGAAGTCATTAGATGACAAGTTCAGTTTAGTAAACCCCAATCTGCCTCTGGTATTTGCCCAATATCAATATAGGCACGTCGTTATTACTATCGTTGATCATTATTCCGTGTTACTAAGCACCTTTTAGGTCAAAACTCAAAAGCTAACGATTATTTCTTGAAACATGAAATCTATTCAGTATTTAAACAACCATATCAAAGATATAATTGTATTTGTAGTTGTACATACATATAAACAATGTACAAGAGAGCAACAGATAAAAAGTTTAATGATTAAAGGGTAGAATCCATTCAATGTCGAATGTGAAAACTATTAACATCACCTGGGAGCCTGGGGAAGAGATGAGGATATAAAAGCAGAACCAAACAAGTAGTGGGAGAAAAATGAAGGGTGAAGGGTGAGAGATTTCTGGAAGAAGGAAAGACAATAAATGAAATGAAAAAGGAAAAAAATGAGAGAAAAATTAAAATTTGAAACTCTTTAACATTTTTGTCCAAGAATGGAGTTAAGTGACACAAAATGAAGTTAACAGAGGCGTCACGATACCACTGGAGAGGGCATCAGATGTTGCACTAAGTATATAATTGAGAAAGCTGCTTTTTACCATTACTGTCCTTCAGATAGAAAGCATCCTCAATAGGTCAAAGTAGAACAAGATCTCCATGAACTACTAGTTGAGTACATGAATGCTATTGCTTAATTCAGAGGAGCACAATTTTTTTGCAATCATCAATTCACTATTAGCAAGTCAAGTCTAAAATGAACAATATTTTTTACGTGTCACAAGAATATTGTGGAATAGAACAATCCTACCTTAAGAGCGTCACATCTGAACTTTGCATTGAAATTTGTATGTAACGATCGTCCCATGCCCTCCAAGATTACCTGCAGGAAAACAAGCTTAAAGAATTGATGAAAGCATTACATTTAACCTTTACTAAATACGTGTTTCCAAAGAATTGCTCAGTTGCCCCAAGTTCAACAAAGAAATAGGCAGACAAATTAAGAAAGAGTCATAGAAAACAAAGGCAGAACTAGACCTGGGCTAGGGGTAGTCCTTAAGACTATTAAGTATTCTAGAGCTGATATGAAAATTCAAAAGTTTTGATTTTCCATTGGCTGAAATTGGTTAGGTCCTGAACAACTTTCCAACCCATCAGCCCCCACACCCCACTCCATAAAATGGTGTACTATTTAAACAAACACACAAAGGTTCTAAATCGTACTTTCCTCTTTTGCCTATTTCTTCCAAGATGATAACATGGTCGAATTAAAAAGAACACAGAGTTGGGGAAACATCATACCAAATCAGCCTCTTTGGCTGCAGCAGCCAACTCTGAGCTAACTTGTCTCAAGTCGATGCATGGGCTTCCACATCCATTCTCAACCACCATCAAAGGAACAGAAGATGAACTATCTATGGAACCATCTTGAATATTGATCATAGCATCCACAAGTAGGCCACCTGCTTCAGCAGCCCTCCGGAGAATGTCACAATGCTGTAAGAAAATTGTCAACCATCAGAAAATTTTCAGAAGAGAAAGGGTATGTAAAAGGAAGAAATGCTAGAAAAAGCTTGATCAACAGATGGGAGAGGCAACATGAAGCAGAGAAAAATTGATAGATCAAAATGAACGTACTAGGAACAAATCAAGACATATTTAATCAGACCAACCACTACCCAATTATAGCAGAAAGCGAAATGCCTTAAACTAAAAGTTCATTCGAGAGAAAGAGAGAGGGTTCTAGAAATGAGTGTGCAAATAGAGAATTTATTGATTCTAGAATCCAATAATTATCTACAATACCTTTTTTCTTTCTGACACCTATTCTGCACTTAAAAAAGTCCACCACCACTTTGGAATACAAAGAAAGAGAATACATCATTCAACAAGAAATTTAGGTCCAGAAGTCCAACTAGTAAAGAATAGCTCCATTTTCCGTAATAGGTCTCCATACGGAAATTTCAGTTAGTCAGTAGTCTGAAATAAGTGGAAGTACTTGTTTCTGTAGCAGCAAGAGGTAAATGAGTTGCTGAATAAATTCAGAAACCTTTTGAAGCGAGAGAATACTTCCTGATAAACAATTAGAGGTTCTTACACACCTTAGCAGCCTCGGCAACAATATCTGGTAATTCCATTGCAGTAACATCATTCAATGCTGGAAGGGAATTTGCTACCAGCACAACCTGCAAAAATGTTCTCATTAACTAATCCATAACATAAAAATGAAAACAGGCGATTTCTCAACATGGTAAAGAAAAGCAATTTCCAAGCCACAACTACCATGCAAACGACCAGGATAAGGCTTCTTGAAATCTACAGGTAAACTAACATATTTGAAAAATACCTCCAACACCTAAAAAAAACTTACTTCAGTTCCACGACGGAGAAGCTCCCTTGCTAGGGGAAGCATTCCAAGAATGATATCAGCACCTGAATTGTCTACAAAGAGCAAAGCTCTTTTATGTTGGTAAGGCTTTTTGTCTCCAAAGCCTAGCATTCTCTCTTTGAAAGCATCAAAATTGTCAACCTGGAAAGCCAGTGAGTTGAAATCTCATAATACAGCAAATTTCCTTTCTAAAATAGATCATTGAATGTCTTCAATATCTATTTTGAGTAGTTTCTGTAAGAAAGTTTTCATAATACTTGCCCGCCAAGGTCTTTGCATCTTGTTGCGGCTCATTCTGTATATTTCAATGATAGTTCCTTTGTGATAAAGATCAACACAAGCACGAGAGCCCCAGTCAAAGATGTTTGCAGCTAGGACACCTTCAACAAGTTTAAGCAGTCTTGTTTCCTGCAAGAAAAAAGAAAATGAGGAAATTGGAGAAAAGATTAGAGGGATGTTTCAAGATAGTAAATTTTTGACAGCTTTATCCAAAAATTTGGCACTAGTCAACAGAAACTAATGTAACTAATGTGCAAATGGTACATAAAATTACAGTCCTCATTGTTCAGCTACACCTTTGGATGCACTAAGCAAAAGCAAGTATCATAATAGATGTCAAATAGATTTTGAATCATTATGATTTGCCAAACTTAAAAAATAGGTTAAAGGCATGGGCGGATCTAGGGTAGGTGGCAAAAGATATGGATCTTACGATTATGTTCTCTTTCCCATAACAGAAAATGAACAATTCTGGTGATATCGTTACAAAGTTAAATTTCACCACCCCTAATGTACATATAAAGCTTCCATCTAGTGCATAATGCCTAATCTTGTATATCACCAGCAAAAATATTCTAAAACCTTGGCTGTGCCATTGGTTTGAAAAACGAACTTATCTAACAGCCGAACCATTTGAAATGGTAGAAACTTAAATACTCAAATCAAAATATAGTTTTAAAGGACAATATGAGCTATTAATTTCTTATCCCTCCAAAGATCCTTATTTTCTTTTCCGTCATTGTCTTGAAATACACAATTCCAGAAACAGGAAAAGAAATTTGTAGTATAGTTATTCAAACCCCAAAACACTGAGTAGCGAAAACAGCAATTTCATTAAATAAAAGATACCTCATCCATACTATCAATCTCCATAAGCAGATCAGGTAAAACAGCAAGTGACGCTTCATTCTCCCTGCAAGTACAAAAATGGGAGTTGACAGGAGAGATTGCACGGGCAAAATAACCAAGCTTGTAGGACAGCTAATGAGGCAGGACTTATGCACTGAGTGTAGCCGAATAAATGAATTAAAGAGTAACAGCTAAATTCCTTAAGTTTTATTAGAAGGATTATGTAGAATGTATGAAGATCGTGTACTGGTAAAGTGACACAATGAGCGTGGCTCAAGTTTCAAATCAATATATTTCAGCAAAAGCCCACCTCTGTTTTATGCTCCTGTAGGCATCAAAAAAATGAAATTCTCTCAAGCACTCTTCCCTTAATTCTAAAAGGTTTGCGAGCCCCAATTTTCCATAAGCTGCAGGCTCCTCCATCAACCTAAAAAAAACAATCCAAATGATGATGGTTACAACAGTCCAGTACTAGAAAAAGTTGCATGCCCGACATGTAGACACTGTAAAATAAGTAGCACAATACGGATGCCAAAATAAAATGCAAAAGTTAAAAACATTACGTTCCTGAAATATAAAATTTGACATATAGGCGCTGTGAAAAGGAATACTGGATAAGGTGGAGCTTGAGAAAGGTAGGAATGTGAAGTTCATAAGAGTAGTAAGGACATCCTGGGGATAACAAAAAGGGGCATTACACCAAAAGGGGACTCTTCTACTTCGTCAATAATTTGGTAGTTAAAGTTTTGGGAGGTCAAAACTATGGAAACTAAATAAAGACTTTGCAACAGCTTGACTTCATCCCAATTTTTTTTTAACTACATTCCTTACGGCAGAATTCTCCATAGCCACCTTAATTAAACCATAGAATAGAAATCAGTTTGCACGAGTATACACAGAGAAAAATGGTTAGTACAACAAGCACCAGTTCTTGAAGAACATAAAGAGCCAAAAGGTAACATATAAAGAAAACAGACAGAAACTTGTAGATGAGGGATTAAATAAATAAGATCTGTCTACTACTATATATGCACTTGTCGATACTGAACCAAAAAACACTACTAACATCGTGCATGAGAGAGAGAGAGAGAGAGATGGTGTTAAGGATGCAGGGAGTCTTTAGTATCAACATGAGTGTAAGCAGTTTAGTAACTAGCAGTAGTATTCAGACGACCAACGTGCTGGATGGGCTCATTCCACTCTTGAACCAAAGAACATTCGACCAACTGAAAGTTCTTCTACCAATGCAATTATAGTAGAACAAAAACAAGTTGCCAATATTGTTACCCAAACCTCTCATCTAGGATCTAATTTACAAGAGAATGAAGCAATGAACATTCAAAGTACATGGAAATATGAAAGTACCTTGCTAAATGAGCAGAAAATGCGCGAGCAAATGCATCACCTCTTCTTTTAGCATCATCTGTACCACCTTCACTTGCCACTGCCTGTGAATTCCACATCAAGATTACAGGTTGATTTTGCTAACAAGGGCTTCAGTTGTTGCTAATTCCAAACAAAGTATGACAATACTAGGCAAAAAAAGAAACAAATTTCAATCTCATGCAACCAACTCTTTAATTTTCCATTATGAGATTTTCCTTTTAAGAAATTCCAACTGAAAGTAAGGCATACACAAAACCTAAAGAGGTATGGGGAGAGACAGAGAGAGAAAAAGAACTGAAACTCAATAATTGATCTTTCTGAGTCCATCTCTTATGGCCAAGATTACTTCCCGTTCTCATTTCTTTTTGAGCCCAAAAGCTCCCCAAGAATGTCATTGGCAGATTATACCATGTAATTTGCATCAATTACTCCTTACCAAGGCAAACAAAATTAGGCACCATTGACAGGGCACCAAAGAATTGTTGCTTATGGGAATGATACCACTGACCAATAAATATATTTATAGCTTCTAATAGGACAGAAAGTTCTGAAAACTGAAGAGACATATTATTGTGTCCTTCAAAAGTTTAAATTCCAGAGAGAATTACTTGCTCTCCCGTGGCCTACTAAATCAACAAGTGCCCAGGCTAATATATGTTCCATTCACTTTCTTACATACCAATAGTAAAAGTAAAAAGAAAACTTGCTGTTGGCCTGTTAAGGTTGAATATCAAACAATTATATTAAATACTAATTCAACATGTTTAAAGATGAATCTGTTCTCAGATGAGTATTCTTTTTCTTTTCATTTATCACAAGAAGCAGCTTTAATATGGGGGAAGGAAGACAATAGAACAAAAATGTAGGTTGTTCACCTTGTCAACAAGGTCAGGCAAATGCCCTGACAGCACAGTGAACCAGTACCTACAGGAAAACACATAATTGAATAGTGAAGACTCCAAAATCCTAGAAAGACTTATAGAGCATAGCCTTTTCAATTAAGCATGCTGATGGCGTGAGCTCACTCTAGTTCACCAGGGTTTGAGAGATCTATTGTGTTTGGCTCATACCTGCAAATATGCACAACATTAGCTATTAAAGGTACTACTACAGTAACTAACCTTTACAAATAAGTCACACATGCTTATACTAGTTCAATCGATTCCTAAGAAACAATGAGTTGAGAAGGTTGGGCAGAGCGGGGAAGGAAATGAAATTATGGAAACATCATGTGCACACTGTTACCGAGACGGCTGTGGACAACACATTGCAAAACCACCAGTAGGTAACAGTTGGTATTTTCCTAAACCTTAGCCAATAAATAAACCATGACATGAAAATAGAGAGTTGAGTCCAAACTAGTTCCAAGAGAAAGATATCTCCTCTCAAGGAAAGAAGTCAGTTGAAATTAACCACCAAATTACAAAATTAATAAGCAAGTAAAACAAAAAGAAACCAACAATGTGAGATAATACGACACGATTTTAGAACCTGGAGGTCCTATTTCACCTCCTGAGAAACTGAGTAGCCCATAACAGAGTCTAGAACTAAACTCGAATAAAATTTGCAGCAAAAGCAACAAATTTCGAAAAATCTGCTTACATTTTCGGGTCTGCCAAAAGTGGAAATACCTCCAAAGTTGGCACCAGGTGGAGAACGCCAACATTTAATTTACTTGCATCTGGTCGCAAGATACCCCCTCTGGATGATGGAACTTCAAAGCCTCCAAGGCCGGTAGTTCCAGGGGGAGCCATTGGAACAGGAGCTGTAATTTCAGTTCCCTTCAGAATGAACTTTTCCATCCAAGAGATCTACGAAAAAATTCACATATTTTCTTTAACATAGCCCACAAAACCAACACAGGTACAGTAGATACAGTACACCATAAACATTAATTTCAAGTCCCATGTTTTCATTTGCTCAAGAAAAAATAAGAAATAATATTGCTGCAGAAACACGGTACTAAAAGAAGAGAATAAAAAAAAATCCCATATGCATGCTTGCTACCAAAACTATCAAGGTTTCTGAACAAGGAAAAATTTGTGGTCTCTAATCTGGAATCTGGAAGGAGTGACAGTAATAACATGGAAACTCAAGAAACAGACACCTTGAAGTCTACAGTATTGCCTTAAGAACTAATTCACAAAAGTAATTTTCATAGTTGGCATTAACTCCAGGTTACTAACCAAAGTGAAACATCAAGAAACACTAGACATCCTGTTACACTAAGTGAAGAGAGATCAATTACAAAGAACATGGCAGACTATGACGCAGTTAAATGGACATTTTAGACCTTGTCTGCTTATTAAAAAATTGGATTCCAGCATCTTTCCCATGACACATGGTCCCAGCTAGCTCCACAGGGGATATATTCTATGCCATGATCATCCAAAAGATTATCAGAAAAGATGGCAGGAGAATAATTATGAGAATATCACAAAAGAGAAAGGAAAAAGTAGGATGACAAACACAGCAGGTAGGCCATTTCTGATCAGAAGATCACTTTTCATGCAACTTGTATGTGCAAGTCTAGTAACACCAAAACATGGAAACTGAAGTATCTCATTTGAAACCCATTTATGAAAATAGAACCAGACATAAATTCTCTGGAATATAGATCAAATCAAACTAATACAAGAAGGAAATTGAAAGATTTGTTATATTTGCAGAAAACAAAAGCCAGGAAACCAATCAAACACGGTATATTACATGATTCAACGCCAAACTCACTCTTGAATATGTGAAACCAAAGTACATAGGATCAGTAGGTAGCTATATATTCAACCTAGGCATCAACCAAACACTTGCCTTCTCATTCAAATCTCCCAGGGGTGGCCCATGAACATTGCCTCCAATATATGGTGCACCCATCGGGAACCTTTCTACCAGCTGATGAACCATCAGATCGTCTAAACCATGCTTTTCATAGCTCATAAATGCACCTAAAGCTCCAAGAAACCCTTCATGTCGCAAAAACATAGCTTGTGATGTTCCCTTCGACCTAATAACCAAACCAGGAGGGAATGAAATAATGTATTAAAAAATAACATGAACAAAAACCAAACATTGAAAAGAAGAACAAACTGAATAAACGTGAACTGCATGGTTTACAGTAAACAAAATATTAGTACTTGTTATCATATTCTTTAGATAGTTTACATATATCCTCAGTTACCAGAATTGCACAGCAAATGAGATCGTGTCCATAGTATAAGCATGGCCCCTTATGAAAAATCCACCAAAAAAAATCCTTTTAAGTCCAAAGCGCAATGCATTCAGATATGATATCTACAGAAAAGAAACTGTAGGTCAGATGGACATCCAGAATTATACTCATAAAGACCAAGAATATGATGGCAGAGCTTAAGAGAGACATGTCACAATAAGCAAGAACTTCACAAGAGAAAGAAAATAAGCAGGTAAGTAGCAAATTATAAGTGAATAAGTATTTGGCGAGATAAGCCAACTGCTATAAGTGTTCAAAACCAAGATCATTTTCCATCAGACTTTTACATATAATAAATGGAGAAGACATATTAGCAATTAAAGTACGTAAAGAATTAATTACAGAGTCAGAAGACTCACTATGATATTACAATTTTCTAGAGTTGCTAATAGGTTGTTGCTACTGAACTTAATATCTTTTACAATTAAAGGCAGAATCCTACACACAAACTACAACCACAATAAAGCAGTGAGGATATAATGATGTTTCAACGGCAAGAGTAGGTAAAACATCAGTCATCAAACACTGCAGGAGTGTCATAGACTTGTCAAAGCAGCATAGTACATGATGATACATATAAAGGTAAACGAAGCACTAATACAGGGTTGTCTACTCCTAAAGTTCAATTGTTTCACTCTGTCAATCAAAGTCCACAATTTTTCATTTGCTGCCTCTCAAGCTCTTTCTTTCCTTTTGGGCATCCATCTAACCTCACAACCTGAGGCTCTGTATATCTTGAAGCTTCGACCACTGAACTTGTTCTATGTAATTAGTGTACGAAAACTACTCCGAATATCAATTTTGCAGCAAGATAATAGTTTTGTGTCGTGGAAAGAGTTGATTCATCAATCTTTAAGTTGCGAGAAATTATTTCCTTCTTCAACATTATTCCTGAAAGTGCAAACAACATTGCACATTTCTCTGTCCTCATTTACAAACTCTCTAGTTGAGAAACAAGATCGTTAGTAAAGATGAAGTAACAATTCCTATTTGCTGAACGAAGACAAGTAAAAATTAAGTTCCCTGAAACTAGTTTACACAGTACAGCATGCTATTAGTTTCTGCTCCCACTCAAAATCCAATAAAATAGAAAAATTTTAGAAAACTACCTTTGCAAAGTATTCTTAACGGGAAGGTATACTATTGAAGTATAATTTAACCTGCAGCCTTGGAACTGACCTGGCCAATGTTATACGAAATCATTCGGAGGAGGGACAAAGAAATATCTTCAGGTCTGTAGTCTTCAAGATCCTTATTATCAGAAATTGCCTTGCCGAAACTAGAAGCAATTGTTGATGCTGAAAGACCAATCTTCACAATAAGACATAAGAGACCAGTCAACTTAACATAAAAGAAATTTTAAAAGAGATCATATTCAAGAAAGCAGTTACAATATATCTGCATTGACATATTTCTCAAAAGGCAATGTTATTTGCTGGCATTCCGAACATTGTATTTTATTCCTTGAGTTCCCAAAATTACCCTTTGCCATCAGCCGCTCATCATGTTTCATCTGCCACTTGCTCATGTCCCAAATTCATGGACGTTGCTTTGCCAAATTACACTCATCTTTCCTCATGGATGGCAACTCAACATAGCCTTCTATCCCTAATAATCTCTTTTTCATTGTAATCTCTCAGTGTTGCTTAAAGCCTAAACCAGCCCCAGGATTTTTATTTAGCCTCAATGCATTCAAATATCGCCAACTATAGCCACCAATTACAGTGTAAATTACTACCCCCTCCAAACGAAGATCACCAAACTTCACAAAATCTAACTCACAGTACATAGTACATATTCTAATCTTTACTTAACTGCAAATTCTAAAGAAAAGAAAGAAACACTAAATTAACTTCAAATACTTTCACAAGAAAAAAATTATAACAAAAAAACTCAATAATCAAGAACTATTGAATTTTTTTTTTTAAGTTTATCCTTCAATATAGTGGATTACCCATACTCAGATGCTCCTTAATATTGCAAGTTTCAGGAATATGGTTCAATTTTGATCTAAAGCACTACATATTGAATATTAAAAGAGAGCCACCACCATCACCAAACTTCAATGACTGGCCACAATTGCAATACTTAATTTAGTACCCAAGAAGGATAGTTTCATGCATTCAATCAAAACTAAGTACCCAAGGAACACCAGAAGCTTTTTTAGGAGTGTGAATGTCATTAACCATCCAAAGATACGCTCAATTTATTCTTTAGACAGCCAAAAACCCATACATGGAATCGTAATGTGCGGAGTTAAACATGGTTTTGAAACAAACTGTACCTTTGAATAATCCATTCCACCATAAATGTCTCCAACAAGCATGTCGATGGTTCTATTATCACCTCTTTGACTCAGCTCAAGCAGTTCATCAAAGCTGGAGATTAATTAAGACTAATAATTAGAAAATAAGTTTAAGTTAAGCTGGGTACCGAATCAATATATATTGGAGACAATCATCACCTATTGCATTTTGTTAACAGTTTTCCCAATCCCCAGTAGGTACCACCACCAACATTCGTTCCACTAACCCGCTCAAACTTTCCATCACCGTCAACCTGAAATCAATATTATAAGTTTAATACTTGTTCGACCCTAAATTCAACCTCAAAATCAAGTGAAGAAGAGTAGGAATAATACCTTTATTATACTGACACCAGATCCAACATTGACAAGAAGATAAGGAAACAGATCATTTTGGTCTATCTGCACAAATGCTTTGTGACCCTCCATATGAGTGAAAGCTTCATGACGAATTGCCTATCAAGACCGAGTCCAGTTACATGGTATGATCATTGAAATCAACAAACAGAAGGCAGAATAAGTTATTTCATTCTCTTTTCAAGACTATTGCCATTTTAGCTCACCAAATTGTTAAGAGACTAAATCCATACAGCCTGGTTGAGTCTCACGTAAAACTGGAAAACTATTTTGTTTAGACTTTATTTGTTACGCTATCACATGCAAAAGGAGCACATCAATCATAATGTTTATATCCTCAGAAGATACCTAGGCCGAAGACACAAACAGAATTAAGAGATAAGGAGCAGATAGCATGCCCTTGGCAATAACGTGATTACATCCTAACAATTAGTAATCAAGCTCCACGAAGTGCAGATAATTGCAGAACATAAAATTGGTGGCTATGAATGGTGGATCCTCATCCAGAAATTATTGCATGTGAAAAGCTTCGTACTCTTTTTTTGAGTATCTACAGATAGAAGTACATACAGCATATTTACCCTCTCCACATTCTTAAAAAAAGAGCATTAGTAATCTTTTAGCTCTACAAAAAGGAGGGAAAAAAAAAATGCACAAGTATACACCCATAATTTTTAAAATTTACTAATATTGTCAGAAGCAATTAAGCTAAAAACAATAAAGATGACAATGGTCCATGACCAAAATGTGCACTTGCAATTTAGTGCAGAGTTGGGTTCCTGTCTCATGCTATGAGAAACTAGTCTAAAAATAGTTAAGCTGGCACTAATTACTAGCCAAAAGAAATGCTCTGCATGCATATTATTACAACAATTAACTATCTGCATGTGCATTATTCAGGGATAAACATCTCAAGGGCTCGATGAAAGCTTGCTGAGTTCTGATCGCACCTTAAGCAAAAAATTTGCACCAGCCACCAGACAATTCATTTCGTCTTCTTTCTCTATGCTGACTCCAAGCCTTTCCTTAAAGAGATCAGCATACTTGTATGCCCCACCACCTGTAGCCTTCTCACCAATCCAACTAGTTAGTTGATATAGCACATTCCAGTACATGCTAACCATAACATTAATGACCTGGTCAAACTTTAGGATGTAATTTAATCAGGTAAACAAGTTTTGAACTTAACAATTTCATTGAGTTTTGAACTAAATGATTTGACTGATAGCTACACAACAAAATACCAATCTCTGCAACATAGACCAGAAGGATATGCAAAATCACTTGCGTGTATGTGCTATTGTATTCTCTAGATGGCATAATTGGTGGAACTAATATTTTCACACTGCATTATATACTTGATTTAAGGTGATATCTACACTGTTTCATCATTTCAAGTTCACTTGCTATGTTTCAGTATGCTAGTTGCATACGTTTGCAGCTGGAGTAAAGTGAACATGCTTCAATATGTCAGTCGTATATATTTGCAGATGGAGTAAAATGAACATGAATTCACCTTAATTACTGCATTCTCATTTGAGACTCCCGAATGCCAAAGGTGAGCATCCATACCTATCCATTTCGAAAACAGGGTGAGAAGAGATGTGCAAAAAAACATAACCAAGATCCAGTTATATGGGGATGAAAAACTGAAGCGTACACATCCAAATACCGATATGAATTGACGCCATCGATGCAAATAAGAAATTTGCAAATTGAACATGGGAAAAATGTACCTCCACAATGAAGTTGCTTGGATGAGATAAAGTCCAAGCATTGGTTAATCTTGTTTGTCTCAAACTTCACAAAATGGAGTCGCCCCCCAAGGACAGGGTAACTTCTTCTGTTACCATTAGAGATTCCTAATCTCTCCTTGATCGTCTTCTTTATCCTGTCATTGACTGGACGATCCTCATGTCTTGAAAAATAAACCAACTTGATTAGAGATCCTGCAGCAAAACAATTCAAATTAACAAACTTCAACATAGAGAGCAAATACAACGACCACATTTAACATTTCTTGCAAACTAAATGGGCTTAAACAACACAGCATGTCATGACTAACAGAAGAAGACAACAGTGATAAGAGTGTCAATTAAAAAGAGTTCTACAAGAGTAAACATTTCAATGGCATTGCAGAGACAACTGTTTTAAACAATTCTATCACATAGTTTTTCAACAGTAACATCAAACTTGGTAGAAGTAGTCAGTCATAAAGGTTTAACTGCATTCATCATCTGGTGCAGACTCAGAGTGCAGAATGAAATCAAACAGGATAATTTAAACAGAGGCAGAGACAACCAGCAATAGAAATCCTATCTCCACCACCCCATGAAACTCACAAAAATAAAAAACTTAACAATTAATCAACAATTAACCAATTAAACCACATTAGTGACATAATAAAGACCAAAAACGCCATTTTGAAGGAAACAAAAGGAGAATCAGAAAAAACAAAGAAACAGGTACTAAAACAGCTAAACTTCACCAACAAAAACCCTTTACAGAATACAGAAAAAGCAATGCCAAAATAGACAAAAAGAAATAATAAAAGGTGCTATTCTTGGTCCAAACAAACAATAAAGCTCAAAAATGGACCTCCAATATCCAGAGCCAAATGGGATATATCATCAGACTGATTAGGCAAAAGAATTGTTGGGTCCCTCTCCTCAAAATTCCCCTGAATTGCAGCACCACTGACATCCAACTGTGGCCTAGAAGAAGATCTGTGAATTGGGTTTCCCCCTATCGGAGCCATATCTTGCTCCCCTCCTCCTTCTCTTTGTTCTCGTGCTTCTCTCTCTACAAAATCCTTGTCAGACTTATTGTTGTTTTTGGTATTGTTAAAACTAGTATTACTATCATTTAGGCAGTCATTTTTTGCAATTGTTTGTTGGATTTCTGTTAGATTAGCCATTACTCTTTCCCAGTTTCTTCTCTAACTGCTTCCTACCTCCCCCAAAGCTGCTATCCACCTATAACTTCTTTAGTCAAAGGGCCTTTTTTCGGTGGGGACCTTGCTATGGATTCAGACAAAATAAATGGTAATATTTAAAAATTGTTTCGATGGGTTGGTAGGATGAACTAGCAAGTCCCACTGTTCAGTACTTGTAATCTTTGAAGCTACCAAAATCGACCACCAAAACCAATCTAAATTTAGCCATTTTCACCTTAAGACTGGATGAGGAAGAAAAGGGTTGACGTACTTCTATCTGGAATGGGATAAAGATTGGATTTTTTTTGTAGTAAGTAATGACTTCAAGAAACTGGTGGCTTTCAGTGGTTGAATGAAATAGATTAAAGGGAAAAAGAGAGAAGGCTCTTGTTTCTTCTTTAGCCTCTATGGTGAATGAAGAGCAAAGGATTTTAATCATTCATGTAAAAAGAAGGCAAATACAGTTGTATTTTAATTTTGGAAAATTTTGAAAAAAAAAAGGGAATGGGAAGATTTATTATTTATAAGGAGAATGGGTTTTGGTTAGAATAAAATAATTGATGAATTCATTGTTAAATGACTAAATTATCCACATAGGAGTGTTCATTTTTATTTATTCAATACCAATATGTGCATTTTAATGAACAAAAATTGTAAACTTTAATCAACGTAAGTGTAAATCAAATTGTGTACATATCAATTGATATCGATACACATATGCGAAGGAAAATGTGCGCGCGCGCGCACACATACATATATATATATATATATGACTATTTGTAGACACATGAATCTAGTGTTTATAAAAATGCACCTTGATAAGAAATTATGTGTACATACAAATATGCACATACAAAATATATACAAAAACATACAAGTATATGCTCAAATGTGCATATGAGTACATGCAAGTATTCGTATATGCACATACTTAGACAAAAATGTTTTAGTCAATCAACAAGAATTTTATTATTATATTTCATGAAGAGTATATCACGATCCATTTCTAAATTTTACAAAAGTTACACTCCCCTTATGCATAAACATTCTTTCCATTCCTATTTTTCAAATTTTCCCTTTATTTTTATGTCCTATGAACATCGTTGTTTTGATATTTTTAATTTTAATGTGCATTCTCTTAGTTTTCTCAAGCATTTTAATTTGCATTGAGTAGTAGAAAAAGAAAAGGGAAAACTAAAAGTATAAAAGAGGACATAAATATCTGTGCCAATTTATGAGAGAGGCGTAAGAGAGTGTATGTTTTGGGATAATTACCAAAAGATGATGATCATTTTGAAAACCTTGGCTAGGGGTATGATAATTAGACATGCCTCCTCCACTTTTTGATAAATACACTTGTCTCTTTTGATGTTTGTTAATGACTTAAATTAACATGAAATTAAGATTCACTTTCTTTTTTTTTTTAAACCTTTTACCTCTTTTCATACCATTTTCACCTCCAATTATTAAATTCAAAATTCGAACCTTACATTTAATAACTGGGAGCACTCTAAGAGTCCTGCTTAGTAGTGCATATCATTTGAAAAGAATTTAGGAATAATTTCAGAAACCTCCCTTGAGGTTTCATAAAATATCACCTAGCTCCCCTAAATTTTTCAAAATCTCACTTAGCACCCTTGAAGTGATATTAGGGCCATATACTAATATCAAAGGTAATAAATTGTCAATAATACCCTCATATTTAAATTTTCTGAACTTGTTTTTCTTTCTCTAAATTTCCTACTTTTCTTTAACAATGTCTATACAAACATACAAACATACATACATATATATATATATATATATGTATATGTATAATTGAATTGCAAATGTCAATGAAATATAGGATTTAATCAATGAAATATTCAATGCATTTGGAGAAGAATAGCTGCAGGTTCTTTTTATTTTTTCCTTTTTTTGGTATTTCACAACTTTATTTATTTATTTATTTATTTATTCCTATTCATGTAGAGCGCAAGAGAAATAAAGTAATTGAAACTCCAAATAGTTTTTCAAATTCTGACTTTTTCTATAATAAAATTTTCATATTTCACACCCATAAAAAAAGTCTGTCTATTTTGAATAAATTTTTTGTATGATATTGAAGTTAAATTTCATCTATTACTAATTTTTTTTTTGCTCAAATGTATGATTTTACATGTTAATTACCTTCAACGCTATGAAGGGTTCTATTTGTAGAAATTGTTTAAAAAATAGTATTTGCTTTTACTATCTCTTCATATTGTAGAAATGACAATTGGTTGTAACATAAAATCTTATCAATTTTCATCTCCTCACTTTTAAGATGGTTGCAATTTAGTACTTTTGTTCCTTGGTTTGTAAAATGTTCATTTTTTTTATAGCCTAAGGGTATTAAAGGCACTAAAATAATCTCTCTCCTCAAACATGAATTTTTTAATATTACTTTTGGTTAGAAGGGCTTCCAATGTTACCAAAATGTCAATTCAAGAGGTGCTAAGTGAGATTTTAAAAACTTTAAGGGAGCTAGGTGATATTTCATAAAACCTCAGGGGAGGTTTATGAAATTATCCCAAAGATTTAACACCGTATACAAGGAGTAGAGGAAACGGGTGCGAGAGGAAGGCCAACATCCAGCCCCTGAACTGCCAACCTTGTCAAACATGTGCTGATTCTGCCCCTTTCCATTTCGTAAGTCACTTAGTCACCATTAGCTAAATTTCTCTAATTGCATACTATTCTAAATTTGTCATACAAATTATTACATGCACGTGTTGGAATTGATATTACAATTAGGGAGAAAAAAGGTTGTCAATTAACAATCAAAATGGGAGGTTTATGAGAAAAAGAAGTAACTTAAGCCATATTTGATAACCCAATTTAATGGATTCAGATATTTACAAATTCAGACACGTTTGATAACTAAAAAGAGAACATCTTAATTAATTAAGTGATGCTTAATTTTTTAGGAAAATTTACTCTAAAAAATAAGTAATAACCTATTCACTTATCACTCAATACAAAATATGCAAAATAACCTATTGGTTAGTTTAGAGTTCAATATTAATAGTCAATATCTAATACCAACAGTTCTAATTCTAGTCCAACAATCCATTGTACCATTTCATCAATAGGTATATATTCCATGACTAGTCTAAATCCAAACCAATTTAATCTAATCAATAATGAGATTTTTTTCATAAAATTTGCATTATTTTTTTCCTTGCACGTGATAATACAATAAGTTTTTTTTTTCTTTTTACATTCATTCCCATATTTTCTTAGAATCAATTTTATAATAATATGTGTTTAAACATAACTAAAAGAACTGGAACCATAACTGACAAAAACCGAAATTGGAGGTTCAAAAATTGTAATCATAATCGTAATCGTCCCTATAAGGGTGCCGATTTAGAACCACCTTTCAAAAGAATCGGAACAGTCAATATTTAAATTAGAATCGACGATTCTAGAATTGTAGCCATGTCTAGATAGTATAACGGCAATAGAAATTAAAGTATCATTATCATCCCTCAAATTCTGAATAAATCACTAATCTGTCACATGATGGGAGAAAAATATGCATTCTTATGTTTTAGACCAAGTTAATTAGCTATATAGCTTATTGGTGGCATTGATCAATGATAGGAGAATTTCTAAACATGGTCGAAATTTGGATATATCCGGTTTTTAAAAGTCCAATGACTCATATTGTATCAGATTACTTGATGAAATGGTGCGGTACAATCTAGACTATTTGGGCTTTTGAATATTAGATCTACTCGAGTGTGAGCTTCTAAACATAGCTTGATTGCTCAATTTTTATCTTCAAGTTAGTTTTAGTTTTAGGTAACATGGAGATATAACCAAGTAGCCTTTAGCACTTATCTCCCTCTTCTTTCATTTCCCCTACACTCACCGATAAAAACATGAATCTCTGAAATGCCTCAATTAAAGAGAAGTAGCAATAAAGAGAAGAAAAGGTGGATTAGCCAACGTGTGGGCATTTTTAGATGGTGGAAATAGACTTATGGAAAGGCAATTGCCTACGGCGGAGTATGGAGCAGGAATTAAGGCGTTCGTTTATGGAAAACTAAGAAGTGGCCAGAATGCAAAGGTTCTTATGGAGGTCTTTCCAAGGGCGTTGGGTTGTTGGAACTTGGGGGATCCAAAGAAAAGGGGATTATAAACAAGTGCCAGAAAAAAAAAAACAAAAAGAAAAGAAAAAAAAGAAGAAAAAAAAATAAATAAAAGAAGAAAGAAGAATGAAAAATAACAAGGAAGAGAATTTCCAACTGTTGTAACTAAATATGATAGCCATATTGCACCCTTTTATTTCTTGGCTTAGATGCCAAATATGGCAGTCATATTGCACCCTTCTATTTCTTGCTTTTATTTACTTTAATATTCAATTAAAACCTTGTTTGATAACTCAATTTATCACTTAAACTTAATAAATTTAGACCTTAATATGTTCAGACATATTTGATAAAAAAAAATAGAACATTTTAGTTAATTAAGTGGCTCTTAATTCCTAAGCAAAATTTACTCTGAAAAATAAGTGATAAATTATTCACTTATCACTTAATGCAGAATACACTCAAATATTATGATTTTAGTTCTTAATAATTTAGTATCTTAATAGATTCAGATTTCAGATTTTAGATTTTAAACTCCATATTTCAAATTTCAATGTTATCAAACACACCCTAAGAAAGTAAATACATAAGGAGCAGCAGTCACCCATAGATTAGAACACACCGTACAATAGACAGAACAATGCATATGCAAAAGGGCACCGCGCACAACATTTTGAATCCTAAAGGAAAGCCTGCAGCAGAAATCCTATAAAAAGGGCAACATTTCAAATCTTAAACCTATTTCGTAATTCTAATCTTATAACAATTAAAGATCTATATGGACCAATGAATCACGTGTAATACCTAATCACAGTAAATACTTGAGACATCCTTTAGGGTATTAGTTAAACGGCCTAATCGTATTACATGTTTGTCGAACAAACAACAGGACAGAAGCTCATGCATCTAACTTGGGATCTCCTTCGCATGCTTCCTTTGGCTCAGCTTTTATTTTCACGATTTTGGAAGAATATCTCTTTTCCTGATCAGCCATCAGGAATGGACCATACGTTCTTAAAAGTTCAATTTGATGGTACAATCAGCATTTATTTTCAGGGTGAGTGAGAGGTCTCGAACACACGGAATTTTTCACTTTCCTTTGAATTAACAGATAAACTTGGTAAAGTACCAACTCAACAATTACGGTCTCATTGGCAATTAATTGTACATTTGCACTGAAGGAAAAGCCCAATTATGCAATTAAGGACCTGATACACTTGGAAGCCTATTTCTGTAGCAACCCCTTTTTTGTTTTGTTTTGGTTGGTAAGCAATAGAAAATAGGCATTAGTAGTTAGTTCACGTACAAATTCGGGCAGATAAATTCACCTCAAGCTCTCCTTAGAGCTCGCTAATGTCTCTGGTTTAGGAAGGAAAACTGGAAGAGCACACAAATATCCGGAGGGTTTAGAAATTAGAACTAAAAACAGGAGACGGAGAATCAACTTTAAATCCCATCTTAGCTGATGCATCCCTGGAAAGCATTCAGCATTCTCTTCCATTCTGCTGCCTTGAAACCCTGCTTCCATTGCATATATATGGAAAGCTTTGAGTACTGGGAAACAGGCCTGTGCAGTTAATGACTCTGCTTAAAAGAGTAATAGCATTGCTGCATCACTCTTTCAACTTTCATTTTAAGGTGAGCTGATCCGACATCTCTGGCTTTCGGTGTAAATCAGGACGACTAACTACAGAAGCAGCTGGCGGGGCTTGCTTTTCTGACCAAACAAAAAGATGGAAATTGTACTTCTCCAAATGTTAAAGAGGGAACTAAGCAACCAATGAGAGGTGGACAACCCAGAGGAATGCATTAAGGATTAAGAAACCCAATGTAGTATTTGACAACTCTGAAGTTTGAAAGCTTTTGGTTCTCTTCCCAAGACAGAAAACACCACAAAGGATACTCAGCCAGCAGTATACCCCAAGAGCTAAGGCGAAACAAAGTTAGAAGTATTCTTCAGATTCGGCAAAGGGGAGATAGGAAGAAGTGAGACATTACTAACACCGCAAGCGGAGGTTAACTTTCAACTCCACTACAAGTCTGCAACACTAGGCGCATATTTCATGTGAGCATATTTTTCTTTTGGTTTGTATGGTTAGTTTTACATTTTGTTTACTACGTATGCGTCCATCAGAAAGCAACCTCAAGAGCATTTGATGGCCATTTATTTTTGTGGGATGAGTTAATAGGGGTGCCACAGGTACTTGTTTCATTTGTAGGACATTGAAAAGCACAGCAAGTATAGAAAAACCAGAGAAACTGTTTAGAATTCACAGAACCAACTACAGTTTGACTTCGCCTTTTTTTTGCTAGGAAATATTAGATAAAGGTTTTTCTTCCCTTGTGGAGACCTGGCAGGGCCAAAAGGAAGGTTTTTCTTACCTTCGAGAAGCAAGAAGGATACAACAGTCCAGGAGAAAGATGCAAGAAAAGGTGGGGGGATAGCTATCACTGGCTTGACACTGCAAGACCCTTCAATTGAGTGCAGAGGCAGAGACCACACAGGTGTCTCCGGCAGAAAAATGAGAAGTGGTTGTGCAACAAATAATCAGCAGGTACAGTCAACAGCACAATTTAATTTGGTTTAATGTTACAAGATGATAGACATCTATAGTTAAAAACAGCTAGATCCATTATTTCTAGACACAAAATGTTCCACTTACACAGTTTAAAATAACTACATCAGGGAGAATCTCGAGTTGTCAGTCGCTTCTTCAAATTCATAGCACCTGACTTCGAAGCAGAACTGGTGTGTATTCACCAATCAAGTTGTCTAGAATCTTAAATTTAATTTATGCTTCATTACATCCTCTCATCGTTTTCCATGGTATACAGAGGCTTCCTCCACGTTTCTGTAGGAAGCTGTCTGAAAAGATTCCAGAGCAGGCGTTTCTAGGAAGCCGCAAAGGGTTTTGGGAAGTTACGATAGGCAAACGCAGCGACGGGCTACTAACCCTCGGTGGAAAGGGTTGGAAGAGTTTCATTCATGATCATGAACTAAAATTTGGAGATTTTATGGTTTTTGAACATACTGGTGGGATGGTGTTCAAAACATACGTATTTGACCCTAGTGCTTGTGAGAAGGACTACTCTTCTGCGGGTTCTGAGAACTTGACAACAAACAAAGTACCTTGTGCTCAACCTCGTACCCTTCCAAATGTAGCAGGCATCAAGGGTGAGTTAAATTATGTTACACTCTCTACTAATACTCTTCACGTAAACAACAATAGAATGTTTGGGGTTAAAAGAATTTCCACTGTGATCGCTGATGTAAAATGTGGTTATTCAGATGCAGAGGAGGAAGCGGAGGAAGCAGTAGGGGCTTATTACCCTGACAATCCCCACTTCCGTATAACAATAAATCGACGTAATCTCCGCTGCAACATCTTGGTGAGCACAATTTGTTCTTGATTGATTTATCATCTTGGAATTTATCATTTTCTCCTTTCCCCATTGTCAAAGCCCATCATCCTAGTCTGTGTTAATTAATTTCTTTGATGAATAATAGACCATCCCTTCAGAATTTGTGAACTCCAAGTATCTGAATCAGAAAACTAGCGTGACCCTCAGGAATGCTTCGGGAGGTGAATGGCAAGTGAAACTTACAGCTTATAGAACTGGCTATAAAGCTGCTTATACACAAGTTGTCATGGCAAAAGGCTGGGGTGGCTTTCATATGTCGAATCAGCTCAAGATAGGCGATGTTTGTTTATTTGAACTTGATCGTTCCACTACTCTTGGAAGTCCCAGTAATGCCGTCATGAATGTTCGAGTCCTGTCAAACAATATTCCATCCACTTCCTGACTTTTTGGGTGTGGCATTCCCTCAATTCTGTAATCAAACATTGGAATGTCTATTTAGACATTCGCGTCGGTACTGGAATTCTACTAGAGACAAAATGATTCTAATCTAATCCAAGCAAAGGAAGTTTTTCTTCTTGTTGAATTTGGTTTCTATTCTTGAATATATATATATATATATATATATATATATATATATATATATATATATATATATATATATATATATATATAAAAATGAACAGTCTTGCTGTGGATCATCACTGCATAATTTGTCAAACCATAAATATGGAGTTCGAGAAAATGCACATAGCTAATTAACAGAATTAACCAATGCCGAAGATGGCTGATAAAGTGAAGAACGTTCCCCTAAAGCAAGAGAGTGTTAGAACTAGCAAGGCCGCAAAATATGCTAATGTGATTTTTAGGTAAGAATGCGATGCAAGATTGAGGTTCCAACCGCCAAGATTACAAGTTTACCCAACTGTGCAAAGATTATCAATGACTAACAACATCACAGATCAGAGTCGGAAATCTTGAAGAGAGTAAGGCTAAAATCCAAGTGCTTCAGGGAAGTCATAGCAGAAACTTCAGCAATTACATATTTACATTGCAGCTGCAGGCAGAAGGGACTGATTAAAAACTGGAATTTACCTTAGAATTTGTAACTAATCTCTAGTACACAGATTTTTATTTTTCGGAGCCAATTTGGTCGAAAGGACTTTGATAAATTCTCTAAATTTGTTAAACACAGGATAGGCATTAATAGATTTCCTGCATTGTTGATAGCACCCGAATAATTGTTAATGACATTACCATCTCCTTTGCATCTTTCACAAAAGCACATGAACACAGAAAGTGCCATTACCAACTGAAATGCCAATAACATTACCCCTCACTGTTAGAAAGATAAAAACGGCTTACTGCAATGCCGGTCACCGGAAAAAAAAACAGTAGAGTGTTGCTGTTGAAATGGTCTCAACACCATGGGAAGATAGGTACAAACACCAATGCATACATATCTTATTACAAGCCAAGTAGCTCACTTTGTATATCAAATTTACATCATTTTATATTGTTTCTAAGGACATCATAGGGAGGCAAATTCAGCACACAAAAAACCATGTCAAATATAGCTGATCTGCACATATGATTGTGCAAGGGCGAGGAGAAAGGACAGAGACAGAGAGGCAGAAAAAAGGTGGATAAGGAGCAGAAAAAGGCTGCAACACAGTGCTACATCAATTACAATTCTGCTACTAATGTGAAAGCAGTGCCACGAAAGAAACTTCAAGCATCAGCTGCTTTCTCAAGTGGAGCTTCAGCACTCCCATTTTGTTTTGCACGCTTTGCCTCATAGTCCTTCACAGCTGCTTTGATTGCATCCTCAGCAAGCATACTGCAATGCAATTTGACTGGTGGGAGAGAGAGATGTTTTGCAATTTCTCTGTAACACCAAAAGGCAAATACTTAGACTCAGTTCAATCTAGATGACAACATAAAACCCAAGTCCAGCTCAACCCGACTGACGATATGTAATGCAGAAACTTGAATAAGGTCATCATTACGAACACGGAACCAGCAGGATTTCAAGGTTAACCAAAACCTTCTATATGCTCAGCTCAAAGAGAAATTAGAACCATTGCATTGCAAATATGCAATGCCTAGTCAAAAGTACACCATCTAAACATGGTTGAAAACTTGTACAATAATAAAGCTAGTCTTCAGAACCAAAATCAGAATAAAAGTTAATACATAACTTAAAACAGAATAACATACAACCTAGGAGTTTTACAACCATCATACTAATATAACTATGACTATAATTACTGGGATGACTTTTGAAATTAACCAAGAATCCACAGTTATGGCCAAAATAGATTGTCGAAGAGTTATCTATAATGCCAATCTGCTTTCAGTGTATGTCCATATTTTTCTTGCACTTTAGTAACTAAAGAAGAATTTTCCAGCATCTGAAATGTGACAATCTTGGGTCTTTATCATGCCACCGAAGCCTGACATGAAACTGACACCACGTCCACATATTTGAGATTACAAGACAAGATACACTAGCAAAATAGAAAACCTCATGAAGAATTAGATTGAAGAATCAGGTTGGAAAGGCAAAAGCTGCCAAAACATCACTATTCCAGTGAAGTTTCAGCAAGGAATGATCAATATGTACTTAATGGAACTGCCAAAAAAAAAATATCATTCTTCTGTTTCACTGCAGAACTTCCCCTGCATATATAAATTTTCATCCTCTATATAAACAGAAAACATAGCAATTACAATTTACATATCCCATCTTTAGCAACTTCACAGCTAGCTTGTTGGTGACCACCCCTAGAACCTTTGAAGACTCTTAACAATCTTTTCAAGTAAACAGGACACTTTTTTTTGTATCCCAGTTAAACTACTATTTGTCTAATCCAGAAAAAACAAAAGCAGTAATTATTTTACTTTCCTTGGCAGCTAACTAATAGCCTATCTCTCATAAACATGAACAGCCCATATACAGAAGATTCACGAACCAATGCCATCCAATCATCCAAATTTGCGCAAAAAAAGAACATATATTAAAAGAACCTGGTTTTTGGCAAGGATATAGGAGAATCCTAGACTAACCCCCATATTAAATAAACATACTTCAAGGAAGTCCACCTTAGTTTTAAAGACCAAGTTGGAAAGCAGAACTGTTCATAGTTCTCCCCAATACAGTGATTTTCTGTCACATAGCCTGATTTTTTATAATATGTCTGCTACTTGATTGATGGATGCTAGTTTCTCTAGGAAAGGTGATGTAACAATAGGGACACAAAGTGGGGCCGACCAAAATTAGATAGAATCGTACTATTATTGTAAAAGAAATTTCTCTTTAGCATCTTTATCAATGTTGTCTAATTATAATCATTTTTGTCCTTTTCCCTTGAGATTGTGAAAAGCAATCAAGAACACTCAACTCAAAATAAATGTTCAGATAGTTATGCCAGCCAGATGGCAAAACGATGAATCACAACCACATGTAGTAACGAGCAACTGTCTTTCGCTGTGAGAAAAAGCAGAGATCAGTTTATGGAAGTATTCCAAGTTGCTTTCAGGTTCCCTTGATGCTCAAATTCAAGTCAGATCTTCAGATAACTGACCAGAATTGGTTCCAAGAATTCCAGAACAGATTCTGGTTGGGAAATGCAGTCTTACCTGATCATTACTTAGTTGAAAAAGCTATCCACAACACTCTTATGTTATCATAAATATTGACATCCCAAAAGTTGACTACAACACTCTTACATTATCATAAATATTGACATCATCCTGAAACCTTATACCCTAGCAAATTCTGCACATCTTGAGCATTGCATTGTTCGGAAAAAAAACAGAAATCAGTTCCTATGAGTATGACATGGATAATGATATTCCTAAGAACGTTTGAATATTTTTAAATAATTTGTTGAGGGGTCTTATAACCTTTGATCAATTAACATGAATCAAAATGAGTTCACTATCAGACTGGAGATGAGAAGCTTAAAAAACCTATGTTTCTATACATAAGAATCTCTACATCAGGAAAGGAGGCTTCAAAACACCTACTTCTTGCTATATCTCCGAATTCAGTATTTCGTGCAATGTGAAGCATGAAGGATTGCAATGATATAGGGGAAAGCTATCAATTTTTCAAAATGATATTAACCAGTGAGCAAACTTATCTAATATGGATATTGTTAATATTCACGGGACCATTCCTAAACCGAATTGCAGGACTGGTTCCCTTAAAGCCAAGGAACACATATAGATTACCAATTTACCACAGATAATTTTAAAAGGATGACTTCCTATAGAACTGTCACTCAATAAGATTAAAGCTGCACATGAATGATGAGCAATAAAATTAAGTCCACCTGAAAAGCATATAAAAACCGGAAGACATACTACACATCATAGAACATGGTAAAGCATAAACAATCAGTTCAAGGAATAAAGACTTTAAGCAGAAGTTGAACTTACGTATTCTTGATGGTTAAGACTTCCTCCATCTGTTTCCCCTTCACCCATTCAGTAGCTGAAAGTAACAAAACAAAAAATTAGCCAGGTCCCTGTTGCCAATCGACACAGGCAACAATGAAGTGTCCAGAAATGACAGTTAAAATTCTCAAGGGAACTCAAGATTCTGAGCATAATACATGAATGCATCGACTATAATGTATGTTTGTTGCTTCTTTACATGTAATGTAGGCTTTATCCAAATTATAGCAAATAAAACAATGATGATGGAATGTAAGTTGGTATAACTACTATCTTGTACTCCAAAAGAAACTTGCTATCAGGGAAAGGCCAAGGCAAAAATGACAGCCCAATCTTTCCTTATAAGTTGGTAGTTTAAGACGAAGAAACATTTCATGATAAAAAAGAAATTTTTTTTCTTTTGCTTGTAAATTTTATGACAGAAGCTAGAAAACAATTAGCATAATCATTATAAACATCAATGTTACATGATTCCACAACAGCTTAATGAAATCCTCCAATTGATGGTGAAATGAATGATCTATGTGCACCTACAAATGCAAGCTTCGTATTGTGGCCCGTTCAGACCATAAATGCTTACCATGTTCAATGAAGGTCAACACCCAAAGTAAGCGTATTGTTTTGTAATTCTTCTTAGAGTGAAGACTAACAGATTGGTCAACTAAGTAAGAAGCGAAAAACCACATTACTAAGCAAATTGTCATGGATTGAGCAAAAAATACATGAAGATATACTCAGAAAATGCTTCACCGAAACTATTTTCGCTAGGCCTGCTTGGATCAAACTTTTGAAACTCAAGAGCCATCCTTCTTCTCCTCCCTTCTTTTCCTCTAAAGTTTTCAGATCATTGGAAGTTTATCAATAATGCCTACTGACTCACTACCTAGCAGAAGATCCATGCAATGCAGGCATAAAAACCAGAATGTACCAGAACACTTACCCAACAAAAGAAAAAGATGAAAAGACCTATTCCCAACAGAGGGTCTATTCTCAATAGACCTATTTCCCTTTACCTCAATAAATAAACAAAACCAAGTCGCAGTATGGCCCAACCAGAAGACTCCATCAATTAATAAGAATTTCCTCCAGTTTAAGGCCATTATTAGACCTAAACTCCTTTTACCCCAATAACCAAACGGAAAAATCACAGGCAGGTACAACCACAGTTGAAAATAACATCTTTCTGATGCCTCCTCATTTTTCAGAAAGCTATTCAAGGATTTTATAACGATTGCGATACTGGCAGTTTAAAATGATACCGTCCCATAAAATTTTGCTCGGGTTCTCAGAATCCAAAATTTCCAAATCAGAAATGTGGGGAAAACATATTAACCTAAAATCCCCAACAATTCCATAACCAAGGAATAATCACAATAATATTAATAAAATAATACACACGCAAAGAAATCGAGAAATTCAATCAGCGGATATACGAACCAACGGAAGACGAGGCGATAGCCGAGCCGCAGCCGAAAGTCTTGAAACAAGCATCAGTAATCTTTCCCGTCTCCTCGTCGACTTTAATTTGAAGCTTCATAACATCGCCACAAGCCGGAGCGCCGACGAGCCCGGTGCCGACTGTCGGATCAGTCTTGTCGAAGGCCCCGACGTTTCTAGGATTGTTGTAATGGTCCACGACTCTCTCATGGTACAACCTCTGGAGCTGCAGCACCGCCCCAGTCGCCGGAGCCCCCGCCGGCCTTGAAAATGTTCCAACGAGCCGATTAGCCACGTTTCTCAACATTTCTTGGAGATTTTTCTGAGTTTGGAGAGATTGGAATTGATGCGCGTGTTTGAGTGTGTGGGAGTGTTTGGGATAATAAAGAAGGAATTTATGCCAAAGGAACAAGAGACGGTTGGATATTACTTATATTCTAGTCTTAATATATATTTGGAGAAATAGGCGGTGCTCCTAATATATTCTGGCTGGACTCATCGGATTATTAATTTCGGGATAATTTAAGAGACCTCCCTTGAGATTTCTAATAGTTTCACTATTCCCTTATGAGGTTTTAAAAACTTCACTTACCTCCTCTATCAGTTATTTGGAACTCAATTCTTACATCGCTAATGGTGAAATGACTTTACTACTCTTACAACTTAGATTATTTTATGCAACAAGCGAAACCCTCATTTTGTGTTGCTAAGACATGCGCCCAAGGATAAAAGGTCTTTGTAATCGAAGTGAATTGAGAAGTTGAGGTTTAAAGCAAATGGCTATTTTTCAAGTAATCGGAGTGGCGATAAGAAAGATACAGGAATCTCCTTTTATTTTTTAAAGATGTTAGCAGTGGATTCGCCGCCATGAACCACTCCATAGGAGTTAGGCAAAGAAGAAGATGTCAGAGAAGGGGTGTCTAAAATAAATGGAATCTATCAGTCCCCGTAAATAACTTGAAGTTGAGACTCTTAGTGACAATATTGACTAAAAGCTGATTCAGTACGTCAGGAACAGATGATAGGCATGTGATTCCCAATCTTGTAGTGGAATTCGAATCTGGTAGTGGAAAGATGTAAGTGATCCGATATCCACTAAAGGATTTCTTGGGGAGACAACTTATGAGAAAGTAGCAGTGCTTTCCTTGATCTAGCTAACAAAAAATTATGGGAAAAAGGTAGAAAGAAACCCTATGAGGCTAACCTCTACAAATCTTGGGTTCATCTGGAGAGCATCAATCGAGAGAAACAGTTAAATGTTTGCTAACTAGTTAACCATAATTTGGAATGTACAAAATTAATTAATTTGTTACCTTAAATGGGAGCCAATACTAAGTGTATCTTTTCTAATTTATATCCTTGACAAATAAAATGACTTAGATATAGAGCACCTGATAAATAAAAAGATTCAAACATGAGAAACAATTAATTTGTTTACAAACTAAGTAACTGTAATTTGAAATGTTGAAAAAAAATCTATTTTGGCTTCTAAAATGGTGGTCCAATACTAGGCAACCCTTTTCCACTTTATATACTTGACAAATAAAAGAAATCAAATATGAAGAAATTTTCAATTGGATTGATTCTCCTTATAACCATAGCGATAACAAAAATCTTAAGGTATGGAAAAAAACTTTTGCTTTGTTAAATCTTGAAAGTTGTTATTTTTTTGTTTGTAGATGATGAAAATTTTTCATTAATCATGTGTAGTAATGGTCCCATAAGTGAATTTATAAGTTAGATCAAATAAATAACCTAACTAGTACAATAGGCACTTTGGAATACACAAATCTTCTCACAACAAATATAATTTTTTTATTGTTGCTATTTTTGAATTGGGCTAAATTGTTACAAGAAAATTAGTTTTGAATTAAGTTAGTGATATTTTTAGAATCTCGGAAGAGGATAGTGAAACTGTGAGGAATTATCCCATTAATTTTCTATTCTTTTTGTAGTTTTTGCTTTTTTAAAACTAAATTAACTAAAGAAACAGTAGTCACAAGTTGTGTTGTTTTTGCTAAAATTGCATAAAGAACTATTATGCCTAGGTTTGGGAGTTCAGCTGAGAAAGGAAAAGAAAAGAAAGTTTAAGTTAGAAAAGACAAAGAAGAGAAGATAAAAAGATTGGGAGCTTTAGGAGTTAGCAGTAGTAAATAGGCATGACAATGGGGTGGTTGCTCCCGGGAAGTAATAGGGCAGGCAAAAATGCAGGACGATCAGGGGTGGGGGATTGGATTCTTTGTCCCCACTTTAAATGAGGCATTTCCTGTCCTACAATCGCCTATGTTTTAATATATGATATATATGCATGTTTTTATATTTATAATATGAAAAAATGCTATGGTATTATTATTGTATAAATATTTCTGTGTGAAACAAGTAACATGATATTTTATTATGATAAAATGATGTATTTTTTTATTATCAATTTATTTGGTAAAATGATTATCTTATTATGTTTGTTTATTTTTCCCCCCCACATATCGCATGTTGTATATAGAGAAATAATAGCAATTAATTTAGATTATATGTCGTATCAAATATGGAGAAATAAGTTCAAAAGATCAAAGTGATAATTTAAACTTTATTTCACATTCAATTTTTTGCTAAAAGTTCAAAAAAATAAATAATAAAACTATTATATATATATATATACATAAAAAAATAAAATTAAATAAAAATAAAAATGATAGTGGGGTGCGATGGGTGCACCCATGGTGATAGTAGGACAAGGCGGGGTTCGGGGTGTGGAGGCGAGATATCACTCACGGTGATATTTAATCATTTCTTTCTTTTTTAAACTCCTAGTCAACTTGAACAGAAAATCATATCTTTTCTCTTCGTTACTTTTCTATCATAACTTGCTTTCTTTTCTTTTCTTTTCTCTCGTGAGCTCCCAAACTAAGGGTGTGTTTTATAAAATTGAAGTTATTTACTTAATGTATATCACTTAAGTGATATACAAACTAAGGGTGTGTGATATACATTCAGTGATAAGTAAATAACTTATCACTTAATTTTGAGAGCAAGTTTTGTCTAGAAATTTCAATGCCACTTAGTTAATTCAGATGTTCAATTCTTAGTTATCCAATAGTCTAAATATGTTAATATCTAATTTCATTAAATTTAAGTGCTGAATTGGATTATCAAACAAGACCTAAGCCTCCAGATGAAGGAAATTTTTAAAATGCCAACTTTACCCATAAAATGAAACAATAAAATCATAATACCTAATGTGTTCAAAATGATTTCTTTTCTTTCCTAACTCCCCATCAACTTGAGAAGAAAATCATACCTGTTCTCTTCTTTTCTTTTCTTTCATAATTTATCTTTTCTTTTCTTTTTCTTATCTTCTAAAGTTCGAAATTAAGCATTAATTTTCGAAATGAAGGAAAATCTCAACATTCTCTCCAAATTATTTCTTTTTTGACCCTTCTTTTCATCTAAATGAACTAAGAGACCTATATATTGAGGTTAATTACACTAGCATTGTAGTTTTTACTCCAAATTTAAATAAAAACTAATGATTTTTTCATGAGGTATATTCACTCATGAATGACACATGGACAGATGCATAGTCAAGGATTTAGGTTGGAAATGCATAGGATTTTAATTTTTCCTTATTGGTTGGAGACCTCCAATTTAGTAATTTTAAGACATACACACACATAGTTATATATATATATATATATATATATAGGATTAAATTTTCATGCACTATCAATATTGGGAATTTCTTATACTACATGTGTAGGTGTATGCCATATATGCAAAAAGTGAATTTCAAATTTAAAATTCAATTACTTGGTATACATCTACATTCGTCCGTGTAATCATTGATAGTGCATAAAAAATCTACACACACACATATTTATATATGTATGTATCTATGTATGTATGTATACATACATATATATATTTATACATACGTACATACACGGATGCACATATACACATATATTAACATGGTAAGTTAGGTGTGATTTATCTCCATTAAATTTCTTCTCTATTTTATATACATTAATATTGATTACATCTTGGGTGGGGTTAAACCCACATCCCCTCAATCTAAATCTATATCACTAGCATTAGGATGACAATAAAGCCCATGGGAGTTTGATAGAAACTTTTTTCAATACAAAAATTTGTCTTTCATACAACAAGAGATGTTTAAAAATTCAATTACAAATTTTAATTAATTGAAATTGTTTGATACCATCATCCTACCGCTAATGTTTTTTTAAAATTATACTTCAATCAACTTTGAAGTGCAACATGCTAAGAAGGTATAAATATTTTCTTAGTGCAATTAAAAAATCTCTTATCTCTTTTTACATGATAAAAAAAAGATAACAACATCCTCTCCACCAAATAAGAGGAAAAAATAAATGCCATCAAAGTGAAAGAAAAAATTATTAGAAATTTTAAGCCCATTCATAATAGTGTAAATTTTAAATCCAAATTAGCACCATGCATTTTCACCAAAAAAAAAAAGTCTAATTTTTTATTGAAAAAGTTTCTATCAAGTCAAATAAATGCTATGGGCTTTTTGGTTAACTTGATTGTAAGGGTGTGGATTTAGATTATGTAGGTGGGGATTTAGCCTTACCCTTATGTCTTTCTTGATTTTTTATCGATCAATACACAGTTATCCTCCTTTTTTTTTTTTGTTGCAGAATATTTCCAATCACATTCTCTATCTTTATCATTTGGGCTAATTATTGTTAACAATTCTAAAATTTGACAATGTTCATCTTTTAATCATTCTATATTCCATATTAATAGCATAGTGCTAATAGTAATCTATTTAAATTGTATAAATAGTCATTCTTTTCCTGAAATTTTCTTCATAATTATGTTTTCTCCATTAGAATTCAATTTCTTTAAAACTTATTATAGGCTAAAGTCATATCAATACAAACACAATTTTGGAAAAGTACTCTATTAGTTTTCTTTTTATGATTTTAATGATTTTTTAAACAAATTAAATATTTCTTTCCAAATTTGTTTTCCTTTTCTAATTTCTAATAGTTTGATCTAATAAAAAAATCATTTATCCATTAGTCCAAATTCTTTATTCGTCGAAGAATCAAAGTTTAAGTGTATTTACATTCTATTATGTTACTCTTACACAAAGAGATTTTACATTAATTTCTTTTTTGAAAGAACTACACATATTATATTTCCTAATATACCTTCTTTACTTATATTTCAACTTACCATCATTGATTAGACAAAGAAAAATTGTATCATGGAGTAAGATTCAACTGAAACTAATCATTAAACTGTATAAATTAACTATTTTTACTCTGTTTTCTGTTATTTGTTTTGCAATGTATCTTAAATTTTATAAAATGGTATTTTAATTCTTTTATATCAATATTCATTCAAAAAATAAAAGCTTTAGCAAATAAACATCATTAACTAGTTATTACAAAAGTGGTGTACTTCTTTTTTAAAGATCTATATTGGGAAAAACTATTAATTCCCAATATGCCCTCAGTATTTACACTACACCTTTGAACAATTGCTCGTTGTTTGTAATTTTGGCACAACTATTTATAACATATAGTCAAAAGAGCCTTGGGCCTCTTGGAGTTTCGTCGTCCCTTGTATGCATATCTCACGTGACTAAATTTTTTACTGACCAAGCACTTAATTAGTCAGAGCCGATTGGTTGTTGCACTTTTGACCATATGGTTTTTCCTCTTGTTTTAAAAGTTTTCCACGTTGACAGGCAGCACCGCTTCAACAAGCGTCCTTGGATTCAGGCTCTTGCAGCCGATGCCTTGCAAAGAAAACTAAAAGCTTTCCTTTCTAACAACCACACCCAGATTATCTGGTAACAGTCATTTCGTACGTATCTTTTCCCCACCAATTTTCCAATGTCAAACCTTCTCTCTCTTCTTCTGGTTGTACGACATAGCCTATGCTATGCGGGTTTCCTTCCATTACCCCTGCATGGTGAATTTTTCCTAATTTGTTTGTTGTCTTCTCAACATTGATCCTTGGGTGGGTTATATAGGTAGTTTAATCCGGATGTAATGATAAAGCTTAGAACTGGTTTACAGGACAAGCTATTTCCCTATTTGTGTGCCTGCTATCGGAATTGATTGCTGATGACTGGTTTAGTTGAAGTGAACGTTCCTGTGTCAGAGGTAGCTGTTGCTAATTCAGGCTTTCTTTTCACTATATGTTAATTATTGAAGCGCTATTTTGTTCATTCTTTCTTTGTGCTTCCTCTGGCTTTGTTATTACTCTTGCTTTCATTATTCTTCAGCATTTCTTCTCCTTCTGCCATTGCTAATTCGCTCGTTTTTATTTAATAGTGAGTGTAGTCTTCTAATGATCTTAAAACCAGCAGATAGTGGCTCTTAAAATCAGTCATGGAACCTTGAAGTTAATAATGGCAGTTTTGCATTTGGATTGTTGGAATTTACAAAAAACAACCTAATCCATACATTTGACAAGATACTTCGTTGACACAATGGAGACTTAAAGTTTGATCTAATGTTATTCGCAGAGTTCAAAATGAACACAAAATTCCCTTGAACAGTTCCACTTTCTGATATACTAAAGCTACATGTTCCAGGAAGTAACGGTAAGTTATGCTCTATCCTTGTCTACCAAATTCAAAAAGATTAGCTGCATAGTCATGTCTCACAAATTTTATTATTTATCATTTATACCAGATAAAAGGGCTACATACATCTTATATCAACATGTTTGCTCATCAATAGAGCCAAACATGGTTGAGGATGAAGCAGATTATATTAGCTTTTTATCAAGTTCATAACAAGAAAAACGGAGACGAATTTGTAAGTCTATATGCTGAGCCCTTTTATCCTTTCCTTATCTAATCTCTTATACACTACTTTATACACTGCACCTATTTTCCCCACCTTTTTCTTTAGAAAATTCCAAAGTTTCTTGAACATATCATAGACAACAATAAAACTCCAGTTGTCACTTTAAGAACTGGTTGTAAAGCTTTTCAAGTTGGAATGCAAGGAAGGCAATTCACAAGCTATTGGGAAATTTTCGTCGAGACACGTGAGTTGGAACTAGGCGAGACTTTGGTCTTCATCCCGGAGTCCATTGACAGCTTTACAGGCCAGATTTACAAACCAAATGGAGTTGAGAAACTTTTATCTTGGTATCATAAGTATTATGTGTATTCTTCTTTGTAGACTCCTTTCAAATTCTAGCTATGAACACAGAATTCATCTTTTCTTTAAGTATGTATCACTAATGTCTTTTGCCAATTATATGACAATATAGATTCTTACTAAGATTTTTGTGCTACAACAGTTTAAGTTTTAAAGATTTTATTTACTTTGCTTTTCCTTCTTTATCAGATAGCACCAACGGATTTTTCCTTTTTAATTTATAACCTTTTAATTTACCAAGTCCTATATTGCAATAAACATAAAAAATTTATCCAACAATCTGTTATTAGCAAATTATTAGACAAACAAACAGCTACTTATTTAATAATACCGCAACAAATAAACTATTAGCAGCAAGTACAGCAAATTTTTTAGTCATTTTGACTATTGAAACTATCAAAACTATGAGAACTCTCAAGAGAATGTGATATTGGTTGCCACAACATTTGCTCTTCAATATCTGCCTTCATTCTTGAAGCAATTAGTTGCAACATAGACAGACCTCTTATCTACATATCTATATTGCTACTTTTAATACAAACACGTCATAGCAAGATTGCTTATTTGAACCAATCATTTAAATACAAACGTTAATTAGCCAATTAATTTCGTAAACATCTTAGTTATCAATACATTTACCAATAGATAAGCCACACAAATAACAAATATAATGTATAAGAAAATAATATATTGCATTAATTTTAGATATTTTAATCACCTATTACCATTTTTTTATTTTTGTTCTAATCAATTCTCTCTCTCTTACATTTCAAATATCCATCCATTATAACTAAACTCAAAACAACTACATTTTACAATATTTATACAAGACATTATATTTATATTTTTAAAAAATAAAACCTTAATTCAAATCCATCCCTCTTCTCTTAATTTCATATTCCAAAACTAAATTAAAATTTGAGATTGAAGTTATTTCTATTTTGCATTATGAATGTTTAATTAAGAACAAACTCTCCCATTCTATGTTATATATTCATAAGTAAACACTTAGTTTAATATGCCTTTACTAAGTAATTTATAACACGATTAATACTTGTCGAAAAAACAATCATATTCCAAATGCTTTGGTATAAAATACAACGAAACAAATTTTCAAACAAAAAATTAAAAATCTTATTTTATCTAAACATGACTAATTATACCTATCTTATTGGCAAAAAATTATTATTCACTTTAACTATTATTCATATACGACATTCGTACATTAAATTTATATTAAACACTAATGATCTTTTTTCTCAATCTTTGTACGTCCACAGTCAAGTCAATTAGTAATATTCACATAACACCCATAATACAATAAAATATAATTTTTCCAAAGATGAGTGGGCTCAAATCTTGTATTACCGCTCCGCGCGCGGCATCAGATTGCCTAGTAGATATAAATGCAATTTTGGCACAACTTTTCAACATAAGTAGATAAAGAGCGAAGGCCTTTGATGACCTGGATGTTTTCATCGTCCTCTCACGTGCGCTGTGCGTGGTTCCTGACGACGTCGTTTGTGTTGTTCGCCAATGTGTTCCTCGCGCATGGCTCTTCGACTCTAACCCTAGGTCAGACCAAAACGCCGCCTCTCTTCCCTTCCCTTTCTTCTCCTCGTCTCTCTCCTCAACCTTTCTCTCCGATCATTCTTCTTCCTCTCTCTCTCGATCTTGACCTCTTTATTTTCTCCTCTGACTTTCTCCATCACACCGTCTCCCTTTCCTCTAAGAGCTCCTTCTACCCGCAACATTACGAGTCCCCCTTCTCCCACCTCCCTGTGATTTCCTTTCCACCTCCCTGCGCTTCAAGTTCATCGTTGTCGGATCCCCTCCCAGCCTTTGGGAGGACTTTCGATCCCACCACAAGATCCTCGCAGTCATCAGCATTTTTTACTGCTCTTCCTCCCTCGATCTCCATTCTCTCGCCCTTCAATTTTATTTTTAAATTTTTTGCTCCTCATTTTTTTTGCAGCCTGAACATCAATATTAGGCAGTATTTCGGTGTTTTTGGTTTTTCGATTATTTTCCTGTTTCCCAGTCTACATGCGAAGATGCCTTTGCTTTCTTGTGATGTTTTGCTTTGGTTTTCCAAAACGTCTTGAAATTCTATGGCTTAAGAGATGGTCATTTAGTGGTATTTTTTCTTGTATCTTGGCTAATTGTATTCTTTTTTATTTTTCAGGGGATTTTTCTTCAACAGCTTCAACAACAGGGTGCAACACCATTTGGGACGAACTGCATCCCAATCAGATACTCCCAGGTAACGCAAAATTCAACGAATACAATTGACAAAGAATCTCGATTAGTTTCTGCAAAACTATCTTCAGCCGAAGAACTGATAATGTTGTATTATACCACCACTCCATTAAAATACAAGCAATTGAGATGTAATCCCGAAGATTCAATGCCTATTTTTTTTAAATTTGGAAATAAATATTTTAGCAGCACATAATTTATGATATGATTTTCTATAAGCGACTGGTCTGACAGTATCATGTGGAGAGTTGGCCTTTTTGTGCCTAATTGATGAATCTCCAACTTTACACGTTGCAAACCGATGCTCATATGTGCAATGTCGTTTTTCAGTTAACTACAGCTGTGATTGGATGCACTAATGTAAGAGGCATCTTTTCACCACAAATCCCTTAATATTTTAAGAACTCATCCCTATGAAGAGAATTTTGAGAAAGAGATCGGTCAACATGATTGCCCGTGATTTTATTCATTTGTTATTTTTTAGAGGTTTTTTTTTGGTCATGGTGAATTGGATGTGAGTTTTTTTATGGTTTTGATGAATTGGAGTCCTATGTGTTTAATTGCTTTTAGATCCGTGACTTTTCTTTTCTTTTGGTTGTAATAGTCGAATTCGGATCTTTGCTGTGCTTTTGCTCTGTTGTATATTTGTGTATGGATTCGTGTGCACTGCCAGTTTTTCGTCTATTGCCGTGTATGCTATTTAGGAGATAGGTGGACTACCATGGAAAACTACTGTGTTGGAATGCGAAATCGATTTTTGACATCATTATGTTTGCTGATTTGAAGTGATTTTGAGCTATTCTTGTAAGGGAAGATGTAAAGAAGTTTTTTTTTTTCGTTTTCTTTTCCCCATGATGAATTTGTAGGTGTGTGCACTGTAAGAAGCTTGCTCCAGTGTACGAGAAGGTCGGTGCAAGTTTCAAGAAAGTTAAATCTGTTTTGATTGGAAAGGTTAGCCTTTCAGCTCTTTTATGATCCATTGACCCTTTCAGATATGGTAGGAAAAGTCTCATTTTTACTCTAGGTTCGTAGTATTGCTATATCAATTAGGACATTTGCCATGGCTTATTAAGTAGTTTAGCTAAAGTTGGTACAATCTAAAGCTTTAAACTTCTGGGAATGTTACTATTGCATTGTTGTAGAGAACTCATATATGATGCAAAATTCATGGTTTTTGCCATGCTATCGTGGTGGGCTTGTTTTAATGAATTTTGGAGTTGTACATTATTAAGGGTTTTGTCATTGTTTGAATCATCTATCTTTGTGCTTTTTCTGATCACCTTAGGAGTTGCCATCCTTGGAAGTTATACGGTTATTTCGTGTTGAAAAAGTGCTTACATTTTTCTTTTTATCCTTGCAAACTGGATATGCTCTATTTGATTTCCATCACTGAAATCTTGAGAAAGTGGAACCTGAGGTCCATTGCTATCTGGTTGCTTGTTGGCATCAACATCAGTTTAACTGTCTTAGCTATTGTGAATCTTCTATTTTGCATCTGATTTAATGTCAATACTTAAAAGATTAATCAACGATTTAGCTGTGAATTATAGCAAAATAAGTTTAATTTTTGAACTTATTATCAAATTATATTTGTTGTAGGCGAACTGCAATGAGCGTAAGAGCGTTGCAGCAAATATAGTGTTTGTGGTTACCCTATATCCAATGGTTTCCAAAAGGTTCTTTGGAGCCCAAAAAGTTAGTTTATGTGAAATGCTGGAGTTTTCAAAAGGTCTTTGTTTTTCCTTGCTCTGTTGAAATGATATCTATCCTGGTGTTGACTCTATGTAAATATAGCTTACATCCCTTGAGTTCATATAATTGTATTCCTCATGAATCTATTTTTATTCTCAGGTATGAAGGTGCACGACCTGCAGAACCCCTTGCTGAGTTTGTGAATAGTGAAGGAGGTAATGTTATTGTCTAGCTGGCTTGTGTTTTGTGGTCCATAAGTGTAATCCATGCTAACAAGTTTGGTAAATTTACGTTAAACCATATTTTGGTAGAAGTGTTGAAATATCACCTTAAATACTTGATACTGGAACTTTGGCGTTAATTCTTCCTGATCTTGAGCATACATGAACTGTACACTTCCATCCATCGTTGAAGACCTGACCTTACTTGGTTTCATTTCCAATGAGGTTTCTTCTCCATCATTTTTCATTATGAAAAAAATTTTATTTTGCAAAGATTAGATTTAATCTTAATGAATTTGTTGCTTTTTCCTATTTGAATCAGATGAGATGAGCTTTGCAAGACATTTCTTATCATTTTGCCATTGCAATAGTTTCTGGAAAATGCAGAGCCAAGGTACATTCATGTAAAAAAAAATGAATATTCTGGAATATTTTCAAAGTGAGACTCATTTTGGCTAATGAATACTTATTAGCAGGTTTACAATGTTGTTAAGTTACCAGAACTTTATTGCGCCAGCAATACACTATATAATCTGCCTACCCTACCGCCAAAGGTGTTTCTATTACATTTTAGGCAAGAATAATGAGTGTTCTGGTAAATGGTGAGGTTGAGTATGATAAAATTCAGCCCTTGAGAAAAATGCCACATTCACATTTTTACATGAAAAATGCAAGTTTTTCGTTTTGTTAGTTGTGTACATTGATGGCCTATATCTGGTACCATGAAATAGTTGCTTAGAATAATGGTTTATGCAAATTGATGGGGTCTGATGTCAAGTTTAAGAGGGATAGAGTAGTGTAATGCAAGTGTTTGTTCCTTAAGTGAGCTGACTTCAATTAATGAGCTATTTTTATTTACTTGATGATAATGTAAACAGTGAGTTACATAATGCTATAGGGGTTGGTTAAAGGGGAAAGGAATTATATTATAATGAGGTGTATGTTTGGTAACGGTAGATTTTTGGATATGAAAATGATAATAATGCATAATGTTTTTGCCCGAAAAGGTGATAGTAGTTATTATTTTTTTGGTAAGTTTGGTGCATGATGACATGTAGTCCTTAGTTTGCTTTAATTATGGTTGATTCCATCCAAATTTGAGATTGTTTGTATGTAATTTGCAGGTTGATGGCGCTAAAATTTTCTTGTGGATTTGAACAAGGTGCTTAAATGAGCTGACTTTTCTTCAAATTGGGAATGGTTTATGGATGGTAGTTTTCATAGTCATGTCATAATGGAATCCAGTAATATGTTAAAAATATCATAGATTAATGCTTAGTTCATAATTACCAAAATATGTAGTTTGTACGAGTGTAGATTCTATTTTTTCACATATATTGTTTCCACTTACCTTTTTTAAGTTGTACATGAATACACATTTTTTTCATATATCATTGTCGGCTATTGAGCGAATTGTTGAATGTTATCGGGAAGTTGGGTTCTATGAAATTGCCAAATTGTGCTATGCAGAAATTGAATTGAAGTTGATTTTGGCATATTCATATTTTGCTTTCATGTACATTTCCAATTTTGTAATCTGCTACCGCCTTCAATTCTGGAATTACGTCCGCAGATGATATTTTGGATTATGTTATGACGTTGATTATAACATTTAATTGAATTCAAGACCAAGTTTCTGCCTGCCAAGTCACCTGCACAAGCAGGCCGTTGGCTCTGAGTTTTGCAAAAATCTTAAAACCTCTTATAGAGAGCATACTCTCTCTCTCTCTCTCTCTCCTATGACCAACTTAAGATTTGAATATTCCTTTTGATGAATGCTTTATCCTTGTAAGTTCTATGTGTTGAACATAGATGATCTAGATTATTCCTCCTCTCAAAATTGCTGTATTCTTGGTGTAATAAAAAAATTTAATTCTAATTCAATTGAAATGTATTCTTTTGAATTTATATATAATAGAAGTAACAAAGAGACACCCATCATCTCTCACACACAGATATGCAAGGCAAAAATCACACTAGAGTATTCTAACCAAAAAAATATTAAATCGATTTTCACTGTTACTGGACTCCGCACTTCAGTTATAGCATTAGTTTAGCTTATGAAACTGTTTTCTTGCAAATGCTGT
Source organism: Coffea arabica (assembly GCF_036785885.1). Classification (NCBI taxonomy): domain Eukaryota; kingdom Viridiplantae; phylum Streptophyta; class Magnoliopsida; order Gentianales; family Rubiaceae; genus Coffea; species Coffea arabica. The sequence continues at coordinate 13,147,445 of NC_092316.1, read as the reverse complement.
TTCTCCCTCTCCTTAACAGCTTCTTTAGCAATCCTCTACTTCCCCTTTTTTCAACAGTACTTTTTTTCTCTTAAAACGTACGACTTATGACGTATGATATATGCAAATCATCACGTTCTATGCTTCTACACTTCATGAAAAAATGCTGAACTTTATTCTCATGCTAAATGAGCAATAGAATAAAGATAAGACAAGAATTCAATTTCTAGCTAAAAAAATATCAACTTTAAATCTCAGCAATACCTTTATATAAATCTAAATAAATATTCGTACTATTTTCATGAAGCGATTGTACCTTTTATTTATTCATGTATATTTATGTTTAACTGCGTGCATAAAATTATTAATCGACAAATATTTTTGTTCTATGACTCCATATATTTAAGAGGGCATGTTTTATATTTATCCCAACGCGCAACGCGCGTTTTATGCCTCCTAGTTCAAAAGAAAACCCCAAATTAGTACTCAATAATGTCATACATATCCTCCCTTTTAGCTGACTGAATTAGAATCGCAAAATTGGAGATATTTGAGTTTCTCTAATTTTCAATCCTCAGATCTCTGTCTTATTTCTTCTAACCCATCTAATCTCACCCACCATAGACAATCGAGAGACAAATGCCATAGAAGTAAATACTGTTCTTATCTCTCCATTTTCTCCTTCCCCTTCCCTTTTTGTTTTTTTTATTGCACTTCTTTTTTCTCCTTTCAATTATTTTGATTTCAATCCCAACTTTATGGTTGTTGACTGGAAAAGCAAAATCTTGTACTTGCTTGCTTGATTGATTTTGATGATGCTATACTAGACTTAGCAAAGAGGACTTGTAATGAGATGGGGCTATCTCCTTTGGAAGAAACTTCAATGCTAAAGTTAGTATTTGTAATATAAAGAGGAAAATGAGAATGAGATGAGATACAATTAGTGAGATGTAACTTGCCTTCTTTTTCTGAAGAAGAGATATCTTTTATTCATGATAACTTCCTTTCTTTATTACATTTTGGGTGGCGTACCATGTGATCACCGCTTGAGATCTCGAGGTTGAGGTCTCACATTAAGATGGTAAGTGGATTCTGTCTAACTTGCTATATATTAGGTTGATGACTCATCGGTCTCTTGTACATTTGTCTTGACACTCTTTAATACATGATGACATTCGTCAAAACACGTGGCATCTTTAGGTAATGTTCACTTATTCTATTTGTTTATTATTTTTCCCTCTTCATTAACCATTCTATCTTTATATTGATTTTCATTGTTTTGCTGGCAAAAGATTAGATAAGGAGATTCAAGTCTAATCTTGAGTCTTATAATGATAGCTTAATTTTCTTCTTTTTTTTTATCTGGCAGGAAAAGATATAGATTTCTTTTAATATGGTAGTAGAATTTTCTTTCTCCTAAATGTGCATTCACTTATGAATACCACACGAATGGATGTAATAGATGGGGTTTAGGCTAAAAAATAAAATTATAATTTTGCCCTTTTTGGTTAAACACTAGCTTTCAATAGTGACTTATTGTACCTGGGCATTATTGTAAAAGTAGTGTATTGTAAATGCTTTTGTAAAGACCAATTTTGGAAAAAAAAAATTTAATTCCCAATATGCCGTTCCTAGTTAAAATATAACTATGAACAATGAACTACAATTTACGCACACAAATATTATTTTGTCATAGCTTTTTTATTAAAAAAAAGGGAAATTCCCAATTATACTTGATAAGTTCGTACATATCTTCTCTTTTTAATGACTGAATTGAAATAATAAGATTGGAGGTATTTAAGTTTCTCTAATTTTCAAAACCGTGGATTGACCTTACTTCTTCGGAATCCATCTAACTTCACCGACTTAAGGGTGTAAACGAGTCTAATCAAACATCCTAGTGTTCAAACTTGTTTGATTATTTCAATAATTTTGAAATTTTATTCAAATTTGATTTGTTTATTTGTTGAACCGAATTTGAACGAGTTTTTTTTATTGAATTTGAAAATTATCGAACATAAATCATTGTTCAATCTTCGCTTGGCTAGTTGACAAACGAAACTCAAATGAATTCTTACCAAATCGAACTCAATTTGAGTATCAATTAGTTTAGTTCATCTTTCTGTCCACACCTATATAGGCAACACACAGAGAAATGTCATAGAAGTAATTACAATTCGTCTATCTTTTTTTTTTAGCACCATTCCTCTATCTTTATTCTCTCCTTCACCCCAACCCTTCGTGGTTTCTACAAAACTTTCCTCTCTCTCTCTCTCTCTCTCTCTCTCTCTCTCTTTGGTTCTAATCATAAATTCATGACAACTATCCGTTCATTGTTTTTTTTATTTTCACTATTTTGCAGACAATAATAGATGGATAAGGAGATTTGAATATGATCTCTGAGCCATATACATATTGATATCTTATTTTTTCCCCTTGTTGCATGAAAAGATGAAGAATTGGTTCAATATGGTAGCATTTTTGCTCTCTCCTTTTGATTTTCATAGCTTTTGTTAGGAATTCTACTTTATTAGTTAGATTGGAATTGAATGTAACCCAAATTTATTAACTTGATTCATTGATTAAAAGCGCGTGGATAGGATTTCAAAAAAAAATTCTCAAATTATTCTCCACTTTGATTCTAAGACAAGCAAATAAATTAAATAGTCGCTCAACTATTTCGCTAAATTAAAAATGATCTCTCAACTTTATTTTTTAGCCAATTCAATCCTTCAATTGTTTTCTTATAGCCGATCAATTTCTTATTTGACTATTCCCAATTAGTGATATTTTTCCATTGATGACTAGTCAAAGTGGAGGCAAAATAGGAAAACTATCTACAACCCTTCCATAAAATTTATAATACTGACTTTCCTATTGCCCTCACTTTGACAAGTCATCGATAAAGAAATCTTACTAATTGTCTAGTCCAACAAAATAAAGACCATACTGAGTCTACAACAAATTATTTAAAGGGGTTAAGTTGATAAAGAATAAAGTTTATGGACTATTTTGACTTTAGCAAAATAGTTGAGGAACTATTTAGGTCATTTGCTCTTACTCTGCCAAGCTCCAATACAAGTGGCGAAGCCACATATAGTTGAGGATGGGAAATTGCCCCCCCCTTTGGCCCCAATTTTGGTAAAATCACATAATAGCTTTAGAAAATTTGAGGAATTTTTGAATCACATTATATTTGTCCCTTCCCTCCCTCTTCCCAAAAATTTTGTACAGTTACCTTTTATAGTTGCATTGCCCTCTTAACTATTAAAATATCATAATGATTATCTTTTGTTAGACTCTTAGGCCTACTTCAAGTTATATAATAATTGATTCATTTGGATTGAAAGTTATTTGAAAATTTTTCTTTACTATTGCAATTTTTTATGTGAAATATGTGAGATGAAAAAAATGTCAGAAAATGTGTGTTTCCTTATCCTTATATTGTATAAGAATGAGTTTTGGTCAAAGGGGACTTTGAATTTCAACCGCATGGATGGGATATTCTGGGAATGTGGAATTATTTGGAGTGAAGATTGACCTTTAGGTACAAGATTGGATAACCTTGGCTTTGTTGTTGTTCTGTAAATGCCCTTACATTATTTTCAGCGTATAGGCATTTTGGACATGTGAGTTTATTTCAATCCTCTCTTTAGTAGTGGGTACAAATCATATGAGCCTTATTTTTGCTGTGTTGTCTTAAATGCCCATTGAAAGCCTTAAAAATGCTTGAGAAGGAAGAGGTTTTATTAGTTGTAGTTAAAGTGCTTTTTAATGTCTAAGCAATCACTTGCTTCAGTTGTCAACGATACAATTTCAAACTTGCAACTGGACTACTATTATTGAAATGGTCAAAAAACACACATCCTAATTCTCAAAAGATAGAAGCCGCTATAAAAAAAAAAAAATTAGTGTTCCCAATGACCAAGTAATCAATTCTCAAATTCCTTTCAACATATCTTTCTTTACTTTTACTATAACAATTTGTTTTTGTTAAACAATATTCTTACACATTACATATCAAAATGTCCTGGGGAAAAAATTGAAGCAACCATTTATGACAAAGACAGAATTTTTGACAAATCTTTTGAATTCCATAGAAAATACTACATCTCCAATGCAATAGGCTTCTTCATTATTGTAAACTAATGATTCCATCTTCTCATATTATAAACTTTCACCTTTCCTAATTTTCTCATCCTATGTGTAAAGCCAATAATGCAAAACTTTTAAAAATAATTACTAACAACCTTCAACAATAGGCTCTAAATTCCCATGCATAAAGCTAAATTCCCATGCGTTGCGTGGGCTTTCTGTAGAGTAATTTAAGATAAATAAGAAATACTTTTTTAAAATTTTTTTCTAGATTTTTTATGTTCCTAACTCAAATAAGTAAAATGTTCTTATTGTTAAATTAAAGTCACAAAATTAGATTTAATGATACATGTAACAATACATCTATCAAGCCATGTTATCACATCAGACAATGATAGTTGTACATTACACCCCTGACTTAGAGTTCTGGCTTCGTCACTGTCCAAGACTACAACCCTATTTGGCAAGTGAGTTTTTTGAGAATCTATCTAAAACTTTGCTGCAATGTACCATAGAAATCTGTAAAAAAAAAAAAAAAAAAACCTTCCTATACTGTGAGAGTTTTTTAAAAATTTTACTGTAGTAAATTTTTTTTCCCACTTGTTGATACAATATTTATTGTAATTTTTCATATATTTTACAATTATTTGCAATATCAAATAATTGTTGAAGTTATTTAATTGTGAAAATACCTGAGGACACTTGTAGCGGCGTTGCACAAATTATTGGGTAGTCATTGAAGTGGCAAAGAATTTAGTACATTTTTTAGATCCAATGGCTCAAATATATGTCCTTTTCATAACCAAATATTTGACCAGCAAACAAAAAACATATGATACAAAAAATGGTCTACGATAAGTGGCAATCAACTATTCAACATGGAAATTTGTATAGGCACCCCATAGACTACTCATTTCGATGAAGCCACATATAATCAGTCATTGCATTCCGCAATTGTTTCTAATCATGTAACGATTTTGGCATCGTGTCACTTGAGCTCTCTCAGCATCTCCGGCATCCATATTAGAGGCAGCATTTGAATCCATGAAGTACTGGTCATATGATTTTATCTTTCTGATGAAATTGTGTAGTACATAGCAAGTCAGTACAATATTTTTCTGTGCCTCAATAGGGTAGTTTTTCATAGGACCTTTCAAAATTTTAAATCACATTTTCCATACCCTAAATGTCTTTTCTATCACATTTCCAACTAAAGCACGGCGGCAAATGAACAATCCCTTCTACGCAGTTTGTGATCTCCCACCTGGACCACTCTTGAAAGGGGCCATAAAACATGGCATATATCTATATGCTGCATCAACTGTATAATATTTACCAATCGGTGGCACAGAAAAGACTGCACTGGGATTGGAAATAGCATCCATCAACATATGCCTATCATGGGCACTCCTTTTCCAACCAACCTTAACATATACGAATCTCATATCGTGATCACATGCAACTAGAACATTTTGTGAGAAAGTGTCCTTCCTGTTACGAAAGGCATTATATTTCTTTCTTGCCACACTAGTCGAGACATGGGTTCCATCAATAGCACCAATGCAGTCCTATATTACAATGGGTTCCATAAGTTTTATGAAATAGCGAGTCATAGTTTCAGCAAGAGGCAAGTACCTTAAACCATTGATAAAGCTGTCTATTATTCAAAATTCTTGGATGAGTAGCATCCGTGCTCCTATGTCAAATTGCAATAGGTGCTAAATGGGCCAATCCCTGACACATTTGGTGCACGTGTCAGTGAATGGTCTCAGTGTGGAATGCTGAAAGCGCTCGCTCGGCACCCTTTGTGTCACATTATGGGTCATGCCATATAAACCAATTGCTACTCTTTTCTCTGAAGATACTTTATCATAGGGTCCTTTAGTAATGTAGCTGTTGTCTCGCAATAACTGGCAAAGTTGAACAAAAGTAGGCACATTCATACGCATATTTTCGAGCATCCTAGTGCAGTGTCCATGATCAACTCGTCTATTTGTTGCTGACCCGTCAAAGCATTCATTCAGACTATCTGCCTCGGCCTTGGTAATTGAGTTCTTTGAAAGTTTCATCATAGTATAATCATAGCAGTTGCTGCGTTTCTCGCATCATTTGGGTCATCTAAATACATTCCAAAATTAGGTTGATCCCCAGCTATTCAAAGTAAGAGGCACCTTGTGATGACTCGTAAAAACTATTATTTTTAATCCTAACTTATGGCTTAATAAATTATTTAATTAGATTTTTACCACGAAAAATATTTTCTAGTCTTATTAGACCTAAATACATGATAATATAATTTCGTTATATTTTTAAAGTGACTCGTCTCAAAAATTAATTTCCTGGAGTGCGTTTATTAAAAATAGTGAATAGTGCTCGGAGATTTTACCGCGTAGGAGCACAATAAACTTGGAATATTGGAGACTTGTACCATGGTTCTAAAATAGGTAATCTTATGAATAAATACTCAAGTGATAGTTAGTAGTATAATCGTTATAAGAATTTCTCGGAAGTTTCGCGTTATAACGTTAAAATTGACGGTGCGCATTTTCACACGCGCGACTTTATTTGAGGGACTTTAGACCCTTATTTCGGGACAATCAAGAGTGAATAATATTTACATAAATATAAATGCATTAGAGGTTTAGTGCACTAGTGAACCAAACGCGCGAGAAATCGAGCCCTAATCGCGCCAAACGCCCCCTAATGTGAGTTGACTAATGGGTGATTTGTGGCCACAAGTTAGTATCTTCTCTTGGAAGCTTAAAAAATCTGATCATTCTCTCTCTCTTCCTTCTCAAGACTGCCGACCAGCCCTCTCTCTCTCTTAAACTCCATTGTTCTTCATTTTACTTCACAAATCTTACTCAAACTACCACCAAAACATCTCCAAATTCAACCAAACTTGCACCACACTTAGCTTAACACTAGGAGATCATTTTGAGCTGCAAAAAGGGTGCTGGAAATCACGATTTCTTGGAGTATTTCAAGGGCCAAAAATTCTGATCTAGTACATTAAGAAGGTACAACATGATCCATCACCTTAAACTTGATTTATAGTAGTAGATATGCATCTCTAAGTACTTGCATGTAAGTAGATGACTTGATATTGTTGGAAAAATGTGAAAGTGGGCTCTATGAACTCCCACTCTTGGGTTGTTGCTGATTTGATGATTGATGGTGGATATATTGTTGGTTTAGTGGTTAAAATGATGGATTAATGGTGTGTAATTGATAGAAATTTCATTGGGTGCAAGAAGTAAAAGTTTCCGATTTTGCCCCTGCCTTGTTCGACCATTTTAAGGCCAATTTTTAATGATCCAAAGGCTTGAATATGATGTTTATATGACGTATTAGATGTGTGAAAAATTCATCAAAAAATAATGAGGTTTGGTTGGGCAAACGAATTTTTTTTGTGAAACTAGCAAATCTGAAAACTGTTCACGTATGGCTTTGACCAGCGGTGGTGTTTCGGCCATAACTCCGTCCTCGGATGTCGAAATCATGTACCGTTGGTGGCGTTGGAAACTAGACATTCCAGGCTTTAATTTAAGATAAAATACACGTTCTAATTCTTTGTGAGTGAGCCGAACCAAACATTTTAAGATCGCTGTCATGTTGCTCTGTTCAACTGGAATGAAGTGATAAGGCAGCAAATTGATGCCCGATTTTGAACTAGTTGGGTGCTAAATTTTGAAATGATTTCTTCTGTGATATTATAGCCCTATGAATTTATTTTTCAACGACATAAACGATGCCCCATTCTGAGTTAAATTGACTGAGTTGTGACCAAAACAAGAGGACTGTCCTGTTTTGGAAAAATCGTAATACTTGGACCGGTTTGGGACAAAACCTGGGAGTGATCTTATTAATTGAAGTTCTTGATGCTAAACACTTACCAAAGGTATCATGGATGTATTTTAGACCTTTATTTCACAAATGAACCATGGTTGGATAGCTTTCTTGGTTAAACGATTTGAATTGGGAAATGAAAGTCAAAAGACAGGTTGCTTTAGAAATTTTCCTGAACTTTGGATGATTAATTAACTATTTTTCCGAAAGTATTTTTCCCTGAAATTTGATAGAGCGGTACCTTTCATATAGGAGTAACATACTGCAAAATTTTATACCAATCCAAGTTCGTTTTGACTCTTAGCTAAGGTTCCAATTTTGAAAACTCAAATCTGGAAATTGTTCACCAGACTTGAATTTTCCTAACTTTGAGCTACCGTATCTCGGTGCTCGAAACTCCAACTCACAATTCGATTGTTCTGACCTAAACCTTACTTGCACCTCTAATTGAGTTATAAATTTCAAGGGCTAGTTTGCAATGAGTGAATTCTGCCAAATTTCCAAAGTTAGCGAAAAAACCAACCTTAGCTCAATCCTGAACATTCTGGAGCAGTGGTTTCAAACTCATTTTTGAGTACTTTCCACTTAGATTCATGGAAAAATGTCTTCTAAGAACTTTTAACACTTTCCAAAAGGTTTCCAACGGTATAAATATTTCCAATTTTGGACTTATATCGAGAGAGATACGAATTTTCAAAAATTTATAATAAAACTGAAAATTTTCAATTTTCAAGGCAAAGGAGTTTTTCCAAAACTCTTAATTCTCTTAGTATTATTCAAACGTTTTGCCCTCGATTTTCATGATAAAAACTCAAATAATATTGTATTTAATAAAATGCAAGTTGAACCTCGATTTACGAGTAATTGAGGTTCATTTTTGTGAAATATTCTTTAGATTGTACTAGTGTACAATCTTCCTTGATAATTGGGATATTTGAGTGATTATCCACTATTAATTGCCAGGCGCACAAGGAGACCTTCAAGAGGATCTTACATTGGACACTTGAACTTCTAGAAAATAATTCTTATTGAATTACTCGGTGAGTGTCAAGTGTGTGAATCCTTGATACTTGCTTATTTGTGGTAATTGTTGAAAATTTTAAAAATAAGGGCGGGTGTGTACTTTATCACACTCGTTCTAATTTCAAATGAATGATTGAAATGTATTGAGTGAATGAATGAATGAAATGTATTGAATGAATGAATGAAATGCAATGGTATGTTATGACTACATACGTCGTTGGAGTGAATCTTCTCGACTTTCAAATGAATGGGGGACGCCCAAACTCATAGGCCGACCTTGGACTCGAGCCGGCAATGGGCTTGGTCGGGAATCTGGGCGAGCCATGAGATATATAAGCTCGACCTAATGAGAGGTCTTGCTTGACATACTCGTGGAGTATCGCCTTATAAATGACTTGTGGGCCCTGGAGGTGTACGGTGGACGGAGGGAAGTAAGTGGTGATCTACGGAAATGGAAATACCGACCCGGTTGACGGAGGGTCATCGCGGGAAGGTATACGAATGATATCGGCAGAGCGAGTGGAACTTAACTCCTGAGAGCTACTATATCTTTGAATTGTTTCTGATTACTTTTCCTGCTCGAATGGTTGATTATTGAAATATCACGATTTTTTGTAATAAATTTGGGATTGCTATTTGAACAATGTGCTTGCATGTGTGTTCTTGGCCTCACGAGCATTTCGCTCACCCTATAGTTTTGTTTTCCTTAACAGGACCAAATCTCAGAGAAGTATGGAGAAACCCTTCGTTGTACTTTTGTTTAGGATTCCTACTATATTTTGGCTAGGCCCTGGTTTGGGTTGTACTTTTGGAATTGAAATGTAAAAATTTGGGCCCTGACGTGTATTTAGAATTTAAGTCGTATTATGATTACCCGATGTACTGGTTACATGTTAAGTGACTTGTTAAGTTTGAACGCTTCCGCATTATTTGTATTCATGTTGCTCTCTTCGAAATGTTCGATTCGGTTTTAAGTTGAATGGAGTTGCTTGAGTCCTGGCGAGAGTTGGGCAGGCGTCCCGCGGATACCCTTTGGTTCGCCTTAGGGAGATGTGGGGGCGTCACAGTTGGTATCAGAGCACTAGGTTAGAGGTCTATATGGGAGACATATTAGATATTCTACCTTTAAGATTCGATATGGGATGACTTAATCATACCCGAAGTAATACTTGAGGCGAACTAACAACTAAGTTAGTCCTACCTCAAGTGACAATTGGGATGAACCAACGATTAAGTTAGGCATGCATTACAAGATATTGGAATTAGGTAGTGATTTAAGTTTCTAACCTGAAAAGTATTATTATTTTGCAGGGATGGATGACGGAAATGGAGCCCCGACAGCTAACGGGAATGGCCATGCGAATGGTCATTATGAGTCTCTTAGGATTATCTTCTACCGAGTTCTAGCGGGAGGAGATCGAGTACGCTACTCCCCATATGATAGACACCCTCGATGTTCGTGTAGGTTAACTTTCGCCTACCCGAACTATCTAGTGCTTGCTCTGGACGACAAGCGTCATCAGTTGGTGGATGCCAACCGCGATCTACAGGTTGAGGTAGACGAGTTTAGGCAGATGATTAGCGCTCAGGGTGAGCGGATTGCCGAACTCGAGGAGGTGATTGAGGGTGAGGTAGCCACATCTGCAGTGGTTAATGAGGAGTTTCGGGATATTAGGGCTCGACTCACTAGGCTAGGACGGGATGTCCGTAACCGGGCTTTCGAGATCCTGACTGATGCTACTAGATTGGTTGAGGACGCTACTGAGGTGATTCCTGATGCTGAGGAGAAGGATCCCGAGGAGGAGGTTCCTCCTGATAGCCCTGCTGTGGACTAGGATCTTAGTAGTTGACCCATTTTGACTTTTGATCGGTACAGCTAGAACTAGTTAGGGTGACGCGGGTGCTGAGGCCATTTTATTTTGCATGCTTGTGTGGCCTACTTTTGGGCACTTGTTCTTACTTTAGTCTTCTGTGACTAAAAGTATACTTTTGAGCACCTGTGTGCTATATTTTTGTGAATTGTCCATAACTTGCTGATTGTACGAATTTGACATGCTTATGAATGTAAATTATCGTTAATTTCAACGCTTTCTTGGTTGGTTTTCATTTTGATATATTTCTTCTTTTCCGCCTAAATTAATCTATTTCTTGCACTAGACACATTTAGACTAATGGAAAGATTAAGGAGTGGTCGAGGCCGTGGGCGAGCGTCTAGACAGGCCCAACTTCAGGGGAATGACCAGGGATCGGCAACTGGACCGACCCGGGGACAGGAAAACATTGAGGGTAACCAAGTGGCTACAGCCATCAATAGAATGACTGATATCCTAGAACGTCTAGCGGAGAGACAGGGTTCTGGACCATTTAACCAATCTGGGGGCCAGGATAGAGGAGAGGATAGAGTCCTGGAAAGATTCTTAAAGTTTAACCCGCCTAAATTTATAGGTGAACCTGACCCCGAAGTAGCGGAGAATTGGTTAGAGAGGATGACCAATATATTCGCCGCTCTAGATTACACTGAGGATAGGCGAGTGAACTTTTCTGCTTTCCAATTCGAGGGAATAGCTCGTGCTTAGTGGGATGTGATAAAAAGAAAATGGGAAAGAGCTCAAAACCCTTGGATTTGGGATAGCTTTACGAGAGAGTTTAATGAGAAATTCCTTCCACCCTTAATCCAAGAAAAGAGGGAGGACGAATTTATTAAGCTAAAACAAGGAACCCTTACTGTAGCAGAGTATGAATGGAAGTTCACTAAACTTTCCAAATACGCTCCTGAGTTAGTAGCCAATGAACGGAGGAGGATTAGAAGATTTGTACACGGATTTAATGTGGAACTTCAGGAGGGTCTGGCTGCAGCCCAAATTTCTACCTTTACTGAGGCTTTAGAGAAAGCGCAAAAGGTTGAGAATGCGAGATCTCAAGTGAGGGATTTCCACAACAGAAAAAGGAATTTTCCTGATCGTACTTCTGGGCAGACCAGTAAGAATGTACACCCTTCTAAAATGGGAAGAGGAGAAGGAGGAACGAGAACTGTTGGAGCATCTAGGGGAGCTCTATCTAGAGGAGGTCGTAGCGGGATAACTCAAGTTAAGGGGGCACCTTCTGTTGGATCGACTGTGACCCCTCAAGTTACATGTGGGTATTGTGGTAAATCGAATCACTCTGAGAACGATTGCTGGAAAAAGTCGGGAAAATACTTACTGTGTGGGAGCGCTGAGCATCAAGTCACAAATTGTCCGAAATCGCCAAAGACAGGGGAAAACCTGCAAAGGCCTGAAAAATCAACGTCTAACCAGACCAGTGCCGGAGGGAGTCGACCGAAAGTACCAGTTAGGGTCTACGCATTGAACTATCCACAAGTCCCAGAGGCGATCGAGGTGGTTGAAGGTACAATTCCAATCATTCACCGCCTAGTTAGGGTTTTAATTGATCCGGGTGCAACACACTCTTTTGTAAACCCTGATTTCATGAGTGGAATAGACTTGAAACCAATTAAGTTACCGTATGATTTGGAGGTTAAAACACCCACTGGGGGCAAAAGTCTAATTGCTAATCTAGTGTATAAGAATAGTGAAATCTGCGTGAATGAAAGAAAATTGTTGGTCGATTTGATAGGCCTAGCGATTAAAGGATATGATGTGATCCTAGGGATGGATTGGTTAGCCCGTTATAATGCCCAACTGAATTGTAGGACGAAAATTGTAGAATTGTGTATTCCAAGGGAGGCAACCCTGAAATTGGAGGTAAGGGGTAAGTTAGCTTCGTCTGCACTTATTTCGAGAATCCGGGCTAGAAAATTGTTAAGCAAGAGAGTTCAAGAATATTTGACTTTTCTTATTAATACCCCTAGCGATAAGGTGAATCTGGAGGACACACCGGTAGTGAAAGAATTTTTCGATGTTTTTCCTGAAGAATTGGAGTCTCTACCCCTGGAACGGGAAATAACTTTTAAAATTGATGTAGCCCGGGAACAGCACCTATCTCAAGGACACCATATAGGATGGCTCCAGCTGAATTGAAGGAATTGAAGTTACAATTACAGGATTTGTTGGAACGAGATTTTATACGAGAGAGTGATTTCCCGTGGGGAGCCCCAGTTTTGTTTGTAAAGAAGAAAGATGGGAGTTTGAGGTTATGTATAGATTATCGAGGCTTAAATGATGTTACGATTAAGAATAAGTACCCACTACCCCACATTGATGAACTGTTTGATCAATTGCAAGGGGCGGTAGTGTTTTCAAAGTTGGATCTAAGGCAGGGTTACTATCAATTGAGGATTTTGGAGAATGACATTCCTAAGACTGCTTTTAACTCGAGGTATGGGCACTTCGAGTTTGCAGTGATGCCTTTTGGGTTAACCAATGCACCTGCCGCTTTCATGGATTTAATGCATAGGGTTTTTAAACCTTACTTGGATCAATTTGTGGTGATATTCATTGATGATATTTTGGTGTATTCTAAAAATGTGAAAAATCATGAGAAACATTTGAAAATTATTTTACAAATCTTGAGGGAACATCAATTATGTGCTAAGTTTAGCAAGTGTGAATTTTGGTTAAAAGAAGTGACTTTCTTAGGGCATATAATTTCTAAGGATGGGATTAAAGTGGATCCAGCTAAAGTTGAAGCTGTTTCGAAATGGAAACGACCGAAAAATCCAACGGAAGTTCGGAGTTTTATAGGATTGGCAGAGTATTACCGGAGATTCATCCAAAATTTTTCGAAAATTACTAGGCCTATAACTGAGTTGACCAAGAAAAATGAAAAATTTATATGGAGTCCTAAGTGTGAAGGAAGTTTTCAGGAGTTGAAAATACGATTGACTAGAGCGCCTGTTCTAATTCTACCAAATGGACAGGATAGTTTTGTGGTTTACACAGATGCTTCTAAGGAAGGTTTGAGATGTGTTTTGATGCAAAATGATAAAGTGATAGCATATGCCTCTAGGAAATTGAAATCGCATGAAGGAAATTATCCGACTCATGATTTGGAGTTAGCGGCTGTGGTCTTTGTTTTGAAGAAATGGAGACACTATTTGTACGGAGTAACATTTGAGGTTTTTACATATCACAAAAGCCTTAAATACTTATTTTCTCAGAAAAAACTGAATTTGAGGCCACGTAGATGGATGGAATTTCTAGAAAATTATGATTGTACGATTAAGTACCATCCTGGGAAGGCCAATATAGTGGCCGATGCTTTGAGCCGTCAGGTACAAATGGCTGGATTGATGGTTAAGAAATTTCAATTGTTGGAGGAAGTTAGCTATTGGAATTCTCGATTAGAACCAAGGAAAGTAATTTTGGGGAATATTGTAATAACCTCCACTTTATTGGAACGCATTAAGGAATCTCAGGAAAAGGACCCTGAAGTGCAAAAGTTGGTGGAAAAAGCTAAGACGGGAGACAAGACGGATTTCAATTTGGGATCAGATGAAATATTGAGATTTCGAAATCGGATAGTAGTACCAAAGGACGAAACACTTAAGAAGGAGGTTTTGGAGGAAGCACACCGATCGAAATTTACGGTACACCCTGGAGGGAATAAAATGTACCAAGACTTGAAAAGTCTATATTGGTGGGAGAATATGAAGAAGGAAATTGCCCAATTTGTTCAGACATGCTTGGTTTGTCAACAGGTTAAAGCCGAGTATCAAAGACTTTTGCAACCTCTAGAAATACCTGAGTGGAAATGAAAAAATATTACCATGGATTTTGTATCAGACTTATCAAGAATACAGAGAGGCCATGATGCCATTTGGGTGATAGTGGATAGATTGACTAAATCGGCTCATTTTCTATCAATTAACATGAAATACCCGTTAGAGAAGCTGGCCAGGTTGTACTTGGATGAGATCATTAGACTACATGGTATACCTGTGAGTATTGTGTCAGATAGGGATCCAAGATTTGTTTCGAGATTTTGGCAAAAGATACAAGAAGTGTTGGGGACTAAATTAAACTTTAGTACCACCTATCATCCTCAGACTGATGGACAATCTGAAAGAACAATTCAGACCCTTGAAAACATGTTAAGGACTTGTGTACTGGATTTTAGAGAGAGTTGGAGTAAGTTTTTGACTTTAGTGGAATTTGCCTATAACAATAGTTTCCACTCTTCTATTCAAATGGCCCCATATGAAGCACTTTATGGTCGGAAGTGTAGATCCCCAATTTGTTGGGATGAAATAGGTGAACGAAAAATTTTAAACCCGACTACCGTATCTTGGATTGAGAAAGCTAATGAAAAAGTAAAGTTGGTACGGCAAAAGATTCAAACTGCTCAGAGTAGACAAAAAAGTTATGCCGACAATCGGAGAAAGGATTTGGAGTTCACTGTTGGAGATATAGTATTTCTCAAGATTACGCCTTTAAAGCAAGTTTGATGTTCGGAAAAGGGAAGAAACTACAACCAAGGTTTGTAGAGTCTTATAAAATTATTCAACGAGTTGGGAATGTAGCCTATAAGCTGGAATTACCGCCGAACTTATCTCGAATTCATAACGTGTTCCATGTGTCCATGCTTAAGAAGTATCATTCAGACCCTTCTCATGTTTTACAACCGGAGAATATTGAGATCGATGAAACCCTGACCTATGAGGAGAGACCGGTAAAACTTCTGGATCGAAAGGTGAAGGAATTGAGAAATAAGCAGATACCACTAGTGAAAGTTCTATGGAAGAACCACAGAGTAGAGGAAGCAACATGGGAAGTTGAAGAGACAATCAGAGAGAAGTATCCAAACTTGTTCATCAACCAAGGTAAATTTCGAGGACGAAATTTTCTTAAGCAGGAGAGGATGTGATGACTCGTAAAAACTATTATTTTTAAGCCTAACTTATGGTTTAATAAATTATTTAATTGGATTTTTACCACGAGAAATATTTTCTAGTCTTATTAGATCTAAATACATGATAATATAATTTCGTTATATTTTTAAAGTGACTCGTCTCAAAAATTAATTTCCTGGAGTGCGTTTAGTAAAAATAGTGAATAGTGCTCGGAAATTTTACCGCGTAGGAGCACAATAAACTTGAAATATTGGAGACTTGTACCATGGTTCTAAAATAGGTAATCTTATGAATATACACTCAAGTGATAGTTAGTAGTACAATCGTTATAAGAATTTCTCGGAAGTTTCGCGTTATAGCGTTAAAATTGACGGTACGCATTTTCACACGCGCGACTTTATTTGAGGGATTTTAGACCCTTATTTCGGGACAATCAAGAGTGAATAATATTTACATGAATATAAATGCATTAGAGATTTAGTGCACTAGTGAACCAAACGCGCGAGAAATCGAGCCCTAATCGCGCCAAACGCCCCCTAATGTGAGTTGACTAATGGGTGATTTGTGGCCACAAGTTAGTATCTTCTCTTGGAAGCTTAAAAAATCTAATCACTCTCTCTCTCTTCCTTCTCAAGACTTCCGACCAGCCCTCTCTCTCTCTTAAGCTCCATTGTTCTTCATTTTACTTCACAAATCTTACTCAAACCACCACCAAAACATCTCCAAATTCAACTAAACTTGCACCACACTTAGCTTAACACTAGGAGATCATTTTGAGCTGCAAAAAGGGTGCTGAAAATCACGGTTTCTTGGAGCATTTCAAGGGCCAAAAATTCTGATCTAGTACATTAAGAAGGTATAACATGATCCATCACCTTAAATTTGATTTATAGTAGTAGATATGCATCTCTAAGTACTTGCATGTAAGTAGATGACTTGATATTGTTGGAAAAATGTGAAAGTGGGCTCTATGAACTCCCACTCTTGGGTTGTTGCTGATTTGATGATTGATGGTGGATATATTGTTGGTTTAGTGGTTAAAATGATGGATTAATGGTGTGTAATTGATAGAAATTTCATTGGGTGCAAGAAGCAAAAGTTTCTGATTTTGCCCCTACCTTGTTCGGCCATTTTAAGGCCAATTTTTAATGATCCAATGGCTTGAATCTGATGTTTATATGACGTATTAGATGTGTGAAAAATTTCATCGAAAAATAATGAGGTTTGGTTGGGCAAACGAATTTTTTTTGTGAAACTAGCAAATCTGGAAACTGTTCACGTATGGCTCTGACCAGCGGTGGTGTTTCAGCCATAACTCCGTCCTCGGATGTCAAAATCATGTACCGTTGGTGGCGTTGGAAACTAGACATTCCAGGCTTTAATTTGAGATAAAATAACGTTCTGATTCTTTGTGAGTGAGCCGAACCAAACGTTTTAAGATCACTGTCCTGTTGCTCTGTTCAACTGGAATGAAGTGATAAGGCAGCAAATTGATGCCCGATTTTGAACTAGTTGGGTGCCAAATTTTGAAATGATTTTTTCTGTGATATTATAGCCCTATGAATTTATTTTTCAACGACATAAACCATGCCCCATTCTGAGTTAAATTGACTGAGTTGTGACCAAAACAAGAGGACTGCCCTGTTTTGGAAAAACCGTAATACTTGGACTGGTTTGGGACAAAACCAGGGAGTGATCTTATTAATTGAAGTTCTTGATGCTAAACACTTACCAAAGGTATCATGGATGTATCTTAGACCTTTATTTCACAAATGAACCATGGTTGGATAGCTTTCTTGGTTAAACGATTTGAATTGGAAAATGAAAGTCAAAAGACAGGTTGCTTTAGAAAATTTCCTGAACTTTGGATGATTAATTAACTATCTTTTCGAAGGTATTTTTCCCTGAAATTTGATAGAGTGGTACCTTTCATATAGGAGTAACATACTGCAAAATTTTATACCAGTCCAAGTTCGTTTTGACTCTTAGCTAAGGTTCCAATTTTGAAAACTCAAATCTGGAAATTGTTCACCAGACTTGAATTTTCCTAACTTTGAGCTACCGTATCTCGGTGCTCGAAACTCCAACTCACAATCCGCTTGTTCTGACCTAAACCTTACTTGCACCTCTAATTGAGTTATAAATTTCAAGTGCTAGTTTGCAACGAGTGAATTCTGCCAAATTTCCAAAGTTAGCGAAAAAACCAACCTTAGCTCAATCCTGAACATTCTGGAGCAGTGGTTTCAAGCTCATTTTTGAGTACTTTCCACTTAGATTCATGGAAAAGTGTCTTCTAAGAACTTTTAACACTTTCCAAAAGGTTTCCAACGGTATAAATATTTCCAATTTTGGACTTATATCGAGAGAGATACGAATTTTCAAAAATTTATAATAAAACTGAAAATTTTCAATTTTCAAGGCAAAGGAGTTTTTCTAAAACTCTTAATTGTCTTAGTATTATTCAAACGTTTTGCCCTCGATTTTCATGGTAAAAACTCAAATAATATTGTATTTAATAAAATGCAAGTTGAACCTCGATTTACGAGTAATTGAGGTTCATTTTTGTGAAATATTCTTTAAATTGTACCCGTGTACAATCTTCCTTGATAATTGGGATATTTGAGTGATTATCCACTATTAATTGTCAGGCGCACAAGGAGACCTTCAAGAGGATCTTACAGTGGACACTTGAACTTCCAGAAAATAATTCTTATTGAATTACTCGGTGAGTGTCAAGTGTGTGAATCCTTGATACTTGCTTATTTGTGGTAATTGTTGGAGATTTTAAAAATAAGGGCGGGTGTGTTGAAATGTATGAAATGTATGATTGAAATGGATGATTGAAATGGATGATTGAAATGTATTGAATGAATGAATGATTGAAATGTATTGAATGAATGAATGAATGAAATGTATTGAATGAATGAATGAAATGCAATGGTATGTTATGACTACATACGTCGTTGGAGTGAATCTCCTCGACTTTCAAACGAATGGGGGACGCCCAAACTCATAGGCCGACCTTGGACTTGAGCCGGTAATGAGCTTGGTCGGGAACCTGGGCGAGCCATGAGATATATAAGCTCGACCTAATGAGAGGTCTTGCTTGGCATACTCGTGGAGTATCGCCTTATAAATGACTTGTGGGCCCTGGAGGTGTACGGTGGACGGAGGGAAGTAAGTGGTGATCTACGGAAATAGAAATACCGACCCGGTTGACGGAGGGTCATCGCGAGAAAGTATACGAATGATATCGGCAGAGCGAGTGGAACTTAGCTCCTGAGAGCTACTATATCCTTGCATTGTTTCTGATTACTTTTCCTGCTCGAATGATTGATTATTGAAATATCACGATTTTTTGTAATAAATTTGGGATTGCTATTTGAACAATGTGCTTGCATGTGTGTTCTTGGTCTCACGAGCGTTTCGCTCACCCTATGGTTTTGTTTTCCTTAACAAGACCAAATCTCGGAGAAGTATGGAGAAACCCATCGTTGTACTTTTGTTTAGAATTCCTACTATATTTTAGCTAGATTCTGGTTTGGGTTGTACTTTTGGAATTGAAATGTAAAAATTTGGGCCCTGACGTGTATTTAGAATTTAAGTCGTATTATGATTACCCGATGTACTGGTTACATGTTAAGTGACTTGTTAAGTTTGAACGCTTCCGCTTTATTTGTATTCATGTTGCTCTCTTCGAAATGTTCGGTTCGGTTGGGCAGGCGTCCCGCAGATACCCTTTGGTTCGCCTTAGGGAGATGTGGGGGCGTCACACACCTACTCCTACACCTTCAAAATAATTGACCGATAAGCACAAAATGGGATGTATAGTATACAATAACTAAGTATGTTAAATAAGGAAATACTCTTAAAATCAAGTAATGAAAACTCATATTGATTATTTTCAACAAGTCAAACATCCCGACCCAATATTGGCCAGTACTTAAAATGTGCCAAACCCTTTCATGACACAACAAAAGTTTTGAAACTTATCCAAATACAGAAAACAAATTGTTTCCAATCACTAATGAAAATTCACTATATTAAGAGAAAAGCATGAAGAGCCATGCAATAGGTGCCATCCCTTAGGCAAAAATGGCCTCAGTCATCTTGTTCTCCCCCTCCGATTCTTAGTACATACAACCGCCATCGAGCCTCAGTCTTCTGTCTCAAAAACGTCTTTCAATGTGCAGCTGAATCAGCTAAGATGGAGGCTGCTGTGACTGCTACTTTATCTGGCAAGTCATCTAGTTCATCCAAGCATCATTCGCTTTATCCACTGAATAAGGGTCATTCTCCATATTCGCAGGAGGAAGAGTAGAGGCAGGTGCAGGGGGAGGTGCGACATCTATAGAATGGGATGTGCTACGAATAGAGGCAAATGTGGTATCCATCCAGGCTATTGCATTGTTGTACAAAGTTCGACTTTGACCAGGTGGGAGGTCATGATCCCTTGTGGATGAAGATTCCAGCGTTTTCCTTTTTGCTTTACCCTTCGCATCGGATTTTTGGACTGGCTGCATAGGCTTTTTCTCATCGTCAAACATGTCCAAGTGCTTTAGCCCCTCTCCCCCCATGTTTGCTGCCTGACTTTGTCTCATTTTTGTCTCCTCATTGATGTCAACAAAGAGTTTTTTTTAATCCCTTGCATATCTCTCTTGTGCATCCATTTTGTTGAATACCTTCGATAACATGTAGTGGCAGTTCTTCTGGTGCTAAGTTTCAAATGATGGATTCTCCTACACATTTGATACCGTAAAGAACATAAGAGGTTGCCCAAAAAGATCTAACGGAGGAAAAACAAATCTCCATAAACCCAAATAATTAATTTACAACCTGAATCACGGCTTGCCATTTGCTTTTGTCCATAGTCACTGTCTTTAGGATGGGATCCCATTCGGCACCAGTGACCCTAAATCCCATGCGATTGTATTCTTGTGTTTGGTTGCATAATGAATAATACTTTGCCTTGATAAAGGGATCAAAGCGGCAACCTATTTGAGTGAACTTAGCAGCTATTGCAGCGAAGACATCACTCGTTAGGTTGCCCTTGTTGAGTAATTGGCTTGCTTAAGTTTGACCAAGTACTTTGCAAACTCGAGCTCCCTCTCCAATGAAAATTGGGTTCGGCCTAATCTCGATGAATCAGCTTGACTTGCCATTGATTTTTTTTCTTTATTATGACACATGTATTAGCATAAGTTGGTAAATGGCCTAATCATAGCATGCCAAAAGAACCATGCATCTAGATTCACCCCATATGTAGTAGTTTTGGAACAATTGGAAAGCAATTATGCATAGGCTTTGTAAACAACACACAGTTAGTTGAAAAAAGAGTAAGATGGAATGCATACCCTGAAGTAATTACTAATACAAAGCTGTAAGTCGTTCTCTCCATACTCGGATCGAGCATTATACAAAGGATCAGCAAATACGAGTTTTTGGGCTATGTAAAAAACTAAGATAATAAGTCGTCACTAACTTAAAAGGCCGACATGCATTATAGCAAGTAAGAGGCAACAATCCTAACCTCTAGAAATGGATCGAGTGCACGAAGGCATAAACCTACCAATAAGAATGCCTGCTTCTAAGTCAAAATACATGGCATATTATATATACAATTCTCTAGTCACACGAAACTCAATAAGGGATTAACCATTCGAGCTAGCCATGTCTTCATCACATTAATATAATCTTACACATAACAACAGGATGAAGCAAGTATACACCCCTATTCAATACCACATTCCCTCTAAATTTGACATCTTTGTGTTTTTATTCATTTAATTGTAGTCAAATAGTCCAAATTGAAAGAGTGTAATCATTGAGCAATTTTTACTCCATAATATCAAGATTTCACCTAAAAATATCTAAACTTGACTGCAAAGATTTTGCATTCCATTCTTCGTATATAGAATAAGTTAAAAAAGTGCGCAGTCTTCTAATTATTTGAGCGCAAAAGAAAAGAATTCAATTCATACATATGTAATCAATTAAGCATTTACAACTCAATGAATTAATTATAAGGATTGAAAACAACTTAAGAGGTGAATGAATTAGGTTGATTATAAAACTAATCAAGTTATGGGCACTTTTTGCTCAATATGAAATTTACCCTCTTTTCTTAAGTAATCACACAATGAATTAATCAATGAATAAACAGTATCACTTGAGAGAAATAGAAGATATAAGCAATTTAAAGATCACAAGATAACAATAAATAAATAAGAAGGGAAAAATTGCAAACAATTGACTACCAAGCTCCCCTTGAACTTGTAGATCAATTCAAACAAGATTCTTCAAATTGATGAAATACAACCAATCTTATGTACAAAGGAAGACTCACTTCCTCCTTGCCCCAATCTCCACTTGGTCAAGTTAGGAAATTTTACTATCCTTCAGGACAACCCTCACAGAGCTACACTGTTGAAGTATTCACTCACAAATGAAAAACTTATAATGAACTTCACACCACCAAAATTACAAATCTTTCTTGGAGAGTGTTTTCTTACTAAAACTACTCTAAATCTTTTATATATTCAATGTGTAAAAGTTATTTAAAGATTCTGACCATGCTCTATTTATAGGAGATCAATAAAGTGCTTCATTAATGCTTTCAACGGATAGAAAGTAACTGAAGAGTTAACTAGCCGTTGGGAGTATCGGACGTCCGGTAGTCTGGTTTCTTGCTTCCGACAGCAGGCAGTGAGTTTAAAAGATTTTCTTCAATTCTATCGGACGTCCGATGCTTGCGTTCGAAAGCAGACAATAAGTTAGAAGAAATATCTCAATTCTATCGGACGTCCGATGCTTGCGTCCGATCGAGGTCAGTGAGTTAGGGGGAATATCTTATTTCCTTCGGACGTCCGGTGATGGAGTTCTTCATGCGTCCGAAGTTGCGCAATGATTATCAGACGTCCGATCCTGTCTTCACAAGCGTCCGACAGCTTTCAGTAACCTTTGTTTCTTTCAATAGCACTTGATTTTTAAATCTGATTTGCTTCATAACTGAAAGTATATCTTGATGAGATATTAGTATCATCCATTTGTTTTGTAAATATCAAAAGCTAGGGATTAAGATCAACATTAATCACTTGAAAAATTGTTGAAATATATAAACTTTTTGTAAGTATTGCTTCCAATCAATTTTGGTAAGTTTTACAATATTCTCCCTTTTTTTCATCTTGGGTACACAAATTTACTTTGTTTAATAGTCAATCAGGAATCTAAGCATATAGTAAGTGAAGATATTGTATATAATTGGTTTGAAAAGTGGAGAATATCCGGTCAGTTAATGCTCTTAATCCTATTTCACTCAAAATAATGAGCTAATATTCCAATGAGAGTTAACCAATTTCGAAATATCTTATTCTCCATTCCCTTTAAGTCAAATAACCACTTCATCCCTAAGCTTCTGCCTTCTCTTTCTCTTCATCTTTGCAATTGGTAACTCCTTTAGTACTTTTTTTTTCCAACTCTTGAACAAACAAAACAATTGTTGTTGTAGAACTACAATAAAGGCAAAATTTACCTCAAAAAATTTACTAGTGAAGGCTATTATCCAGTCCATTCCATTTAGGCTATTTCAGAAAATTGACACTCAAATCAGTAAACTAACGAAGGCAATCTTCATCATTTTGACCCGTAAGCAATTTTTTTTTTGAGAAAGAATCATAAATTTCACTACGCTCTCCATCAATTATTAACTAAATGGAGTAATTCCCAATCACAAATTTTTTTTTTTTGCTAAAAATTAGGCATAATTGATCAACTTTTATAAGCAAGCTTAGTACTTCATTTTGTAAATTTTTCTTGGCCAAAGCAACTCATAAGGTATGTGATAGTATGGCTGCAAATTTTTTAGTTCTTATGATTTTCACTAGCAAAAATGCAATTCGCAGCCATGAATTATCATAAAAGATAGCCAAAATTGGAAAAGAATGCAGTTAGTAAGAGGAGATTTCACAAATCTAGCACCTAAAATTAGTTGGGCCTTCGTACTGGCAACGATAAGAGGAGAAGTTCTTGGGCGGAGCTTTGTGGCAATTGGAAAAAATGCACATTTTGATAGGGAGAAACATCTTGAGAGAATCCACCAAAAAACCCAATATGTAAGTCAGGAACCCAACTCTGACTCAAAAACTTAAGTTATTAGATCTTGGACCCTTACTTATATATTAACCACTCTTTCTCCATCTCTCGAACCAATGTGGGATACAATTTTTTACTTATGAATCTAACAAATCTCCCCCTTCATGAGTAACCTCCACATTAAACCCAAATTTACAAGCCCTTTTTGAGCCCACTTTAATACTCGATGCAAGTCCATATTTATCACCAAGGTCACATCTTCTCTCAAACATGGACCCACTATCCTTCAACATCCAAACTGCATTTTGGATCCCTGCCAACCCTTGGTTTCTTCGTCTAACATCAACCGGACCCCCTACCAATGTTGGACCCTTACTTATATATTAACCGCTCTTTCTCCATCTTTCGAACCAAATGGGATACAATTTTTTAATTATGAACCTAACAAATCTCCCCCTTCATGAGTAACCTCCACATTAAACCCAAATTTACAAACCCTTTTTTGAGCTCACTTTAATACTCAATGCAAGTCCATATTTATCACCAAGGTCACCTCTTCTCTCAAACATGGACCCACTATCCTTCAACATCCAAACTGCATTCTGGATCCCTGCCAACCCTTGGTTTTTTCGTCTAACATCAACCGGATCCCCTACCAAACACATGATACACTTGGTCAAACACCAACCAAACTTCTTAGCACTTCGGTCCACCATCAAGAAGACAATTTTCACCGGTCCAACTCCGAGAAGAATCTACTTGCCGATGAGTAGCCTAGTCTCACAACTTGAAGCTCTGATACTAATTTGATATGGAGAAACACCTCGAGAGAGTCTACCAAAGAGTCCAATATGTAAATCAAGAACCCAACTCTGACCCAAAAACTTAACCTATTAGGTCTAGGACCCTTACTTACATATTAACCGCTCTTTCTCCATCTCTCGGACCAATGTGGGATACAACTCTTTACTCATGAACTTAACACTTTTCATCCCTATTGTTTGGGGCGTGGGACAATTTCGGTTCTAAAGTTTCAGTTAAAACGCATTTCAACATCTTAATTTTATAATTTCAACCAATTCTATTCTTAAAGTTTCATGCAAATACATTTCACCTTCTTATTTTCATAAATTTGACTAATTGAGGACAATTGATGAACTGTCAAACAATTTAAATGGAATATCATCACTTAACCACTTCCTGCTCAATAGTAAAAAGAAAAACATTAAATTAACAAAAACCTCAAAAATTGTATTTTAATTTATTTTCTCCTTTTCTTTATATAAACTAAGAAATTTTCGCCCACCATCACTCTCTTTTGAATCACAAATCGAATGAAAAGATCAAGAGGAAACAAAGTCTTGAAGAAGAAACAACCCATTATAGCCAATTGGAGAAAAATTTCAAACTATCCCATTGCAACCAATTGGAGAAAAAAAATTAATGTGAAAGAAAGAATTGTTTGCAAAAGTTTTTTTTTTTTGCATCATATACATGTTTTTCAATTCGTTTATTTATCATCCAATCAATTTTTTTTTATCTTACATACATCATATCAGAAATTAAAAAAAAAATCTCCTATCCAAACACACACATTATTATTTATGTAATTAAATCAATGACCGAATCAATTATTAGCAATACAAATATTAACATGACATGCTAGTGATGTGATGATTTTCTGTCCAAATTGGTTAACAATGATT
The DNA here is from genome assembly GCF_036785885.1 of Coffea arabica. Taxonomy (NCBI): domain Eukaryota; kingdom Viridiplantae; phylum Streptophyta; class Magnoliopsida; order Gentianales; family Rubiaceae; genus Coffea; species Coffea arabica. Next base: position 13,121,912 of record NC_092316.1, on the reverse strand, counting down.
CAATTGTTCTAAATTGATCAAATTTATGAAACTATGAGGGTGAAATGTGTTTGCATGAAACTTTAGGAATGAAATTGATCCAAATTATAAAATTATGAGGATGAAATGTATTTTGAATAAAATTTTAGGGACTGCTCAACACTTAAAACATTGGAGATGAAAAGTGCATTTTTCCTTTGACAATTCCCAGTAGAGCTTGGATTATTTGCTTCTTTATCCACTACTTTATTTTTTAAAATTTCTTTTATAATTGTATTTGACAACATACAGGACATGCATTTTAATTTGAAACATATTATCTTCTTGTTATCTGACCACTAGTTCATTATATCACATGCACACACACACTCTTTTACAAATGGAGTGACAAATGTTCAAAATTACAAATGGTTGCCATCCGGAATCAGAGAAGCATATTTTTCTAGACTACTTTTGCTCAGGAAGTGGGGTTGGGTTTGGGCATCCTCAAATCTGTTAAAAAATTTTGAGCTTCATGTTTTAAAGATTGGTTTGATTGTTTATTGCAGGGAGAGGATAAAAACACTGTTCAGGTAGAAGCCACCACCATTTGGACGGTTGGATTATATGGAGATGCAGGAACCACAAAATCTTTCAAGAAAAGGATAGGATGCAATCCATGTGGGTGGTTATGTGTGGAGGGATTTCTCCAGAAAAATAGGAATCTGCACTGTAAGAATCGAAGTTGCAGCAATACTGTTCAATGCAAATGGAAAGCCCCCGATGAGAATTTTATTAAGATCAATGTGGACGGTGCTTTCTCTGAAGACGGTGCTGGTGTTGGTGTAGTTGTGAGTAACCATTTGGGTCAGACTGAAGCAGTATTGGCTGAGAAGTTTCCTGACGGTCAAATTGCAGAACATGTGTAGTGTTTAGCTTTTCTCAAAGCTCTTCAGTTAGCCAGAGATTTTGGGATTACTCATTTCCTACTGGAAGGTGATGCGCAAAATCTATAGGACAGAAAGATGAACCAAATTTCGAATCTGAGTTTGGGTTGGTAAGATCTCTTTCGTAATTGGTTTGCCAACTAATTAAATAAAATTTAAACAACGTTTTATATTCGATAACATTCAAACTTAATAAAAAAACTTGTTCAAACTCGATTTGATAAATAAACAAGTTGAATTTGAACAAAATTTCAAATTCGTTAAAATAATCAAATAAATTTAAACACTAGAGTATTCGACTTGATTAGATTCGCTTGCATCCCTCAAATATTATCTAGAAGATTAACGGCAAAGATTCTGACTTGTCATTAATTGGAAACCTTATTCATGGAATCATTTCGATGTTATCTGGAATTGACTTTGTTAAGATTTCACATGTGAGGAGGAACAATGATGTGCCTGCCCACATTTTATCAAAATTTCTGTTTCTCTTGAAGGTTGTAATATTTGAGGTGAATTTGGGAGTAGCTTCGAATATAGCTGCGGAGCTATAGGGAATCATACATGGACTACAGTTGGCTTGGAAAGATGGACATAAGAGAGTGATTATAGAGACAGATTCAAAAGCTGCGATTTTGCTTCTGGACAAGCCACCTCACTTGAGCCCTTACTCTAACCTGCTAAAACAAATTGATCAATGGAGACACAAGGAATGGAAGGTAAGGATATCGCATAGTTGGCGAGAAGGAAACAATAGGACGGATTGTTTAGCTAAAGATAGCCTCAAGAAGAAGCCAGGGTTGTATCGTTTACAGAGCCCACTGGATATAGTTAGGAGATGAAGGAACTTGGATATTGTGAGAGTAACCACCCCCGTTTAGTATCTATGTATTGAGCTGCTTAGCTCTCCTTGATAACCAAAAAAAAAAAATTTGGGTTCTAAACTTCCCAAAGGAAGTCTCTGATGCTGCCTTGGCAGATTTAATATCAAGATTGAATGACATATTTGCTTCCAAAAAAACAAAACAAAAAAAAAAAAAAACCGTCAAGAGTTCTGGTAAATGAGCATTTTATTGGTAGCCCAATGGAAACACGAGAGGGTCAAAGATTGCAATTTAGGCAGGCTTTGAATGTGAATCCTGTAGAATAAAAAAAGCCCGATTACTCTCTTTATGACGGGCTAAAGGCTACAACGTCCAATTATCAACTTCTTCATCCACCTTATTTGTGTTCAATTTGTTCTAGAATTTGTACTTCCACGTACACAAAAACATTGTATCATCATTTTGAATCAGGCATTATGGTATCATCTTTTCAATTTTTTGAATAAAAATATGCTTTGCATATACTAGTAGTATGTTGCATCCACGTATACACCTTTCTAGAAATGGATTGACGTGTTGGGGAATTGATATCAAGAATTCTTGCATGGAAATATTTCATTGGCAGGCAGATGGAAATATGAAGAAGGTCAAGGCTTGGAATCAAGGCTGGCTTTGAATATGATTCCTCTGCATTAATACAAAAGCCCAATTCCTCTCTTTATAATGGACAAAAGCAATTACTTTGTAGCCACTAGAGAGCGCAATCTTGAAAAGTTTTTCTTAGTGTGATCATTGATCTCATGTCTAAGGCCGGGACAACAAAGCTTCTCAACAAAAAGTATAAATTTAAAAAAAAAATACATGCTTAAAAGATTAGTAATATGACCAGGAAATATCTTGTTGGACTCTCAAATTCCTCATTCCAATTTCTTTTTGTAAGATTTGGCGATTTTTCATTGGGCTAAAAAAAAAGTTATCAAAACATTTTGCTTATCCTTTCAAAATGAATTTTCTCCTTTGCCTATGAAGGAAAACCATGTCAATGCAGCATTATTATCTTGTTCGAACTTAGGAGAAGCTAGCAATGTAAGCAAACGTGAAAGAATGATTACAAAAAAGAAAATAGAAAAGTTTGAAGTTGTAACATCAAATAAATATATGATAAACTTAATTTGGTTTTAGGACACACAACTCGTTGATTTAGCAGTTCATCCGAGTTGAGATGAAAGTGGAAGAAATTCTGCTCGAACTTCGCTAAGATTTCCAAGCACCGGCTCAACTATGATCAATGCGAAAAATATTAGTTATCAACGAGTGTTACTTTTAGTTATAGTTATCATTAGACATAGACATCAGATATAAAAAAATACCGATATATTGTAGGTAGTTCGTTAAAAAAATATAGGAATAATTTTAGAAACCTCCTCTAAGATTTCTAACAATTTCATTTTTTTTCCTTTTCTCTTCTTATTTCTCTTTTCTTTTTTAATAATTTGCGACTAAAACTAGTCACTTTTTTTTTTTTTTTTTTTGCATTCCTCTTACAGAACTACAAACTATAAATATTGGCTTAGTTGCTACCGTTATCAAATGTTGAACCAGTGACTTTTTTTTTTAAACAACTGTAAGTGTGATCCATTTTTTGTTGATCTCTTTCTTCTTTGTAGCAAAAGCAACAATAATTTAAAAAGACACCGTCCAAAAACTACTATTAAACTATGATAGTTCCAACAATTAAAAAATTTATAAGTTCTAAACTCTAAAAGAATTATGACAATACTTTCTTCTCCAACTTAGAAGAGATGTGTATCCCCAACAAAGCGCCATGTACAATAGCCTATCATACTGATAAAACTATTATAATAATTGCTTATTAAATAATAACTAAATACAGGTATTGAAAACCTGATACTTTTTCCTTATATTTGTGCTATATATTTTATAATTATTTTTGAAAGTAATATAAACTTTATAAACTGAGGGCAATTTAGGGTTCGTTCAATTTGCACGGTGACAGCATAAACGAAGATTTTTCATGGGATTCATAGTTGGCCGACAATATGGAATAAATAGGCATACTTCTTAGCATTAGAGATTATTCTCTTTTTGGGCCACATGGTAAGTGTTGTGATCACTACCTAATTAGTGATCAACTAGGCCAGTTATCTTTAAGTAAGGATTAGACCCAAAAAAAATTCTTTTAATTTCTTCAAAACTCCTGTTAATTATCATTAAACATGCATATATCATAGGGATACTTTCAAATAGCTCCCTTGATGTTTCTCATGAAATCACTTAGCACCCTTTAAGTTTTTAAATCTCACATTCTCTTAGAATGACATTTTTTGTAGCATTTTAGCTCCCTTTGGAAGAAATGCAAGAAAGAGAAAATTTTATTCTAAAACTACAATTATGTGATCCTACTTATGATGATTACAACAACAATAAAAAATAAAATAAGGTTACAAAGAAAAAATATGAAAATATGAGCAGTTATAAATACAATAATGAGTAATTTTTTTCAGTCATACTTTTCTAGAGATGAACTGATTTTGTTACTAAATCATAAACCTCAAGGGAGGTTTGTGTAATTTTTCAAATTTTAGGAAAGGCCAGTGAAATTATCAGAAACCTCAGGGGAGGTTTCTGAAATTGTCCCTTTAATATATGTACATATGTCGTCATACATGACATAGGGTAAACCATCTATCCTCAATAATGCTCCATCAAACAGCCGACTGCTCGGGGTTAAAAATTTCCCATTCAAGCTTAACTCATAGCATTGTTCATTAAGCTTTTTTTTTTTTTCTTTAAGCAATTGTTCATTAAGCCACTGAAGCTCCCCCTTTAAAATAGCCAAGACTCAAGCTCCAATCCCATTTGAGTTTACTAATAATAGTTCGTAAGCTAAGACTCAAGTTCCAATCCAATTTGAGTTTACCAATAATAGTTCATAAATAGCTAGAGACAGATTCTTCTCTGTTACTTAGATTTTTCTAGTTGGAGTTTTATTCTCTTTCAAAATATCTTTGTAGGAGCTCTTTTTTTTTTTTCATTTTTTTGGTGAGATATGGTAAATCTAAAAACCCAGATCTAAAATTTCTCACGTATATGATGCCAAGCCTAAATTTCTATTCAAGTTTGAAATGGTTTTTTTTTTTTAAATCAAACTAACTATTAAAAAATAGGCACACATATTTGTTAGGGTTACAGTGATATTCATCTGATCGAGGATATTTTTGGAGTCTCAATGCTATCATCAAGTTTATTGTTTTGAAGATACGTCGTGTCGAGTGATTTTAAGATATATATATATATATATATATATATATATATGTTTGATGTACTTTTTGTCATTTGTACATATTTTAGAATAAAATTATCCTTTTTATATAAAAAAAAATTGTAGTTCACAATTAAATTGGTTAATTTGCAAGTACACAGCGTAAATGAAGATTTTTTGAATAATAATTGGCCGATAATTGATACGGACTAAATACTTGGGCACACCTTATTTGCCACCTTACTGGGCACACCATATGCTGGTTCAATTTCCACAACATGGTCCATGGAAACACGTTGAAAGCGCAACATGTGGTGTGCTTAAATTACATAAATTACATCATGATTTTATTCAAATTACATTAATGATAGGAATTACATCAGACACACACTAATATACAGATCTGAAGAAGAAAAACTATTACTACAAATCTAGAAAACCAACAAAATTCACACTGTGAAAGCCCAAAAAAATTTAACAGTTAGATAAAATACCTACATCCCCAAAAATATCTGTGCATATTCCAATTATTAGATTTACTAATTAACTACTTTAAATTCAGACAAAATGATGATATTTGATGAAATAGATCTAAGGAATCCCGTATCCTATAACAAAATCTGGAAAAACTCATATCTAAAAGAAAATAGAAAAAAAAATTAAAGAAAACTCTCACTAAAAGATCTTGAGATAGATTCGATGGGGTGGAATTTAAAAACACAATTAAATCTGAAAATTCACTTAAGAAAGATGTAGCGTTGCTAGATAGGGTAGAATTCACCGCTCCGACAAATTGTTCGTTGAAAGTGATTTATCCTCTTTATTTCTTTTTAATCCTCCTTGTTTCACAACGACGTTCATGACCGTTACTTTGGGTTCTTTAATGATGTTGGCATGCTGGTCAACGCATTTGATTGCAACTTCTCCTATCTTGGTACAAGGAATTTTCTGCTTCTTGGATCAGAGAGCTAAGAGCCACAATCAATAAACTCGTGAAACAATATTGTTGCTTCTATGTGTGGTTTGGTTTTTGCAGTAATTTTCATTGGTCACTGCCAAGATGTCACCAGACTGCAACGTGGACAAGACATGCATTCCTACTAGCTCAGCTCATGGTCATATGCCTTTCCAATTGGCATCAAATGAAAAGAAATCCGTCCAGCTAGCTAGTTGCTTATAAGCCATCCATTGAATTTCCATGATTGCAAAAGACATGGTACAATCAAATCGACTCCCACCATATAAGTTTCCCCGCTTTTTACGCAGTTGACCGCCAAAAAGCCTTAATACTCAATGCATGGGTAGTAGGGTTAGCAATGTGCAAGAATCAAGTACTTAGCAAATAATGGAGAAAATGGAACAATTTATTCCCTTAATTAAGTTAACAATAATGATGAAATCCACATAAAATCATCATAAAGATGTAAATGAATATTGATAGAATGGTTGGATAGTGATGTTATGCACTTGACCACAATAGAAAACATAATTATGAAGGAATCTACTTCTCATTCAATGTCTGTGGGGGAAAATAGCAAAAAAGTATGAGCTAGGATTGAAATTGTGAAAAGCACCAATGAAGGATGGCTGGGAGCAAAGAGAGGAAGTGCCCGCCGACCATTTCATTTCTTTATGTTTGTCACGACTTTGTTTTCCATTCCTTTTGTAATTGCTATGTTATGACAAAAACCAGTGCATGATATCATGAAGAATGTCTTCAACACTTTTACTTTATTTTCACTTTTCAACATTCCCATCATTTCTCCTTTTCTTTAGTTTATTTGGACAATAACAAAATTAATGTTGTGGTCTACAATAGTGTTTAAATGTTAGGGGAGGTAATAGCATTTTGATGAAGCATTCTTGGTTGATTGGTTAAACTAGTTCGGGTCAACCATCCTTTTTATTTTTATTTTTCTCTGAACACTTTTGCTAACCACATTTTTTTTCTCGCATATGCACATTCCTTATGTGCTATAGTAAACAATAAAAAGATTATTCTTCAACTGAAATGCTTTTTTTTTTGTGTGAAGTTTAATCTGTTCTTGACTGATCTGTGTTTTATTGTTTCATTCGTTAACCCTCTTTCATCAAGAAGTTGGTTCAAACCAATGACGAGTCTTTAATTCTCTGTTTTGAAACTCGGACCGGACCGGCCGGTCGAATCGGGAACCGGCCAGGTAGCCGGTCCGAGTCTTATTAAAAAACCGGAAATTTAAAACCCGGTCAAAGCCGGTCAAAAATCGGGTTTGACCGGATTTGACCGGAAAAAACCGGTTTTTCCGGTTCAACAGTAATTTTTTTAAAAAAAAAAATTCAAACTTTATAATATTATGTTTTGACCCCCTAAATTGTTAAAACTTATCGATATACCTCAAATATTTGATACTTTATAAATACTGTCCTAAAATTTGATGTTATTTTTCAATTAAACTCATAATTTTAATTCTAAACTTGTTAATATTTATTAAATAATATAAATTGCTATTTAATTGTTCTAATTTCTTTATATTTTCTTGTTAAATATATTTGAAACATCAAATATATATGAATATACCTTTATTAATATCAATATATTATTAGATATTATAAATATAATATTTTAATTTTTAAATAATTTTTATTTATGACGTCATCCGGTTCGACCCCTATCGACCCCCGGTCGAACCCATTGACCCCTGACCCCTGACCCCTGACCTTGGCCGAGTCGCTATCCGGTCCGGTTCTGAAAACATAGCTTTAATTGTTCCAATGGAGCTTCATGACTAATTTTTTTTTTTTTTTTTGTCTAGATATGGTTTTGGGATTACCCAATACTCTTTAATGTGCATCAAATGCTTCAATAATCTAGGTATTCCTTGAAGAAGACTTTTGAACTAGACGCTAAAACTGCCTGAAACTTTCTGTTTGTCCTTTCATAAACTCCAATTTTACCAGTACTTTAGTTGACTATTGCACAGGGCCGAAAAGAATGATATGAGAAAGATTCCATTGTAGACATGAGTGCAACTTGTGGATGCCCGAGGAGAACAAAAACAACTTCCATTGTGTATCAAAAAGAATAAATAAACAAAATTTCTATGATTACATAATAAACACAATAATAAACAGATCTATTAGTTCGGGCCCCCAAAGGTTCTGAAAAGAAGAAAAAAATTAAAAAGAAAACCGTCTATATAAAGCGATAATAATAATAATAATAGTGCATTATGCACCAATATGTGTACATATATATATAGACACACACACACACACATTTATATTCTGACACACAAATACATACACACACACATGCATGCACACACACATAGTACATACATACATATATAGCATGTGTGTATGTGTGTGTGTTATATACATATATATGTACTACACACACGCGTACATACATGCACACACACATATCCATATTTTTATATATTATTTTTTTTTGTCAAATATCTATATCTATATGTATTGCAGAGGAGGTTTTGGATAAGGAGCTTCCAAAATTGTCAAGAGTCTGAATGCTATTTTAATAGAATTTTACATTTTTATAATTAAAAAATGTTTATCTCTTAACTAATCCTATAACCGCTCCTACAAATCCTATAATCATGCTCACGTTTTCCCCACATTTCCTCCACGTTTTCCCCACTAACGCATAAACTCAAAACTCCTAAATTTTAACTAACAGATAATAACCATCCATGTAAAATGATATCTGCAAATTTCAATTCATGTCTCACATTTACTGCTAACATTACTGATAGCAATAACTAACTGTTATTACTGATATTCACGTCTCACACTTACCACATTACTGATAGTAACAACTAACTGTTAATTTACCAAAATTGTCAAGAGTCTGAATGCTATTTTAATAGAATTTTACATTTTTATAATTAAGAAATGTTTATCTCTTAACTAATCCTATAACCGCTCCTACAAATCCTATAACCATGCTCACATTTTCCCCACTAACCCATAAAATTAAAACTCCTAAATTTTAACTAACAGATAATAACCATCCATGTAAAATGATATCTGCAAATTTCATTTCGTGTCTCACATTTACTGCTAACATTACTGATAGTAATAACTAACTGTTATTACTGACATTCACGTCTCACACTTACCACATTACTAATAGTAATAACTAACTGTTAATTTAAGAAATTCGCAACTACGAAAGTCACATATCCAAAATTTAGGAGCATGTTTAAATTACAATTTTCATAATTCAACGTATCTTATTGTCATAATATATTTTACTCTCATAATCATTCACAAAACTGATGATCACTAATCCAATTTACCCATTTCATTTGTCATCATATAAATTAAATACAGAGCATTTCAATCAGTGACAAAGCCAAGATTTTTTTTCTAGAGGGGCTAAAATTTTTCCTAACATAATTATTTTTATGTGTTATGTTTAAAATAATTTACATCTATTTAAATATATGACATTCAAAAATATCAAATGTTAATTTTAATTATAAAGGAATGTAAAAAATAAATAACTATTTTAATAAAAAAATTGATTCAAAGGTAGTTAATTCACACACACACGCACACATATATACATATATATATATTCTCATAATATAAACTAAAATTGCAAAAAATTAGGAAGGCTAACTTCGTTTTATACAAATATTTACACAATATGAATTAAAATTTTTAAAACTTGGGGAAGAGAGGAGCTATGGCCCCATTAGCCCCTATTGGTTCCATCATTGATTTCAATGGCGTCTTAATTCCAAATCTGCAAGATTACAAAGGAGAAAACAACTAACCACAAAACGAATTTTACATTATGGTTAGGCCTGTCAACGGGTCGGGTCTAGACCCGAATCCGGACCGGATCCGTGAAATTATTGCGGGTATGGGTAGGGATTTAATTCCGTTTTCCGGATCCGGATCCGGATCCGTTTTGTCAAACAAAAAAACGGGTCGGATACGGAATATAGTATTCCGGCCCGTATTAGACCCGGATCCGGATATAAATGAATTAATAATTTTAAATATATATATTTATCAATATAATTTGATTAGAGTGATGTATTTTAATAAAGTTAATTTGATTTCTTTTCTTATTTGGTTTTTTCTTTGCATTAGTTAAAAATTAGTTTACAAATATATTTTTTTTCATTTTTATTAGAAATTATAAATTTTGCTAAATTTGTTCGGGTAGACCCGGATCCGGATCCGGGACCCGCCGGACCCGCCGGATCCGGATCCGGAACATAGAATAAAAGACCCGTCGGGTAAACGGGTCGGGTCCGGGTCCAGCATAGTAATTCGGGTCCGGGTCCGGAATAATGAATTCCGGCCCGGACCCGGCCCGTTGACAGCCCTAATTATGGTGATCCTACTCAAATATTTTAAGAAGGTTCAGCAAGTTCACTTCTAAGAAATATAGGCCTCACTGAATACTTTTTTGTAGTATCACGAAATTATTTTTATGTGTTATGTTCAAAATAATTTTCATTTATTTAAATACATGACATTTAAAAAAATGAAATATTAATTTTAATTATAAAGAGATGTAAAAAATAAATAACTTTTTAAGAAAAAATTAATTCAGAAGTAGTTAATTCACACACACACGCACACATATATATATATATTCTTATAATATAAACTAAAATTATGAAAATTAGGAAGGCTAACTTCGTTTTACACAAATATTTACACAATATGAATTAAAAATTTTAAAACTTGGTGGAGGGGGGAGCTATGGTCCCCATTAGCCCCCATTGGTTCCATCATTGATTTCAATGGCATCTTAATTCCAAACTTGCAAGATTACAAAGGAAAAAATAACTGATCACAAAACGAATTTTACACTATGATGATTCCACTGAAATATTTTAATAAGGTTCAGCAAGTTCACTTCTAAAAAATACAGGTATCACTGAACATTTTTTTATAGTATCAACTCCACAAAACTGAACAGAGTTAATTAAACCACCAATATTGATTTTTATACTAAAAGTTAATTGATGTAAAAAATGTTCGCATCTTTGTACAAAATTATCAAACCGAATGCATAATGTTTGTAAGTGTTTCATTTTGAAATAATTTTCATCTATTTAAATATATGACATCTAAAAATATCAATTATTAACTTTAATTGTAAAGGGATGTAAAAAATAAATAACTTTTTTAAGTAAAAAAAATTAATTTAAAGGTAGTTAATTTACACACACACACGCACATATATATACATATATACATATATATATTCTCATAATATAAACTAAAATTGTAAAAAATTAGGAGGGCCAACTTTATTTTATACAAATATTTACATAATATGAATTAAAATTTTTAAAACTTGGGGAGAAGGGTTATGGCCCCCATTGGTTCCATCATTGATTTCAATGGCGTTTTAATTCCAAAGAAAAAAATAACTGATCACAAAATGAATCTCACACCATAGTGATTCCAATGAAATATTTTTAAAAAGTTCAGCAAATTCACTTCCAAGAAATACAAGTCTCGCTGAACATTTTTTTGTAGTATGAACTCTACAAAATTCAATAGAATTAATTAAACCACAAATATTAATTTCCATACTAAAAGTTGATTGGTGTAAGAAATGTTTGCACCTTTGTACAAGATTATCAAATTGAATGCATAATGTTTGTAAGTATTTCATTTTGAAATCAAATAAAACATGCAATTACATTTATTTCTATCCATATATCATTCATTTTCTAATATAAATTTTTATTATTATTTTAAGATCCATCTTCTGCAGAAACGTAATTCTTGAATGATTTACAAATTTTGCCATATTTTGAACTATTGTTAAATAAATCTTATATTTTAATTATGTTGGTATAATTTTTTACCTTTTTTCAAATTATGTTGGTATAATCTTTTAATTTATTTCAATAACGTAAGCACCATTCATAGTACGGGTATTCACACTAGTTTCTCATTTATTTACCACGTTTCATGTGGTTATACTAATTTCTCACCACGCATCAATCTTTCCTAGAATTTATCATTTATTTACCATTTTTTCGTTTTTATTGTTTTGTTTGGAAGTTATTACAACATTATCTTATCTTTACTAGAATTTCTCATTTATTTGCCACTTTTCATTTGCCACTTTTCACGTGGTTAAACTTATTTCTCACCACGCATCAATCTTTACTAGAATTTATCATTTATTTACCAAGTTTTTCATTTTTATTGTTTTGTTTGGCAGTTATTACAGCATTAGCAGACCATCCTTATTGGTTGATGCCTACCTCTAAGAGTGATTTAGAAAACTCCTTCACAGTAGTTCATGAGCCTTTTTTACGCCAATTTTGTATATCCCCTGTCTACTCGCACCCACCCCAAAATTGATCAGCTAGAGTACTTGAATGATTTTGGTTTAGAGGTAAAGGCTAATGATAACAATTTCAATTTTATTAGCCCTGAAGCTTTGACAGAGAGCTGTTTAAAAGTTCCAAATGTATGAATAGCAAGTATTTATGCTCACATTGCCGCCTCTGATTTAAGAGTGTATACATCTAAGTTTTCTGATGGCAAACATAGGGGACTCATTATTACGCATCCGCAATATTTGGCTCGAAACTTTACTTCCATGAAATTTGATGCTGCCAGTGATGACAAAAGTGGTACTGTGGGTATTGGAGTGTCGTTCAGAACACCAATTGGTGATGTGATCGAAAATGTATATGGTCAACTAAATCTCTCACTTGTGGGAGGTGTATCTACGGTTTCTCCCCTCGGAGGTGGTTTATTTGGACTCAGTAGCAGTAGGGGCAGTGATACTTCTCATGGGAATTCTTCCCTCGGAGGAGGTTTATTTGGACTTAGTGGCAGTAGGGCAGTGATACTTCTCATGGGACTGCATATCTATATCTATATGTGTTGCAGAGAGCGTTTTGGATAAGGAGCTTCCAAAATTGTCAAAAGTCGGAATGTTATTTTATTAGAATTTTACATTTTTATAATTAAGAAATGTTTATCTTTTAACTAATCCTATAACCGCTCCTACAAATCCTATAATCATGCTCACATTTTCCCCACATTTCCTCCACGTTTTCCGCATTAACCTATAAAATTAAAACTCCTAAATTTTAACTAACAGATAATAACCACCCATGTAAAATGATATCTGCAAATTTCAATTCATGTCTCACATTTACTGCTGACATTACTGATAGTAATAACTAATTGTTAATTTAAAAAATTCGCAACTACGAAAGTCACATATCCAAAATTTAGGAGCATGTTTAAATTACAATTTTCACAATTCAACGTATCTTATTATCATAATATATTTTACTCTCATAATCATTCACAAAACTGATGATCACTAATCCAATTTACCCATTTCATTTGTCATCATATAAATTAAATACAGTGAAAAAAAATTATGTATCATACTTTCACCATGGATAAATCTCACTTACAAGCATTTCAATCAGTGACAAAGACAAGATTTTTTTTCTATAGGAGCTAAAATTTTTCCTAACATAATTATTTTTATGTGTTATGTTTAAAATAATTTTCATCTATTTAAATATATGACATCTAAAAACATCAAATATTAATTTAATTATAAATGGATGTAAAAAATAAATAAATTTTTTAATAAAAAAATTAATTCAAAGGTAGTTAATTCACACACACACACACACACACACACATATATATACATATACATATATATTCTTATAATATACACTAAAATTATAAAAATTAGGAAGGCTAACTTCGTTTTACACAAATATTTACACAATATGAATTAAAATTTTTAAAACTTGGTCACAGATTTAAAAAATTAGGGATCGTACCATTTTTGAATCCTAAATTATGAAATTATGAAATAAAAAATAAAGTACTACTAGCCTAAAAAATAAATTATGGATTTAAAGGGGTTGGGACAATGGTGAAAGGAAAAGAATAGGAAATTGGGTGGCTAAAATAGGAAGGTAGAGACTAACTATAAGCAAGGAAAAGAAAATAGTGAAGAGTTAAAGAGTGAAGGAAAAGGTCCAAAAAGGAAGTTGAACTACTACAAGGTTAGACGGAGAGAGGGGAGAAGAAAGAATATGATTGTGGGAATATGATGAGAAGGATGACACTGTATTATAAGAGATCTAAAAGTCATAGAAGATAGCGGATAGCCAGCTAATGGGCAAAAGAGGATGGAAAGGATGATAATTTTCAATAATTTTAAACATTTTAAAAACACATCTTACAAAGATTGTTTTAAATCTATATTAAAGTTTATGAAGAACATTATTCTATAAGCACTAAACAATTTTAGGATTACTAGATGGGAGAAAAAAAATTTCTAAAATTGAGGAAAATGAATTAGTTATCCTTTATATCTTTATATTTTTAATGTTAAAAATTTTGAGATATAGGCATAATATGATATATTGATAAATATGTTTACAACTGCTCTATCGTGTAAATCATTATAAATTAAATTATTTTATTCCAATTGTTATCATATATTGACAGACAACAATTAAACAAAATTTGGTTTCAACTTACTTAAGACATTAAAATTAATAAAGTTCATTTCGTACTAACGAAATAAACTTTTTTTAACATTTTAAGTATACATTTCTTTGAAAGAATTTTTTTCCCTTTTTCATATACTTTATCCTATGCTATAATATATAACTATATATTATTGTTTTGAATTGAAATATAAACCTACTATACTATAATATATAAGTATATATATTTTGAAATGAAATATAAATCCGTGCATAGTACATGTTAGAATGCTATTCTATATCTTTATATATTGCATGGGAGGTTTTAGTGGAGACCCCTTGGATGGCTTCCAAGTCTTCCATAATTTTTTTCTAAATTTTTTAATTTTATTTTAATACATAATTTCAATTAAAAAGTTGAAATAGTGATTTACAACTAATCTTATGACAATTCAAATTTAAAATTTAAAACCAAATAAGTCATTAATAAATTGTTTATAGTTTGTTTCCAGACTTTAACCCCTTTTTCCTTCCATAATTAAAGGAAATAAATTTGGATAATTTGATTAGTCCTATAGTAAAATCATTCACCCCATTTCAACTTATCACTTTAACCCATTTTACTTCTTCATTAATAAAAATTTATTTGTCAAATCTAAGGAATAATATCATTTGTCCCATTTTTAATCATTTACATAGTAATATTTTTAGCACTTTTCTTCTAGGTATATACATAGATTTGTCAAATATTCAGATGACATATCCAATTATAACCATTCTTTATCCATTTAACTTATTGCAACTAAATCAATTTTTTTAGCCTTAAACTCGTCCTGTTAGACGATTATTCCAACCAATGAAATAAACATTCTAACATACAACATCATCCAGATAATTTTTAAAATGAGCAAAGCTCCATCTAGATAATTTTTCATATAACGTGTATATCAAAGAGCGCACATAAAACAAATAAATTGATAAAAGGGCATTTAGATGGTTGTTTTTAGGAGTGTTTATAAAGAATTTTAAAACAAATATTTATTTAAACAATTATATTGGGTAGTCATCACAAAAAATAGTAGTATTTTACCAAAGTTATACCCAATTATTTTTCCTTGACAACTATAATTCTAACTTTTTATTTGAAAAAAAAACACTTGAAAAATGAGGCAACGAATCCTAAATAATAAAAGGAATAGAAAATAAGAGTATAAGGCTGGAAAGGGTAAAAGTGAGGTAACAAATCCTAAATAGCAAAAGAAGTATAAAGATAGGAGTATAGGGTTGGGGAGGGTAAAGTAAAGGGAACTGTAGTTGTGGGTTGGGATGAAAGTACTAAAATGGGTGATTTATATGGGTTAAATGGATATCTTACCCATTTATGAACCACTACAAAAATTTATTTATTTTTTCTCCCATATTCATTGAGCAATAAAATAAGATATCATTGTAATCAACAGAAATAAAAACACATCATATTAATAAATAACTTTTTACCAAAAAAATTACACAAAAGAACCAATAGTGGTGAGTTTCAAATTTTGCACTCTACAAGAATATCAAAATAATTTAGGTGTGAATGTAAGAAATCAATTAACACTCAATGACTTAATTAAAACTTTTATGGAAGGGAGGGAGGAAGTAGGATGAAATTTTAAATACATTAAAAAAAATGAAAATTAAAGAATAGGAAAAGAACGCTAAATATGCCTTTGCAAAAAGTAGAATATAATTATTGTATTGGCAGTGATTTAAATTTACTTACTGATGAATTTGAATCTACGTCTAATTTAATTAGCTCTAAATAGGTAGTCCCAATCTATCCATTTAAAAGCCGCTAATTAATGGGTTCAATTGAGTTGCCCATTTGAAACTAATAAAATTGCGTACCCATAGTCATTTGTTGAAAAACGAGTTGAAAAATTGGGCACTATTTACAACTATAAATAGGTGGAAAAAGTAGTAGAATATGAGATAAATAGGTTGCGAAATTCGATAAGAGATTGTGGGAGAAGAGTGTGGGAGGGAGAAGAGTTGAAGGGATGTGGGATGTTTGGGTTAGGAAGGTGAGGAAGAGGGTAATGAATAGTAAGGGCTGTGGGATGTTTTTAATTTTTTTTAAGGGCTACTCCCTCTTGAAAAAGTGTCAACATCTTATGAGTCAATATCATATTTTCCTTAAAATCAATTGATGACATGCCAAATTTTTTATATAATGCATTTTAGTCTATGACTTTGGATTTTACGAAAAGTTAAAGCCTACCAAAGAAATTGTCACTAAGGAAGACAAATCACGGGGTCCTACAACTAACAAGTCCGGCTTTTGCCTCTAAAAGGCTAAATACGACCCTCGCTTGCAAGGTGACAAGTAACTTGTAAACTTCTTTGTGTTACTATTAACTACAATTTGTTGAGGGCAAACAAAGCAGTGCAAAATGGAGGGGACCCCCTTTCCACTAATGGCAAAGATGACTTATAAAAGTTCAAGTATCATGATAAACAAATCTCGTCTATTTATCAAGCAACAGCTCTTTTATATGGCTGTGTTTAAACAAATCCCCTGAAATCATCAATGCACTTGTGTAAGTGTACTCGGTTTCCTCAGAATAGATAAAAATGGTATAAGTTACCTTCTCTTGTCTATGTAAATCTGACCATCAAGTGATATATATATATATCCTCTTACTTGTGGGAAAACTCTTACCCACGTATCCCAACAATGCGTACTTAAGATTGCGATACGTAGTCCAAATCTTCAACTGTCCCAGTTCCTGAAAAATTAGTGAGACCCTCTGTTCTGTGGTAGGGCTCCCAATCAGTGTGAAATTTGAAGTCTGCTTTGCGAGTTTTCTCCTTGTTGTTTGCTTTACAATACCTTTTTTTTTAAGTATTTTTTGGGATTCAGTAGAGCTAACATTAAAAGTTGAATATGTGAGGTATGATGAGGTTAGTGACGAGTAAATA
Organism: Coffea arabica; assembly: GCF_036785885.1. Classification (NCBI taxonomy): domain Eukaryota; kingdom Viridiplantae; phylum Streptophyta; class Magnoliopsida; order Gentianales; family Rubiaceae; genus Coffea; species Coffea arabica. The sequence goes on along the minus strand of NC_092316.1, from coordinate 13,104,469 downwards.
TTGTACTAAATGTGGAAGTGAGAAAAAGGGCATAAATAAATAATGAGGAGGCATCATAGTCATGCCAGTGATAGAGTAAAATCGGCGTAATAACTCTTATGAGAGACGTGATTTAACGATTTTTAATATTTTGACATCAAGAAATAATCGATTCAAGGTCTCACCAATTTATTTCCATTCATTTCAAGGTGAAATGGTTATTTTAAAATTTTTTTACACCCTATTTTATTGTGTTTACATTCGACTTAAATTTGTTTCCACCTTACCTTAACTCATTTACACCCTAGGGCTAACTTGTTCGAACTTCACGAAAATGAAACTTGTGAGCCCCTCCCATTTGACACCTCCCCTTGGTTGGGATGCTTACAGAAGACTACGTACGCTGGCAAATGTCTGTGAGGAATTACAGACATGTGGCAAATGTCTTTGATTGCCCTTTATGTGGATAACATGGTGGCAAATGTCCTCTGAGTGAAATTCGTGTATTACTACTGTGCCGCGTGGCAGCACACCATTGGATGACAGGTTTCGTGACTGTACTTGACAACACGACAAATTTAGGAAATTTTAGAATAAGGGTGAGTTGCCTAAACTATGTGGAGAGCCTGCGAAACATTTTCAGCAAGTTGCATATGACAGCTACGGGAGCTAAGTGGAAAAGATACAGGCCAGCCACCCAATGGCTAACAATTTCTAGGTAGAAGATTATCTTTGGCCTGACGAACCAATAGATGTTGCTTATGAGGCCATTTGATAATTTTTGTGGAAGAAATGAAAAGAAAGTATGGGGTGAAGTGTGCAAACCAAACACCATTCAAAAAGTGCAAGTCCAAAAAATTGCCACTTGTAAAAGAAATAAAGAACAATATCCGTATACGGAATGCATACTATTGATGAAGTGAGCCACGCACACACACAAACACAAAATATGGTTTTCATATTAGCATGCAATTTATTAGTACGAAAAAAATTAATATAATATCAAAATAAACATAATTTTAGTATTGAACTATTAGTAGACATGAAAAATAAAGTATTCCAGTTCAGAATTTACATTCAGTTGATTATTAGACATATTTGACTTAAGGATTCAGCAAATTATAAATACTTCAGTAATTATATTTCAATTTTCAAATTTCGAACTTTGAGTTTTTAGTTTTAGAATCATTCTCTCCCCGTTCTCTTGGATTTCCTCCCGTGGGACAGAGACTAGAAAAAAAATAGTCTTTTCCTATAGATAGCAGCTCTCTCTCTCGTGTTTAGTTTTCCTTGTTTAAATAAATTTTCTTTTAAAGTTTTCTAGTGAGAGATTCTTCTCTTTTAGAGTCTCTTTGTAATGGTTTCTTCTCTTAAATTATTTTAATGAGAATTTTATTCTCTTCTAAACTTTTTCTTGTGAGAATTTTTTTTAGTTATTTGTCATTTGTCAATGAAATTTGAGATTTTATAGATTTAGCTTCTCAAATCTACAATTTTTTTTCGTTATTATTATCAGATTTGAATCTCTTTTTGAATTTGAACCAGTTCTCAATCACATTTGACCGTTGAAAGATATGCACAGATATGCCGAGTTATAATCGTTCATTTTGAATTTAAACCAGTTCTCAATCATATCTAACTGTTAAAAGATATGCACAGAGATACCGAGTTATAATCATTCATCTGGATAGAAGATACGTTAGAATTTCAATGTCTTCAATGTTGTCTATTTATTTGTATTGATTATTCAGATATGTTGTATTTATTAATTTTCAAATCTGTATGCATTTGTGTCATGTTTCATTTGATTTTTTTTTTTGTCATTAGTGCAGTTTTATAGAATGAAATTATCCTTTCTATATAAAAAAAAAAAAAAAAGACGAGCCTTCCTATCTATAATCTGGTGTATGGTTTTCCATTGTAGCACGTAAAAATGAGAAGTAAAGGCTCAATTCCTGTTATAATAATAATTTGGGATAAGTTTGGAAAGACATAAGCCTACATGTTCACTATAAAAATGTGGTTTTTTTCTTTTTCTTTTTGGGTACGATAAAATGTGCCTTCTAAGTGACCTGAATTTGTGGTTCATGTACTCTAGCTTTGGTGTACAGATGAGGTTAGATTTTGTTTTCCTTAGAATAGCTGATGAGGTTACATTTCATGTCCTCTTTCGATTAGAAAACCATTTGAATCATCCAATTGATAGGATACATATAAGTGCATGTATCCAACTGTAAAAGCTTAGCAGCTAATAGTGGTTGCGCAAGTCATTAGTTGCTACCTTTTGGAAACTAGAATGACACAACAACATAGTGCACCCAAAATCCAAGAACCGATTCTTTCTGTTGTTCTAGGCAGAGCTTTTTTATCTTCGAATTTTAGGTCCAACCTGATCTACTCAATAAATAAAACCAATAGCAGCCAAAAGTTGTGATCAAGAGTTAGGTTTGTGTTGGCATTCGAAAAAACCACCAATACATTAAAAAATTATTCCACTGATGCGTAGGTCGGGAAATTTTAAATAACTGCAAGATATTAAGAAAGAAGTAGATTGCTACCATAGAATATAAGACACTTTATGAAGATAACTGTAAATTTGTCTTAGTGGAAGTTTACTATGTTCCTCTTTAGCAAACTGACCTCAGTGAGCAATCGGAATGTAGAATATGAATATAGAATATGCATACATAAAGATTTGCTCATTTTCTTGTACTGCCAAACATATCTTAGATCCACCCTTAAATAGGTTAAAGTAAGGTTAAAGTAGAAGTGGGACTGTAGGAATAGTGTAAGAGATGATAATTGTTGGTTAAAGAAAAAAGGCAAACATATCTTGAAAGTGGTTGGACTTTTTACCTCAATTGCCAAATTTTTTTTTTTTTACTAGTTGTGATTACACATGTACTCCTTGTCTTCAAATTTTACACACGAAATTTCATTATAGATTTTAGCATGTAACATCTGAGAAATTATGTTTTAATTATTAGATAAATTTTATGTATACTGATAGTGTTTAAATTAACAAATATAGATATATCCCACTTAATTTCAATTTAAATTTGAACTCTATCCTTAATTATTTGGGCCAAGATCATGAAGTTTCTATAACATGTTCACTTTGCAATTAAAACAGGCTCCATTTATTCTTAAGTATCCTTCTTAGATATCCCACCAATATGCTGCAAAAGGAAAGAATTTATCCAAAAGACTAGTTTAAAAAAACTACTAGCTAGCATTCATATCTTGCAGCAGAAAGGAATTAAGGATCTAGCTAGGTGACACTTGACAGAGTATTTATGTAAAGACAATCCTTTTTATATTCATTTATAAAGGTAAGTGCAAGACCTTTTTTTTCTTGTTACTTCTTTTTTTTTTTTGGGTTGGATGTGGGAAAAATTAAAGTCAAACAATTTGCAATATTAGCTATTAAGCGTGGAGGATGGCATCAGCCTAACTACTTCATTCTTCATTTTCAATACAAACAAAACAAAAGGAAAAAAGAATGCAACCGTTATCTGTCACTCACTTCAGCTGTCCCAATTATGGTATATTAAATTGCATAGACTTTTTAGCAATTAAATAAAGGGTAGTTGGGATAAAGGATCAATCTTGAAGACTTTAGTTCATAATGCATCGAGTGAAGTCATTTTCTTACATGTTCTATTTAATATACTTTATTTTTGGCCTTCACATGGGAAAGTAAGAGAAAGTGCAATACCGAAATCATATTATGTTTTTCAAATAGTCACCTCATGTACTAAAACTGAGATTTATCTTACCAATTAATCCTTTCCTATATATATATATATATATATATATATATATATATATATATATATATATGAGACTTTGGACGGAAGTGTTTTTCAAATACAATAAAAATTTTTAAAAAGTACTCTAAAAGGTAATCTACAAATTAGTTTAAATTTTTTTAAAATTTTAAAAAATATCTCAAAATATATTCTAGAAACTCTTCTACTCTTAAATATCCCAAAATATTTTCTAAAAATATCCCAAAATGTAATCTAAAAACTTTGCTACAGCAAAATTTTTCAAAAACACCCCAAAAACAGCTAATCCAAATGGAGGGGAGCAATGAATTTGGTGTTACTTTTGTTCATGAAAAAATAAATTTTTTCTGCCAAGGTTTATTCAATTCAAGGAATGGTGAAAGAAAACTTTACATTGTTAACCATAGGCTCAATTCCATTTTTCTGCCCATGTACTAAAACTCTAAAACTATTGCCAAATATTTATTTTGTTTCCATTTAGTTTGTTTATCGTGCATTATATATTGTTTATGTCTTAACCACTAGTGATTGGAGGGGTAGTGGCCAGGAAGTTGAACTCCTTCCTAATAATAGAGCAGAATTCAAATCGTGACTAACAAGTACTATAGTGTGTGCGTGTCTTGTAATTGATATAGCATTATCTTTCATTTGATGACACAAATTGAACATAAAAAAGGGATTTATCTAACGAATGCCCAGGTATCATATTTTTTGATATATAAGATTAATTAGAAAAAATAAATAAATATAAGGGAGGATAGGTAAAACTAAATAGGAAAAACATATAAATGTAAGAGAGGGTAATAATAATTATTATGTGTATATAAATATGAGAGGTTAAATGAATTTTATGTCTGTTAAAAAATCCAAAAAAAAGGTCCCTTAATGTTCTATAAGGTACAAAATAGAAACCTCAAGCACGTAAACATGTACTTAATATCTGTACAACAAACACACCAATAACAAATAATGACAACAAAAAATGAATAAGTAACTTGTATTCAATTGTTATATCCCCTTCACATGACAGCCTAAGAAGAAATTCTACTATAAAGGTAATGTCAACGATGCATTTAATCAGTTCAAGACGTGACACTTTCCATGCAAATATAAAACGACAATCCAGCTATTGAGATTGGCTGCTACATTATTTAATGAAACTTTATTTTCTCCTTTTAGCTGGCCGGTGTAGTCTGCCCAATAGTATTTATTGATCAGCAGGGCTTACATAATTGATATTAATTTATCTTTAATTATAGGCTGTAGTTAATAATAATAATTTTTTTTTTTTGTAGTCAGCTACAGGCGGAAACAAGATGTTAATGTTGACTTTTTAGTTTTATTATTCCTTGTCTTAAAGGATAACAGTCTGCTTAAGGCAGCCTGTTAAAGGGAATATTTCTGACATTCCAAATGCAATGTCAAAGAATTTTACCCCTAGATTGCGTGTGCGAGTGTGTGTGTTCTTTTTCTTTTTCATTTTTTTTTCTAGCATTAAAATTGTTTTTCCTAGGTTTTGTTCTCTGGTTTTATAGCATGCCAAATTCAATGTCACATGATTTTCTGCAACACCAAACATGCAAATAAAACAATTCATGTGTAATGGGACTAATACTAACTTATCATAAGACTAGACTAGGATAACTAGTGGGATGATACCTCAAGCAAGGCTTGGATAGTAGTCCTTTTTTTTTTTTGGTCAAAAGAAGACTTGGATAGTTTTTTTTTTCAACAGCCTGAATCAGACTTTTGTTGTTTTATAAACCTAATCCCAGAATTAACCTCAAAAGCCGGCAACTCTTGAGGCAATCCCAGGGACTTATATCCCAACCCAAACCCAACCCCAACCCCGATGTGGGACAAATGTACCTATAGGGGGGACCTGCTGCTAAGTGGGATACTACCACCCAATACCCTTTCAACCCTGAGGCAATTTGTCTTTTTTCAACAGCCTGAATCAGACTTTTGTTGTTTTATAAACCTAATCCCAGAATTAACCTCAAAAGCCGGCAACTCTTGAGGCAATCCCAGGGACTTATATCCCAACCCAAACCCAACCCCAACCCCGATGTGGGACAAATGTACCTATAGGGGGGACCTGCTGCTAAGTGGGATACTACCACCCAATACCCTTTCAACCCTGAGGCAATTTGTCTTTTTTCAACAGCCTGAATACTTGGATAGTTGAATGTATGGAATTGCACAATTTGGTCTATTTATGAGGATTTCTTGAGAATTGAACAAACTAATTCTAGTCTACATTTATGTACATTTATATATACATACATGTATATATATACACACATACACACACGCATATATACACACACTTATATATATATATATACATATATGTACAATTTGTTAGTAACAACATAAATGTGGAGCACATCTTGCTTTCATTTTGAAATTTTCCTTACAACAACCAAGACTGCCACTAGTCTCTTAATTTTTTTCCTTACTCTTTTTGATTGAATATGAAAAAAAACCCCCTCTATATATTTAACCAACAATATTTGGTGAATAATAAATAATTAGACAAGAAACTATGAGATAAATATTCGATACCCTAAAAAATTAAAATACCGAATATTGGCTTAAAAAACTTAAAATTGAAATGGAAAGCAACAAAGTTCAAGGAACTTGGTATTATTATGTCAACATAATTATTATCAAATAGCATCCAATGCATAGGTATAACTTTGTTTACTATCTCTATTCCAATTCCTATCAAATTACCACAAACTTTTCATAGCAAAACTTTGGAATCTGATCGTACCAAGTGATTATTACAGAGTTCGTGCCATATAGACAACTAAACACAATTTTACCGTTGAAAATGAATAATATTTCCTATCTTTTTTAGTTGAACATTATTTAATCCCATAAGCAATATATTAGACTAGAAGGGCTTAGAAAAAATAAAACAAGTTGGGCTAAATAACTACGAACTTATATGAAATGTAACTCAATTTCACATAAGAAATAGCAAAAATAATTATTGTTATTATGATTTCATAGAAGTAATACTTCTCATTTCCTTGCAATATGTGCACCTCACATGAGGAAAATGTTCAATTTGGAGTTGCTATGTTAATTATGTCACGTTGAAAAAATTGACAAGTTTAAGGTGTCTGCCAATCCAATTGGACAAATAAGAGGGAAGTTTGAGAAATGTAAATACTTCTGGGGATATTTCGTAATTAAACCACATTCTATGTGCTCCAAAAGAACACTCTGTATAACAAAGCTATAAATCAACTCACACTAATATAATAATTACAGCAAATTATTAGCTAATTGTCTAATTTGTACTCTAAGATTATTATTTTAACTAATAATTATGGTAGTTTAAAGTAGAACACGCAACTCCAGCTAGTCCAATGCAACTTTCTGTCAGAAATACGAATCATGAAGATATACCAAGATCCTCTATTAATAAATTGCTGTGTCTTTGATTATAATATTTTGTCTTTTAATTTTTGGATATTTGGAGACTTTTCTTTTGCTTGATCATATGACGTCTTTAACCTTAATACGCAATTTAACAACGATAACTTAAGTTAATCTTCTTGGCGTGGATGTACTTCAAACGTAACAAGTTCAATAGGGATAGATTAGGTCAGTAGCTTTGTCTTTGATTGGATCTAAAGTCAAATCAAGTCCAGCTTGGTTTGTCGCCAATGAAATCCCAGTTGAATATTCCAGCTCTGATGAGAGATCCGTATCTGACTGGGGAAGTCATGTTCTTTTGAGTCTTCTGAGGTATTTGGCCAGCAAATACCCAATGTTTAACGCAAATTAAAAATTTATGAGATCAAACTTTTTTTTTTTTTTTTTTTTTTTTTTTGCGATTCTCAATCTTCTATTTCATATGAGGAAAAAGATAGAATAGAACATCATAACCCAAAATACAATTAAGCAAAAACATTTTGTATCCTGCATATGTATTATGTATTAAGATCGAAATTATACGTCAAATTTGTATAACAAATGGAATTGGTACTCTTTGAAAAATAAAAAAGGTTGCGACATAAAACCCCAAAATGTCCTCTAATCAAATGAATCGCTGCAACTCAATTCTGTACGTGTCTTGAATTGCTAGATGTGACGTGAAACAAATTTGGCCTAAGGAGAAAGTTAGAGCTGCCATAATTGATTTAAGAATTTCTAGATGTGACAGAAGGAAAATAAGAAATCTCAGATTTAATAAGAAAAATAACAAACAATAAGAAAAACTCTCACAAAAAAACTCTAGAAGACAATTTAAAAAAACCCTACTAAAAGAATTTAATAGAGATAAAATTCTCGCCAGAAAATCCTTAGAGAGAGAGAATATTCCCACTAAGAAAAAACTAAAGGAGTGTTATTTGAATAAAACAAGAAGAAAGAAATTAGGAGGAGAGAGACCCCAGGCGGCCTTCCTAGGAGAAAGGGTCCGAGAGAGGACAAAAGAAATGTTTGATTATGCTATGTATATAAACAATGTAATTATTAGGCTCCTAATAAATATTACCAAGTAATCTATATATTAATAAGCTTTAAGTATAGGGTCCATGAAATAGCTAGGAAGTATCATCTACTTTTAAATTTTGTTTACCAGAAGAAAAAACGAAAAAGAAAACCAAAGATTTGACCTTTTGAATTTTGTATAATGTACGCAATTTACCATCCAAGCAAACCTTTGTCGCTTTCTTGATTTAACTTGAGTTTTTAAAACTTAACTGATGAAACACCCATACCCACTGACAAGAAGTTTACTTAGATTAATGCAAATTTGAATTTTTGCAAACTTCTTAAAATTTACAAAGTTAGGAGACTGCCATATATAAAATTGCAAGTAATAAGAAAAAAAAAAGAAAGGAAATTGTGATATAATAATCAAGAATAAAGCTAGAGAGGAATAATGGCAGCAAAAAAAAAAAATCATTGCAATTTGGAGCAATAATTATGGATCCACTTTCCTTTTTTAATTTGCTTACAGAAAGTCCTTAGGGCACTAAATAAAGAAAAACCATGTAATGTATAAACAAAAGATTTACAAATGACTTTTTTCCTTTGACGGGGAGTCTACGTGGCACTAACTAGATTAATAAGGGAATGAAAACTGAAAGAGCATTACTTTGGGATTATATTTTTAAAAGTAGATTATTTTAGCCAAAAACTCCAAATTATGGGATGAATTATAAAGTAAAATTTACTATAGACTGCCTGCTGGGTTAAGGCAAACCTCGTTGTCATCTTAACAAAATTTCTTTTCTTTTTTTCTTCATTTCCAATTTATTACTAATTGATATCTAAAATTAGAATTTCGATTAAATTTGCGATCTCGGTTCATGCAACTAGTGTGGCATGAGGATTAAGAATGAGCTTGAATTATTCACATAACTCAACAATATTAGTCAGAGATGTGTACAAAATCAATCAATGGGGAAGTTATTTAGATATTATTTGGTAGATATGTAAAACAAATTATTATCCATAACAAAGTTCAGGAGTAATTTTACACAAATATGAGGGGGATGTGGTAAATTTGGGCCGAATTTAATGCTTTAGATGTCAACTGCAAGAATTACGAGTTTAAGTAGGCAACCCAAAAAAAAAAAATAGAAAATAAAATGGCAAAATGTTGTTTTCTTTTTTGGAATTTGTAATTGGTGCGAGAAATTTTGTGGTTGGCTTAAAATGGCCGGTCTTAGCCTGTCTAATCTTTCAAATAGAGTTTGACAGTTTCGACCATGAATTATTATGCATTAATCTAACAACTATTGGACGTCAATTACTATCTTGAGGTTTTATAATTGTTTGGTAGCTTTAGTGGGAGAAAACCAAAAGATGAAAAGGAGACGATTATTTTAGATATTGAAAAGGGCGTGTTTGGATATTCGATTACTCAGAACATTTTTTTCTTATATCATAAATATATTTTTCATTTTATCTTTTCGATCACCTTTTAATCTCACAAATATCACATAATAAAAAAGTGTCAAAGTTCTGTAATGAAGTTTTCTCTACAAATACGTGAATAAACAGAGATAAAAAGAATTTTCTTGCAATATCAATTTAATCCTCCAAAATAAATATCATATTCTGATACTAAATACTTGAAATCGTATAGAAATAAAATTTTCTCTTTTTTCCCTCCGCAAAGGTCTCAACGAATCACAAGAAGGGCCGGATATTTTCTCCTCTCTTCTTTTCATTCTTAATCAAAGTTTTCTATCAAATACTACTCATTAATGATCTTAGTTAGGGCTTGTTTAATCGGCCAAAAAAGTGCTGAAACTGAAGTAATTCACACATTTACTAATCTTGTGGTGTTTGATAACATAAATCTCATCTACTTAATTATTTAATTGATGCTAAATTGTGTATATTTTATTTAGCACTAGAATCTATAAACTTGATGTAGCACGAACTCAACCTTCTTCAAATTTTAGAGTTTAAACTTCAATTTTATGGAATAAACCCCACAATTACAATGGGATAAAAAACTTTCTGAAATATTTTCTTTAACCATCTAACTCTACCCCTTTTGATAAGAATAGCTATAAGCTTACTTTTCTGTACATACTCTCCTATTGCATCTCTCGATTTTAATTGACAAACTCTTAGAATCCCATACAAAAGTGTGGTGCACATTTGAAAACATCACACGACAAATAATGGATTTTTCTATAGGGTTGCTTAGAGAATACTCTCTTCAAGATATCATAATTATAAACTCTGCCCCTCTAATATGAAAGTGGGTCAATCCATATCTAAAACTTCACCATTCTTTTCCGGTGTGATACGATTTACCAAGCAAACAAAAATTGACTCTGATTTTTCCCTATCAAGTACAAAAATTTCAAGAAAAGTGACCAATTGAGCCAATTCATGGACACTCAACTTGAGCAAGATCGAGCAACTCAAGCGAGTTTTCAAGTTGAGTTCAAGTCTAATAACACTTGACTCAAAACTCACTGAGCCTCATAATACATCTGTCTTTGTAATTATACTTATTAGAGTGAAATATCAATTTTAACCATTTAAAAAGATGTTATATTTATTTTTAAAATTTGAGCTTATTTAGAATCAAACATGAGCTCGATTAAGCTTAAACTTGAATTCTAACTTGATCGAGTTTGAATTTGTGTTTGAGCCTTGTAAAATTAAGTTGATCTTGATTGCATTAATCCCAAACTTGGCTCTACTCGACTAGTTTATATCCTTTATAAAAGGAGAAATATGCTTAAGATCAAATTAAAAGTTGTCATTTTGGGCAATGAAATGTACACTTGGGCATTTTTGTTCACTAACTAAAGTTTTCACTTCAGAGGTTATATTAGTCTTTTTCACTTCTGTACCTAGAAGATTGCACTAATATCCTTCAATTATTACTTTGCATGAGGGCAAATATATTAATTTCATTCAAACACTGGATTTAAAATCACAAAGTTGGGTTTGATTTGAAATTTGTTAGGTTGATTGTAGTATATTATGAAAAAAAACTGAAAAGTTTTAAGAGGCAAATCATTTAAATTAGAAAATGAGAGGAGCAAAGTGAGAAACATGATTTTTGCGGGTGCATCTTATAATAAACCTTTGTTATTACATTTAGTTAACTATCCCATAAATCAAAACTTGGTCGAGTTGAATATTTATCACCCAAATTCAGATTTTAATTCAATTTTGAATTTGGACCCAAACAAAATGTCCAATTATTCTATATAAGTGTTTTTTTAGCCTCTTACACCCACTTCCAAAGAGGCTATGATACCAGACCCAGGGCTTCTTCAAATCCATGCCCAGATTGGCGTTGACGCATTTGATTTGGATATTCAAACATATTCCCAAAAAGAAATTAAAACTCAAAATTAGAGATCTAAATCGAATCAAATCAAGTGTGAATCATGAGTTATCAGACAAATCAAAATTATTCAAAAATATACAAGAAAAGCAATAATTTTATAAAATTAGTGACCAAACTGAGCAACATCAGCTACTGTGACTCGATCTGAGCCATCAATTGCTACAATTTTCCTATAATGTGATAGGTCGCATAAGACCTCTTCATTTTTGCTCTTTTCCTGTGTTTTTTAATCTTTCCCCATAAAAAGTAGCAAACTATTTTTCAGTCAGGGATGGTGTTATTGTCGCTTCTGACCAGTTTCACAGTGACCAAGAAGCAAAGATTCCTCAAACCCTTCCTCCTTTCTGGCTAGTTCTGAAAATACAAGTTTATACACAAAAGTATGCAGACCACTTTACAGTAGTAGCAGCCCTTTTATAATTTATAGTACTTGCTGAAAAGAATTATACTAAAAAAAAAAAATACTCAGAAAGTTGTGGGGATGTTTGCATCATTTCGAGAAGATTGTTGTCCTTTCCACACCCTGCTTTCTTTTGACATGGCCCCTTTCTGTTTCGCTCTTGCATCATCCCTTTCCTCTCGCTTCTCTCTGTTTCAGCCTTCAGGTAAAGTCTTTGACAGTAGAAAGTTTGTTAACCAAGTGGCCAATCACCTCGCATTATTTATGTATGCTACTACATTGCACTTTCTATCTTCTAAAATTTTAACTGTTTTCTTGTCCAACAGTTTCAATTATTTCTCTGTTTGTTTCTTATTGACAGCAGAAAGAATTATTTATGCTCACTCACCACTCACTATCTTTCCCTCACACCAATCTTGCTTCTTACTTCATCAAGAGTTAGTTAGTTCCCTGTGAAGTTCTTCCCTTCCAACTCTCTCTTTCATGCTATCAAAAGGTGTCTTTTAGTATATAATGTGATTCAGAAAGCGTGTTCCTTTTGGTGGTTTTGTCTGTTCAAGTAATGCCCATTTGGTCTAAATTGATCTAGTATCATCATTTTTCGATTTTGAATCATGGATTCGCGTTAACTCTTTGAGATTATTAAGGTTCAGCCTGTGATCTTTGGAATGCTCATTGGCTTGAAAGTGCTTTAAACTAGTCGATTTCAGCTTAAAGAAATGGGTTTTCGCTAAATTTTTGTTGTCAACTCTAGAGTACTAAAAACTCTTTAGATAAGTTAAAGACCAAGTCTTGCAGCTTAAGTTGTTCTGACCATGTAGCTGAACATAGGCATCAGCAAGATTTTGTTGTTGTTTTTGTTGTCCTATTGTATCTTTGATTAGTTCAATGAAAAGGAGGACTTTCTGGATTAATATGTAACAAAGGTGTTAAGTTGATGGATCTGAGCTTTATAAAAGTCAATCATAGTTGAGATCTCAGAAGATGGAGAGTGTCTGTCTATATCGTTAGTAAGCCTTGATCTGTGCTCAATGGGGACTCCGTTTCGCTAGAATTGTGTTGAATGTTACTGGAATTAAAAATTGTCCAGAGAATATTGGCTAGTTAGATTAGGAATTCTATCTGCCTTAGTATTGATAGAGTAACCAATTCTTTTCTTCTTTAAATCAGTTAACAGAACTCCATTCTTTGTAAATTAGGTAGGATGTAAAGTCCCTCAACATTTGCTGTTTATCATGAACCTCAATGAAGGTCAAGTATACCTGAAAACATGATTAGTTTGAACATTGATGATCAAATAGACAAATGATCAAATAGACAAATAGCTATTGTCTTCCTGCCCAAACTTTTGCTTTCCTGTTCTATATAAATAAAGCTGTGGTGACATTAGCCTCTCGAGTCCAAAGTTCAGTGTCTCTTGGATTAGCCCTGTGTGAAGAAAAGAAAAAGTAAATAAATAAACCTGCTGATTTGCATACTTATCGAGTTATCATGGAAGAAACATTTGTTCCTTTCCGTGGAATCAAGAATGATCTTAAAGGAAGGCTTCTTTGCTACAAGCAAGACTGGAAGGGTGGAATTCGCGCAGGCATAAGGTATGTGATGCCTTCTATGGCTAAATGTTGGTAGTATGGATGACTTGTACCGTGCTTGTAAATTCCTGGTCAATAAATATTTTTTTTGGCTTTAATGCTCTTACTATCAGCTTGACTAAATCATCCTGGCACCAGAAATGAAACTTAGTGAAACATTTAATGGCGTTTCACTTCATTTGATTGTCTAAAGCTTAACTATCAATTTTCTATTCTTTTGAAGGATCCTTGCTCCAACTACATATATATTTTTTGCATCAGCTATTCCAGTTATATCTTTCGGGGAGCAATTGGAAAGGAATACCAGTATGGATAATATTCTCATTTCTTTTCTCCTTTTGAAAGTTTAAATTCTGGAAAAGCAGTTCTGGCGGTAATCTTGTTTAGTGGTGTTGGGGGCTTATTGACTCAGAGGTGTCATCCCTGTTTCATTTATTGCAGATGGAACCTTAACTGCAGTTCAAACTCTTGCATCAACAGCACTTTGTGGAGTGGTCCACTCAATCGTTGGTGGACAACCACTCCTGATACTTGGTGTAGCTGAACCAACTGTTTTGATGTACACGTTTATGTTCGACTTTGCAAAAGATCGAAAGGATTTGGGACAGAAGCTCTTCTTAGCCTGGACTGGATGGTAACTTCTGAACACTAGAAGGAGCTAACTTATGCATCTAGTGGTGGTCATTAAGATTTTCCTTTACTTTTTTGTTCAGGGTATGCGTGTGGACAGCCCTTTTGCTTTTCTTGCTGGCCATTTTGGGTGCTTGCTCTATCATAAATAGATTTACACGCTTGGCTGGTGAATTGTTTGGCCTTCTAATTGCAATGCTCTTCATGCAGCAGGCTATTCGGGTGAACTAAATTTCCATCTTTAACCTTTTATATATTTTCCATTCTTCTTTCAAAAGAATGGCTCGATACCCCAAGAGTCTTATATTTTGTGAAAAACACCACCTGGGTCCTGAATTTTATTATCACAGCAAACTTTTGTACCGGGGTTTCTCCAATGAAGCCTGCTAAGATTGACTTCATTAAGATGCATATTAGTACTCAATCTGCACCATGCTTTTAGGAAAACAACACGATTGATTGATTGCCAGAAGCCTTTGGAGCCTCCACTTGAAAACCCCTAAAACCAACCACCAAAAAGTACTGACAGCAACAATTATTCTGCAAAATTGAAAATCTAGTAAAATTTTTGGAACCTTTAACTAGTCTTTTGATCCATAAAATAGTTTTCTGAGTACAGAGGACCTATTTTCAGGTTTTGCATTGTGTATTTTTTAATGGAACAAAATTCTCTTCAGTTTCTGATACATGACATGACTCTCTCTATTTAAGACCTATCTTGGTTCTCAACAGCTTTATTACTCATGGAATGATTTTCCTGTTTAAAAGTAGTTCTGGTCATCCTTGTTTGGCTAGGTGTCATGTGCAAGATCTAACTTATGTAAGGATAAATCGGGTAATGCAGGGAGTTGTGGAGGAGTTTGGGGTGCCAGAAAGAGAAAATCCAAAACAAACCGCACTCCTACCTTCGTGGCGCTTTGGAAATGGAATGTTTGCATTGGTTCTGTCATTTGGACTACTGCTTACTGCATTGAGGAGCCGTAAAGCCAGATCCTGGCGGTATGGGACAGGTAGATTTTTGCTTCAACTATATTTCAGAAAGAAAAGTTGGTGCCTCAATTAAACCTCTATTATTTAGTTGGTACAATGTGAGAGTTTACCTCCTAATCATTTATTTTTGTTCCTATCCTGTACTTTCAAAAATCCTTTCTTTCTTCTGATATTTCTGGCTCTTGAACGTGGTTTAAAAGGTTCACTGCGCGGATTCATAGCTGACTATGGTGTCCCATTTATGGTGCTTGTATGGACTGCTGTTTCCTATATTCCAGTAAATAGTGTTCCACGAGGAATACCGAGGCGGCTTTTTAGTCCAAATCCATGGTCTCCTGGTGCATATTCAAATTGGACAGTTATCAAGGTTATTTTTTAATTGTCATGAGCAAACAGTGAAAGAAACATGCACATTGTTATATAAGCATTTCTATCAGTTTCTTTTGTCCTACAAGAGATCCTCCTTCTGCTCCTTACTCTCCCATTTTCATCTATACCTGTGATCTGAGACTTTTTCTGTTCATATTTTTACAGGACATGGTGCATGTTCCTCCACTGTATATTGTTGGAGCAATTATTCCTGCCACAATGATTGCTGTACTTTACTATTTTGATCACAGTGTGGCATCTCAACTTGCCCAACAAAAGGAGTTCAATCTAAAGAAGCCTGCTGCCTACCACTATGATCTTCTTTTGTTGGGTTTCTTGGTAAGTGACTGACTCCAGAATTATATTGTTTCTGAAGGTTTGGATTATTGTTAATCTGGAATTTCAGTCCATGATAATTCAATGGTTTAGCATCTTGTTCTGACTCTAAGCTATCATTGGACCAGGTCATAGTCTGTGGTCTAATCGGCATCCCTCCTTCCAATGGCGTCATTCCACAATCTCCTATGCATACCAAAAGCTTGGCAACTCTGAAACATCAGGTAAAACAGGAAATGCATCTGTATGTTAATGTCATGAACAGGTCCCAGGAAATACTAAGAATTTCATTATTTGAGTTATAAATATGTAGACTGGTGGGATGATACTTTATTAGACCTGATTGAACGGCAAGAAATATTTGATATTGATGACAATTAACAAATAGACATGGCAAAAACCAGAACTTTTGTGCTAGAGGATTGTTAACTTTAATTTCTCTTAGTCATAGTAGGTTGTTTTCCAGCCAACTGAACTACTGAGTTTCTTCAGAGAGAAAATTGTCGCTCCTTCAGAGCATATGTTCCTGCTAGAGCATATCCATAAACTATAACATCTCTTTTTGGTTTTCTATCTGAAATAGCTTCTACGCAATAAACTTGTATCAACTGCTCGAAAAAGCATACGCAGAAATGCAAATCTTGGCCAGCTATATGATAGCATGCGAGAAGCTTACAATGAAATGCAAACCCCACTTGTCTTCCAAACTCCACCAGCTTTGGTGAGTGGCTTTTTCAGTTTTAAGTACCAGAGAGCTGGTGTACGATATTCACTTGCTTAGTTCATCTCCTTGTTGGGCTTTCCGTTACAGGGACTAAAAGAGCTGAAAGACTCCACGATTCAACGAGCCTCAAGTACTGGTTATATTGATGCACCCGTTGATGAGACTGTTTTTGATGTGGATAAGGATGTTGATGATCTTTTACCTGTGGAAGTCAAAGAACAGCGTCTCAGCAATCTACTTCAAGCTTTAATGGTTGGTGGTTGTGTTGCTGCTATGCCTCTGTTGAAAAAGATTCCTACTTCGGTTCTCTGGGGGTACTTTGCTTTCATGGCAATTGAAAGCTTGCCTGGAAACCAATTTTGGGAGAGGATATTACTCCTTTTCACTGCTCCAAGTAGAAAATATAAGTAAGTCTGTGTTTGTATACATGGTGGAGGATTGCATGTGTGTTTGTTTTTATTTCTAAAAGCAGGGTCAATTCTCTCATCAGCAAAGGTGTTTCTGGAGTAAAGCCTTCTGGTAATACTACATTGGTGCACAAATTTCTGAGGAATTTGACTTCTGGGTGGAGACATTTCTCATTTGCTAAGCTTGATATTTTCTGATTGATTGAGCTCTTCAAACTGTCATAAGCTAAACGTACTGGAAAACACTCTTTTTTCTTACTTCACTAGGTTTGTTTCCATTATTTTGCAGGGTGCTGGAGAAATATCATGCAACATTTGTTGAGACAGTTCCTTTCAGGACAATTGCCAGCTTCACTGTCTTTCAAACAGTCTACTTGCTTTTATGCTTTGGCATAACGTGGATACCAATAGCTGGTGTCCTTTTTCCATTATTAATCATGCTTCTTGTCCCAGTACGGCAGTATATACTTCCCAAGTTTTTCAAAGGAGCCCATCTACAAGACTTAGATGCTGCAGAATATGAGGAAGCCCCTGCGATACCTTTTAATATATCTTATGAAGTAAGCTACCATAACATGCGTCTAACAAGGCTGCTTCTAGATTTGGAACTTTTTGCTGTTATCCTCTTATCTACTGACTGTTTTCATCTGGATATTGTCATCAAGTTGGGATAGTTCACTGATAGTATAGTTGTAGCTTGTATATTGAATTTTGCAGAAATCTTGATTTGGCTTTTGCATATGACAGTCAAATCAATATCTCATCTCAATTTTCTTTTTGTTTTTCAAATACTTTTAGGGGCAAGAAGGTCAAGCAAGGACTACCCACATTAACAGCGGTGAAATACTTGATGAAATTGTCACAAGAAGCCGTGGTGAGATTCGGCATGCATCTAGCCCAAGGGTAAATAGTTCAACTCCAACTTCAGTAGAAGACATAAGGACAGTGTACAGCCCACGGGGATTGTTGCATAGGGCACATAGCCCCCGGGTGGATGAGCTTAGGGCAGAAAGAAGTCCAAGAATGCCTGGAAGGCAAACACCTAGTCCCCGTCCATCTATCCTTGGTCAAGGCAGTACTGGTTCCTCTTCTACCTAGTATATTAGCTATTATTCTGGTGAGTTGGAGTCACCTGTCATTCTCGAAAGGTCTTCTTAGAGTCACAAGTGGTGCTTGAGAGGTCTCCTGAGAAGGTCGTATGGTACAATACATGAGTTTCTGTTGCTAACGTGTGAGAAGCGTGTTTGATGTTTTTCAGGTTCTGCTTTTTTCTTTTTCATGTATGTTTGGGCAGTCAGCAAAGCTATGTTTGTGAATAATATATTTATTCACTTTTGGTCTGTTTACCTATAATTTTTTTGCTCTTTTGGTTCAATCTCAAGTTGCAATATATCTGGTTCAGTAAAGAATGCCTGCGTACTTTTATATATTTTATAAAGAAAATGCAGATTGAAGCTCTGTAGAACGAATGGTGAACATGACTGCTGCAAATAAAATGTGGTCGGAATTAACTCTTATTCTTTTCAGACCGTGCAAGCACCAGTTACTCAGATATCACTCACAGCATATAGTGCCATGTAGTGTTAGAATAAACTTCAATCTAAACTCTGATGACTCTGATGTACTTGATAGCTAGTTATGTGACTTTCAATGTGTAACCTATGTGCGAATAATAAAGCATGTTATGCACGATCATAGTGGTAATACGTACTTGCAGTTTCAGAAGCATAACTTACTGCATGTATGATGGTTCACATCTCTTTTTTTACATTTGCCTGATGTGAATGATTGTTGCTCCACTAGTACCACCTGTTAATTGTATCCCATGATTAAAGGCCACATCCTATTGTAATTCAAAAATAACAATTTATGTCATGATTTGTATTTCAAATCTTATAGCAAGTTGATCATGGGATTTGTCTTCTACTTTTAGGGTTCTAAGATATATGTGAGCTTCATTAGTTGGAATTTTCAAGTGTGATATAATTAGCTGAGGGCCTTAAACTTGTGCTTTACTTTTTTAAGATGCTAATATCCTAGCCAATAGTCAAAGATTTGCTGACATAACATGGGATAAATGATGCAGCAGGATTCTTCAAGTCATGCCTCGCTTATCTGCTAAAGGCGACAAATATACCTGCTTTTCTTGTCATTAAGTGTGTAGAGCTTGAAACTAGATGCATAGCACGTAGCTTTCTTGCGTCCTCTGCAGAGCACTCACTTGAAGATAATGTACCTTTGACATGAAAGATGTTTCTTTATGAACAGCTTGGTGGAATATCATACGCGCGCCAAATCTTTTCTACTTAATATGATAGTTTGGTTTGGAGCAGGACAAAAGAATCTTTTTCTGCTATGGTTCAAACAAACAAATTTGTCTACTCTTCTTTTGCTTGTTCTCTCCTATCTCATCCACAAAGACAACTGCTGTCATCCTTTCTTGTTCACTTAACCTTCTTTATCTTGTTTTACTTAATGCTGTAAATGTTCCTATATTTGTTGGGAAGAAGAACCAGGCAGTCATTCACTTCATGCTAGCAGAAATTGATGCCTGGTTTGAACTCGAGTATGCAGTAATTGCTCTGTTTGCTATGTGGTCATTAAGGTTGGTGTAGAAGTCTTCCATCAACAGCATCCTTCCCCAAAGTTACCATATTTCCTTCATAGTGTCAATACTTAGCTTTTAGGCCTACTCTTTGCTTTATCAGAGTCTGCTACATTGCAGTTGGATCAGGAGGTCGCCATATGCAAATCTTTATTGCTCAATCGAAAAGTTGCCTTTTATTTTTCATTTCTTGCTTTGATAATTTTGTTGTCTGAAATCTAGTTCTAGTGCCATCATAAAGGCACTGTGACGTGACGCCTGGAGTACAATAACCGACTCCACTGGGAAGACAAGCAAAGGATGTAGGATGATATTGGGAAATTGCTTGGACTTCAACTGGTAACTTGGCCAACTTGCAAGCTACACGACGTAGTGGAAAGCATACAATTTTCCACCATCTTCTCATATGTTAGGGGGATGTTACAACAATGAGAATCGTTCCTGTAGTTTGCCTACCTAACTTCATTAGAGAAGTGGGCAATGACTTCATGGTCCCAATCCAAAGGCCACTGAATACATAATGCAATGACCAGAGAGTTTCCTTTTGCCTGTGTTGGAGTAAGGCTTTCTTCCTTCTGTGAGGGCGACAGTGATAGACAGAGACAAGAAGACAGAAGAGGGTATACCACTTGGTGAATGGAGGGATTTCAAGTGTTTGGATATTTTCATTAGTAGTTCAAGAACAAGAAAAGACAAGTGCTTGGACTTTCTAAATGATTTAACTGCTCTAATGGATTATTAGCATCTTTTTGGGACAGGAATTATCGGGTGGAAAGGAGCAGTTTTTTCTTTTTTTTTTTTTTTTTTGGGGGGGGGGGGGGGGGTTGGGGGGCGGTAATATGTTTCAATCGTTGTTAAAATTGTTTTCGAATCTTTTGTAATTCCATAGGGAGAGGAAGGAGGAATTGGAGTCTTCACATAAAACCAAAAAGGAAAAAAAAAACCTATAAGGCTATATTTTAACATCTGTTTTATTATGTCGGTTTACTAGTTAGTGAACATTGATTCGATCCAAATTGAAGAATAGGGTAACTACAAATTGCCTGAATCTAACCAAGAGACTAGGGTTAGGATACATTTTTATTTTCCAAAACATCATCTGCATGTGTTGAATATTGTGCCTAATTTCAAAAAGCATGAGCCTCTTTAGTTGATTTTGTTTTCCAATTTCTAAGGGTTTTTTTTCCTGAGGTTGAAAACTTCTAAAGAAACAATACTTTATTTGATGAGGACATATGTCGGTATTTAGAGAATAAACCTTGATTTTTTTTTAAAGAAATACCAAAAAATGGAATAAAGAAAATACTCATGTTATTTCAAAGTCTCATTTTCTTGCGATATATTGGGGGATGGAGTTGTTTTCTAAGTCCTTGCCTGCGAAACAGCAAATAACATTGATGGTGAAATGCAACTTGGTCTAAAAGTATTGGATACTTTTTGTTTTTTTGTTTTTTTTTGTTTTTTTGAGGATAAGTTAGCAAGTGAGTACTATGTTTCTTTGACTAAGACATGTTTTTATGTTGGAGAATTGTACTTATGGATATATTTTCTGAAGGAAAAAAAATTTCATGTCTTTTTCGTTTTCGGCTGGGCAAATGCACATTAAGGTTAAAGGTTCACTAACTGAAGAAAGGTTGGATACGATTAGATTTTTTTTTTTTTTTTAAATCTAAAGGGAGACTTTAAGCCTTACAAGGAAAAGCAGAAAAAGAGAAAATGGAAGGTTTAATTAACAATTTTGCCGAGTTGGTATAATTTATTAGAGTGCCCTTATTGTAATTGGGTATGTAACCATTAAGAAGGAAATGCAAAAGGGGAGAGGAGATGAGAGAAATATGTTAATGAGGTAAACAAAATTAATATGTTAATATTAATGAGATTCTTTTATTTTGTTAGTTTTCAAAATCACAACAATGAGGAAAATTTTTGGTATAAGCTGCTAATTGAAGTCAAAACAAGGATGAGTTGAATCGACTGGTTAACAATTATTTTTGATAGATGTCTAATCTAAGCATTTAAAAAAAAAAAATTTAGCCTAAGCTTATTTGAAATATCTATTGGCAAATACTCAGTCCAATTCAGTTTTTACCGGATTTGAGTGGAAAATTTGGAAAATCTGAAAGCCGTTTGTCTTTTGGTGCACCTTTTTTTTTAATTATAAATTTTTCTTTAAATTTTCTTGACATAAGCTTGATGCTTATAGCTATTGTATTCTGACCCATGGATAGTTTGGAGAACTATAGACACTCTTATGACATTTTACAAATTTCAATTACATATACATACATATATATATATATATATATATTTCAAATAGGTCTTAGGAATTTAGTTCCAAACCCAAGAATATTTATTAAAATGTGTTTTTTAAGTATCTCAAACTTTGCGATCCCTTCAATTTTGAGAATGAGAAAATGTATGTCATGTACTCGGGTCATAAAACAACTCTGTCATGGTTTGATAAAAAATTAAACAATAACCGGTCTACGATCATAGGGTAGTTGAATGACTGGGTATTGAGCAAAGTGGTTGGAGCACCTGATACCTAATTTTAAATAAAAAAAGAATCACATTTTCATAATTGAAATAAAAAAATAATTAAACGTCTAAACAACTTTATTTAAATCTAATTCATTACTTGTTAAAAAGGATTGCATAACCATCCATTCTTGCATCTTTATACTAAGTAAGTTTTTAAATAACATTTATTCTTAGCAATAAAATAATGAATATATGGAAAAATAGCCAATTTAGTCCCTATACTTTTATACTTGTGTCGATTTAGTCCCTTTATTTTATTCTTGGCCAATTGGATACCTTAACTTAAAATACAAGTCCAATTGAGACCCTTTGCGGCAGCGCTACCAGAAAATATCAAGCGGGCGGGAAATTGACCACATAATAAGGGCTACTTTTGTAACATCACTTATGGGGCTCTAAAACAGTAACAAAAATCATTCGGTAACAAAATTAGAGTCTAAACATCACTTATTGAAAGTGACTTATATAGAAAACAATTAGGGTTATTTGGGCAAAATTCCAAGAGATATTTGGGCAAAATTCCAGTGATTGATGATGGACAAGAAAGAGGAGGCCGATGAGATTGCAGCAATAGACAAAATGGAGTGCGAATTGAGCATGAAAGGCGATTTCGATGAAGGACAATCAAGCAGAAATAGTAAGTTCAAATGTTTAGGAATTGATTTTATTCCTTTGTTAACTTGTTTAATGCTATGAAATGTGGGTTGGTATGCTTGCAATTGTGTTTATTACGCCACATTTCTGGAATGCGTCATCTGATGGGAAACCAGAAAAGGTTTAATTTTGTTCAAAATTTCTTTTTGAAAAAAGAGGATTCATTTGGTGTGGGGTTGGTTTATTTGTTAACTGATTTAATGGTATATGGGATTGGTTTATCTGGTTCCAATTCTGTTTATTATACTGCATTGCATTACTCGAATGGGGTCAATTGGCTTCAGTTTTTTGTTTTTTCTTCAAAAAAGATGGTTCATGTGGTCCCTAAGGCTTTATTTTTGAGAAGTTGCTTTCATGTTGCTCAAAGGGCAGACAGGAGCATGTATCGACAAGGGTTTAACATATATTTTTCCTTTGTCGTCTTTTGCAAAACACAATAGGTAAACAGTTGGATGTGTTTGACCTGGCCATTTACTATGGCGGGGTTTATGTCGAAGAAACAGAACAACAATATGTAGGGGGTAGCATGGAGCTTTTTGAAGGGGTTATTGCTCCAAGAATGAACCTGAAAATTATGAAGACTTATTGTGAGTATCTTGGGTATACTGATGATTGTAGATACATGTATAGAATCCCTTCAGTAAATAGAAAGTTAAGACTTAGAGAAATACATGTTGAGGAGGATATGTGGGAGATGACTTGTATAGGTAAACATAGCGGTAAAGCTGAACTTTATGTAGTTTGTGAGTTTCATATCAGACTTTTGAATGTTGGCAAGGACTACTCAACTGCTGAAAATAAAGACTTGTTGACAAAAGCAGATGAAAATGATGCTAGTAAGGGTTGCTCAACTCAAGAAAATGAAGACTTGTTCCATGTAGATATGACATTTGATAACTTCTTTGAGAGTAATCAACTTCCAGTTGATGCAACACCAGAAGAAGTTGATGGGGTAAAGGGAAAAAAAGCAAAAGAAGAGTTAGTAAAACTGTAGAAGATAGCGAGGAGGCTGAGGCTGATGACAGTGATGATAGTTGTGATGATTTTCATGACAGTGATTATGATTTTAGCAAAGATGAGGATGATATAATATACAAGAATTGTACATCCAATATTGATAAGTCATTTGAAAATCAGATTAGCAATCTTGAGGTTGGTATGTAGGGAAAATGTTCAGAGACAGGTGTAAAGAGAATAGGAAAAAAACACACACACCTAAACAAGAACATGCACAGGTAAGAGAAACTTATGCTGCTGCTGATTTCAACATTTATGATGGAGAGCAGATTCCTGTCCAAGAAGAATCAGACTCAATGAACACAGAAGAGTTAAACATCCATTATGGGCTCTCGAATGAAGAAAGTGGACCAAAGAAGTCAAGGCATGTTCGGTTTAGACCAGAAATTGACATGAAAGATCCAAGATTTTTTGTTGGGTTATTGTTTGATACAAAGAAGGTACTCAAAGCTGCAGTTGATTATTATGGGGTGTTGTAGGGCAAGAACCATGGTTGGAAGAAGAATGATGCCAATAGAATAAGGGCAAAATGCAAGAATGCTAAGTGCAAATGGTTCCTCCATGCGACCAAGGAATCAGATAGTGATGCCTTTGTCATACGGACTATGGGGCCACAACATGGATGCGGAAGGACATTCTACCATAAGCTGGCCAATTCTGAGTTTCTAAGTGTACATTATAAAGAGTCTTACGGTTGAATAGGAAGATTTCAGTTGGAGAGTTTAAGGAAAAAGTCCATCGAGAATTGAATGTGCATATTACCAAAGATCATGTTTACAAGACATTCGCAAAGGCAAAGGTGTTGATCCAAGGGAACTACAAGGAATAGTACAAAAGGATGTGGGACTATTGTGATGAACTATTGCGATCAAATCCAGGATCAGCTATTCATATGGAGACAGAGATTGATGAGCTTAGTGGAAAAGAGTGATTCCAGAGGTTATACATTTGCTTCGCAGCATTGAAGAAAGGTTTCAAAGCCGGCTGTAGAGATGTTGTTGGTGTATATGGCTGCCATCTACGTGATCTACACTCGGGAGTTCTACTAACAGCTGTAGGGATAGATGCAAATGATTGCATCTATCATGTTGCATACCCAGTTGTTGAGGTAGAAAATAAGAATTCTTGGAGGTGGTTCATCGATTTTTGAAAATTTGATCTCAGCATCCATGTGCAAACCAAGTGGACATTTATAAGTGATCGACAAAAGGTAATGTATACGACTATGGCTGAGTTTTAAATACCATATTACTTTAGTTCATGATTGCTTAATTTTTGACATTTATTGATGGCAGGGATTGGGTTTAGCCATGTATGATATTCTTCCAAATGTGGAACATAGGCACTGTGTGAGACATCTACACAATAACTTCAAGAAACAGCATCTTGGCGAGACAATAAAGGGCATGTTTTGGGGCTGTGCAAGGGCTATGTAAACAGATTTAAGTTCGAGATGGATACCTTGAAACAATATGATGAGAGTGCACACAAGTGGTTAATGGATAATACATCGCCCCGATATTGGTCATGGTCATATTTTTGGACTACAGTTAAATGTGACATTGTTCTGAACAAACTTTGTGAAAGCTTTAATTCGGTGATTTTAGATGCAAGGGAAAAACCTATTCTTGGCATGCTTGAAAATATTAGAATATATCTTATAAAGCGGCTTCGGACAAAGAGGGAATGGATGAGAAAAATGAATGAAGAAATCTGTCCCAAAATTCTAAAAAAATTGGAAAAAGCTAAGAATGATGCCAAGTCAAACATTGCAAGGTGGGCTGTTGATGACAGATTCGAGGTAACACACATGTACGGAGGCACTTTTGTAGTTGATATGAAGAGAAGGACATGCACATGTAGGTGGTGGGAACTTACCGGTATTCCATGTTGACATGTTGTGTACTGTGTTGGATTGCAGCAAAATGAGCTAGAGCATCTTATGAATCCTTGTTATTCAAGAGATGCCTATTTGAAAGCCTATGAGCCAGCTATTGGACCGATTAATGGACCCAATAACTGGATCAAATCAAAGAAGAACCATATTAATACACAAAAAAAGTTGAAACTTCCTGAGAGGCCCAAAAAGACAAGGAGAAGGGAACCAGATGAGCAATAGTCTAATTCTAAAGGCTGTACGAGATTCTCTAGGAAGGGTGTTACACAGATTACTTTTACCAAATGTCAAAACAAAGGGCATAATATAAGAAGATGTCCATTGAACCATGCAGCTGATGCGATGGCTGCTGAAGGTAGTGGAAGGCAACCTCCTTTGAACTCCAACAAGTGCAAAAAATGCAAAGGACATAGGCACAGTGTTAGAACTTGTCCATGGATTGCCTCAGGGACAACTAATACCCAAGCAACACAAGAAACACATGTGTCTGCGTCTACAACAATCACTGAAGTAGACAGCAAACCTTCAAAAAATATGGCAGCCACAAAGTCCAATTCATGTATATTTTTTAATCACTGAAGCTTGCATATTTTTTAATTTAAGTGTGTTTAGATGGCATGCTTACTACATGTATGTTTCACTGCTCAATAGTCAATATCCAAGCTAGTGAGGTGGCTGAAACAATTCACGTGCAGTCCTCAGCTCCAGAGTTAAGTTCAAAAAGAGTTCGTCGTACTGCATGCTATTTTTTTTGTCATGCTCTAGGCCAAAGCAAAAAAACTTGTACCTGCGCGCGAGCCCAACTTTGGAGATCCAGGATGGCTGCTATTGTATCTCCAGGAAAAGGCAAAAGAAGAAAACAAACTGTATGTTTTTGGCATTAAAAACTCGGTCTAATTTCAAACTATCAACCATTACTCTTTGCTGGTTCTTATTTCAAATGTATTTTACAGGTGCATAGGTTGTTGGATGAATTGGATAACTTCATGGACAATAATGAAGACAGTTGAAGATAGTCATATGTTGCTGAAACATGTTGACGGCGGTTACTTTTTGTTAATTTAGTTAGTTTTGACTATTTTTGGGACTTCTTGTAGTGGAAGGGTTAACATGCATTGGCTTCATTAAACCAAGTTGCTCAAACGTTGGTTGTTGTAGTTACTTTTAGATTTTATGGCATTAGCAGATAGCTTGTTTGTGCAACCATTGGCTGTTGTAGTTACTTTTGGAGGCACTTTTGGTATTAGCAGACAGCTTGATTGTGTAATTCTGACTGCATAACCTTTATTTAACTCTGTAAGCTATTTTGTTGAATTGGTGCCCAATGGAAGGGTCAAATTACAAGCAAAATTCTATCTTTTAAGAACTTTATTTGCTGACCATGTTAGATATTTCGTTGGAAAAGTTCCAGGTGGAAATGTCCATAAACGGGCTTCAATTTTGTCCATTTTCATTTTTGCTTCCACAAGTTTCCAGTGACCAAATCAATTCCCAAACAATTCAAAACCAAAAACTAGTGCACTTGGCTGCTTATCATTCACATTCAAGTTTACAATGAATCACATTTCTCCTCAAAAGTTCATAACATACTACCATATTTCTCTTGACAACATGTACAAATTCAGGAGAAATTAGCTGCCATGTATTTGAAGGATCTACAACATGTCCAAAACTAGTTCAACATCTTCAACACCAACACACCTTGCTTTTGTCTTCCATTGCCAGCAAGCACAGTAGTAATTAAAGCGTAGCAACATAAACAAACACATGCCAATATCATTAGTTTCACTTTTGTTCTCAATTTTCGGATCTCAACATGTTGCATTTTCTGCTTCCACATGTCTGAGATCCCTCAATAATGAAGCAATTACATTCTTCATCTTTTGAGGTATGGGTGGATCGTACCATAGAAAGAAATTACAAGCTCCAGATTTCTGCATTCACAATTAATTCATAGTTTACTTCAACAAAATTCATTAACTTTTTAGATTTGAAATATGTTTACCAAGAACCAAGAAATAGTACCCCATAGTTTTTGCAGCCGTGAAATCTTCTCGAAGGATTTGATTCTGTCCACGAAATAACTACTCAACACTCTTCAAGGCAGTGGCAGCACACACCTAGGTCTCCATTGTAGTATTCATCCTTTCCTCGATAAATCTCCGTTGCTATTTCAAATTGATTTGCGCCATTATTACTTGAAACGCTACCTGAACTTGATGTTGCTTTGGCCTAATTTCTCCTTACCTGTATTTGCAATGATTCTGTACACAATCTGCGAATTTACGTTGACTACCCATTTCTTGGATGAACCCTAGCTCTCCAATTCAACTTAAGCTCCTCACTTTGATTTCAGAGTCTAAAGCTCCTCATTTTGTTACCGTTTTAGAGCCCCATAAATGATGTTACAAAAGTAGCCCTCATTATGTGGTCAATTTCCCGCCCACTTGATATTTTCTGGTGGCGCCGCCGCAAAGGGTCTCAATTAGACTTGCATTTTAAGTTAAGGTATCCAATTGGCCAAGAATAAAATAAAGAGACTAAATCGACACAAGTATATGGACTAAATTGGCCATTTTCCCTAAATATATTACATAATTAACAAGTTTAGTAAGTTAATAGCCATATATTGTTGGAAAAGTAAAGTACATTATCTGAAATATGAAAATTTGATGAAAGATAGTTACATACTCTCTTATTAATTTTAGTTTTAATAGACAACATTAAAATTATATCCTTGCATATCCAATCGGGTCGGGTACTCACAAATTTTAAAAGCTTGTGAACTGGGACTAACCCTATGTTGATCGGATCCATTTTCTAAAATCGGTCTAAGTACCCTAATTTTGCGATTCGAATTGAATGGAGTTTTAAGATTTTTTAGTCAAAATCAACTGCCACCCCAGATTTTTATTTATGAACTTTCAAAATTAGACTAAACTCAACAAGCATAAGTTGATCAAATTCAGGTAGAAATAATTCAAGCTACTTAGAATACGAGTTAATAACATTTAAATTTAGCTCAAGTCAAACTTGAACCTACAAATAATCAATTAAACCTCAATGTTACAGTGCCCAGCTGGATTCATCTCATTTGCAACTCTATATATTTTTTTGTCAATAACGATAATATTTGTATAATCTTATTTATCCCATTTTAGAGGAAAGAGAGCTTAAAGAGATTTTATAAAGGGCTAACAAGAGGTATACAAACCTAATCAAAGAGATACTCTGACATTACTTTTAAATTTTTTTCACTGTAAATGAGATTTGACCCGGACTTACGGTCTAAAGAAGGACTTAAAGTTCCACTTTGGTGCCCTGAGCCAAAGCTGGCTCAGTGGTTATTTGCAGCCCTACTTGCATAGCTGCATCTACCGAAAATGCAAAATGTCGGACCAGAGGTAGGAACGTTTGCAGGTGCAATCAT
The DNA here is from genome assembly GCF_036785885.1 of Coffea arabica. NCBI lineage: Eukaryota > Viridiplantae > Streptophyta > Magnoliopsida > Gentianales > Rubiaceae > Coffea > Coffea arabica. Next base: position 13,075,252 of record NC_092316.1, on the reverse strand, counting down.
TTTTGGCATTTATGTGCATTTTACACACGGTATAATTTTGTTTGCACATGTTGTAACTTATTTTTAACAACGTGTAATTTTAGAACAAAATTTTATAGATCCCATATATGTTGTTAAAATCGAGATACAAAATTTTGGACTATATATACATATATATATATGGCCAAATTCTGCAACCGTTCCCGCCCCTCTTCCCAAAGTGTCACAGAACTTTAATTAGTCTAACTCGACTGCTACTGGTCTACTAACTTCAACAGAGGGAAAAAGGGCAAAAAAAAGAAGGAAAATAGTATTGGCTAACTACCATGACCACTAACGTCTATTCATGCGAGAGCAGTGAAGAGAAACAGAGATCTTCTGAAAAGGAAAAAAATGAGGCCTCAGATTGTACTATTTGGGGACTCAATAACTGAACAATCATTCAGATCAGGTGGATGGGGTGCTGCTCTTGCTGATACTTATTCTCGCAAGGTTTATTTTTCCCCATTTTTTCCTCCAATTTTCTCTTCAATATCAGAGTGCTGATCTATTAGACAATGCGATGTAATTGTAATTCAATTGATTTTCTTCTGATTTTGAAATGTAAAGGCTGATATAGTGAATCGTGGGTTCGGTGGATACAACACCAGATGGGCTTTATTCTTGCTCCATCACCTTTTCCCTCTGGTAGTATCCCGATTTTCTCCTCTGATTTGGTAGTATTTTTTGTCACTAAAATTTTCCAATCTTGTTAATTCTGAGTTGTTTATTATGTAGCTTGATGGGTTGTGATCAAAATGTGTTTTTTTTTTTGCGTGTTTTTCTGGGTGTTCTGTTTTCGTTCTTTGCTGGGATCAATCAGGGATGATATCCGTTGTGCACCATTAACCCATTGATCTATGGCATTGTGTCAATTAATACTAAAATCTAAAGGAGCTAATTTAGTTGGCAGGAAGATATGTTAGCGAAGTGCATTGCATGATAATTAGTCTTGAATGGTGGATTGAGCCCGTCAACTGAGTCTTATGGTAGGATAAAATACTTTTGAGTAGTGTCGTTTCGATTATTTCCTCTATCTTTCAATTCGTGGAATCTGGGGAAAAAAAAAAATGTGGGGAGAGCTATAAGGCTTATTAACTTTTAGGTAACTTCCCCTGCACTTTGCTTGCACAATTTTGTTCATTTTGTATTAGCTCCTTCAATGAGCTTGGCTGTTTAACGGTTGCTACAGTGCACAAGCGTAAAGGGATAATGCGTGTCAGATGGAAGTTAACGGTGAAAATTGACATGTGAAGAAAATTGAAGGTACAAAATGAGATGATTGTTGGCAATTGTCATGTGGATTTATAATCATTATGTTAAACCTTATGGATCTTTAATGAAATTGAGTTGAATCAAGGAAAAAAATTTTCAATATGATATGAAATATTGAATATTATAAAATTTTTTTAACGACTATGTGGAGGGTATGTGGGTGAATGATAGTTATACTTGGATGAAAAAAGTTGTATATTACAGATTTAGAGGAATTTAGATGTTATATAGAATGTATGTGTGATTGAAGATGAGAGGGAGGGTCACTCTAAGCAAAGTCCTACAGAACAGTATTTTATTTCATCTGGTTACTGGTAACTAGATACAGTTGGGATTTTTTGAATGGAAAAAAAATAAAATCAATGGTTTACTTCTGTGTTCTAGATACAAGCTGATATTCTCTCTCTTCTTGACCTTCCATGTAGTTAAATTTTGTTTTCTTGGTTAACATTGTTAAATGCATTCTAGAAATATTGTAGACAAGATTCAGTTTTGTGTCTTCGAAGAGTGGTGGTACAAAGTTCCCCTTTTCTAAAACCCCACGAATTAGCCAATGTTAACTTTCACAGGCAATCTTTTCATTTCATTCTGTTCAAAAGAATTTGATCTTTCATGGATTTCTCTCTTCTGATGCTTTGTCTAGTTTAACATGCCATAGTCTGGTTTTTGGAGCATTAAGTACTAGCCTTTGTACTAGATCAAATTCTGAAGCTTGCAAAGTTTTTTGTGATTTTTAATTCTGATAAAATTGGATTCAGAGTAGCTTGACTGAGCCCAAAGACGTACCATAAACCTTTTAGGAATGGCAAGAAGTTTTGTTACTAATTTTGTTTATGAGTATATTAATTCATAATTTAATTGCATTTTTTCAGAATCAGTAGATGTTTATCCTCTATTTCAAGCTTATGCATTTCCAACATAAAGATTTTTATCATGGATGCTTGCTAGCTTTTGTATTCTGGTTCTAAATTACTGTTAGCTGTACTCTGCCTGCCAAGGGCTTCTCTTGATTCTTTTGAATTGCTGAAAGTCTAGCTTGTTATCATCTGAGTAAGCTAGGTTTATTTTTACATCAAACTAGTGATATCCCCACTCTGCGTTTCATTGTCTTTTTATGAATTTATATATGGTTGCTTCATGCATTACATTATTTCTTTTTTTTTTTTTCTGCTAGAGGATCGATGTTGTTTCACTTATTTGACTAATGTTGCAGTTTGTTTGCTGGTTCAATTGTTTATTCCATAACAACACAGCTGTTGTTAGAAATGACCACTATCTTGTGAAATTCCTACTTTGTTTTCATGAATGAAGCTCCTGCAGCTACCAAAACAATTGAAAAACTTTTGACTACTGAAGCTTTATTTTCTGAACTATTGATGAATCTGCAATTGTCCTTTTTCCTACGTGGTATTGGATTCTTTATGTCTAACAATATCATGCTTTGTGGCTGTGAATTGAAAAAGCTTTGGTTCTCTTACATCTGCAATTTTATAGAATCTTTGAGCTTAAGATGGTGGCTAATAATTCTCGTTTGAAGGGATCTGCAGCGCCTCCTGTTGCTGCAACCATATTTTTTGGAGCAAATGATGCAGCGCTTTTGGGAAGAACTAGTGCAAGGCAGCATGTGCCAGTTGATGAATACAAGGAGAATCTTCGGAGAATGGTTCAACATCTTAAGGTTCATATTTTCTTGTGTTTTATGAATAAGCATACAAACATTTTTTGTGCACATTGTTCCCCTCTTTCTTGAAGTGCTATAGATTCTTTAGGACATAATAACGTAAGATCATATTAAGAAGTGTTCCTCTGTGATTGTACTATGAATGTTCTTTGTTAAGTCATTTACTTTCAGAGAATAGCTTGGAATTTCCCCAACATTGAAATAATTGCACTACATTAATGTTATATTTATATCCATCATTATACATTGTGGAGGAGGCCTTAGTCTAGTTGCCTAAGGTTGAGGCCCTGGAATTAGAGGACCTTGGTTCAATTCCCCTTTCCCCCTCTCCACTTCCTAAATCCCACCCCTCCCTTGTTTAAAAAAATCTTAAAAAATTTTTTTTGCTAACATGTGTACAATTATCTATAATATATGGTATAAATGGTATAGTATGAATTCCCGATGTTAGCGTTAGATAATTTTGTTCACAATAATCCACGTGCCAGGTTAGTGGATTAAAAAATGGAAGTTTGAATGGTATATATTTCCCATCTCTAATCTTTGTTCAGTACACTGAAGAAATGTGGTTGTTTAATTGAATATGCATTATAGGGTATTTGGAACTTTGAGTTACAAAACCATCTATAGTTTTTGGATTCCCATGAGAACCAGGTATGAGAATCCTTTCATCTTAAAATCTGGTGGTTAGCTAGTCACATACGAACTGGTAACTTTGGTCTTAGAGTGGTGTGCGGATAAGCTGTTATCTAAACACCAGTCAATTAACACCAGTCAATTAAGGTGTTATGTAGAATGTTAGGATAAAACATGTAGTGATCTTAATGTATCTGAAATACTTTTTATAAATAGACCAAGATTGCTTTCTAGTTGTATTATTTATTTTTGCTGGTTGAAATTCGTTGTTTTATTATCCGAAACTTTTACAAGACAAAGCCTTTAGCTGATCCACTTCCTTCAAAATGTGGACAAATGCTTCAGCAAACAACTATTAACACATAAAACCAAATGGCCAAAAACAGATGCTAAATTCAAGAGGAAGATAATGCTGGGTTGTGGCTTAGTTGGTTTGCTATGCCAGGCAAATGAGGGTCTGTTAACTAAATGGACAGCCTTGCCTTTACCTATGTTTGGGCAATCCAAGTAAAATTCTGCCCAAACACGCAATTATGTGAGCTCCTCAGTTACTCCCAATTAGTTCCTTCAAGTTAGGGTGCACCTTGTATAACATTTAACTCTCTTGCTGATGTCAAAGGCTGCAATGGAATGATTTGTTTGTCAAGTCCAATTTTCAGTTTTTCTGACCCAAAAAGAGGAACACTAATCACCTCCAGAATTTTCCCATTCACATCTCATTGTCTCTAAAGGTTGTTGCAGGAATGCTGTTCCACTATGTTAATTGTTCTCATTACTCCACCGCCAGTTGATGAGGAAGGCCGCAAAGAATATGCAAGGTATATTAGGTTTTCCTTTGCATTGATTTATGCTGATCATGATTCCAACATTTCCTAAAGTTTGTAGTCCTTGTGTGACGAATGAAGTAAGCAGTTGTTAGTCACAAGAACATAACACGATACATTAGAATATAATACGAGCTTGTTTGAAAATTTTAATGAGTTAGTGTCATTGCCCTTGCTTTACAAGAGCATAAAAATTTCAAAACAAAAATGCCATTGCTTTTGATGCCCTTGGCTAAGAGCAGCTGCAAATTTCAGACTTTTCAGTTTTACCATTTTCTTTTTGCAGTGACAACCTCCAAGTTTTGATACATTACTCAGCTATAACTGAAATGATTAAAAGTGCTATTGCATGTGTAGGCATGTTACCTAGAAAGTGGGATAGTTTATATCTTTATCTAGATCTAGAACATCAAGGTGGAATTTGTTACTGGCTCTGTCTTGTTTCAAAAATTTAAGTTAGCACAGAGGCACACTATCATTCAATTTGGAGATCATGAGAATCTTTATTGCTTCGTTTTCATCTATTTCTCTGTTTTGGTTAGCTCCAGCAATATCTGAACTCTAGATGAATGCGACTTTTACTATGTAATCAGGATATTTTCATGGTTCTATACCTATCTTTGTTTTGCACTCCCTGATTCTAATTTAAAAGTACTGACTGCTTTAAAATGAGAAGACAGATTGGTGTGGATGCTATCCAGGAGATACGTAAGAGTAGATTTCATCTGTTTATTGAAAAAGAATAATTTCAAATTACATCTCTTAATCAGGGCTTTGTATGGTGAGAAAGCGATGAAATTGCCAGAAAGAACCAATGAAACAGCTGGACTTTATGCAGAGAAATGTGTTGAGTTAGCCAGGGAACTAGATCTACCTTCAATTAATCTCTGGTCCAAGATGCAGGAAATGGATGGTTGGCAGAAGAAATTCTTAAGGTAAATCATGTAGCTTTTTGTAACATTATCTTATGAAAGACACTCACAGGAAACTGATATCACTAGGAATGGAACTGCGACCGTTTTAGTAACTTCATGACATCCTTTTAAGCGGAATGTTTCTGCCAGAATGCTATAGTCTGCCAAGTTTGAACCCTCCATGTAGTATGACAAAACATCAAAGTAAATACAGCCTTTATGGTGGAATTGTGGAAAACTACAAAGGAATAATTTAAAATTGTGAAATTTTGATTCCTAGAAATTGCACAACACTGAACCTAAAATTTTCAAGTTCCCTGTACCTCAGATTTTTTCCTTATGATTCTATGTAATGTATCTTTTCAAGGATTCTATGTAATGTGCACACAGGAACGCATATCCAGCTCCCTCATTTTGGCATAGTAATTGCATCACTTTTACTCATTCTGTGTCTATAGGTTGAAGCGTGCACACTGCCACACTGATTATTTAAGACAGACAGGCAGAAAGTATTAAATCTTCATTCATGGAAATCATGTCAATGACTGCTTGGGGTTTATATCTACTCTCAATTTAGATTTTTCTCTGGCGGGGGATTGAGTGGGACTTTAGATCTGCAGATGATGCCATACACAGATCTTCTATTATTGTTTGCTACATATTCACATCCACGTTCTCTTATCTGGCATCGAATTTTTCCCTCTTTAAGTTGCCTCAGCCAACCTCTTACAACTTCAAACCCTGAAAACTGATTTCATCAACCCTTTTTTTTTTTTTTTTGGCAATTTTCAGAGATGGTCTGCATCTAACAGAAGATGGCAATGCAGTTGTTTATCAAGAAGTTGTCAGAGTTTTCAGTGAAACTTGGTTGCCTGCCTCTAAGATGCCCTATGATTTTCCTCATCACTCAGAAATTGATCCGGAAAACCCTGGCAAGGCTTTCCAGCAACAGTGCTTGGGAGTTTAAGATCTTGTGCAATAAAGATTTTTTTCTTTACTCTTACCTTCTACGATCCTTCTGATTTTTATGAAAGTATTGTCCACGAAACTATATGGTTATTATTCTAATTATAATCCAGCAAATTAGCCATTTATTCAAATTGGGTAGCAGTTTTCTATGGCCAATAGTGACTGTGCTTCTTGTGAAATGACTGTTCCTGAGTAATTATCTTCGAAACTAGTTTTTACCCCATGTAATGGAATATTATATTTGTACCGAGGAAACCAAAGCAAGAAAAATGTATTTATAAAATCTTTAAGTAGATTAGAACATTAGATTAAAAATTTTGAAAAATAAAACTGAAAACCATGCTCGTACTGATATTGTACTCCTTTATGGCGACAAAGGCTCACCTTAAGTTGATGTACTGAATATTGACTTTATAGACAAATCTGCAACATGTATAATTGTTAGAGTGATCGGGAAATTGAAAATGTAAAAGCCTCTAAAGGGAAATGAAAATAGATACCAATTATTTATAGGAAAAAAAACACAAATATGAATAGAGAAGGCAATGATAAAAAAACTACCCAAAAAGAAAAGGAAAAAAGAATGGTAATGATTAAAAAAAATGGAAAGGATGTACTCGGACATTTTTATTTTAATATTTATTGTGAACTTTTCTTTTTTGGAAAACGTTTAATGTGAAACTTCAATATAGCAAGGACATTCGAACATTTAAACATGTATGCATAAATTTTCTGAATGAAGCAAATTTATAATTAAGTAATCACAAATCCAGTTTCCAGTTAGCCCAAAGTGCTTTAGGGTTTGCGGACAATTGTGATGGGTGATCGACTTTATAAATAAATAAATAAACACACACACACACACACACACACACACATATATATATATATAATCTCAAAGACAATGTGATGTAAGGCAAATCGTTCAATAACAGATTCTAATTTTAAAAAAATGAAACAAACAAAAGTTATATAGAAAATGTCCAAAACAGCGTAATTAATTGTTCATAAAGTATATTCTGAACTCTAGGTTGTCTCCTAAGTATTTTTTTTCCAATACTTTTTAGTCACAAATTCTTTTATTATGCTAATACTAGTAGAAGGCGCTTTTTTTTTTTTTTTTTTTCATTGCAAAATATAAATACGTTCCATTAAATGTTCATGTTAGCATGCCAAATATCCACTTTAGCAGACTAAAAATGGTATTCACATATCTTGATTGGCTGTAATTGTCATTATAAGACTAATATCTACCAAATTGTGAAATTTTTTTTTGACGTAGTGGTAAAAATACAGCGTCATCCATCATATTTTTTCTATAATACAATTTCTTTATTGGGATGAAACTTATTAAATCATGTAGTGGAAATATAACGTTTCTGTGAGAAAAATCTAAGAAACTGGCAAGCCATTTTAGTATGAGAATATGCAATAAATTTTGTAACTCATACCTTTCATTGTTAACCAAATTTCAATCTTCCATTATTATTAAGCAAAATAGACGACAAGTATCTATCCATTCTTCCCCTGTTTCTCTTTTCCATTAGCTATTCTTTACACGTAAAAAAATAAAAATAAAAATAAAATTCTGAGATCATTTTTCAACTGGCTATAAGTTATAACGATCAATCATGTTCACCACTTTTTTCATTTTCCAAAAATTAAATCTTCATATCACTATTGCCTTGTTGTACTCTCATTAAGGTCCCTCTTTGGGTTTGATTTCCAGTTTCTAATTAGTTCTACAAAAATGGAACTGCTTAAACTGAAGGGTTTGAGTCCAAATAACAGATGTGATCACATTTCAGGTCTTTTAATTTCTTTCTTTGTTTTTTTTTTTTTTTGTCATACAACACTCAGTAAATTAAGTCACTTCAGAATTGTTTGACTAGATCATACTAGCACAATCAAGCTATAAAACCACTTGATGCCTGCAAGTGACCTCATAGATTAACACCTTTCGATTGAGTTTCTCTATGCAAATTAATATTTTTAAGTGACAATTAGTGAACTAAAATTAATGCATGCAAATTGACAGAGATAGAGAAGAAAGAGATAAGGTTTCAGTTACCAAATTCAATTACTCATTCAATATGCCTGGTCAGTGGTCATTAATCCCTTTTGTCGACATTTTAGTCATTTTTTTTTTGAAAGAGGCATTTTAGTCATTTTTGTTGAGGTTTTTGTAAGCAATCAACTCCTATTGTCCTGTTTCTAGAAACTTGCTCTTAGTTTAGCCATGATATTCAATGAGTTTAATTCAATTTACTGAATTTCGGTTGAAGACTACAGCTGAATTGGGAAAGACTCCCTTTAGGAATTAGTCTAAGTCCTTCACATACTGTTTTAGGTGTTCCCAAACTTGGTTTGATGTCTCTCTAGCTATAGTGGCTTTTCTTTTGGACCCATCCTACGAAGTTAACTTCGGATGCAATTTTGTGAAAATAATTGGAAATGGTTGATTTTGCTTTAGTGGCATAACACATCTATAGATCTATATTTGTTGATTCAGTTAGGATTTGATTAAGAAAAAAAACTTTATTAGTTACTAAGCACTACATTTAGTCCAAAATATTTCAATAAGTGGTATTGATGATATACAGGATTTAAAGGGCAAGACGAAAATAGGTAGCTTTTCTGCTATACTAAGCCATTTGGACATTAAGTTCTCTGGTGTGGCATAACTTTTAGCACTTAACATCCATGGCATGCATGTTCTAATACAATACAAAATCCGGAAAGAATTGCAGGAATATTACTTATCCCATCAAATATCAATTCATGGTTAAGATGCAATGCCATAAATATCCTAATTAGTCAGTCAACACACATTAATTAAGTTTAAATAACAATTAAACAGGGATAGGATCGTCATTTGACACACAGGTTAGAAAATGTACTATTGCAATTAATTAAATTAGTTTTCAAGAAATTTACTATGCTCCTATTCGTTAATTTCTAGTCAAATGTCACATTCTAAAACACTACAAAGCTCTCTTATTCCACTTCTCTCTCACTAATTTCTCCACTATCTTAATGCTCGAGTCATAAAAAACCGATTAAAGTATTTTCTACCATAAATGTACCAAGGTACCCACAGTGGACAAAGATTAATGCTTTTGTAGCATATGTCTTAGGTTATTTATATACATAAGATCATTTACATTATCAATGAAATGGTGAATTTTTTTTTTTTTTTTTTAATTTTTGGTCTGTAAGCATGCAATACCAAGTACCAAACCATGAGATTAGCCAGCTTACCAACGAAGGGCCCTGATAGAATCCGACTGCAATAAATACCATATTACCTTGTTCTTATCTATTAAGCCAAGGTAATGGAGAAAGAAATTGAACACTACAGCATTTAGCCATCTTAATTTCTTTGTCATCTGTTGGCTTTCTAGCTTTTCCTCCCATGGAGTTTAACACAAAATGTAGCAATAAACCTGGCCGTCAACAATTTTCCATGCCTGCCAATTTCTTGAAACCTGATATTGACCAAGACTTTTGCATGGATAACTGTCAATCAAAGGGTTTTCTCCAAGATTTTCAGCACCTTGATCACTTTTCTTTTACAGGATCATCATTCAATCCTGACTTAGGCATCCATACAACTGGTTTTGATCCCTTTGACCCCTTCTTTAATGGATCTTCGATGATAGATTTCGACTATTTAGATTTTAAGCCATTTGAGGAAAATGATAATAACAATGGTAAGTTAGTCACGCAAAATTTTGAAGGTGGCGGTGGCTTGTTGAAGCATACTGTTAAAGAAACTCCATTATCGGATGAAAATTCATCTGACCATAAGCTCTTCCCCTTGACTCGTCCAGAAGTTATGCCCTTGAATTTTTGTGTCCAAGATGAGAGCTCTTGCATAACTGCTGAAAGTGTTTACTACAAAGAGTCTGGCACAAAAAGAAATAATAACAGATTTTCCAACATTGCCTTATCTTCTTCGACGAAAAAGCAGGGGCGTGGTCGAAAAAAATCCAAATCTGCAAAGGGGCAATGGACCATTGAAGAAGATAGGTAGATAACATTTCTAAACCATTTTAACAGTTTTTTTAAAAAAATAATATTCATTAGGTGTTCCATGAAGGCCAGCATAACTTTGTTGTTTATTTATGTGAAAACAGGCTATTAGTCCACCTTGTAGAGAAATTTGGGGTGAGAAAATGGTCTCATATTGCTCAAGTGCTGAAAGGGAGGATAGGGAAGCAGTGTAGAGAAAGATGGCACAACCATTTACGGCCTGACATCAAGGTTTGCTTTTTAATACTTTATTTTATTTACTAAGGATGTAAACATATGCATTATTATTATTATTTTTTTTTTTTTGGTTTTTGATGGTTTAGTAATGAAATATGTGCAATAGAAGTTTATGGTTCTCTTGTTACTAAACTTAGTGATCTGGACTTTAATTGAAATTTTCTTGTCACCTATATTTTTGTTTGGCATCAACAAGAAAATAGGAAAAAGTTGAGTTCAAATCCATGACGTGAACACTTTCATGCAATATCTTTGGATGATGAAAATTGCATATTAAAAAATGCATAGAATGTTAGATTTATCGTTTTCACTGCTCTCTTTGTGTGCGTGTGTGTGTTGGCCGGGGGGGGGGGGGGCTGGCTTCCAGATAGAAAAAAACGAAATAAAAGCTAATCTGCATGCAATACACACGGTAATTTACACGATTTGCGTGCAAAAAGATGTTTTGGAAACCATACAGTATAGATCAATGTAAATTTGTGTAAAAGACAAAACTTAAGTTTTTCACGCTTTTCAAAAATCGACCATATTGAGGTAAGGATTTCCCATATTTTTATACGTGGTGCCACGTTTTAAGAGTTTCACCTTTGGTAATTGCCACTTTACTATGTACATTTCTCATAAATCAATGTCAACCGGTCTAAACAACATGATATACAATTTTCAATTATATGGTTTTAGAAGAGCATATCTATGTAGAAAAGCTGACATATTTTGCATCTGGTGCCACATTTTGAGAGTTACTCTTTGGGAAATCACTATATTATTTTCATTCATACACAAGAATTGGAATCAATTTTTGGTTAAAAAAAAGTCATAAAAAAGGCAAACTTTCCGTATGAAATAAGTAATATGCTATGGTAAGTTTGATAAATCAACTCAAGAAAGTTTTTCCTTTTTCCTCTATATGCTTTCTGAAACTAAGTCTCCCTGAAACCGAATGGAGAAAAGAAAAAGACTCAAATCAGAGTTGATAAATAGGTATGTCAATTGACGTTATTGTTTTTTCCAGAAGGATATATGGACTGAGGAGGAAGATAGGATTTTGATCGAGGCTCATGCCGAAATAGGGAACAAATGGGCAGAAATTGCGAAGAAATTGCCTGGAAGAACTGAAAACTCCATCAAGAACCATTGGAATGCAACCAAAAGAAGGCAGTTCTCGAGGCGAAAATGTCGCACAAAATGGCCAAAACCTAGTTCTCTTTTGCAAAACTACATAAAGAGCTTGAATTTCGAGAAGAGCAGTAGTGGAAGAAAAAACGCTTCGACCAGTGATACCCCAACAATCGGTGATCATAATCAAAATTCAACCCCTAATGAAGAGGCAATGGAGTTAAACAGTGATCCACTTGTTCCAGACTATGATTTTAGTGAGGTTCCAGAATTCGCATTAGATGACAACTTGTTTGAAAGGACCAGCATCAACAACCTGAATGCTGAGATCCACAACGCTTCTCCAATTCTTGATGACAAAGGCTTTTGCATGGAGATCCCATATGATGTTCCTCCTCCAATCATGCAATTTGAAGTGAAGAAGGAGCTTGACTTGATGGAGATGATTTCCCATGTCAATCAATAAATGCCTACATGCCTAGTATAATAGCCCTACGAGAGGGATTAAAATCTATTCGTCTTGCAAGAAACATACAACTTACCCTTTTAAACATAGCACATATTCAGCTTGGATTGATAAAATAAACTGATTAAATTTCCCAGATAAGTATACGAACCATATAGCTCTTTTTCTTTTTGTAACTTTTGGATCAACTTAATGTGTTCTTTTTGGTTAATATTTCATGATTGAGGTTTTATTTGCTATTTCTCCTCAAGTTAATATTAGGTGCTTCAAGATGGTGGAGTTGATAAACTTTCCCTTGGTAATCATGTTTAATTAGGTAATCTTCTCTTCACTTAAACATCATATATAATACTATCATCTCTCAAGAGAACCGTGCTTCAGGGTTTCAAAAATTTGCACTTGGAGTTTAGAGGCATAAGAACCATATCTATCTCTGAAAATGTTCTATTGATGTGATTGAGAATTTGAGATAATGGACTTTGAGAATGACTCCTTCAAATATCAAAATTTTAATTGCCTTTACTCTTTGTTTGGTGCCATCTTTGGTTTACATAGATAAGTTTAAGGGTTATTATTGCTTTACCCCCTTAACATTTGGTACTATTATCAATTTCCCCTTAACCTTATTTTTTTTCACTTTATCCTCAAGACTGAAAATTAAACTTAATGGAATTTGTTAATTCAAGTGATAATAACAATGTAGTAATATTATAAAATAAAAAGTATTTTTGTCAAAAATTTGTTAACATATTAAGTTAAATTATCTATGAGGACAACGTGACTAAAAGATAACGTTAGAGAGTAAATTGATGATAGTGATATATTTTAAGAGAGTAAAGTGATAATAACGCTAAGTTTAAGTCAGTCTAGTCACAAAAATGTCTATAACTACAATTAAATGGGGCCGCGATGTCATATGTCATACGGATTGGAACATTTACTTTTGAAATAAATTAGTTACCAAGAATTTGTTATGTTTTTATGAATAAATTTCCAGTCAAATGTCACGTGTGCAAAAGCGCTAGCTTTCTTGTGGCATCGCTCTAAAGTAATTCCTCCATTAATTTAATAAAATTTTCCCTTTTAAACTACCAAAGTAACCATTAAAAAAGGCAAAACCAGCAAAGCAAACCCCACTGCTTCCTTGTTAGACAAAAGGTATACCTATTTGGAAAAAAGAAAGGTATACTGTTTAGGTCAAAAAGGTATACTATTTAAACAGCAAAGCAAATCCCATGCTCCCTTGTTAAAAAAAATTATATAAAAAATAAGGATGTTAGGTATATTTTTTTGATCAAAAACAAAATTAAGGAGTTTAGTGGATGTCTTAATTTCAGCATATACATTTCTTAGGGCATTCACAATTGATTACACTTTTTAGAGTGTAATCCATATGTCATATTATCATTTTATCATCCTTTTTTTTATGACACTATCGCTCATTATAAATTACATTTACACCCTATAAAGTATAATAGCATGGACTCACAATCAAATCACTCTATGAATTACACTCTTTAGAGCATGGACCGTTAGAAAGCTCTCGAATTGAATGGATAAATTGGGTTAATATTTTGACCTTTTTTTGGTTTAAATCACAAGTACTGTTTTATGATATGTGACTAATCCTATTCAAGTCAAGTCGGATTTAAACTCTCTTAATATTATTCTTTTCATTTCTATGGGTTTTGAACCTGATATCTCATAATTAGGAGATGCAAACCCCTTCCACTTGCACTAATATCTGTTGATATATTTTGACAATTGAAAGCTTTAAATATGGGCCCCATGCTGCTGCTTTTAACATTTCGTCAAACGAGCTCTATTCCAATAGCTTTTGACTGTCTTTTTTGCGTGTAATACGTTATATTCCCATAATGATGTGGAACATAATGCATAGGTGTAATAAAGGGTCTTACACCCTCTATTACACTCCATTGTGGATGCTTTTTGGGTTTTTAGGTCAATTGTTGTAATTGAAGTTGCTAACTTTACATAATAGTATAGGAGTTTATGTGGATGATGATCGCCGGGTATACATATATCAATTAGTTTATCCGCAGTCAAGTTTTTATATTTATAAATTTCTAAATACCCCACAACGATTTTTTGCAAGTATACGAGTCGCGATTGAGTATAGGGTATTAAGGTTGAATCCACAGGGAAGATTTTCAATTACCGGTGATTTTCAAAATCCTTTATTATTTAGACTATCACAAATGTAAAAGATTAAATCTATATTACAAACATGAAATAAAAATAACAATAAAAAGCTCCTAGAGGTATGAAATTCCGTACTACTCTTGCAAATGAAGTTACCGGTTAACTGAATGCTATTATCTTGGCTAGTCATGACATAATTTCCTAATGTATGTGAAACCTACTCTCGTAGTGAACCAACTTACTTTTAACTAAACCATACCTACTATCGTGGTGAAATTAACTACAAGTTCATTTCTTGTATGAAATTATATGAAACAAGTCACTAAAGTCACATAGGTGCACCTCTACTCTAGTAAGTGTACTCTTAAGTTTATCACTTCCTTGAACTAGTGTTAAATTCCAATTCTCATTATAAACTTAACATCTTTAGATAATCACAATTAATAGCCGGTTAATCATGATTAGATAAGCAAAAGTGATAAATAACTTGTTCAAAATAATATCATCAAATAATCAAGTAAACATCACTCACAAGATATAACAAGTTCGTTCATAACTCTAGGTATAAACTTTAACTAAACATGAAAAATATAAAAGAAAAGACTATACTTGTATGATAGCTAAATATAAGATTCAAATACAAGAGTTAAAAAGTTGAAGAGATGGAACCCCTTATCACATGTGAGTAGCATCTTTTCTATCTTCAAACCTCAATCATCATCCTTGCTTAACATGATACAAGATAGGATAAAACTATACTGTCTATACTATACTACTCTAACTAATGAACTAAGGAAATTCTAGTAAAAACTATATTTTTGTGGAGTTTCTCTAGCTTTCCAAAGTTGTGAAACTATCTCCAAAGGCCTCTATTTATAGAGGAATTCCTTGCATAAGACAAAGTGTTAAATCATGTTAAGATTCGTCTTGAACTCATAAACAAGATATATTTGAGTTGTAAAGCTTCCTTGGCAGCTGTCTTGGTCTGTTTCCACCGAAATTCTTGCAGGAAAACAGGTTAAAAAACTTGTGTGAACATAGCATAAGTTGCAAAGTAAGTTCTAGCCGAAATTGAAGAATACACGACCTCGAAAACGTGACCTTGAGTCGCGTACTGCACCCCACACATTGCTTCTGTAGGTTTGCACTTTCTTGATAAATTTCATCCTTGCTTTGTTTTTTTGGTCCAACTTCAACTGATATTTTCTTGATGTTAGAGGCTGAACTAGCTCTTGTACAAAACATGAAAGTTGTAGCCCTTAGCATTAGCTTTCCAATACCTTAAGAATCATCAATTTGCAACTATGTGGACTGATAAATAACCAAACTACCCTCAACTGATTAGAACTCTGTTTCAGTTTTCGACTATGAAATTGCACTTCTATATTTCAACCTTTTGACAATGAAAATGATTGAACTGGGCTTAAATATCTCATATCAAATGTAGATATATCTCTTAGTTTCAAAATGGTACAAGAATCACCTCAATCTGATACTTGTAACTCAAGATATTGCGGAAATACCTCTAGGTGTCAAAGCTATCTTCACTTACATTTCTTCCTTTGAATGTTTTACACTTCATATCTTCTTTAAACTACTTCAAATCATCAATATTGTTTTTAATAAAAAATGATCTTATTAATGCAAGAAAATCACCGAATACAACGAGGGGCCGAGGCCTTTACCTCCATAAAGCGTAAGGAAACCTATTACTTACTAACTTGCTATAGTCTAATTCTTCGAAAACTTGGAAACTCCAACCGATCAAGAGTGATGTCACCTCTCACCAAACAAGGCAACTCACTGAATGAATCATACGTCAACGTCACTCCAGTGTCAACGCCAATGTTTGAAAGTCTGTCGACAGGTTTATTCGCTTCCCGAAAGCAATGTGACACCTCTCAAAAAAACCTGCTATCTTTTAACAATTCCTGTAAATCCCATTGCAACCTCCATGGACATCGCACTTTTCCTCCAATAATAATCCAATTATCTTCTCAATTCTCTCTATTTAATGATTGAATCATTAAACCTATAAAAATATGAAGTTTTCACCATTAAAATCCATAGAAATTCAATTTTTCACACTTAAACCACAAAATACATATTTTCACTAGAAATATAGTTAATTAGCTATAAAACTAAATAAAACGCAGCAAAACTAACTAATAAAACACACTTAAAAGATATAAAATATGCACTTATCAGTGGATATTTTGAAACATTAACGGGTTCATATGGTAATATGTGAAACTATATGAATAAAGAGTAATTTACCCAAATTTTAGTTGCTCTCACAGTCTCTTATTTCTTTCTTGCAAATTTCTTTGCGCAAGTTTAGTGCATAATTACGGTGAAACTTTGATAAGTTTTATTAGTCAATTAAGAAACTTTGAGATGATGTTAATAACTACAAGTAAACAAGGATACAATTGTCATTTTTCATACGGATTGTCAAATTTACTTTTACACTTAAATTTACGATGCTTTTGCTATATATTTCGAGTCAATATCACATGTGCAAAATTAAAGCCTTTTTTCCTCTCTCTCTCTCTCTCTCTCTAGAGCTAGCCTTCTTATTTCAATTTTCTCTAATTGACAAGGAATTTGCATGGATAGCCATCGAACCAATAATTTTCAGCAAGAATTTCGGCATCTTGATGGCTTATCTACAGCACCATCATACAATCTTGACTTGGGAATTCAAACAACTCGTGATGATCCCATCCCTTTTTTAATGAATCTAAAATGGTATATTTTGATTTTGTAGAGTTTAAGCCATTTGAAGAAAATGATAATATCAATGGTGGCTTGTTAACTATACTGGCAAGGAAACTCCTGTACTAGTGTAGATACATCTAACTGGGCCAACCCCTTGAGTCAACAAGGAGCTGATGCCCAAAATTTCAAGATCCAAGAAATTAAAGACTAAAGATTCGAAACAACTTTGATAACTATAGTTTCTTCAATACACTTTCTAATATTGGAGTGATTGAGATATACTTTGAGAATGACATTTTCTGATATCAAAATTTAAATTGCTTACTTTTTTCTTAATTTCTTGGTGCAAGTTAAGTGCATAATTATGGTGAAACTTAGACATGTTTTATCAGTTAGTCAAGACACATTAAATAAGTCTATAACTACAATTGAACAAGGACACAATTGTCACATGCCATGAGGATTGCCAAACTTACCTTTTAAAATTAAATTATTTACAAGAAATTCTGTATGCATTTGTGAATGAATTTCGAAAAATGATATTAGCATTTCTCAAAAAACCCCAACCAGTCCTTTCTTTCTTTTGGATTAGATGAAGTTTGAGTAGTGCATGTTGTTTTTTGAGGAATGCTATATCATTTCTCTAAATTTCTAATCAATGTCACATGTGCAAAAGTACTTGCTTTCTTGTTCCAATTCTCTTTAAAGTATTTTCTCCATTTAATTTAAGGAGTACAGCATACATATCCATTAAAGAATTACCCACTTTTAATCTACGAAAGTAAGCTTAGAGAAACAGAAAAATAGAATAGGATAAAGGAAAGAGAAATTCAAAGAAGAAAAAAGAAATATTCAACAATAACTAATAGCTATAACATGGATAAAGAATTATTCACCTTTGGCCTACGAAAGTGAGCATAGAAAAATAGAACAATAAATCAAAATGATGAGCGCGAGTATACGTATAACAATTAGCTCATCTATAGTCAAGTTTTATATTTATAAATTTATAGGGTATTAAGGGTTGAACCCACAAGGAAGAATGGATGATTGCTGATGTTTTTCGAACTCCTTTATTATTTAGACCATCATATGTCCAAAATATGAAATCTACACTATACACATGAAATAAAAGTAATAAAAATAACAATATAAAACTCCTAGAGGTATGGAATTCCTCACTACTTTTGTAAATGAAATTACTGGTTAAATGAGTGCTATTATCTTGACTAGTTATGGCGTAATTTCCTAATATGTGTGAAACCTACTTTTGTAGTGAATCAACTATATTTGTAATTAGACCATATCTACTCTCGTAGTTATGAAATTAATTACAAGTTTATTTCTTCTATGAAATTACATGAAACAATTCACTAAAGCCACAAAGGTGCATCTCTACTCTCAGTGTACTC
Source organism: Coffea arabica (assembly GCF_036785885.1). NCBI lineage: Eukaryota > Viridiplantae > Streptophyta > Magnoliopsida > Gentianales > Rubiaceae > Coffea > Coffea arabica. Next base: position 13,056,785 of record NC_092316.1, on the reverse strand, counting down.
CCTAGATTTATCACTTCCTTGAACTAGTGTTAAATTTCAGTTCTCATTACAAACTTAACACATTAAAATTATCACAATTAATGGCCATTAATCATGATTAAATAACCAAGTAAATATCACTAACAAAATATAGAAAATTCTTCCATAACTCTAGGCATAAATTTTAACTAAATATGAAGAACGAGATCTAAACTTGTATTATAGCTAAATATGAACTCAAATATAAAAGAAAAAACGATAGGAAAGAAGTTACCCTTGTCACGTGAGCTCTAACTCTCCATCTTTAATCTTCAAATTTCATCCAAATCTATCTACAAGTACAAGAATGATAACTATACTAACTATACTAACCTAATGAACCAAAAAAAACTAGTGAAGGCTACATTTTTGTGGAGTTTCTCTAACTTTCCAAAGTTATCAAAAATGCTCTCCAAAAGCCTTTATTTATAAAGGATTTCATGCAAAAGACAAAATGTTAAATCATGTTAAGATTTTCCTTGAGCCCATAAACAAGTTAGATTTGAGTTGTAAAGCTTCTTTGACAGTTGTCTTGGTCTATTTCCACTGAAATTCTTATAGAAAAATGGGTCAAAAAACTTGTGTGAACAAAGCACAAGTTGTAGAGCAAGTTGCAGCTGAAATTGAAGAATATGCGACCTCAAAAATGTGACCTAAGGTTGTGTATTGTACCCACGTTTTGCTCTTTTGCAGGTTTGCTCATTTCTAGTCAAGTCTTCTCTTTGCTCTGTTTTTGGTCCAACTTCAATCAATATTTTCTTAATGATGGAAGCTGAATTAACTCTTGTACTCCTTTGAGTTAGATTTCCAATGCATCAAGAATCATCCAATTTGGAACTGTGTAGACTGAGAAATGGCCAAAATACCCTTTACTAGTCAAAACTCTGCTTCATCTTTTGACAACATAATTGCACTTTTATATTTGACTTTTTGACAATGAAAATGATTAAACTGGACTTCAAGGTCTTCATAACAAATGTTGAGCTATCTCTTAACTTCAAAGCTATAAGGATAACCTCAATCCAAGGCTGGTAGCTCAAAATATGGCCGAAATACCACAAGGTGTCAAAGCTGTAAAACTTTCTTCTTGTATTCTAAGTTGCATTTCATCTCTTGCACTTCATATTCTTTTTTTATCGCTTCAAATCATCATCAATCATCCATTTATCTTCTCAATTCATGCTGCCATTTGATGATTAAATCCTTAAATCTATGAAAACATGAAGTTTTCACTATTAAAATCCATAGAAATACAATTTTTACTACTTAAACCACAAAATGTATATTTTCACTAGAATCCGTTAATTAGCTATAAAAAAGATTAAAACACACAAAAACTAAATAAGAAAACACACTTAAATCACTCAAAATATGCACTTATCATAAAACAAAGGAAAGAGAAATTTAAAAGAGAAAGTAGAAAAGTTCAACAATTTTGCATGAATAGTGATGAGCCTGGGGTATGCTTACAACAATAGAACTCAATGTACAATTAAATTTTAAATTTATAATTTTTTAAAACACTCTACATATAATTTTTCGCAAGTATATGAGTCGTGAGATAGTATAGCATGTTAAAAATTGAACACATAAGAAAGATGATCAACTATAGGCACTACTCAGACTCCTTTATTATTTAGACTCTAAATAAATTAAGACAAATAATGTAAGCTATAAAAGGGTATAAAAATATAAATGAAAACTCATAGGATTATGGAATTTCTATCTACTCAAATTAGTGCAACTCCCCAACTAAAGGAGTGCCAATACTTCGGCTAAGATATGGCATAAATTCCCTATATTTGTGATACTCGCTTTCACCTATGTACCAACTGATAAGTGAATATTTCATGTGTGTTTCATATGGTTACATGTAAGATTTTGGCATATTTTAGGGGTTCATAGCCATTTTTAAGCCCTTTTAGGTGAAAATTTCTTCAAGTGTCGTTTAGTAAAGTAAATATGCAAAATGAGTGGATTAATGCAGAAATGTATGGTGTTTGTAGGTTATTGGTGCATGAAACAGTCATTTGAGTTGAAGAAGATGCAATGTATTTCTTGAAGGATAACGCATAAGTGAAACAAGAAGAGAAAGTCGTGCGAAAAAGGAAGAAAATTGAAGTTGGAAATAGAGGAGTTGGATTTGAGTTCAAATCCATCCCACTACCCTCAGATCCGAGACCTCGTCTGAGAAGCTAGAGGAATAGATCTGAGGGCAAGGGATCCAAGCGCAGACCCCTATGAGAAAGGCCTTGGATTTTGCTTGCAAAACAAGTGAAAAAATTGGAGAAACCCTAGATCCAAGCTCAGATTAGCTTGGTACTCCTTGGATCTTAGGGCATGAATCTACCCCTCTCTTTTGCAATTTGTAGAACAACTTGTGCATATTTCACACATGCTTTTTGACTCTTGTTTCACAATGAATTTCAACTGGAAAGCTGGCAAAGCATCTTGTACACTTGAAGGGAACATTGAAGATTCCAATTAAGGGCTTTTTGGGAAGAAAAAGTAAAAGAAAACAAGGAAAATAATTAAAACAAGAAAAAAGGGAATGATAGAGAGAGAGAAATGAAGTTAGAAGGAAAAAAATAGGGTTTTTCTCTAGTTTTCTCTCTAGTTTTAGTTTTTAGTCTAGTTTTCTTATTTTCTTAGAGAAACTTGAAAAACACTGGATGTAATCAAATCTTTGGATGGCTATGAAATTGATGAACAAGGGAGATCTTGTTTCTTCATTTGAATGAGCAACTCTTCCTCTCTTTCCTCTCTATTTACTTGAAAGATGTTTGATTACATAGAAGTTATGAACTTTATTGTCAAATACACTATGTGTAACTAGATCTTTTTGTTCTAGGTGTAGATGAAACTATTTATACTTTGATTATGACTATATCTAGTTGATTATTTCTATATCTTGTATTTTCTTGTTCACTTGTTCATACTTTAACACTTATGAATGCTTGATCAGTATTTGCAAGCCATTTTAGTTGTTGTTAATATCTGAAAATAGTTGATAATGATGGAAAATGAATGAGTGGAACTTAAGGAGTAGGCACACAAAAGTAGTGGTGCACTTAGGTGGATGTGTATGACATTTCTTGTGCTTGATCTAGTTGATACTTGAGATTTCACCATGATAGTAGGGAAACTTAGGTATTAGCTAATTCCGGTTCATCGGAAAAAGCGAGTTCTGATTGTTTTAGTGAAATGCATCCCTAGCAAGACAAGACGAGTAGTATTAGTTGATTATTTCTTCCATGATTGAGTGTGATTAATGGATTCTATTGCCTAGGACACTTGTGTTATTTGAGTTACTCCAAATTTGTTTGTTAACCTTTGAATTGTCTTATTATTATTGTTGCTTAATTTCAATTGATTATTTAGTAGTTTGGATACTAGAGAGTATGGTTAAACCTTAATACTTCAAAAGTGGTTCCTGTGGGTTCGACCCTATTTCCTTTGTACTACAATAACAACCTGTACACTTGCGGTTAACGAGAGAATTAGGTTTCAAATTAGAGTGCAGGTATAAACCTTGTCACCAACCTAATCTATAGCTAATTGATACCTATTTTTGTGGTTATGAAATCAACTACAAACTTATGAAATTCTATGAATTTACATTGCAACAAGCCATAAAAGTGTACTTCTACTTTCATGAATGTATTATCTAGGTTTAGTACTTTCTTGAACTAGTTTTAAATTCCAATTTTTATTACAAACTTAATACCTTGAAATTATCACAATTAATGGCTAGTTAATCATAATTATAAAAGCAAAAGTACTAAATAACTTACACAAGATAATAGCATTAAATAACTAAAGAAATATCACAAACAATCTATAGATAACTCGACCAAAACCTAAAGCATGTAACTTTAGAAACATGTAAAGCAAATGAAAACAAGATGCAATCTTGTATTATAGCCAAATATAAGCCTTGTCACATGAGCTAGAGAGAAGAATCCTTGTCATATCAGCCTCCAAGCTCTCCCTCCTTCATCCTTAATCTTTATCCAAGATTAGCTAAATACAAGAGTAAATGAACTAATTTAATCCTATACTACTCTAACCTAAACTAAGAGACTAAGTTCTAGCTAAGATCTACATTTTGTTGGTATTTTTCTCATTTTTTCTAGCTCCCATTTCGTCCATAAGGTCCTCTTTCTATTGGAAGAAGAAGGAGAAAAAAATCTTGTGCATGTTGCGTAGCTTGCACTGCTTTTGCTGACATGAATCTGACTTTAGACTTCATGAACGGATTGTGTCCTCAACTTGGCCAGATTGCTTGCGTTGTTTTGGTTCTCGCGAGAATGCATTCTACCTTAAATCCAGCCTTAGAATCGGGTCATGAGCAAGGGAATTCGTCTGCCATTGAATTGATATGAAAATATCTTCATGAAGATAGCCGAACCAGCTCTTGTGTAAGACACAAAAGTTATAGCCAATTGAACTAACTTTCCAATGGATTAGAAATCAAGTCATTTGGAGGTATAGGTAATTGAGTTATGTCCAAAATGCCCCTAACTAGTTAGAAGATGAAATGTGTCGATTTTGAGAATCCTTTTTATTTCTCTATTGCACTTCAATCATTCATCAATTGCACTTCATGTACACTTGAAAACTACTTCAAATCATCAAGAATCATCCAAATATTTTCTGATTTCACTCTAATTGATGATTGAATTTTATGTAACCTACAAAACATGAAATTTTAACCACTTAAATCCATAGCAACGCAATTTCTTCACTTTAACCACAAAATGCAAAACTTAACTAAAAATCTAGTTTTTTGACTCAAACTTGAATGAGAACATACTAAAATGCATATAAATAACTACATAAAAACATGTAACACAAGCGTTTATCAAATAGCTATAAATAAAAAAGATTTTTACAAGAGATTCAGTAGCTCATTGATTTATCTTTTACAGGATGATTAATTCATGATCCAATCTTGACTTAGCAATTCAAATAACTAGTTTTGATCTTTTGGTCCTTTGATCTTTGAGGATAGATTTGCATGTTTTAGAGTTCAGGACATTTGAGGAAAATGATAATAGTAATGATGGCTTGCTAAAGGATATAGCCAAGGAAAATCTAGAAATGGATGCAAATTCATTTGACCATTATGACTAGGGGCAGGTATGGTTGAAATTTTCAAGCAATTGTCCAATTGTTGTATTTCTTATTTAATATGATATACAATTATATATCTTTGTTGTACTTACAAATTTTATTTTTATGCACCAATTCAATATATAAGCACAATTGCATCTATAAGTGTAGACTAAATTGTAGACAAAATGTAGGTATAAAACCCAAAGTTGCCTGCACCAATCCCGACCATTAGCTCATCCCTTTGAGTGGTTGAGAAGTTATGCCCTTAAATATCTCTATCCAACATGAGTTCAAGCATTAGTGCTGATAGTGTTTATGGTAAAGAGGCCGGTACAAAAGCACAATATCACTTTGTCCACAGAAAAATGAGGCTGTTTCATATTAGCAATTCTCCTGAAACTAACAAAATTTGCATTTTGTAAAAAGAAAAAAATGACATTACTTAATTTTGGGACTCATTTCACTTTGCACATTTTAAATTGTACCCAAATTACACTATGTATCCTAAACTTCAATTTAGGATACAGTGAACCGTAAACTTTCATATGCATCTCATTTGGGTCTACTTATTAAATTGTCGCAAAAACAAAATAAGTAAGAAGAGTGCAAATAACATAGAAGTGTAGCAATTCCATAACAGTAAAAGGACTAATTTCACTTTACGCCTCCTAACTTACACTCAACTTTTGCCACGCACTTTAAACTTCAGCTAATTCGTTACACTTTAAATCCTTAGATTTGTCCCACTTGAATCTGATTGTTTACACCATTAAGCAAAACTAGTAGAAGTAAGGAGTGTGCGACAATGTGTGAGTATAGTAGTTTCACACCAGTAAAATGATAGAAAAACAAAGAGGGAAAACTTTTCCTATTTTCACCAATATACCGGTCTAATGTATAATCACATCTTAGGATTAATAACAAATCCAATTACTTGACAAAGCAAAGGAGACCTGACAACAAGAAATAGGAAAATCTGGGCCTTTACCTGGAATTTTTCAAGTATGAACAACTCCAAGCCTAGTCACCTTAAACAAAGATTTTTAAGATACTCCAAGCATAGATTGGCAAAGTGAATTAGTCCTTTTTATTTGGAGGATCTGCACAACTAATTTCTACCAAAATGGTGCTTGCTGTTGGAGCATTTTTTTTTCGTGTAGAGGTAGTTGGTCAATGGGTTGCCGAATCACATTTGCAAAGGATGATGAAGTAGCTAATTTACAGTTGAAGGACAAAAACCTCCATTAAAGAACTACAATGTGCTGGTATTGTTAATGATCCGCTATGTATTTATTATTAGTTTGTTTTTTCTTTCCAACAAAGAGTAGAGACAAAGAATATATATGGAGATCTTTGAGAATTCAAATATTGGAATTCTCCTCACTTTTGTTTGTTTTTCCTAGTGTTAACTATTGGACTTAAATGGAACACGTTTGAGAGCCTTTGACAAAATGCATCTAAAATAGATGTGCATGTACGGCAAAATAGATGTGCATGTAGGGTGCAACATGAGGATTAGAGATAAGAGTTAAAATTGTCTTCTTTTTTAATATGTTTCATATCAGTTTTGAGTCCATTTGTAAGATCAAGTGGTATAAACTGTCCATTTTATGTCACTAGTTTGCATCTTAAGCTAATAAATGGAATAGTTGTGATTTTTGTTATTTTACATGCAAAATCTCTTTTGCTCATAAGTAAAATGATCTAACTTAAGTGGAAATGAAATGAGCAAGGATTTGATGTTGGAAAAGTCACAACATTAGCTAATAGAAGGGGTGCAAGGAAAGGATTAGGTGTTGAAGGAAGAAACAAAGAAGAAGAAAGAAAGGGAGACAAACCGTGGGAGAATCCATCCGTGGTTACTCCCACGGTTTGTGGCCAGAACTTCAAATCGTGTTGCTTTGCTCAATCTCTTGGAGAATCCCTGTAGGGATTTGATCTAGGGATTCATGGTGGCTGCAACTTGTCAACTTGTATGGATTCTTTCCTTTTTTCATCTTGACAAGATACAAAAAGGACAATTATACATCACCTTTTGGGAGATCCAGGAGCTTCTTTTTCATGACTTTAACAAGGAAGAAAGAGATAATTAGAGAGAGAGGAGATTTGACAAGGGAGAGAACTTTTTCTTCTCTTTTCTCTCAAGCTTAGATTAGTGATAATTTTGAGATCTAGTTTTCATCTTTCCTTGGAGAACTTGAAGAACTCTTGATGTACTATGTATTTTTGATGGCAATGAAGATGAATGAAACTTGAAGATCTTGTTTCTTCATTTGAATAAGTATTTCTTACTTTTTACTTTCTTTGTTGTATCAATAATGCTTAGTTATCTTGTAGACATGAGTTTTGTTATTAAACCTATAATGTCTAGCTAAATCATTTTGTTCTAGGGATAGATGAAACTATTTGTACCTTGATTATGGTTAGATCTAGTTGATTATTGCTATATCTTGTACTTGCTAGTTTGTTTATTCTTGTTTTAACACTTATGAATGCTTGATCACCATTTACCTGTCATTTTAATTGTTGTTAATCTATGAGAATAGTTAACAATGATGGAAATAGAATAAGTGGAGTTTAAGGAGTAGGCACACAAAAGTAGTGGTACAGTTAGGTGGATGTTTATGACATTTCTTGTACTTGATCTAGTTTATACTTGAGATTTTACCATGAAAGTAGGGAAACTTTAGTATAAACTAAGTTCAGTTCATTGGCAAGAGCGAGTTCTGATGGCTTGAGTGAAATGTATCCTTAGCAAGACAAGAATATTAGTAGTAATTGGCTATTTCATTCCTAGTTAGGCACATTTAATAGATTCTATATCCTAGGACACTTGTGTTTAGTTGAGTTACTTCAAATTGTTAACTTGCTTTGTTTTACTTTGCATTTTGGTTGATTAAACTAGATAAAATTCTTGATAAGTTTAGATAATAAAGTGAGTTAAAAGTCTTAATAATACAAAAGTGGTTCTCAAGGGATTCGAACCTATTTTCTTATACTACAACTCACAACCCGTGTACTTGAGGTTAACGAGGAGATTAGATTTAAAATGAGAGCGCGGGTATAATTCTTGTCAATTAGATAAAAGTTTGGGGTGCACATGACAAAATGGAACAAGTTAGGAGACTTGTACATTGTGTGTACGCTTGTTACTTCAATTTTTTTGCTTACGATGCTAAGAATAGGACACAAATGGGAAAGAGACGAGTTTAGGATGCAATGCATCGAACATTGAAGTTTAGAGTGCAAAATGAGAATTGGGCATGGTGCAAAGTGAAATTATTTGAGACATAAGTGTCACTTACTAAACACCTATTTTTTGACATTTAGGCCCAACAAAAACTGTACTTTGTTAATATTATTAGAAAACCTTTACGGTTCTCGAAGTATGAGTTTTTTTTAAAAATACATTTTTCGAGCAAGTGAAAAATGGAACTCCATGTCCTGCAATTGACAAGAAAACAAGCATCAGTGTTTTGCATTTTGTGTTGGCGTCATAGGAGCCACTACATCATTTGCCACACGTTGGTTTTTGTCCTATTGATTCTTGCTTTCTATTTGGCGAAAGATGCCATTCAAAACAAAAATAGTCCCTGTCTTGGGATGCGAAGAAAAAACTTTGGGAGAAATACCGCATCATGTTGTCTTTCTAGTCAAATATCTAATAACAAGAACTTGCACTTCACTATTGAAATAATCTTGTGCATATATAAACTTGATCTCTGCATTTATACTCTAATCCACACAGTTAAGTGATAATATCGTCCCATTGATTGCTCAAATAGTTGTATTGATGCTTATGTTGCCATCATCTCATGGCCCAAACTGACTGATATCCTGATAAAACCTGTAAAAAAGCTCCAGTGAGTGTAATATAGATGGTACTAGTACACAAAGGCATTCCGAACAACTTGAGTAAAGACCTATTTCTGTGATGCTACTTTGGTGCCACTGCCATTGCCAATGGATCTGACGGGAATTTTCATATAAGTACAAGTTTAAATCCAATTTATACCCGTTTTGACTGCAAGTATACAGGTCAACTAGTAGTTTAGGGCATATATCGGGTTGATCCCACAAGGAAGATTGGACAATTATCGGCACTACTAAAACTTTTCTATTATTTAGACGATCAATGAATTAACAGAGATAAAACTATGCTAAACTTATGCAAGAAAATAATAAATGAAAGTTTCTTAGGTTATGCTGTTCCTAACTACTCATGCAAGTGCTGCTTTTAGATCATTGAGTGCTACTATCTTAGCTAGTTATGGTATAATTTCCTTATGCATATGAATCATACTTTCGTAGTAAATCAATTATACTCATAACTAATTCATACCTATTCTCATGGTTATGAACTTAGCTACAAGTTCATTTCTTCAATAAAATTACATAAAATGAATCACTAAAATCACATAGGTGCATCTATACTCTTGTGAGTGTACTCCCTAGGTTTAGCACTTCTTGAATTAGTGTTGAATCTCAATTTTCATTGAAGATATAACACCTTAGATAATCACAATCAATGGTACCAAATTAATCATGATTTAAAGAGTTAAAGTGCAAAATAATTTGCTCAAATAATAGCTTCAAATAGCCAAATAATAAACACTAACAATCATAAGAAGTTCAACCAAACCCAAGGCATAAACTTTAAAGACACATAATAAACATAAAATCCAAGAATTGCATATTAACCATACTTAAGAATCCAATACAAAAGATGAAGAGTTAGAGAAGAGATAACCCTTGTCACATGAGCTTCAACTCCTCCTTCTTCATTTGCATCTTCATCCTAATCTAACCAATATACAAAAGTGGATGAACTATACTACTCTATATTAAACTAATCTAACACTCAGAAGATGTAAGAGCTACATTTCTATACTCCCAAGTTTTCTCCCGTATCTTTCCTTCTTGCAAGTTTTTTTATGGCTATATAAAGATAAAAAATGGTCAAGAAATGAGGTTTTACACCTTCCGCTTACAGCTGGTAGTGGTTGTCACATGTCTAGCATTAGATGTGACTTATTAGAGGTGGAAACAAATTGTCCGCATAGAGAACAACCTTTTCTGACCACAATCCGGCCATAAATCCATCCAAATTTCGGCCAGATTGCTACAGTGACTTTTTGTGCAATTTCTGTTCAATCTTCACTGCTGCTCCGATTTTGCCTCAACTTCAACTGAATCTTTCTTGATGATAGAAGTTGAATTAGCTCTTGAACAAAACATAAAACTTGTAGTCCTTTGAGTTAGCTTTCCAATGCATCAAGAATCACTTCATTTGGACTTGTGTAAGCTGAAAAATGACTAACACACCCTTGGCTGTTCACTGCCTTGTCTCAGCTTCAACCATAGAAAATTAGCTACTTTAATTCGGCTTTTTGACCTAGAAAACCTTCAAATTGGATTTCGATGTCTTCATATGAATTGTAGATCTATCTCTTATTTTCAAGAGTTTAAAAATCATTTCAATCCGATCATTGTAGCTCAGGTTATAGCCAAAATGCGAAGATATATCAAAACGGTCAACTTCCTTTTCATCCAAATGAAGTATATTTCCAACTCCTATACAAATTATGGACAAAATGCAAGTAAAAAGTGACAAAAATCTCATTTAATCACTTAATAACATTTTACATCAATTATAGCCAAAATGATCCATTTTCTTCCTACAATATTGTCAAAGTGACTAAAAATAGTATAAAATATTATTCAAATATAGCGTAAATTAGTCACTTATTAGGATCCATCTCAAAACCTAGATTTGACTCAGATCAAAAGATTGTGGAGAGAGGAGTTGGATTCAGAAAGTTTCTCTTTTTCCTCTTTTGGATTTTGTGATTTTTTGTTACCTTTTCTAGGTGATGCTTGTGCTAAGAAATGACTCCAAATGCATTCTTGGCAAATAGGTCCTTACAGTGATTGCACTGCATTTTGAATGTTTCATCAGCCTGCTTTTCCACTGTCATATCCTCCCATATTGTTGACTTTTTTCTCCTTTGCTTTTTTTTTTCAAATGGTTTTGCTACTTCATCTAGAATTTTTTCCCTGTTTCTGCTCCTTCATTCAGTTGTTATTCTAAGGTTTATAAAACCATCTATTTTTTTATCATCTCATCAGCATTTTTTTGCACCTCAAGTTCTTGATCTATAACTTCATTTCCAACCTCCATAACAGGATTTGATGATGATCCTTAGTGTGAATGAGATGAAGGATTGTACATGCCCATTCGTTTAGAGGAAAAAAAACCAATCAATTTGCTGCTAGCATGATCCAAAAAAGAAAGAAAAATAGTTGTGTATTATCAAGCAATAAAAGTTCTACTCTCAAAGATTAGAATAAAATCAAAACATTGGATTGTGATAGTAGATAATATTAAGAGTTAAAATAGCCAAATCTTGAACCTGTAAATCTCGAAATTGGCCTACCTACCTAATTAACAAAGTATTGTATGTACTTTGTGTGCAAAGTGGAAGTTATGAATAAATTTGAATAATGCTAAAACTAATAATCTTAGCTACCAAATTATTTCTCTACACATGTCACCAATTAATTATGCATTGCCATTTCAGCCCAACTTATATCCAATTCTCATTTTGCATTTAAAATTTTTATTTTGGACATCTTTCACGATAACTTCGGAATTTGTTCCTTTAAGACCAAGTTAACACTTTAAAAAAGACTAACGAAAGTAAAGAGATTTTTATACTCCAATTTTCATGTATCTTCACATTGTTCTTTTCTTTTCTTTGTTAGAAAAACCAACCAAAATATGAACATGTGATAAATCATTAATAGTATTAGCACATTATAGTTCTTTAACCAGAGGTTCTTCTTCTTCAGTTATAAATAGTATTTCAAAAGGCTTTTTACCAAAAGCCCTGGGGCAATGGAATTGGGAGCAATTGTTGTTAGCTATTTTGACATTGGGCATTTGGGGTCCTTTTTCAAATAAGTTTCAACCCTTTTTCAACTTTTTCTTTCTATCTTTGTGTCTTGACTTTATTGTTGTTTAGTTATTTTGAAGATGGATTTCATTTATTTTTTTAAGAATTGTTTGGGAGAAGTACAAAGTAGAAGTATCCATGACTTTGTTTTCTACATTCTTCTTTCTTTCTTTTTCATTGATGGCAAAATAAAGTTACTTGCTAATGTAAGTAGATTCCTAATTCATTGGTTACTGTATGCTTGAGCAATTGAGCATTAGCTTATACTTTGGACACTTCATGATCGTAAAATCTCACAATTCCTAGTAAAAATATATTAAAATTTAGAATTTTAAGTTTATTGCTTAAGTTTGCCACACTTTCTTTGGATGTGATATTTTGGTATTCTATATTGATACCTGTACATTGAATTTTTTTTAACATTGAGGATGTGTTTGCTGTGTATTGATTTTGCTTGTTAAACAACAATAATATTTTTGTAATCTTTCTCAATTTTATTAATTTTTCATACTATTAGTAAATTAACATATATGTGCGCATGTGTGTGTGTATGTGCATGTGTGTATGTATGTCTATATGTATGTATGCATACATTTATATATATAGATATATATATACACCTCCAAATATATGCATACACCTCCAAATGTGTATATATATATATATGTATGTATGCATATATTTTTAACATTTCTAGGTATTGATCCTCCAAATGCAAGGCTAATTCACATTCACTTTACTAACATGGTATTTGTCACCTCCTCAAAATCTTCTTCTAGGCTAGGTAGGGTTTGCATTTGTTTATGTTTGAATGATTCCAACTAAAGATTCTGAAATTTCAATTTCTTGTTGTCGGATGTCTTATGCTTTGTCAGGTAAATGGTTTTTGTTTTTAACCCTTAGATGCCATTATACATGAGACCAATTTATTGGTAAAGCTAGGTTAAACATCCCCTCTCTACTTTTCTATCCTTTTACTAATATGCAATTGCTGCATTCACACATTGTGTGTACACTTCTTAATTTTGTTAGTTCTACTTAGTAGTATTAGAAATTTGACTCAAATGGTATGAATTTAAGAGTTGGGAGTTCATTGAGTTAAAAATTTAAAATTTGAGGTGCAAAGTGAGAATTGAATACAATATAAGGAGTGCGATGTAAAATTAGTCCTTTCACTAACGTGGAGTAGCTCTATTCAGCATGTTACGTGCAGCCTCAATCATTTGGTTTTGTTTATAGTGTTAATGGTGAGTGGACTCAAATGGGAGAATTCGAAAATTTATGGTGTAATGTATCCAAAATTCAAATTAATTTATGAGAGTGGAGCTCTAGTAACAAGGGAATCATAGAGTGCTGTTCTATACATGCTTCAATGCTAAATCATCAAAAGTAAGAAAATTAGTATGGATACATTTACATTTCCAATGGAGTCAATTAAGAAATGAATTAGAAGCAAATCTTGATATCGGGTTCAAATGATTGTACCATCTTTCTCTACACTGCTCCCATTCCTCCTTTTCAGCTTCTCAGAAACTTGAGACCATTTTCCAACCCAAAGTTTCCTTACATGATGCATTAGTACCTTGATTACACATAACCAGATTCTGATCAAAATTAGTGCATATGGATTTGCAGTAAACACACATAGAAGTTTCTGTAGACGTAATTAATAATACAAAAAACTATCAAAAATTCTTTAAATATTTGGATAAAAATTCGTGTACCTGTCTTCTTCAGGGGGACATTGCTCCTTTGCTGATGTAGTTATTTTTTGACATTTCTCTGAATTTTTCATCTAAGAAGATGAGGCATTATTGGAAAATTTGCCACTATCAACATCAATGGAAACGCTTTCACCTCAAATTGACAAATTTAGGGGATTAACTTTACTTGAAATTGCATTTAGTATTTGAGTTTCCATGACAATCCACCACTGTTATTATTACTTTCTTCAAATGGCTTAAACCCTAAAAAATTGAAACCTATAGTTGAAGATCTAGCAAAAAAGGGATCAATAGAATCATTAATAGTTGTTTAAATCCCTAAATCATCAAATGTTTGGAAATAAGATTCATTTATCTATCTTCTTCAAGGGTCCGTTGCTCCTTTGCATATTTAGATAATTGTTGACCTCTCCTTGACTTTTTCATCAAAGAAGATGGACATTATTGGAAATTATGCAAGGGCTCTCATTTTGGAGACAGACATTTAGGAGATTAACTTCTTGATGATTCAAAGTGATTCGAATTTCCAGCCTGATGAATTTGCATCCAGACTACAGTTTCCTTACCAATGTAGTTCAAGAAGCTATCACTATTGTTATCATTTTCTTCAAATGGCTTGTACTCTTTGTTAGTGTGGCTATCCCACATCAAAAAATCAAGAAAGAACCTCCCTTTATTCAACTATAAATATAGGGGGCTTTTGTTGGAGTTAAGTGTACTAAACCAAGAGAGTATTAGTGGGCTATTTGAGCCATTGGATCATTAAACCTTTTGTTAAATATTTTGGGCTCTCTTGTATTTTTAGTATTAGGTGTTTTGGGCCTAGAAACACTTTCTTAAGGCACTTTTGTATTCTTTTGTTCATAGTAAAATATTACTCCTCCTATGCCCGTAGACGTAGGTCAATTTGACCGAACCACGTAAAATTCTGTGTTCCTGTTTTATTTATTTCTGCTTTATTATTTGTCTTTTGGGGTTGCCAAAAATTCTTTCGTCAATTTCCTGGGGCCAGTCCTAACAAACTAGTATCAGAGCTTGAGGTTATTCTGAATATGCTCCGTGGTCGCAATTAAATCTAATCTTCCACATCAGAAAAGATATCCTTGGACACTGGTCCATTTGTGGGGTCTGTCTGTGGGACCAATAGGGCTTGTTTGTGGGGTCCGCCTATGGGACTAGTAGGACCTGCTTGTGGGGTCCGTGGGGTCCACTTGTGGGATCAGTGTGGTCCTCCTGTAGGGCCAATAGGACTTGTCTGTGAGGTTAGCCTATAGGGTCCGCTCATCTTGTGGGATCTACTCATTGTTATTCGGAGGTTTTGAATTTTGTGGCAACAATGACAATAACAAAGATTGTTGTCGAGAAATTCGACAAAAATGTCAATTTTGGGATGTGGCAGATCAAGATGGAGGCCATTTTGATTCAAGACGGAGTTGATTTAACGATACACGGAATCGAGAAAAAGTTAGAGGATGTAACAAATGCAAATTTTGCTGAGATGGATAAGAAGGCAAGGTTCAGTATTATCTTAAATTTCTCTGATAAGATTTTGCGGGAGGTAACCACTGAGACTTCGACAAAGGCCATGTGGGACAACTTTAAGACCTTGTATATGAAGAAGACAGTTGAGAATCGGCTTTATTTAAATCAAAATCTATATATGCTTCACGTGACTGAAGGTACATCTATACTCTCATATCTTGATAAATTTGATTCCATTATTATGGATTTGAAGAATATAGATTCGAAAATTGATAATGAGGATTAGACCATGTTACTTTTGTATTCTCTTTTCCAATCTTTTAAATATTTTCGCTATACTATGATTTATGGAAAAGAAACAATTTCATATCAGGAAATTAAATCTACATTAAAATCTAAGGAGCAGATAGACAGGGATATTATTAAAAAATTTAGTGAAAATCAGGCAGAAGGTCTGGTTGTTAGGGGTAGAAATGAGAGAAGAGAATTTGACAAAAATAGATCTAAATCTAGATCTAAATCCAGAAATAGAAATGTGAAGTGCAATTACTGTCATAAAATAGGGCATATTAAGGCAGATTGTTTCAAATTAAAAAATAAATTGAAACAAAAGGAAAAATCTAGTGAGAAAAATATTGAGACTGCCAAAACTGGTGTTGCAGCTGATGAGAATGAAGGAAATATTTTTTTTTGTGGCTGATGATAGGACAAGGTCTAAAAATGAATGAATTTTAGATTCGGGGTGCTCTTGTCACATGTGTCCCAATAGAGATTTATTTTTCACTTATGAATCTTATAATGGTGGAATTA
Organism: Coffea arabica; assembly: GCF_036785885.1. Lineage (NCBI taxonomy): Eukaryota > Viridiplantae > Streptophyta > Magnoliopsida > Gentianales > Rubiaceae > Coffea > Coffea arabica. The sequence continues at coordinate 13,040,677 of NC_092316.1, read as the reverse complement.
TTTCGATGGGCAATAATGTCGTTTGCAATGTTGTTGGTAAGGGTATAATCCGAATTAATATGCATGATGGTATTTTGAGGACACTCACTAATGTTAGACATGTTTCTGATTTGAAAAAGAATATCATCTCTTTGAACACCCTAGAGGTTTTTGGGTACAAATACACAGTTGAAAATGGCGTTATGAAGGTTTTTAAAGGTGCTCTCGTTATAATGAAAATTTGCAGGGTTAGTAGCTTATATGTTTTGCAGGGATCTACTGTCACAGGCTCGGCTGCAGTTTCATCATCATCATCATTGTTTGATTATGACATCACCAAATTGTGGCATATGCATTTGGGATATATGAGCGAGAAAGGTTTCGACATTCTAAGCAAAAGAGGACTTCTTTGTGGTCAAAGTACTGGGTCATTGGAATTCTGTGAACACTGTGTTTTTGGAAAGCAAAAAAGAGTTAGCTTCTATTCTCCAACAATCCATAAGACGAAAGGTACTCTTGATTATATTCATTTAGATTTATGGGGTCCATCTCGTATTCCGTTTAAGGGTGGTGCCAAGTATATGTTGATTTTCATTAATGATTATTCAAAGAAAGTTTGGGTTTATTTTCTTAAATATAAGAATGATGTTTACCTCATTTTCAAGCAATGAAAAGTTTTGATTGAAAAACAAACAGGTAAACAGATCAAGCGGCTGAGAACAGATAATGACATGAAATTTTATGAAAGAGAATTTGATGAATTTTGCAAGAATGAAGGAATTGTTCGGCATCACACCGTCAGAATGACGCCTCAGTAAAATGGTGTGGTGGAACGTATGAACAGAACAGTTTTGGAGAGATCGAAGTGCATGATCTCTAATGCAGGGTTGACAAAGGACTTTTGAATAGAGATTATTTCTTTGGCCTTTTATATTCTCAATCGTGTTCCTTTTGCTGCTTTTAATTTCAAAACTCTTGAGAAAGTTTGGTCAGATACTCCTGCTGATTATTCTGATTTTAAAATTTTTGGGTGTCCAGTATACATGCATGTAAATGATGAAAAATTAGAATTTTGAGTTAAAAAGTGTATTTTTCTTGAATATGCTTCTGGAGTGAAAGGATACAGATTATGGTGTTCTGATCCCAAATCTCCAAAATTTATAATCAGTAGAGATGTTATTTTTGATAAATTCTCTATGTTATCTTCCAAGAAGGAGTCGTCTAATTCTTGTCAAATAGATGATAGTATGCAGAAGCAGGTGGAGCTTGAAATTGGTAGTTCTGGTCCTTCTATTCAACAAGTGCCAGTAGATACATTTGAATTTACTGATGAAAATAATTTAGAAGAGGAAAATATTTCATTACCAGAGATAGACCAAGGAGGGATATTCGACCACCACAAAAATATGTAAATTTGGTTGCATATGCTTTATTTGTTGCAGAAGAAACTGATGTAGTTGATAAGCCTATTACTTATTCAGATGCGATTTTTTGTTATGATTCTGCTAAGTGGTTAGTTGCGATGAATGAAGAAATTGAGTTTCTTTATCGAAATGCTACCTGGGCTCTTGTGAAACCGCCTCCAAATAAAAAAATTATTGGATGCAAATGGGTTTTCAAGAAAAAAGAGGGTATTCCAGGGGTTGAAGATACAAGGTATAGAGTACGATTGGTTGCAAAGAGCAATAGTCAGGTACAAGGTATTGATTTTAATAAAATATTTTTACCTGTTGTTAAACATAAATTTATTCATGTTTTGCTTGCTTTGGTTGCCTTGAATGATTTGGAGTTGGAGCAGTTTGATGTTAAGACAACTTTCTTGCATAGTAAACTTGAAGAGAAAATTTATATGAAGCAATTTCATGGATTTGAAGTTGAAGGAAAGGAAGACCATGTTTGTTTGTTAAAGAAATCCTTATATGGATTGAAATAGTCTACAAGACAGTGATATAAGAGATTTGACACTTTTATGTTGAGTCATGGTTATTCAAGGAGCGTGTATGATAGTTGTATTTACTTCCGGAAGTTAGATGATAGTTCTTTCATTTATTTGTTATTTTATGTTGATGATATGCTCATTGTTGCCAAGAATTTGTCGAAAATTCACACTTTAAAATTGCAGTTAAGTAGTGAATTTGAAATGAAACATTTGGGAGTAACTAAGAAAATTTTTGGCATGGAGACTGAGGAGTTGGAAAATTATTCTTGACTCAAGAAAATTATCTTGAGAAGGTCTTGGAAAAGTTTGACATGAAAGATGTTAAACCTGTGACTACTCCTCTTGCTAGTCATTTTCGACTATCTGCTACTCAGTCACCACAGTCAATTGAAAAGGAAGAGTATATGGCACGGGTTCCTTATTCAAATGCAGTCGGCAGCATTATGTATGCAATGGTTTGTACTCGTCTAGATATTGCACAAGCAGTCAGTGTGGTTAGCAGATATATGTCTTGTCCTGGAAAAATACATTGGCAGGCTATGAAGTGGATTCTCAGATACTTGCGAGGAACGTCAAACTGCTATTTAGAGTTTGGGCGAAATAATGACACTTTGATTGGTTTTGTAGATTCTGACTATGCCGAGGATCTTGACAGGAGTAGATCACTTTCAAGTTATATATTTTGCATTGGCGGTTGTTCAGTTAGTTGGAAAGTTACTTTACAACCTGTTGTAGTTTTATCTACTACGGGGGCAGAATATATGGTCATGACCGAGGCAATCAAAGAAGCCTTATGGTTGAAGAGTCTGTTTGGTGAACTTAGTCTACATCAAGGTGTTACTACTATTTAGTGTGATAGTCAAAGTTCTATTCATTTGACTAAAGACCAGATGTATCATGAGAGGACGAAACACATTGATGTGAAATTTCTTTTCATTCGAGATACTATTGCTGAGGGAAAAGTTCTTGTTCAGAAAATCAGCACCAAGGAGAATCCTGCTGACATGTTTATGAAACCTCTTCCAATTTATAAGTTCAATCAAAGCTTGAATTGGATTGGTATTCGTTGTTGGTGATTTAGACCCATTGGGACTTATGTAGAGAAGGTGGAGCAATTTTACTATTGTCGATGTTGGGAATATGCCAAGATGGAGATTTGTTAGTGTGGTTACCCCACATCGGAAAATCAATAAAGAAACCTCCCCTTATTCAACTATAAATATAGGGGGCTTGTGTTGGAGTTAAGTGCACCAAACCAAGAAAGCATTAGTGGGCTAGTTGGGCCTTTGGGTCATTAAATTTTTTGTTAAATATTTTGGGCTCTCTTGTGTTTTTAGTATTACGTGTTTTGGGACCTAGGAACACTTTCCTAAGGCACTTTTGTATTCTCTTCTTCATAGTAAAATATTATTTCTCCTCTGCCCGTGGACGTAGGTCAATTTGACCGAATCACGTAAATTTTTGTATTCCTGTTTTATTTATTTCTACTCTGTTATTTGTTTTTTGGGATTGCCAAAAATCCTTTCGTCAATTTCTTGAGGCCAGTTCTAACACTCTTAACAATCCATTCTTGAAGATCCATTAAAGAAGGAATCAAGTGGATCATAACCAGTAGCTTGGATTGATAAGTCAAGATTGAATGATGATCCTGGTAAATATAAGTCATCGAGGTGCTCAAAATCCTGGAGAAGCAAAATCCTTTATCAATTTGATGTTCCGACGAATTGGTTGGCAAGGAAACTTGTTGATTGCCTCGGGTTGGTTATTACATTTTCTGTTAAACTCCATGGCAGAGATAGGAGGATAACCAAAAGGCCACAAAAGATAACCAAATGCTGTAGTGTTTACTTCTTTCTTGACTGCCTTGCCTAAGTGGGCAAAAATCAAGTGGTACATATGTTATTTATTGCAATCTTGATTCTGTTCGAGCGGTTGCCTCAATAAACAATATACACTCCAAAAAAGAAGAAAAGAATGTTAATTATGATTTCATGTTGGTACCAAGATCTTGTTTAATGTTAATTATAGACTTATTTCAAATGTTTTGAGTCTCTTGATTAACAAATTAAACTTATCTATTTTTCAACGTAATTACGCACTAAATCTGCACAAACAAAGCACCAAGAAAGAAAAAGTGAAAGCAACTAAAATTCTGGTACTAGCAAGCCTCATTTTCTCAACATTTCAATCTTTTTGCAATTTATGCCAATGTTTGTCCCTATTTCAACATGAGCCTTGATTAAGATCATACCTTCCTCCTCTATCCATGTATCCTTCTATACAGGACAATGAATAAGGAATTGAACAAGTGTATTAAAGAACCTAGTTATCAAAATTGTTTCCAATTTTTGGCCTTTGATTTCTACAGTAGGAAATGATAGAGCAGAAAGGAGAAAATTTGTAGATTGGAATATTAAGATTATTTTATCATATTCTTAATTTTATATGAATATATTTCAAGGAAAAATCACATAAAGAATAAGAAATTTCAGCATCTTAGCAATTCAAGACCATTTTTCCATCCCAAATTTATTTACAGGATGGATTAGTAACTTGCTTATGCATAATCAGAAGGACGAGATCAAAAGTAATGCATAAATAATTACAGAAAGAAAATAGAAATTCTTTGGCAAACCCATAATAAAACAAAAAGCTACCAAAATCTCATCAAATTTTTTGAAAAAATTAATTGCCCCATCTTATTTAATGGTCCATAAATTGCTCTTTAATTGATTTTAGATATTATTTGATCCCCACCTGGTTTTTTTTTTTGACAAAGAAGATGAGGTATTATTGGAGAATCTGTTAATATTTATTTTTCACAGTCTCTTTGTTGTAAACAGTGCCAACCATGCAGGAGCTCTCCTCTTGGACCTTGAAATTTAGGGAAAATTTAACTTCTTGATGATTCAAAGGGATTTTTCTTTTGTTCTGCAAGATATATCTCCATATTATATATAATACAAGTAGCCAAAATATGATAGTTTATGCTTTGCTACATTAGGTGATTATGATAAACATCACAAGTTGACCCAAAGGTTTAAACTTAGGAGTTGAAAGCATTTACGTTATAATAGAACTATGCAATGTGAAGTAGAGTTAAAAGTCTAATCGCATAAATGCAACATATCACGAAATGAGTTACTTCAGAGCCTTATTTGAGTATGATGCCTGCAATGTCTCCTGCATCAACCATAGCATCGGATTGGGTCATTACAGCCTTTTGCAGTAGACTGTTTGTTATCTCTCCCTCCACCCTTCTCAAGATATTGCTAGTGGTACTCCTCGGCTCTGTAAAATGTCTTTGCAGGAAGAATTTCAGTCACAATCCTCTTGTCCTTGTATTCCTTCTGCTTCTCTTCTAGTGATTCTTTTGCTAGTTGAGCCTGGGTCTTATTATAGTAGTATATTCCTGACCGGTATTGTGTGCCAACATCACCACCCTGACGATTAAGAGTGGTGCGATTATGGCGAGACCAAAAAAGAGAGAGCAAATTAGTGTACGGGCAAAAAATAGGGTCAAACTGAACCTCACTTCAGCATGGTTAGTGGATCCGGTACAAACCAACTTGTAATTCGGGTTATCAACGTGTCCCTGAGAATAACCCACTCAAAGGGATAAGATTATGCTCAGATGAATATCCTTGCCTGTACAGTTTAACGGGCCACAATTGTTATAATCATGTTCTTCAGATGGCTTAAACTCTAAAAAATCGAAGTGTACCATTGAACATCTGTTATTGAGGGGATCAAAAGGAACATAACCAGTCATTTCAATTCCTAAGTCAAGACTGAATGATGATTTTGACAAGTCACCAAGATGCTACGAATCTTGGAGAAAATCCTCGGGTTTTATGCTATCCATGCAAAATTCTTTGTCTGTTAGAGAGAACTAAAATAAAAACTTAAGAAGGCTACTGCTACTCCACATGTGATACTGACTTGAAATTTATCTTCTCAAAGTAAATCTGTCAGTAGCTAAATTAATTATATAAGTAAATTTGCCAAAATTTGACAATCTCTTAGTTCAAGACTTATTTAAGGTGACTTGACTTGACTAATTAAACTTATATAATTTTTTACCATAGTTATGCACTAAACCTGCACAAAGAAAGCACCAAGAAAGAAAAAAGTGAGAGCAATTTAATTTGAAACCAGAAAGTGATTTTCTAAAAATCCATTATCTCCACTTCCCATATCATATTTCAATTGTAGTGGATTTAATTCTAACATATGGCCTTTAGACAAGAATTGCTACTTTTTCCCTTTTTAGATAGATTGTAGAACGAAGAAATAAAATAGTGAAAGAAACTAATATTTTCCGTATTGAAAGTTATTCTTTTTCCTCTTTGCATACCAACAGCCTCAAATGATTTTACCATATTTTTCTATACTACTTCCCAATTCTCTGCATCTTAGCAATTTGAGAACATTATCCCCTCTTAGTTGCCTGCTTATACATAACTAGGACAAAATCAACATTAATGCATACAAAATTTTAGGTCAACCTAATTAATTAATAGTACAAAAACTTTTAAAATCTTATCAAATATTTGGAAAAAAAATACTTTACCTAGCTTCTTCAAGGGTGCATTGCTTCTTTGCTGATTTAGAGATTTTTTTTTATCATGCCCTAGATTATTCATCAAAGACGTGATACACTATTGAAAAATCTGCCATTATTTCTTTTTATGCTAGTCTTTCTGTGAAAAACACTATTAGCAGCTATGCAAGAGCTCTTACCTTGGATCGAGAAATTTGGGGATAAATTGCTTGATGATTCAAGGTTTAAGATTATGGTCATATGAATTTGCATAGAGTATCGGGTTTCCTTACCACTGTAGTTTGACAAACCACCATTGTTATTATCCTGTTCTTCAAGTGGCTTGAACTCTAAAACTCGTCACCTATTATTGAAGATCCATTAAGGAAAAGATCAAAAGAATCATAAGAAATTGTTTGGATTCCTAATTAACTGAGAATTGAATGATGATCCTATAAAGGATAAGTCATCAAGGTGCTGAAAATCTTGAACAACATCCTTTCATTGATAGTCCGTGGAACGTTCTCTGTCCATTTGAGGTTATTGGTTGGCAAGGAAAGTTGTTGATGGCAGTTGGTTCATTGCTACATTTTCTGTCAAATTTCATGGGAGAGAGATGAAGATAACCAAATGATCACAGAGAAAGGAAGATAATAGCCCATATGGATCTATCTTTTTATAAGAATGAATGAGCCCACATAATCCATAAGGTTTCTTTCTTGTTGATAATGTTCTAAATATGCCAACTAATTAATGACACATTTATTCCCTAATGCTAGGTTCTGACTACCAAAACCACCTTCATTAAATAGTTTACAAACTTCAAGCCAAGCCACCTTAGTTTTGTGAGCGTATAAATCGACTCCAGACTAGAGGAAGAAGCCAAGCAGCGTTCAACTTTTAACTTTTTAGTAATTCCTTTAGGAAGGATGAATATAGGACAGCAGTAACATTCCATACTAAATAGCACTAATTTAACAAGTTAGAGTCTGCTACCATAGCTCAAACTCCTATGTGTTCAGGCCTTCTACTCATGCAAGAGTTTTATCAACAATCACCTTTTAGTCACTAGCAGATAGCTTGGAAGATATAAGGGGTACTCCCAGTCAAATACCTGGTAATGTCCGTTTGACCATGCCATCAGATTGCAATTCTCATCGCATTTTCAATTGTCATATATACCAGCAGCAAATGTGTTGCATTTAGAGAGATTAGGTTTAACTCAAGACAACCATTCAAACTGTTGCAGTGCCTATTTAAATATATTCATAGATGGAATTGTTCCAGCAAATAATAAGAACAGGTCGTCCGCAAATATTATATGAGAAATTCCCAATTGACAGCATTTAGGATGATAATCAAAACATTGCATAATGATGCTTCTCTCAAACAAAAGAAAAAAAATACTTCTATAGCTATCAAGAACAAGTAGGGGGACACTGGATCACCTTGTCTTAAGGCTCGTTGATTCTAAAAATACTCTACCAGACAGCCATCTATGTAGACCTTAAAGACATTTATTTATTTATATAGTCCTCGTCTAGTCTTCTTATCTTCAAGTTTTTCCATTGTATGATGAACTGGTTTTTCCTGTTAGTGTACACTAAGAGGGTTGGCTTCAAGATAGATAGCCTCTATTTTAGGCTAATTTTTTTTTGATACTCTTCAGAACAAACTTCATTTTCAATGAGTCCAACATAATCATTTGCCTAATTTCCAATATCCCACTTCCCACAATTTCATAAAACTCATCACTACTTAACCAAGTTGTAGAAAAATATATACAACTGGGCTTTTCAATCAGCAACAGTTCATCCAATGAGTCCAATTACTCACCATACTCTCAAAGTCTTCCTTTTCTGCAACTACATCTTAATAGGCGCAGCCTCCAGTTGCATTTTCCTAAACTCTCTTAGAATATTAATCCCATCTCTTAGATTAATTCCATCCAATTGAGGGCCATATTCTTGACTGATTTCCTAGAATGACTTTCTAAAATGGAAATTACATTGCTTTCATTTTTTTTCCTGCATTTTGTGCAGCTTTAGTGCAAAAATTTTTTTAGGAGGCCTAAGTGGATAATTTTAGTGCAACACAGACAAGTTTAATTAATCGCAATTGTTAAACAGATAGGCAAATCCTTTGCTGTTAATTTAATTATTCTTTATGCTTCTATCACAGATATCAATCAAATGTCACTTATGTTCTGAAACACATTTTCTTTTCTTATTCCGATTCTTTCTATTCTAATTTTCCCCATTACCTTTAAAGCTCACAACATAAAAATCCATCAAAATAGTGTTCCACAATCACTTTGCCAAGATAACAATAGTGTAAAATGAGATAATTAAACAGAAAGTCAAAGAGGAAAAAACAAAAGAAATTTAACTAGAACTGGTATCCATTAATTTCCTACATGCCTGAAGTGTTTCATGCTTGCTGGGATGACGGTAATCCATTGTATTCTTATATTACTATCACAACATAAATAAGCATTAAATCATAATTAACATTTTCTTTTGTTCTTTCTGGTGTGTAGATTTTCTATTTGGGTAACTGTCTTGCCAGACTCAAAAACTTGTTAAATAAGACCTGATTTTTCCTATTTTAGCTAAGAAGCGGAGAAAGAAGCTAAACACTGCTCCGTGGAACTTAACTAGAAATGTAGGGACCAAGACAGCAATCAAAAGCTTTCTTTACCAACCAGTTCTTTAGAACCTGAAATCCATAAAGAATCTTGGATGGACAGCAACCAGGCAAAGGATTTTCTGGAAGATTTTCCTCACCTTGACGACTTGCCTATTGCAGAATCATCATCAACTGCTGATGATTTCTTTGATCCCTTGTTCAATAGATCTTCAACAATAGGTTTCGAGTTTTTAGAGTATAAGCCATTTGAAGAAAGTGATAATAACATTGGTGGCTTGTCAAACTATAATGGCATGGAAACTCCGCTACTGAATGCAAATTTACCCAACCATAACAGTATTGCCTCGAGTCATCAACAAGTTAGACCTCTGAATTCTCAATCTAAGGTGAGAGCTCTTGCATACTTGCTAATAGCAGCAAATTTTTCAATAATGCCTCATCTTCTTCAACGAAAAATCCCGTGCAAGTTCAAAAGACAACTAAATCAGCAAAGGATCAATGGACCCCTAAAGATGATAGGCACATAAATTTTTATACAAATATTTGATAAAATTTTGATAGTTTTTGGTATTATTTATTGGATTAATCTTATATACACTATCACTGTATACAATATCACTATTAAATATATGTTGATTGTGCAAAATTTGAGTTTGAAATCTCAAATTTACTTATGTGTCATCCATCCAATTGTAATAGTGTATATAAAATTTACTTTTATTTATTATGTTTACACAAATTTTTGTGTCTATTTTGCAAATACATATGCACTAAATTTGAGTGGTTGTGTAATCAGGGCAAATCCAAAATGCGAAAAAATTTGGAGTTGGAAAATGGTCTCAAATTTCTAAGATGTTGCAAGGGAGGATTGGGAAGCAGCGTAGAGAAAGATGGCATGATCATTTGAGGCCTAATATCAAGCTTTGCTTCTAAAGTTGTTTCTTAATTAAGTGATCATCTAGATATGTAGAAATGTACATACTATTTTTCTTATTTTTGATGATTTAGCATTAAACATATATAGAATAGCACTCTATGATTCCCTTGATACTAGAGTTCCACTCTCATAAATTGATCGGGACTTCTAATCAAATTTTCTTTTTGACCTATGTTTTGTTTGGCTTTGACCGGAAAAGGAAGGAAAAAATTGCCCGTAATTTTACGTATTTTTAAGCCCATTTTATTAGTTAATTTTGGTTTGATTATTTAGTTTTATAACTAAAATAACTAAGGTTTTGATAAAAATCTACATTTTAAGTTAAAGTGGCTAACTTTGCATTTCTATTGATTTTAATGGTAAAAACTTCATTTTCATGCAGGATTAATGATTCAATCACCAAAGGATGTCAACTGCGATGAAAAGTGGATAATTGATGATGAATTTAAGTGATAAAGAAGAAATGAAGTGAATTGAAGAAATGTGAGTGAAAACAACTTTGACATATTTTCGTATTTCGACTATATTTGGAGCTACACATATCGGATTGAGGTGATCTTTATGCCATTTTGAAGCTAAGAGATAGATCTATATTTGATTTTGAAATAGGGGTTTGACCAGGTGATAGTATTGTGATCATATCTCAGTCTACAAAGCTCCAATTTGGATGATTATTGAAGCATTGTAAAGCTAATTCAAATGGCTACAACTTTTGTGTTTTGCACAAAAGCTAGTTCGGCTTTCATCATAGAGAAAATCGCAATTGAAGCGAGGCCAAAAGCATAGAGTTGAAAACATGAGTCATCAAAACGTGGCTTGAAACCGCGTTTTGTCAAGTCGCGTTTTGTAGCCGAAATTCTGCAATTTGCTCAGCCATTTCTCTTATATTCACATCACTTTCCAGCTATTCTTGGTAAGGGAATTCAGCTGCACATGCTTCAGAAGACATAAGGAAAAGGTATAGCCAAAGTTGCAAGTCAAAAAGCCATTGTTTTTTACTTTCCTAACAAATTGAAGATTTGAGAATCAAGGTGGAGGAAAAAACGGTGGAGAGGAGGAACTTTTCATGAGTCTATATACAAAGCAACTAGAGAAGATGATCATAAGGGGAGGAAGATTGGAGTTTGCAGAAATGTAGTTTTTCCATTCTCTTAGTGTTAGATTAATTTAGTATAGAGTATTAGTTCATCTTTCTTGTTTATTAGCTAGGCAAAGATGAAGAAGGAGATGAAGAAGGCAAGGAAAGAGCTCATGTGACAAGGGTTACTTTTCCTTTCTAACTCTTTATCTTTTGTACTTGATTCCAAATTTAGTTAATATACAAGTTATGGATTTATATGTTATTATGTGTTTATAAAATTTATGCCTTAGGTTTAGTTGAACTTTCTATGATTGTTAGTGTTTATTATTTGGTTATTTGAAGCTATGATTTGAGCAAGTTATTTAGCACTTTAACTCTTTAAAATCATAATTAATATGGTATCATTAATTGTGATTATCTAAGGTGTTGTTTTTGTAATGAAAATTGAGATTTAACACTGGTTCAAGAAGTGCTAAACATAGGGAGTACACTCACGAGAGTAGAGGTGCACCTATGTGATTTTAGTGATTAATTTCATATAATTTCATTGAAAAAATGAACTTGTACCTAATTTCATAACTATGAGAATAGGTATGGATTAGTGATGAATATAATTGATTCACTATAAAAGTAGGATTCATATGCATAGGAAAATTACACCATAGTTAGCTAAGATAGTAGTTCTTAATGATCCAAATATAACACTTGCATAAGTAGTTAGGGATACCATAACCTAAAGAGCTTTCATTTGTTATTTTCTTGTATAAGTTTTGTAGGTTTTGCTTGCTATAATTCATTGATAGTCTAAATAATAGAGAAACTTTAGTAACACCGGTAATTATTCAATCTTCCTCGTGGGATCGACCCGATACATGCTCTAAATTACTAGTTGACCTGTATACTTGCAGTCAAACGGGTGTAAATCGGATTTTAACTTGTACGTATATCAAAAACCCATCAAAAATCAACCGTTAAAATGCTTTACAAATACCAAATATACGTAAGAATGACATTTTTACACCCAGTGCCATGTTTTAAAGGTTTCTACTTTGGGAATTGTCATACTTTGCTTGACTTAATTGTAATTGTATTGTATAATCAATGTGGGCTTGTAAAATGACAAAATATAGGTTTTTCAATAATATATTAGCTGACGATCATAGCTGTGCGAGAATGTTTGGGATATTTACATTTAACACCCTGTCATTAGGAGTTTCACATTTTGGTAATCATGATATTGCTGCTTTTGAATATTCACATTGTCTATTCTAGAGAAACATGCCTAGGGTAACGATTTTTCTAACCACCTTTAGAGTTAAACTTTTTTTTTTACACTGAAATTTCTTTTTTTTATTAAAATACTCTCTTGTTTTTATTAATTAATCGAAGCCAGAATACAAAACCAAGAGGAAGGCTCAAGCCTTACCTCCTAAAAGAAAATCGGAAGTTACAAAAATTCTGCATATCCAAAGACAAAAGCCCACTAGTACGAGGAGGCAACTGCGAGGCCGTAGTGAACATTGAGCGAGAGCCAGACGCAGCACCGTATGCTGCTAGCAAATCTGCAATTGTGTTTCCCTCCCGGAAGCAATGATTGATCTGGTGACAACCTGACGCAACCAGCTGAATAGCGCGAACAACTGGTCAAATAGCAGCTGGGACCCCCTATCCCCCTTAAACAGTTAATCAAAACCAGGCAATCAGATTCAATGATTAGACGGGAAATGCCTACCTAGCGCCCTAAGTGGAGCCTTAATAGGAGGGCACGCACCTCCGCTTGCAAAGAATCCAGACAGCCAAAAGAGTCCGCAAATGCTACAATAAGCTTCCCACACGAGTCCCTAATCACCCTACCGACTCCGCTACCACGGAACCGTAGCACAGTCATCAATGTTTAACTTTAAATAACCTCCCGCAGGGAAGGTCCACCTAACTACCTTAGCTGTTAAGATCCTCCGGGCTGCAGTCAAAACCTCCAGAAGTCCCTCCCATTTGCAAGGCAAAACCACAATACCCGGAAAATAAACTTGGATTAACATTCGTAATTTATTAATGATGAGGGTCCGAACCTAAGAGCCGGATAGCTTGTGACCCTCGAACCTGGACATATTCCTAACCCTCCATAGAAACCATAGAATCAGAAGTGGAAGAATTCGAGTTAACTAGTGTAGCACTTTCCCTTTCACGAGGAGTAACCACCATTTATAGCACCTAGATCTAACCGTGAGAAATGGTGTAGAAAATCCAAGAGATCGCTCAAAGAACGGCCATGTCTCATTGGCCAATTGGCTAGTAGAGAACACATGTTCCAGCACTCTAACTGAACTGACACACAGCAGTGACATGTAGAATGACCATGAATCTGAAATTTTTCGAGCACATCGTCCATCGACAGTTGGATATTCAATAAGCGCCACATGAAGAAAGACAATTTCCATGGGATAGAGGAATGCCAAATATAGAAAAATGCCTATGAACGAGCCCTAATTGGGCGAGCAAGCTGATGTGCAGACCTCGCGGAGAAAACTCCTGAGGGATCCAATAACCAAACTAGGTTGTCCGGGTCCGAACCAAAACAGAAAAGGATCCCTGAGCCGCCTCCCTTATTACAGAGGGCAGCAATGCCAAAGCCGGATAATCCCATCGCCCTTCACATAAAAATTTCGAAACCTTCACATCTGACGCCAACTCTGGATACCTCCATGCCAAAGGGCCCAGCCCACTCCCGTTATCCCACCAAAAAGCCACCTCCCCCCTCGAGAGATCCCACTTCAACCAATGCTCCATGGTTGAGCGGACCCGAATTATACGTTTGCAACTAGCAGACAACTGAGCAGAAATAGGTCCTTGATTTGGATGCAGGGATCCAAAATACCTGGCCCTTATGAATTGTGCCCAGAGAGATTGGCCACGTCTAAACATCCACCATAGTTTACAGGAGAATGCTTCAACGATCGCCTGAAGGGACCGAAAATTGACCCCGCCTTTCTCCACCAGAAAGCATAATTTCTCCCATTTCACCCAGTGCCGCTTAGCACCAAACTCCGACTCTTCCCAAAAGAACCTCGCAAACAACTGCTCTAGGTCGGAGACAACCCCTCTTGGGGGCTCCAAGACTGCCACAATATGAATTGGCATGGACGACAGTACATGCTTGATAAGTAAAGCCCGAGTACTCATTGATAACCACCGACCATGATAGGAAGCAATCTGTTGAGAGACTTTATTCAGTAAATCAGCGAATAAGGCTTTCACTCGTCTCCTCCCAAATAATGGGCATCCCAAGTAAATCACTGGCAAACTTTTAGGGGAAAACCCAGTGACTTGCGCAATCACCCTCCTACGAGGCATCGAAGTTTTCTTGTCAACCAAGAAACAACTCTTCACCACGTTCACCAGCTGCCCTGATATCTCCTGGTAACCCTCTAACACCTGCATGACACACCCTAGGGAACGTTTACCACCGTTGCAGAAGATGATAATGTCATCAGCATAGACAAGATGTGTCAGCGCTAGAGAGTCCCGCGTCACAAAGAACGGGACAAATCTCGAATCACCCGATAAGTCATTCAAGCGCCTAGACAACACCTCCGCCGTAATGATAAATAAAGCCGGTGATAACGGATCCCTTGACGTAAACCCCGAGAAGACCGAAAAAATCCACATAACTTCCTATTAACCAAAACCGAAAAATGACACGACGAAATCAGCCTCCAAACCATGTCAAGCCATTGCTCCCCAAAACCAAACCGTCTCATGACCTGAAAATTTCAGGATACCCGATCATACGCTTTGGCCATGTCCAGTTTGAGAGCAATATTGGAGCCCCGCACCTTCTTCCCTAGAGTTGAACACATCTCTAATGCCAGCAAAATATTATCCGAGATCTGTCGACCCTTTGCAAAGCCACTCTGCTGCGGGGATATTATCTTCGGCAACACACTTTCCAATCGCCTCGCCGATAGCTTGGATATGATCTTGTTGACAAAATTACACAGGCTGATTGGGCGAAAATCTGAGAAAGAGAGTGCCCCAGGAATCTTGGGGACCAGGACCAACCCATAGATGTATGCCCCCAAAGCAGCTCCACTCCTACAAAAAAATCACAGACCGCTCGGAAGACATCCACCTTCACTATCTCCCAACATGATGTGAAAAAAGACCCCTTAAAGCCATCTGGACCCGAACTACTGTCACCATCCATCTGAAAAATAACTGTCTTTATTTCCTCCTCCATAGGGAACCGTTGAAATGCCAGGTTATCCTGCTCAGAAACAATCGAAGGGATCACACTTAACAGCGATGGATCCACCTGCACCTGGCCAGGCTGTGACAACATGTCCTCAAAGAAAGCAGTTGCCATATCCTGAATCCTACCAGCCTCTTCCGTCCAAACCTCATTGCCGTCCTTCATTCGATGTATAAATGTGCGAGCCCTCCGCTGCTTTACCTGTGCGTGAAAAAACTTAGAGTTGGCATCCCCCTCCTGAAGCCACCGAAGGCATGCCTTTTGACGCCAGTAGGCCACCTCCCGCAGCAGAGACTCCTTAAGTTCACCTTGGGCCTGGGCAAGCTGAAGTTGCCCCTCCTCATATGACCCCTCCTCCAAGGAATATTCCAGTGCCAAGACCTTTTCCTCATGTTCCCTGACACGGTCAAATATATTTTCAAAAACCTCCTTATTCCATCTGCGCAATGCCTGCTTCACCGCCTTTAACTTCGTGAGTAGGACCTTAATGGGCCGTCCCTCACACTCCACCTCCCACGCTTGTCTAACCACACTTTGAAACTTAGCATGCGACCTCCAAACATCCAGGAATCTAAAGCTTGTAGGTGCCCCTCCCGCCGCCATGGAGCAAGAAACTAATAGAGGGGAGTGATCCGAAGCAACCCTATTCAAGTGAGCCACCAACGTGTTCACCTCTAAACTCAAGCACTGCTGGTTTACGAGTATCCTATCCAGACATTTCCAAACTCTGGCTTTGCCCCAATGATTGTTACACCAGGTAAACTGAGACCTAGTGAACCCCAAATCTGTCAACTCAGCATCCTCAATAAAATCCAGGAACGACTGTGACCCCCTAGCGCGAAACGGGCGACCCCCTTTCTTTTCATTTGCGCCAGTAATAACATTAAAATCTCCCAAAACAGTAGCCGGCCTCCCTTGTGGACACACCCCTACCAATTGTTGCCAGAGCAATTCACGGTCGTGGGTAACACAAGACGCATGAACAAAGACCGCAACAAAGGACCTCCGAAAGGAAGAGTGTGTCACTTCCAATGCCAAGAATTGAGGTGAAGCAGCCAAGAATTCGCATCTAAATCCTGCACCCAAATCCTGCTCTCCTCATTGGAGACTGCCTGTGGAAAACCTAGCCGTTGTCGAATAAAATCAAGACGCTTGCAACCCGTCTTTGGCTCGCACAGTGCTAACAAAGAGAGCTTATGCATCCGCTTCAACTTCCTCAACCGAGTTATGATAAGAGCATTATCCACTCCTCTAGCATTCCAGAAGAGAGCCTTAATCATGATCATGGTCGTAAAAAGTAAGAGGGGGTGAAATACCTTTCTTCCTGGAGCGACAACCCACAACCGTATGCCAATCTTCCCGGTCCCTGAACCCATCCAACCTCGTTTGTAAAGCACCCAAGACAAACTCCGTAACATCATTGGCCTTGTGAGGTGACTGGTTAAAATTCGAGACCATAGCACCCTGTTGTAATAAAATGACCAAAAGGCTGGAAAAATTATGATAAAATTCCTTAATAAACTTATTCCCTTACTTGTTCGTTTTCCTTCAGAGAAGGATACATGGACTGCGGAGGAAGATAAGATCTTGGTCGAGGCTCATGCTGAAATAGGACGCAAATGGGTACAAATTGCAAAGAGACTACTTGGAAGGACTGAAAACTCCATCAAGAACCGTTGGAATGCAACCATGAGAAGGCTATTCTCGGGGCGAAAATGTCACAAGAAATGGCCAACACCTAGCCCTCTTCTGGAAAACTACATAAAAGAGCTTAAAAACTAAGCAAGGCAACAGTGGAAGCAAAAATGCTTCAACAAGTAATGCTCTAATTATCACTGATCATGGAGAGAGTTCGGTCCCTGATCAGCATGCAATGGAGAAAAGCAATGTGTGAATTTATTCGTCTTGGGAAAGACGAAAAAAACTTGCTCTTTGAACATTAGTATCTGTTTAGAAAACTTTGGTTCTATTCAGTGTGCAAGACCATATCTTGTTTAACTATCGGATAATCTGCTTTGAACTCTACAGACATATACCATCACCTTTCTTTAGAACCAATGTAACAATTTGTACTAGTAAGTGGAGGGGAAAAAGTTTCAAAGATTATCTTTGAGAATGACTATTGATATGGATGTTTCAGTTTCTTTTACTCGTTTCTTTCCTGTTGCTGCGATATACTTAAAAGGGGGAAAAATAGCAATTCTCGTTTATTATGAGACCTTTTTCTTCACCTTTGATGTTTTCTGTGTATAATGATAGCTCATATTCCATTTAAATCTTATAGTTTTTGTGAGATGAGTCGCTACCTGTTCATATGTATTAGAAATTTGTACAGCGCATTTAAAAATTTGTACAACACTTTAATTTTTTTGGCTAAAATCAAAATTAATATTATCAATAAACTAAGTGGAAATCATCCAACACAATTTGCTTGACAAAGTAATTTACATTAATGGCAAAAAATACATTGAACATGTCACAAATATATTTGATCTGAAAAATCATTAGATTTAACAGAATTACAAAATATAAAAATTACACTGTGAATAACAAACCATCAAATATGACCAATTGAATGAACTACTCCATAGATATTTGTGCATTCTATTTCCTTACAATTGCTATCCAGTTGATTCAAGTTCACAACTGATGTTGAGATTTGATGAGAAAATTCAAAAAAATTTTAATCTAACACATAGATTTGTCTAATACATAGATGTGAAAAAATCTTATATCTGAGAAAAAAATGACAAAAACTAAATAAAACTCTCATTAGGATAGTCTAAGAGAGAAACTCTCACCAGGATATGCGAGGAGAGACCTTATTAAATAAATAAAAAAAAGAACAAAAAAAGATGAAGGGAGACCTTGATTTAGGGCCAAAATCTCCCACTTGAGGAATAACTTAGAGAGAAGGTTGAAGGTAGAGTTGGCAAAAAAGCCTAATACCCAACAATTCACCCAACCAACCCATTAATTTTAAAGGATGGGTCAGATCAGTTGGGTTATGGATTTTATTTGGTTGGGTAAAAGCAACCCAAGTTATTCATTAGGCAGGTTGAGTTTTTTATTTGGACACTCAATACCTAACCTGTTTAAAAATAATTCAAAATAATAAATGCAAGATTCAATATACATATGCCCAACCAGTTGCATTTAGACGTGTTAATAATTCATTGATTAATTTGTATTCAAAATTCTCATATATATCTTTTCAATCAATTTTTTTAACTTTTATTTAAAAGAAAAAAGAAACTTAAAATAAAAACTCATGCTTATTTTACTTTTATAAACAATAGTTAAACTTGTTTAACATCTATAATAATTTATTATGCTTTTTAGGAGTATGTTGTTTTCCTCCAATTTTTTGGTTGTTGTTCTCTAATTGCTACTTGTTTTGTTTGTTAATAATTTGTGTACCTAGAATAGATTTTTAAATTTGTTTTAATTGCATTCTTTTACTTTTCTCTAACTTGTTTCATTTCATTGTTAATAATTCCTCATCAATATTATAATGCAACAAATTATATTTCTCTTAATTACATTTTCAAGCATAATATAATCTAGCATTCAATAATTTCAATACGTAGGACATTACAACTTACAATAAAGCAAATATGAATAGTAAAAGTAATATTCAATCAATTAGTTGTATTAAAAAGTATAAAGTAAACAATTTTTTTTTAACTAATCTATTTAAATGTACAATTTATTATCTAAAATTCGCAATATAAAATATTATTCTATTTATGAAGTGTTTCCAAGGAGCTTAAAAAGTGAATGAGTGTTTAGGTGCGTGAAAGTGTGTTATTGTGTGAAAATATATTTATGTATATGAAAATGTGTTTATATATATGAAAAAAATCTTTTTGTGTGTGTAAATGCATAATAGAAAATTTATGTATCACACTGTATTAATTAATATCTTGGGTCATGGGTTTGAGATGACTCCATATGATCCGACTCAAATTTAATCCAATCTAAAGTTAGATGGGTTGAGTATAATCCATTTAAGTAAAAACTCAATATCAACCCGTTCAATTGCCAAGTTTAGTTGAAGGTAAAAAGAAGGTTGAGAGAGGGCAAAGAGAAAGTTGAGAAAGGGAGCTTCCAATTAGTGTATTTGCATACAAAACTTTAATTAAACTATGCTAATATGGAATTCAAAACATTGTTGGGGTGTGAAAATTCAAATCTACAATGTGCATAACATTTAATCTCATAAAAATGCTAAAAAATTTTTAAAAAAAATTTGGACTGCAACACACTTCTTCTTCTATTTACCCACATCTAGCTATATTTAAATTTATTGAAGGTACAGTTTATACTACAACTCTAATGGATATGCAATAACTAATTATTCCATTTGGGAACTACAACAGCTTTCCGTATCGTTCTAATTTTATGCGGATGTCCCCGAAGGGACACTACAATAGCTCTCCAATTGCATCTTCCTAGTCTATCCATGTATTGGTATTAATACACACGATCAACCAACCCTTAAATAAAGATCCAAAAAAACTAACTATAAGTTAAAAAAAATAATAATACTGTAAAATACTCCACAAACATATAATATCAACAAAAGTATCAGGTTGTTTTTTCTAGTTATTGTTTCCCTACATTTTCTGTGAATCAGACTCTTAATTAAAGATAGTTTTTAAAACCCAGTCATGATAGGTTGGTCTAAACGGTTCAATTGCCAATCAATTTGTTCTTCGGTCCAATCAAGCCCCTAAAACTGTAAGAGTTAACAAAAAACACTCAAATTTTCGTGACTTGATTAACTAGCCAGTTGAACCGTTAAATAGCTGAAATGGGAAATTTTTGGGTGAACTAACTAAAGCTTTATTTGATAACCCAATTCAGCACTTAAATTTAATGGATTCAAATCTTTACATATTCAGATATATTTAATAACAAAAAATAGAACATCTGAATTAATTAAATGGTACTAAATTTCAAAGGTAAAACCTGCCCTAAAAAATAAGTGATATTATTCACTTATCACTTAATATGATATATATTCAAATGTATCAGATTTATTTGTTTAACAATTTAATAGATTTAGGAATTCAGATTTCAGATTTCAGTTTTATCAAACGTAGTCTAAGTTAATACATCCAATGCAATTAAGAACAAATTTTCAAATTTGGTCAAATATCCACATTAATGACAATGTAAACAAAAACAGTAAAGTTTGTCTTCAAACTCATTTTACAATAAATTCATCACACATTTATGTTAGTATTTATGGTGTTAATTACAAAATACTGCCAAAACTTTATTTGGTTGCAAGTGTACTCTGAACTATCAATTTCAGCATTACCATCCTCAAACTACTGAATTTTCTTGACGTATTCCAATCAACTTGCCACCAAGAAAATTAAATGCGCAAAAAAATTGTCAATATACTTGTATTTAATTAAGTTGCCAAAATGTTGTTCTTCCCCTATAACTGACTTATATACGTATATCAAGGATTTCTCTCTTTATGGGTGGAGAGACAGAGAGAGAGAGAGAGAGATCTACATTTGCTGTGAAAGAAACCAAAAAAAAAAGAAAAAGAAACAGATATATGTATACAAGTTAGTTGAAGAGGAATAAGGACATTTTAACTATTTAACTAAATTTAGGGATATTAATGACTTTTTAGCGAGTAAATTACAGTAGTGGTATTAATTTTATCGGAATTTATTGTGAAAAGTTGATTATTTGAGGATTATAGATCTGAAATGTATAGTTTGGGGGACACTCCACAACCCAAAGAAAGTTCAATGGGATATTTTGTAACAAACCTTTAAAATAAACTGTCTTTCCATTTTGTTTACCTCCTTACAAGTTGCACATGCATTTATTTCTCCTTATAACTTTTTGGTCATTTTTTATTTTCTTTTTGTCCATTAACCAACAAAACTCTCATTTATGTGTTTAATATTACTTATGTGATTGAAATGCGGATTGCAGTGATTTTTCTATCATGACAGGGTAATTTTGAAGAAGTATTCCCATATTTTACGTAGTTAAGAATTAGACTAATATTTATCACGTACACGTAGTTCTCAATTATGATCGGCACACTCCCCGAACAAATGATCATCGACCTAATTATTTTCCATGATCAATTAGGGGCTACGTTTTGAAACCTTGCTAAAAGCTAATACATCAATATGAATATGAAAAATTTGACATCTTTATCACTCACCATATTTTTCTTTTGGGCAGGCCATTACTCTTTTTTTTTTTTTTTGTTTTTTTGTCGAAACGGTAGGAGGCAGGTCATTACTCACCGTATTGATGATTCTAACACTTTTTCCTTTTTTCCCTTCACGGGGATGTGTAGAACTAAATCAAGGCTCATGGAACTGTTCAACGCATCTAAGGGTCCAAGATCCTTAATTTGTTTCCTTTTTTTACAAATGGCAATTCATCTACTTCAATTTTTTGCAACATTCTTTACTTCTTTTTTTTTGAACAAATTTTGTTTTGTTTAATTTCTATCTTTCACCTAATTAAACACCAAGATGGAAACTTCTTTTATTCTTCTCCCTTCATCTCTTCTCTCCTCTTTCTTTCTCGCAAGTATTTCATTTCTCCATTTTGGATTCAAATATATATATAGGCAGTCAACCATCAGCTATAGTTGGCTTTTTCTTTTCTTTTATTTTTTTAAACGTTAGGATCATTTCATTCCGTGTAAAAGAAACTTACATATATAAGCAAAGGCTCGAAAAATTATACATATAGTGCTCAATGACACTGAGGAAAGTTCCATTCCTCGTCCAAAAGAATGCTTAAGGCATAGGAGTTAAATCTTTTACTACTTTCCATACTTTCTTTTCTAATTAAACAACAGGAGTACATATGAAACAACTTCTGCATGTTAGAAATGTCATCAATCAAAGTAGCTATTCTACTATCCGAGGGTCTCTGATGCTGTACTTGTCTCATTAGTTCCTTGTTCTGGGGCGGAGTTTAACTTTACTCCACTGCTGTCCTAGAGCTTTGCATAAGACAAGTTTGATTGCCACCGTATCATCTAGGACTTTATTTCCCAGCCTTCTCTCTTTAAGTGCCCATTCTGCAATCCTAGTGTTTGGAGGTATCCTAGCCGTGACTCCAATTCCAAGGAAGGCCTGTCGTTGCTGACTTCTTGTTGCCACATCCAAGACTATGTGGTTCCCTCAGATTCCTGACCCTGGTATTGCTCTTCATGATTGGATGTTGTTTCTTTTGTGCTCAGTCTAGCTTTAGTATTCTCGATTTTCTCTTGTTCCAACCATTCTTTGTGGGCCTTCTCAATTGTCCTACCTGGTGAAGAGCTGGTTAGGTTCTCAAATTCTTTCTTGTTTCTTCTTTCCACACTTGCCACAAAATGTTAGCAGCCAAGCCAATATGTTTCATTCCTTCTAGTCTTTTCCTTGTCTCTGAAATTCTGATTCACCATCTTTTGAAATCTCCTTGTTGATCTTTAGCACCATTCCATTGCATAGGCTTTTTCACCTCCTAGTGAAACGCACAAACAGAAATAGTTTAATTGAACCTGCAAAGAATTGAAAAAAAAAAAATTCAATTAGGAGGAAAAAATGGAAAATGAAAAAAAAAATTCAATTAGGAGGAAAAAATGGAAAATGAAAAGTGAAAAACAAAACCAAATTTTCACATTTTTCTTGATTATCAGTTACACACTTACACTGGATTAATCGAGTTTTGAATGGTTCCTGACCTTTCAATCTTTGGCATGTGAAATACTCAAAGCACCATACACTGACTTGGTCCGACCACTAAACGGCCTAGGTCGGGCCAACCCAATTCAACCTGACCTAAACCGTTTATTTTAACTCCCTAGACCATCAATTGCCCTCTGTTGTTACAGCCACAACTGTAGAGGCCCCAGATCCCGTGGAATGGGTTACAAGAGATACCAACAATAGTATCATCTAAGAAACCTACACTAGAAACTCTTGTTCATTCTAGCTCGACTTTTGTATATTGGCCATTTTAAATTTTGGCAAACAATGAAAAAATGTCAATGAACTTCTCGCTTAAATTTGAATTGTTAATGATTTGCAAGTTTGTAACTTGATGATTTTGAGAAATTCATGAATAGCTAATGATCTTCACATAACCCTTTCTTAGTTTTTAGATAAGGATATAAAACATTTGAGAAATGGCAAATGGACTCTTACTTATTTATTAACTATAATATTTTCTTTTTTTTACTACTCTTTTCCGTAGATGTATTTTTGTGAAGATATTACAACCAAGACACGTCCATGGAATTAATTAAATTGAAAAAGTTATATCATTGAGAGGCCAAAGGGGAAAGGCATAGTTGAAAAAACCTGCTTTCTTGTTCTTCATGCTGAGATGATAGAGTCTTTGATATAATTATTCAAATTATCATACTTGTTAGGTAATAAAAATTATTTATCAGAACATACATTAAGCATTACTTAATTTGTCTACAAAAATTTGAAGTGCATATGATTTACTTGATTTACTAATTTTCAAGAAACTGAGTAGCTGCATTGGTAGTACACAAAATATTAATTCTTTAGGCACAAAATATTAATTCTTTAGGCAATTTTTTATTATATTTCTTTATTGTTATTGTTATAAATAGACAACTTTAAAAGCGCATTCCCCTTTTATAGATACTATACAAAAATGTTTCCTTCTCTTATATAGTCAAACATACTTGCATACACTATTCTCTTAGCACATACACTTCTGAAGGGATATGCACATAGATAGTCTAACATCTCTAACTCTCACGCACGAAAACCATCTCCTATAACATAACTTTACTCTGCTTCTCCTTTCTCCAACACATGCCTCATATAATATCTATACCTCTCTCTCTCTCTCTCTCATGCGTACTCTTGTTCTCTGGTCTCGTACACAGTTGGACATACTATATATTTAAATTAAATTATGGTATAAATGAGAAATAAAATTGTGATTCAGTGCTCAAACTATTTGATTATCCATTTTTTAGGGAAAATTTGGAAAAGGTAAATCAATATTTGTAAGAAATGTGTAACATTTCACTAATCCCTCAAAAGGATGAGTTTCTGCTCATGGAATTTAATATATAAATAAATAAATAAATAAATAATATATATATATATATATATATATATATATATATATATATATATATATAAAAGCGTAGAAACAAAGTCAAATGCCCAAATTACACCTTGCAAGTGGGACTTGTTTGTGCTAGTAAATTGGACGGGCACATTGTTGTGGGACGAGTAGCACCCTACTAATACTAGGCAGTCATTATTTGTTTGATCAATGCCATTTCATTGGATTTTTTAATGGAAGCCTTTATCTCTAATATTGATTGGTCATCCTAGGAGCTAAAATGCATATACTCTGAAGTTTAGTGGGGTAATATGTTACTAAGTTACTCCAAATCCTAAGGGGCAAAGTGTAATTAAGAAAAACCATTTTCTATTGTAATTACCAATCACGTGTTGACAACATAACCACCAAAAACACAATAACTGACAAAATACATGCCAAATTACAACTATTACTGCTTTATTTTTTTTAAAACTTTCATAAAATTAATTGATAAAAAATTCATTTATGCTTTGATTAGAAAAAGTGTCTTGAGCACTTGAGGCTGTTAAGTTCAAAGAAAATATTAGATAATTTTAGAACTTGAGATGAATGAAATTTTTCTTAGAATTACATTAATGTCTATCATATCATATAACCCCATAAAGGATATTAAATGTTTTATAGTAAGGGAAAACGGAGTTTTGCTAGGGTAGGTGGGCGAATTCTTGGCATGGAAGGCAGTAGAGGAGGAGCTGAGTGCTGAGCGGGCATGAAAACTTTTATCAGCTTTCACCACTTTGATGTACTTAATAAACCCTAAAAAGTAGGTGATTGAAGCCAAGTAATGGTTGTTCATCTCATATGGAAATATAGAAGTTGAACTGCCTACAAAATCGAGTTTAATATTGTAAGAGTTACTGTTTCGGTAATTGCCACGTTCTTTTTTTAATACCTAAAAATTGGAATCTAGTTTTGGGGGAAAAAAAAAAGTCACCGGAATTTAGAGTTTATCTATTCTTAATTTAGGTTTAAAACCAGAATCCTTCATGTACCCATAATTATGCATTCTTTATTATCCATTAGCTGAGAAATCTCTATTGCAATTTTGCAGAAATGTATTAAATTTAGCAACCTTTTAGTTTGAATAGAGTATTAGTTTTCTTTTCTCTTTTTAATCTAAAGTTGAACATCATCCAGCACTCCCCAAGATCTCAATCTTGATTTGGTAGCGATCCTTTCTGTACAGACCAAGCAATGAAAGAGAACCTGAGAACACAACCTGTAAACCACAGTAGCTTAGCCCAACACACCCCAGGTGATGGTGGACGCAGCTGAGAATAAGCGAGAAATTTCTAACATTATGATGATTTTTCAAAAAATTCTACAAAGGAGCCTTTTTGTGTATGGAATTCTGTAAAAGTGTTGTTCGCATTTGTCAAATGCGAGCATCTCCCTGAATTTTCCAACAACCGAAATACCAAAAAAAAAGGAAAATGCGAGCATCTCCCTGAATTTTCCAACAACCGAAATACCAAAAAAAAAGGAAAAAGAGGTCGAAGACCTCGCATTTAAAAAATGCGAGGTAGTACCTGACATTACTTTGTCTCTTTCACCTAATCCCAAAAACAGAGCTCAGTTCTTTACATCAAACATTCGGCATTCAAATCCGTGAGCAGAGCGGCAGAAATTGGAACGAAACTTTGCACATCCAGCTCACTGTCTCTTGTCTTTGCTTAGCTAGACACCAGTCCAAGCTTCCAAGAGGAAATTGCCCGAAATCCCTCACTCTCTCTCTTTCTCGTCGGTTGTTGTCCACCATTGTTGACCTTCCACCAGATTGCTGAGCTTCCACCAGACACCATTTGCACTCCAGCCAGCTGCCATTTCTGCCTCAGCAGTCATCCCCAACCAATTTTGTGACCCATTGCGCTGCCATTTCTGCCTCAGCTGCCATTGCCATTTCACAGATGCGAGGTCTGCTTTTGTTTTTTTTTTTTTTTGAATTTCGGTAATGAAAAAATTCAGGGGGACTTCGCATTTAGCAAATGCGAGCTAAAAGCGAAGACCCCAAGGATAGAAAACCATACACAAAATGCCCCTTTTGTAGAATTTTTTTTAAAAATCATCATAATTTTAGAAATTTCTCGCAGGTGGTACAGTGAAAACTCCTAACGTTGTAGCTGTTCAAGTAACCATATCAGTCCCGGCAACATCTGGAAGTAAATTGCTAAGGGTGGTCCTGACCACTGTTTCAAAAATGCAGCGAGCCCTCGGATAAGGTGAGTCCCAAATACCCTGCAACATTTGAATGAGGTGCAAGTATTGTTAGACATTCGCCCTACACTATAGGACGAAGCGTCCAGGTAGGCGCCAGGCATTTGGAGCGTTTGAGGCGTTCTTCTTCCTTTTTTTTTAAAAAAAAATTTTCAACTTTGATTTGAGTATTTTTCTTCCTTATCTTTTTATCCTATCCTTATTATTGTCTAATAATTTTGTAGAATGATTCCATTTATTCCCTTTGGAAATAATTTGGGAAAAATACAAAGCATCTAAAAAATCCATGACTTTGTTTCTTATATTTTTTTTCCTTTTCATGTCCCAAGAAATAAGTTTTTTTTTTTTTTTACTATATGATTCTAGATGGCAAATGTAAGGGTTAGAATTATACTATAATTTTACTTGTCAGACAACAATAGTATTTTTGTAATTTTTCTTTATTTTATATATTTTATTGTATTTATTAGTAAATTATATATACACATACACAAATATGTATGAATACTGTAATTTGTAGTGTTATTGTATTTTTTATATTTAAAAAAATAAAAACTTGTGAAGCTTACATCCCATGCGTTGGGCTCTCGTTCCACTTAGGACGGATACAGAATGCCCGACTAATGCCTTTGCCTTTTAAAACTTTGTTCCTGGTAAGATCAACCAGGGTAGTAGGGGTTCTACGTCGACCTTCAGGCTAATTCCAACTCACTTCAGGAATAATAATGTCAACAATAGCATTTAGAGGGCTGACTTTAGCCAAAGTCAGAGACAATTGAGGAAGAGTAACTGTCCAATAGCAACCCACAGGGATGCCATACGTCATACCATAATGAACTAGTTTTACCATATTCCCGATCACAGTCTTAATTTAATGAGGGGCCTAGCCACTTGTCTAAGCCGCAGAAGTTTTGTCCAACACCAAGAACACTATGAAGTAATCGAAATAGCACATATGGATCTACCTTTTTATAAGAATGAATGAGCCCACATAATCCACAAGATTTTTTTCTTGCTGATATGTCTACTAATTAATGAGACAGTTATTCCATAATGCTAGGTTTTGACAATCCAAACCACCTTCATTGAATGGTTAACAAACTTCTAGCCAAAACACACCTTGTTTTGTCAGAGTTTAAATCGAATCCAGACCGGAGGAAGAAGCCAAGCAGTGTCAACCTTTCCAGTAACTCCATTAGGAAGGATGAAAATATTACACCGGTAACTTTCCTTACTAAATAGCACTGATTTAACGAGTTGGAGTCTGCTACCATAGCTCAAACTCCTGTGTGTTCAGGCCTTTTTACTCGTGCAAGAATTTTATCAACAATCACGTTGCAGTCAGAAGAATTTAGCTTGGAAGAGATAAGGAGCACTCCCAGTTATATACCTGGTAATGCCCCTTTGACCATGCCCATCACATTGCAAATCTCATTCCATTTTCACCTGTCATATATACCAGAAGAAAACATGTTGCGTTTAGGCTCTCCTTGTTTGGAAGGAAAATATTTTCAAGAAAATGTTTTTTCTGATTTTCTATTGTTTTGTTGGGTTACTAATTGGGAAAACTTTTACCTACCGAAAATGTGTAAAAGGGAGATCGTGAAGGATGCTAGAGAAAGTTTGATGTATGAAAATGAAATGAAGTTATTAATTTTGTGCTAATATACTGTAAATTGGGGTAAGTTTGTTCAATGGACTTTGAATGTAAAGCATAACTATTGGTGAAACTTTTTTGAGGTCTTGGTTATGGCGGTGGGACGGTGGGTTTTAGGTAAGAGCCATTTTGGTGCTTACTAGTGAATTAGAGAGTACCTTAAAGACATTTATTTGGTTTTTTTTTTCTATATAGTCCTCTTCTTATCTTCAATTTTCCCCATTTTATCATGAAATGATTTTTCCTATTAGCGTACACTAACGGATCGGAGGAGGGTTCATGACAGATAGCCTCTATTTCAGGTTGAAAATTGTATTTTTATTCATACACAAGTGCCACAGTAAGAAAAGTTCGATCGATCCGATGACTAAACGCTTTTCAGATATCTATAAAGCCTATTGGTGGAATTTATCACTCAGTTGTAGTTTTGATTGCGCATTAATTGTGTACAAGTAGGCAAAGGACTTGGAGATTATATTAACACTTGTTATTGAATGCTACTTTTGGCTTTAGTTGTGTTCTTTCAACTATGCTTCTTAATTGGGATTGTTGTTTTTCCAAAAGCAAATGCTTTGAAACATTTTAAAGAAAAAAAGAAGAAGGAATAAATATTTCTTAAGTAGGATTGATAAAGATTTCTTAAATGTTTTATAGGCACTGCATGCAAGAATAACATTCTCCAATATGAACAAGATTTTGGATGTATAAAGATACTTGTTTCAAGATTAATTCGAAAGAAAAAGAAATCAATTTTTCTTACGAAAGTTTATAAGCTTACAATACTCTAACTTCTTTTTTGGAAAAAAATCCTAACTTGATCTGAAGCTATCTTTACAATTATTTAGTTCCCAATTAGTTGCTTGAGTTTCTATATATATCTAAAACTTTTATACTTCATGCTTCCACAACCAAAGGTTAAAGAGCACGAATGGATTTATACAATCAGAAGAAAGTATTCAAGTTTCAAGATCAAGCCATTTTTCAATAGCATTGTATAGTAGATAGGTCTTTGGTAGATAAATTGGTGAGCAATTTTGATATATCAATAAAAGTAAAAAAGGCCACCTTATTCAAAAAAACAAAAGAAAAAAAGAAAGAAAACAAGCTGCCTAAAGGAGGGGCCCGGGGGAAGAATAGGAACAATCCACAAATTATGTTACTCTTCAGAACAAACTTCATTTGCATTCAATCCAACATCAACATTTGCCCAGTTTCCCATTTCCCACAATTTCGTAAAACACATCAGAACTCAGCCAATTTGTACAACAAATAGACAAGCAGGCTTTTCAATCAGCGACAGTTCATCCAATGATTCCAATTCCCAACACAATACTCACAAAGTCTTCCTTTTCTGCAACTACATCTTAATAGGCACAGCCTCCAGTTGCATTTTCCTAAACTCTCTCTTAGAATATTAATCCCATCTCTCAGATTAATTCCATCCAAATGAGGTCCATATTCTAGACTGATTTCCTAGAATGACTTTCCCAAATGGAAATTACATTGCTTTCATTTTTTCCTGTCTTTTGTGCAGATTTAGTGCAAAAAATTTTTTGGGAGGCCTAAGTGGATAACTTTAGTGCAAATCAGATAAGTTTAATTAGTAACAGTTGTTAAACAGATGGGCAAATCCTCTGCTGTTAATCTAATTATTCCTTATGCTTCTATCACAGAAATCAGTCAAATGTCACTTACGTTCTGAAACACTAACTTTCTTATTCCGATTCTTTCTATTCTAATTTCCCCCATTACCTTTAAAGCTCACAACATAAAAATCCATCAAAATAGAGTTCCACTATTAATTTGCCAAGATAACAACAGTGTGAAATGAAATGTAAAATGAGATAAATTAAACAGAAAGTCAGAGAGGAAAAAACAAAAGAAATTTAACTAGAACTGGTATCCATTAATTTCCTACATGTCTGAAGTGTTTCAAGCTTGCTGGGATGACAGTAATCCATTATATTCTCATATTACTATCACAACATAAATAAGCATTAAATCATAATTAACATTTTTTTGTTCTTTTCTGGTGTGTAGATTTTTTATTTGGGTAACTGCCTTGACAGACTCACAAACTCATTAAATAACACCTGATTTTTTCGTATTTTGGCTAAGCTGCAGAGAAAGAAGCTAAACTCTGCTCCATGGAACTTAACAAGAAATGTATGGACCAAGACAGCAATCAAAAGCTTTCTTTACCAACCAGTTCTTTAGAACCTGAAATGCATAAAGAATCTTGGATGGATAGCAACCAGGCAAAGGATTTTCTGGAAGATTTTCCTCACCTTGACGACTTGCCTATTGCAGGATCATCATCAGCTGCTGATGATTTCTTTGATCCCTTGTTCAATAGATCTTCAACAATAGGTTTCAAGTTTTTGGAGTATAAGCCATTTGAAGAAAGTGATAATAACATTGGTGGCTTGTCAATCTATAATGGCATGGAAGCTCCGGTAGTGGATGCAAATTTACCGGACCATAACCTCATCCCCTCGAGTCATCAACAAGTTAATCCTGTGGATATCTCGATCCAAGGTGAGAGCTCGCGCATAGCTGCTGATAGCGGCAAATTTTCCAATAATGCCCCGCCTTCTTCGACGAGAAATCCTGAGCGAGTTCAAAACATAGCTAAATCAGCAAAGGAGCAATGGACCCCGGAAGAAGATAGGTACATGAATTTGTATACAAAGATAATATCTTGATAGTTTTTGTGTTATTAATTATGTTTACATAAAACTTTGTGTCTCCTTTTTGCAAATACATATGCACTAAAATTGATTGGGTTCTACTTATGTGTAATCAGGGCACTAATCCAACATGTAGAAAATTTTGGGGTTGGAAAATGGTCTCAAATTTCTAAGATACTGCAAGGGAGGAAAGGGAAGCAGTGTAGAGATAGATGGCACAATCATTTGATGTCAGATATCAAGGTTTGCTTCTAAAGTTATTTCTTGATTAAGTGATCGACTAGATATGTAGATGTATGCATAATGTTTTTCTTATCTTTTGATGATTTAGCAGTAAAACATATATAAATCAGCACTCTATGATTCCCTTGCTACTAAAGTTCCACTCTCATAAATTGATTAGGACTTTAAATCGAATTTTCATTTTTGACCTACATTTTTGTTTGGTATCCACTGGAAAAGGAGGGAAAAATTTGCACATAAAATAAAGCTGTTGAGAAGATTAATTTTATACAATACATTTCAGATGTGAGAAATAGCCACTTCAAGCGTGCACAAATATTAGATTTGTATTCTACATATCTTGTATCTTCATGCAATTTACATCAAATTAAAATCTTTGTAGGTAATTTTTTTTAATGATTATGTGCCCGTTGGCTATATTACACGCTACACAAATGATAAGGGTTTATTTTACGTATTTTTAGTGCAGTTTATTAGTTAATTTTGGGTTGATTATTTAGTTTTATAATTAAAATAACTAAAGTTTTGGTAAAAAACTACATTTTATGTTAAAATGGCTAATATTGCATTTCTATTGATTTTAATAGTAAAAACTTCATTTTTATGCAGGAATGATGATTCAACCACCAAAGGATGTCAAGTGAAGTGAAAAATAGAGATTTGGTGATGAATTCAAAGTGGTAAAAAGAAAAATGAAGTGAAAAACGTTTAAGAAAGGAAATGCAAGTCAAGACAGTTTTGACACTCTTCAGTATTTCGACTATATATGGAGCTACACTGATCAGATTGAGGTGATCTTTATACCAATTTAAAGCTAAGAAAGAGATCTACATTTGGTATGAAGACATCAAAGTCCAATTCAGCCGTTTTCATAGTCCAAAAGTTGAAATACCGAAATTCAACTCAGCTGTCCAAAGTGGAAAACAGAGTTCCGACCAGTGTTTAGTATTTTGATCATATCTCAGTCTACAAAGCTCCGATTTGGATGATTCGTGAAGCATTGGAAAGCTAACTCAAAGGGCTACAACTTTGGTGTTTTGCACAAAAGCCAGTTCAGCCTTTATAATAGAGAAAATCGCAGTTTAAGTAAGGAAAAAGTGAATACGCGAGTACACAAAACGTGACTTGTAACCGCGTTTTGTGTAGGCGCGTTTTCTGGCCGCAATTCTGCAATTTGCTCAGTCAATTCTCTTATGTTCAAACTATTTTCCAGCTACAATCTGCAAGAGAATTCGGTGCACATGCTTCAGAAGACAAAAGGGCAGACAAGGTGGCTTATTTTCAAGTCAAAAACAATGGTTTTTGACTATCTTAACAAAATGAGATTGGAGAATCATAGCAGAAATTTTTGACTGGTAAGGAAAGGATTTTCATCAGCTTATATGCAGAGACATTTAGGGAGGATACGAGAGAGAGCTGGAAGTGCAGAAATGTAGTTCTTCCATTTCCTTTGTGTAGGATAGTTTAGCTAGTGTAGTTCATCCATTCTTGTATATTGCTAGACTAGGATTAAGATGGAGATGAAGAAGGCAAGGTGATGAGCTCAAGTGACATGGGTTACATTCCTTTCCAACTCTTTATCTTTTGTACTTAATTCCAAATTCAGTTAATATGCAAGTTCTGGAATTTATGTCTATTATGTGTTTCTAAAGTTTATGCCTTGGGTTTGGTTGAACTTTCTATGATTGTTAGTGTTTATCATTTGGCTATTTAACTGCTATGATTTGAGCAAGTTATTTAGCACTTTAGCTCTTTAAATCATTATTAATCTGGTACCATTAATTATGATTATCTAAGGGTGTTATTTCTGCAATGAAAATTGAGATTTAACATTAGTTCAATAAGTGCTAAACATGGGGAGTACACTCACGAGAGTAGAGGTGCACCTATGGGGTTTTGGTGATTAATTTCATGTAATTTCACTGAAAAAATGAACTTGTAACTAATTTCATAACCATGAGAATAGGTATGGATTGGTTATTAGTATAATTGATTCACTACGAAAGTAGGATTCAAATGCATAAGGAAATTACACCATAACTAGCCTAGATGTAGTATTCAATGATCCAAATATAGCACTTGCATGAGTAGTTAGGGATACCACAACCTAAGGAGCTTTCATTTGTCATTTTGTATAATTTCAGTAGGTTAAATTTGCTATAATTTATTGATAGTCTAAATAATAGAGAAGCTTTAGTAATACCGGTAATTGTTCACTCTTCCCTGTGGGATCGACCCGATATATACCCTAAACTACTAGTTGATCTGTATACTTGCAGTGAACGGGTGTAATTCGGTATTTTTTAGCTTGCACGTATGTAAAATACCCGTCAACAAACAAAAATATTTGTTGTTGAGAACATGGAATAACTTAACTCTTAGTTTATATTAAAAAAAAATACAAAAATTTCAACCACTCAAATGCTTTGCAAATACCAAATCTATGTTAGAACAACATCTTAACATCCGGTGCCATGTTTTAAAAGTTTCTACTTTGGGAATTGCCATTGATTTGTTCAACTTAATTGTAATTGTATTATATAGTCAATGTGGGCTTGTAAAACGATAAAATATAGGTTTTCAATAATATATTTGGTGAAGATCATAACTGCGCGAGAATGTTTGATATATTTGCATCTAACACCACGTCATTAAGAGTCTCTTTTTGGTAATCGTGATATTGTTGTTTTTGAATATCTTTGTTATCCATTCTAGAGAAGCATGGCTAAAGTAAAGATTTTGGTAACCATCTTTCGAGTTGAACATATAATTTCTTTTTACTCATTTAAAAAATATTTCAAATTTTACATTATCGGAGAAATACCATTTGCGTATTTCTCCAATTCTACAAAAATGTTTTAGAGATGAATTTTAGCACGTGAATTTGAAGAAAGGGATTGAATTTAGATACCATGTGATTTTGAAGAAATGGGTTGAATTTAGATAATGTGATTTAAAGTTTACGTACTGCATTACATTGATTTTTTTTTTTATTAATTAATATTGCATCAATATCTCGACGGTACCCTATAGCTATTCTTGTGTTACATTTCATTATTTTAATTTTTTCTGCTTACACAATATATTGTTCTTGTTTTCTTATATGCTTTTTCCTGTCTATGAGATTGAAGTAAACTTTAGGTTGTGTCCGGGCCTAACAGTCAGCCAAGAAAGTTTCCTGTCTATGATAAGATTCTTTAATAAACTTCTTCCCTTACTTATTTGTTGTCCTTTACAGAAGGATACATGGACGGAGGAGGAAGATAAAATCTTGGTCGAGGTTCATGCTGAAATAGGAAGCAAATGGGTAGAAATTGCAAAGAGACTGCCTGGAAGGACTGAAAACTCCATCAAGAACCATTGGCATGCAGCCACAAGAAGGCTATTCTCGGGGCGAAAATGCAGAAAAAAATGGCCAACACCTAGCATTCTTCTGCAAAACTACATAAAGAGCTTGCATACCGAGAAAGATAGCAATGGAAGCAGAAATGCTTCAACAAGTAATGCTCCAAGTATCGCTCGTCAAGGAGAAAGTTCTGTCCCTGATCAGGATCCAATGGAGTTAAGCAATGTGTGAATTTATGCGTCTTGGGAAAAGTATAAAAACTTGCCCTTTAGACATTAGTATCTGCTTAGTAAACTTGGGTTTTTCTATTCTGTGAGCAAAAGTATAAACAATCTTTGGTCTTTGTCTATCATGTTTAATCTTCTCTTGTGTGCATGTGTCTCTTTTCTTTTCTTTTTTCCCCCCTTTTCTATGTAAATGCTCCTTGGTTGAGGTTTCATTAAGTTCTTTATGAATTAACCATTGGATCATTTAATTTGAATCCTATAGATTATTAGGGATGAAAATTCAAGTCTGCAATGTGTTTAACATTTAATCTTACAAAAATGCTAAAAGCTAAAAAAAAAAAAAATTAGTTTGAACTAAAATATAGCTCTTCATATATTTACCCACAACTAGCCATAGTAAATTTTATTGAAAGTGTATTTTATACTACTCCTCTAATGGGTATGCAATAACTAGTTATCGCATTTGGGACCTACAGCAACTCTCCAATTGCTTCTAACTTGTCAACTCATATATTAGTATTGATACACATGATCAACAAGCCTAGATCAGCAATTCCTTAGAAATCATAAAGAGTTGTTTAGAATACGTTGCAAATTTTATTTACCAACAAAATTTGTCTGAGACTCATTTTACAATAAAATATATCACACATTTATGTTAGTTGCTCTGGTGTTAATCACAAAATATCGCTAAACTGTCTTCGGGCTACAACGAGTCCTCCAAACTATCAATTTCAACAGTACCATCCTCAAACTATTGAACTTTCTTGAAGTACTCCAATCAACTCACCACTGAGAAAATTTAATGAGCAAAAAATTGTTAATGTCCTTGTATTTAGTTAAGTGGCTAGATTTATATAAGTATATAGAAGGTTTCTTTCTTTATTTGAAAGAGAAAGATAGATCTTCAATATATGTGAAAGAAAGAAAGAAAGAAAATCACAGATATACATATATTAGTTCTAGACTTCTAAAGGAACGGGTCATTTTAACTACTTAACTAAATTTAGAGACATTAATAACTTTTTTCCATTACATTATGCAGTTACCAATTTTATTGGAATACATTGCCGAAGAGCTGATTATTCAACGAGTATAGTGCTGAAATTTATAGTTTGGGGGGTGACGGTTCCCTAGCACTCTACTTTTATTCAATAACTCCCTAATTAGTTGCAAGTATACAGGTCGTTTTGTAATACAAGAAAGTTAAGTTCAATCTCTCGAGGAGCACTCACAATTACTAAAATTTAATCTTACTTTATTATCTAGATAAACTACAACAATGAGAAATAAAATCTACTCTACATATTAATTTATAACAGCTATAAGTTAATGGATAAATTCAACTAAAACACAAAATCTAGGATATGAAATTAATCAAATGTTCTTGTTTATAGTTCAAATGAGTGATAAATGTTACATTACTTGTTTTGCTAAAGGCTCATTCACTTATGGTATCCAAAGCTCGCTTTCACGATTAATCGAGTGTCACCTATATATGCAGTTCCCTACTTTCATGGTGAAACAACAAGTATGGTGCCATTAAACTCTAGAATGTATTAAACCCTACCTAGTCTCAACACTACTTTTGTGTGCTAAGATCCTAAGCTCCATTAAGTCGGTTCCATCATCATCTATCAATTTTCATTGATAAATAACAACTAAAATAATTTGTAAATGGTGATCAAGCATTCACAAATGTTCAAGCAATCTTAAATGAACTAGCAAGAACAAAAGGTAACATTCATCTATTCATTCAAACCAAGATCAAGAAACACAAGGCATTATCCACTCTTAGAACAAATATATTAGCTAGATATGAAGAATAAACACATAAAGCATAAATTTTTATGAATCCCAACATATATCCAATGAAATAAAAAGAAAGGGAGAAGAAAATACTTATTCGATTAAAGGAACAAAGATCTCCAAACTCCAAATTCTCCTTTGTCTTCAAAATAACAAGATTACATCAAGAGTTTTGCTAAAAGTCCTATTCTATTCTAGAGAGAGAGTGCAAGTTCTAGTCTAAGAAAAAACTGACTCTATCTTCTATTCTATCTTCTTGATATCCCAACAAGAGTGCCTTTTTCAAGAAGCTTCTCTGCCCAAAAGTCTTCATCCACCCTTTTCTTGACATAATCGAATATTAAAAATGACACAAAGTTGCAAAAAGGTGAGAAAAGTTGATGTTTTAGACCCAATTAGTAGCTGTCAAGACGTCGTAGTTGTCACCAGAAAAAGAGCTGCAAATTTTGCAGGAAGTTGCACAAGTTGCGCAATTGGAGAAGATTTTCCCGCTTAGGCATACAACTCAGTATCTGAAGCCAATTTCACTATCTAATGCCATATACTGCTGAACATCCCTTCTTCTAAAATTTTCTTACTAATATCTAGCGCATTATCTGGTTTGACTCTTTCTATCTGACGCCATATATTTTCTTCGAAACCAGGTATCCGACGCCGTAAATTTTGCCTTCCTACCACAACCAATTTAACAAATAAATCTTTCAACGGTGCAGTAGATAAATTAGCCAGCTTGAACTTGGGATCACAGCGAGTCTTTAACTTACCTCAAGAGCTGCCATCTGCGGTTAAAGCCATTGTAGCTCTAGATTCAATGTCGTTTCCCAACTTTAGGACACAAGTTGTAAGGGAATCATTCATGGGAAAGCACAGTGTTCATGGCGGTCACGAAAACATCTACAGGAACTGCTAAAGTACAGAAGGTACCGTCTTGCAAAAATTGGTGGAATCCCGAATTATATTTCGACGTATGAATCTTTCTGTGAAGTGCCTCGCTTGGTGAGAGATGATTTTGCTCTTGATCAATTGGGTTTTTCAGACTTTCGTAGACTTAGAATGTAGCAAGTGTCATGTGATTTTTCCCTTCAACAAAACAAAACAAAAAAAAAAACAAATAAATCTTTCCATTTTCACACAGTTTTTCATACTTTGCTTACTAAATCATTTAGTTAATCATCTAATAATCAAAATAGCCATTCTCATCATCATTTTAATCCCAATTCCACCACAATCCATCCAAAATATGTACAAAATATTAGGTAAAATATATACTTGTCAGGGGACACTTTACAATGCGAACCTTGGATATTTTGCAATTAACCTCAAATACAAACTCTTTTTCCAGTTTGCTTACCCCCTTGCAAGTTACGCAGGCATTTATTTCTCCTTGTAATTAAACTTGTTTAAATTTCAAATACATATTAAATTTTTTGTCCTTTTTTGTTTTCTCTGTCCTTTAAGGAATAAAACTCTCAATTACGTGTTTAATTTTATTTAAGTGGGTAAAATGCGGATTGCATTGATTTCTTCTATCATGAAAGTGAAATTCCAAAGATGTATTTCCATATTTCATATATTAACAAATAGACTAATAGCTACCACGTATACATACATGTCAATAATGGTCGGCATACCAGTTGAACAAATGACATTCGACCTAATTATTTTCCTAAATCAGTTAAGAGCCGCATTCTGAAACCTTGCTAAAAGCTAATACATCAAGATGAATTCAAGAAATTTGATAGCTTCATTACTCGCCATTTTTCTTCTTCTTTTTTTTAAGATAGGTCATTACCCATCATATTGATGATCCGAACACTTTTTTTCCCTTGGTGAAGATGTGTAGAACTAGATCAAGGCTCACAGAACTATTCAAAGCATCAATGGGTCCAAGATTGTATGAAAATAATTTTGGTCTTGGCAGTGTAATCTTCCTGTGTTTTGTTATTTACAAATGGCAATTTATCAACTTCAATTTTTTGCCACCATATTTTTCTTCTTTGTTTTTCTTATTTTTATATGTTTGTGAGTAATTGTTTTTCTTTTGTTTCTATATTTCACCCAATTAAACACCAAGCCGGAACCTTCTTTTGTTCTTTTCCCTATTCTTCATCTCTTCTATTCTCTTTCTTTCTTACAGTTTTTCCATTTCTCCATTTTGAATTCAAACATAAATAGTTGACCAGCAGCTACAGTTGGCTTCTTCAGCTCCTGGCGAAATGCACAAACAGAAATAGTTTAATTGAACCTGCAAAGAACTTAACATATTTTTCATTCTCTTAAGAAATTAGGAGGAGAAAAATAGAAAAAAAAATGAAAAGTAAAAAAAAAAAATCTATCTTTTGCATTTTTCTTGATATCCAGTTCTACCGGATTAATTGAGTTTTGAATGGCTCCTGACTTTTCAAGTTTTTGCATATGATATACTCAAAGCATCATTCACTGAGTGGTCTCGATCGGGCCAATTCAGCTCAATCTGACCTAAACCATTTATTTTATATTTTCAATCTAGTCCATGACTGCCTTCTGCAGTTGCACCTGGAACTATAGAGACCCCAGACTCCACAGAATGGGTTATAGGAGATACCCAATGTAATATCATGTAAAAAACTTTCTCAATGTGGCAACTCATCGTTAGTAGCTCGATTCTTGTATAGCATTTTAAAATTTGAGGATTTTGTAACTTTTTTTTTTTTTTAACCAAGATGCTTGGATTTTATTGTCTCAGAACAGTTCTTGAGGGGGATAGAAGCCTGACCTCAACGACACAATACAAGTACAAGACAGTTACTTACTTAACTCGATGTCGCCGGATAGATGGGTAGGATATTTTATCCAACCGATATTCACCCCTAACTACACCAGGTAAGTCCTTGAAATGTTCATAAATACATACCGATTCAACCAAGGCACACCCCACATTGGCTAGAACATCCGCAATCTTATTGGCCTCGCGATAGCAATGCTTGAACTGTATACTCCCCTGAGAGAACTCGCAACACTGCTCGATCTCATAACTAATCGTCCATGGGCATTGGTAATCGTTCCTCAAAATCTTTATTAGCACTAGTGAATCCGACTCAACCACCAACTACTGTAAAAAATTCCTCTAAGCATTTTGTAACTCACCCCTCCTGTTTAACTCATTTATGCCCTTTCCTTTCTATTGTTTTCATTTGTCAAATAACCGAAAAATGTCAACGAACTTCTCAGTTAAGATTGCATTGTTATTGAATTCTTAGTAACTTGATGATTTTGATTAATTCTTAGTGGCTAATGATATTCACATAACCCTTTCCAGTTCTCATATAAGGATGTTAAACATTTGGAAAGAGGCAAAGAGACTACTCTTACTTGTTTATTAACCATAATATTGTCTTTTCATTTACTACTCTTTTCTACAGAAGTATTTCGTAAAGCTATTACAATAATAATTAGTGAAGTAGGATTGCCACAAGGCACGACCATAGAAGTAATTAAAATTAAAAAGTTGTATGGTTGAATTAGACCAGGCTGCTTTCGAAGCCCACTTCTGATCAGGCGATGAAGTAGCGGGCGAAAGACGAAAGGCGTAATTGAAAAGGCCTGCTCTCTTGTTCTTCATGACGATCTAGATTAATACTGAGATGATGGGGTCTTTGATAACTCCATTAATTGTCGAAATTCAATTAGTATTTGCTTTCTAAAGTCGTACGGTAATAAAAATATTTTATCAATATGTACATTAAGCATCACTTAAATTGTCTATAGAAATTAGAAGTGAAATTTATTTACTTGATTTACTAATTTTCAGCAAGCTTCTGACAAGCTAAGATAAATTGGAAGTATACAAAATATTAATCCTTATGCAATTTCGCTTTATGTTTCTTCATTGCTGTTGTTCATAAATAGACAACTTTAACAGCACACACTCCTTTTATAGATTTATGACTAGATTTTACTATGTACCAAATTTTAATAAAACCTAAATACCCCTTTTTTATAAGTATACAGATCATTTATCGAGTATAGGGATATCAGGTGTCGATCTTACATGGAAGATTATCAATTACCGATCGAACTTCTTTATTATTTAGATTATCACAAGCGCTACAAACACGAAATAAAAGTAATAAAAATAACAATATAAAATTCCTAGAATTATGAAATTTCTTACTACTCTTACAAGTGAAATTATCGATTAATTAAATGTTGTTATCATGTATGTAAAACCTGCTCTTGTAGTGAATTAATTATACTTGTAGCTAAGCCATATCTACTCTTATGGTTATGAAATTAACTATAAAATCATTTCTTCTATGAAATTACATGGAACAAGCCACTAAAATCATAAAGGTGCATCTCTACTCTTATGTGTATACTCTTAGGTTTAGCACTTTTTTGAACTAGTGTCAAATACGCGACCAATTTCATTGCAAACTTAACACCTTAAGATTATCAAAATTAATGGTCACTTAATCATGATTAGAAAGAAAAAAGTGATAAATAACTTGTTTAAAATAATATTATCAAATAACTAATTAAACACCACTAATAAGATATAGAAAGTTCATCTATAACTCTAGACATATACCTTAGCAACACATGAAAAAATTCAAACTTGTATTATAACTAAACATGAAATCAAATGCAAAAGAAAAAGTGATAGAAGAGAGGTCATCCTTGTCACATGAACTCCAATTCTCCATCTTTGCTCCTCAATTCTTCATCCATATCTACAAGTAGAAGATGAATAAATACACTTACTATACTATACTCTACTAATGAACTAAAAAAAGCTGGTGAAAACTATATTTTTTATAGTGTTTCTAGCCTTCCAAAGTTATGAAAATTGTTCTCCAAGACCTCTATTTATAGAGAATTCAAGCTCCAAATGAGTTGTTAAAATTAATATAAGATGTTTTTTGAGATTCACAAAATATTCTTTTACAAGTCTCCATACTCTTCTTTATAGCTGCAGCCAAAATTCTTGTTGGAATTAAACTGTAAATAGTTGTAAAAAATTAGAGCAAGTGGTTGTACAAGTTACACAACTTCCTTAAGAATACGCAGGTGTAAGGTTGCATATTCCACCTGCATATTGCCTCTCCTGCAGGTTTGCACTTTTTTTATTAGTCTTCAATTTTACTCTATTTTTGCACCAAATTCAACTGATATTTTTTAGATAATGGAGGCTGAACTAGTTCTTATACAAAACATGAAAGTTACGTATTTTTGAGTTAGTTTTTCAATGCATTAAGAATCATCAAATTTGGAGCTCTGTAGACTGCGAAATGGCCAAACTACCTTTCACTACTCAATCCCCTATTTCAACTTTTGACCAAAAAAAAAATGCCCAACAGTATTTCGAC
The DNA here is from genome assembly GCF_036785885.1 of Coffea arabica. NCBI lineage: Eukaryota > Viridiplantae > Streptophyta > Magnoliopsida > Gentianales > Rubiaceae > Coffea > Coffea arabica. The sequence goes on along the minus strand of NC_092316.1, from coordinate 12,998,628 downwards.
TTTTTGAGTAAGAAAACTCATGAACTGAATTTTTATGTCTCATAATAAATGTAGAGATATGTCTTAGTTTCAAAATAGGTCAGAAATCACGTCAATCTGATATTTTTAACTCAAAATATAGTCAAAATATCAAAAGCGGTCAAAGCTGTCAAACATTTGTTCTTTTATACTTGTTTACATTTCATCTTTTGAACATTTTGTACCTCATATTCTCTTTAAACCATCAACAATCATCCAAATATCTTCTCAATTCACTTCATTTGATGATTGAATTATTAAACCCTACAAAAACATGAAGTTTTCACCATTTGAACACATAGAAATACAATTTTTCTTACTTAAACCACAAAATGCGCCATTCACCAGAAATTTAGTTAATTAGCTATAAAAATGACTAAAATACACCAAAATGAAATAATAAGATACGCTTAAAATACATAAAATACACACTTATCAGTGCACATACAATAATGTTTCCTTTTCTCCCGTAGTCACACATACTTGCACACACTATTCTCTTAGCTGATACACATTCAAAGGAACACACATATATAGCCTTTTGTCTCTCCCTCTCATGCACAAAAACCATCCCCCGTACACAAACTTACTCTGCTTCCCCTTTCTCCAACACACACTTGATACGATATACATATCTTTGACTCTCTCTCTCTCTCTCTCTCATAGACAAGCTTGTGTACTCTTTTTCTCTGGTCTTGCACACAGTTGGACATACTACATTGTCTAATTTAAATTATGGTATAAATGAGAAATACAATTGTGATTCAGTGCCCAAACTAGTTGATTATCTATTTTTGTGGAAAATTTGGATAAAGTAATCCTACGGATCAAAATTTGTAGTGTAACATTTCACTAATTGCTAAAAAGGAATAATATACCTCTCATGCAATTTTAGAAAAAAAGCATAATGATTAAGTCAATTAGCTACATTACAGCTTGCTAGTGGGACTCGTTTGTACTACATAAGTGGACCCTACTGACACATGGCACATTGTTGCAGAGGGAGTGGCACCCTTCTAACCAGACAGTTTTTTTTTTTTTTTTTTTTTTTTTTTTGAAGTATGACAGTCAGTTCTCTTTGGATCAATGTCATTTCATTAGGTTTTTGGATGAAAGCATCATCTCTAGTGGTTAATTGGTGTTTCTGTAGGAGCCAAAATGCATATATCTAAAGTTGAGAGTGGTAACATGTTATTGAGATACTCCAAATCTTTGGGGAAAAAATGTGATTAAGAAAAGCTATTTCCTATTGTAACTATCTAATCACACGGTGTTAGCATAACCACCAAAAACACAATAACTAACCAAATATCTGCAAAATTGCAACTACTACTGCTTTATTTTTTAAAATTTTACATAAAATTAAGGTTTAATGGCAATTTATCCTCTAAAGATATACCTTGATTCTCACTTTACCCCCTAATTCTTTTTCTATATCACTTAGCCCTAAAAAAATATAGAGACAAAAATACCCCTCTACTATGTAAGTTTTTTTTCCTTTTTTCTTTCTTCTTTGTTATTCCAAATTAGTTTTATTTTATCAAATTTTTATTTATAATAAAATAATAAATTTCTATAATAAAAACTTTAGGATGCCCATTCTCTAATTTAAGAAATTAAAAAACTATATTTTTTTTTACAAATCAATTTCATCTATTTTCCACTTTAAGAAATTAAGAAAACAATTTTATTCTATTTCCTTATAGTTGCACTATTCATAGTCAATTACCCATATTTACAATTACACATTCACATGTCAACACTCAAATTTTTCTTTGTTTTTTCTATAATGATTTTTGTTTATTAGGATTTTTTTGCCACTTTTTAAAAATAATTAGTTGTTAGTGTATTCCCTAATGTATGTGCTCATCTCATGAGAAAGTTTACCACCATCAATTAGAGTGGTCAAAATCAAATTCCAAGTTAAAGTTCAAAGATTAAAACATAATAGAGGGATATTTTGTCTCTTCAAGGTTAAGGGTAGAGTGAGAATCCAAGGTTTGCCTTAAGGGTCTGTTTGGTTCATGGGATAAGACAAGATTGGATTAATTATCCTGTATCATCCCATATTTGGTTGCATGCTATATGTAGAATGACACATCCTATCTAATTGAATTAATCCCCTATTGATGGGATAAAATAATCCCGTGAGAGAAGTGGTATTAGTCATCGCAAGATGCTAACAGATAAGATGATAAAATTTCAAACTAATTTATCCTTAAAAATATAAATTTATACTCTTATAATTATATAACCCTACTCACACATGATAATATAATATGAATAGACTAATTTGCCCCTACTAATTAATTTTAAAGTTTTTTGACCAATTTGCCCTTACTACCAACATAACAATATTTGAATTAATTTGCCCTTATGAATGATTCAAATTCATACTGACTATTATATAGCCATACTCGGACATTATAATATTATAATAAATGGACTAATTAACCCCCACTAATTATATTAAAAATTTTGATTAATTTGCCTTTATTCACTATTTTAAAAATTTTGACTTACCTCTATTAATTAATTTAAATTTTTTACTAATTTGCCATAATAACTGGTAAGTGTATATTTTACATATTTTAAGTGTTTTATTAGTTAGTTTTGGTGTGTTTTATTTAGTTTTATAACTTATAAACTTTTATAACTTATAAACTAAGTTTCTAGTGAAAATATACATTTTATGGTTTAAGTGGTATAAATTGCATTTCTATTGATTTTAATGGTGAAAACTTCATGTTTTCGGTAGGTTTAATGATTCAATCATCAATTGGAGTGAATTGAGGAGATAATTAGATGATTATTGATGATTTGAAGTGATTAAAAGAAGACATGAAGTGTAGAAAACTCAAAAGATGAAATGCAAGTTTTCCAGCTTTGACACTTTGTGGTGTTTCAGTTATATCTTGAGTTATAAGCATTGTATTGAGGTGATTCTTGAATTATTTTGAAACTAAGGAATAGATCTACATTTGGTATGAGACATCAAAATCCAGCTTAGTTGTTTTCCTAGTCAAAAAGTTGAAATATAGAAGTGCATTTTTATTGTTGAAAGCTGAAATAGGAGATTGACCAGTTGAGGGTATTTTGGTCATTTATAGGTCCACAGAGCTCCAAATTGGATGATTCTTAAGACATTGGAAAGCGAACTCAAAGGGTTACAACTTTTATATTCTGTACAAGAGTTAGTTCTGATGAGCATGAGGTATACATATAACAATTAACTCATTCACAGTCAAATTTTATATTCATAAATTCTTAAATACCGCACACGCGATTTTCGCAAGTATACGAGTCGTTTATTGAGTATAGGGGTATTAAGTGTCAATCTCACAGGGAAGATTATCAATTATCGGTGATTTTCAAATTTCTTTATTATTTAGACCATCACAAATACAAGAATTTAAGTCTACACTACAAACATGAGATAAAAGTAATACAAATAACAATAGAAAGCTTGTAGTGGTATGAAATTCTTTATTACTCTTGCAAATGACATTATCGGTTAATTGAATGTTATTATATTGGCCAATTATGTCGTAATTTCCTAATGTATGTAAAGTCTACTCTTGTAGTGAATCAACTATACTTGTGATTAAACTATACCTACTCTCGTGGTTACGAAATTAACTATAAACTCATTTTTTCTATGAAATTATATGAAACAAGTCACTAAAGCCACAAAGGTACACCTCTACTCTTGTGAATGTACTCCCTAGATATATCACTTCCTTGAACTAGTGTTAAATTTCAATTCTCATTGCAAACTTAACACCTTAAGATTTTTACAATTAATTGCCAGTTAATCATAATTTAAAAAGCAAAAATAATAAATAACTTGCTTAATATAATATCATCAAATAACCAAGTTAACATCATTAATAAAATATAGAAAGTTCATCCATACTCTAGGCATAAACTTTAACTAAACATGAAGATAAACACCAAACTTGTATAATAGTTAAACAAGAAATCAAATATAAAAGAGAAAGTGATAGGAGAGAAGTCACCCTTGTCACATAAGATCCAACTCTCCATCTTTACTCTTCAAATTTTCATCCAAATCTAACTATAAATACAAGAAAGATAACCTACTCTAACTATACTATACTAATAAACTAAGAAAAACTAGTGAAGTTGCTCCGTTTGGCTTAGCTATTTTTGGGGGTGTTTTTGAAAAATTTTACTGTAGCAGAGTTTTTATAGTTTTTTTTGGGATATTTTTAGAAAATATTTTGGAATATTTAAGAGTAGAAGAGTTTTTAGAATATATTTTGGGATATTTTAAGAAAATTAAAAAAAAATTAGACTACTTTTTAGAGTATTTTTTAAAAATTTTAATAGTATTTGAAAAACTAATTTTTGAAAAACTCTTGAATCCAAAGTTAATATATTTTTTTGGAGTTTCTCTAGCCGTCCAAAGTTGTGAAAATGCTCTCCAAAGGCCCTATTTATAGAGCAATTAAAGCTCAAGGTAAGTTGTTTCTAGTTGGCAAAGTTATCTCTTCAAATCACCAAAGGTTGCTTCTACAAGATTCTATGATCGTTTGATCAGATACAACCAGATTTCTTGCAGAAAAATTGGTCAAAAGGATTGTGTGAACAAAGAACAAGTTACAGAGCAAGTTTTAGCCACAAAAGAAGAATACGCAACCTTAGGTCGGGTATTGCACCCTACATTTTGCTTTTTGCAAATTTGCTCATTCGGGGCAAATTTCATCCTTACTCTATTTTTTGTCCAATTTCAACTGATATTTTCTCAATATGGATGCTTAAGTAACTCTTGTGTAAAACAAGAAATTTGTAGCCCTTGAGTTAGTTTCCAATGCATCAAGAATCATTCAATTTGGAGTTCTGTGGACCAAGAAATTACCAAAATACCCTCGATTGGTTAGAATTCTATTTTAACTTTCGACAATGAAAATGCATTTTGGTATTTCAATTTTTTGACAATGAAAACAATTAAACTCGACTTCAATATCTCATACCAAATGTAGTCTATATCATAGCTTCAAAATGGTACAAGAATCACCTTAATCCGATGCTTGTAACTCAAGATATTGCCGAAATACTAAAATATGTCAAAGCTGTGAAACTCCTTTTCTTTCGAACTTAATTGCATTTCATCTCTTGCACTTCATATTGTCTTTTTATCACTTCAAACCATCATCAATCATCCAGTTATCTTCTCAATTCATGTCATTTGATGATTGAATCCTTAAATCTATAAAAAAAAATGAAGTTTTCACCATTAAAATCCATAGAATTGCAATTTTTCACACTTAAACCACAAAATGCATATTTTCACTAGAAACTTAGTTAATTAGCTATAAAACTAAATAAAATACACCAAAACTAACTAATAAAACACACTTAAAACATGGAAATTATACACTTATCAAGTTCAGCCTCCATCATCGAGAAAATATTAGTTGAAATTGGACAAAAAATAGAGCAAGGATGAAATCTGTCCAAAATTGAGCAAACCTGTAAAAGGCAATACTTGGGATACAATACGCGACCTAAGGTCGTGTTTTCAAGATCACATATTCATCATTTTCAGCTGCAACTTGCTCTACAACTTGTCCTGTATTCACACAACTTTCTAACTCAATTCTAGCAAGTAATTTCAACTATATCTGATCAAGAAAAGTGTGAAAAATTGGGGAACCAACCTTTGGAAGTTTTAAGAGCCAAAAATGACAACTAGAAACAATTCATTTGGCTCTTGAATAGTCGATAAATAGCAGCCTTTGGAGACCATTTTCACAACTTTGGAAGGCTAGAGAAACTCACCAAAAATATAGCTTTCACTAGAATTTCCTTAGTTCATTAGTTTAGTTTAGTAGTTTAGTATAGAGTTGTATAGTTTTTATCCACTCTTGTATATTGGCTAGATTATGATGAAAATAGAGATAAAGAAAGAGGGGCTCAATCTCATGTGACAAGGGTTATCTCTTCTCCAACTCTGTATCTTTTGTATTGGATTCTTAATTATGGTTAATAAGCAAGTTTTGGATTTGTGTTTCAATATATGTTTCTATAGTTTATACATAGGATTATGTATGAACTTTCTATATCTTGTTAGTGACATTTACTTGATTATTTGATGATATTATTTTGAGTAAGTTATTTATCACTTTTGCTTTTCTAATCATGATTAACAGCCCATTAATTGTAATAATTTTAAGGTGTTAAGTTTGCAATGAAAATTGGAATTTAACACTAGTTCAAGAAAGTAATAAACCTAAAAAATACATTCACGAGAGTAGAGATACACTTATATGGCTTTAGTGACTTGTTTCATGTAATTTCATAGAAGGAATGAACTTGTAGTTAATTTCATAATCATGAGAGTATGTATGATTTAGCTACAAGTATAGTTGATTCACTACGAGAGTAGGTTTCACATATATTAGGAAATTACGCCATAACTAGTCAAGATAATAATAGTCAATTAACCAGTAACTTCATTTGCAAGAGTAGCAAGGCATTCCATACCTCAAGGAGTTTATATTGTTATTTTTATTATTTTCATCTCATGTTTGTATTGTAAATTTAATCTTTTGTATTTGTGATAGTATAAATAATAAAGGAGTTCGAAAATCATCGGTAATTGACAATCTTCCCTGTGGAATCGACACCTAATACTCCTATGCTCAATAAACGACTCGTATACTTGCGAAAAATCATGTATAGGGTATTTAGGAATGTTTAAATGTAAAAATTGACTATGGATGAGTTAATTATTATATGTATACCCCACGCTTGTCACTAACATCATAATAGAAGGACTATATTGCACTTAGACTAAATTACCTTTATTAAACTAAATTTTATGTAAATACATAATCTTATGAATTGGGCTTTGTGAATGAGGATTTCAATCAGCTCAAATTCAGTCCAAAGAAAATCTTCTATTTTAGCTTGAATTCAGCTCATTTAAAGCTCTTAAATGAATTAGGTTTTAATCAATTTAATCCTAATTTAGCCAAAATGCAGTCCATTATTTAATTGGATTTCAAATTTAGGTTCAAAATTTTGATCAAAATCTATTTTTCAGGCCCGAATGGGCTAAGTTTGAGTGAATGTGAATTTTTATATAGCAAAAGCCTTGTTTTACTTTATAATTCTAAAGTTTCAAACTACTCTATTTTAATAAAAGTTATAAATATTAATTTTTTATTAATATTTTATAAATATTAAATTATTTGATTAAAAAGAATCTACAAATTAAGGAGTGCTTTGATCATTAAAATAGTAATTCTACCTCATCCAATGTCCAACCAAACACAGGATAGGATTATTTCCCAACATATCCTATCCAACCCAAAACCAACCAAAAACTAGATATTTGGATTATTTATCGGGAGATGACACAATCCAAGATTAATAATCTGAGATGGGTCATTCCATCTCATCTGATCCATGAATCAAACTAACCGTAAGAGGATAAATTATCATTCCTTCTTAGATCAGAAAAAAATGTCTTAAGCACTTGTGGCACTTAAAGTCCCAAAAGACATATTCGATAATTTTAGAACTTGAGATGGATAAAAATTCTCTTAGAATTCCATGTCTATCATATCACATAACCCCATTAATAATATTAAATATTTTATTAGTAATGTTATAATATGTTTTAATTATTTGTTCTTAGTATATGTATGTGCCAAATTGATTTTCATTTACTAAAACTTCTAAAATGTATGTAAAGTAGATTCTGATTTTCATTTACTAAAACTTCTAAAATATTGTAAGATTCTCATCATGTTTCTTGTATTACATGTTCATATCATAGTTATGGATGTTAGAAACGTAGCTAATATTTCTACTATGACTGCTTAGTTTGCAATTCTGGATGTTATAGATACAGCTAAGGTATTTCTGGTAGCAAACGGAGTTGGGATACGAATGGCATGCCTCTTGACACTTCAGGGTCATTGGAATTTTTAAGTTGCACTACCATTTATGTCTGACTCTCCAACTGTGAGAACCGGGAAAAAAAAAAAGAAAAAAAATATTTTTGATTTTAGGTATTATTTTATTCCTGTGCACATTTATGTTTTCTTCATTATATTAACTTTATATCAGTAAATATAGTTTTGAAATCATTTTTCTAGAATAAATTAGTTCATGAGAAATTAGGAGTGTATATTGGACGTGAGACCCGCTAGTGTGTTAAGTGAGAGAAATTCGGCCAATTAGGTTAAGTTTTACATAAAGGGATTTAAATACTAGGTGTTAGGAGATAATTAGAGGTTATCTAGATGGATTAACTATGGGGAGACAAGAAAATAACTTTAAGGAACAACAAAGTGCCAAGTGTCACTACCTAATCAAAATTAGACTTGCCTAACTTTCTTAACTTTACTAAAAGACCAATTTTTATCCAAATCATCTTCATTTCATATCCTTCTTGGCCGAACCTCACCTTGAGAGAAAAGAAAAGAAAGCTTCAACTATATCTTCCATTTCTTGCACAAATCTTGAAATCCAACCGATTAAACCTTGAATTAGTCCACAAAAGTGACTTGCTAAGGGAGTTTGAAGGTCTTGGTGGAGTTGTTTTGGAAGAAAAATCCCTAAGCTACTACCTTTCTTGAGGAGTTAAGGTATTTTGCTTGGAACTCGCTCTTTGTTCCTAATAATGGTCAATTGGTGACTCATGGTAGCTAATTAAGTGATTGTATGGAAGATTTCATGGATTAAAGTGGAGTTAGCTTAATTTCTGATTTTTTTGGGAATTTTTTTGTTTTCATATGATGGTTATGGTTGGCCTTGGATTGATAGCTCTAAATTGTGTAAAATGGAGCTTTTGTGCGTTAATTGCGGTTATTTGCGAAAATTTTTTGCTTGTGCGAAAAATTTCAGATTTAGGTCTACTAATTAGGGCTTTCTTATGGTTGGTTGTTGAGCTTCTAATTGGCTATGATTGAGGGGTATTGTGACCCTAATGAAGTGCGTTGAATGGCTTATAAATTGTTTGTGTGCTTATGGTTGTTTTGGATGAATTTCAAGGGTTGTTTGTAGGATGGAAAATCTGAAATTTTAGGGGAAATGCTGTCCAAATGTTGAGGATGTTGGATTCTTGTGAGTTTAGGTTGAGGTTGGATAGAAATGAAAGATTTTGGGGGTTGTTTCTACTTTTAGCTCTAAATGTTATGTATTTTCCATTTCAAGTTATATTTGGTTTTGCCTTTATAGTTCATTTAAGAGGTATTCGACTCGTGTCCGAGTCTCAATTGTGCTTTCTTGATTGTTATAGGGCGTGCCGGTGAACCGAGGCTTACGTTGGACGAAAACTTGTGAAATTGCTTGTTTGAATTGGTGAGTGTATCTTGTATGGTTTAATACTTAAATGATTGTTTATACTTGATTCTATGAACTTGGTTGACTTGAATGAGACAAGAGTGTACTTCACCGCTCTTGTTCTCTTACTTGTATGACTACTATTGTATTACTGTGAAACTGTACTTGTGTATGATTTAATGTCGATTGGAGGGTCATATCCAACGACTTTATTGTGACATCTGAGCTCTTACCTCATTGGTCGTTATTCGGGTCGAACCAACAAGGGCTTGGTCGGTTCGATAACGAACCATGAGTGACTGTTAGTCGAGTGGAGTGTTATCTCCTCGACCCTGTGGTATACTCAAGTATTACCTTTCTGTTACTGTGAGGTGCTCGGGCCCCGTAAGGGGAATGTTCGGTGGAAGGAACGTGGTGTAAAGTGGGATCTACAGTCTTATTCTTTACTCCAAATGTTGACGGAGTGTCGACGGGTTTGAGATCAAGTACGGCAAGTGGAAAGTGGCTCTTGAGAGCCAACCGTATCCTTTTAACTTGGTTACGTGATAAAATTTTTTATGTGTTCCTTGTCTAATCATACTTATCCTGGTATGTCTTGTCAATACCTCACGAGCGTAAGCTCACCCCATTACCTTTGTTTTCCTTACAGGGTCACCTTTTGGAAACCATGATTTTGGAACACTGAATTGAGCTAGTATAAATACTTTTTGTATAGCTCCTCGGGAGTTGGAAAACCCTAAATGTACCCTGATCCAAATATTTCCCTTTTGCTTTGTAAATTGCAAACGCATGTGTATAACACTGTTAAATCATGTTCATGTATTATATTTGGTTTGGAATGTTCATTTTCTAGAATTATACCACATTATCTGTGTTCGATTGGATACCGGCTGGATGGTGACGTGGCAGTCACTATTCACTTTCAGTGGCGATTTTCGTTTTCCATTTTGTGATTGTTGAATTGTTTAGGAGCTCTAATATATATATATTCCGAACGTTTTAGTTTGTGTATGACCATCTTAGTAGTCCTGGCAAGAGTTGGGCAGACAGTTCGCTAACCCCTTTGGTACGCCTTAGAGGAAGGTGGGGCTGTCACACCAACTTCATTATTTGGGAGTTCCCTAAGCCCTACTATATATCTTACAATATATCTTATAGCAAGAACCTACAAGAAACGTTATGCATTTTGATTCGAAAATAATTGTCTAGAAAATCTACATCTATCCTCTTTTCTCCACATCTAAAAGTTTTAGGAATATATTCTTGATTTGGTCGAAGATAATTTCACTCCATGGTTAACAAAGTAAAATCTTGATGATTCATCCAAGGTAGATTTTCCAATAGTGCCTCGTCTTCTTTGATGATCATCCAAGGCAAGATCAAAAAAATCTCTAGATTAGCAAAAAGCAATGGAACACTGAAGAAGCTAGATAGAGATTTTTTTTTCCAAATATTTGATGAGATTTTGATAGTTTTTGGTACTATTAATTAAGTGGGTTTGCTAAATTTTGAATTTGCTTTATGCAAACATATATGCATCAATTTTTATTTGGTCCTACCTATGTATACAGGCAACTAATCCATCATTATCAATTTTGATTTGGTCCTACCTATGTATATATACAGGCAACTAGTCCATCTTTATCGAAAAATTTGGGGTGGAAGAATGGTCTCAAATTGCTAAGATGTTGAAAGGGGAATTTGGAAGCAGTGTAGAACAAGATGGTACAATCATTCGAGGCCTATGGTAAGTGAAGAGAAAAAGTTTAAACATTAAATTTGAGAATGACTTTTGACATAATTTCAGACTTATCTCTTACAAAATCGTCATTCAATCTTGACTTAGGTGCATAACCTCATCCCACAAGGAAATTCGACATCATCAAATCAGAACATAACCTCATCCTCTACTTCTTGACTGCTCCAAAAGCTGATTCGTAACATCCCGTAAGGTCCAAGTGGAGAGGTCTTGCTAAACAATACAGACAAGGAAATCATCAAATCATCAGAACATAACCTCATCCCACAAACAAGGTCATCAGATCATCAGAGCATAACTTCATCCCCTTCTTCTTGAGTGATCCAAAAGTTGATCAGTAAGGTCCAAGCGGCACTTGTTGGTAATCATTTTTCCTGCATTCGCATTATTCACACCTAGAACGACGCTTGTTAGTTATAATTTTTTTTATTTTTTTATTTTTATGGTGGTCTCAATAATCTTTTATATTTTTATTTCTTTTTTCTGGAAATCTGACCTTTTTTGTGAGTGGCCCAATGCCATTTAGTCTTTTTGTTTTGGGTTTTAACAGATGTATACCCATTCTTAAGCACAGCTACTATTGTTCTCACGAGACAGTTCATTAATTCATTTTATTTGTCAATAAAAAAAATCTAGTAATTTTTTAATTTCATTTTTTGGTTATTTTCGTTTTGGTAATGAGGAGTAATATGTTATATGAAATTTATTTATTGTTTTGTTTAAGTTACGTAATCTCTTTTTTGTTGGGCTGAATATTTTTTTGTTTTACTACTTTTTAGTTGATTTTGTTGATTTGGCATTTGTCAACGTTTAGTTTTTATTTTTTGAAGGTTCTGGGATTCCTTATCCTCATTTGCATTTGAAGGGGAGGTAATATATTTTTTTTTGTACTTTTATTCTTTAATGAACCTTTATGAATTTCTTGAAGTAGATTAAACTCAAATGAAGCCATATGGTATAGTTGACAAATAATGCTATGATTCATGGTTGGCTGTTTTATTTGCGGGGGAATCAAACACAAATTTCTACCACAATTCACCATTCAGACATGGAAAATGCCATTTTGTTCTAATAGTGATACGGTACTTTGTCATTTGATTCTTCACTTCTCTGGCGAATACAGTTCTCAATTTGATGCTTTTGGCAGATTTTGGGCAATGTTATAGGAAAATTTTGAACCCTTGCAACATGGGTTAAAAATTTTAACATATTTTAAACTATTTTGAACTTCACACACACATACAAACAGTGTGAATTTTAGTTTCTAAATTACTACATTCTCTTCGTTAAGTTTAATTGGACATGAGAACAATTTCTTTTGGAAATTTTATTTGAGATGAAATGTTCTATCTTGAAGGAATTTGTTGTTCTATAATAAGATTTTAACTTGACAAAAATATAGCCAGCCAATCATCCAATCATCTTACTGTGTTGAATCCCTTTGGAATTCTCCCCCAACTTTTGTTAATCATTTGTTGTTGGATGATTTTCAACAATCTTAATAATAAAATCTCTTTTTTTATATAAAAGAAAAAGGTATTATTATTCAAAAGTACAACAGGTTAGTATCCCTCCAAATTACGCATCCAATTGTAATTGGAAGGGGGAGAAAAGTCATCTTAAAAAACTATAAATTAAAACTTAACAAGACAAAAACAAATCTTAAATCAAAACTTAACGAGACAAAAGCTGGATTTTTTGTCTCACTTCTTGGTTCTTTTATTTTTAAAGGTATCTGAACTCAAACTATAAAGAAAAAGGCAAAAAAAAATTGAATTTTGTCTTGATAAAACAAGTTGCATGATGCAGTACGATTACCATTCTGAAGTTCATTCCCTACTTTTATAAATGGTCCAATTTGAAGTAAATTTCCTTTCTGATTTATAGATTCAATTCATTTGTCTTCAGCCTCATTTAAAGAATTTGTAAAAGATCTACTAACTACCCGTTTTACCTTCTACAGAATTTCATAATACAAGAAATATAAATACATTTTTGCAACCTTTAGACATCACTTTAATAATATCATAAAACTATCTAACCTATAGTGCTAAGATGAATTAGGAGCATAAATGCTGGAATTCGCTTTAATTTCATTCAATAATTCCTTAGCCTGAAATTGAGCGCTAAGAACCTGTTTGTATGCATCAATAGGAGAAAGAAGTCTAACAGGAAAACTAAGAATGATGCTAAGATTTCACTGGCTATAGAAAACATTTTTTTTTTGGCTACAACTTTGTGGCTTGCATAATTATAACAATTGTGGCTTACTAAACAATACAACAATAACTTTATCCCCTGAGTCATCCAGAAGTTGATCCCGCAAGGTCCAAGTGGAGAGCTCTTGATAAACAATGGAGACAAGGAAATCATCAGAAGTTGATCCGCAAGGTCCATGCAGATTGCTCTTGAGTAGCTGCTAACAGTTTTACTACAAAGACTAGCATGAAAAGCACAGCTGCTGACGGTGATTACTACAAAGACTGACATGAAAAGAAATGATAACAGAATTTCCAATAACACAGACAGGTGTCGAGCCTTTATAATAATAATAAAAATAAAACCTAACTATCACTAAAAGCAGTCAATAATTAACCCTAGGTACTGGAGCAGGGACTCTAGGTGTACAATGAATTACTTGATTCATCTTGTTCCCAAAGAGTTTACTTAATTCGATATATCAAAATTAATTAATTGACAAAAATTACTAAATAGTAGACAATGACAAGTAGGATTGTCTCCCCAGGGACTGGAAATATTTATCTCTTTGAAATTTCAATTGGTAAAAGAGGATTTTATCGGAAACTAAAAACAATTAAGCAATTCAACTAAAAATAAGTAATTAACTAACACGAATATAGCAGGAATTAAATCAAGAATAGATAAATTCTAACCAAGGATACAACTACTCAGACACAGTCTATTTATCCGATAATTGATGCAAGAAAGATTCACTTGATTTATTAATAGGCTAGTTATAGTAGCCGACGAACTCTAACGACCAATTTTTTCTTAATTTATTGATAACCAAAGTACGACCATTGATTACCCCTAACTAGAAAATACTCCTAAGTACGACCGTAGGAATTAATTTTTCAATTGCATTAATAACTAAAAAAACCTAATTCCAATCAATAACACGCTACGAGGATTATTTAAATTAGATTGCACGTTCCCCTAGTCTGTAAACACGCCAGTTGCCACTAATACTAATCAATCAAACAATTACGGATTTAATTAACTAATTTGCCAAGAGATTAATAAATCACATTGAACATCGGGTCCTTGACATCCAATTAATAAAATAATCCTATGAAAATTCAAGTAGACAACATGCAAATATTAACAAATTGAGAAACGCGTGAAAACTAATTAGATCTCACAGATTTTCGGGACTGCGCCGTTGAGTTGATCCTTGACTAGATGGCAGGCTTAGCACGCCGCATAAATAAATCTTCACGCAAATTAATTGATTGCAAATGCATCACATTTTTCATTAGAAAACCAGAAGCAAAAGATATTCTTCCCGTTAGAAAATATTGTCGAACAGTAGGCGTGTGCCTGACAAGGGAAAAGAAAGAAAACTAAAAACTATGCTAAAGACTAAGCCCGCCGTCCTAGCATTCTGTACGATTATACCTTTTCAAGGCCAAAAGAAAGATGACTAATGCTATCTCCAGTGGTCCCCATGAATTAGGAACAAGCATAACCAAAAGAAGAGAACTTCCAGCACCAACCCAGGCCTTCCGTCTTATTTTGTTTCCTATTATTAGTAGGACTCCTAGTCAGCCGCTATTAATCAGCCAGAAGCAAAAGGAAATCCGTCTCCTTCTCAGCACCATGTGGGCCCGGTTAGTGAAGCCCTTAGAAGTTTTCATTTTCTCCAAAAAGTCCCTCCTATTTTGTGCTTTTCCATTCCACTCCCTGATATTGAGTCCAAATACCAAATATAAGTAGATATTAACAATTAAAACAATATTTGGCAAAGACAAAGGGGAAAATTAACAATAAAATTACTAACAATTAACACCCTATCAATTCCCCCCACACCTAAATCATGCTTACCCTCAAGCATGGAGACAGCAATTGAACACCAAAATTCGACAATGGCTATTGCTCCAACTACCGTATTGCCAAAATACCCAGGAAAACATATATCAAGTATCACAGGTCAAGATCAAAGAAAAATCACTCTGGTTAGCTTCTAAACCACCAACTCGTCCAATTTAAAGCAAACTAATCTAAGAAAAAGGAATGATTGCTCACATTTATCAGCCAATGGTCCAACTATTAACCAAATCTCAACATTAACTCCACAAATCGGCAAGCTGACTTTTATCACTTACTAACACAACCTTCACTTTTCTTTTTTTTCGCACTTTCCTATTTTCTCTTTTTTTTTTTTTTTGAGAATAGCAAAAGACTTAGTCTCTAGCCATTAGAGCTTTTTGACGCGAACTCCAACATTTGTCAAATGAAGGAGCCCGGTTACTCAGCTCCTATCGCTATATGACCACGTACTCATAGAAATCACTACCTTTTGACGCGAGAATCGACACTTTAGGTGAAAATCCCCGGTTACTCAGTAGTAACAACTAGCGGAGTACAGTCAACTCTTATTTACAACCATATAGCACAATATCTAAAAACAACACAAAAATAACAGCAGCCAGCGTCAAATTTCCAAACATAGAGAACTAAAATTAATAACTGGACCAATTCACATGAAAAACGCCAACAATCATTCCCTATGCCTAGAAAAGTTATCCAAAAATTGGAAAAGTCAAACAATTACTGATATTCACCAAAAAAATGTTCCTGAACTCAACCACATTAACTTGATACCCCTTTATTACTAAAACTTGGCAATATCAGAATTAGAGACAATAACCCCAGATCAAAACTTGGTATTCATATAAGAACTGATCACTAGAAAAAAAAGCAAAGAAAATAAATGAAAGATAGGCAAAAACAAACTAAACATAAAGGAACAACCTCTAGAGACTAAAAACTGGAAAAACTAGCACCACAACGATCCCCCCCACACCTAATTCACACATTGCCCTCAATGTTATAATGTAAAAGCAGAAGGAAGGAGAAGGGCAACGGTACTCCCCTGAAGTCGTCAAAACAGGGGTGGCTCAGGTCGAAATTGAGGATCAAGGCCTACATGATGCATAAATGCTGCCAAATTCTGCGCCATGTTATTCAAGTTGATGCTAATGTTGGTCACTCGAGTCTCCAGTCTCTTAACTGTGTTCCGGAGTTGGAGCCAGTCGTCGGCCCCTGGGGTAGGAGGCGGAGCAGAGGTAGACAGGCCAGGATCACCGCCAGCAGTAGAAGAACGAGCAAAAGAGGAACGAGGGGGGACACGAATCGGTCCCGGGGGAACAACCTCCCACCCGTTGTCACCCTCCTGTACCAAGCCCATTTTCTCTAGACAAGGAATGTCTAAGGGCTCCATTTGACATGCTACATGCAAATCATGGTTAGAGAGATCAAGCAGATGCAAATTAACAGCCAAATGAGTAATATAGGACCCAAGAATCAGGGGGCGCTTCTTTTTAGGCAAAACAGATTTAAACTGAGAAGCGAGCCAGCACCCCAAGTTAACCTTGATGTTATTATGCATGCACCAAATAAAGAAAAACTCCGGCTTAGACAAAATGCCCGAGCTATCTCGCCTACCCGAGAAACTATAGGCTAAGAAGCGCTGGATATAGCGAGACGCCGGGTCCTTAAGATAACAACTCTTAGAATGGCGGGGGTCATACTCAGCACAGTCGACAGACATATCCTCCCAAATATACCGATAGCGGGAGAAAAAAGGCTCTATGTAGTCACACGCACTCTCGATATACTCACGAGACTCAGCATAGGCTGGATCAATAAAACCAAAGGCTAAGTTGAAGTCAGTAATGGAATGGTGGAACTCCTGACCCATCAAGCGGAAACGGATGACATTGGGGGTAGAAACTGTGTAACCAGTGGGGAGGTTGAACTCAAATGTGGCATAGAACTCCCTAACTAACTCAACAAAGGCCGGGCGGTCAAGAATACGAGGATAGGGAAGCCATCCAATGGCCTCAATCAACCTGTCAAAATCAACTCTAATATTTAGAAGACCCAAGGTGGCGGTATCCCGATAGCGACAGGGAATAATCCGCCGTTCACAACAACTAGCATACCGTTGCCTATCGGCGGGATTGGTGAAGTCCAAATTACTCCCAAAATGTGTAGGGTCAGAGATATGGACGCCTCTCTGCCGCCCAAGGCGAGCCCTCCTCCCAGAGGAAGAAGGTTCGTGCGAGGGGTTAGAGGCAGGAATGGAGGACTGGGGTGGGGGAGGCTGAGAAGTCCTAGGGGTCCTAGACCTAGAAGAGGACCGTGGCTTTACCATGGTAACTAGCAGGCAACCCAAAATTGCAGCAGGTGTTCCAATGAACTAAGTAATTGAAATGACAAGACAAAATACTTTCACACAAGGCAATTAGAGGCAACCCACTTTAATAAGCAAATGCAAAGTCACAGTTATATCCCAATTCAGCAAACAGGCGCAGAAAAGGACCCACAATACCAGAGTACAGCTCCCAACAATGCACCCAAACAACAAGTCTAACAAACTCAGAGTGGTGCCATTGGCTAATCAAAAGAACAAATTTCAGCAATTGGACACAAGACCATCCAAAATCTCAACAACTGTCTCCAATTGGACAGTCAAATATCCAATTAAACCTACCAAAATTAGCAAATGACCCAAGAAACCAACAAAACCAGCAACCACAGTTCAGAAGTTGGACTAGGCAACACAATCACAAATGCCCAGTAGTCACAACTCAATCAATCAGGCAACCAATAACTCCGGATTAACAAATGTTAAACAACTACCATCGCCAGTACCACTGCTGAATGCAAAGGGAAAAATTAAATCAAATAGTCAACTCAAATTTGATCCCCACATATGAAAATAGAAGCTTCAAGTAGTCAAAACCCAAACAATATTCAACAATGTAATCAATACCAGAGAATATCCCAAAATGGAGCAGCAAATAAACTTAGTTCCACCAAAATTAACCCCAGAAAATGCCTAAATCACCCCCTGCTATTAGCTATCAAGAAACCCAAGAAACAAAAGCGCCCAAATTCCAGCAATAGAAGAACCAGAAAAATACTAATCGAGGTTGAAGATTCAATACCTCCACCTGTCAATTTTGACAGGTGGGAATGGCGTGGCTGTGGGTGGCGTGAGCAGCGCCGCCCGGCAGTTGGCGACGGCAAGCTAGGTGGGGAGGAGCGAGACCGAGGGTGGAGCGAAGGAAAGGCGGCGTCGTCGTGGAGCTGGTGGAGGTGGAGGTCAGTGGGGGCGCGCGAGGTTGGAGGAGCGGTGTAGCAGGTGGCGGCGGCTGGTTGGAGGTTGAGCTGAGGTGGGGGAGAGAGAGGGAGGAGCGAGCTTGGGCTGGGGTGAAGAAGGAGGCCACGGCGAGCGGCGGCGAGCGATGTGAAGTTGGTGGCGCGCGGCTGCTTGGTGGGCTTCAGGTGGCGAGAGGTGAGTGAGAGCGAGGCGGAGGGAGAGCTGGTGGTGCGAGGTGAGTGATGGACCGCGAGGTGGAGCTCGGAGCTTGGCGGCGGCTGGAGAAGCTGGTGGCAGGGACTGGCGTGCTCTGGAGTGGAGCTCGCGGCAGAGCTGGGGGTGGCAGCTGCTGGATGGAGGCGCGCGTGGAGAGCGGCAGGGAGAAAGGGGCGGCGCGCGGCTGTCGCGCTTGGTGGTGCGCGCGAGGCGGCGTCGATGGCAGCAGCGGCGGCTTGGGAGTGAGATCGAAGAAGAAAAGAAGGGAAAAGGGAAAGCAGCGGGGAAGAAGGGAGAAAAAAAGAAAAAGAAGAAAGAAAGGAAAGAAAAGAAGAAGAAAAAAAGAAAGAAAAAAGAAGAAAAGAAAGAAAAAAAAAGAAAAGAGAAAAGGGAAAAAATTATTTTATTTTTTTTCTTTTGGGTTTTTATTTTATTTCTATTTTTTTCAAAATTATTCAAATATTAATCGACCAAAATTTTTCTTTTTTTTTATTTTTCTCCTTTTTTTTTTATAGATTTTCTTAATTTTTAAAAATTTTTTAAATTTTTAATTAATTAATTTTTTTAGGGTTTAAAAAGAAAATAATCCTTCCTTTTTCTTGCAATAGTAATAACAAAAATTTTTTTATATTTTTTTAATTTTTTATTATTTTTTTTTAATTCATTTTAGGGTCGTCAAACACCGCGTGGACACGTCAAGATTATAAAACGTCCACTGACCTTGAGTCACTTTTGCGTGCCCTTCTCACGCGGACACGCTAAGCTTTCATTTCCTGCCAATCGTCGCGAGGTGTTAAGGTTTGATCAACATGGCGCGGGTACGCCAAAATTGGCAAACGTCCACTGACCTGGATCACTTTTGCGTACCCTTACCGCGTGGGCACGCCAAGATTCCTGTCTTGGTCAAAGTAGAGGAAAACATTAAAACCGATTACTACCCAAATGGGAAACGACATGATTAAAGAATTGAACAATTAAAATGAGAAAATTAATATTTGGCTTGCCTCCAAATAACACCTTTTTATAATGTCTTTGGCTAGACATAACCTAAAATTTGCTTAAACTAAGCAAGTCGGGTCTTCCAAATGCATCATCTCCACCCGTTCAACCGGAAACCCTTCATAATACGGTTTAAAACGGTGACCATTCAATATAAATTTCTTCTCCGTTTTCAAACTTTGGATCTCCACTGCACCAAAATGAAATATATTAGTCACAACAAAAGGACCAATCCAACGAGAACGTAATTTATCTGGAAATAACTTTAATTTGGAATGGTACAGTAGAACTTTTTGCCCATATTCGAACGTCTTTCTAGAGCTCTGTTGGTCATGAAAAATCTTATTTTTCTCCTTATAAATCACCGCATTCTCGTGTGCTTCATTTCGAATCTCCTCCAATTCTTGTAATTGCAACTTTCTGTTGAATTTCACCCTCCTCGATGTCCATATTGCACTGTTTTACAGTCCAAAATACTCTATGCTCGAACTCGATGGGGAGGTGACATGACTTCCCAAATACCAAATGATAAGAGGACATGCCAATGGGCATCTTGTACGCCGTTCTATATGCCCATAAGGCATCTTCAAGCCTCATACTCCAATCCTTCCTATCAAGTCGAACCATTTTCTCCAAAATCGACTTGATCTCTCGGTTTGATGCTTCCGCCTGACCATTTGTTTGAGGATGGTAGGATGTAGATACCTTATGTAAAACGTCATACCTCCTAAAAAGTGCAGCAATCGTCTTGTTGCAGAAATGGGTACTCCGATCACTTATAATAGCTCGCGGCATCCCAAAGCGGACAAAAATATTAGATCTTACGAATTCTGCAACCACTTTGGAGGTGACTTTTGCTTCCACCCATTTCGAAACATAGTCTACGGCAAACAATATATATAAAAAACCATAAGACGAAGAAAAATGACCCATAAAGTCAATACCCCAAACGTAAAAGATTTCAACAAAAATCATTGGGGTTTGGTCATTTGATCGATACGAGAAATATTACCTACTCGTTGACACTTATCACATAACTTACAAAATAAGTATGCATCCTTGGAGAGGGTCGGCCAATAAAACCCGCTTTCTAGCACCTTACGAGCCATTCTCTTTGGTCTAAAGTAATCTCCACACGCAAAAGAGTGGCAATAAGTTAAAATAGATTGGAATTCAAGTTCACTTACACATCTTCAGATGATTTGGTCAGCACCACGCTTCCAGAAGTAAGGATCATCCCAAATATAAGACTTTGCATCACTCCTTAACTTGTACCTCTTTGCCTTAGACCATCCTGCAGGAAACTTGTCAGTGACTAGAAAATTTACAATATCCGCATACCAAGGCAAAGATAAATTAACAAAAAATAAATGCTCATCGGGAAAGGTTTCTCTCAACGAGATGTCGTCTTTTACGACTTGTACTCGACTCAAGTGATCTGCTACCAGATTTTTCGCCCCTTTCTTGTCTCTGATCTCCAGGTCAAAATCTTGTAGCAATAGTATCCACCTTATAAGTCGCGATTTTGCCTCTTTCTTGGTCAATAGATACCGCATTGCTACATGATTAGAAAAAATAATAACTTTAGCACCTAGTAAATAAGACCTGAATTTCTCTAAAGCAAAACTACTGCCAAAATCTCCTTTTCAGTGGTAGAATAGTTTAATTGAGCTCCGTTTAATTGATCTTTCAACCTATCAAACGCCCCCTTACATGCTTCATCGAACTTAATGTGCACCTATTATCCAACCTCCGGACTGGAACTTACCATTCGAGATCATGTGCGATGCCAGCAATCATGCCATGGGTGCGGTGCTGGATCAAAGAGTAGGAAAGGCGGCCCATGTTATATACTACGCATCTCAAGCCTTGAACGGAGCTCAATTAAACTATTTTACCATTGAAAAGGAGATTTTGGCAGTAGTTTTTGCTTTAGAGAAATTCAGATCTTATTTACTAGGTGCTAAAGTTATTATTTTTTCTAATCATGCAGCAATGTGGTATCTGTTGACCAAGAAAGAGGCAAAATCGCGACTTATAAGGTGGATACTATTGCTACAAGATTTTGACCTGGAGATCACAGACAAAAAAGGGACGAAAAATTTGGTAGCAGATCACTTGAGTCGAGTACAAGTCGTAGAAGACGACATCCCATTGAGAGGTCATTTCTGACTCGAAGTGCCTGGTCAAGACAACTTCCAACTCATCCCTGCTTTCAATTTAAAAAACCTCCTGTACCGCAGGCTCAACAACATTTACAGAGAAAACGGAGATAACATTTGAATCTAACGGATATTTCATGATTTCAAAAATGTAAAAATGAACAATCTTGCCATCAAATTTCATGGACAAAGTACCCTTGTTTACATCAAATTTGGTTCGGGTTGTGCTCAAAAAGGGTCTACCCAACAATAAAAGTGAGAGGTCGTGGGAGTGTTCATCATCCATATCAAGCACATAAAAATCAGTTGGAAAAACCAATTCATTAATTTTTACTAAAATATCTTCAATCAACCCGTCAGGGTATGCATTGGTTCGGTCAGCCAGTTGGATTATTATTCCAGTCTCTTTTCAAAGACCTAAATGCAAAAAAGCATATATGGACTTTGGTATGACATTTATCGACGCTCCCAAGTCTAACATGGGCTTACCAATCAAGGTATTACTTATCCTACAGGGAATAGTGAATATACCTGGGTCCTCGCATTTCGGTAAAAACTTCCTTTATAAGATTGCTGACACGTTCTCCCCCACTACCACTCGCTCATCTCCTTTCAACCGCCTTCGGTTGACACACAAGTTCCTCAAAAACCTTGCATATTAGGTACTTGCTTGATCGCATCCAGTAGGGGAATGTTGATTTTCACCTTACGAAAGATCTCCAGGACCTCTTTCTCCTTGTTCTGCTTCTTTGATTTCTCTAACCTGCTAGGAAAGGGAGGTGGATTAGTCTTAACTCTAGTAATCAGATCCGGGAGTACTTTTTAATCCTCGTTGTCTCTGCCCTCCTCTTCCAATTTTTTCTCGATTCGTTTCTTGTCCTTGTCCTTAGGAATCACCGGTTCGAGTCATTTGACTTCCTTGCCACTTCTCAAGGTCATTGCACTCACATTTTTTGGATTCAACTCAGGCTGAGATGGCAACTTCCCTTGAATTTGGGACTCCAAACGATTGATCGTGATGACCATTTGATTTACTTGAGTTTGCAATGATTGCACTTGTCCCAATTAATTCCTTATGCTTTGCAAGTCTGAATCCTTCTTTTGTTGATTTGTGAGTAGTTGCTTTATCATCTCTTCCATAGACGGACTTGAGTTCGAAGGGGGTGGTGGTGGGTGAGGTTGGTACTGCTGTCGGTACCCTTGTTGCCTATTTGGTACGAAATTGGACTGTCTGTTCCCTCCATAGCTGAGTTTGGGATGATCTCTCCAACCAGAATTAGAGGTACTTGAGTAAGGGTCGTACTGCTTTCTTGGCGCGGGCGCGTGACTGGGCACATTCACTTATTCTGCATTTTCTTCTTGAACTAGTGGACACATCTCTGTAGAATGACCCAAGGCAGCACATACCCCACACACATTGGCTTGTGAAGCACTTCCCACAACTAATTGTCATACGAAAGATGTCAATTCAGAAATTTGTTGTTAGATGGAGGATATTTCTATCTCATTCACCCTACAGGTCGGGACATCCTCTCTTGAACCAAACTGCTGTAAATTTTTAGCCATCGCCTCAATCAACTCCCATGCTGCCCGAGGAGTTTTGTTCACTAACGCCCCTCCACTTGCAGTATCGATTATACTCTTGTCCCTAAGAGTAGCCCCTCATAGAAATATTGGATGAGCAGTTACTCACTTATCTGATGTTGAGGGCATTTGATGCACAACTTCTTAAACCTCTCCCAGTACTCAGAGAGAAACTCGTCTGGGTGTTGTTTGATACCGCAAATCTCCTTCCTTAGACTTGCAGCTCGAGACGCATGAAAATATTTGTCTAAGAATTTCTTTCTCAATTGGTCCCACGTAACAATACTACCTGGTGATAGGTAGTACAGCTAGTCTTTCGTAGAGTCCTTCAAAGAGAAAGGAAAGACTCTCATTTTTATCTGCTCTTCTGTGATTCCCGAGGGTTTCATGCTGTTGCAAACTACATCAAACTCTTACAAGTGTTTATACGGCTCCTCACCTGGTAAACCATAGAAAGATGGTAAGAGATGAATTAGGTCAGATTTTAACTCAAAAGATGCGTTATCATTTAAACTTGGAAAAGTAATGCACAAAGGTTACTGATTTAAATTAGGCGCAGCCAGCTCCCTTAGTATTTGTGTATTTGCCATGGTGACTTCCTCTTGATCCGAGTCACTCGAAGTGTCACCAAACGAATCTGCTGGTTCAACTTCTGGCTCAGGTCTCTGAGATGCAGCACTGGAGTGCTCCTCTCTGAGCTGTCTGGTCTCTTTTCTTGTTCTATGTGCGGTCTTCTCTACTTCAGGGTCGAAAATTAATTCGCCTGTACGAGAAGAACGAGGCATGCACTAGAAAAGTACCAAAAAATTAGAACACAAATGAACTTAAAAAGAAGCAAATAATTAACGTCAGCCCCCGGCAATGGCGCCAAAAATTGACAGGTGTCGAGCCTGTATAATAATAAAAATAGAACCTAACTACCACTAAAAGCAGTCAATAATTAACCCTAGGTACTGGAACAGGGACTCTAGGTGTACAATGGGTTACTTGATTCACTTTGTTCCCAAAGAATTTGCTTAATCCGATATACCAGAATTAATTAATTGACAAAAATTACTAAAAAGTAGACAGTGACAAGCAGGATTGTCTCCCCAGGGACTGAAAATATTTGTCTTTTTGAAATTTCAATTGGTAAAAGGGGATTTTATCGGACTGAAACTAAAAACAATTAAGCAATTCAACTAAAAATAAGTAATTAACTAGCACGAATATAGCAGGAATTAAATCAAAAATAGATAAATTCTAACCAAGGATACAACTACTCAGACACAGTCCATTTATCCGATCATTGATACAAGAAATGTTCACTTAATTTATTAATAGACTAGTTATAGTAGCCGACGAACTCTAACGACCAATTTTTTCTTAATTTATTAATAACCAAAGTACGACCATTGATTACCCCTAACCAGAAAATATTCCTAGGTACGACCGTAGGAATTAATTTTTCAATTGCATTAATAATTAAAAAAACATAACCCCAATCAATAACACACTACGAGGGTTATTTAAATTAGATTGCACGTTCCTCTAGTGTGTAAACACGCTAGTTGCCACTAATACTAATCAATCAAACAATTACGGATTTAATTGACTAATTTGGCAAGAGATTAATAAATCACATTGAACATTGGGCCCTTGACATCCAATTAATAAAATAATCTCATGAAAATTCAAGTAGACAATGTGCAAATATTAACAAATTGAGAAACGCATGAAAACTAATTAGATCTCACAAATTTTCGGGACTGCGCCGTCAAGTTGATCCTTGACTAGATAGCAGGCTTAGCCACGCCGTATAAATAAATCTTCACACAAATTAATTGATTGTAAAGACTTCATGTTTTTCATTAGAAAGCTAGAAGTAAAAGATATTCTTCCTGTTGGGAAATATTGTCGAACAGTAAGCGTGCCTGACAAAGAAAAAGAAAGAAAACTAAAAACTATGCTAAAGACTAAGCTCTAGAGCCGTCCTAGCCTTCTGTGCGATTATACCTTTTCAAGGCCAAAAGAAAGATGACTAATGCTATCTCCAGTGGTCCCACGAATTAGGAACAAGCATAACCAAAAGAAGAAAATTTCCTGCACCAACCCAGGCCTTCCGTCTTATTTTGTTTCCTATCACTAGTAGGACTCCTAGTCAGCCGCTATTAAGTATTAATCAGCCAGAAGCAAAAAAGGAAATCCGTCTCCTTCTCAGCACTATGTGGGCCCGGTTTGTGAAGCCCTTAGAAGTCTCCATTTTCTCCAGAAAGTCCCTCCTATTTTGTGTTTTTTTGTTCCATTCCCTGAAATTGAATTCAAATACCAAATATAAGTAGATATTAATAATTAAAACTATATTTGGCAAAGACAAAGGGGGAAATTAACAATAAAATTATTAACAATTAACACCCTATCAAACACCTCGTCTTATTTGTTAAAAAAAAAAAAAAAAAGCCTAGGTGGGATCAAAAAATATCTAAATCAATAAAGGAGCAATTGACCATTAAAAAAGATGGATATTCCAAAATATTTGATAGTTTTTATTTTATTATCTAGGTTTGGTAAAACAAGTTTCTATTTCTTTATGCAATTATTTATGCATTACTTTTGATTTCATCCTCATGGTTATGCATAAGTAGGCTACTAATCCATCTGGTAAAGAAGTTTGGGGTGGGAAAATTGTCTCAAATTGTTAAGATGCTGAAATTTCAAATTCTTTTATATGATTTTTTTCTTGAAATTCATATAAAATTAAGAATATGCTAATAATACTTTTAATACTCCAGTCTACAAATTTTTCCCTTTTTGCTCTATCATTTCCTATAGTAGAAATCAAAGGCCAAAAGATGAAACAACTTTGATAATTAGGTTATTTAATACACTTGCTCAATTCCTTTACTTATTCATTGTCCTGTATGGAAGGATGCACAGACTGAGGAGGAAGGCATGATCTTAATCAAGGCCCATGCTACAGGGAAAAACATTAGCATAAATTGCAAAAACATTGAAATGTTGAGAAAATGACACTTGCTAGTACCAAAAATTTTAGTTGCTTTCACTTTTTGTTTCTTGGTGCTTTGATTGTGCAGGTTTTGTGCATAATTATGTTGAAACATAGATAAGTTTAATTAGTCAGTCAAGACACTTGAAATAAGCCTTTAACTACAATTAAACAAAACCTTGTATTCAAGATTTTCTCAAAATCTTGAAGAAAATGGATTCATATTCACATACATGAGAATTATATAACAAGAAGAATAGTTTTTTATTTCTTTTTGGTGAAAATCAAAGCTGGGTTTCTTTCTATCAATAAGAGTATTCCAATTCCAATATTCCTGGAAAAGGTATCGTAATAAATGCAAGGAAGAGGTGTTTCTGTTAGGCAACAGCTCAAATAGACTCAAAATGCAATAAATAACATATGTACCACCTGGTTTTTACCTATTTAGGCAAGGCGGTTGGGAATGAAGTAAACACTACAGAATTTGGTTATCTTTGGTTATCTTCTTTTCTTTGTCGTGGAGTTGAACAGAAAATGTAGCAATCAACCAGCTAGCAATCAACAAGTTACCTTGCCAACCAATTCCTTGGAACCTCAAATTGAAAAAGGATTTTGAATCTCCGAGATTTTGAGCACCTTGATGACTTACTATTACCGGGATCATCTTTCAACCCTAATGTATGAATCCAATCTACTAAATATGCCTCTTGATTCCTTCTTTAATGGATCTTCCATGATCGATTATGGATTTTTTAGAGTTCAAGCCACTCGAAGAAAATGATAACAGGCAGCTTGTTGAGCTATACTAGTAATGAAACTCCAGTAGTGGTTGCAAATTCATCTGACTGCAACTTCAAGTGGTCTAGTAGTGGATGCAAATTCATCTGACTGTAACCTTATCCCCTTGAATCTCCTAAATTTCTTTGTCCAAAATGACAGCTTTTCGTAATTTCCAATAATACCTTCTCTTCTTTGAGGAAAAAACCAAGGGGAGGTCAAAACATATCTAAATCAGCGAAGGAGCAATGGACCCTTGAGGAAGATAGGTAAACCATCCAAAAATTTGATGAGATTTTGATAGCTATTATATTATCAATTAGGTTTGCTAAAAATGTTTCTCTTGACTTTCTCAAATAAATATGCATTAATTTTAAAGTCATTCTATATATGCATAAGCAGGAGACTATTCTATTTTGTAGAGAAATTTGGGGTGGAAAAATTGTTTCAGATTGCTAATTAAGATGCTGAAAGGGAGAGTTTAAGAGCAGTGTAGCGAGAGATGCAACGATCATTTGAGGCCAGATGTCAAGGTGTGCTACTTAATTTATTTCTTAGCTAATTAATCTCCACTAAAAATATGTAAACATATGCAATCTGTCTTTCTTCCTTAATTTTGATGAATTAGCATTGAAAGATGTATATGTTCTCTTGTTACTAGATTTCCACCCTCATAAATTTATCTAGACTTTGAAATGAGTTTCTCTTTTTAACCTATATTTGTTTGGTATCAACTAGAAAAGAAGGAAAAAATTACACTTAAAATCAAGATGCAAAGGAGAATAATTTCATGTAATACATTATACATTTAAGATCTCAGAAATAACCACTTCAAAACTATTACACTTGTAGACTTGTAGTTTATGTATTTCATATTTTCATTCCACTTACATGAAATTTAAATTTTTTTTAGGTACTTTAAGTTTTTAAAAGGATTATTTGGTCATATGACTTGTTACATGAAAAAAAAAAAAAAAAGCTATTGGTAATATATTGCTTAAATCAATGATACTTGGTTTAAACTATAAAAAGTTTCAATTACTTTAAGGTTACGTTTGGATCGAGAGATTTGATGAAAGATTTGAAATTCTTTGAAACTCCTTTAGTTGTTTAGATTATTTAGGAGGCATTTAGATTTGTGAATCATCAATTATTCTAGTATTTAAATTGTGTTTAGATAATTAGTAAATTATAAATTCAAATAACTTTTAAGCAAATCAAATTCCTAAAGCGATTTGATTGAATTTCAAAATCAAATCTTTCACCAAATTTCTCAATCCAAATAAAGCCTTAAATTCTTTGCAAAGACAAATCCAGAATATTCAACATGGGACTCGAAAAATTTCTTGTAACCTTTTCATGCTATAATTTGCTTGTTTATAAGGTCATCTCTCCTAATATCATTCGAGTCCCACCTAGGAGTATCAATCCGATCAGCCTGAAAAATTTAGGTCCAAACCTTTTATATTACCGAGTCGGCATCTATTTGGGCCTAAATATAAGGCCTAATTAAATTTTGAAGTGAGTTATATTTTATTAGGTTTGACCTGATTAAATCACGGACCAAACAGTTGTATATGCATTAAATATTATATGTATTATAATGTATAAAATTTATAATTTATATATAAGCATCGTATATAATTTACAAGTAGAGGTGCCAAAATGGTTGACTTTGGTGGGTTTGGGTTGGTTAAAATGGTTAATGGGTATAAGTGACTCAACTCATTTATACCTATTTAATTAGATGGGTACAAATGAATAAGTCAAAAAATGAATTGAGTAATCTAATTACTCATTTATAACCCATTTATTTTAAATTTTTGTAAACTCATTAAATTTATTTTTACAAACTAAGTTATCAATTTATACCACCCTTTGCACCCATCATTAGTTTTAAATATTTACTTATAATGTTCAATAAGCCTAATTACCAATTTTTTTTCCATCCGTACTCTATGTCGCAAAATTACATATTGTTTAATAATTAAATAATAAGAATATAAAAATTTGAACTAAGTAATATAAAAGTTAACATAAAAATTTATTTCAAAAATTTTGAACCTCTAGCATTTTTTTCGTGTGTAAATTTAAAATTTCATTTTGAAAAGGTAGAAAAAGTGGTTAAAACTTGTCATAAATTGGTAATGCTAAAAAATGAGCAAAGTTGACAAACTAAGAGAAAATAAAATGATAAGATAAAATCAACAAATAATAATAATAATAATGAAACAAAAGTAATTAACATCATGACAAAAAGAAGAATCTGAAAAAAAAAATGGGTGGAGGAAGAGAGGAGGTTTGGGGGAAGACAATTCTAAATGAATTAATTGGATTTGATGAGTTATTATTAGATAATCCATTTATATCCATATGCAAAAACTTAAAATACCCATATCCATCTAGTAATGGGCGGATATAGGTAAATTTAGTTAAATGAGTTTGTTTACCACCTATAAGTTATATAATTATATAATAGAACATAGTATTATATACATATTGTACATAATTATGGTTTAATTGTAAATTTGGTCCAAGCCTAAATTAAGGTCAAAACTTTATAGTATCTTTGTTAGACAAATGTGGGGCACACATTATGAGCTTGAAGCCCTCCCCCCTCCCCTTTTTCCTTCTTCTATTTTTTTGGCCAAGTGTAAACGAGAAATTTTGAATTCGAAACTTTTCACGTATACTTGCTTCCCTATGCTACTCAACTATCCCTCCCATCAAGCCGAAACTTTTTTTTTTTTTTTTTTTTACTTTTTGTAAGTGAGAGCGTTTGACCCATAACCTCTTATGAAACTTGAGGTTGCCAAAATTGAAAGGAAAAAATCCACTTTTCGTTCTTAAACTTTGAGCTAATGACACATTTCGTCCTTAAACTTTTAGACGCAACACATTTAGTATATGAATTAATAAATTTTAACCACATTTAGTCCAAAAACAGTAAGTTGTTCAATTTGAACAGAGAAGACTTACATGTCTAGCACGTGTGCTGTTAAGTAAAAACAATTTCTTAGTGAAAATCAACGATTACATGCTAGATACGTGAGTTTTCTCCATCCAAATTGAACAGTTTATGTTTTTTGGACTAAATGTGATCAGAAATGATTAATTTATATACTAAATGTATTACGTCTAAAAGTTTGAGAACAAAATGTATCTCTAACCCAAAGTTTAGGAATGACAAGTGAATTTTTCCCAAAATTGAAAATTCTAGCTCGCTTTGACAACTCTAGTCCAACCATCCCACCCATTTGCCATGACTACTTTTTGAAAACCTTGCGACATCAATATAAATACAATAAATGTCATGTCATTATATTCAATAATTGATGGGTCTTAAACTTTTATTTTATTTTTTCGTTGATGAAGATAAAAAAAGTACAATAGTGAGGATATTAACTAATTGGAATTGAAGAGACGTTCATACTTTAATTCAAAATTATTCGAAGCTAAGAGTCTATGATAAAATGAGAAACAGTTTTGGTCTTAGCTGTCTATACTTTTCTTATTTAGTGCATTAAAAATGACAATTCAACAACATCTTTTTTTTTTTTGGCCTGCATTCTTGACTCTCTACTTCTTTTTTTTTTCTCTTTTTTTTTTTTAAAAGTTTTCATCTTTCACCCAAACCGACAATATATACACATGTATAACAGCTAATTTGAATTTGAAACAAAAAATTTGCATATATATCATGCATCTAATTCTAATAATACGTAGACAATCAATATAAATAAGATTAAATCAAAGAGTGAATGGAATCTTCTTTTGTTCTTAACCTCAGTTTCCCTCCTCTTCTTCTCTCTTCTTTTAACTCAAAAAGCAAATGGAATCGTAGCAACCACATTTTCTCACTCGTAAAGAAAAGCCCAAAATGGTTTCGGAGTCATATTCACCAGAACGTTGAGAAGAACACTTCCTACATTTGTAATAGGGATAATCGCAGAAACCTCCCTTGAGGTTTCTGACACTTGCACTGACCTCCCCTTTAAATTTAGAAATGGCATTCAGCACCCCTAAATAGGAACAATTCGTTGCAGAAACCTCCCCTGAGGCTTGATGTCCAATTAAAAAATTATTTGTAGAAGTGAGATAAGAAATTTCTTCTAATTTTTGCCATGATCTTGCTTGACAATTAGTATTAACAAGGGAGGGGCATAGACATTAAGGATCAAGCAAGTTCAGGGGATATAAATGCAACATATTTTTTATTCCAATATCTAGCTTGGTTTGATGAGTGTTTCGGAATTAAATGCAATTAAATTTCAAAATTACCCCTGATATAACAATTCTTATAAAACAAAAGAATTACACATACAACAAATTAACATCTCCATAATTGTAACTACAATAGTTATTAACTTTTTTGATAAAATATAAGAAAATCATAAACCATAACAAAAATTAATACTAGAAAATAAATATAGTGGTTGTATTAATAAGGAGTAAATTCCCAAAAAAAGAGAGTTTTTAAACTAACTTTCTAAAGGGTGGCGATTTTTGAGTCTCTTCCCAAAGGGTAAAAAACACATCGAAGGAATGCGTTCTTCCAAATAAAAATGCAACTTTCAAATACGTTATTTTAATTTTCATAAATTTGTTTAAATATGAAAAATTGGTTAAATAATGCATAACATACCATCTCTTTATGGGAAATTGGCAGGTTTTGTAGTATGTTTTATACTAACTCTTTATGGAAAACATACCGGTTCTTTATGGGAAAAATTGGCTAAATAGCGCCCAAAGGAAAACTAGTATATTTTATATTTAACATAAATTAAATATGTGAAAGTTAAAAAAAAATTGCCCATAACATACCAATTCTTTATGGGAAACTGGCAGGTTTTATATTTAATGCGCTATTTAACCAATTTCGTTGGCCGGTGGAGCTAATTAACCAATTAACGCATTAACTAATTAGTTAATTAGATAAATAGAAATTAGTTAATTAGTTAATTAATAAATTAGATAATTAGTTAGTTAATTAGTTAAGCAGTTAATTAGTTTAACATGCAAAATAGTTTGTTAGCTTCGGACAGACAACAGCTTTAATTAATTAGATAAACAGAAATTAGTTAATTAGTTAATTAATTAATTAGATAATTAGTTAATTAGTTAATAGTTAATTAGATAATTAGTTAATAATTAATTAGTTAATTAGTTAATTAGTTTAACTATGCTAAAATAGTTTGATTAATTAATTAGTTAATTAGATAAATAGAAATTAGTTAATTAGTTAATAGTTAATTAATTTAACTATGCAGAAATAGTCTGATTAGTTTAATTTGTTTAACAAATTAAACATTGATTTTGATGAAAGTACTCAAACCTTTTATCTGGTAAAGTCAAATACAATTGGGGGTACTCTAGTAAATTCACACACTTTTACCTTTTAAATTGGCTCCAACTTTTTCTAGGGGAGGTTAATGCTATTTTAAAATTGATATGGGAGGTCAGTGCAAATGTCAGAAATTTCAGGGGAGGTTTCTGCAATTTTCCCTTTATAATATTACCAACTACATTTAGCGCAAAACACAACAAACTATGGTGAAATCAGAATAGTGCATTTGCAGCCGGGATGTATTTAGTTTTCCAGCAAAAGAATACAGTACCAGGAAGAAAATTAACGTAATGAAAAAGCTGCAAAATCGGATAAAGTTCCTGCCTAGACATCTGACCAATTTGTGCTATTGCTTTCTCGTCTAAAGATAACATTTACCGACAAAACTCTTTAAAGTGCACAGCTTAAGCTGTTTTTGGCTTGGGCTTAATGCGCTTCGCTCTTGAATACAGGAATACTCCAGCAAGAGCAATCCCAGTGCCTGCAAAATCAAGATGAAAGACTTGGTAAAATAAAATAATGGCCAGTCAAACCAAAGATTGAAATTATTATCTGTTTTGACTACGCGCTAGCACACAAAGGGACGTCAGAGAGAGAGAGAGAGAGGTAGTGTGTGTGTGTGTGACTGTTTCTGTGCAAGGAGATACTCAGAGAAGTGAAAGATGTTCACTGATACTGGACTTAAAAGAGTAGGTAACCATACCCAAAGAATTAATAGGTGAAACAGGTGTTCTAAAGAATAGAACAGATGAGACGATCACCACAACCCGCTTCACACAGTTGCCCACAGAATGAGTTACAGGAGATACGCGCTGCAATATCATGTAAGAAACCTGCAGAATAAACTCTTTTAAGCATCAATAAAATGAACTTTTGCGCCAGTTGATAAAATCAATGTAACCATAATACGAATGGAGAAAATATTTCATGTCCTCAGAAAAAGAATATCACCAGAAATCTCAGATGTCCAACTTTTAAGATTTTTTTAAGATTTCAGTCTGAGCTATATGCCACAGCTTTTTCTGATAAATGATGAGCATCTTATTCTACACCTGGCAGTACTCAAGCTGCACATGCTCTTTCTTTCCCCTCTCTCAGCATGTACATGTTCTAGGCCCAGTGAAACTTGGATTAGATTTCAATTCCTCTCAAATTGCTTCTGGATGTCTCTTCCCTTGCTATTTGGTTCCCTCTTTGCTATGTTTCTTTAATTGCAGCATAGTCCCAATGCTTAATTAGAGTTCAAAAATGACACAGAATAACTAATATGCATTCACAGGATTTTAATAAACATTCATGCTTCCCAGCAACCAGCTTTTGTCTAGTTCAGCTTACCACTTATAGCCACAGAAAAGCATGTTAGTCCATTGGAGCTTGAGTATTTCGGTCACTAATCAGAAGGCACTAGCAATACAAACTTTGCAAAAAAGTCCATTCAATTTCACAAGCATGAACATTGGCAGCACATCGGTGCATTCTCACAAAAAACAAATATATTTTAGTCAATCCAAAAGGCCAGGTAAGAAAACAAGGGGACCAGCAGAAGTTAACCATTTTGTCATATACCATTCCTGATAGTCACTTCATCTCACAATTTAACTATTTCACGGGTTAGTGTTGCGATATATTCTTACAAAACTACATCAAACATCATAGGAACACTACAAACTTAGACACAGGCAAACCAAGCAAAGTGTGAAGGGTGGATTGACAAACTTCATTCCTACACTCTCTTGTGGTTGCATGGCAGACAAAATTTGAAGAACTTTATAAAATTCTCTAGACATGCTTTTCAATAAAGTATTTATCTTTAGTGTAACCTTTTTACCTGTTTGTCCATCTAAAACAAATGCAATTCAACAAATAAAATACAAATGGAGAAGGTTATTGTTATTGTATGATACTAATGAAAAGTTTCAAGCAATTATGGAGATTTTGCAATATTTTCTTCCACAAGTTGGTAGCATAATGCAAAGTTAACACCAGTAGAGTATGATTCCAAACACACAATAATTAGAAACATCTGCAGTACATAAAGTGAATCTCAAAATCTCAAGGTAAAAAAGATAACATCAGAGTAACCAAGGTTCCCCAACTCCTACTACTAGCGAAAATGTTCAATCATGGTTCAACATTTCCAAATATTGTGGCTAGAAATCCTACACAGTATTAGAAATAAATGCTTCTGTTTCAATAAAGGCCTTTCTGGTCAAAAGCCTTCTCCCATGTTTCAGCGGACTTACAGTCCAGGAAAAGACAGAAGCTTATGTTACACATGAAATATGGCACATCTGACCACATGTAGGAAAACAAGGGGCAGGTAAACACCAATTTCTGCTTTTGCTCGGTACCCAGAGATAATATTATTAACTGACTTATAGAACATCATCCAGATCACTCATGACTAAAACA
Source organism: Coffea arabica (assembly GCF_036785885.1). NCBI lineage: Eukaryota > Viridiplantae > Streptophyta > Magnoliopsida > Gentianales > Rubiaceae > Coffea > Coffea arabica. The sequence goes on along the minus strand of NC_092316.1, from coordinate 12,963,696 downwards.
AATTATAAATGTTCCAAGACTGCTATTTGACCCAAAATTAGGAAGTACAACCGAAAACTAAGAAATGATGAAATGATGCCTTGGACACAAAGGATGCTCCTAGTATGTCTATTACGATCTAGTCTTCGCTTGGGTATGGGAACAATAAGAGACGTCTGGTTTGCAGTTCAATTAATTTTCTTTGAAGTTAATCTGCCAGTTCCAATAAATCAATGGCACCCGCAAACAGAATAAATGAGAATAAACAGATTGATCTTGATCCCAGAGTCAATCCAAAGAATATTTATCTTTCTCATGAATGATGAACAATACATACCAATCAGCGCAGATGCAAAATCACTTGGGGAAAGCAAATTGAGTGCTGCTAAAGATTCCCCCAAAAAAATAATAAAATAAATAAAAAGCGGGGAGATGGACCAAGCAGCAAGACATAAGATTAGCCATTTTTGAACTCATTACTCCCTTCAATGAATATAAAAATTCTGCATTTGGTTCTTTAGGTCCAATAGACTAAAATTCAGTAGTATCATTGCAATTCATGCTGCAGAAAGCTTATTAACATGAGACCTACTGGTTTAAAATGTATATAGAAGACAATTTATACCTGTTGATATGCATGGAAGCACAGAGCAGCTATGAGAGACCTAGTGTAAACCTGCCTGACATTCAATTCCTGCCAAGCAAACAAATCTTCTTATCAGCATGGAGGAAATGCAATTGATTGTAACAGAGGAAAATATCTGTAAGGTGAAGAAAAAGCAATCACCAAGCATTTCCAGGAAAAAGGGGGGGGGGGGGGATTACTCACCGCAGATTGCAGGAAAGCAGGAGTGAATTTGATTCCTTCCGCGAAAATAGCAAACGGAGCCAACAAGAAAAAAGACATGATAGTAATTATAGAAAAGAGGGTGATATTATCCAATGATTCCTGCACAAGAAGATGCTGTTGGTTATTCTCTAATTTAACAAAAATTTGCACACAAACAACAGGAAATTCAAGCTCTGTTAACCACCTTTTGTTAGGAAACTTAAGGCAGGAAAAGAAAATGAAAGCACAAGTCACCACATCATGATATAAGTAGTAGTACAAAGGAAATTCTGTAATAAACACTAAAAGAATGCAGGGAAACAAAGAGAAAGCACCAGATTTTCCAATTAATACAGACTTGACAATACGTCCAGTTATGAACATAAAGGACCTAGAGTAAAATCATACCTCCTTCTTAACCATAAACTTCTTGCTAAGGACATTTCGAGATTGATTAGTCAAATTTGACGCCATTGCACTCCAAAAACCAGCCCTTTTAGCAAGTGAAACAAGAATCATGGATTAGATAACTTAAAAGAGCAGCACTTATTACAAGGAAGGAAGTAGAACAAAATGACATAAATAGAGCATATGCACCAACAGTTCTTACCAATTGAAGGATGCCTCAGTCATAGATGCCAGTGCTACTCCACCCATAATTGGCAGAAGAGATGAGACTACCCATATGGTAGGCATCTGCATGAACAGGAAAAGTAAGTTAGCAAAAGTAACTAAAGTGGAACGAGTCCCAAATTCATGGTTCAATAGATACAGTTATTCCGTAGTTCAGAAAACATCAATTCAAACTCCAGAAAAGATTTATTGAAAGTCTCCAACAGTATTTAAAACATGAAGACCACCGGAATGAAGGTGTTCAAAAAATTTATCATTCTAAGGCTGGCCAAAAGAAATTTCGTTAAAGAGTCATCCTAAAACAATTTCAGAAATCAACCAAATCAATACCGCAGAAGAAACAGGGAAATTGACAAAAGGCCGTAAGAAAAAGGCAAACCTCTCCTAAGAACATGGCAGAGAGGGCAACTGAGAAGAACGGTTCCATAGCTTTGATAGTGTGAGTGAAAGAAACTGCGACTTTTCCAAGGCTCATGTTCGTGAAAAGGTTGCCCAACACATGAACCACTGCCAATGGTAGGATAGCAGCAAGCTGCCAACATCAAAATCAGAACCCACATCAACATATTGACAACATAGAATAGTAAAAGGAATCAAATCCCACACCAGTATCATATTACCTGTCCAGAAGTGATCTTGGGCCGCTTGTATAGATTGAACAGCCACATAAAAATAACAAAGACCGTCCCAACTGCAAATTGAACCACAGTAACAGTTACTGGGTACGGATAAACTTTCAGGACCTACAAAAACAACAGCAACCTCAGAATCTGCAATCTATATATTCTCTTTTCCAGCAATTTAATAACAAGAGAGAGAGCGCAATCATCACGTATATAGAACACAATGCCATCGTACACTCGCTACAAAACAATCATTCGTACAAGCTACTTATAACTTATCATACACTCTTTGAGGTTGAGGCCCCAAAAATTAGAAATCCCCGCTTCTTAAATCCCATCCATCCCCTACTAGGGGGAAAAATTATCAACTAGTATAAACGAAAAAGCTAATGTAAATGCTACTAACTGAAGTAAAAATCCTAATAAATTCATTTAATATGAGAACTACAAACTTAATTTCACATCGGGATTAACATATTCTTATTGTCAGATGAGTAGATCATTCAAAATACTGTAACTTTCTGCGTAAAATTAATTATATTCCAGTATTATTGCCCAATTTCATTAAAAAAAACAACATACATTATCTTTCCTTCAAGAATCAAATCAGATGTAGCCCCGTAGTTTAAAGAGTCATTGTTAGTAGTCTTAGAATCAGTATTTGATTTCAGCTACAGATTCTTAAATTTAAGAACTTAAAAGATAAGTGTTTTCCCAGATTAACTTCAATAAATCAGACCCTCATACAGAACTGCCCAGAAAATAAAATCTTGTGCAACTATGCATTTCAAAGTAACTTCAATGCATTCCAAAAGTATAGATCAAAGTAAACTAACAAAAATGGAATCATTTTCCAGAAATGTAAATTTGCTTCAAAAAAAATTAAAATATCATAAACGAAAAAATAAACAAACCCACCTGTTTATTATAGATATTGAAGTAGATATTAAACAGATACCAAAGTCCAAAAAGAAGTCCCAGCACTAAAGTATCAACCAAAGCTTTTCCTTCGGGCTGTCCGGGGGCGCTCTCGGGCACAGAAGTGGCCCGAACCTTAACATTGTCATCAGATTCGGGCTCCGGAGGCGGGCCAGAAATCCATCCGGAACTTATCGGATTCACCGAGGAAGTGCATTTAATCGGCGTAATTAGCTTGCGGGACGAAACCGACGGCGTTTTCAGCAGAGGGTTGAAATGGAGAGGAAGTTCAGTGCGAGGAGATTGAAGGAATCCGTGGCGGTGTGTGGAAATTGAATTGGGTTTATTGGGGAGGGAAATTGAAGGGGAGAATGAAATCGCTGTGCCCTGCATTTTTGGAGGTTTCTTGGGTGGAATCGAAGTAGAAGAGGAAGTGAAGGAGGAAAATAGACAGGTAGATATGGGTTGGTGGGGGAAATGAGGTGAACGTTGGAGTATCCGCCGAGGAAGGAGGGGAGAGGAGGCGGCTTTGTTGTTGGTGGCAGTTTGGTGAGTGGGGACTAAGTGGAATGGGTGGGAGTTGGACTGCCTGAAAGAAAGGAGTATATACTGAAACGCTATAAAAGCCAGGATCGGCTTCTCGTGCCAGAATACTCGAGCCAATTGCAAATTGATATAACCAGTGCTTTTGGCGCACAACACACACTAAGGTGTGTTCTCATTGCAAGAAAGTATATGATTATTTTTTTCATATCAAGTTACATGTCATATTAGATTTAGACATGTCTGTTTTTATATAAAAAAATTCTATAGTCACTACTTTAGGGAAAGTTATTGTATTAAAAAACATGATAGAATAAAAAGTGGAGACGTGAAAGGGTTAGTGTGCGGAAGTTATAATTAGATCTCGACGAGATAACTATGTGTTGATTGTAAGAAGTTTGTTCATAGAATGGATTGAAACCAATTTGTTCTTTTAATTGAGGATAGATTAAGAATTTCAAAGAGTGTGTTTACACCATACAAATGTTACTCTCTTTTTAAGTATTGTATAGACGTAGGGACTCTGGTTGTAAATGTGAGCATATATTCAAGTTTGAATACGATGCTAATTAAGCTCAAACTTGAGTTCGAGTGAGCAAGAAACATGAAATTTGAGCTCAACTTATGGCCATGGTAAGCAAACTTGAGAGCTCGTGTTCATGTTCTCAAGCTTAGCTTTATAGTTAATCAAAATTTATTTTTGATGGAACTATTCATGAGTTCGAGTCAAATAACTTATTTTGATTATATCCTTAATAAGATAATAATATGTAAAATCAAAGCAAATTGTGTTACTTATTGAAAGTTGTGTTCTAGTAGTGATCTTATTTATCCAATTGAAAGCTAAATTCATATCGATCAACAATTGCACGGTGCAATTGTTATTGGAAACAGTAGTGTTCCCGTGTCTTAAATTTTTGGAAGAGGCAGTATCTTAAATGCATACTTTATACAAATTTCAGTACTTACGAATCAAATATCTGTATTTAGAAATATGAGTTTGGATTTGTTTCAATCCTAAATGATTTTGTAAAATAAGAAAATCTTAGAACACTGTTTTGTAAAGCTCACTCGACAATAAAAACATTTCACATCTTGTTATTAACTTATTATGGTGGTGTACTTTCTTTAAATTTTAAAAAATTGAGCCAATTTCGAACATTAATATTTAAAATTTTGGCACGGTTGAGGAAAGTTGTAAAAAAGAATATTCATCTACAGTTCTAGTCAACCTAGGTAGTCTTCATAAATCTATACAAGAATTTAGATCCACAATAATTGGGAGAATAACATTTGAAATAATGTAGACCATAGTCATAAAACTTAACTCGAACCTCAACTCAAAGAGGTGATCACTTCAACAGGTTGTTCGTCCAATTGTGGATTGATCGGCCCGACTAGTAACTATATTATATTATTTTGATTTGTTAAATTAGTGGTTCAACCAATAATTTTTAATTTTATTGGTTGATTCATCGAGTTATTGACGGGTTAATGGATTTATTCTCTATTCGATCTAACTGTTGACCCAACTTGATTAGGTGACCAATTCATCAAATTAACCGGTTGAATCATTGAGTGGAGCCGAATTTTATAACTATGACGTAGACATACAAATGTAGAACATAAATATTGAAAGACAAAATGAGAATATCCAATGTAGATGCTAACATAACATAAAAACAGTAAACTTTTAAATGATTTGCGCCAAACAAATTTCAAATGTAAGAGTTTTACACCCAAACTGCGATCTGCAATCACTACCATGTCTCTTCAGAATTTTTGCTAATAAACATTTTATTTTTTAAATAAATACTCAAATTGTCACTTTCAATTTTGTTTTTTCTTCATAGGCGTGCTTAATCAAAGATGTTCAATTCGGCTCGAATGGGGTCCAGTTGAGTGACAGTGTTCTTATTTTGTTTTGTTTTCTTTGGAGAAACCAATGTACCTGGACGGTTTTGAGTCGGTTGACCAATCGACCTACTTTTATATTGCCTTATTATAACAAATTTTCTTTTCATTTTGCCCCCTTAACTCTTTTAAATAATCGTGCTTTTCACTCAAGATGCCTTCATTTTCAGAAAATTGAACTCACTCTTTTTTTTTTCTTCCCTTTCCTAGTTAACTCTTTACCTTTATTTATCTGTCTAAATTAAAAGTTTTAGCTTCATTTTTTTTTATAGATTTTTCTGAAAGAAGTTTTAGCTTTACTTAAACTAGTTTTTTAGAAAATTCAAAGACTTGTCAAGAAGAAGGAAAGATGTAAGTATCCAATAAAATATTATGTTTGATCAATCAATCAATGAATCATAATTCAAGATGGTAAGTTTGAAGTACGCAACTTACTCTAAATAGGTGTTTAAAAATAGGTGTTAAAACTGCTTCTTAATTTAAAGTTTTGTAGAAGAAACACGGCTTAAAAATATGTAGGCTCCATTTGAGATTTATTTCTTTATATAATTCTGTATGAGCAATTAATGTTGTATGTTATGGCTACTGCATAAAATGCTCAATCACTTTTACACAAATATTATGACAGCGATTTACACAAATGAGCTATCACCAGTTTTTCTTTTTGGAGTAAAACTAAGAGGAAAAGATTTCTTATTGGATGTATCCCTAAACTTTAGCTGTGGGTTAATCTTCCTTGAATGGAAAAGGTATGATGTAATTTCAGACAGACAAATCTGTCAATTGCGAGTGCTGTGTTAGGACCATCTTTAAGAAACACAAAATTTAAGTACCTTTCATAATAGATAGCCAACAATCTTTAAACTTTTTCCTCTTCAATCTTTATTTCCAAACAACGTAGATGGACAGTTTGTTATTTCCTTTTCGCACATTTGAGTTTGTTTTCTTTTGTTTTACATCTCTATGTTTTGAGTAGTGTATAGGAAGTAATCAACCCTCATTTGCAGACAAACCAACAGTTTAGAAGGGATGAATTCCTTGATTTGTTTGCTACGGTTAATCCTTTATTCTCTTCTACATGGATGGTGGCTTTGTTTGCTTCCTACTTTTTCCAGTTTTTAGACAGGAGGGACGGTGGCTTTTGTTTCGTTATATTTTTGTTGAATTAAACATTTCCAAATGCTGACAATTTAGTATCAGGACTTTTAGGCCTTGAAGACACAAGAGTTCATGGATTATTATTACCAGTATCAGTGTATCACCATGACATATTGAATGTAAATTGATATAGGTATAGACACTGTTAATTTTCAAGAAGAAAAAAAAAAAAAAACCATACAACTGCCATTCTTTGTTTGATAGGAGGAAGATTGAAAGGTAAGCCTTGAAGTGTGACATTTCATCCCAAAATAAAATAGACTTAAGTAGGGCCCAAATTATATAAAATGGCCGAAATAAAGAGTAAAATAGACGAAATAAAGGGTAAAATAATGTCAAAGTAAGTACATTTAATGGGAAATATTTTTTTTATATATTTATTTTGATAAAAGAGGGAAATGATTTCATTGATTTATTGCATTGAAAATCAGCCAGCAGCACGTACACCATAAGAAGCCCCCTCACTGGAGAGTAAAAAAGCAAGAAATACACTGAAGTTATAGTCCACCGGACCGGGGGCCTCATGTACAGAGTCAGAGTCACCCAATTTTTTGGATGTAATCCAAACATCTCTAGCTGATGCAACCAGAAGGAATAGAGCGAATTTCGCTACAAGCAATGAAGATGGCAAACTTCATCTTGCTTTCTAATTTTACCATCATGATGGTTGAGCAGCCGGTTGGAAAAGAACAGCTGCCCTTATGACTCGTGCGTGAGCTGTAATTTGTTCCAGCAAACTCAGCCTTCGACTCCTCTCCGTGAAACTGATTCTGAGGTTAGGGACACCGGATACCATGTCCGCATCAAGCCCACTGATGAAATCTACTCGCATGTCCACAAGCTCAAGCGCATCAAGACTAGATATGTGCTTCAGCTCTTCCGGCAACTTTTTTAAACTGTTGCACTCCCTGATTCTCAGGCACCGGAGCTGTGGCAATGCACCTTTCTCCACATTTATTTCATCCAAATCATATAGGGAGTTGAGCTCAAGGAATTTCAATTGGTGAAACCCGTGCCTAGAAATGACTAGCTGTGATCCTCCATATGCAACTTTCATTTTGAGGAACGACAGCTGTCCCAACTTCCCTAGTATTGGCATTGGATCATCCTTGAGGAGTGTGTGTTTCAAAGACAAGCGAGAGAGGTTTGGAGGGAAATCAGGAGGCAGCATTCTCAACTCCCCGGATAGCTTAAGCTCTGTTACATGACGGAGCTTAGAAAGTCCAGCAAGAGATAGCCACAGTCTTCTTTCAGTACAATAAAGATGTAACGTCTTCAGACTTCCAACCTCAGATAAATGCATGCAGAGTTTGTCCATTTCTGACCTGTCATCCACTAAAATCCCCAGTTTCTGAAGACTTGTCAGAGTTATCATGTTATTGTGCATAATGTCATCAAAGTGCATGCCTGACAGAGTCTGAAGATTCCTCAATCCTTCAATCTTGAGAGGTGCATTACTTCCTATGCGATTCGCATATAGATGGCGTAAACTTTCAAGCTTCCAAATGAAATTTGAAACTATCACTTGCTTAATGTTCCGTATGTCAAGAGTTTGTAGGTATCGCAAGCAACCGAAGGAATGAGGGAGCCTTGTAATCGATGTGTCTCTTAAACCGAGGTACCTTAGAAGCCTGACTTCACCAATTTCTTTTGGCAAATTACCCATCTTAACATTCTCAAGGTCTAGTATCCTAAGCTTCCCGAAACTTTTGATGCTAAGACTAATGTTTTCCCCGTAACCGTGGACATTGAAAAAAAGTAGAGATCGGAGAGGAGGGGTCGAAGTCCCAAAATAATTTTTATCCCGATGGAGTATATGAACAGCAAGGTACCTGGATTTGGCTGATATTTCATCATCTCTGGTGTCATGGATCTGAAAAAAATTTTCATCCTCTGCCTTTCTGATTGCAAGCTCGCGCAGTAAATCATGGACTCTGCAGCTTTTAATCCTCTCATCAACAGTCATTTCCGCCGCTTGGATCATATTTCTGCTAAAAAGTTGTTCCACATCATATGCTGCAATTTCCTCCAAATTTTCTGCATCTCTTTTCTGCATTATTCCCTCTGCAACCCACATATGGATCAACTTGCACACAGAAATCACGTAATCTTCGGGAAACAAACCCAAATACAAAAAGCAAAATTTCAGATTGGCAGGAAGGTCTGCATAACTTAATTCCAGAATTGCTGATACTCCACTCTGGCTCCTTGATAGGTTTGTGTTGAAGCTGTTGAGAACTTTCTCCCATTCACTCTTCAACCTTTTCTTTGTCAGTAGCAGCCCACCTATAACCGTGATGGCCAGTGGCAGACCACCACATCTCCTTGCAATCTCTCTGCCTACTTCTTCCAAATCTAGAGGACACCCAGAATTATCCCCATGGCCTAAAGCTTTTCTGAGGAACAACTGCCAGCTATCTTCCTGCCCCAAAGTTTTCAGCTCATATGGGATGCTAAGAGCATCTGCGTGTAAGGGAACACCCCTATTGCGACTTGTAAGTAGCAATCTACTTGATGTATTAACATCAGGAAAGGCCCTAGCAAGACAATCCCACGCTTCTTCATTCCATACATCATCAAGCACCACAAGATAACATTTATCTTGTAGATCTTGATACAGCCTTTGTTCCAAGTCTTGCTCTTCCATCTTTTCCAACACTTCAAGTAGCTCTTTACTTATTGTATTCAATTGCTTTATGATAGATCTCAGCACCTCTTTGTGATCGTAGCTTGAAGAGACGCAGACCCAAGCACGGCAATTGAATCTTGCCCTGACATCAGCATGGTTATAAACTTTTTTGGCTAGAGTTGTCTTACCAGCACCTCCCATGCCAACGATTGAAACCACACGGCGGTTTCTGTCCTCTTTCATAAGCTCTGCCACCAGAAATTTTGTAATCTTCTCGAAGCCCACTATATCCTTGTCCTCGCTGAAAGGAGAGGATCGCCGGATCCGTTGAAGCTCTTCTCCATGTGTAGTGATCCCCTCTCCAAGATTATTGATACCATACTCTTCGCGGCTGTCAGCAATCTCCTTAAGCCTCATCCCTAAGGATTCAATCTCTTTACCTATCTTGTAGAGGTTCACAATTTTCAAGGGATAATACGTCAATTTGGTGATGAGTCCCTTGTCCTTTGTGAAGAACTCAACTTTGCTGGCAAAGATCTCAATGACATCCTCCGCATCGTAGGCAGCAGCTCTGACTAAAGAAACCCAGTTGCGGATCCTGGCATCTTCATCTTGCCTCTGTTCTGCATCCTTCAGGAAACACCGCATCCACTCCAGATCATTTCCAAGTCTTTCAACTTGTCGTTCAACATCTTTCAGGAAAACAGAATTTTTTTTCAGCAGATCAACAATCCTCCCAATGACAAGAGAGATGACAGAGTCAGCCATCTTGGTTAAGCCGGAAGCGAGCTTTGCTTTCAACAAGCTGTTGTTTTAGCTGATCCGGAAGAGAGGTTGGATTCTTGTGGTTCATTTTGTCTTCCAGTTTTATCCTTAATTCATTGACTTGTGCAAGGGCAATTATTTTAGTAAAAAACAAAGCAGTTCCATTCACATGGTGGAATGGAATGAAGGCCAAATTGTCTTCAACGTGGTATGCGAAATGATGGACACCTGTAGTACTCCCAATTAACTAAGCCCCGTTTGGATTGCGATTTTCCTTAGAAAATTTACTACGTTTTTTCGTGAACACATTTTCCTATCATTTTTTACTTTACATATATTAAATTCTTATAGTAATTTTTTTTACAAAAAAATTCAGAAAAATGCAATTCAAACAGCCAATGTGAGGAAAATAGAATCAGTTTTAGTCTAATTAATTAGGAATCTAAAAGATAATAGAATTCATTAATTAAGAGTTTAAAAAAAAAGCAACCAACATGAAATTACAATAAATAACCCAAACCACAACGCATGAATTGCCTTGCAAAAATTATTCATGATGCATATTACACTCTAAAAAAGATAATAATAATGTGTCCATGCCTTAAAAATCTAAAATTAACTTGACTAATGCTGTAGCTCATATGCATGTAGCATATAATAATTGCTAAAGTAACTATAGACTACTCTAAAATTAGTGTGTGTGTGTTTATTTCGTTTACGGAAAAAATTATAGACTACTCTGCCACTAAATGCATTAACTTCTCTTTCTTAACATGCAAGTGTTCCTTAATAAATTAACTACACACGAAGTCATGACCAAGACACTTTTATTTTTTATTTTTTGACAATCCAGGAATATTTCTATTTTATCAGACTAATCTCCTGGACCTGAAGTACCCCGTCCCTCAAGAACACCCGTATGATAGGAGGAGCCGGACTCGAACCACGTCTCACGAGAAGTACCCGGAGAATTCACCGGCTGAGCTGATCCGAGGGCATCACGACACTTTTATACGTCCCACGGTTTTGCATACTACATTAAAGTCTTGGTAGGCCATAACCAAGACACTCTTATAGGTGGAACAAGAACAAAATAGTCCAAGATTCCTCTCTTATCAAAACAATTTACCTCTGCTTGCTCTTTTTGGAGCAGACTGGGAAACTGACCTCACTATTGGCGAAATATACGGCTTTTTTATGAGGATAAAACAGACGAAATATATGGCTTGTAGTGTGGCATAAAATATGCCACACAACCACGACACCTTAACATACACAATTAACTATATATTAGCACTGATAATTAATCCCTTACCTTTTGGCAAAAAATATTTTTTATCTCTCATTTTTAAAATGCTGCAAACTAGTTCCTCACATTTTAAAAATGAAGCAAAATAATCCCAGATTGACAATTTAATATAGATTTTAGATGTAAAATTGGAACATCACTGTAAAAAGACATTAAGTCACTGTAAAAAGGAAAAAATTAAAAATTATAACATACTACCTAGAAAAAGTTAAAATTTTTTGAGACAATGACATTGGTCAACATAAAAAGAAAAAAAATCAAAAACAATAATGAAAAAAAAAACCCCTAAGTTACAAAGTTTTATAATTCAAAAATTGTTTAAACTTTTTTGAGCGAAGGGTTTGTTTTTGATGTTATAACTTTTAAATTTTTATATATTTTTTAGAGAGAATGGTTTGTTTTTGATGTTATAATCTTAATTTTTTCTTTTAATATTAACTTAATATCACTTTTTGAAAAAAAATTTATTTTTCAAGAGAGAAGGTTTTTTTTTATGTTGTAATTTTTAATCTTTTTCCTTTTTCTATTGACTTAATATCGTGTACATATCAGGTATAGTTAGATTTGGTTAAAACTAAAGTGATGTTTCAATTTTACCCTTAAAATCTATATCAGGTTATCATTGTGGGATTAATTTGTTTCGTTTTTAAAATGTGAGGGACTAATTTATTTTATTTTAAAAATAAAGAAAAAAATTTTCTTTCCTAAAATATAAGAGATGAAACATATCATTTTTCTTTTTTTTTTTTGGTAAGAAATCCTTTTACACTGGAGAGGGATACTGTCCTAATCTATATGGTTTACTGACTGTATGTCTTGTAATAACACCACCTCCCTCACCCCACTTCCCTCCAAGGTTAAGGATATTCTCACTGTCCATATCTTTAATTTTAATTCTAAATATTAGATTTGCCTTTGAACGTTTAACAATGCGTTGCGCTGTCAAATAACTAGAAAGACATATTGGGGAAAACCAAAAATATCAACATGTATCAAACATATAAAATATGAAAGGCACAGCCAATTAGATTGATCAATCTATTTCTTTTTTCATTTTCCTTTACTTTTTGTTTCTCTTACACTTTTGCTTTTTCTTCTTCTTTCTTCCTTATCATAAGTGTCCTTGCCAACCATTATCGGACTAGAAACTTAGAACTAAATGCACCCTAAATTTCATTTTCAACTTATATTCTAATTATAACCAACAAGTTCTGCAGAAATCATTTTTTACTGCTTAAAATAAATGCAATATTCAGGGTTTCTTTTTAATTAATCACTAGATTTTCAACTTCGTGCCAAAGTCACCAACAGAATTCAACCACAACATCAACTTTACACAAAATTATCTTCATGCCAAAGTCACCCATACTTTTATTTTATTTATATATGTTGACAAATAAACCAAACCTAAAAGTTTTAGTTGATTATTTAATAGTTTTATCTATAGTTAAATTTTTTAGTAGTTGTGTTATTTAAAAGTTTGTATTTTATTTGATAATTTCTTAACATAATAGTTTCTTATTTTACAAGTCTAGTTAGTTATAAATAGCTCATTAGTTAAAATCTTTCTATGATTTAATTCTACAAAGTAACGCTCGAAGGTGCGTTAATGCCCGCAGGACGCAGCTGCAGGCGGTGACACATGCAGGAGGAGAAATCGAGGCCAAAAGATGAAAGGTCAAATTCTCCATTATTTACACTTTTCGGTATATAAAAAAGAAGGGTTATTATCACTTTATCTCCTTTAACTATATCACTGCTGTCAGTTTATCCCCTAACGTTATCTTTTAGTCACTTTACCCCCATAAGTAATTTAACTCAACATGTTAAGAAATTTTGGACAAAAATATCCTTTTATTTTATAGCATTACTATATTGTTATTATCACTTTATTCGTTTAGATTATAGTGATACAATCACTTTAGTTCCTAACATTATTTTCTAGGCATTTTACCTCATCGTTAATCTAACTAGTATGGTCAAAAAATTTTAAATATATTTACCCTTCTTTATATATAATTAAAAATAAAAAAGTTGGAATGGTTATTCTTCCTTTTTTTTCACTTTAAGAGATCGAAAAACATAAAAATAAAAGATTTTCTCAAATTTCTTTTTTTCATATTTATTAATACTAGGAAAAGAAAAAGAGATAGGAAAGAAGGAGACAAAAAATTAGATTTTGCAAAAAAAAAAAATAAAGAAAAGTCTAACATTATCGTATTGCTTTAAGATTGTCGAGATTAGGATTAGAATTTGACGATAAACAAAAAAGTGAAATAATTTTAAAATAATAAAATTATTTAATTCTTTTTTATTTGTAATTTTTTTTTAAAAAATTGAGCTCTCTCTCTCCCTCTCCCCCTCCCCCTTTCCATCTTTTTATTTTTTTCAATATTAATAAGATTGCCAAGAAAAAAGAAATTAATACTTTGATTTTTTTTCTTGATAATAAAAAGGAGAAGAGCCATTCTAAATTTTTTATTATTTTTATTATGCAAAGAGGAGGGTATTTTCTTTTAAAATTTTTTAACTTGCTAAATTGGTTTAATAGTAGGATAAATTGTCTAAAAAACAATTCTATAGGATAAATTGATAATGAGACTATATTTTATGGGGATAAAGTGATAATAATTTTAAGGGTTAAACATATCCTTTTACTTTAATTGATAAACTCCATTAAGTTTGACCGTTAGTTTTGGGGGTAAAGTGACTAAAAGATAATATGATAAATTACATTTTACCCCCTGTGGTTTACCCTTTTTTACATAACCCCCCTATGATTTCAAAAGTTATACATAACTCCCTCATGGTTTGGATTAAAGTGTCAAAGTGACGGAAATAGTCACTCGTAATGGAACTTCTAAAAATGTCGAAATTACCCTTATAAATACATGACACATTAACCCCGTATGCTTTTTATATTTTACCATATAACTCCCATATGGTTTAGTACTTTACCATATAACCCCCTTATGATTTTCAAAATATACACATAACCCCTCTTGGTTAATAAATAATTTTCAACTTTACATAAGGGTAATTTTGACATTTTAGGTGACGCCGTTACGAATGATCATTTCCGTTACTTTGACATTTTAATCCAAACCATGAGGGGGTAATGTATAGCTTTTGAAACTACTTGGGGGTTATGTGAAAAAACGCTAAACCACAAGGGGGTAAAGTGAAATTTACCCAAGATAATATTAAGGGAGAAATTGATAATAGCACCAAACGTTAAGAGGGTAAAGTGATAATAACCCTAAAAAACAACCGAGTAACAAGGTAACATGAGATACGGTGCGCAAATTAGTTTCTAAAAGAACGTAATGCCACTTACTGGTTTAAAATAAGAGGAGGATAGGTGCGTTAGACATCGCCAGTGTTTTGAAACCATCGGTTCCAGTTTCAAAATTGACGGTTTCGATTCTTTTGAAAGATAGAACATAAATCAGTCCTCAAAAGAGTAGTTATGATTACATTTCTTGAACCTACGATTTCAGCTACGGTTCCGATTCTTTTTGTTATATTTAAACACTTGTTGGTATAAAATTGATTCCAAAAAAAATATGATAATGAATTTTTAAAAAAAAAACTTATTATATCATCATGTGCAAGAAAAAGAAAAAATTGTGCAAATTTTATGAAAAAATATTTTATTATTGATTAGATTATATTCGTTTTAGATTTAGATTAGTCATGGGGTATAGACTTATTAATGGAATGGGACAATGAGTTGTCCGGTTAGAATTAGAGCTACTAGTATTAGATGTTGACTGTTGATATTAAACCATAAACTAGTTAAATATGTTTAGGTGGCAATTATTTTTTTTAGATGGTTTAAATGGGCTGTAAACCACCGATTTCGATTCTAGTTCCAATTCAGAATTTTGATGAATCTGAATCTAAACCTTTAGCCACAATTATGGTTCCAATTTCGATGTCCAAATTTTGGTTTCAATTTCAATTCAACAAATCGTCGAATCAGTTCTGATCTGGTTTCGATTTAAATCTGAATCGTAGCCACTTCTAGGAGGGCCGTAACCTATTTGCCAAAGTTATTTGCGAACTTAACAGAATTCAATATATTGCCAGTGCAACGTTAATTTGCAAAGATTGGTAGTTGGGTATGATTCGATAGAGCTGGGTGGTTGTTTAGTTAGTAATACGGGTGGGTTGATGATTTTTGAAACGCAGATGAAACGGTAACACCTACACCACTGCAAAATTAATTTTCACACATTGATAGTTGGGTATAATTCGAACAATCTGTCTCCTCTAGTTTGTTTAGTCTCTCATGCCAAATCCAATTCAAGATAAGACAATACAAAAGTGTAGAGTTGGAAGGAAATTTAGTATTAGTCTAATGACTATCGTCTTTCCATATGATTACCTCGTTTCCCTTTGCATTGTTTTGTTTACATGAGTATAGCATTTCCATAAGATTACCTCATTTCTTCATTACATACATCAATTGTGTTTTGCTATTATTTCTGTATTAGTATTACTGTAATGTGTTACTAGTAACTGTGAGAACCCGTATTTCCCTAATATTTTTCCTAGGGTTTATTTCTCCTTAATTGCATGTTTTCTGCATTTTCTGACTTAGAAATATTTTCTTAGTGGATTTTATGAGCAATTATAGTTTTAAGATGATTTTCCTAGCATTGGAGAAATTTTAGAAAATTAAGAGTAAATAGTGGACGTGGGACCCACTAGTGCGAAAAGTTCGGAAAAATTAGGCCAATAAGGTTAAGTTTCGGATACTGTGTAAAATTTATCGGGTGTTAAGAGATAAGTAGAGGGTGTGAAATGATTGATGTGAGAGAGAAAAGAAAGGATAGGATTGCATTAATGGTGTGACAAGTGTCACCATCTTATGGGTTGAAACTTATGGAACACTATTCACTTTTTTTGACTTTTGACCAAAATTGGTTAAATATCTAAAAATTTCACAAAAAAATCCCCATTTTCTCACCTTGGATGGCCGGCCCTCTTACCTCAAGAAGGAAGAGAACTTCATCATTTTGCAAGCTTCCATTTGGTTCAATCTTCCATAAACAAAAGCTTAGACTAGATTTCACTCCATAAAATCCTATCTTCTAGTGCTAGTAAGGGTTGTAGTGAAGTTTGTTTGAAGCTCTAAGGTGGCCAACCTCTCTACACCTCTTGTTCTTAGGTAAGTGATGTTTTACTACTTCCTTATACTTAATGATGGTTATTTTGTGCTTAAGGGTGGCATAAGTGTTGGAATATATGATTTATTTCTTGATTTGAAGAGTTTTGGTGAAGTTTTCCATTTTGTGATGAATTTTCTGGTGTAATATGAAATGAATGTTGTGGCCATCTTTGATGATTGGCAATGGACTATAATGGCTCTAGTAGGTATGTTTGATAAGTATTTGCAATTAATTTTGGATTTGGATGGAAAATGGAAAGTTAGGGTTCTTATTATTCCCAATTCTGTCCGGTTTTAGATCACTGGGTTAGAGGCCGAATTAGACTTTGCTCAAAAGATGAAAGTTGTAGGTATTGATATGGTTAAGGTGCCTGTAAAATTTCAGGGCATTTGGATTAATGTAGAATGAGTTATGACGAAATTACTGTAGCTGTTCTGCTTTGGACAGAATGCGAAAACTGCGATAGTAATTGGCCATTTTGACTGGTTTTGGTTTGGATTTTGAAGTTGGTGTCTTCTGATGAAATGTAGCTGAATGTCTTAGATAACATATGCCTTTGGAATTTCGGCATTTGGACTAGTATGGACTGAGATATACCGATTACAGTTTTCTGCGTTTTGCAAACCTGTTTTGGGAATTCTGGTATAGTATTTCGTATTTTTGACCTAGTTGGGCCAGGAACTGGATTGAGTGACCTTCTACATTGTTGTAGCCCTGTTTCATAGCTTTGAAACGGTGGGTCTTGCACCCCCATCCGATAACCGTAGAGAATTTTACACCATTACCGCATAATAAGGGCAAAACAGTTTTCTATTTGGGGCCAAGACTAAGGCCATTTTCTAATTTCTGGTTTGCTATTATGCTCATTTATGCATATGAAACCTTATTGGGGTTGTGGTTGGCATTGGTTTATGACTCGTTATCGAGTCTCTTTTAGGGCTTGCTTTCATTTCGATTGTTTCCTAGTTAACTTTTGTACTTGTACCACGTTGAGCCTAGCGAACGGCTTTTGGGAAATGAGATGAATTTTGTGTGAGATGTTGGGACTGATTTGAGGATAGAATGAAGCCTTAATGGCTGGAAAAGTAAGAGATTTAGGGGAAGTGCTGCCCGATTTTCTAGGCCGTTTGGTTCCTTTAAGTTGGGTTTGCCTTTTGGTAGAATGAAAGGCTTTTGGGTTGTTTGCGCCTAGGTCTTCATGCTACCTTTTCGTTTCCAAGAAAATCATGTTTTGCACCCTTGCATTAGTAATTATTTGGCGAGGTATACGACTAGTAGTCGAGCCTCACATGTGCATTCTGTTTACTCGATTCTGGAAGTAAAACCTTCAATTGGTTTATTTTGATTATTTTAGGGTTTCTTGGCGATTAAGGCCAATCTGAAGTGAAACTTTTTGAAGTTGAATCGGTGAGTGTACCACTCCCCTTCATTGTTGTTTAACTTGATTTTGCTCTGCAATCTGTTTATTTGTTCGAGACGAGGGTGTACTTTATCACACTCGTTCTCTAGTCTGATCATATGCCAATTTACTATGCAAAATTTGAATCTGTTATCTATGTCTGCATCTGTTCGGATTTCTATGACCTATGAGCTCAATCCTGTGGCTAAGTTATTCGAGTCGGGCCGGCAAGGGCCTGGACGATTAGATAACGAACCACGGTAGTCTGTTCGGGGATTTTGGGTATTGAGACCCTTGATTCCGGGTATACTCGAGTATTACCATTTCTGTTCGGTTACGGTGAGCGGGCCCGGTAAAGGGGTGTTTGGTGGACGGAATTCGGTGTAAAGAGGGGTCTACGGACGTTTGGTTCTATATACGTTGACGGAGAGTCAACCGGTTTGGATCAAGTACTGCGCTGGAAATTTGGCTCCTGAGAGCCACCCGTATCCTTCTGATTTGAATCATTAGTTCCTTTGCTTTACATCTGGCATGTGTATCTGATTTGTAAAATGTGAAATGCCATGATTTTTCTGCTATATGTTTGGTACCTCATTGAGCGCAAGCTCACCCCTTTCTGTCCCTTTTGTTTTCCTTACAGGAAAATAAACACTTTTGGTTTGGATTTGACAAATGGCTGCCAAACTGAGCTAGTCGAACATATCTTTTGTATAGCTCATGTATTAAAACCCTAAGTGTACTTTTGGGGCGTTTTCTCTTCTGATTTGGCAAACCGTGTATATGTATCAACTTTTGAAAACTTTTGTATGTCCTTTTGGATTGTAATCGCTAAAGTTCAGATGTGAATGTTTGCGTGCTCTTTCGGTTGCGTTCTGACGGGTCGGTTACTATTCATGACCGACTCCGGATTTCATTTTTTTTGTTTTGGGTTATTTTACCATCTTGACTTGTTTACGCTCGTTTGTAAGTTTCGGATCGCTATAGATAGTTCTGGTCTGCATCGTTAGTCCTGGCGAGAGTTGGGCAGGCAGTCCGCTCACCCCTTTGGTTCGCCTTAGGGGAAAGTGGGGCTGTCACAAGTGGTATCAGAGCCACTTCGCGTGGTCTCTGCGCGGAGTGAGATTGGGCCAAGTGGTGTTGTGGTCCTAATTTCATGAATATGTCTAAGTGCTCGTTTGAGCGTAAGATATGAACCGGGCATGTGATAAGTGTATGAATCATTATCATGGGACTCGAGGAAGCTAGGTATGTATGTCGGGTAGGAATCTTTAATAAGGATGGTTTACTCTTGGGACCGGCCGGCTCGAGATGTGAATTATCTTAGACGAGATTCTTGTGCCCGGATACGAAAGATATGAGGGCCTAGGTTAGAAAGGATTTGGTGAACTAGAAAGGCCATTCCTCGGTGGATCGTTTATATTTGTACCTGACTTAACTGGCTGTATATATGTGTGTGGCTTAATTTTGACCGACTTGTACCTTCGATTTGATGGATTCCGCTGATAAGGAATTTCGAGGACGAAATTCTTTTAAGGGGGAGAGAGTGTGAGAACCCGTATTTCCCTAATATTTTTCCTAGGGTTTATTTCCCCTTAATTGCATGTTTTCTGCATTTTCTGGCTTAGAAATATTTTTTTAGTGGATTTTATGAGCAATTATAGTTTTAAGATGATTTTCCTAGCATTGGAGAAATTTTAGAAAATTAAGAGTAAATAGTGGACGTGGGACCCACTAGTGCGAAAAGTTCGGAAAAATTCGGCCAATAAGGTTAAGTTTCGGATACTGTGTAAAATTTATCGGGTGTTAAGAGATAAGTAGAGGGTGTGAAATGATTGATGTGAGAGAGAAAAGAAAGGATAGGATTGCATTAATGGTGTGACAAGTGTCACCATCTTATGGGTTGAAACTTATGGAACACTATTCACTTTTTTTGACTTTTGACCAAAATTGGTTAAATATCTAAAAATTTCACAAAAAAATCCCCATTTTCTCACCTTGGATGGCCGGCCCTCTTACCTCAAGAAGGAAGAGAACTTCATCATTTTGCAAGCTTCCATTTGGTTCAATCTTCCATAAACAAAAGCTTAGACTAGATTTCACTCCATAAAATCCTATCTTCTAGTGCTAGTAAGGGTTGTAGTGAAGTTTGTTTGAAGCTCTAAGGTGGCCAACCTCTCTACACCTCTTGTTCTTAGGTAAGTGATGTTTTACTACTTCCTTATACTTAATGATGGTTATTTTGTGCTTAAGGGTGGCATAAGTGTTGGAATATATGATTTATTTCTTGATTTGAAGAGTTTTGGTGAAGTTTTCCATTTTGTGATGAATTTTCTGGTGTAATATGAAATGAATGTTGTGGCCATCTTTGATGATTGGCAATGGACTATAATGGCTCTAGTAGGTATGTTTGATAAGTATTTGCAATTAATTTTGGATTTGGATGGAAAATGGAAAGTTAGGGTTCTTATTATTCCCAATTCTGTCCGGTTTTAGATCACTGGGTTAGAGGCCGAATTAGACTTTGCTCAAAAGATGAAAGTTGTAGGTATTGATATGGTTAAGGTGCCTGTAAAATTTCAGGGCATTTGGATTAATGTAGAATGAGTTATGACGAAATTACTGTAGCTGTTCTGCTTTGGACAGAATGCGAAAACTGCGATAGTAATTGGCCATTTTGACTGGTTTTGGTTTGGATTTTGAAGTTGGTGTCTTCTGATGAAATGTAGCTGAATGTCTTAGCTAACATATGCCTTTGGAATTTCGGCATTTGGACTAGTATGGACTGAGATATACCGATTACAGTTTTCTGCGTTTTGCAAACCTGTTTTGGGAATTCTGGTATAGTATTTCGTATTTTTGACCTAGTTGGGCCAGGAACTGGATTGAGTGACCTTCTACATTGTTGTAGCCCTGTTTCATAGCTTTGAAACGGTGGGTCTTGCACCCCCATCCGATAATCGTAGAGAATTTTACACCATTACCGCATAATAAGGGCAAAACAGTTTTCTATTTGGGGCCAAGACTAAGGCCATTTTCTAATTTCTGGTTTGCTATTATGCTCATTTATGCATATGAAACCTTATTGGGGTTGTGGTTGGCATTGGTTTATGACTCGTTATCGAGTCTCTTTTAGGGCTTGCTTTCATTTCGATTGTTTCCTAGTTAACTTTTGTACTTGTACCACGTTGAGCCTAGCGAACGGCTTTTGGGAAATGAGATGAATTTTGTGTGAGATGTTGGGACTGATTTGAGGATAGAATGAAGCCTTAATGGCTGGAAAAGTAAGAGATTTAGGGGAAGTGCTGCCCGATTTTCTAGGCCGTTTGGTTTCTTTAAGTTGGGTTTGCCTTTTGGTAGAATGAAAGGCTTTTGGGTTGTTTGCGCCTAGGTCTTCATGCTACCTTTTCGTTTCCAAGAAAATCATGTTTTGCACCCTTACATTAGTAATTATTTGGCGAGGTATACGACTAGTAGTCGAGCCTCACATGTGCATTCTGTTTACTCGATTCTGGAAGTAAAACCTTCAATTGGTTTATTTTGATTATTTTAGGGTTTGTTGGCGATTAAGGCCAATCTGAAGTGAAACTTTTTGAAGTTGAATCGGTGAGTGTACCACTCCCCTTCATTGTTGTTTAACTTGATTTTGCTCTGCAATCTGTTTATTTGTTCGAGACGAGGGTGTACTTTATCACACTCGTTCTCTAGTCTGATCATATGCCAATTTACTATGCAAAATTTGAATCTGTTATCTATGTCTGCATCTGTTCGGATTTCTATGACCTATGAGCTCAATCCTGTGGCTAAGTTATTCGAGTCGGGCCGGCAAGGGCCTGGACGATTAGATAACGAACCACGGTAGTCTGTTCGGGGATTTTGGGTATTGAGACCCTTGATTCCGGGTATACTCGAGTATTACCATTTCTGTTCGGTTACGGTGAGCGGGCCCGGTAAAGGGGTGTTTGGTGGACGGAATTCGGTGTAAAGAGGGGTCTACGGACGTTTGGTTCTATATACGTTGACGGAGAGTCAACCGGTTTGGATCAAGTACTGCGCTGGAAATTTGGCTCCTGAGAGCCACCCGTATCCTTCTGATTTGAATCATTAGTTCCTTTGCTTTACATCTGGCATGTGTATCTGATTTGTAAAATGTGAAATGCCATGATTTTTCTGCTATATGTTTGGTACCTCATTGAGCGCAAGCTCACCCCTTTCTGTCCCTTTTGTTTTCCTTACAGGAAAATAAACACTTTTGGTTTGGATTTGACAAATGGCTGCCAAACTGAGCTAGTCGAACATATCTTTTGTATAGCTCATGTATTAAAACCCTAAGTGTACTTTTGGGGCGTTTTCTCTTCTGATTTGGCAAACCGTGTATATGTATCAACTTTTGAAAACTTTTGTATGTCCTTTTGGATTGTAATCGCTAAAGTTCAGATGTGAATGTTTGCGTGCTCTTTCGGTTGCGTTCTGACGGGTCGGTTACTATTCATGACCGACTCCGGATTTCATTTTTTTTGTTTTGGGTTATTTTACCATCTTGACTTGTTTACGCTCGTTTGTAAGTTCCGGATCGCTATAGATAGTTCTGGTCTGCATCGTTAGTCCTGGCGAGAGTTGGGCAGGCAGTCCGCTCACCCCTTTGGTTCGCCTTAGGGGAAAGTGGGGCTGTCACAGTAACTAGAGGTGGCAATTTGTCCCAAGTTCCAATGGGTTACCCATGCCCATAGGGACTTTGGGCGAGATGGATACTGGAATTTGATATTGGGTTTAAAATGGGACAAATTCCAATTGTACCCATTTATTGATGGAAAATTTTGGGAAATACTTGGGTACCCATTGGGCTCAAATAGCAAGGGCTCCGTTTGGATTAGCTATTTTTTGGAGTGTTTTTGAAATATTTTATTGTAACAGTGTATATGAAAAATTTTACTATAAAATTTTTTTGAAATATTTGATATACTAATATCAATGGAATGTTTTTTGAGTTATTGTATATTACTGTAACATTGCATTTGAAAATTTTATTTTTTGAAAAAATAGCCAATCCAAACAGAATCTTAGATTCAAAAATTATCTTTAACAATTTTTATAGTCATACCAACGAATATAATCTAGCAGTCTTCCTAGTCATTATCCACCAGAATTTCCAACATTTCAGTCAGTTTAAACCTATCATCCTTGGACAATGATGAGGATAAATATTCAACACCCTAAGTGCCTTGGTCATCTTGATATATGTTGGAATATGACTGTATATCTATCTTTTCCTTTATTTGTTAATCCAATTTTTGGTAGGAATCTTGAGTATAAAGCACTTGCATGTTTATTTAATAAAACTAAAAGAAATTTAATAAATCAAAAATATTAAAGTTATATAAAAAATAAAAAATGAATTAAAGGAAAAAAAATATGTAAAAAATAAATTTGGGTATTAGGCGGGATTAATCTAAACCCATCCCAAAGTAATCCCGCCCAAATTAGTTCCAAAACACATATGGATAAGATTGGCCCCAAACCCATATGACTCGATTCCATCGCAAACTCAAGCAAATCCCGCCCATTTTGCCACCTCTACTAGTAACCTTGAATTGATTATCCTTTTTCCTGATTTCTAGTTTTCCTTCATTTCTTTGTTACCATAATAAAGGGGTGCACTTCATTTAATTTTAGTAAGTACCAATAAAATTCATTCAATTTTACTTAGTACCTGCCCAAATTTATTAAAACTTTTTTTTTTATTGAGGTTTAACACATGGATTTTGTAATTGGAGGGGTTCAAAGTTCTAAACTATAACTATTTTAAACACGGATGGTAAGGTTTTGTTTCATGAGAATAATCCTAAACCACGTCATGTAGCTCAGCCCCTAATGCTTAATTGCTCTAAAACTTGTTTCCATTTTTCCTAAACACTTAAACTCTTGTTTGTTTTCTATTTTTTTTTTGGATACAAATTCACGTACAACATTGTTACAAACGGTTATTTTTTCTTTGGATACAAATTCAAGTGTAACATTTATTACAAACGGTCCTATAACAGGGAAAAGAGAGAGGGAAATACACATTTAATCTATTGAAAGGTAGAAAAGATGTTAAATAACTTTCGACCAAATCACAGAAGAGATTCTAAAGAGAAAATGCAGTCACAGGTTCAACCCCACATGACTTGGGTCCAGTGGTTCGGATTACGGATCCGGCATGCGCCCACGTCGCACTCTCAGCACGTTACGCGCCACATTCGCAGAACGCATGGGAATGACTTGATATTCTAAAAAATATTTGGAAGACACAAGCTTCTTTATTTGGAAGACACGAAACCAATATCCCTGATAGCTTACTTTGGGCAAACAGGCCCCAGCCCAATGCTTCAGCACCTGAACTGAAGTAAAAATTTACCTACATGAAAGAAACCCAATACCCTTACTCACAGGCAGAAAGAAACCCAAAACACGGAGGAAAAAGGCGCTGATCAGTAGCTTCACAGTGCCTGATCATGGAGGTTTGATGACTGTCATTTACGACATCAGGAACCAAACTCCAGTTTTATTCGACTAGACACCATCCAGCCCCACCAACCTGCTCAATATTACGTGGTTAGTTGAAACTTGAAACCCTCCAGCTAAAGATGACCCCCCAATTTGACACCCCTCAAGTTTTAAAAATATCATTTTATATCCCCTTACTTTTGTTATTTGTGTAACAAAATTTTAAAAAACCCTAAATTGCGCGCCTTTTTACTTGCTAAATAAAAATATTCCTAAATCACTATATTCACTTATTCACTTCAAGAAAACCATCACTTAAAAAATAATCTCTTGTAGTACTATCACATCATAATGCTATATCCCATAAAACTATAAATTTGAAAAGTAAAAAAGATATTTGAACACAAATACACTTGCAACAATTGAACTCTATCTGCTCAAAACTAATTTCATATAAACTTTATATTTTTTTTAATATCTTCTCAACCCTTAACTAAATCATTAAATTGTACCAATCATTATAAAAATTAATTCAAAATAAGTAAATAAATCATAACTCACTTTATCACAATCACAAAAAGTAAAAGAAAAATAAAATTTAATTTATTATAATTTACAAATAAAATATTGCATAGTCATCCAAAAAATGAGTAAGAGAAAATGATGGAGAAAAGGAAAAGAGAAGAAAGTGACTTTCGTTTCTTTTTTTTTTTTATATGTGAGTTCTATTTATTTGATATGTGAATTATGCGTCAAGTAAGGTTAATATAGTCTTTTCATAATTATTAGGGAAGGTAAGTGATATTTTTAAAAGCTCAGGGGTTCCAAGTGATATTAGGAGAAACCTCAAGGGAGGCTTCTAACATTATCCCATTGGTATAAAGTGCATAATTGTGAAATTTGTTTGTGATATTTGTATAAAGATATATGGATGAATAAGGGATTTCTTCTTCTTGTACGTTTCTCTCTCTCTTTTTTTAAGAGAGTATTACATTGATTTTTTTTCGACAATCTCAACTAATGACTAATGAGAAATTTTTCATGTTTCGATTAAGAAATTTTGATACGTATAATAATTGGAGATGGAGTCCAAGGGTAGGTAAATAGTTTATAATGAGCAATTTTTAATTATAATCACCAATACTATTGAAATGTAATCAATTGGATTGTTTTATTTCTTTGAATTAGTGCCACATTGAAATGCAATAATTTTAATTAAAGATATAAGGGTAATTTGGTGCTAACAAAAACTAAACTAAAAAAGTGCTTACACTCTTTAATGCTAAAATTCATACATTTTATATAGTAATGATAATGATAATGATGAAATCCAATGATTCTTTTGTCCTAGGTTTCCTTTTATAATGCATTAATGTCATTACTACGTGAATAAGTAAATATACACCAATCTAATTTAAACTATTTATAACTGATGTTTACTTGTTTAGTTCAATTTCAGCAAACATTCCGTTTTCCCTAATTGAATACGATAAAAATACTGCTATAAATAACATGGAGCAAAATGGCAAGAAGCGCTATCATTTTCTCCATTTTTGCGCATTTTCTCTTTCTTCAACTAGATTGCCCTGCTCTGCATTGAGATTCAGGGCTACACCTTATGTTAGTGCAACACGAGAGGCTCTAGATACATGAGATATCATTCAAGTTTGGAATCCTTTTTTTTTCCCATAACATGAGGTATATATCTTGACTTGAAATTGAAAATATTTTTTAAAAACAATATTTGCATACTTATGATCAATTTTTTCAATAATTTATCCAGTCATTTGATCGAAGGTAGAAAGAAGATTTGATTAGGCATTTCAATGAACATACAACATATAATTTTCTTCCTTTTCGCAAAATTCAAGGTCTCTCCACTTAAATTAATTACATGCATGATGATTTGGATAGAAAAAAATATTAATATGCCACTTTATTTTATCCTAAAGATAAAAAAAATTATTCTATGGTAAAAATCATATCTTGTAACTTGAACATCCAAAAATCTTAAGGTCTTTCCTTCTAAACCATGTAAAAGGGCATTTTCATCAACTCAACTATTTTGACAGTTAACTTGATGGGTTAGACTGAGATGGGAGGTAAAGTGAGAAGAAATAAACTTTACATGTAACCTACAACTATGACCAAATTCTTAAAAAAAAAATTGACCAAATTCTAAGGGGAGTTTTTGTAATTAAACCTACTTTTTATAATGTTCTTTTCATTCCAGTAATTCAAAAAAAAAAACAAATAAAAATTTCTTTTTAAGCAAAATTATGCTTGGCTTTTCCGTGAAGTATATACATTACCTTTAAGGTAATACATGTTATGTAATCAGAAAAAATTAAAAGTGACAAACTTATAGACAGTGGACTATCTATTATATATGACATTTGTATAGATTTTTGTAAAAAATGTATTACTACTACACAAGAAAAAAAAAATTGTGCATAAGAATTATTATAAATGCCTTTCATAATAAATAGGCTGCACTTGTGCCCGTATTCAGAAATTTTCCCTTCAGTAATTTTTTTCCCCTTGAAAATTTATCCCAAATAACTTCGTTGAACAGCTTGTTATTTCCTTTTCGCACGTTTAAATTTGTTTTCTTTCTTTTACTTCTTGTGTATACTGAGTAGATATAGGAAGCAATCAATCCTCAATTTCAGATGGACCAACACTCTATATGGGATGAATTCCTTGATTTGTTTGTTAAATTCGTTCTTTTCTTCTCTTCTAGTACCTGAACAGAGGCTTTTGTTTCCTTATTCCCTTTTTCTGTTTGGACGATTATCGGATGGAGGTACAATATACACCGTTTTGAAGTTAAAAGAAAGGGCTACAATGTTAAATAAGGCCACTCAGTCCAGTTTGTAGTGTAACTAGGTCAAAAATTCAATGTCTTATTGTGCTTATTTGAATGTTTTAGGACGTGACGCTGGTTCAAGACGCTCTTTGGGCGGAGGTGTATGAAATATCATTTGTTTGCTTGGTGAGTGTACTACTCACTTGCTTGTTACTATATGGCTTTGTTATACTTGAACGTGATGCCTTGAATGCTTATGTGCACCGTTGAAACCGATTAAAGTGAGGGTGTACTTGATCGCTCTCACCCCTTTTGTATTATATGTGACTGTCCACTGTTTTACTATGATAATTGAGGGGTACATGAAATACTGGATTTGGTGTCGTTTGGACAAGTATCCAACGGCCATTGCTGTACTACGGAGCTTAACCCCATTGGTAGTCGATTGAATCGAGCCGGCGAGGGTTTGGTCGTGAAAATTGACGAGCCATGGGGACTGTTATAAAGATTCCTTTTATTTATATATTTTGATAAAAACTAGAACTAATTTTATTAATCACTACACTGAAGTTTAGACAATAGTACAATATAAGGTGAAGCGGGGCCGCTCAGTAGAGAGAATAAATAAATGAGAGTATAAAGGTAGAAGTACATAGACTTGTGTATGAGATTATTTGAAATAATTACTGTAGTATTTTTTATAATGTGATATATGTAAAATAAAAAGGTATGATAGAAATTGTATTTGTGATGCAAGTAAATAATTTTTTTTTCAAATCATGGTTCAAGACCAAGTTTAATAAGGTATCCATTTACAAACTCAAAATTGACCAGTTTAGTTTTTTATTTTTAACATGTTATATGCATAGTGAGTAGTATTTAGGAAGCAATCAATCCTCACTTTATAGGCGACGAATTCCTTGATTTGTTTGCCAACCTCATTCCTTTTTCTCTTCCAATACACGAATAGGGCCTTTTATTTCCTTATTCTCTTTTTCAGTTTGGACAGCACGGGAAAAATTAGAATCAACCAAATACCTCTAGATATTTTTATTGATTTCGACATTTACAGATCCCAGGAGTTCACTATCAGGACTTTTGAGGCCCACTGAAGACTTGAACTGTTTTGTTTTTTTTTTTTTTTAAATTACTACTTGTCAGTTTATGGAGAGACAAATCCTATAAGGTATAGGTGTAGGCACTGTTAGTTGCCCAAAATATCATTATAATAACAAAAGAGTCATTCCTTGTTTAATAGTGGGACAATTAACAAAGCAAGCATTATTGAAGTGTGAGATTTCAAATAATTTAAAAAAAAAAAACAAAGGACTTAAAAAGCTTGTGAATTGGGGAAAACAAATACGGAAACATTCTTTTTATCTATATATTTCGATAAAAACTTGAAATAATTTTATTAATCACTACAAGATATGGCACAAGAATGGAAGCAATGGAAGCAGTAGCAGACCCGCAGAAACCCCCCACTCATGAATTACATCAAGAGTACATGTAGGCGGCACTTCCGGCAACTTCCGACATTTGCCGCACTTCCTGATTCTCAGGCACCGGAGCTGTGGCAATGCACCTTTCTCCGCCTTTATTTCACGCAAATCAGATAGGCCATTGAGCTCAAGGAATTTCAATTGGTGAAACCCATGCCCAGAAATGACTAGCTGTTGTTCCTTGTATGCATCTTTCATTTTGAGGAACGACAGCTGTCCCAACTTCTCTAGTACTGGCATTGGGTCATTCCAGAGTGACATGTCTTTCAAAGACAAGCGAGAGAGATTTGGAGGGAAATCAGGAGGTAGCATTTTCCACTGCCCGGATAGCTTAAGCTCTGTTACTTGATGGAGCTTAGAAAGTCCATATAGAGGCGGCAACCAGAATCCTCTTCCTTCAATAGAATAAAGATGTAACGTCTTTAGGCTTCCAACCTCAGATAAATGCGTGCAGAGTTTGTCTATGTTTGACCTGTCATCCACCCAAATCCCCAGTTTCTGAAGACTTGTCAAAGTTTTCATGTTATTATGCATAATGTCATCAAAGCGTACGCGTGACAGAGTCTGGAGATTTCTCAATCCTTCAATCTTAAGAGGCACATCACATTTCATATCATACGCATATAGATGCCGTAAACTTTCAAGCTTCCAAATGAAATTTGAAACTCTCACTGGGTAAGAGTTCCGTATGTCAAGAGTTTGTAGGTTGCGCAAGCAACCGAAGGAATGAGGGAGCCTGCGAATGGATGTGCCTCTTAAACCGAGGTATCTTAGAAGCCTGACTTCACCAATTCCTTTTGGCAAATTATAACCCATCTTAACATTCTCAAGGTCTAGCATCCTAAGCTTTCTGAAACTTTTGAAACTAAGACTAATGCCTTCCCTGTAATCGTGGACATTGAAAAAGAGCAAAGACCGGAGAGGAGGGATCGAAGTCCCAAAATAGTAGTTTTTATCCAAAGGGAGACTATGAACAGCAAGGTACCTGGATTTGGCTGATATTTTACCATCTCTGGTGTCATGGATCTGAAAAAAATTTTCATCCTCTGCCTTCCTGATTGCAACCTCTCGCAGTAAATCATGGATTCTGCAGCTTTTAATCCTCTCATCAACAGTCGTTTCCACCACCTGGACCATATTCCTGCCACAAAGTCGTTCCACATCATCATATGCTGCAGTTTCCTCCAAATTTTCTGCATCTCTTTTCTGCATTATTCCCTCTGCAACCCACATATGGATCAACTTGGGCACAGAAATCACGGAGGCTTCGGGAAACAAACCCAAATACAAAAAGCAAAATTTCATATTGGGAGGAAGATCTGCATAACTTAATTCCAGAATTGCCGATACTCCACTCTGGCTCCTTGAGAGGTTTCTGTTGAAGCTGTTGAGAACTTTCTCGCATTCACTCTTCAACTCTTTCTTGCCCAGTAGCAGCCCACCTACAACTGTGATGGCCAGTGGCAGACCAGCACATCTCCTTGCAATCTCTCTGCCCACTTCTTCCAAATCCGAAGGACACCCAGCATTATCCCCGTGGGCTAAGGCCTTTCTGAGAAACAACTGCCAGCTATGCTCCTTCCCCAATGTTTTCAGCTCATGTGGGATGCTAAGAGCATCTGCGTGTACGGCAACATCCCGATTGCGACTTGTAAGTAGCAATCTACTTGATGTGCTACTATCAGGAAAGGCATTCCTGGCTAGACAATCCCACGCTTCTTCCTCCCATACATCATCAAGTACCACAAGATAACGTTTATCTTGTAGATCTTGATAGAGCCTTTGTTCCAAGTCCTGCTCCTGCATCTTTTCCAACATGTCAAGTAGCTCATTAGTCATCGGATGTAATTGCTTTATGATTGTCCTCAGCGTCTCTTTGTGATTGTAGCTTGAAGAGACGCATACCCAAGCACGGCAGTTGAATCTAGTCATGAGGTCAGCATGGTTATAAACTTTTTTGGCTAGAGTTGTCTTACCTGCACCTCCCATGCCAATGATTGAAACCACGCGGCGGTTTCTGTCCTCTTTCAAGAGTTCTGTCACCAGGGATTTTGTCATCTCCTCGAAGCCCACAATATCCTTGTCCTCGCTGAGAGGAGAGGACCGCCGGAGCCGTTGAAGCTCTTCTCCATGTGTACTCGTTCCCTCTCCAAGATTTTTGATACCAAACTTTTCGCGGCTAGCGGCTATGTTATCGAGCCTTGTCTGTAAGGACTCAATCTCTTTACCGATCTTGTTAAGGCTCACAATCCGCCAGGGATAATATGCCAATCTAGTCACAAATCCCTTATCTCTTATACTTTCAATTTTGCTGGCAAATATCTCAATGATATCCTCCGCATCGTAGGCAGCGGCTCTGATTTCAGAAACCCAGTTGCGGATCCTCGCATCTTCATCTTGCCTCTGATCAGCATCTTTCAGGAAACACCGCATCCGGACCAGATCATTTTGAAGTCTCTCAACTTGGCCTCGAACACCTTTCAGGAAAACAATTTTTTGAATCAGCAGATCACCAGTTCTCTCAACAACGAGAGAGATAACAGGGTCTGCCATCTAATCTATGAGAGCTTTGCTTCTCAATAGAAGAGTAAGAAGAACAAGAAATGGGGGAGAGGCTCTTATATTTCAAGTGCAGTTGCAAAGCCAGATTAATACCTGCATCTGTTTTTCTACACATTTTTATAAAGCAGAAGTGGCTAATGCAAAGACCGTATATCTTGTCTGTAGGTAAGGAATCAATGACTTTACAAGAAATCTATATTCAGTTTGTACGTAAATGATGATTCCAATCGTATGTTCTTTAACTCTGCTTTTCAAGCACTGGGTAGGGGATTTCACGATAACAAGTTACCTTTAGCATATTTTCAACACAACATAACCAAGTTACCTTTATAGAGGGGAAAAAAAAGGATGTCAGATTCCTATCTCAATCTTCAACTTGATTTTCCATCATCTACCTCTGCCTTTTTCTTGATTGTCAGTTTCTTTTTCTTTCTTAAACTTGATTTCCTGATTTCATTGAGATTCTGGGCCACTAAAGAGAATGCGTCACTCATAAAACTTGCCAATAAATTTACAGAGAAATTTCCAACATTGTGATGAATTTTAAAAAAATTCTACAAAAGGGGTGATTTTGGGATTAATTTCCGTCCGGGGGTCTTCGCATTTGTGAAATGCGAGCTCTGCTTATTGAGCTCGCATTCCTTCTCAATTTTTTTTTTCCCTTTTTTAAGAGCTAGGGAATTATTTCCAGAAAGCAAATGCGAGCTCTTATCTTTTTTTTTTTTTTGGTATTTTTTGAGAGGTAGGGAATTATTTGCAGAAAGCTTCTAATTTTTGTTTTAAAAAATGTTGCAAATATTTAAAATTTTGCAAATAGCTCGCATTTGTTAAATTTGACCTGCAAAAATTGTATTTAACTTTTTTGTTAGATTTCGCATTTATAAGTATGACTTTTAGAAAATTAATTTAAAAAATGTTAGGAAAAAAATTTAAAATGATATCTACGAGCTCCATAAAAAATTTAAAAGTAAATGTAAATATTGTTTGTTTTGTAGAAATTGCCTTTACTAAAATGGTGTCGGTAGTAAAATGTTATTTTAAAATCTGTACGAAAATCTTATTTTTCGGAGAAAGGTTAGAGAAATTTTGTTTAAAAATCTGTAATGTTTAGAGGAATAATATTTTATTTATTTTTGAACTTGCACCTGGCTAAAGTCATCAAATATGAGCTAAAACAAAATCAGATTAACAATAATCTTGTTAATATAATTTACTATACATGCATAATTCTTTTATAATAACAAAAATTGGTAATTGTACGGTTGAAAATACGTTATTTAATTATAATACATTTAAATGGTGGAAAAAGTACACATGATAGTTCTTTCTATCTCATAGATCAATGTTCTTTCTATTTTATAGATCAATGTAAAAATAGAATGAAATTGTTAACATGTAAGGTGTTGAGTATTTGTTGTGAATAAAATATTAAGTGTTTTTCCTTTTGTATCAAATAAATGTTTTTGATCAAGAGTTTCATCATCCACCACTGCGGAAACAGTATATTTGGAACTCTCCAACGGTTGACGAAGAAACAATTTCAGCTTGAACACTCCTTTATCGACCCCAATATAGTGGTAAATCCTGTCAACCAACTCCCCGTATCCAATTCTATGCCTCAAAGTGAATGTCTGGTTGGAAGTACGAGGCAAATAACAAACGAAGTCACCCTCGTAATGTATTTGTCCTCCCCAATATAGGTTTACCCGCAGAGGCCTTTCTACAGATATGTCTGTGAAATGTATCCCTATTTTTTGGACAATAAATAAAAATTAGTAGTCCAACGGTCCAAACAAATGAAAGAGGGTGGACTCTAGGTCGAAATTGGAACTATTAAATAGACTAATTTCGATCCAGATGTTTATGAAAAAATTGAAAACATGTATGAAATATACTATAAATGACGATACGAATAGTCTAAAACTCCGAACGAAGTTTTTGGAAAAATTGGACAGAGCCTCCCTTAAAAATAGACTAAAACTCTCTATCTGCAAATCCAAACAGGGTAAGAAATGTACAAGCGTAAGAATTGTACCGGAAGTTATATATATTTGGGCTCCACATTCACACCGCATAACAAGATCCACATTGACAATGATGTGATATTATACCAATGAATCTTACAAAATTAATGTTTTTCCCTGTAACTTATTTTGCCACTTTTTTAGCATTATAGATTTTGCCAATACCAAAAAACATTACAAGGTTGGTCAGTGAATTTCAATCCATCAATTCGCCTTAAAATAAATCGGTATTTCATGTTCTACCGCCCTTTTCTACTTAAACAAAATTAAACAAACCATCGTCTCAACGAAGTGACCGAAAATATCCATAGTTGTAATATAACATAAATTAGCTAATGGCTTGTATCAAATCCGAATTAAGCCTTATGCATAAGGAATGGTAGTTGTAATATAAAATAAATTACCTAATAGTCAGTTGCCCTCACAAAGAAATATCTACAAAAATATCGACATAGTCTCCCCAATAAAGGGGCTCACAATCCAAATATCCATGAAATGCAAAAGCTCCAATCTATAAACTACACCCCAAATTTCTAAGCTCCAATTGCAAAACATACACTGTCCAATGTAGATAGTGTTTCGACCAAAACTAATAGTTGCGCAATAGATTTACAAAAAAAAATTATGATGAATTTTAAAAGAATTCTACAAATGGGGCATTTTGAGCATGGGACTACGTACAAATGGGACTACGTACCAAAGGGTCTTCGCATTCACCAAAACTGAACTCACGGAGCTCGAATTTTCGAACTACGGCATCCCAAAAAAAAAAAAAAAAATACCACACCTCGCATTGTATTATGAAATGCAAAGATCCGAGCTCGGATAATTTATGGCATCCTTCGGATCCAACAAGGTTCGGATCCGTCTCAACGGATGATCAGACGAGCCCTCGGATCCGGGTGAACAACTTTGGATCCGAGCTCGGATCCAATAGATCCGAGTTCGGATCCGTCTGTGTTGAGTCTTATCTGACCTCGGATCATGCTTTTCCTGCACTAATTGCAGAAACGGCAAATAAACTGCTCCTACATTGGAGAGTCCAAACATTGTACGAATTCGAAAAACATCTAACGTTTATCCTCAAATCCACCACAAAAAATGCAAAAAAAAGCACAACCCACGTCAAATTTAAACCCAAATTTCACCACAAATCTGAACTTGTCTTGGATTCAAGTATTCAAGTATTAATTATACTTAAAATGCTATTACTGAGGCATTGCAAGTGAAAAAGCCTAACCTTTATGCTGTTGGAGAGTTGGGACTGAAATTGTGGACAATTTTTGGCAAGCGGCACGCGCGGAACCAGTCTTTGGAAGCTCCGCTCAGCTCCGGTCCTTGGATGCTTCGATGTGCAGAAACCACCTCTGTTTTCTTTGTTGTGCTTTTACGTACAATTCCGAATTCTGTGTTTTTCTACACATTCCAGCTATAAAAGGCACTTCTGCTTCGTCTGTTTGCTTTTGTCTTTTTTTTTCGAAATGGAGTGTTGGCGGTGGAGCTTAGTACGAGCTCGCATTTTGAGAATGCGAAGACCCCAATTCCAGAAAATCATTCACAATACGCCCTCGTTGTAGAATCATTTTTTTTCCATCACAATGTAAGAATTCACCCGGTAAATTCTGTAGTGTAATCCAAGACAGGTGTGAAAAGGTAAAGAATATGGCAAAGAAACCGGCACGTTTTAAACTGACATGTACGGACGATGAAGGAAATATTTCTACAAAAGTAAGTGGTGACCTATCACAGGCGTGGGCGATTTGGAAATGTTGCGTACTGCAGAAGGTGAAAATGTATTGAGGTGTCACGGAACTAACTTAAGTATAATGGGCCTATGAATAAAACACCGAAGAGGAAATGTAAGCAGTACTAAACAAAGCCATGCTTGGCTTTGAAGCAACATATGGTCATTATTGAATAACGAGTTGAGAGCCTTTAAGAAGTGAAACTTAAGAAAATAAATGTTTGAAATATTAAGTTTTTTAATTATGTAATCTATTTTGATTATAGCTGTTCTAATATATAGTCATTTGGAGGACTTTTAGAGCTGAAGTACTGAATCCTTTTTGGACTTTTAATAAATTTGAGTTATTTTTCTTTTGGTTTCTCACTTTTCTAACAACTTTTATATAACCTACTAAATTTGAATTATTGAAATTGATTTTAATTGTTATATTAGTAAAATATTAACATTTGTGGAAACTGGGTTCATAGGAAGACAGATTGTTGCCTGTTTCACATTTAATTGAATACAAATATCTCTACTTTACGTAAAGCGTTCAAGACTGAGGAACAGTGGATTCCAATTGATTCTCCCGATTGTGGGCATTACATCAACAAAATACTATCTATTTATGGGCATTTTACTCTGAATCATTACATTTATGTAAAATACACAAATGTTTGTAGCTAAAATTGAAAAATTGTTACACTAATATTTTTATGAAAGGTAAACTGATTGTCCTGTATTTAATATAAACTGATTTTTGTGAAAGTAAAAAACATATTGCCCATAACATACCTGCTCTTTATGATTTTTTTGCATTATATCAACAAAATACTAGTTATTTATGGGCATTTTATTCTGAATCATTATATTTATGTAAAATACATAAATGTTTGTAACTAAAATTGAAAACGTGTTATACTAATATTTTTATGAAAAGAAAACTAGTAAATTTTGTATTTAACAAATTTTAAATATGTGAAAGTAAAAAGTTTTTGCTCATAACATACCAGCTCTTTATGAGTTTTTTGCATTTCATCAACAAAATACTAGTTATTTATGGACATTTTATTCTGAATCATTATATTTATGTAAAATACACAAATATTTGTAACTAAAATTGAAAACGTGTTATACTTATATTTTTACGAAAGGGAACTGGTAGATTTTGTATTTAACAAATTTTAAATATGTGAAAGTAAAAAAGATTGCGCCCATAACATACCAGCTCTTTATGAGTTTTTTTGCATTATATCAACAAAATACTAGTTATTTATGGGCATTTTACTCTGAATCATTACATTTATATATTTATGTAAAATACATAAATGTATGTAATAAAAATTGAAAAAGTGTTACACTTATATTTTTACAAAAGGGACACTGGTAGAATTTGTATTTAACATAAATTAAATATGTTGAAGTAACATTACAGGTGATTTTATTAGTTACTTAATTTGTTGGCAAGAAACAAGGTTTCTTTTGCAAAATTTGTTCATTAGATTTTTCCAAATAATTAGGGTATAAAGGTAAATTTTCACAATCTTTTGCTAGCAATAGGCCCTAATTTCCTCCTAGGCAGTGACGAAACCAAGATTTTTTTCCTTGGGGGGGCCAAAATGATTGACAAACAAAATTATTTTAATATATTATGTTCAAAATAATTTTCATCTATTTAAATATATGGCATCCTAAAATATCA
The DNA here is from genome assembly GCF_036785885.1 of Coffea arabica. Lineage (NCBI taxonomy): Eukaryota > Viridiplantae > Streptophyta > Magnoliopsida > Gentianales > Rubiaceae > Coffea > Coffea arabica. The sequence goes on along the minus strand of NC_092316.1, from coordinate 12,927,012 downwards.
ATTATTAACTTTAATTATAAAGATATGTCTATTTAATAAATAAGTAGCATAGTCATAACTAAAATTAAGACAAGAAATAACATTTGATTAAATATCTTATAGGAAAAAATGCACTTTTCATCCTCAAAGTTTGGATGGTTGGCCAATTTCATCCTCAAAGTTTCACCCCAAACACATTGCATCCTCAAAGCTCCGTAATTTTGGCAAATTAAGGACAATTGACGGGAAATGAAAAATTGATCGTTAAAACCAACGATTTTACCCATAAATGGTACTCTGTTCTTATAATAGAGGAAAGCCATAAAGAACTGATGTTTTATTGGAGAACGGGTTTATTTTTATTTTATTCGATAAATAAATTTGTTTATGGGAAATAGGTACTCTGTTCTTATAATGGAGGAAAGTCATAAAGAACTGGTGTTTTATTGAAAAACGGGTTTATTTTTATTTTATCCGATAAATAAATTTGTTTATGGACAAATTGGCACTCTGTTCTTATAATGGAGGAAAGTCATAAAGAGATGGTTTTTTATTGAAAAATGGATTTATTTTTATTTTATCCGATAAATAAATTTATTTATGAAAAAATGGGTACTGTGTTCTTATAATGGAGGAAAGCCATAAAGAGTTGGTCTTTTATGGGAAAGTGATACTTTATAGAAAGTGGCCGCGATTTGGTTTATGAAATTATCCCAAATAAAAATTTAGAATAAATTTGTTTGTTTTGAAAGTTGTATAACAGTCGTTAAAACTCTAGAGATTGGCAAAAAATTTTTGGGGTTGCAGAAAGGCAGAGGGAAGAAGGAGAAGAATGGAGCTTTTCGTCCGTTGCAATTGTTTCGTTAAAAATAGCTTCATTCGGTTTTACCCATTTTTTGTTAGGTAAAACTATTGGTTTTAACGATCAATTCTTCATTTCCCGTCAATTGTCCCTAATTGGCCAAAATTACGGAACATTGAGGATGCCTTTCTGCAACCCCAAAATTTTTTTGCCAATAATTTAAGGGAGAAAAAAGTGTATTACTATAGTTTAAGGGGTAAACTACAATTAAGTATATAGTTAGTCACGATTTTATTGCATTTAACTCCAACAATTAACGTTAGACATAGTGTATTCTGGTGCAAAAACTTCAATTATTATGAGCACTGGTTATGACACACCGAATAGGTGTGGTAATAATAAAAAATTATGATAAAAAATTAGTTTAAATGTCAAGCAGACAAAGGTACTTGAAAATACTTTCACATTAGTGCTTAATAAATAGTTGGCAGTTTGTTTTACTATAACCAATTTTGTTTCCAAAACTTTTAATAAATGAAAATTAAAGAATAGGAAACACTGGATAGATATGGCTTTGTAAAAACTTTGATATAATTATTGTGTATACGAATTCAAATTCATTTGCTTACTAATGAATTTGAATTTACGTCTAATGGAATTAATTATAAATAGGTAGTCGAAATCTGTCCATTTAATAGCCACTAATTAATTGATTTTATTCAGCTACCCATTTGAAACTAATAAAATCACATATCCATTTGGATTAACATGGTGAATAAGAGAGCAATGAAAAGTAGAGAAATGTCGAGGGGAAGTTCTGCATGAACAGAGAATGTAGAAGGGAAGGGAAGGGAAATAATGTTGTGCTTTGCTAGCAAATAATAATGGCAATTCTATTACTATTATTATTATATTAAAGGTAAATCCGCCAACTGCATATATAATTTAGGTATTCAGGCAAAATCTTAGAAATAATTTTATTCAGGCAAAATATGCTCCAACTGCACAAAAAAATGGCCCATTACACCAAAAATTATTTCTATTATTAAAAAAATTCAACTCACATACATGTATAAGGGATATTTATAGAATAAACAATTAAGGGATATTATTATACTCCCATTTTTTCACTTCACTCCCCCATGTAAAGTAATTTTTTTAATGTTAGTAAATTTCGTTGGAATTAAATTTGTAATATAAACCTTAGAGTCTGTGACGTTTTGTATAGTTTTGCAAATGTTAGGGAAGGCCGTGTGAATATGTCAAAAACCTATAGGAGGTTTCTACAATTATGTCTGATTTTGTAATTAACCAAAGCAAAAGGCAAGCAAATGCATGTACTATTTTACTTCAAGTAATAGCAAGTTTAATTCAAGTAATAAGTAAGTTTTTACACATAAATAGTAATTATTACTGATAACATGGCAAATTTGATTAATAATCAAGATTTACTGATTTATTGGACACATATACTATTTTACTTTAAAACTTATCTCAAACTAGTATTAGAAAGTTTATTTGAAATAACGATACGATGTTTTATCAATGATTAAAGCTTAGTACCTTAGTTAGTAAGTACTCATAATATATTCGTATAATACATGATTATAGGTCTAATTTAAAATTTTTTTGTACTTATATATTTTTAAATACTATGCAAAATAGTATGAACTAAACCTACTTTCCAAAAAGTAAATTTCGGATATAGAGTAGTAATTTATTTTTTAAAAAATTAAGTTGCATATTTATTCCAATTTACGCATGAAGATACATCAATCGGTGCTCTCTAGATGCGTCCAAACTCCAGTGAATGTCTTTAAACTAAATTCTAATTAAAGTAGTATCCAAGATAAAAAATACTACTCGTATAAAAAAAATCAATATAATTTCGCTAATAGCAATTAAATTTGAAGTTTTAAAATATGTGTAAATAGTAATTTAGTTTAAAAATATAATTAGTATGAAGAGTATAATTGGCATAAATAAGTGTATTCAGTAAGTGAATATTGTAAACCTCCCCTGAGGTTTCTTTTCATTTCGCCTGACATCCCTAAAGTTCTAAAAATATCACTAACCTACCTTACTTTTGTTGTTTGTATAGCAAGATTTTTAAATATCCTAACTACCCTTTTGCTCGCTAGATAGGAATATTCGTAAACCACTTTGTTTATTTGAAAAAAACTATCATTATTTACATGGTATTTCTTTGTATTACTACTACATCATAATGCTACACAATCACGGATAAAACTATAAATTTGAAAAGTAAAAATGATATTTGAAAACAAATACACTTGCATAGTCATACCTCATTTGATCACAATCACAAAAACTACAAGAAAAACAAAATTCTATTTATTATAATTTAGAAATACATTATTGCATAGTTATCCATTATTCTAGGTTCAAGTGCACAGCAGTTTGCATTGACATTTGCAAGTCTAATTGTATATATGAATTCACCATATATATATATATATATATATATATATATAGAAATACATATGTATATATATAATTATATATTTTGAAAATATATGTATGTATGTATACACATTGTAAAAAAAAAAAAAGAAATTTAGAGAATGAAAGAAAGATTTAAAATTTAAATATGAGGATAATATTTGAGAATTCTTCACTTTTGATATTGACATATTAAACTACTATCACGAAAAATGAAATTATACTCAGGGGAGTCCAATGATATTTTAGATAACGTCATCCGAGGCTCTACAAAGTTATCCCATTCACAATATATTTATATAAAGACATACATATCCATATATATATATATATATATGTATAAATGTATATTTTTAAAATGTATGTATGTATACACGTTCTAAAAGTAGGAAATTTATATGTAAATGAGCAAAATTTAAAATTTAAATATGAGAGTATTATTAGATAATTTGTCATCATTGATATTGGCATATTAAACTACTGTCACGAGAAACGAAATTATACTCAGTGGAGTCCGATGATATTTCGAAAATATCACTCATCCGAGCTTGTACAAAGTTATCCCATTCACAAAAATATATATATAGACATACATGCTAGGATATATACAAATATATATTTTTGAAGCATTTATTTCAGCCGCCAACTCCATAACGAATATGCTTTTCGCGGTAATTCCTGTTCATTTTATATGCTTACAGTGTTTAGCTTCTCCGTCAAGTTTGGCGCCTTTTTCAATGCCCTTTGTTTCGCTCGCGACCCTCTACCTTTGGCAGTTGATTATTTTAGGCACTCCACCTTTCCTATTTATGCTTTCAAATCCCCTCAATTTTTCATATGGCCCTTTCACTCAACTTCAACACCCAACGGCTGTTCAAGTTCCGGTTATAAAATGCCTTTACACGTGCCCATCCAAAACATATTTCCTATCATCTGTAGCTACAATCGCTTGTTTCGTCTTTTTCCTTATCTTTCCACACCTCTTTTTTGACCAATAAACATACCACAACAACATCCTAAAAGTACACATGTGTGTACAGGAGATTATTTAAAATAATTACTATAGTATTTTTTATGATGTGATATATATAAAATAAAATGGTGATTAGAAAAATGAAAATGTGTGATAGAAATTGTATCTGTGATGCAAGTAAATAAATTTGTTTTTCCAAATCAAGACCAAGTTTAGTAAGGTATTATCCATTTACAAACTCAAAATTGACCAATTTAGTTTTTCATTTTTAACAACTTATATGTATAGCGAGTAGTATTTAGGAAGCGATCCATCCTCACTTTCAGACGGACCAACACTTTTTATATGCGATGAATTCCTTGATTTGTTTGCCAACCTCATTCCTTTTTCTCTTCCAATACACGAATAGGGCCTTTTATTTCCTTATTCTCTTTTTCAGTTTGGACAGCACGGGAAAAATTAGAATCAACCAAATACCTCTAGATATTTTTATTGATTTCGACATTTTCAACAAAGGACTTAAAAAGCTTGTGAATTGGGCCTTTTATTTCCTTATTCTCTTTTTCAGTTTGGACAGCACGGGAAAAATTAGAATCAACCAAATACCTCTAGATATTTTTATTGATTTCGACATTTTCAACAAAGGACTTAAAAAGCTTGTGAATTGGGGAAAACAATTAACGGAAACATTCTTTTTATTTATATATTTTGATAAAAACCTGAAATAATTTTATTAATCACTACATGATATGGCACAAGAGTAGTGGAACCAGTGGAACAACCAGTGGAAGCAGTAGCAGACCCACCGAAGGATCCCACTCATGAATTACATCAAGAGTACATGTAGGCGGCAATTCCGGCAATTTCCGTAATTCGCGGCACTTCCTGATTCTCAGGCACCGGAGCTGTAGCAATGCACCTTCCTCCCCCTGTATTTCCTCCAAACCAGATAGGCTGTTGAGCTCAAGGAATTTCAATTGGTGAAACCCATGCCTAGAAATGACTAGCTGCGGTCCCTTGTATGCATCTTTCATTTTGAGGAATGACAGCTGTCCCAACTTCTCTAGTACTGGCATTGGGTCATCCGTGAGATCTGTGTGTTTCAAAGACAAGCGAGAGAGATTTGGAGGGAAATCAGGAGGCAGCATTGTCAAAGCGCTCCCGGATAGCTTGAGCTCTGTTACATGATGGAGCTTAGACAGTCCATCTAGAGATGGCCACTCGCTTTCTGTATTACAATAAAGATGTAACGTCTTCAGACTTCCAACCTCAGATAAATGCATGCAGAGTTTGTCTATTTCTGACCTGTCATCCACCCAAATCCCCAGTTTCTGAAGACTTGTCAGAGTTATCATGTTATTGTGCATAATGTCATCAAAGCGTATGCGGGACAGAGTTTGGAGATTCCTCAATCCTTCAATCTTAAGAGGCACATCACATTCAATATCATACGCATATAGATGCCGTAAACTTTCAAGCTTCCAAATGAAATCAGAAACTGTCACTGGCTCTAAGTTCCGTATGTCAAGAGTTTGTAGGTATCGCAAGCAACCGAAGGAATGAGGGAGCCCTCGAATGGATGTGCCTCTTAAACCGAGGTATCTTAGAAGCCTGACTTCACCAATTTCTTTTGGCAAATTACCCATCCTAACATTCTCGAGGTCTAGCATCCTAAGCTTTCTGAAACTTTTGAAACTAAGACTAATGTCTTCCCTGTAATCGTGGACATTAAAAAAAAGCAGAGACCGGAGAGGAGGGATCGAAGTCCCAAAATAGTTTTTATCCAAAGGGAGACTATGAACAGCAAGGTACCTGGATTTGGCTGATATTTTACCATCACTGGTGTCATGGATCTGAAAAAAATTTTCATCCTCTGCCTTCCTGATTGCAAGCTCTCGCAGTAAATCATGGACTCTGCACCTTTTAATCCTCGCATCAACAGTCGTTTCCACCACCTGGACCATATTCCTGCCACAAAGTCGTTCCACGTCATCATATGCTGCAGTTTCCTCCAAATTTTCTGCATCTCTGTTCTGCATTATTCCCTCTGCAACCCACATATGGATCAACTTGGGCACAGAAATCACGGAGGCTTCGGGAAACAAACCCAAATACAAAAAGCAAAATTTCAGATTGGGAGGAAGATCTGCATAACTTAATTCCAGAATTGCCGATACTCCACTCTGGCTCCTTGAGAGGTTTCTGTTGAAGCTGTTGAGAACTTTCTCCCATTCACTCTTCAACTCTTTCTTGCCCAGTAGCAGCCCACCTACAACTGTGATGGCCAGTGGCAGACCATCACATCTCCTTACAATCTCTCTGCCTACTTCTTCCAAATCTGGAGGACACCCAGCATTATCCCCGTGGGCTAAGGCCTTTCTGAGAAACAACTGCCAGCTATCCTCCTTCCCCAATGTTTTCAGCTCATGCGGGATGCTAAGAGCATCTGCGTGTATGGCAACATCCCGATTGCGACTTGTAAGTAGCAATTTACTTGATGTGCTACTATCAGGAAAGGCATTCCTGACTAGACAATCCCACGCTTCTTCCTCCCATACATCATCAAGTACCACAAGATAACGTTTATCTTGTAGATCTTGATAGAGCCTTTGTTCCAAGTCCTGCTCCTGCATCTTTTCCAACATGTCAAGTAGCTCATTAGTCATCGGATGTAATTGCTTTATGATTGTCCTCAGCGTCTCTTTGTGATTGTAGCTTGAAGAGACGCATACCCAAGCACGGCAGTTGAATCTAGTCATGAGGTCAACATGGTTATAAACTTTTTTGGCTAGAGTTGTCTTACCAGCACCTCCCATGCCAATGATTGAAACCACGCGGCGGTTTCTGTCCTCTTTCAAGAGTTCTGTCACCAGGGATTTTGTCATCTCCTCGAAGCCCACAATATCCTTGTCCTCGCTGAGAGGAGAGGACCGCCGGAGCCGTTGAAGCTCTTCTCCATGTGTACTCGTTCCCTCTCCAAGATTTTTGATACCAAACTTTTCGCGGCTAGCGGCTATGTTATCGAGCCTTGTCTGTAAGGACCCAATCTCTCTACCGATCTTGTTAAGGCTCACAATCCGCCAGGGACAATATGCCAATCTAGTCACAAATCCCTTATCTCTTATACTTTCAATTTTGTTGGCAAAGATCTCAATGATATCCTCCGCATCGTAGGCAGCAGCTCTGATTTCAGAAACCCAGTTGCGGATCCTCGCATCTTCATCTTGCCTCTGATCAGCATCTTTCAGGAAACACTGCATCCGGACCAGATCATTTTGAAGTCTCTCAACTTGGCCTCGAACACCTTTCAGGAAAACAATTTTTTGAATCAGCAGATCACCAGTTCTCTCAACAACAAGAGAGATAACAGGGTCAGCCATCTAATCTATGAGAGCTTTGCTTCTCAATAGAAGAGTAAGAAGAACAAGAAATGGGGGAGAGGCTCTTATATTTCAAGTGCAGTTGCAAAGCCAGATTAATACCTGCATCTGTTTTTCTACACATTTTTATAAAGCAGAAGTGGCTAATTTAAAGACCGTATATCTTGTCCGTAGGTAAGGAATCAATGACTTTACAAGAAATCTATATTCAGTTTGTACGTAAATGATGATTCCAATCGTATGTTCTTTAACTCTGCTTTTCAAGCACTGGGTAGGGGATTTCACGATAACAAGTTACCTTATAGCATATTTTCAACACAACATAACCAAGTCACCTTTATAGAGGGGAAAAAAAAGGATGGTGTAAGATTCCTATCTCAATCTTCAACTTGATTTTCCATCATCTACCTCTGCCTTTTTCTTGATTGTCAATTCTTTTTGTTTCTTAAACTTGATTTCCTGCTTTCATTGAGAACGGACCAAAATAAATAAATAAATAAAACCAAATTAAATGAAAGATGTGCATTTTGGTATCACTACTACTATACTTACTAAGATGTTTGGCATGCTAACTACAATATTGTCAATATTTGGCTTAACAACTTGGCTACAATATTGTACTAAAAGTTTACAGATTTTGAAAGAAGTTTGTTTAGCACCCAATTACAACAATGAAGACCATATTATATGATATAATTTACAGGTGGAAATGGAATTTCTCAAACCAATCTATACCTTGTCTATAGGTAAGGAATCAATAAATTTACAAGATATCTACATTCAGTTTGTACGTAAAGGATGATTCCAAGTCTCCAACCTCACCCTCCTGCTTAGTGAATCGAATATTTGCCAATGGTTTTCAGTGTCGTTTCAACTGATCTTAGAAGAGACCCGGGGTTCCATAGTCCCATGTTTTCCTTCCAGTTTTGTCCTTCATCTTCTTAAACAAAAGCAACTACTCCAGTCAAAAGAAAGCAGGTCCAAACAGCAATAGCTTATGCAGTTTTTTTAGTCCAAATTTTCGTTTTTCTCTCTATCCCGCCACCCCCCCCCCCAAGGCTGCACATCTTACAACTGTAGTGCCAGATTAATGACCCTCCTCTTTTAAGAATCGTAAAGCAGCCCAGAATTCAATTCTCTCTTAACCTGGAGTGCCAGCTTATTTAATACCATATATAAAATTCTTTTCTTTGTCTTTCTGTTAAACTTTCAGCTTTCTTCTAATAGTTTATGAAGATAAGAATCTTCAACAGAACATGAACAAGTTATCTTTATAGTGTAAAAAAGAACATGAGCAAGGATTCCTTCCTCAACATTTAAGTCAAGTTTTCATCATTTACCTCTGCCTTTCCTTTTGGGGGTCAGAGTGGAAGCCTGGCCTCATCAACACTCCACATTATTGGTGATGAAATCTATTGCATTGTCACTAATCACAATGCCTTGAAAGATTTCATAGAATTCCTTTGCAGTACATTGACATAAGGGTTGCAAGATAATTAACGATATCACTGAATCATAATGTACCTGTCAACTATGTTAGTCTTGATAGTTAAATCTGTCATGCAGAACCAGCTCACATGTGAATTAGTGTGTGAAAAAAGGTAATGAATAGATAAACAAGTATTATTACCCTCTAAAAATAATAAGCTGAGTGGAGTAGAGGGTAAAGCTAATGAACCAGTTATTAACATTTCAGTAGACAAATATTTTAGAAATTCATTCGTAAAAGTTAAAACCATGGAGATATAAAGGAGTTACTTAGAACTTTCTATAATTAATCTTCACCCATAACAATCAAATCAATTTGTAAGATACCGCTTGCAGACTAAGAATCGATTCAGAACATAACAAAACCTCATTGAGTTTCCCACTCAAAAACAGGGCCTGAATAATCTAAAGCTATGCATGTCAAAAAACTATAAAAATGGTGCCGCTAGAAACTAGATTTAAAATAATAATAATAATCCGTAGAAGACAATAATGTTGTGACTCGAACCATAAGTTGGCCTATATTGGCTCAAAAAGTTAGGACTCGGGATATGCCCAATACTTGATAGGTTGCATTTTTTATCGTTTAATTTATGATTGTTTTTCCCTTGATTTCAGCCAAATATTGCATTAATTGGTGGATTCTACTTATATTTGATAATATTGGTTGCAGGGACTCGGAGCGAAAAAGGATTTAAAGACATGATTTTTAACTGAATTTTTGTGCAATTCGACGTGAACACATTAAGATCTAATCCTACATATCTGGGAAGCTCGGGAGTTGAAGCGTAATCTTCAGTCTGAGTTAAAGTTTCAAGAGTCTCGGATGTTTCACCAAATGGACAGGATGATTTGTTTTGCTCATTAAGATATGATTTGTTAGGGTCAAATTGACTCCAACTAGGAGAAGATTTGATTGGTTTCGTTGGAAACAATGTGAATTAGCTCGGTAGTTTAGCTTTAGTAGGAACGAAAACGAAAGGAGCATTATCGTTTCTTTATTCATGCTCGCATCAATGGGTCGAGTCTTACCCAAATCTAATATACTTGAATAGAGTTTCGATTTAATTTGTCAAACCCAAACCCTATAAGAAATTCATGGGTCTTGGTAGGATCTGATATTTTATTATCTAGATCTAAAGCCAAATTTATACTAAACTCTATCCACACCCACGTAATACGTATATCCATTAGTAAGGAGTGCGCGCTGCCATAAGACACTGTTAGAAAATTCCTTGTTTTTAAGATGATTAAATTTGTTTGAGTACCTACACTGATGATTGGTCTTGGATTATATAGCCAATTTCATTGACAAAGCATTTTTTTTTTAAAAAAAAATATATTTTCCTAGCAAAGAAGGGGGAGACTCAAGAATCGAGAAGAAGAGAAGGAGATTTAAATCCAAAACCTCTAATTTCTGAAATTATAATTCTAATCACTAAATCAAGGCCTCCTCAACCTGCTTTCAATAATTACAGAATCATTAACATGGAAGGCAATTTTGGTTGCCATTACCATTAAAATCGGCAATACCATTTGCCTCATCCATGCTTTTCGGTTTGGCTGTTTTTCCCCCTGAATTAGAATTAACCCCTAGCAAACGCTTAAAAGACTTATTTACGCTATTTGGTCTAAATGCTTAAAGATTCACTTACCACCAGATCTTAATGCTTGATACATAACCTTTAATTAAATTTTCAATTCTCCCTTTTTCATATCCGGAAGTAAGCCTTCAAGGAATCTATGTTCTGTGGATTGAACCCCCCAAAATGAAGCTAATGAAAAGAAAACTAGCTTAGATATTTGGCACAAAAAAGTGCCATACAAAGCCAGAAAAATTCCATTAACCAACTTTTGTCGCACTAGGATAAAAAGCGATTGTAATTCTGTGTTGCATGAACTCATTGCACTAGGAAAAAAAAGTGCGATCAAAAAGTTCATGGCACTTTCTATGGCACAACTAAATTCAGAAAAATTGCCATTTTCATTGCACTTTTTTGAGAATGCAACCAAAATGTGTATTGTCGTGGCACTTCATCTAAAGTGCCATAAAGAATATGTTCTACAAATTTGAGATTCTAATTTCACTATTCTTCTGCTTGACCACCACCAATCTCTTGGGAGAGTAAAGCTGGCTAAAGTCTGGCTCATGTGCCATTTTACTCTTGAAACCTAGTCCCATCTACAAGATTGGATAGTCAAATATTCTAAGGTTAGAGACGCACGATACCTTATCAGCATCTTGCACATGAAGCCTACTGACAAAACTTTCTGGGACGAGGTCAAGCTTTTCAAGAGTAGATGTGTGCTTCAGCTCTTCCGGCAACATCTTTAACGAGTTGCAGCTCCTGATTCTTAGGCAACGGAGTTGTGGTAATGGACATTTCCCCACCTTTAATTCATATAAAGGATCGAGCAATCCACGCCCTCTGATTTCAGGGAACTTCAACTGGTGAAAGTGATTCCCAGAAATTGTTAGATGCTGCCTCCCATTTTCGTATTTCATTTTATGGAACGACAGCAGTCCCAACTTCTCTAGGATTGGCATTGGATCATCCCTGAGATGTGTGGATCTCAAAGACAAGTGAGAGAGATTTGGGGGGGAGGGAGTCAGGAGGCAGTATTTTTATATCTCCATACAGTTTAAGCTCTGTTTGCATACTTGAGCATAGAAAGCCCACTAAAAATAGAAACTTGTTTCCATGCTGAGCACCACTGTCATAAAGATATAAGATCTTTAGGTTTCCAAGGTAACATAAGGTCTTTAGTTTATCCATCTCGGAGCTGACATCTACCCAAATTCCTATTTTCCAAAGACTCGTCAAAGTCATCATGTTACTATGGATGATATGATCAAAATGTATGCATGACAAAGTCCTGAAATTCCTCAATCATTCAATCTTAAGTGGCACGTTGCATATATCATATGCATATACATGACATAAACTTTCAAGCCTCCAAATGAAATTTGAAAACTTCCACTTGCCAATAATTGAATGTATATGTCAAAGAGTTTTTAGGTTTTGTAAGCAACAAAAGAATGAGGCAGCCTTTCTGTCACTATTTCTCTTGGATAAAGGTACCTCAAAAGCCTGACTTCACCAATTTCTTGTGGCAAGCATTTAATGTTAACATTCTCCAGGTCTAATATCCTAAGCTCTCTAAAACTTATGAAGGTAAGGCTAACAATTCTATAGTATTTATGAACATTAAAAAACAGGAGATCAGAGATGAGGTGTAGAATACTCAAAATATTTGTGATCCCGAGGAAGAATATGAAGAGCAAGGTACAAGGATTTAGCTGATATTTCATCATATCTCATGGCATGGATCTGACAAAAAATTTTCATCTTTTGCCTTTTTGATTGCATGCCCTCACAATAAATCATGCATTTGACAGTTTTGATTCTCTCATCAGTGGTCATCACTGCCACCTGAAACACATTTCTGCTCAAAAATTGTTCCACACCATATGCTGCAGTTTCCTCCAAATTTTCTGCATCTCGCAGCTAAATTGTTCCCTTGGCAATCCACATATGGATCAATTGGCTCACGGAAACCTCGTAGCCTTCCGGAAATAATCCCAAATACAAAAAGCAAATTTCATATTGGGAGGAAGGTCTGCATAACTTGATTCCAAGATTGCCGATTCAATAAGTATGCACTAACATTGTTTGAGTACCTTCTCCCATTCACTCTTTAACTTTTTCTTGCCTAGTAGCAGGCCACCTTCAATGGTTATGGCCAGTGGTAGACCAGCATATCACCTTGCAATCTCTCTGCTTGCTTCTTCCAAATAGGAAGGACACCCAGCATTAGCTCCATCTGCGAAGACCTGATTGAGAAACGACTGTCAGCTGTCTTCTTGCCCCAAAGTTTTCAGCTCATCCGGGATGCTAAGAGCATCTGCTTGCTTGTAACTTGTAAGTAAAAATGTACTTGATCTACGGACATCAGGGAAGGCCCTAGCAACACAATCCCACGTTTCTTCCTTCCATATATCATCAAGTACCACAAGATAACATTTAGCTTGTAGATCTTTTTTTCCAAGTCCTGCTCTTGCATCTTTTCCAAAATTTCAAGTAGCTCATTAGTTAATTGTATTCAACTGCTTTATGCTCTCAGCATCTCTTTGTGATTGTGGCTTGAAGAAACACAGACCCAAGCACGGCAGTCAAATCTTGACCTCACATTAGCTTGATTGTAAACCTTCTTGGCTTGAGTTGTCTTACCAACACATCCGTTGCCAATGATTGAAACCGAATGGCGGTTTAATATTCCATAAGTTTTTACAACTTACAGTGGAATGGTATTGTCCGCGAGCTAGACTCTAAACATAAGAGAATATGCTATGGGTTCAACGAAAAAAATTATAGTATTTTATGTGGAAAGATTTAGTTTTGTAAACAGATATTACATTAGCATATGACTCCACAAATTAATTTCCTAAGTAGTTTTTTTTTTCCCTTGTAGGCATAGGCTCCATCTGGATGGAGTGCACAAATTCCATAAAGAAATACTTTTCTCAATCTAAGCCCATCAACAAATATACTCAAAGAAAAAATGAATGTACAATCCAAGTACACAATATTTCGCAAAATCTTACTAATTTCCCCCAATTCGTATCAGATAGAAGCGTCTGATAAGAAAGTTTATAACTTGCAGCTATTTGCTTATATGTGAGGACTTGGGTTTAAATCGTTTTTTCTCCAAATTTGTGAGTTTATATGTAGTGATTTTGAGTTGTAATTTCAATAATTTGTGAATTAGTTCTTCATTGATTGTATTACTTTTTCTCAAAATTTTCTCTTTACTCGTACAAAAAAATAGCTACTTATGTTACTTCATTAATTGATATTCCCTTCCTCTCATTTTGATAGTGCTATTTTCTTTTTCCATCCTTCCTAAATTATATTATACTAGTAACAACCGTTTGGAACATTATAACTCTATGTGAACAAGGTGTAACTCTATGTGAACTTCTTGTATACTAGCATTTTAACATGTGCTATGCACAGGGTATATTTCAAATCAAAATACTATTGTATACATTTATATATTGTGGTATGGAATAATATATATATATATATTTTAAGAAGTGTATGCTTAACATGTTGAAAAAATTTTTAATTTATAATATTTACATGATAGAGGAATTGTTAACGCATTTAAGAAGAGAATTAGATTGGATGGTAAGGTGAGAAAAAAATTTTTAAAAAATAATTTATCAATATCCGATAAAATATATTATGTTATACCCATATATCAAAACTTATAATATAAGAAAATAAATTATAACCAATTTATTTTCTTCAATTTTTAGAAAAAAAATTATTTCTCCTATCTTGTGCCCCTAAAATTGTTGACTGCATTTAGATTAACATTTTTCATAAATTTTAACGTAGATTTAAAAAAAATCTCTATAATATGTGTTTTGAAAATTCTCAAAATTATTGAAAATCACCATCCTTGTGTAGATTTCATATCCCTGTGACCCTTTATTCTTTTCCTCTTTCTTCACTCATTCTTGTAACCCACATTTCTCCTTCAACATTTCCTGCCAGTTTTCTACTCTCACCATTCTCTTCCCCCACCGCCTACCCAACCTCTAGATTCATATCCCTGCGACCCAATATATTTAACTTTACCTACCATAATGAAAATATAAAACTGAAAATTGATAACAATGGTTGCAATTATTAGCATCTAAAAATTGAAATGAAAAACTGATAATATCTATAATGCCCTCAAGTAGTACAATCAATATATATATATATTAACATAGGAAATACATATTTACATATGAAGACAGCAATAAGAATACATAAAATAATTAACGATACCAAAAGTTTTCCTTAGTGTTTGGGTTTTGCATTCTTATTCAAATCTAATCAGGGTCAAATTTGGGTTAGATATATACAAATTAAGTAGTAGCTTAGGGTCAAATGCTCTATATCTTTCTCTTAGACTATAATCTTACTTTTTAAAAATTTTGGGTAGAATTAGTGTTGTTATTATCATTATTTTTTTTTTATCAAAAATGAATATTTCAAATAAAATTTTCCACGTTAAAAGACCAGTGGTACTTTGTTTTTATATTTAGTGATTTCATAATTTAGATTTCATCAATGGTACCATTCTTGATGTTTTAAATCCACGACATTATTTCGTTTTTGTTTCTATTTAATCTCACCATTTTACTTAGAATTACTAAGTTAAAAGATAAAATATTATCATTTACTTTTTTACTTTTACTAAGTTTGGCAATGTTTTCTCTTTATTTACCCTCCCACTATTAAACTTCAAATCAAATTCCTATATAAGTGGAGCCACTTTTTGCTTATTTAAATTAGAAAGGCACGGAAGCCACTTCTTACTTAGGAAAATGTTATTTACACTCCATTTTTTATTATTTGAAATTCCACCATTTATTTGATTATATAGTCCAACTAATGAAAACATTATGGTCAAAATGATCATTGAAATGTGAATAACAAAAATGCGAGTGTAAATAACATTTTTTCTTACTTATTTAAATTAAGAAGGCATGAAAAGGATGTTATATTTGTTATCTTTTCTTATGATCTTATAGAAGTCTTAATTGGAGTAGAATTGTAAATAACACATTGCAATCAGAAAACATGATGAGTTGAAGTTCAAATAGGATAACATGCACATTAACTAACAATTTAAAATGAAGTGATTTTAAAAAGTAACAAACATATTGATAAATTTTTTTTTTTAGAAAATTCTTCTCACCTTACCAGCCAACCTAACCCTCTCCTTAAATGAGTTAACAATTCCTCTATCATGTAAACATTATAAATTAAAAATTTTTCAACATGTTAAGCATACACTTCTTAAAAAGATTAGTGTATATATATATATATATATATATATATTATTCTGTACCGCAATAAATGAATATATACAATATTATTTTGATTTGAAATAGGTTAAAATGCTAGTTAACTAACAATTTGAAATGAAATGATTTTAAAAAGTAACCAACAATTTTAAATGTGAAGAGTAGATGTGGAGGTTTTTTTACTAAAAATTACTTCTCAAATTTGGTAAATTGCAGGTTTCTCAAATGAAATTATGCTGTTATCTCTTATTATTGGGTTGGAGGAGTTTTAATTGGAGTGAAATTGTTAATTGAAGGAATATTAATTGAAGTGGGAAGGTATGTGAAGGGAGGAGTGTTAGTTGGACTGGAATTCTTATTTGATGGAAATGTGGTAGTGTGTTTCAAATGTGGACATGATGTATTTTGCGAAATAAATTAAATATAAAATGCTAGAAAATTGGAATTGAGAGTGGGAAGATGTGTGGAGGCTTGTTGCTAAAAACCCCTTCTCAAATTTATATAGATATAGATAATATAGTTGAATTTCAATATTTATAAAATACTTTTATTTAATGTACTTTGTTATCTAACCTATCTTAGTTAATAAAGTTTACTTTTCTAAAACTTATTGACATGTCAAAAGCCAAACTGTGATTCATGTCTTGAATGGTACACTTTTTCATTAGTATTATCACTTTTATCAAAAAAACATATATTATCACTGTAATTAATGTAAAATTATAATAATTACTCAAACTCCTAATGTTCTAAGACAATTACAGCGGTAATTGTTGTAATGAATATAAAAATATCTTAGAAAAATAATAGATTAGATTTATTCTAACAACAAAGTTAAATAATTTTTCTTAAATTGCATAAACAAAATTTCAGACTATCAAAATTGAACGTAGAGAGTATGAAAATAGTTATTTATCATAACTTGAGACGTAAATAGTATAAGATTAGTTACTTATAATAGGGCAGAATTCGCAGAAATCCATTTAGAAAATATATTTTCTTCCCATATAAGCATTTGCATTTGCAATATTACATAAAGGCATTTCCCTCGTATTAATTGAACCAAATCTTCCTCAAAAGGAAAATGGAACTTTTATTGCTATCGCTACTTTAGTCATGCTTACTAATTTTGACAACTCACAAGGTCCACGAGTCCCTCTCCCATTACAAGAATATTCCTCTCCCTCTCATGGTTTTTCTATTCCCTCAAAATTGTCTCGTCCCATGTTTGCGCTTGTTTGACTCCTTGGCTCCAGCTCTGCATGCGCCTCTCCACGTGCCCTTTCCCCTCTCCCCGCTACACAGACTCACACGCTAAACAGTACTGCCTCACTACTAAATACCTAAGAAACACTTTTCTGTAACAAATCAAGAATAACAGTAAGAAATATACTGCTGTCTCTATCCATTCAATCCCAGTCGACATTTTTCCTTTGAATTTCTCCAAAATCTTCTTGCCCAAAAATTCCCAAATTCATATTTTTCCTGAAATATATATATATACAAAGAAAGAAAAATTAGGAAGAGGGGAGGGGGAGGGGTGAAAGGGATAGATAGAAGAAGAGTTTAGCAGCAGAGCACCTCACCGACTCAGCAGCAATTTGCCAGTTTGTACGCTCTCTCTTTCTTCTGTCGTCTCTCCCCCCTCTCTCTCTCTCTTGGGCCACCGCTAATTCCTTCTCCTAGTACAAGTGTTTTCTCTCTTTTCTTTTCTTTTTTTTTTTACTGTTCTATTAGAATTTGTTAAATTTGAAAACCCTTTGTTTTTTCTCGGATTGTAATTGCTTTTGTTGGGGTTTATCAGGGGTTCAATGCTTGAGGGGAGTAATTGAGTACCGTAAAAGAAATAAAAGCCCTAGAAAAATTTTGGATCAAGATTGTGAGTTTTCTTTATGGATTTGAACTAGAACCCGGAAATTTATTAGCTTTTGTGTATATAAGATTGTAGATTTTAGATGGCGTTTGATCAGAATTCAATACCAAAAGATTTGCGCCCGTTGAATGTAGTTAGAACAGTGCCCGAGGACCACCGCATTGCCACAGTGACCTCGTCGGCGAGGCTTGTTGAGGGGTTTTACGGGAACCCTCCTCGCGACGGTAGCCCTAGTTCTGCTCAGGCTGTTTATTACCCTTCTACCGTGTCAGAGTCTGGGTTTGTTGGTCTGGGATTTGCTGGAAATGGTGCTATTCCCGTTCCTGTTCCTGGGGCAGTCCAGGTTCCTGTTCCTGGCTGGGTCCCGCGCGTGGTGCCTCTGGCCCCATCAGGGGTATTGGCTGCCGGTGGGGTGGATTTAGGAGGTTCGTCTTTTCATAGTCGAGGAAGGAGTGAGGGCACAGTTTCTGATCAAGCTAGTGATGGGTGTGGTGATGATTCTGTTTCAGGGAAGAAGGTCAAGTTTTTATGTAGTTTTGGGGGGAATATATTGCCAAGGCCAAGTGATTCTGCATTGAGATATGTTGGTGGGCAGACTAGGATTATTAGTGTAAGGACGGATATCAGTTTTCCTGAATTGTATCGGAAAATGGTCGATATATATGGACAGAATGTGGTCATTAAGTATCAGTTGCCTGATGAGGATCTTGATGCTCTTGTATCGGTTTCTTGTCCTGATGATCTTGAGAATATGATGGATGAGTATGAGAAGTTGCTTGAGAGGTCTCCGGATGGGTCTGCTAAGTTGAGGGTATTTTTGTTTTCTGCGTCTGAGGTTGATTCAGTGGGTATGGTCCACATTGGTGATTGGCATGATAGTGGGCAGAAGTACGTCGAGGCAGTGAATGGTTATGTGGATGTTACTGGCAGACCTGCAATCACGAGGAAGGAGAGTACTGCTAGTGCAACTTCCACTCACAGTTCGGATGTGAACGGGTCCGAGGCTGTTGACAGCACAGCCCGTGGATCAGGGGAGATTACTGGTCCACCATCTACTTGTGTGTTGTCTCCAAGGGAGTTGAATTCAACCGCTTCTGAAGAAGCTTTGACAAGAACGTCAGGTTTTGATCCAAGTCCTGCAGTTTCTGCTGAAGCTTCTGCTGTTCCACCTAGTATGCTAGTGAGCAACTCTGGTCATTCACCTTCATCTGCTAATGTGGAGAATGAGTTGGCTAAAATTGTGACTGCTAATGGGCAGCAAAAAATGGGGTATGAAATGCAGCAAGTGGAGGCAACTATTCCAGTGCCTTCTCCTTACTTGCATCCTTACATGGATCCCCAGCAAGAAACTGGTATCCGTTCAGATTATGTTCAGAATCCTGCTCAGATGGGTTTCCCTACACAGCTTTTGGGGACTGTGGCACCTGTGTTTGCCCAACAGCATATCACTCCTACAGGTACCACCCATCAGCAGTTTTTTCCTGCAGTTCACATGACTATGGTTCCTTCCTCTTATGTCAGCATGAATTCAAATCTGGTTCAACCACAGCAAATCCTGTTGGAGCCTTATCCTACGGAAAGCCAATTAGGTCAGAGAATTGGCCATGCTCCTGCTGACCCAGGTTATAATGCATTTCATCCTCCAGTTCCTCATACATTGCTGGGTGGAGCTTATGGCTGGCATCAGATCCCCCAAACAGAACATGTGGCCTACTCTGAAAGTTATGTGCCTCATCAGCAGGGATTAGCTCCTGACAATTTCCCACGATTCGAAGACTGTTACATGTGTCAAAAAGCATTACCTCATGCCCATTCAGACACATTAGCACGAGATCAGAAGGAGAGCCCTGCAAGCTCTGATTCAAGATCAATATATCATAGTCTCTGTTTAGATGATAGAGGGCAGCCAGTTAGTAGGGCCTTTGCAGCTGGAGGTTTTGGGGAATCTGTGGTTGAACAACAGGGAATTGGGTCTCAACCAAAACTAGTGACTAATCTAAATCATGAAGTTGGAAACCCTCCGTCAGAGGGCAATAGATTAGCACAGAATGTAGAGGGTTACTATGCCAAGGATAGGATTATTCACCAAAGGCCAGAAAATATCGAGCAGCCTAGGATTCCAGTTTCACAAGGTTCGGTAGGAGTGACTGGAGGTATTCAATCTCCTTATGGGGTCCTTGTGGGTACCATTCCGCAAACATCCCCTGATATTGCAGTCCAGCCAGTCCTTGCTTCAAGTCAATACCAAGTTACACAGGAATCTATGATGAGAAAACCGACTAATGTTGACGTTCCTGCAACTGGAGGCTTGCCTTTGCAGACATCTGATTATGTGCTGCATGAATCTCCAAAAGATATTTCTGGTAATTTTCCTGTCTCAGCTCCTTTTGAAGATAACACCAAGCCTGTTCATGACCATCTCAAACAGATTGATGGGAGGATTGAGAATCTCCAGATAAGCCCTGCTGACGTGTTACCCATCAGTGAGCAGAGTAAATTGCCAACTGATAATCCCATAAAAGAAGAGATCTTAGACAATAGATCCCAGCAGGTTGTTGCGAGGGAGGCATATTTAGATGCCGCCTTTAGCAAACCAAAAGCTGTTCTTGATGCGAACAACTCAAGGTTAAATGACATGTTGCCTATTTCTTCAACTGAGGTTCCTTATGTGCAGAAATTGCAGCAATCAGAACGTTATGAGGTAGCACAGCCTCCTCTGGCAGGTGATCTTGGGATATATGGTCATTCAAAACTTGGCGTAAATTTGGTTCCAGATGAGATATTGCGCAATAGTGCTTTCTCTGATGTTGATTCATCTCAATTATCTGAAAGAAATGGTACTGTGGGTGAATGGAAGGAAAATGCTCCACGATACCACCCGAATATTGTCACTGGTGGTATTGAAGCTGTTCAATCAGATGGAAGTACCGTGTCATCTATATCTCCATCTTATAGGATAGGAGATTTGCCAGACAGCTCAAACTCACTGTTTAGCAACCAGGACCCTTGGAATTTGCGGCATGAGACGCATTTCCCTCCACCTAGGCCTATTAAAATTCAAATAAAAAAGGAATCTTTTGGTCCTAGGGATGCTTCTGGCGAGAATCGTTTTGACAATGGTGAATTGTTGATGGGCAGTAGCACGGGCTTGGTCACAGATTCGAGGGCAGAGGATGGAGTTGCCCATCCCTCAGGCAATCTGATCATAGATGTAAATTCAGAGCATTCACGGCCCAGTAAAGGTAAGGAACTTGTTCTATTCGCTTTATTTTATACTGCATTTGCTAGTTCCATTTATGTTTCCAAGTGGTTTTACTTTTTTCTCCATGTTAAAGGTTCAGCTGAGGAACTGATCAAGCAAGAACTTCAGGCTGTTGCTGAGGGTGTAGCAGCTTCTGTCCTTCAATCTTCTCTGCCTTCAAATCCTGATTTATCAGGACACGGGAGGAGTGAATCACCTTCTACAAGCGTTGAAACCAACGAAGTTAACAATATTGATAAAGGAGGAGTGCCGAATGTAGATAAAATTGAGGTATGTGACTCTTCTTTGTACCATTTCTGACAGTCCTTTCAGACTGTTGCACCATTTTCTTCTTATTACAACCTGCTTATGCACTTCATTGCTCCTGATATACTTATTTAGGAAATCAAGGCCAAATTGCCGGAGAAGATAAATTTTGGGTTCCCTATTTCAGATGGCCTTGGCCCCTTACAGGTTTGAATTTGGGTTTTTTGTTCATTTCTTATTGATCTATGAGTCTGTCCGTTGATCTAAGCTTTTATTTTCCTATCTCATCCTATTTCTGCTCTTGCGGCTGTCTGCAGATTATTAAGAATAGCGATCTTGAAGAGCTAAGAGAATTGGGTTCTGGTACTTTTGGTACCGTTTATCATGGGAAGTGGAGGGGTACAGATGTTGCAATTAAAAGAATCAATGATAGATGCTTTGCGGGGAAGGCATCAGAAGAACAACGCATGGTCTATTCTATTATCCTGTGGTTCATATGTTAATTCTTCTGCATATTTGTTACTTACCTGTTTCATAATGTCTGATTGATTAGAGAGATGATTTCTGGAATGAGGCAATCAACCTTGCTGATTTGCACCACCCAAATGTGGTTGCGTTTTATGGTGTTGTGCTTGATGGTCCTGGAGGCTCTGTTGCTACTGTTACGGAATACATGGTTAATGGGTCACTGAGGAATGCTTTGCAGAAAGGTGACAGGTAATTTTTCCATCTCATAATGTCCATATTGTCTTCAAATTTGGAGTTATTTTGTTTCTGCTCACTTCTTCCCCTGGAATAAAGGGATTTCTTTTTTGGGGAGTTGGGAGTTGAAGGGCTGCTTTAGAGTCCTAAAGTAGATAGTATACTTAGATGAGAGTTCAACATCTTGATCCTAAAGAAACGGTTATGATGCATAAGATTGCTACGTCTATCATATTAGCAAGCATCATTAGATAATCAAGGCACTATATGTGTACTATTTCTCCATTGTTGTTTTACTTAACTAGAAATATGCCATTACTAAGGTGTAGACGCTGATGCATTGTTACTTTTGTTACCAGGAATCTTGATAAGCGCAAGCGTCTTTTGATTGCTATGGATGTTGCATTTGGGATGGAATACTTGCATGGGAAGAAAATTGTACATTTTGACTTGAAAAGTGATAATCTATTGGTAAATCTCCGTGACCCACACCGCCCAATATGCAAGGTTAGCGGCTTCTTGAGAATTGTCATAAATTTTATTGTAGCTTTTGTTCTCATCTTCGGTACAAATGTATAAATCCATCCTTACATTGGCAAATAGTTTCCTCAAGCATGGTGACTTCTAGGAATGGATGCAAACTGATGCTTACTTGGCATGGGCATTATATATTTAGTGGGAGTTGTTTGCAAAAGAGTTGCTGCATTTTTGTTTTTTTCTGTGTGAAAGAACTGATGCGAAATGATAAATTATACCCTTTACATTATGCTGTTTAGTTGCATAAAACTTATAATTACGCTAGATATTTGTAGTGACAGAGAAAAAATAAATAGAGCAAAATTTATCATTATTTCTCTTTTAAAAATCCAATTTGAAGTATGTGTGTCTTTGATTTGTGTACCTATTAAACACGTGCCATTTATGAACTTGGGCTTTGGCAAGCAAAAGAGGCAAATTTGTGAAATAACCATATATTGGTTTTACTTTTCAAGTAAATCTAAAAGTGAAATGAGCTGTGATGAACAGTAAGGCTGGAAGAATTAAATCTGGTCTTCATTTGTTTATCAACGTTCTACCGAACCGGAAGTCTTTAATACTTGATCTTTTCGACTTTGTGGGCCCCTGTTGATTGACATTAGTGTTAACATATTCTTGTATTTTCCTTCTTCCCTAATATGATTCAGAGATGCCTTATAGTATCAATTGCAATAATTAGACTCTAATTGGTACATTTTCTTTTCTTTTCAGGTTGGTGATTTGGGGTTGTCAAAGGTTAAATGTCAGACACTAATCTCAGGTGGTGTGCGTGGCACCCTCCCTTGGATGGCACCAGAGCTTCTTAATGGGAGCAGTAATCTGGTCTCTGAAAAGGTTTTTGATACTTAAAAGTTTGTTGCATTGGCTAATTAACTCATTCCCCTGTTATTCCTCATCCCCCCCTTCTCTTTCTCTCTCTTCATCCCTCCCTCCGGGGGATGAATGGGGAGTTGGTGGCGAAGCTTATGAAGTTCAAAATTATGGAATATGGTTATGATATGCCCTTCCTTGACTTGAAGCCATGCTTTGACATTTTTGGCTAGGTTGATGTATATTCCTTTGGAATAGTGATGTGGGAACTAGTTACTGGTGAAGAACCATACGCAGACTTGCATTACGGCGCTATTATTGGTAATCTTGCACATATATTTGACAGTATCTGCAGTATTATTTTCATATGCAGGGAGACTTGGGTGCTTCTTACACTGTCCTTGTACTCAATGGCAGGTGGTATTGTGAGCAACACGCTGCGCCCGCCTGTGCCAGAGTCTTGTGACCCGGATTGGAAGTCACTCATGGAAAGGTGCTGGTCAGCAGAGCCATCAGAAAGACCAAGTTTCACTGAGATTGCAAATGAATTGCGGTTGATGGCTTCCAAACTTCCCCCGAAAGGACAAAACCAGCAGCCGGTTTCCTCCAAGCAACCTCAAGTTAAAAGCTGAATTTCCTGGGAACTCTCTTATTTTATTGAAAAGTTGTACACAAGTTTCAGATTTAGGCTAAACTCATATACATTTTAGTTGGAATATTCGACCAGTTTTAACTCTTTTGGTTTCGCAACTAGTGTCTCTTGTTGAAAAGAGTGAATGCATTGGGGAACGTTCACTTTTCTCGGCTCGGCTTGTTACACATTTCTGGACTTGTTAACAGTATTGGCTCTTCTACTACTCAAAAGCCATGTGAAGAGTCCCGGATTTTGCTGCCACAATACTTGTGAGATAAATCATCTTATAATTGTTGCTTATGTGCTCCCATGTACTTTTTTTTCATTTTTTTCCGGAAACAATAGGTGGTCCCATATACTTCAGTTTGGTCAATTTTTATGTTGCAATCCTTACTGTTCTTTGGGAAGTGAGAGGGATTGTGCTAGGAAATTAGAACAAAAAAAAATCAACCAATTTTGTAGAATACGAGAAAGATGAAAAAAAAACCCCGCCCTTAAGTATCATTATAACCAAATTGAAATTCCAATCAGAAAATATTTTGGCTCTGCCACTAAACACAGCTCATGAGAAAGATGTCAAAGGCTGATAACTCAAAGTATAGCCACGTTAACATGGTTGAAAGCCAGAAAATGTCAAATCAGAACTACTTCAAGCTGAAAATGTATTCCAAGTCCCAAAGGTCCAATTTGACTGCTTGAAGCACAAGATAAGCATGAGATTTGATAGGTTATAATTTTATTATTTATTTTATTACTAATATTTTCTATCACCTGATTCGATGGAATTAATTGTTAAATTTTACTCACTTTTGATATTTTGCAATTATTTCAGAGAGTAGAATGAAAATATGATAACAAGTACCAATTTGATAGAAAAGGAGTTCAAATAATAAAACTTATCCTAAGGACATTTTTGAAAAAGAAAAACTTATTCCCATTTTGGTAATTGCGGCAAAGGCAAGGACGAATGGAGGGCTTACTTTTCCTGGTGTAAGCCGCCGCAGAGAATGAGGAAGCTACTTAGATAGGAAATAGACGTAGCAGAGAACTAGCACTACTTAGGGAGTTAGCTTTTGATTTTTTCCTTTGATGCTTCTTAGTAGGACCTCTCCTGCGCATGTTAGGGCAATTAGGAGAGCTTGACTTTTCTTCTCCTTTAGCTCTTAGTAATCTCTTTTCCCTTCATCGAATGTCATCCGAAGCGAAACAAAGGATTACCTTTTGCAACTTTGCTATCTTTTCTTGATCGGAGCGAATTGAATTCTTCAAATTTCCGAGACAATGACCGCAGCTTTCTCTTTAATTTTGCGTGAATTTTTCGCATCAAATATGAACTAATTTTCTCACTCTAGTCAAAAAACAACGGCGATTTTGGTTCGTCTAAAAATTGTGAGATCGATTTAATTTTATCCTTACCTTTTATTTATTGGTATTCGCATATTCCTTGATTGCAGTATTTGTGATTATTGAATTAATTTATTGTCTTGGACCGCATAATTAGTTAATTTGATAATCTATTGTCAATTAGGGCATTAAATCCGTAATTGTTTAATTATCTTGAAATAGTGACAACTGACACGATTAGGTTTGTGTCAGACGGATACGCGAGCTAATCTGAAATAACCCTGGTAGTGCGTTATTTGGTTAGAATATGGCTTCTCTAATACGTAAGGCAATTGGAGAATTAAATCTTACGGGCGTACTTAGAATTATTTCTCAATTAGAGCAGTGATTAACGGGTGTACTTTAATCACTGACACAGTAAGGAGAGGTTGACTGTCATCGTTTGTTTGGTAGTTATAACATGTTTATTAATAAATAGTTGGAATTGCTTGTGCATCGATGATCAATTAGGTGAACCATTACTGAAGTTATTTCTTGGCTAGACCTTTAATTATTATTATCTTGATTTTAGTGAATTGTCATTTAATTTCTAGTTAGCTATTTATTTTTACTTTTGTTTGAATTTCTTTGATTGTCATCATTTATACAAAAACACTCCCTGTGTTATTTTGGATTTCTAAAGAGACAAACATCCCCAGTCCCTGAGGATATGACCCTACTTGCCCTGTCTACAAATTCATAATTATTTGTGAAAAAAATCATCCTATTCGAGTATATCGGATCAATTAAACTCTTTGAGAACAGGGTAAATCAAGTAACCCGTTGCACATTTAGAGTTCATGCTCCAGTACTTGGAATCGAGTTTTGATTATTTTAACTGACAATTAAGTTTATTTTTATTATTGTATAGGTTTCGACAACCTGTCAATTTTTGGCGCCGTTGTCGGGGACTGGTGCTAAATTAATTTGTTTCTTTTGAGTTCATCTTGTTTTCACTTTTTTATTATTCATTTTTCTCTTATTTTTTAATATAGTTTATGGCTACAAACATTCCGTATTTTGATGATAGACTGGACTTTATTCCTGAATAGGGTTCTGAGACTCGTATTTTTCCTAATGATCGATGGGCTGTTGCAAATTGTGGAACTTATTTTGCCTCAGGTTATTCAACCGATACATGCCCCGCATTTCAAGATAATCTAAGTGCTCCAATTATACTTTTGGAGATTTTCCACCTCGATTTCAAACGTGGTATGACCCTTACCCAAACAGGTATGATCAAGGATGATGGGATAATTTCAATTTTAATTATACGACCGGGCCAATGGATTTTCAACAGCAAGAGTCTCAACAACCATCATCCATGTCAGGTATGTCTCTTGAAGAAATGATTGAATTACTAACTATTAATACATATCGATCTCATCAGGAGATACAAACGAGTATTCATAACATGGCGGATCAAGTGCAACTATTGACATCCGGGATGGCGAATTAATTGCATCTATTGACATCCAAGATAACGCAATTGGCTTCTCACACTTGTGAAGAATTGCCCTCACAGACCAATATCAACCTTGAGGAAGATGAGAGTGCAATTATCCAGCAAAATGACATGGAACTGTAAGAGTTTCAAGGAAACGAATCTAAAGATGCAGTTGAAAAGAAAGTTGATGTGCAAAAAATGAGCCCCCAATATCAACTCATCCAAGTGAATGAATCCAGTAAACAACCTCCAAATACGGTGACACCTTCTCTATTCCTTAATCAATATTCTCCTGACTCTTATTCTTCAATTCCTGTTAATGAAATTAACTTTTTATACTAGAAAATCTTGAATTTCATGACAGGAATAAATTAAGAGTGGCGATGGCAAGATATTTTGGACCAATTAATGCATGTGAGAGAGGAATGAATGGAGAATTCAAATTATCGTTGACTTGTTTGGCGTCATTTACTAGTCTATGGAAGATCATAACTCGTGTGCTCAAGAATTACTCTATTTACGAGGGTTATCAGGATTATATAGAAAATGAATCATTAAAACGAGTCACAAGATTTTATCCTCCATGAACAAACATGACAATGTCTAGCCAAAGACGTTAAAGAAAGGCGCTCATTGGGAGGTAACCCAATTTCTTTTAGTCATTTGTTCGTTTTTGTTTGTTAGTTTAAATATGTTTTCCTTGAATTTGACTGATTTTTGGTTTCAATTTTCATTTTTGATGATTCGTAGATATCTATCTATCTGACATGACGCGCCCGCGTCAACTGGGCGCGTGGCACATTGCGACTTCCTGATGCTTAGTAAAAAAGGTTTCGATCCCCTTGACGTGTCTGCTTCAAGTCATCCGGAGAGCTAATCATCAGAAGGGTTCTGGCCCTCATGACGCGCTCACATCAAGTCACCTAGGAAGCTCTTCACTTCGTACCTTCATGACGTGCCCGCGTCATGTTCGCGGGAAAGATAAGTATTCAAATTTCGAGAAAAATTTTCGCTTTCCTATTAATCTCTAATTTTGAATTTCGAAAGTGAATTTTATTCATAATATTGAGAAAAGAAAAAAAGAGATAAAAAAAGAAAATTCCAAAGAAAAGTTAAAAAACCCAAAAAAAAACCAAAATTATTTTATTTTTCCTTTTCGTTTTTTTCCCTTCTTTTCTTTCCTTTTCTTTTTTTCTTTCTTCTTCTTTCTTTCTCTCTGCTATTTCTTCCTCGTTCCCTTGGCTGAGCCCTACACTAGCGCCGTCCCTCTCCATAATCAACGAAGTAGCGCTGCCGTCTGCAGCCGACCACGAATCGCCGCTATACCCACCTCTATCTCTCTTCCATTGCCGCCACCTCCTTATCCGCCACCCATAGCCCATGGCCGGCCACCAAGCACACGACCTCAGCCTTGGTCGCTCTTCCATCTCACCACGCAAGCGCGCGCCGCCTCCTGGACACCACCTTGTTGCCGTTCCTCTCACTCGGGCAACCACCGCAGCTCTCTCTCTCTCTCTCTCTCTCTCTCCCACGGCCGCCGCCGCCAACAGCCCTAGCAGTAGCAGCAGCCATCCACAGCGCGCTACCCGCACGCGCGTCGCTCGCTCGAGCGACCTCTGCCACCAGTCCACGGCCGCACACTTCTCTCCACCATAGCTCGCGCTGTCCCTTCTCACCACCACCACGCTGTCGACCACCGTTGCTCGTACGACGCCCCTTTTCTCCCACGAACCCATCCGGACTCCGTCGCTCGCGCTGACGAACGACGCCACCCCTTTCCAGTGTCTCGCTCTTTACCCCTCATGCGCCACCACTACCCGCTGTCTCTTCTCGTCACCACCGCCGTCATTCTCTACTAGCGCTTTTATTTGGCCATTTTCTACAGTGAAGGTATTTGACAATCGTCTCCCAATTTCTTTTTGGTATTGTTTGATGCTATTGGGTTTACAAGTGATTTGGATTCTATGGCCAATTGACTCGTTTCATTACTATGGGGTGCACCAGTGGTACTGGTTGGGGTATTTTGACTAGAATTTGTTATTTCTAATTGGTTGGCTGCTTGTTTGAAAAGGGAGAACTTGTAATTGTGTGGTTATTGTCAAATTTCTAAACTACTATTGCTAGAATTGCCGATTTTGAGTTGAGATATTCACTGTCCAATTGGAGACTTTGTTGAGATTTTGGGTGGACAGAGTTTTGCATTTGCTGGTTGAATTGAGTTGAGATGTCTCAGAATTTGGCCGTGTACTTCCATCACATCGGTTTCCCTCCACCGTTCCCGCCTACCCCTTAGCTACTCGCGAGGGAAGTTTCATTGTCCTCTTCGCTTTACTTGTTTTATTACCTTCATTGAGAACAATGTCGAATTTAGGTGTGGGGGGGATTGGATTAGTTGTGGTTCTAGTTTTTAGGTGTTTTTCCTTTATTTCTAGTTTGTTATTTGTCTATCTTTTGTTCATTTTGTTTCTTTCTTTTTGGTGCTTACCTCTCATGTGAATACCAGGGTTTGATGTTGGGTTTTTTTACTCTAATTCTACTATTGCCATGTTTTAATAATAAAATAGTTGTGGTTGAGTTCAGAACATCTCTTTAGTGAATATCGATGATTGCTTGACTCTTTTGATTTCTTTGTTAACTTTTCTAAGCATAGGGAATGATTGTTGGCATTTTCATGTGAATTGGTCCAGTATTAACTTTAGTTCTCCATATTCGAAGAAATGAGGCTAGCAGCTGCTATTTTTGTTTTCTTTTGCTATGTTATTTTGAGTTATTGTATTATCTGGCTGTGAAATAAAGTTGACTGTACTCCGCTAGTTATTACTACTGAGTAACTGGGGGTTTTCACCAAAAGTGTCGATTCTCGCGTCAAAAGGTAGTAATTTCTATGAGTACATGGTCGTATAGCGATAGGAGTTGAGTAACCGGGTTTCTTTATCTGGCAAATGTTGAAATTCGCGTCAAAAGGGTTCAATGGCTAGAGACTAAGGTGTTACTATTGAAAAAAAATAAAAAAATCGAAGAGAAAAATACAAAAACGTGAAAAAAGAAAGTGAAGGTTGTGTTAGTGTGTGATAGAAGTTAGCTTGCCAATTTATGAATTTAGTGTTGAGATGTTGGTTAATAGTTGGACCATTTGCTGATAAATGTTGTGCGTCATTCCTTTTTCTTAGATTAGTTAACCTGGAATTGAAGGAGTTTGTGTTTAGAAACTAACCAGGGTGATGTTTCTTAGAT
This sequence comes from Coffea arabica, assembly GCF_036785885.1. NCBI lineage: Eukaryota > Viridiplantae > Streptophyta > Magnoliopsida > Gentianales > Rubiaceae > Coffea > Coffea arabica. The sequence goes on along the minus strand of NC_092316.1, from coordinate 12,896,931 downwards.
TTTGATCACTGATACTTGATATATGATTTTTCTTGGTATCTTGGCAATATGGCAGATAGAACAATAGCTATTGTCAAATATTGGTGTTTATTGACTGTTCTCATGCTTGAGGACAAGCATGGTTTAGGTGCGGGAAGAATTGATAAGTTGCAATTTTATCATTTATTTTATTATTAATTTCTCCTATTACCTGACCCGATGGGGATTAATTGTTAAATTCTACTCAATTTTAGTATTTTGCAATTATTTCAGGGAGTAAAATGAAAATATGATAAAAAATGCCAATTTGACAGAAAAGGAGTCCAAATAATATAGTTTATCCCAGGGACATTTTTGAAAAAGAAAAACTTATTTCCATTTTGGTAATTGCTGCAAAGGCAAGGACGAACGGAGGGCTTCCTTTTCCTGGTATGAGCCGCCGCAGAGAATGAGGAGGCTACTTAGATAGCAAATAGACATAGCTGAGAACTAGCACTACTTAGGGAGTTAGCTTTTGATTTTTTTCCTTTGATGTTTTTTAGTAGGACCTCTCCTGCGCATGTCAGGGCAATTAGGAGAGCTTGACTTTTCTTCCCCTTTAGCTCTTTGTAATCTCTTTTCCTTCTTCGTATGTCATCTGAAGTGAAACAAAGGATCACCTTTTGTAACTTTGCTATCTTTTCTTGATCGGAGCAAATTGAATTTTTCAAATTTCCGAGACAATGGCCGCAGCTTTCTCTTCAATTTTGCGTGGGTTTTTCAAATCAAACATGAACCAATTTCCTTACTCTAGTCAAGGAACAACGAAGGGTTTGGTTCGCCTAAAAATTGTGAAATCGATTTAATTTTATTTTTTTCTTTTATTTATTGGTATTCGCATATTCCTTGATTGCAGTACTTGTGATTATTGAATTAATTGATTGTTTTGGATTCGGATAATTAGTTAACTTGATAATCTATTGTCAATTAGGGCATTAAATCCGTAATTGTTTAATTGCCTTAAAATAGTGACAATTGGCACGATTAGATTTGTGTTAGGGGGATACGCGGGTTAATATGAAATAACCCTGGTAATGCATTATTTGGTTAGAATATGGCTTCTCTAATACGTAAGGTAATTGGAGAATTAAATCTTACGAGCGTACTTTAATCACCGACACAGTAAGGAGAGATTGACTGTCATCGCTTGTTTGGTAGTTATAACCTGTTTATTAATAAATAATTGGAATTGCTTGTGCATCGATGATCAATTAGATGAACCATTGTTGAAGTTATTTCTTGGCTAGACCTTTAATTATTATTGCTTGATTTTAGTGAATTCTCATTTAATTTCTAGTTAGCTATTTATTTTTACTTTTATTTGAATTTCTTTGATTGTCATCATTTATACAAAAACACCCCCTATGTTATTTTGGATTTCTAAAGAGACAAATATCCCCAATCCCTGAGGATACGACCCTATTTGCCCTGTCTACAAATTCATAATTATTTGTGAAAAAAACCATCCCATTCGGGTATATCGGATCAAACAAATTTTTCGAGAACAAGGTGAATCGAATAATCCACTGCACACCTAGAGTCCCTGCTCCAGTACTTGGAATCGAATTTTGGTTACTTTAACTGACAATTAGGTTTATTTTTATTATTGTACAGGTTTCGACAACCTGTCAAGATTGCTAAGTTTATCCTATTAGCAAGCGTCATTAGATAATCAAGGCACTATGTGTTGTACTATTTCTCCATTTTTGTTTTACTTGCCTAGAATTCTGCCGCTTGTAAGTTGCAAGCCCTGCTTCTTTTGGTTTTTTTTGTGTGACAGAAGTGATGCAAAGTACTTTATTTATATGCTGTACATTTATGCAGTCTAGTGGCATCAATTTCATAATCTCACCCTAGATATTTGTAGTGACAAGAGTTTTAGAAAGAAGATAGAGCAAAATTGATATATTATGATATATATATATATATATATATATATATATACTAATAATAACTCACGTGCTTTGCACGTGAATATATTTTTTCAAGATGTAAAATCTTTAATATATTAATTTTTTGTGCAAAAGTTTGATTATTGGCATAATATAAACTAAGAAACTATATAATGAACAAAATTAACAATTGGTATTTGTACAAAATGTTTATTATATACAAAACAATTAAAAGTTATTGTGCATTCTATAGTTATAAAAACTATGAAGATGGAAGAATATCATATTTAAACCAAGTTGTTGATATAATATTGATTAAGAAACCATATAGTAAACAAAATCAAGCAATTGCTTGTTGTAGAAAACATTTATTATATACAAAGTAATTAAAAGTTTATTGAACTTTGAAGATAGCATATTATCATTTTTAAACTAAGTTGTTGCATATTTTACTTAGAATGTAAAAGTAAGAAGAGGATTTTATATATTATGTCAAACCAGTGTATACAACATAACCTAAGCAAAATGCATACTAAAACATTATGATTTGGATACAACAAATTTTATCAATTTTAGTAGTTGTAAACCTTTTCTGTTATATTTTTATAATTATCAATAATTTTTTGAAGTTTTTTTGGTCAATATGACACACTATAGTGAATTTAATCATCAATTTAACCTTTGGTTTTCTCATTAACTGTTTATAACCTTTTGTCTTCTTATTAATTGTGATTTTCTTCTAAACCAATATGTATATAAAATATAGTTAGCTTTAATTATCACGCATAATAATATAATAATTGGATATAATTTTAACACATACAACAATTGGAGATGAAGAAAATAATTAGTGAATATAGTTGTAAGTGAACAGTTTTTAATTTTAATTACCAGCATTTTTTAGATGTAATTTATTAAAACTTTTCATTTTTCATATTAATGTCATGATTGAAATGCAATAATTCTAATTAAAAGACATAAGGGTAATTTAGGCATAACAAAAACTAAGATCAAAATATACTTACACTTGTACTCCCTATTGCCAAGACTCATTATACTGTTTATATAGTAATGATAATGATATATATATATTGTTTATGAACTTGGACTTCGCAAGCAACGGAGGCAAGATTCTAAAATAACCATATCTTGGTTTTACTTTTCAAGGAATTTTCAATGGACTGATGATGAAGAGTAAGGCAAGAAAATTGGGCATCATTTGTCTATCAATTTCTGCTATTACCTGCGAGTCTTTAAATTACTTCATCTGATAATCAACTATGTGATCCCGTATTGATTAACATTAGCTTTAACATTTTCTTGCATTTTTTCCCCTTCACTGACATGATTCAGGTTTCGGGTCTCCTCCGCTAATTATCTTGATATCTTTTAGTAGCCATTGTGATAATTAGACTGTAACATTTTCCTTTTCTTTTTGAGGTTGATAATTTGGGATTGTCAAAGGTTTAGATCCTTTGCAGGGGGGGAAGGAGGCCCACAGTAAGACTTATTTGATGATTTTAGCAGGAAAACTTGATGTATAATTTTTTGAAAAATAAATCTGATTCTTGTGATATTTTAAAGAGTTTTAAAATTGAAGTAATCAAACAAATAGAGATTATGTAATAGTAATCAAACAAACAAAGATTATGTATCTACATATGCGTTGATTTTTAGTTGGGAAAAAAAATGTGGAGTTAACTTGAATTGAAAATTTTGAATCCAGGCCGGTGAAGAATACAAAACACGTAATTGAGCTCTAAAGAAATGAAATTCAATTGTAGTTCATTCGAAAAGTGGAGCTATAAAGTCCCCAAATCTGCTTGAATTAACATCTCCCCGAATCTTCAAGCTATAAGCAACATTTCAGGTTCAAGAATGCCGGTCAGGATAATGTTTGAGACATGACTGACCTTGCACGAATCTATTCCTTGAATCCTAATGAAGGATTCTTTTGGCATGTCTAATACCTCTAGCTTTTCAAGAGCTTTCATGAACTTCCAACTCTTCAGGAAGCATTTCCAAAGGCTAGCACTTGCTGATCCGCAAGAGCCTGACCTGCGGCATTGCATCTTTTCTGATTTTGATCTCTATCAGATTAGGCAGCTCGTCAAGCTGAAGGAATGTGAGGTTGTGACACTGGTTTTCTGAAATTACTAGTTCTTTTCCTGCATTGGCATTTTTCAGTTTCAGAGTGGACAGGTGTTCCTAACTTCTCCAGTGCCCTCGTTCCTTTTTTCAAGTTTTGGTTTCACCAGATGGTCAAATTTTCTTGGATTTAAATCTGGGGAATACCTGATCTCAGGCATCTTTTATCCAAAAAAAAAAAAAGAAAAAAAGAAAGTTTTTTTTTTTTTTATAAAACATTTATCCCCTATCTTAATTATCAGTAGAATACTATCTATAGTATTAATCTTATTTTGGTGATAGGCTACGGAGAGTGGGATAAGGAAGTTATGTGTCTAAACAACCACAAATCAAGAATAAATTTCCTACATTTGTTTTCAGACAACCAACACACAAACTCGGAAAAATAAAGAGAAAGATATTGAGGAATCTGGGAACCAAGAAAGGAATGAGGGAGAAGCGGAGCAACAAGCGAGAAGTGCAGCATCCTCTTCCTCACAACCGGATCAAGGAATAAATATCCATGGTGAGTATTTAAAATTTTGATAAGAAAAATCTGCATGAAATGATCTTAGTTCTCATCTTGCTTCTTTTCTTCTGATGAAGTGCATCAAGCATTAGATGAATAATGCTTCTGATGAAGTGCATCTTACTTCTTGCGTTATCCTCAGGGTAATAAGCTTGTTGCAAGTAAACTAGTCTCTGAAATGAATAATGGCCTAGTCATTTGCATCAGGAAATCAATGCAACAATTATTCCCTATTCCCCTTTCTCAGGCTGTTTATCACTCCTCTACAGCGCATCAGATGTCTATCAGAGGAACATCTTGTCAACCCACAAAGATGGTGATTTCTGGCTCTGTTTGAACCGAGAGGGTGTCCAGAAACCATCATGAGCAAGGTCTTTCTGATGCGGTACAGAAACTGCTTTCTGTGTGTCCTTTAACTGCTTAAGCCAACAGGCTGGGAGAATTTATAATCTTGTCTATCTAAGAAGCTGAATCTGACAGGCCAGTGGAGGCCATGAAATAAGATACTTTTCTACCATTTGCTTCTCGTGCTGCTGATTTCTTGTTTCTTTGTTTGTCAAGCTTTCCTTGGTTGCTGTGTCAAAGGGTTTCTTTGAGGGGAAAGCGACGTGCATGGAGGAATCATGCGATGTATTTGAAAACTATAAAAGCAAAGCAAAGATATGGAAGTAGTAGCAGTAATTCATGTATGTACCTCTCTCTCTCTCTACCTTCTTCTGTTGGCCCTTGAGGGAGGAGGAAAGACAAAGGGTAGGCGGGCAACATCAACAGTGTCCTGAGGATATTTACCAATTTTCATTTCAAAAGCCGCAAAAAAAAAAAAAAAGGAAAAATCCCTGTGTAGTTCTTAAAGTATCCCTAGTGGATGCTTTTCCCATTAGCATGACATGATTAGCGACAGTTAATACATGCCATTTTGAGAATAATGACTACTTGATCCTTTCTTTCAAACTACAATTGAATCATGACATGTTTGAGTTCCAACTAGGCCATCGGCTTTGTCAGAAAATCACAACATCATTACCCATTAATTCTCGAAGATATTCGACTCAAATACGGGGAGAATGTGAGCAACCAATGTTGATGAATGGTGCACATTAAAGTGCAAAAATTTACGCAACTAAATTTCACTAAAGAAGATGGGTGTGTTGATCTTGAGGCTTGTTGATTACAATATCCTTAAAAGTTTTTATTGCCTCCACTACAATTAATAGTTTACTTCTGAGTTATGGCAATACACCTCTAGAGTATGACAATATTAGAGAATGTTTGACAGCAAAATCAAAGTATTTCTCACTAAAAAATGATCCAATGTCAAGTTAGTTTAATTTATTTGGCAGTTATTTATTGTTAGATTCATGAGTAAAGGGTTAGTTCCATATTAGTTCGAGAGATAGAGAAAGAACGGTTAATATGTAAGTAAGGGTCTGAGATCTAATAGTTTAAGTTTTTGTATTAGAGTTGGGTTTCTGACTTATATATTGGACTCTTTGGTGGACTCTCTCGAGATATTTCTCCCTGTCAAATTAGTATCAGTGCTTCAGGTTACAAGACTGGGCTACTCATGAGCAAGTCGATTCTTTTCGGAGTTGGACCGGTGAAAATTCTCTTCTTGGTGGTGGACCAAGGTGCTAAGGAGTTTGGCTAGTGTTGGATCAGGTATGCCATGGTTTGGCAAGGGATCTGGTTGGTGTGAAATGGAGCCAAGGGTTAGCAGAGGTCTAAAAATCCAGTTTGGATATTGAAAAAGAGTGGATCCATGTTTGGGAGAATAGGTGACCTTAAGTGATAAGGTGGGCTTGCATTGAATATTAAAATAAGCTCGAAAAAGAGCTTGTAAATTTGGGTTTAATATGGGAGTTACTCATGAAGGGGGAGATTTGTTAGGTTCATGAGTAAAGAGTTAGTCCTACATTGGTCCAAAAGATAGAGAAATAGCGGTTAATATGTAAATAAGGGTCTGAGACCTAATAGGTTAAACTTTTGGGTTAGAGTTGGGTTTCTGACTTACATATTGGACTCTTTGGTGGACTCTCTCGAGATGTTTCTCGCTAACAAATTACTCTTTGGTGGACTCTCTCGAAATGTTTCTCCCTAACAAATCCCTCCCTTCATGAGTAACCCCTACATTAAATCCAAATTTACAAGCTCTTCTTCGAGTCCATTTTAATACTCAACGCAAGTCCACCTTATTATTTAAGGTCATCTTTTCTCCCAAACATGGACCTACTCTTGTTCAACATCCAAACTGGATTTTTAGACCTCTGCTAACCCTTGGCTCCATCTCACACCAACCGGACTCCTTGCCAAACCCATGGCGCACCTAATTCAACACAAGCCAAACTCCTTAGCACCTTGGTCCACCACCAAGAAGAGAATTTTTACCGATCCAACTCTGAGAAGAATCCACTTGCTCATGAGTAGTCCAGTCTTATAACCTGAAGTTCTGATACCAGATTTGTTAGAAAATTGGTTTAATTTCTTTTAGATAGAATTTTTGTTTTGTGTAGAAATAACTAGTTTTCTAATTGGTTTTAGTTACTTGAAATAGTAGCCAAGAAATATTCTATTTAGTTTAGAATTAGAAATTATTTCCTATTCTATACAAGTCTAGGAATTAGAATTGGTTTCCTATTGTTATTTGAATTTTGGCCAAATAATATTCTCTATAAATAGATGGGTTGGCATACTACACAAGAAACACACAAGAACACACAAGGGCTGATAGGTTGCGATTTTATTATTTATTTTATGATTAATTTCCCCTATTGCTTGACCCGATGTGGATTAATTGTTGGATTCTACTCACTTTTAGTATTCTGCATTTATTTCAGGGAGTAGAACGAAAATATGATAACAGGTGCCAATTTGACAGAAAAGAAGTCCAAATGATAATGCTTGTTCCAGGGACATTTTTGAAAAAGAAGACGCTACACCCATTTTGGTAATTTCTGCGAATGCATGGACGGACGGAGGGCTGGAGTGTTCTTTTTCCCTTAGAGGGGCGCCGCACAGAGCATCGAAAAAGGGGGACTTAGATAGGAAATAAGAATAGCTAGCAGCACTTTAGATTGGGAGCTTTTTTATTTTTCCTCTTTTACCTTTTAGTAGGGGTTTTCCCCACATGTCAACAGGAATGAAGCATCAGTTTTTGACTTTTCCGCTTTGTCTTTTTAGTAGTCTTCTTTTGTTTTCCTACTTCGCATGACCAGATGAAGGGAAGACATTAATTCATCCTCTTTAACTTTGCTTCTCTTTATTCCTTCGATCGAATTGAATTTGCCCATTTTCCAATTGATGGCCGTGGCTCTCTCTTCACTTTTGTATGGATTTTTTGCATCAAATATGAACTAATTTCTTCACTCTAGTCAAAGAACAACGGAGGCTTTGGTTCGTCTAAAACTTGTGAGATCGGTTTAATTTTATCTTTATCTTTTATTTATTGGTATTCGCATATCCCTTGATTGCAGTATTTATGATTATTTAATTAATTGATTGTCTTGGATCCGAATAATTAGTTAACTTGATCATCTATTTTCAATTAGAACATTAAATCCGTAATTGTTTAATTGCCTTAAATTAATGACAACTGGCATGATTAGATTTGTATCAGGGGGATACGCGAGCTAATCTAAAATAACCTTGGTAGTGCGTTATTTGGTTAGAATAGGGCTCCTCTAATACGTAAGGCAAATGGGGAATTAAATCTTATGGGCATACTTAGGATTATTTCTCAATTAGAACAGTGATTAACGGGCGTACCTTAATCACCGACACAGTAAAGAGGGATTGACTGTCATCACTTGTTTGGCAGTTATAACCTATTTATTAATAAATAATTGGAATTACTTGTGCATCGATGATCAATTAGGTGAACCATTGCTGAAGTTATTTCTTGACTAGATCTTTAATTATCATTACTTTAATTTTAGTGAGTTGTCAATTTTTAGTTGGCCATTTCATTTTTAGTTCAATTATTTTAATAGTCATCCTTTATGCAAAAATACCCCCCGTGTTACTTTGGATTTCTAAAGAGACAAATACCCCCAATCCTTGAGAATATAACCCTACTTGCTCTGTTTAAAAATCAATGATTTCTTGTGAATAATCAATCCCATTATGGTATATCGGATCAAGCAAACTCTTTGGAAATATGGTAAATCAAGTAACTCATTGCACACCTAAAGTCCCTGCTCCAATACTTGGAATCGGGTTTTGATTATTTTAATTGGTAACTAAGTTTAATTTTATTATTGCACAGGCATCGACAACCTATTAATTTTTAGCGTCGTTGCCGGGGACTGGTGTCAGTTATCTGTTTCTTTTTAAGTTCATTTTTGTTCTAATTTTCTAGTGCTTTTCAAGTGTATGCCTCGTTTTTCTCGAACAAGCAAATTAATTTTCGATCCCAAGGTAGAGAAGACTGCACGTAGAACAAGAAAAGAGACCAGACAACTCAGAGAAGAGCACTCAAGTGCTGCATCTCAGAGACCTAAGTCAGAAGTTGAACCAACAGATTCGTTTGATGACACTTCGAGTGACTCTGACCAAGAGGAAGTCACCATGGCTAATGCACGAACATTAAGGGAGTTGGCTGCTCCTGATTTAACTCAACAGCCTTTATGCATTACTTTTCCAAGTTTAAATGATAACACCCCATTTGAGTTAAAATCTGGACTAATTCATCTTCTACCATCTTTTCATGGTTTATCAGGTGAGGAGCCTTATAAGTATTTGCAAGAGTTTGATGTCGTGTGCAACAGTATGAAACCCCCGGAAATTACAGAAAATCAAATAAAAATAAGGGCATTCCCCTTTTCCTTGAAGGACTCTACAAAGGACTGGCTGTACTACCTACCACCAAGTAGTATCACCACGTGGGACCAGCTAAAGAAAAAGTTCTTAGACAAGTATTTTCCTGCGTCCAGAACTGCAAGTCTAAGAAAAGAAATTTGCGGTATCAAGCAGCATCCAGGAGAGTCGCTCTATGATTATTGGGAGCGATTCAAGAAGCTGTGCATCAAGTGCCCTCAGCACCAAATAAGTAAACAATTACTCATACAATATTTTTACGAGGGGCTACTCTTCAAAGACAGAAGTATAATTGATGCTGCAAGTAGAGGGGCACTGGTGAACAAAATCCCCCGAGCAGCGTGGGATCTAATTGAGGGAATGATTGAGAATTCGCAACAGTTTGGTGCAAGGGAGGATGTCCTGATACGCAAGGTGAATGAGGTGGAGACATCCTCTATCCAGCAGTAGCTAACTGAGTTGACTTCTTTTGTTAGACAACTGGCTGTAGGAAATACATCTCAGGCTAAGGTGTGCGGGATTTGCACTGGTATAGGTCACTCTACGAATATGTGCCCAATGATTCAAGAGAAAAGTGCAGAGCAAGTGAATATGGCAGGCCACGCACCTACGCCAAGAAAGCTCTATGACCCCTATTCAAGTATCTACAACCCCGGTTGGAGGAATCATCCCAACCTCAGCTATGGAGGGAACATGCAGTCTAACTTTATGCCAAATAGACAATAAGGGTACCAGCAGCAGTACCAACCCCGACCACCTCCGCTACCGAGCTCAAGTGCGTCCATGGAAAAGATGATGAAGCAATTACTTGCGAATCAACAAAAGACGAATTCAGACCTGCAAAGCATGAGGAATCAACTGGGACAAGTGCAATCACTGCAAACTCAAGTAAATCAAATGGCCATCGCGATCAACCGTTTGGAGTTCCAAATCCAAGGTAAATTGCCGTCTCAGTCTGAATTGAACTCGAAGAACATAAGCGTGATGACCCTAAGGAGCGGGAAGAAAGTTCAGAGGTCTGAGCCTGTGATCCCTAAGGACAAGGATGGGAAAAATATCGAAAATGAGCTTGAGAAGGAGGGCAGCAATGGTACAAATTCAAAGGTACTTCCAAACCCAATCATTACAGTTAAAACTAACTCGCCTTCTTTTCCTAACAGGTTGGAGAAACTGAAAAAACTAGATAAGGAGAAGGACATCCTGGAGGTGTTTCGCAAGATAGAAATCAATATCTCCCTGTTAGACGCAATCAAGCAGGTGTCGAAATATGCAAAGTTTTTGAGAGACTTGTGCGTCAATCGAAGGAGGCTGAGGGGAGATGAAAGAGTCATTGTTGAGGAGAATATGTCAGCGGTCCTATAGAGGAAACTCCCACTGAAATGTGGAGACCCATGTATATTTACTATCCCCTGTAGGATAGACAACACTGTGATTAGGAAGGCCATGTTGGACTTAGAGGCGTCAATTAATGTAATTCCTAAGTCTATTTATACTTTTCTGAATCTGAGTGCATTAAAAGAAACTGAAATATTTATTCAATTAGTTGACCGAACTAATGCATATCCTGATGGATTGGTTGAAGATGTGTTGGTAAAAATTAATGATTTGGTGTTCCTACCTGACTTTTATGTACTTGATATGGATGATGACCATTCCCCCCATCTCTCACCTTTGTTATTAGGTAGACCCTTTTCTAGTACAACACAAACAAAAATTGATGTTAATAAGGGTACCTTGTCCATGGAATTTGATGGGGAAATTGTGCATTTTAATATTTTTGATACTATGAAATACCCCTCAAACTCCAACTTTAGCTCTGTTTTCTCTGTGAGTGCTATTGACCATGCGATGCAGGAAGTGTTTGAAACTGTTGACAGGGATGAGTTGGAGATTGATTTAACCAAGCACCTCGAGCTGGAGACAACTCCTGAGATGGAGTGGAGTGAAGATTTGAAATGCACAACAAGGGCATTACACTCATTGCCAACCACAACAAAAAGGTATGAAATCTCACAAATTTTCGTTCCCGAACCTCACCAGAGGATACTGCCATCTGTTGTGCAGGCACCTGTATTAGAGTTGAAACCCCTGCCGAAACACTTGAAATATGCATATTTGGGCGACTACGAAACACTCCCGGTGATTATCTCAACTGCACTCTCAAAAACCCAGGAAGAGAAGCTAATCCGGGTCCTTAGAGAGTATAAGGAGGCGATAGAGTGGACCATCGCTGACATTAAGGGGATTAGCCCTTCTGTCTGCATGTATCGAATAAGGTTGGAAGAAGACGCCAAACTTGTATGGTAAGTTCAAAGGAGGCTCAATCCCCTCATGATAAAAATGGTGAAAAAAGAAATTTTGAAGTTGTTAAATGTGTGGATCATCTTTGTAATATTAGATAGCCCTTGGGTTAGCCCGGTCCAGGTAGTCCCAAAGAAGGCAGGAGTGACAGTAGAGGCTAACTAAACGGGTGAACTCGTACCAGTGTACAAACCCACTGGATGGAAGCAGTGTATTGACTACCGTAGACTGAATGCCGTCACCAAAGAAGATCATTTTCCTCTTCTTTTCATTAACCAAATGGTTAAACGTCTAACTTGTAGGACTTACTACTATTTTTTAGATGAATTTTCAGGATATTTTCAAATAACAATTGCACCGAATGATCAAGAGAAGACGATCTTCACGTGCCCGTTCGGGACCTTCGCATATAGACGGATACCATTCGATTTGTGCAATGCACCTGCAACTTTCCAGAGATGTATGGTAAGCATCTTTTCTGAATATGTTGAGAAAATAATTGAGATTTTTATGGACGATTTCAGTGTGTATGGTGATAGTTTTGATACATGTCTAGATAACCTGAAATTGATCTTGTTAAGATGTATAGAGACTAATCTCATGCTTAATTGAAAAAAAATGTCATTTTATGATTGAATATGGGATAGTTCTGGGTCATATTGTGTCTTCTAAAGGTATCGAGGTTGACAGAGCGAAAATAGATATTATATTTGCTTTGCCTTACCCCGCGAGTGTGCGGGAGATGCGCTATTTTCTTGGACATGCAGGTTTTTATCGAAAGTTCATCAAGAATTTTTCGAAAATTAGAGCCCCGTTATTCCAGTTTTTATAAAAAGATGTGGCCTTCGAATTCGATGACAAGTGTGAAAGAGCCTTCGACAAGTTAAAGGAACTATTGACCTCGCCACCGATCATTCAATCCCCTGACCGGAGTTTGTCATTTGAGATCATGTGTGATGCCAGTGATCATGCTGTAGGAGCTGTATTGGGGCAAAGAATAGGAAAGGCAACTCACGTCATTTACTATGGATTTCGAACTTTAAATGGGGCCCAATTGAATTACTCCACTACTGAGAAGGAGCTTCTTGCAGTTATTTTTGCTTTAGAAAAATTTAGGTGATATTTGTTAAATGATAAAGTTATTGTATTTTCTGATCATGCAGCGTTAAGGTACTTAATGACCAAAAAAGATGCAAAGCCGAGGCTCATAAGGTGGATATTGCTCCTACAGGAATTCGACCTGGAGATAAGGGATAAGAGAGGCTCAGAAAATCTAGTAGCCGACCATTTGAGTCGTATACCCGTTGGAGAAGAGAACAAACTATTGAAGGATGTATTCCCTGAAAAACATTTGTTTTCTCTAAATTCTCAATTGCTTTGGTATGTCGATTTAGTCAATTATCTAGTAACAGTTAATTTTCCTACAGGTTGGCCAAAATCGAAGAGGGATAAATTGAAGAGCGATACCAAGTACTTCATCTGGGATGACCCGTACTTATGGAAGTGGTGCGCTGATCAGGTGATGAGGCGATGTGTAAGTGAGGCTGAATTTCAATTAATTTTAACTTTTTGTCATACTTTTGCTTGTGGAGGTCATTTTGAATCCAAGAAAACTGCTCAGAAGGTATTAGAAAGTGGGTTCTATTGGCCTTCTTTGTTTAAAGATGCATATGTATTTTGTAAGTCATGTGATCGCTGTCAAAGAGTAGGTAATATAACCCGTAGAGATCATATGCCCCAAGTCCCATTGATTTTTGTCAAAATTTTTGATGTCTGAGGTATAAATTTCATGGGGCCTTTTCCTACTTCATTTGGTTTTATATGTATTTTGTTGGCAGTCGATTATGTGTCTAAATGAGTGGAGACGAAGCCCACTCGGACTAATAATTCGAAAGTAGTTGCAGATTTTATCAGGTCTAATATTTTTGTGCGTTTTGGGATGCCAAAGGCAATTGTTAGTGACAGAGAGACGCATTTCTGCAATAAGACCATAACTGCGTTGTTTCGCAAGTATGGTGCACTCCACAGGGTCTCAACGTCATACCACCCTTAGACTAATGGTCAAGCGGAGGTATCGAATCGGGAAATTAAGTCCATCTTGGAGAAAATAGTGCGATCTAATAGGAAGGACTGGAGTCAACGATTGGAAGATGTACTTTGGGCATATCGAACGGCGTACAAAACCCCCATAGGGATGTCACCCTATAGATTAGTATTTGGAAAGCCGTGTCACCTGTCGGTGGAATTTGAGCACAAGGTCTTTTGGATGATAAAGCAATGCAACATGAACCTAGAGGAAGCCGGTGCCCATCGAAAGTTGGACTTGCAGGAATTGGAGGAGATCCGGAATGAAGTGTATGAGAATGCACTCATCTACAAGGAGAGAAATAAGGCATTTTATGATCAACAAATCTCTAGGAAAACCTTTGAAGTTGGTCAGAAGGTCCTACTATACCAATCCAGGCTTAAACTCTTCCTAGATAAGTTACGTTCCTGTTGGATTGGACCTTTTATTATTACTCACATCTTTCCATATGATGCAATTGAAATCCAGAGTGCTAGGACAGACAATAAGTTTGTGGTGAATGGACACCGTTTCAAACATTATTATGAAAGTTTTCCAAATGGAGAGGTGGAGACGATAAGTCTAGATGCACCGCCGTGTCTCAATTAATGACACTTTGCCATGTCTAACCAAAGACAATAAAGAAAGACGCTCATTGGGAGGCAACCCAATTTCTTTTATTTGTTTATTCGATTTTGTTCGATAGTTTAAATGTGTTTTCCTTGAGTTTGACTGATTTTTGGATTCAATTCTCATTTTTGATTATTTGTAGGTGTCTCTATGACATGACGTGCCCGCGTCAAATCATACAGAGAGCTCACGGTCAGAAGGGTTTTCACCCTTATGATGCGCCTGCGTTATGTTATATGGAGAGTTCATGGTCAGAAGGGTTCTTGCCCTTTTGATGCGCCCACGTCACGTTCGCGGGAAAGGTAAATATTCAAAAAACTCAAGAACGGTTATCGAATTTTTTTTATTAACCTCTAATTTTGAATTTCGGAAATAAATTTTATTCATATAAAAATAAAATAAATTATAAAAAAAATAAATAAATAAATAAATATAAATAAATCATAATAATAATAAACAATTGTTATAAAAAACAAAAAAAAAATTACTTTCGTTTGAACCGTGGCTTGGACTTTCAATTTCAAATCTTTAATTAAAAAAAACACTATTTTTTCCTTTTTCTTTTTTTTTTCTTTCTTCCTTTCCTTTTTTTTTCTTTCTTCCTCTTTTCTTCCTTTCTTCTCCACTGTTACTTCGTTCCCCTCTTGGCCGCATCTCAAACACAAGCCACCGCCCCCCCATCGAAGCCGCCGCCAACTCCTCTACCTTACTCGACGCAGCTGCCCATCTCGCGTTCTCCCTCAGCTCCGCCAGCGCTGACGGCCATCGGCAACCAGCAACGCCTCATAGCGCCATGCAGTCGCGCCGTCTCTTGCTGCAGCACCCCATCACGGCGCGCCACCACCATTAGCTCACGAAGCCCAAGCTCCGTGCGTCGCCACTCGCACATCACTGCCGGCGCAGAAGCACCGCGTGCCGTCCATCACGCGCGAGCCACCCTAGCAGCTCTTTTGTGGCTTCTTTCGCTCTCTGCCAGTGCCCACAACTCCGCCGCATGCCACCGCCACCACCACCGGCCGCTTGCGTTTCTCCCTCTCTCATTCCTCTCACGGCCGCTGTCCTCCCCAGTCCCGCAACTCTGCCTGCTGCTCTGTCCGCCGCCTGACGTGGTATTGGTGGAGGTATTTGGAATTTGTCCCCTAATTTCTAATATTGATTGGTGCTGTTTGGGTTTATCCATAATTGGTATTGTTGGCCGTTGGGGTTTATTTCTCCGATTATGTGGTAAACCAGTGGTACTGGTTATGGTATTTGCCTAGATTTTGTTGATTACTAGTTTGCCATATTCTTGAGAATATTTGTCGCACTTTTGGGTGGGTTTGAGTTCAATTGGTTTGGGTTTGTTGGGTGTTTGACAGTTTCCCTGCTCTTAGCTTGTTTGATTAGCATATTCGTTGATATTGGATGTGCGCTAACACATTGTTGGACGTCATTTACCTGTTGAGTCGGAGCATTGCCTTGTTTGGGGGATACATTAGTGTGGGTCTGCCATTTAAGTGTTTCAGCAACTATGTGGGTATTTTGGCTACAATTGATTCTTTCTCTCTTATTGGCTGATTAATTGGAAACTGAAAGCTTGGAATTCCTTTGCCACCATCAGAATTTGAATTGTTATTGCTTGAATTGCTAACTTTTTGGAACTTTCGCTACGATTTTGGTTGATTGAGTTGTGTATTCAATTTTCCACCAGTGATACTGGTTGAAGTATTTTTCCTTTGAAGTTGTTAACCCCGTTCGGTTGGATACCTGGTTGTCTGCTGAGGGTCTGTGATTGGGTTGTCATTTTTCAATTTCTGAACTGCTATCATTGGTATTGCCATATTATTGGGGTCTTTGTTACGATTTGACTGTTGGGGGCATTTGTTGAAAGTTTGAAGTGCATTTGTTGAGATTTTAGATGGACACAGCTGGCTGGCTAGCGACTTGACTTGGGTTATCCCTATGTGTCGAATTGCTTTTGCGGATTCCGTATTTGCTAGTTATTCTTGTCTCTGGTTGCCTGGAGTGATATTCGAAAATCATGGTGAGACCACAATCATCCTCTAAGCCTAGAGCTTCTCAATCTCAACCCTCACCCTAACCCTCAATTCCAGTAAATACACCTGCCAACCAACCTTCCTCTTCCGATGTCCGAACCTGCTTAGGCAGGAGTAGGGGTGCTCATGTGAATGCCCCCGCTCACTTTAGGGGGCATTTGAACTTCACTAGAACCGCTGATCAGCAGAGATACACTAAGGTCTGTGAGCAACGTATCATATCCTGCAAGAGTTGTAAGAAACTTACTATGATTGGCCTAGGTATCCGGGAAGAGGTCGATCAGATGTTTACTAACATCGGGTGACGCCCTTATCGTGATATCTTCTGCCATGCCTTTGTCGAGTTGATTAGGAAATTTTACTCTACCTTTGAGTTTGAGTTGCCTACGAGGTATACTGTAGAGACCCCAAATGTCATTCATTTCCGTTTAATGGGTCAGGAGTTCAATTTCGCCATTACCCAGTTTAATCTGGCATTTAGGTTTATTACTCAGGAGTATGCCGAGACTAGAGAGTACGCTGAGAGTGCCTGTGATTATGTAGAACCATTTCTCTCTTCCTACCACAATATTTGGAGGGACATATCTGTCGACAGGCACCGCTATGACCCTTCTAGATCTAGGAGCTTCTTTCTTAAGGATCCTAGTACCCGTTATGTCCAGCGATTTCTAGCCTACAGCTACTCGGATCGAAGGGATAGCTCTGGTATACTCTCCCGACCCGAGTTCTTCTTCATTTGGTGTATGAAGAGCAATGTCAAGGTGAATCTGGGGTGTTGGTTGGCTGCGCAGTTCAAGAACAAACCTCTGATTCATGGGTCTTACATTACACACTTGGCAGTGTAGGTGGGGGTTCTAAATCTACAGGATCACAACTTTCACTTGGCGTTTGAAATGGAATTTCTGGGTGCGGAATGCTTGGGGAAGATGGGAGTCCTCGAGTATGTCGATGGAGGCTACCGATTCAATGATCCAGGACCGTTTCGCGTCCCCCCGCGATCCTCTTTCGCCCGTTCTTACACTGCTGGTGGTGACCCTGACCCGTCTACCTCCTCTTAGGCTCCACCACCCCCAGGAGCTGCTAAATGGAATCAACTTCGGACTCAAGTTCAGAATTTGGAGGCTCGGATGACTAACATTGATGTTAATGTGCATAGCATGGCGCAGAATTTGGCAGCATTCATGCAGCATGCGGACTTTATGCCTCAATTTGGTTATCACCCCCCACTTTGACTCCACTTCAGGAAAGTTTTATTACCCTCTCTCCTACTTTTGATGTTTATTTGCTACATTGAGGGCAATGTACCGTTTAGGTATGGGGGGTTCAGTTGGGGTGTTAGTTTTTCTAATTTTTAGTAGTTTTTTTTTAGTGTTGGGTGTTTTTCCTTTATTTTTACTTTGTTATTGGTTTATTTCTGTTCAGTCTCTTTCTTTCTTTCTAGTGATGAGCTCTCATGTGAATGCCAAAGTTTGATGTTGGATTGTTGACTCTAAATCTACTCTTGCCAAGTTTTAATAATAAAAGTGTATCGAATTAATGTGGTCGAGTCCAAGACACCTCTTTGGTGAATATCAGTGACTGCTTGACTCTTCTGATTTCTTTGTTAACTTAATGACTGTTGGCATTTTCATGTGAATTGGTCCAATATTGACTCTATTTCTTCATGTTTTGCAATATGAGGCTAGCTGCTCCTATTTTTATTTTTAGCGGTGTTATTTTGCATTTTTGTGCTATATGGCTGTGAATATGGTTGACTGTACTCCGTTATTAATTACTACTGAATAACCGGGGGTTTTCACCTAAAGAGTCGATTCTCGCATCAAAAAGTAGCAATTTCTATAAGTACGTGATCGTATAGCGATAGGAGCTAAGTAACCGGGCTCCTTTATCTGAAAAATGTTGGAATTCATCAAAAGGCTTCAATGGCTAGAGATTAAGTCTTTTGTGCTATAAAAAAAATCAAAAAAAGGAAAAAAAAAAAGAAAAAGAATAAATAATAGAAAACGTGAAAAAGTGCAGGTTGTGTTAGTGTGTGTTAGAGGTCAGCTTGGTGATTTATGGACTTAATATGGAGATTTTGGTTAATATTTGGACCATTTGCTGATAAATGTTGTGCGCCATTCTTTCTTCTCGGATTAGTTAACTTGGAATAGAAGGAGTTTGTGGTTTAGAAACTAACCGGGGTGATATTTCTCAAATTTTTATCATTGATGCTTGATTTATGATTTTCTTGGTATCTTGGCAATTTGGTAGATAGAACAATAGCCATTGTCAAATATTGGTGTTTGTTTATTGTTCTTATGCTTGAGCACAAGCATGGTTTAGGTGTGGGGGGAATTGATAAGTTGCGATTTTATCATTTATTTTATTATTAATTTTCCCTATTGCCTGACTCGATGTGGATTAATTGCTGGATTCTACTCACTTTTAGTATTCTATATTTATTTCAGGGAGTAGAACGAAAATATGATAACAGGTGCCAATTTGATAGAAAAGGAGTCCAAATGATAGAGTTTATCCCAGGGACATTTTTGGAAAAGAAAACGTTACGCCCATTTTGGTAATTTCTGTGAAGGCAAGGACGGACGGAGGGTTGGAGTGTTCTTTTTACCTTGGAGGGCCGCCGCACAGAGCATCGAAAGAGGGGGGCTTAGATAGGAAATAAGAATAGCTAGCAGCACTTTAGATTGGGAGCTTTTTGATTTTTCCTTTTTTACCTTTTAGTGGGGGTTTTCCCCACATGTCAGCACGAATGAAGCATCAGCCATTGACTTTTCCGCTTTGTCTTTTTAGTAGTCTTCTTTTGTTTTCCTACTTCGCATGACCAGATGAAGGGAAGACATTAATTCATCCTCTGTAACTTTGCTTTTCTTTATTCTTTCGATCAAATTGAATTTGCCCATTTTCCAATCTATGGTTGCGGCTCTCTCTTTACTTTTGTATGGGTTTTACGCATTAAATATGAACTAATTTCTTCACTCTAGTCAAAGAACAACGGAGGTTTTGGTTCGCCTAAAACTTGTGAGATCGATTTAATTTAATTTTTTTCTTTTATTTATTGGTATTTTCATATTCCTTGATTGCAGTATTTATGATTATTTAATTAATTGATTGTCTTGGATCCGAATAATTAGTTAACTTAATAATCTATTGTCAATTAGAACATTAAATCCGTAATTGTTTAGTTGTAAAACCCATACAAAAGTAAAGATTTAAATCCCCAGTTGGGGGAGGTGTCCCCCGCCCCACCCCCGCTCCATTGCCACCCCTAGTCATTACCTTTTCAGTTGCAGATAATTCGGATCTCTTCCTGCAAGTCAAGAAGAAAAACATATAATCATTGAAACTATAATCGAACAGGTAATGTAAGCCTACAACAATAAAATTTTAAAATTTCCTGTCATTTGATGAATATTCAATTTAATTCCCTATGATTTAGAAATCTACACTATAACTCTCTATGATTGTAGTTAAATTAAAAATTGGATGAAACATATCCAATTTAATAGAAAAAAAGATAGAGCAAAATTGATATATTATGATTAATATATATATATATATATATACATATTTGTTTATTCTTATATATTCATATTTTGTGAAAATCCAAGTTGAAGTATGCGTCTGTCTGAGTTGTGTACCTATGGAACATATGCCATTAATGAACTTGGACTTCGCAAGCAACAGAGGCAAGATTCTGAAACAACCATATCTTGGTTTTACTTTTCAAGGAAATTTCAACGGACTATGATGAACAGTAAGAAATTTGGGCATCATTTGTCTATCAATTTCTACTATTACCTCACGTCTTTAAATTACTTCGTCTTGTCAACTAGGTGATCCCGTATTGATTAACATTATTTTTTTTCCGAGATCGAAAGAAAACACACACACGCACACAGTTAGATTACACTCGGAGACAACAGAGAAACCAACCCGAAAGCAGTTTAAGGGGACCCACAAAGAACTCATGTTCAGCCAATTGGTGACAGAACGAGACCCCTATAAACCTTAAATCCAAAGTAACTACCCCACGATCTTCCGATGTGGGATCGTATTGATTAACATTAGCTTTGACATTTTCTTGCATTTTCCCCATTCACTGACGTGATTCAGGTTTCGTGTCTGCTTTCCCAATTATCTTGACACCCTTTAGTAGCCATTGCAATAATTAGACGGTAACATTTTAGTTTACTCTTGTAGGTTGGTGATTTGTAGGCATGTTAATGGGTTGAGTCTTACCCAAATCTAATCCAAACTTAATATATTTGGGTAGGATTTGGATTTAATTTTTCATATCCAAATCTTTCCCAGATCCAGATCTTGTAAGAGAGTCATAGATCTGAGTAGAGTCTGATTTTCTAGAATTTATATCTAAATTCATATCCATATCAAACCCTACTCAGACCCATGTATATTTAATTAAAATATATATATGTAATAGTAAATTTATAAAATAATCTACTATTCTATGGCCATTGGATCTAATACAGTAGGACTTTATGGTATCAGAATTTGCATTTAGTGTCGGTGGTTGAGTGATTGATAAGACTCATGCCAAATTGCTTCCAAATATAGTTGAAAGTTGAAACATTAGTGACTACTGATAATTGGATTGAATCAAAGAAAAATTAAGTGTTTATAAATATTCTTATTCTGTTATTTATTTGCCATCGATCCTTAGTCAAATGACTTTTATCTGGTTCACTATTTTAGGGATGGATTGCAAGACACCTACCAACATTGAGATTTAAATTAGAAAGAGAGGAACAAAATTACATTTTTTCTAATAAGGCTCAATATTTATATATGTTATGGATGTTTTCTTTCTTTTTTTTTTAAAAAAACTAATTCTAGTTGTTATTATAATTGGTACAAACTTTTTCAGGAAAAGGAGAAAAGGTAAAGGCAAACACGTGAAAGATTGGATGTGAATCTTTGAAAATATATAGTAGTCAATAATAATTCTTTCTTTGAATTCACAATATTGGATTTAACTTGTTTAATGTTAATTTTATTATTTGAAAACAAAAATTGGAAGGTACCAAGTCTCATATTAAAAACCAAATAAAAGAACAAGTCTCATATTAAAAACCAAAAGGTTCCAAGTCTCATATTTAAGAAGCCAACCGCATTATCTTCATCATCATTATCATTGTCAGCTAATTAATTTTTATAATCCAACAAGAAGCCAAGAACTTGACTAATTTAACTAATTGAACTAAAAAAACAAAAACTAAGGAACAAAAAGCACTACAAACTCCTTTACCACCATAGCATCGTTAGCTTAGAAGCAATAAATACCAATAACAAGTTACAAAGGTAGTAGCAGAAATAATCAGAGAAATAGAAAGTGCATATCTACATATGCATTGATTTTTATTGAAAAACAAAATTAAAGGCGAAGTTCACTTGGAATTGGAAATTTTAACTCCACGTGATGAATTGGAGTTGGCTATCACATAAATTGTGGGGTGAGAGGTCAAGAGTTCAAATCTTATCTCTTGTCGATTTGCCACTATATATGTGATTTCTTCTAAATCCATACGGGTGCGTGGTGCACTCGTCTAGTCCGATGGTGATTCAATTTTTGTTGGTTTTCTCGGCTTGATTGGGCCAACCCTCCAGTGAGTAGGTTTATGTTAGACTAGATTAGATGTACCGTTACGCAAAAAGCTTGGATAATGGCACTAATAAGAGCCTCAACTCAACCTTATTTTATTTCCTTGGAGGTAGCAGTCCTTGTCGCCTCCAGACTGTGGAGAGTTAATATGTCAAACCAGGAAGTTTTTACTTTTTATTAGGAAGAGAAAATTATACTGTCTCTGCGTTTGATTACTGAAGCAGTAAATTACAGTAATAATAATTTTATTACTCCCCAAAAAATAAATAAATTAATAACAATTCCATCAGTGCAGGCAAGAGATAAAGCCGTCCCCAGGCAGCTTGGATAGTGGCACTAATAAAAGCCTGAAACATATTTTTACCTTTCTTCGATGGAGAAACGTGTCAAGTGTCAAGCAAGGAATTTTTTAGCAACTAGTAGGAAATTAATTTTCCAGGATGCTGCTGCAATTGAAATTTCTTGCTTTTTTATTTAATCAATATTATTTTAAGTGTTAGGTAGAACTTGATTTTCATCTTCTTGGTCTGTGAAAATAAATTATAGCGCAGGACAAGCATTTTGTACTATTCTTTTATATCTGCTTTGGACGGCTTGGTCACGTCACAGTAGTATTAAAAGAAAAAACCTATATCAACGGGTATAAAAAGTGTAATCAATGTATAAGGCTAATGCTCAATTGCTTGAACCTAAAACATATGTTCCTTCAAAATTAAAATCATGAAATATCAAAATGCTTGCCCCGGGGGTCAGCCAAAAATGCCTTTGAAAACACCTTGAGAGTGCTCAAATTCTTTCAATTTTATTGGTTGCAACTCAAAGTATCAATAACTCAAAGCAAGCATTCAAGTTATCAATAACTTTTCATAATTTCTTATTGTAATATGAGAATTCAAGTTTAGAATTAAAAAGACTTAAAATAAAACAAAATAAGAAGTCAAGAAGAAAGGCCCCCACATCGCGCACTTTGCTAAGCTTATAAAGATGATGCATTCCCCAACAATAGGGCAGCTAGCTAGCTTCAAGGGCTCCGCAAAATAAAAATCGCCAAACTTGGCTGATCTACAGTATTGGGAAATTGATTTAATTTCTTTTAGATAGATTTCTTATTTTACATGGAAGTAACTAGTTTTTTAATTGACTTTAGTTACATGAAGTAGTAGTTAAGAAATTTCCTATTTTGTTTAGAATTAGAAGTTATTTCATATTTTGTACAATTTTAGGAATGAGAATTGGTTTTCTATTGTTATTTGGTATTTTGGTCAAATAATATTCTCTATAAATAGGTGGGTTGATATACTACAAAGAGACATAAAAGGGCACACAAGAAGCGACATTTAGTCTTATACATGGGGTGAGAGAAGATTCTTGGGAAATGAGAGATAGTGTACAAGGTTGGGTTTGGGTTCAAATTGTATTCTTGTATAAAATTTTCCTCTCATAATAAAAACGAGTTTCTCTTCGTGAACGTAGCTCAATGGTGGAGCCGAACTACATTAAATGTTGTGTGCATCTTTCATGCTTTTGGCTTGTTTGCCATTAGGTCTTGTATCATTACTTACATATTAACTACTCTTTCTCCAATTCTCGGATCAATGTGGGATGTAATCTTTTTTACTCATGAACCTAACACAGAAAGTTTGAATAAGGAACTTTTAGATACAATAAGAAAAATTAGGGATGAGATTTAGGTAGATTTAAATTTTAAGAAAAACAAACAACAATAGACTCATATTTTAAGAAAATATGATATATATTTTTGAGTAAATTATTTATTTATGATACGTATGGAACCAAAGGATTATGTAAGTTTTTCAATATAAAATTATTATCTTATTCTTTATCGAAAATATTAATTTAACTTGTTAGTTCAAGTTGGGATCAAAGAAATTATTATTTAATAAAAATTATTAATTTATCAAATATTAATTTATAGAGATTTCACTGTACTCTAATAACGAACCAAAATATAAAAAGAAAATAATAGAGTCACTATTTCTTCTTTGTCTCCTTAGTTTAATTTAATCGAGTAGGTAATCCTTCTCATTCTTGAACAACTATGATCCACTACTTTGCTGCATTTATTTTTTAAAAATTTTATTTCCATCAAAATGCTAAATCCTTGATCAATGGAAAGAAAAATTTAATTTAATCGAGTAGGTAATCCGTCTCATTTTTGGATAGCTATGATCCACTACTTGGCTGCGTTTTTTTTATTTTTATTTTTAATGTAATGACATTTTAGAAAAATATTAGGCTAGATTTAATTTTTGAGTAAAGTTAACAAAATTTTTTTAATGCGTGCGAGAAAAAGTCAAGACTATCAACGTAACACGGAAAGAGCAATTAACTTCCTAGCTGTCCAAGCACGAAAGGGGTTACCCGCTCGGTTCCCAATGGCCTTTGTCCTCTTTCCAACAACTAATCGCGAAGAGCACCAAATAATTAATAATTTTTCATAGCTTTTTGAGGATACAAAAAGTAATAATAAACATTGTAGCTGTCCGAGATGAGCCAGAGATCACCAACTCGATTAAATTAAACTAAAGAGAAAGAAAGCAAATAGCGACTTGAATACCTTTTTTTTTTTTTTTTTAAATAAATTTGTATCGATATAAGAGTACAGAGGAAAACTATATTCGACTCAATTTTGAACTAATCCATTAGCCATTTAAAAAACGTAAATAATATTCTACGATCCACTTGTCATTTAAAAAAACAAATGAAGTTCTGGTACTCTTGGACAGCTATGATCTTTTTTTTTTTTTTTTTTTTTTTGGACATAGGGGTGTCCGGATCAATTCTTACGGGGCCCGACTAATCTCCATGTGACCCGGGCCCGGCGTGCCCAACCCGACCCGAACACGTTAAGTGCGCGGAGGAATCCAGCGGAACGGAGACTCGAATTTGTAATTTCAAGGTTCACTGGTGAGAGACGCTGCCGTTGGACCATTCACGCGGGGCTATAATCTACTACTACCTCTGTGTTATTATTATTATTTTTTTTTTACTTTTATTTCCATCAAAATGCTAAATCCTTTCCAGTGGTCATATTTTAAACGTAAATAAACATGAAATTTGTTCTGTGGTCCAGACTTTTCCTTTCAGTGGTATTTCTGACGATGACTTGCAGATGAGATGCTTCCCACACTGTCTAAAGGACCGTGCAAAATCCTGACTCTTGAATTTTACCACATGGTACTTTGAGAACTTGGAAAGATGTGTATAACATCTTTATGACCAAGTATTGCTCGGCACAAAAGACAATTGACTTGAGAAATAAGATCCGTTCATTTTCTCAGATGGAGGGGAAGCCAATTCACAAAGCATGGGAGAGATTTAAGCTGCTTTTGAGTCCATGCCTTCATCACTCAGTTTTTCTATGACGGGTTGACCTTTACAACCCAAACATGGTCAACTTTGATGCTGGAGGGTATTTCAGGGATAAAACTCTGGAGGAAATGGTTGCTATTTATGAGATGCTATCCAGCAACTTGCAACAAAAAGCAAGTCGGGGTAAAAGAGGAAGTGTGCATGAAGTGTCAACTAATAAAGATATGGGCGCTCAATTGGCTGAGTTAACTCGACAAATGCAACAAATGCAGTCAATGTTAAAGGGTGAATCTTAGTCTCCTAAGCCTTTGCTCCTATTGCAACATGTATGGACACGCTGCCGCTGGTTGTTACAATATATAGAAACGCCCCATCTATGGTGGAGGATGTGAATTTTACGGAAGTTCACGGTGGTCAAAGGATTTAGCAACGGAATGATTCCTTCTCTAACACTTATAATCCAGGGTGGTATAATCACCCTAATTTATCATGGAGGGAGCAACCTGTGGAATCACCAGAATTTCAAGGCTAGCAGCAAAAATCGCAATATCCTCCTCAACTAGTCCAAGAGAAGAGACCTAACATGGAAGAGATGATGTTTCAATACATGCAAAAAATGGATCAAATGGTCTTTTACCCGGTGTGCTTGCAGTAACTCGCAACTTCGCAAATGATAAATTATTACCACGATTGACCCTGTGCGCTTGCAGGAATTCGTCAATCAATTGTAATCAAACAACCTATTCATTTCACAATTGATGTGAGATAAATCTAACAAGTATGCCAGAAAATTCTATGGCCTATGTGCTAAGCAAGACAAAAGGGAAAGCTATGCTAAGCCATATTCACAAAAAGGAAAGCTAAATGAGCCCTCTATGCTAATTAGCTAACTAGAAACTTCTTTTGTTTTTTTCCATCCTCTTATATCGGTACAAAATAATTAAAAAAAAGGGTATTGAAGTCGCTATTGCCCTTCCTTCTCTTTAGTTTAATTTAATTGAGTTGGTGATCTCTGTCCCATTCTTGGACAGCTAGGATGTTTATCATTCTTGGACAGCTGGATCCTTGATCAGCATTTAAAAAATGTGTGGAGTGTTAGATTAATTATTAATTATTATTTATTTGGTGCCCCTTGCGATTAGTAGTTGGACTAGGAGGGTCAACACCGCTCGTTGCGGTGAGATTATAGGAGATTGGCGTGCCCCGCCGAATGAGATTATTCTGATACAAAATAAAAGGAGGAAAACACTAAGAGAAAGCTAAATAATATAAATATTAAAGTAAGTTGCAAATACATGCCAACTTCAATTTCAATAACAATGTTATATTAGCTTATTACATTTGCCTTGATTGTTCACATATTAGGAAAATTTTTATAAGTGATATAATTTACAACATTTTGGAATTAGATAAGATTGAAGAAGACAAATTCTTAAACTGGAGATACAATTCAAAATCCAAGAAGAATTGGTGCTAGAATGTGAATTTAAGGTTGTAATCTATCTTCTTCTTCTTTTTTTTTTTTTACCATAATCTGCCATCTAGTAAATTTAACTAATTGAAATTGCAATAAAAAATGTCATCAGAATGAAAGAATG
This sequence comes from Coffea arabica, assembly GCF_036785885.1. Lineage (NCBI taxonomy): Eukaryota > Viridiplantae > Streptophyta > Magnoliopsida > Gentianales > Rubiaceae > Coffea > Coffea arabica. The sequence goes on along the minus strand of NC_092316.1, from coordinate 12,869,967 downwards.
TGGTAAATTCTAGCTTCAAGCATTCTTCTGTCATTCTTTCCTATCAAGAGATAGTAGCGCTCAAGGAAGGCAAGACCTCTAATAGCAAGGGACTATTAACGATGGAGTCGGAACTCCCTCTTCAATGTTGTATGCAACTATCACAATTGGAGACTTCCTAGTGTCGTTTCAAAATATCCTTGAACTATGCGATGTTTTAGGCAACCAAAAGCAATTGCGAATACAGAGGTTTCCTATCCTAAATACCACACACCAACAGATACAAATATGAAATCCAAAACTCCAATCGTGTTAAGGAGAAAATTTTCCACGATCAAATTCCATCCCCTCTACAGTGCGCAGGCTATTTTCACTATAGATCCATTTTTCACTTCTTATTAATTTACTTCCTACTTTTCAAAAGAGTCAGAAGCACCGTTTCCTATTGCAAAATCATTTCTTGCACTAACAATAGCAACATTTGCAAAGTCATGACCAGCAAACCTACAATCATCAGAAATTTAAAACTTAAAATGATTTTTCTACTTGCAATAGCACAAAGATGGCATATTGCCTCTCTGACGCCAATATCAGTTCTGAAACAAGCGTTTTGGTAGTTTTCTCAAATCCCATGTGTTAAGTTTATGAGTAAAAGGTTATATTCCACATTGGTCCGAGAGATAGAGACAGAGCTGTTAATATGTAATTAAGGGTCCAAAACCTAATAATTTAAGTTTTTGAGTCAGAATTGGGTTATTGACTTACATATTGAACTCTTTGGTGGACTCTTTCGAGGTGTTTCTCCCTATCACCATGTGACTTGACTTATATATTGAACTCTTTGACGGAGTCTTTCGAGATGTTTCTCCCTATCACCATGTGAGAGCTAAATAGGTTTCATCCTGAAAAAAAAATCCAATGAAAAGTGAAAATGGAACATTTTAAATTGCTTTGACATAATAATGGCAATTTTCAAAGCAATTGATAGCGATAGCAAAGTCACCTTTAACTTTGATAAATTTAATTAAAGAGATTAATGTAGACAATAGTAAAAAATAGGTCAAATTAGAGATCGAAAAAACCGTTGCACTGTCCTGCCTCACTCATTTAACTCCCACATACTCCAAAGCGTCCTCCATTCTATTTGTTCTGCGTAAGTAAATTACATGGAGTGCAAATAATAACAAATATAGGAATAAGATAATATTCCTATAACCATTTTGCTTTCCTTTGAGATGATAGATTGCAAATTTGCAAGCACCCTTAAGTCTCAAAAAACTACACCACATACGAAATTATGAATTTTGTTGCATTAGTATGCCAAAAAAATGCACTCTAATGTAGAATGACAGAAAGTACAGATGCAGATGTTGGACTTTAGGCTCAAATCTTCTTTAAAAAGTTCCAAATTATTTATCAAAATCAATTATGATACCTAGAGCATTTTTTATACCTTATTCCCCCTTCTCTTAATCATTATTTGATGGCTTTCCAAATGTAGTATACTTAATGATAATAAATAAATCTAAAAGATTCAGAAGAAAACAACAAGCAAATTGCACCTTCTTCCATTAAAAGTATGAGAATAACTGACAGCCAAATATAAGAAGAAGAAAATTTTTAAAACATCATGTTGTGGGATCTACCATAAGGTCACCTCAAAGTGAAATAAGTAGATTGTTGAGCCGATGCAAACACTATGATTGTTTCTTAGTAAAAAAGCAACAAACTTGCTAGCAATTTCAGCACTAATATTGCTTGTACATAGCAGACACATTGATATACCATGTAAGACTTGTTACTTCTTTAAAACACTTTCAATATCATTAACAATCTTGGGATGCAATTTAATCTGCAACACCAAAATTCTTCCTTTTCGAAGTTACTCCAACTACTTTTGCCACGAAGTCTACACATGCCTACACAATTAACAAGAAAACTTTACTAATCATTCACCACTTAAAAATATTATACAAGAAATAAGTAATAGATGTAAACCAGAAGCTTCTCCAGTGCCGAACCATTATGGTTAAAATAGAATTCTTTAGCCATAGCTATTGTGTTTAGCATAGAACTTAGAGTTTCAATTAAAGCTACAACAATATGGTTCATACATGTACATTGATGGCTTAGGGATAAACAGAACGCCTATGTTTTTTGTTTTGCTTTGTCAACACGAAAGTTTGTTAAAACAAAAAAGAAATCATCTAGTTATATATATGATCAATCCTCGTCAACAACCCTTTTAGAATCAGGGTACAGTTTTTGAGATGACCTTAGAGAAGGCACTTTTTAAAAAATTGATAAACAAGACCTATGAGACAGTGAGATAAAAATATCTTGCACGAAGCCGTTTTTTTTTTTTAAGCATTCATAAGATTATTAGTTGAAAGTTAACAATAATTATACCTATAATTGTGTTCCATATAACATGAATATGCTTGTTACTACCAACTTTTGGAAAACGTAAATCAAGTACGAAAAGCCACAATCAGTTTGAAATATATAACTTGTTTCTGTTCATAGCAGAAAAATGAAAAATGAAAGGGTAAATTACATTTTACCCCCCTGTGGTTTACCCTTTTTTTACATAACCCCCCTATGATTTCAAAAGCTATCCATAACCCCCTCATGGTTTGGATTAAAGTGTCAAAGTAACGGAAATAGTCACTCGTAATGGAACTTCTAAAAATGTCGAAATTATCATTATAAATACATGACACATTAACCCCCTATGATTTTTATATTTTACCATATAACCCCCTTATGGTTTAATACTTTACCATATAACCCCCTTATGATTTTCAAAATATACACATAACCCCCCTTGGTTAATACATAAATTTCAACCTTACATAAGGGTATTTTTGACATTTTAGGTGACGCCGTTACGAGTGACTATTTCCGTTACTTTGACACTTTAATCCAAACCATAAAGGGGTTATGTATAGCTTTTGAAACTATAGGGGGGTTATGTGAAAAATGCTAAATCACAGGGGGGTAAAGTGGAATTTGCCCAAAATGAAATGCAAAGCAGACATAGCAACCTCCTTGGGAACAGAAATAGCTATTTTGTCACATGCAATATTGTCTCCGGCTGTAAGGATAGCAAGCAAAGAAGCTTTGCATGGCATAGAGTGCAAATTAAATCATAATTTGATTTCTTTTCTTTTTGTTTTTTTTGCCGAGTCAAGTACACAATGGGGGAGAAAAGTGGATTTCATTTGGAAAATATACAGTCACCATAAAATAATAAGGGTAAATTCCACTTTACCCCCTTGTGGTTTAGCGTTTTTTCACATAACCCCCCAATGGTTTCAAAAGCTATACATAACCCCTTTATGGTTTGGATTAAAGTGTCAAAGTAACGGAAATTATTATTCGTAACGGTGTCACTTAAAATGTCGAAATTACCCTTATGTAAAGTTAAAAATTATTTATTAACCAAGGGGGGTTATGTGTATATTTTGAAAATCATAAGGGAGTTATATGGTAAAGTACTAAACCATAAGGGGGTTATATGGTAAAATATAAAAAACATACGGGGTTAATGTGTCATGTATTTATAAGGGTAATTTTGACATTTTTAGAAGTTCCGTTACGAGTGACTATTTCCGTCACTTTGACACTTTAATCCAAACCATGAGGGGGTTATGTATAGCTTTTGAAATCATAGGGGGGTTATGTAAAAAAAGGGTAAACCACAAGGGGGTAAAATGTAATTTGCCCAAATAATAATCTGTCCACAAAAGGTCAAGAACGACATAAATCTTCCATGAAAACATAAGTGAATGAGATGGTAATGCTTTCGTAGTACAGAGAGAAAAATGTTGCTAAAGACCAGAATATAGCAATAAAATTTCCTTCAAAGGATATGACCAATCCTCTTAAATATCCCAAATAACAGTAACATCATCTTCAAAATAACCTTCTTAACTTTCCATTTTTTTGCAGGGGCTCATGGAATTCAACATCACTGTAAAAACATCTTTTTTGAAGAATATTTTAGATTGTGATCTTGCAACAAAATTATCACTGACAATCTCTTTTCCAGCTAAAGCAAGGCCAAAAATTTCTTTGAAGATGAATAGAGGCATAAAATTTTGACAAGCTACCTTCCTTGAAAAAAATCAATAGTCATTCCCAAAACTTTGTCTTTTGTGCAAGCAACCTTACAATTTCAATATAGTTTCATTACCAGAAAAGTTTTACACCAATATGGAATAAACCCAATTAAAACAAGAAAAAGTGAATAACTCCGAAGACCCCAAGACCAGCGATGTTTACATTGACTGATTGGAAAGGTCCAATGTCTCAAGCTATTTGGTGATCGGTAAATGAAAGACAATAAACAAATTATACCTTAACATCAACTTCCAAAGGATTGCAGTAGAGTTAATTACTTGGATCCTACAATGAGAACCAAGAAAGCCAAAATAAGTCTTACAAACCAGACAAATGCTAGGAAATACAGTGTTATATTACCAAATTAAAGGTACCTTTGGTGACATCTGGTTGAAGATACAAAGTTGCTCTATCAATTTGCAATCATCAACAAGCCTTATGTGCGTGTTCCTTCCGACGTTAAAATTCATCTCACTCCGTTGGCCAATTAAGTTCCATTCTACGTTTTTCGTCTAACTTGATAACATATTTAGAATTAAAAAGTCACTACAATAAAACTCATCAAGAAAACCCGCCAAGCATAAGTTATATGATACATGCTAGAAAACTTATTATCATTAATTGTTTCCTATATATATATAAAGCGGAGTTGGTGTTTGACTGTTGGTTATTTTTCATCTACCTTTTTTAGGGGCAATTTAGGTAACATGTTGGCATAGCACAACTGATCCTGCTTTGAGTGCAAGCATGCTATACTTATTGCTATGTGAGTTGACAAGCGTACCCTTGGTGGGATGATGATTATATTCTCAAATTCTATGTATGTGGTTGTAGTGACAGTTTTACCTTTTTAACCATCCGTAGATCTATAGTTAACACAAAAAGGTAGTTGGGTGAACTTGGAATTATTGTAAATGATAAGTCAAGCAATTGAACTTGGCAAAGAGTGGGACTAATTAAATTCAATAATCGAAGCATCATTAAGACTATATGAATGTATCAAGATGATGATTAATTGACTACTCCATAGTGGAGGTGTAACTGTAGACGTTTTCCTCTCCTAAACTTCTACATGTGCAATTGAACTCATACAAATAGTGGGTTAATTAGAATGAATAATTATGGCATCTTTAAGATAGGAGTAATGCATGAGAGATGAGGAATCTCTAGGAAAGCATCTTTGAAGTGTAACCGCAAAACTTTTTCCCTTCTATAGCATTTGTTGAGCTGATTTTTGAGGTAGCTACAATAATGGGGGTTGTTCATACAAAACATCATTGGTTCAGTTGGTTATGGTTCATACCATAGGTTGTTCCTCTTTCCCTTTCCTTTCCTTGTGGTTTCCATTTCAATCCTTTGTGAAGGTATGCTTATTTTGCTACCCTCCTCCATCTTATGTTCCTTGATTAGATTTGTTAAAGTTTGTCTTTTGTTATTTAAGTTCTTTGATTCAAAAATCTGATGTTCTTTTTTCCATATTAGCATTGTTATATATGTATGATAAGATATCAATGGATTGTATTTTTTTTTTGGAAGCTACTTTTTTTTAATTGTTCCAGTTTTGGTGGAAGCAGGTTTAACTAATCATTGGATCCTGATGATCCCACTATTAAGGTTTGCTTTTCATATCCTCATATACTTATAATTTATTAAATAGTCTAAATATATATACAATTCTGATCTCCTTTTCATGTCTTACTTCAATTGGCTGTGGGATGATCAAGTCAAAAATTGTCTCTGAATGCTTGAAGGCCATAGTATTTGAGTCATGTGCTTTCATCCTAAATTTCCTATTATAATAATTGGTTCAGCTGATGATATTGTTCCAGGTATGCTGTGCAATGACCTACAGGTAATCTATACATTTGAGAACTCAACTTATTATTATTCACCTTGTGAGAGTGTCAATGCAACTGTTTCAAAAGTTTCATTTCATTCCAAAATAATTTGATGCAAGGGCTTTGTTTGGTATTATTATTATAATACCAATGTGATATCATCACTTTAGTAGCCTTGATCTTCTCTATTTGTTTTTTGGCACTAGGTTCCCTCATTTTTAAGAAAACAATGTTTTTGATTCTATACAAAATCATGCTTTATTTCATAGTGAATTTACCGATTAAAGCACTCACTTGTTATGAATAATGAGTTCTATATATTTAGAGAAACAAATTAGAGTATTACATTTTAACAATTTTCTTTTATTTTGTTCCATGTCCTTTTCAGCTAAATAGTAGAAATTTGTTGATTGTTACTCTAATTACTCATTCACAACACAGGTATTTCCTAGTAATAAGGACATAAAGGAGTATAAATTCCAAATTTCTAGTACTAACTTTTACATATCAGTTATGAAGGTTAATAACATGCGGATTCCTTGAATACATTTGGTCAAACAACTACATGACAATTCGGGGTAGAATTGCTAACATGCACAACTTAAAGTCATATCCGTTTTCTTTCCTGTGAGAAAAATTTCCTCACTCGTAAGTGCTTTAGCAGCCATCATGAGGGAAGAATGATAAAAAAGGTTGAAACAAAAGTGGATCACGCGATAACTTAACAAGTGAAAGCCAGATCAAGTGTTAGGATCCAAGTGCATAATAAACAACTATTGAGATATCAAGTATACAGCAATTTAATGGCAAACAAGCCACAAGCATGAAAGATAAACGATACACAATATTTAACGCTGTTCGACTCCACCATTGAGCCTACGTCCGCAGAGAGAAACCCATTCTTTATTATGAGAGGAAAATCCTATATAAGAATACAATTTGAATCCAAACCCAACCCTTGTATACCATCTCTCATCTCTCAAGAACCCTCTCTCACACCCCATGTATAAGGCTACATGTAAGGATGGCAATTGGATCCAAATCGGGTTGGCGGGTCGGGTTGAGACCCGAGTATAACAGAAAGCCAACCCGAAACAGGTCAGGATACTTGACACAAATCCGAAAATTTCGGGTTGGCAGGTTGACCCGAAATGACCCAAAACTTAATTTTAATTTATTAATTTACCACTGTAATTTCTAATAAAATCGATTTCGCACAAAACTAATTACATAATCAAGTAATAAAATTTTGAATAAATAATCCCAAACCAAATCTAAAATAAATTAAAACAGTATAAAAGTAAAAAATAATATAATACATTATTTGTCCAAATATAATAATTTCAACTTCACACAAGTTAAATAAATTCATTTAGAATTAAGTGATTAATGCCTTTGGAAAAAAAAGAGTAACTTAGTTTAGTTAGATAAAACAATTTTTATGTTTATTAAATTATTTTAATTCGTAAACGGGTCATATCGGGTTACCCACGAGTTGACATGAATTCGACCCATTTTCTTTTCGGATTCATCAGGTTCGACCCGATTCTGACCCGAACCCGCGAAACCTCAACCCAAACCCATTAATTTCGTGTTAAGTTCGTGTCGTGCCGGAATTGCCACCCCTTGCTACATGTTGCCCTTGTGTGCCCTTATATGTACCTTGTGTAGTATGTCAGCCCACCTATTTATAGGGAATATTATTTGGCCAAAACCCAAATAACAATAAGAAACCAATTCTAATTTCTAAATTTGTACAGAATAGGAAATAACTTCTAATCCAAAACTAAATAGATTATTCTTTGACTACTACTAGTAACTAAAACCAATTAGGAAACTAGTTATTTCCACACAAAACAAGAAATCTACCTAAAAGAAATTAAGCCAATTTTCTAACATCAAGAACCAAGAGCGTTGATCATTTCAGAACTAACTAAAACGTAAAAGGAACAAAATAGGAGCTCAAGCAACTAAACAAGAGTTGAACATATTCAGTATTCATTGTCAAAAAATGAAACATAAGATACAAAAATAAAAATAAAAAAGAAATTGGGAACATGAATTAAACAAATAAAAAAATGCAAAGGTAGATGAGAAAAAGAATTGAGTCTTAGAGATGGGAAAAATCATGGAAAACACTCACTCTGATCCGTAGTCATCTTTGAGGAACATTAGAGAAACACACAACCTTCCACCTACAACACCCTAAAAAGTACAATCAAGTAATTAAAAAAAACCTCGCCGATGATGATGATGCCAAGAATTTTTGGGAAGGGGAGTGCTAGCAGTTTAAAAGGAGAAGCAATCTTCATTTTTGTTTCTTTTATGATAGTGGGTAACCCAATTTATCCAAGATTCAGACGACGAGACTAGCAGGGCGGGAGAGGTAGAAGGACTCGGGGAGATGGAAGCGTAGAAGATGGTTGGAGAGAGAGAGAATAGGAGAAAAATTTTTGACGTTTGTCACGAAAATCTTAAGCCCATTCCCATTGCTACTGTCACTAAAAAAGTCAGGAACAAGTGATAGATGTCGAGCCTATGCAATAATTAAAACCTAACTACCACTAAAATCAGTCAACAATCAATCCCAGGTACTGGAGTAGGGACTTTAGATGTGCAATGGGTTATTTGATTCACCATGGCTCCGAAGAGTTTGCTTAATCCGATATACCAGAATTGACTCGCTGACAGAAAATTATTAACTCATATATAGTGGCAAGTAGGGTCGAATCCACAGCGACTGGAGATAATTCGTTTCTTCTAGAGTTCAGAATAAGGGGAATTTTTAGAAAATATAAAATAACTAATTAACTAACTTTTTGTTTTTAGTGTAAGTAAGATGAGTCGAACCCGAGACCTCACGCTTATACTCCCTCCCCCCATACCACCCAACCCATTCCTCCCCCAACTAATTAACCTACTAATAAAACGACTAAGAGAAATAAAGAGGAGTTAATCAATAACCAATACGACTCTAGTCAAAGGTGCAACTTTTCAGACACGGTCCATTCAACTAATCATCGATGCAAAGATAATTCAATTACTCATTAATAGATTAGTTATAGTTGTCATACACGCGATAAACAACCAACATTTCCATACTTTTTCGATAGTCAAGGTACGACCATTAACTATTTCCTTAACCAAGAAATAACCCTAAGTACGACCATAGGATTTAATTTCTTGATTGCAATAAGAATTATAAAAACCCAATTCTAACCAACAAACATGCTACGAGGGTTCATTTAAGTTAGATCATACGTTTCCCTAACATGAAACCAATCACGCTAGTCGCCACTGGTATTAACCAATTGAACAATTATGGATTCAATCAATAAATTTGGCAGTAGATTATTAGGTTAATTCGAATATCGGGCCCTTGACATTCAACTAACATAATAATCATAATAAGTTAAATCAGAAAATGTACAAATACCAATGAATAAAAGAAATAAGTAAAATAATTCGATCTCACAGATGTTTGGAACCGACTCCTCAAATTGACCTTAGACTAGAAAAGGAACTTAGTTACGCATAGCCAATTAAAGCAATTCACACCATTTTTCCAAAGCTAGCCGTATTAGTCTTTGATAAGAGAAAAACTGGAGAGAACAAAAGATTGGCCAAAAAGCCAAATGGCTCTGCCGTCCTCTACTTTGAGACCGACCCTGCAAAGATAACACACGGGATCCTCAGTGCCACTTTTCCAGTTGCAATTCAGTGTCACTTCTATATTTATATCAAGTGTCATGTTTATTTAATTTATCATGTGCTATTTATTTAAATTTCTTCTACCATCACATGATAAGTGGGATTGGCACTGGATTTGGCACCGAATAGTGGAATAGAGGATCCCAATTGCAAAGATAATAAGAATCCCTGAAAACGTTGTTGGCTCCCTCCCAATCACATGGAAATCTGGCTTTCTTTTTCTCCTTAGTTTCCTAATTGAAATCTACTACCAAATAAAACTAGTCTCCTAAATAGAAAAATAAACCTCAAAAGAAAGTATTTCAAGTTTCCTAATTCAACCATGAAACTAAAAATTAGAATTCAAGTCTTCCAAATCTTCCTCTAAGACTGTCCAGAGTTTGAATCGGACTTGGAAACAGGTCCCGAACGTGCCGCCATCAAATTAACTGGAAAATTGCCACTTTTAATCACGTTTGGATCCTTTTTCTATAATCAGCTCCATTAACCAAATATAAGTAGAATCCGACAATTAAAACAATATTTGACTAAAATCAAGGGAAGAATAATTATAAATTTAGCAACAAATTATGACCTATCAACAAGTAACCTAATTCCATATCTAATTTCCCCAATCAAATCAATCAAATCTGTGGTTAAAAAATGACCCCAAATTGCAAGCATCCAGTCATGTGACAACTTTTCAACCAATCCTGAAATGACGCGTCAATGGCAACCACAAACATTTTGACAAGTTTCCCAAACGCTTTGTATATATGTGTTAATAGAGGACAAAAGGGACAAAGGGCACAATGAACCGAGTAGGTAACCACTCGAGTAGGTAACCACTCTCAACCTAGTGGTCACCACCAACCTTTAGGCTAGTGGTCACCACCAAGGCTTTAAAGCTTTGGTGGGGTGGGAGGCAAGGTTCGGCAAGGGTTCGAACATTGCCTCCCACCAATTGCCACAATATGTGGTTCTTCAAAAGCGCATCCGTCTGGTTCGATGGTAGTTCTATCCCCATTAGTCCTCCGTAGGTTCAATTGGATCTCTTCCTAATTAGATTAGGATAGAGTAGGAGTAGAAATGATGATTGGCAAAAAAAAAAAAAAAAGAGTAGGTAACCGCTCTCATGCTTGGACAGCTAGGAAGTTAATTACTCATTCCGTTTTACTTTGATAGTCTTAATTTTTTTCTCACACACAATTTAAAAAAAAATTATTTAACTTTATTGAAAAAGTAAATTTAGCCTAATATTTTTCTAAAATACCATTATATTAATTTTTGGAGTATCACTAATCACTATACCTTTACATTAATTATAATAATAATAATCACAGTATATTGCACCATTCAAGACATATATCAAAGTAATTATTGATGAAAATTTGACTGTATTAAATAAAGTAATCTATATTTAGTAACAACGAAGTATATTAAATAATGAGTATTTTAGAGAAATTAAAAATTAACTATATTCTTGAATTGGAAAGTGAACTTTAATTTGAGACGAATGAAAAAAAAAAAAACAAGACTATTGAAGTCAAACAGAGAGAATAGAATTTTTTCCCCCTCAGCTTTGAGACTAATTCCTTTATTTATTTCCTAAAAAAGAAAAAATCGCAAGAATAATGGTTTGACAGGATCGGAATATAGAACTATGTCTGTCGAGCCTTTTTTTTTTCGGTAGCCAGCTGCTATTACAAATATTGTAAAAAATTGATCTAAACTAAGCAGACGAAGAGACTGTGAGGCATGAAAAAACACTTTTCTTAAGGTGTTATTTGTCTTTATACTAGACAAATTACCTCTAGGATACAACAAAATCTAATAACTTTAAAAAAAAAGTGATATAATTCTGTCAAAGTTTTATTATTTAAAGAATTGAGACACCTATTCAAAACACCATTATATGCAATTCTTATTAAAGAGGTGTATAGCTAGCTAGTTAACCATCTAATAGATGTGTCTATTAAATGTAACTGTCGTTAAGTACATTACCTAACGAAATATAAATTTAAATAACTTTCCTACCAAACTTTCCCTCCAAAGTAATATTTGAAACAAATTTCTTAAGGAAAGAAGACATCAATTTGTTTGTTTGGATACGAGTTTATTTGGATGATTTATTTGAGATAATTACTGCAGCACTTTTTGTGATGTAATGTATGTGAGATAAAAAGGTGAGATGCGGTTGATCCAGTTGACATCCTCAAGATCGTAGTAACTGTAGCCAGAGCTCTTGCTGTATATGGAACCCTTGCCCTAAAAGAGATTATTACAAATTGCATGTCACAGGAGCCTTCCTGGAAGGTAGTAAGATTGGACACATCCCTTGATAAATAGTTTCTCCATGAGATAAATAAAGGAAAGAGCTGAAAAGTTAAATAATATTTATTGCTTGCAAATTTTTTTCCTTTTTTGATGATGGTTGTCTACCTGTGTCAAACCGGTAGCCATCATAATTTTTTTAAAAAAATATTGCAGCTGGGTATGATTAGAAAAAAAAGGCTTGCCTATAGAGCATAATCAGCTCGGCAGGCACAGTTCTATACTTCGATCATGTTAGACCATTTTCTTGCAATTTTTTCTTTTTTGGCAATAAACAAAGGAATTAGCCCAGCTTTGGTCAGAGGGAAGAAATTTGTGGTGCTAGCGTTGGGATAATTATTGGATAAAAAACAAAAAAGCCCCCTGTAGTAAGTCTAATACACAGAAAAGCCCCCTATGGTTTCAAAATATACAATACGACATCTCATGTTTTGAACTAAATTGTAAAGGTGACGGAATCCGTTAAACTTAACAGAAATGATTTATTGGAACCTAAAAAAAATTTTATACCTAATTTTTATCAAATATACCTATTCTACCCCTTAACTCTCAATTCTCTTTATTTAGAGAATAAAACAAATATTTTTTTGAGCTGTCTTTTGTTAATTATATCAGGGCATTTTGGTCATTTCGTCCATTTCCGTTAAGTTTAACGGATTCCATCACCTTTACAATTTAGTTCAAAACATGGAGGGTCATGTTATATATTTTAAAACCATTGGGGGCTTTTCTGTGTATTAGGTTTACCACAGAGGATTTTTTTGTTTTTTACCCATAATTATTTAAGTTTCCCTATGTACATTAAAAATTGTGTCATGCGTACATTGGATGAAGTGTAAATTAGTTTTTTTGACCTTTTGAAGGTACCCTGTCTCGTACTTGGAGTATTGGACAGCCTTGATCAGCGAGAACAAGCTGTGGGTACCTAGTACAGCCCTACAAATATGTAATTTAACACTTAAATTTAATGTATTCAAATTTTAACATGTTCAAATGCATTTGATAATAAAAAATAAAACATCTAAATTAATTAAATAATACTAAATTTTCTAGATAAAATTTATTTTAAAAATAAGTAATAAACAATTCACTTATTTTACGTTTTCAGTAAACACATCATTTATCTCCCTCCTTATCTCACATATAACATCTTTCTACAAAATTTCAGAAAACTACATCATTAGCAATAGCCTGAGATGTGAGAACTGGTGGATGGCATTTAACCTATAAGGATAACTTTTAGCCTATATTATATCCTTTAGTTATATGGATAAAAAAAAAAGGGAATGTTATTAACACTCCGTTTTCGGTGAACCACAGTCCAATTACCTATTTTGTCTCACCAAAGCAACTAATCTATCATCGTCTAACCTTCTTCCATGCCCAGTTTTCTAGGACCATATTAGAATTAGGCAGGATAAAGAATGTCCAGTAGGGACACAATGATCTCTTGGTGAGAAAAAATGGAAAGTAGAAGCATTTTGTTAACAAAAGTGGGAGTGCTCATAATATTTCTCAAAAAAAAAAAAAAAAAAAAAAACCCCACAGCCAGAATATTGCAATTATCCTGTACAGTCCACGTCAGATCACCAAACTAATTACAAGCTATAAACTATCTTCAATTAATGCACATATCACAATTATAAATTCAACTCGATTGCTATTGCTATCATAACTGACCACAAACTTCCCCAAACTAATATCCAAGTTTGTACTTGATTAAACTATTGTCTTATCATTACAAACTAGTAAACTACAAATCATCTTGCCTTTGGATTTTAACTACAAATTCATTAAGTCATTACTTTACTTGCTTGATTCATCGGAAGTCTCCAGTGTGATGGCGTGCATGTTAGTGTTTGATGCAGAAGATTTGTTATCCCAAATGTTATAGCATGTCTTTGTTTGATTAGTTGTTAATCTCACAATGCTCCTATTACTATTTTATGATTCTATGGTCCATTTATAAATTTGATTTTGATCCTAATAGGATCCTATAAGTTGTAAAATTACATTAAATTATTAGAATTTTTTTAGTTTAATTGCATATATATACTAACTAAGAGGTGTCTTAATAATTTTGAAAACAAAGTTTTATATTGGGTAAATTCCACTTTACCCCCTTGTGGTTTAGCGTTTTTTCACATAACCCCCCAATGGTTTCAAAAGCTATACATAACCCCCTTATGGTTTGGATTAAAGTGTCAAAGTAACGGAAATTATCATTCGTAACGGCGTCACCTAAAATGTCAAAATTACCCTTATGTAAAATTAAAAATTATTTATTAACCAAGGGGGGTTATGTGTATATTTTGAAAATCATAAGGAGGTTATATGGTAAAGTACTAAACCATAAGGGGGTTATATGGTAAAATATAAAAAGCATACGGGGTTAATGTGTCATGTATTTATAAGGGTAATTTCGATATTTTTAGAAGTTCCGTTACGAGTGACTATTTCCGTCACTTTGACACTTTAATCCAAACCATGAGGGGGTTATGTATAGCTTTTGAAACCATAGAGGGGTTATGTAAAAAAAGGGTAAACCACAGGGGGGTAAAATGTAATTTGCCCTTTTATATTCAATAATTTTAGATCAATGATATCTATTTTCTTTTAATTTCTAGCAAAAATAATAAATAAATTTCATAGTCATTTAAATTTTTATCTATTAGCACATACTGCTAGTTTTGTACATTTTCATTTTCACTTTTTTTTTTTTTGTTGCCTAGAACGGGATCACAATATACCAATCAACTACTTTAGCGTTAAGCCGATTTATTCAATTTTCATCTTTTCCTTGTTTTGACGCTCTTAATTTATTTTTGGGTAAATTACACTTTAGCCCCTATAGTTTAGTGCATTTTAATATAATTTCCCCCGTAGTTTCAAGAGCTATACATAACCTCTCATAATTTTAATTAAAGTGTTAAAGTGACAAAATTTGCATTCCATAATGGAATCAACTAAAATGTCAAAAGTGTCCTTATGTAAATTTGGAATTTCTTTATTAATCACGGGAGGGTTATGTATCTATTTTGAAAATTGCATGGAGGTTTATATGGTAAAACACTAAATTATAAGAGGATTATATGGTAAAATACAAAATTATAAGGGGTTAAAGTGTCATGCATATTATATTTATATATTTTGGTTACTTCAATCATTTTAGTTTTTAAACAAAGGTAATCTCAACATCTCAATGGGTTCCATTACAGAGGATTATTTTTGCCACTTTGATACTTTAGTTCAAACGACAAACAAGTTATGTATAGATTTTGAAATTATAAAAAGATTATATGAAAAAATATCTAAACTATAGGGAGTAAAATGCATTTGACACTTTATTTTTTCTATTGTCCTTCCTCATGCTACTAGCTACTTCCTTCCTTTTTTGTATTGTTGTTTGTCTACTTCGAATGAATTTCTTTAATTTCTTAACTGATTGTTTTGTATTTGTTAGCATAGAGGATTATGATTGATATTAAAAAGGTTTACCTTCAAATACATGACTCAATCACAAAATCAATATGCCCTAATACAGTCATATTACATGCTTTCTATTCAAGAACAGACAAAAGAAACTGAGGGAATTAAGATAACATAGACATCCTTCATTCACCATGACCGCTGAATCATGACGCGCCAAACTCTAGCTGCCCTATTACTTTTCTTGGTGCAGTGCATGTTGTTCAGGATCGGGACCATTTTCAGCATTGTTTTGCAATCCTAAAGGCTTCCAGAAGACTGTCTTGCTCCACAGTTGTTGGTAGATGTTGATGCAATCTGTCAATCAAAGCCTTGAAGCCCTAGGCGTGGAGCACAAGCATCAACGATGTCCTGAGGATATTCACCAATTTTCATTTCAAAAGCAGCCAAAAAAAAAAAAAAATCCCCTGTGCAGTCCCCCCAGTGGATGCTTTTTCCCGTTAGGATGAGATAACCTGG
This sequence comes from Coffea arabica, assembly GCF_036785885.1. Taxonomy (NCBI): domain Eukaryota; kingdom Viridiplantae; phylum Streptophyta; class Magnoliopsida; order Gentianales; family Rubiaceae; genus Coffea; species Coffea arabica. The sequence goes on along the minus strand of NC_092316.1, from coordinate 12,854,053 downwards.
CCACAGTTAATACAAGTCATTTTGAGAATGCAGCCGGTAGAAGGTTGAAAGGATTATTTGAGGGGAAGTACTCTTGATGACTTCGTCAGAATACTTTATACCAAATTTTTGTTGCTACTTTGACAAAAGCATGAGAATGACTACTACTTGATCCTTTCTTTCGGACTACTCTTCTCAAAATATTGAATCATGACCTGTTTGAGTTCCAGCCAGGGAGTTCCAATACTGCCCCTTGGCAATCGCATAAGGGGAATATGTTTAGGAGTGTACGCCCAAGAGATCAAGCGCACCTTTGAAGCAGAGCGTTAAAAACATACGCCTCACAAATTATCTTACAAAAAGAAAAAAAGATTAACTTCATCAATTAAGTTTTTAACTTTTTAGTATTCAGTTTTGTTACTAATTTACTATCTATTATATCGAGACATTGAGTGAATTTGATATGAATTTATTTGAAATATAAGATATGGTTAGCCAAGAAAGATGAAGGAAAAGAGATTGTTACCCATAGATTGGATCTTATAATGTGACGGAAATTTCAGAACTACCACTATTAGAAGAAAATTACCAAGTGTATATACACTAAATGAAGATGATGACATGGATGATATTGACATTGATGAGTAGTATCATTTTATTTGTCAGTTTGTTTCTAATTATTGGTACTATTCCTTGTTATGTATTATAAGCAATATGGTTGCTAACTTGGTATTTTATTTTTTATACTAGTTAAGTGTGTTTATTGAAACAATTAAACTTTGAAGTTTGTGTTTACTTGAATTTATGTGTTGTGCTTGATAATGTGGTGACTGTTAAGTTGTGACTAGTTTGTTTTTAAGATTGACATTTTTGTAATGTTATTTATTCTTTTTTTTTGTGCAGCTAATATTAATATGTATGTTTCTTAAATTATTAGTCAGAGTTATACAATAACAATTCTTTATCCGTATAAATTTCCATAATTTTATTATGTTTATTTATATCTTCAAATGAATTTTTATAGTATATATCATATATATATATTTAAAAAAATAAAAATTCATAGAGCTTATGCCTCATGCCTTGGGGCTTTCACCCCATTGGGACGGATATTAAACGTCCCGCCAACGCTTTCATCTTTTAAAACATTGGTTCCAACTAGCCATCAGCTTTGTCAGAAAACCACAACATCATTACACATTAATTCTGAAAGATATATAACTCAAACACAAGGAGAATGTGAGCAAACAATGTTGATGAATGTTGCACATTAAAGTGCAAAAATTTACGCAACGAAATATCACTAAAGAAAAAGGGTGCGATGATCTTGAGGCTTGTTGATTACACTATCCTTACAATCAGTAGTTTACTTCTGGATTATGGCAATATAGCTCTAGGATATGACAAGATTAGAGAATGTTTGACAGCAAAATCAAAGTATATTCTCACTAAAAAAATGATCAAATGGCAAAGTTAGTTTAATTTATTTGGCAGTTATTTGTTTATTTATAGGAATACAACTGTAGATTGATTATTTGGGATAATTTATTTACTGTAGATTTATTTATTGTTTGGCAGTTAGTTTAATTTGGGACTATTACAATGTTTCCACAAGTAGTCATAATTGATTAGACATGACTTCAATGCAGAAACAACTTTTGGCTGCAAAATAACCACATTTGAAGTGAGAAAAGATGCCAAGAGAGTTTTGCCAAAAATCTACGTGTTAGCAAAGATCGGGCCCTGGAATCAAGAGATGCGACAAGAGTGTGAAGTGTGAAAAGATTCCAACAGAATCACTGAAACTATAATCGAACAGGTTTAATGAAAGCCTACATCAATAAAATTTTAAATTGATAGGTTAGTAGCATGAAAGAGTTTGGCATATAGAATGAGATTAGAACTAAGCGTTTGTTCAAGGACGAAAATGCAAGCGCAAGAAACAAGTTGATACATGTATTTATCAAGGGTAATTAGCACATCCTTCAAAACTCAGTTGCATATGAATCTACAGCTTCAAAATATGGCACAAAATGACACTTGAAAAAAAAGGAATTGTTAACTCCACTCCTGTGGACAGAATTGATAAAGTGCATGAATGTTGCCAATACAACAGGGCAAACGACTCGAAATCTATAAAGCTGGTTGACCAAACTCCAGAATAACTTGTTCATTATAGTAAGTAATTAATATAGTATAAATTTAGGAAAAAATGTAGTTTTAGTCCTTAATGTTTAGCCTGTGTACCAAACTGGTCTCCAATATTTCAGCCAAAATAAATTTAGTCCTCAAAGTTTTTTACGTCAGGCATATTTAGGACAATTGACCAAAATTCAACATTGACCAATAGTAACAAAAAAGAGAGACTTTGCATTTTTGGTCTCCAATATTTGGAATTTGAATCATTATAGTCGATTAGTCTCATACGATTTAGATAGTGGTATTGATATTTATCGAATGAAACGAGATGCGAATTAGAATAAGTTTATATAAAATGGGTAATAGGAATTTCAATTAAACTTCTTTTTGCTCTTTCTTTATTTTTTATAGCATTTATTTATGCCACTAATTTCTCATATACTTCTTTCTCTTTTGCATAGTTAGTATCAATTTGGTCTAATAGAAGTAATTATTATTTTATACTATTAAATAATTAGTTGATAATGAGTTTAGTCATTTTGATCCATTTATAAAATTGATGTTGATCCTAATAGGATCCTAAAAGTTGTAAAATTATATTAAATTAATAGAATTTTTAGTTTAATTACATATATATACTAACTAAGAGGTGTTTTAATAGTTTCGAAATCAAAGTTTTATATTCAACAACTTTAGATCAATGATATGTATTTTCTTTTAATTTCTAGCAAAAAATAATGAATAAATTTAATAGTCACTTAAACTTTTATCCATTAGCATATTCACTTTTTTTTTTTTTTTTGCTAAAATGGGATCTCAATATACCAATCAAGTATTTTAGCATTAAGGCTATTTATTTTATCCTCATCTTTTCCTTGTTTTAAGGGTAAAATACCAGAAAACTTCCTGTCTTTTGCCAAATATTCAATTTAATTCCCTTTTGTTTGAAAATCTACACTATAACTCCCTATGGTTGCGACTAATTAAATTGAAAATTGGACAGAAAGCATCCAATCTAATGGAAAGAAGATAGAGCAAAATTGATATATTATGATTAATATATATATATATATATATGTATGTATGTATGTACACATATTTGTTTATAGTTATATATATATATATTTTGTGAAAATCCAAGTTGAAGTATGCGTCTGTCTAAGTTGTGTACCTATGGAACACTAGTAAGGCCAAGCTGTGCTACGCACAGCCAATGCCCGCCCTAAAGTGTTTAAGGGTAATAAAATTTGAAGGATTGTTTATAAGTTGAGTGTTATGTGTAAATATATTATAAAGAGCATAGATAGGAAAAGTGTATATTATGTTTGGTGGCAATTCCAGTTGGTTTATATAGGTTTAATTGGTGCTAAATATTTTAAAATAATTTAATGTATTAATGAATAAAAGTGAAAGAGAAGAATGTACAGTGCATTTGGCAGCAATAATAATCTTAGTCTTGTAATAAGTCGGATTCAATTTTAAATATTTTTTTTCTGTTTTTGAAATTACATCCATTTATTTATATGCAATAATATAAAGTTGAGATAATTTAATAAACTTTTCAATTTGTAGATTTTGGAGGGATATAATTCAATTGGAATACCATTTACATGATTATTTCAAGTTATATTTGACAAATTAACTTAAGTTTTAATCGGATTATAATGTTGTTGTTGTTGTTGTTGTTCTTATTATTATTATTATTATTATTATTATTATTTGAATTTATATTTATTTCCACAGTTTCAACGTTCATTGCTAGAGTTTTCAATCATAAGTTACACAGTGTATATAATTCAATAGTAAGCAGGTAGTAATAGTTTACTCATGAAACTTTTGAATATCAATGAAACTTAACCACCATTTTATCAAACATTAAGCATGCTAATTATAAGTGAAGTTACTAACTTGGAGTAAAGTGAAAGGCAAAACAAAAATTTGAGTACTGAAAGTAATGCTGCAAAAGGAAAACACAAAACATGTAAAAGAAAATATATGTTACTATAGCAAGAAATAAATTCATATATTTGCTAAAGTAAAAAGTAATAAAAATTGTATTACCAAACCTGAGAAAACAAGAAAGTGAAGGAAACTCTCTTTGCTATGTGAGAATGAGAAGGAAATGAAGCACAATAAAAGCTGATAGCATACTGCACTATTCAATTAGTTTGTTGATAATAATTTCATCTAAAAAGGTAATCTATGAAAGCTAAACTAAGCTATTACTTTCTCTTTCAATCTAATGGTTATAAACAGATGAAATACAATTGATAATTCATCAAAAGGTTGACTTTTGTGTGAAAGACAACCTAATTTTGAAGAAAAATGTAAGTATCTGATCTAATTAGGCAATTAAGAAAAAGTTGAATAATTGAAGAATGATTACATTATTTGACTTATGACTTATTACAAGCAAAACAGAGGAAAAATATGAGAGTCAAGCAATATGTAAGCTGACTTGTTGAATAATCTAATAATGCAATCAGTTTGGAAAAATGTTTTTCTCTCCAAATTAGAACTTATAATAAATAAGCTTTATTGAATAATTTAATAATTTGAAAGCATTGAAAATAAGGGAAAAAATGCAAATTTAACTGTTACCATGAAAACAACAAAGAGCATTTTAATGAAATATAATAGAGATACACATATTTTTGTCATTTAGACGTTAATGTATTCCTTTGATTAAGAAAGGGAAAATTAACTGTAATAAAAAAACACATATTAATCTATAAATCAATTAAAATAGATTTGATAACAAAAATACATGAACATAAAGTGAAATGCTACCAAATATTTTAATATGAACAAATTAAAATAAACTTGAAACAGAAAAATGCACACTACATTATGCAGCAGTAATAATATTTTTCTTTTATAGTAAGATGAAATTAGTTTTAAATGATCTTTTTCGTTACATTAACAAAATAACAAAATATCAAACAATATAACAATTTGAAAAAAATTCATGCAATTCGATGATTTTTAACAATTGCAACTTAATTTGTCAAATATAACTTTAAATGATAATTTATATTGAAATAAATCTAAATATAAATTCAAATAATAATAATGATAATAACGTTGTAATCCGATTAAAACTTAAGTTAATTTATCAAATATAATTTGAAATAATCATGTAAATGATACTTCAATTGAATTATATCTTTCAAAAATTTACAGTTTGAAAAGTCTATTAAAAGTATTTCAACCTTATAAGCATAAGCGAAGGATCTTATTCCTTTAGTTAACCTTATAAAGCAATACCAAATCTGCAAGGTAATACCAAATCCATAGAGAAAGCAAAAGAGAAAACTCAAAATTCATCCATAGTGCCACGTATCAGCAAGAGAAGCTGCAATAGTAACTTTTGGCCTTTGCTTATCTTATAGTAAGATAAGATAAGATGTGCTTTGAATGAACTTGGACTCCGCAAGCAACAGAGGCAAGATTCTGAAACAACCATATCTTGGTTTTACTTTTCAAGGAAATTTCAATGGACTATGATGAACGGTAAGGCAAGAAAATTGGGCATCAGTTGTCTGTCAATTTCTGCTATTACCTCAAGTCTTTAAATTACTTCATCTTATCATCAACTATGTGATCCCGTATTGATTAACATTAGCTTCGACATTTTCTTCCATTTTTTCCCCTTCACTGACATGATTCAGGTTTCGTGTCTGCTCTCCTAATTATCTTGATACCTTTTAGTAGCCATTGCGATAATTAGACTGCAACATTTTCCTTTTCTGTTGTAGGTTGGTGATTTCACTGATTTGGGATTGTCAGAGGTAAAATGTCAGATACACTTAGGTGGTGTCCGTGGCACCCTCCATTGGATGGCACCAGAGCCTTTTAATGAGAGTAGCAGCCTTGCATAGTGTCTGAAAAGGTTTTTGATTCTTAAAGTTTTTCTTGTATTGGCTTATTGGCTCATTTCCTCCCCTCCCCCCAAAAAAAAAGGGGTGAAATAGAGTTTATTAAGTTTCTAAATTGTGGAATGCTCATTGTAGGAGTCCAAATACGGAACTCAGATTCTGAGCCAAGTCCCAAGGAGCCCCAAATTGATTGTTCGGATTACTTCTCTCAGTTGTCTTCTCGAGATCTCTTAGATCCTTTGTAGGGGGGAAGGAGGCCCACATTAAGACTGATTTGACGACTTTAGCAGGAAAACTTTAGGTATATTTTTTTTGGAAAATAAATCTGATTCTTGTGATATTTTAAAGTGTTTTAAAATTGAAGTAATCAAACAAACAGAGATTATGTAATAGTAATCAAACAAACAAAGATTATGTATCTACATATGCGTTGATTTTTAATTGGGAAAAAAATTAACTAATAGTAGAACTTGAACAAATTAACTAGTAGCAGAAATAATAAAAAACAAACAGAGATTATGTATCTACATATGCGTTGAATTTTAATTGAAAAAAAAAATAAAATGTGGAGTTAACTTGGAATTAGAAATTTTGAATCCAGGCCGGTGAAGAATACAAAAAACGCAATTGAGCTCTAAAGAAATGAAATTCAGTTGTAGTTCATTTGAAAAGTGCAGCTATAAAGTTCCCAAACCTGCTTCAATTGACAGCTCTCCGAATCTTCAAGCTATAAGCAACATTTGAGGTTCAAGAATGCCGGTCAGGATAATGTTTGAGACATGACTGACCTTGTACGAATCTATTCCTTGAATCCTAATGAAGGATTCTTTTGGCATGTCAACAACCTCTAGCTTTTCAAGAGCTTTCATGAACTTCCAACTCTTCAGGAAGCATTTCCAAAGACTAGCACTTGCTGATCCGCAAGAGCCCGACCTGCGGCATTGCTCCTTTTCTGATTTTGATCTCTATCAAATTAGGCAGGCAGCTCGTCAAGCTGAAGGAATGTGAGGTTGTGACACTGGTTTTCTGAAGTTACTAGTTCTTTTCCTGCATTGGCATTATTTTAGTTTCAGAGTGGAAAAGGTGTTCCTAACTTCTCCAGTGTTGGAATGGGGTTTTCTGCAAGATCTGTGGCAAGCAGCGTCGAATGATAAGAGTCTTGGGGGGAAATTATGAGCGCCAGGTAAGTCAGACAACCTGCCAGACAACTTTAAACGTTTGACATAATTGAGATGGGAATGGCCAATCAAAGATGGAAACCCCTCTTCTTCATCCATCAATAATACCAGGGGAGACAATTAGGTTCTCAAGCTTAGTTAGCAATTGAACTAAGAAGTTCATCAATTCTTGATCTTCCTTCGATCCGTGCACCCAATTTCCTAATGCTAGCTAATTGGCAGCGCTAGTTTGTTATCAATCAGAGTATTTAAATGCACATTACACAGAGTTCGGAGATTCTTCAGAGCATCAAACTTCAGTGGTAAACTTTTATTATTTGTTGCACGAATAAATTAATGCCCAGATTTTTAACCTTCCATGGCATATTGGGGACCTCCACTAAGTCGAAAATGTATATGTCAAGCATTTGTAGATTTTGGAAGCAACCTAGAGAGAGTGGATGCCTTTTGATCTTAAACAAAGATACTTCTTTAGAAGACGAAGTTCACCAATTTCTTCAGGTAAATACAATATGTTCATATTTTCCAGGTCAAGCCCTCTTCAGTAGTTTGATTCTTGCAAAACTCAAATTAAATTCATGTTCAGCTTCCGCAAGATTAAAGAAGATCAAGATTCTCTCCAGCAAACGACAAAACTAGCCAAGTCTTTGAGGATAGTTAAATCTTTCAGAGCAAGAATGAACAACGAGATGCTGGCATTTAGGATGTTCCACATAACTTTATCTTTCTAAATTTATTGAGATGTGAAAGGCCAATCAACGGAGGAAACCCTCTTCTCCAGCAAACGTCGACAATTTCAGGGAGAACATTAGGCTTTCAAGCATGGCAATATAACTGAAAAGTTCTTCATATCTTGAGCATCTAGGTACAAAGGGACACACCTTATGGGTATGCAACTTAAGGTAAAAAAATTAAGTTGTTCATTTTTTTTTCAAAGCAGTGCAAGTTATTTGCAGTTTTATTTTTTTGTTGCAAAAAAAAAAAAAAAAGTTATGATTTTTTTTCTTTTTTTGTAAACCGCAGAAAAGGTTATTGGAAGTTATTAGAAGTTACTGAATTTTAGCAGTTAACTTTAGTAAATCTTTACTTTTATAAAGGTAAAATTGAAAAAAAAGATGACAAAAGATTTTAACACTAAACCCATGCCACAAGTGTTATATACGGAAAGATTTCGGACATTGGATAAAGAACAAAGAATTTTGTACTTAATACACTCAAATACTCAAGAAATTTCACAACATGAAAATTTCACATGCAACTCATACTTAGTTTTTTATAAGATTCTACCAAACTTCAAATCCATTTACACACCTTTTCTTTTGTAAACTTGCTTACACAAACATTTAATTGTTTCGCAATATGAAAATTAAGTATTTGCCTGCTCCACACATTACCAATGTGCTTTTGTGAATCATGAGAACTTCAATATTCTTTCTCGCACAATATTTGCTGTTGCCATGGCTTGGACACTCTGAAAAATTATAACCCTTCGCCACTCTTGTTCCAAGGTCCTGTTCATGATTTACCCCAAAAAAAAAGAGTACTTCAACTTTTTGTAAGAAATCATAATTACACACAAAAAAAAACTGATTTTTTACTTTCGCCATTGATCCAATGTAGTGAGATAATGTAAGAAAATTGAGGTAAGATTCCAAAGAACACAAAAAATGCATATGATCTATCATTGAGCAAAATTACATGTAATCCTATAACTTAGATCATTTATTCTCCAACAACCAGAAAAGCTATATGAAGCAAAAAAATAAAGAATCAACTTTTTATGTACTGACAATGTAGTGATTTTTTTACATTAATAGGAATGGATATTTGCCATATATGCATTATTTGAATTTCAAATTTGAATACATATTATATAAAATAATCTAAACCTATTATTATAAAAAAAATGTACACTAATAGTGTACAAAATACTCACTCAAAAATCGATTGCCACATGACATATATAAAAATGTTTGCTACTTGTACCAGGAGCTTTTTCATTCATAACCATACTTAAATTAACCTAGGTGTTTTTTTTCTAGCAAATCGACCTGAGTTGAAACTTCTACTTAAAAAAATAAAAAAGATAAAACATGATTGTAACATAGGAGCAAGAATAAGCCAATCATTTGACTGATTCCTATTAATAGAAAATGGACCATTTCTCAAAACTTGTGATTCTCAAAATCAACTAAGGAACAAAAAGTAATACTAACTCCTTTATCACCAAAGCATCGTTAGCTTAGAAGCAATAATACAAAAGCAGCAGCAGAAATAATCAGAGCAATAGAAACTACATATCTACATATGCATTGATTGTTTATTGAACAAAAAAAAAAAATTTAAACGCGAAGTTCACTTGGAATTGGAAATTTTGACTCCAGCTATGAAGTTCTCTTGCCCCTTGTTACGAACGCGTCTGCGAACCTTCGAGCCACGAGCTTCCCTCCCAACATTGTAGGGTCAAGAGTGCCGGTCACGATAATGTTTGGGACATGACTGACCTTGTATGAATCCATTCCATGAAGCCTAGTGATGAATCTTTTTGGCATGTCCTCTACCTCCTCCTTTTCAAGAGCTTCCATGAACCGCAGCTCTTCAGGAAGCATTTCTACAAAGTAGCAGTTGCTGATTCGCAAGCACCTGAGCTGTGGTATTGCCCCTCTTCCGATTTTGATCTCAATCAAATTAGGCAGGTGCTCAAGCTGAAGGACTGTGAGATTGGGAAACTGGTTTTCTGAAATAACTAGTTCTTTTCCCGCGTAGGCATTTTTCAGTTTCAGAATGGAAAGGTGTTCTAACTTCTCCAGTGTTGGCATGGGGTCTTCTGCAAGTCTTGTGGCACGCAACGACAAATGAGAGAGTCTTGGGGGAAAATTATGAGGGCTAGGTAGCTCAGTCAACCTGCCAGATATCTTTAGCCGTTTGACATAATTAAGGTGGGAAAGGCCAATCAAAGATGGAAACCCCTCTTCTCCATACCTTTTCAATACCAGCCAGACAAGGTTCTCAAGCTTAGCAATTGAACTAAAAAGTTCATCAATTCTTGAGCTTCTTTCTATCCACACGCCCAATTTCCTCATGCTGGTTAACAGCGTTATCTTGTTACCAATCAGAGTATCTAGATATACATCACACAGAGTTTGGAGATTCTTCAAAGTATCAAACTTCAGTGGTACACGTTTAGTTGTTTCGCGAACATATAAATGCCGGAGATTTTTAAGCATCCATAAAACATTGGGGAACTCCACTGCTGAGGTGAAAGTATATATGTCAAGCGTTTGCAGATTTTGCAAGCAACCTAGAGAGAGTGGAAGCCTTTCGATCCTCGTGTATCTTAAACAAAGATACGTTAGAAGACTAAGTTCACCAATTTCGTCAGGTAGACATGAGATATTCATATTTTGCAGGTCAAGAACTCTAAGTAATTTGAACACTACAAAACTCAAATTAAACTCGTGTTCAACTTCAGCAAGATTGAAGAAGATCAAGGAACGAAGAGGAGGGGTTGAATGCTCAAATTCTCCAGGATAGTTTAGTCTCTCACAGCAAGAATTAACAACAAGATGCCGGCATTTAGATGAGGGATAACTACTACTTTCTTCAAAGATTTTAAGAAACATTACCTCCTTTGCTTTTTCAACAGCTAAATCACGCAATAGATCATGGACTCGACAACTTTTGACCATCCCATTAGCCGTCACTGCTACCTCCTGGACCAAGTTCCTGTATATCAACTCATCCAAACGATCTGCTGCTACATCCTCCAATACTTCTTCTCCTTTTTGATGAATTAAGCCCTCAGCGATCCACATATGGACCAACTTACGTGTTGGGATGACAAAGTCTTCTGGAAAGATAGCAAAGGACAAGAAACAAGTCTTGAGATCAGGTGGAAGGTCGTTGTAACTTGATGCCAAAACAGCTGAAACTCCTTTCCGGCCCCTTGACCAATGGGAGGTGAGAGTGTCCAGCACGCTTTTCCACTCACTCTCCAAGGTTCTTTTTCCCCGTAAGTGGCGCCCTATGACTGAAATTGCCAGAGGAAGACCACCACATTTTTCAACGATTTCCCTTCCGATGCGTACTAGCTCTGGGGACAACTTGGATTCTGAGTTCAAACTATGAGCATGTGCCTTCTTGAGAAACAATTGCCAGCCATCTTCCTCTCCCAAGATTTCCAACTTATAAGGTTTGCTTAGATCATCTGCATGCTGAGGAACCTTCTCATAGCGACTAGTCATTACAAGTCTGCTGCCATTATTTACATTAGGAAATGCTGCTGCCAGAGAATCCCAAGCTTCTTCTTCCCAGATATCGTCAAGAACTACAAGGTAACATTTGTCTTGGAGTTTCTCCTGAACCGTCCTCTCCAGATCTGCCTCTTGCATTCCTTCCAACAACTCAAGTGATTCCTTGGTTTGTTTTTCAACTTGCTTTATGATTCCCACCAGTACTTCCTGGGCACTGCACTTCTGAGAAACATAAACCCAAGCGCGGCAATTAAAATATCCAATCACGTCAACATGATTGTAAACTTTTCTGGCAAGAGTTGTTTTGCCAACTCCTGCCATACCAACAATTGATATTACACAGCGGCTGCTGTCCTGCACCAGAAGTTGTGCAACCAGCGAGTTTGTTTTTTCCTCCAGGCCCACCAAATCCTTGTCCTCGGTGAAAGGTGAGGATCTCAGCAATTTCCGCAGCTCCTCTCCTCTTGTGCTCGTCCCTTCTCCAAGAATTTGATCAATACCAAAAGTCAGGCGACTTTTCTCAATATCGAGCATCTTTTTCTGGATGGATTCAATGTTCTTCCCCACCTTGCAGAGACATAATAACCGTTTGGGAAAGCAAGACAAATTTTTCAAGAAGCCCTTCTTCTTTAAGGCCTGCATCTTAACAATAAACGTCTCAATGACATCCTCAGATTCATAAGCTGCATCTCTAAGTTTAGACACCCAGTTGCCGATCATTGGGTTATCATCTTGTTGTTCATCTGCAAACTTCAAGAAGCACTGAATGTCGATCAGCAGTGTTTTCAGTCGTTCAATTTGTCCAGGAACATTTTTGAGGAATACGATCTGCTGAATGGTTTGCTGAATCAAGAGGTTGCTCAGCTTGTCAATCACCAGAGAAACAGCGGCTTCAGCCATATCCAATCTTTTCTACACTAGTCTTGAACTCTTGATATCAGTGTAAAATCTAGGAAGCCTTTTTGTACTTGATCAAACGGTAATATATGATGGACTTTTTTGAACCAAGATTACAGGCAGGTGATGCAATTGACTAACAAAGATGAAACAAAAAACTGTAGGAAGCAGATGAAATTTTATGGAAGACTCAATAATCAAAGTAGTAATAGTAATGAAACAAGAAAGCCTGCTGTGGCTGTCTTCTTTGAGTAACTATATATATTCATACGTAGAGGCATTGATAACAAACAGTGAATTTACGACGTCAACATGCATTAATTTATTTTTCTTTTTATCAGTGTCCATACGTTTAAAGTTTACAATACATAAATCTATTCGATATAAATATGCTTTGCCTGTCCTTTGCTGTGCTAAGATAAGCATTCGAGCTTCACGCGCACACAAACACATATAAATGAGTTTAAACTTGTCAAGTTATTCGACTTGCTTGAGCTTAGTTAAAGCCGGGCTTGAATTCAAACAATGATTGAGCAAGCTGCTGATGAATAGCTCGACTAAGCTGAACTCACTGCAGCACTATGTCCACCCTTTCTCGTACTTTTTGTCCAAATTTAGTCACCTAACATTCTGGAGTTTAAAAAAACTGATATATGTAATTACTAAGTGAAAATTATATAATTCACCGGTGGCTGCGTAGGCATCCATTTGGATCGATGGTGATTCACCAGATTTCCGTTGACCTCTTTAGATTCTTTTCCCCCTAGTATAGAGTAGGAATAGTTATAACACAGAACTATAGTGTCGACAAAAAGAAAATAATTATTAAGGAAAAATGTGTAAATAGATACTGTTTTGTACAGTTGTCTCTGACAATTATTGATCTTTCACCTTGAAATGCTGAACACATTAAGCAAAGTACTTAATCAACACTTCCTCCAGAGGAGTTGGCTACCACATAAATTATGAGGTGGAAGATCAAGAGTTCAAATCTTACCTTCCATCAATGTACTACTATATATGTGGCTTCTTATAAACCCATACGGGTGTGTGGTGCACCTGTCTAGTCTGATAGTGAGTGATTCAGTTCTTGTCGGTTCTAGCAGTATGTTAGACTAGATTATATATACCATTATGCAAAAAAAAAATAAAAAATTAAGCAAAGTACTTTGATAAATGATGCAGTAAAATATGATAATGTTAGCATACGAAACTCATTTTACTCCCTTACCAAACCATATTCGTGGCAAGAGATAAAGCCGTCTCCAGGCAGCCTGGATAATGGCACTAATAAGAGACTCAACCTTATTTTCTTTCCTTGGATGTAGCAGTCCTTGTCGCCTCCGGATCCTGGAGAGTTAATATGTCAAACCAGGAAGTTTTTACTTTTGATTAGGAATAGAAAAATATACTGTCTCTGAGTTTGATTACTGAAGCAGTAAATTACGGTAATAATAATTTTTTTTACTCCCCAACAAAATAAATAAATTAATAACAATTCCATCAGTGCAGGCAAGAGATAAAGCCGTTGATAGATTGTAATTTTATTATTTATTTTATAATTAATTTTTTCTATTACCTGATTCGATGTGGATTAATTATCAAATTTTACTTATTTTTGACAATTCGTATTTGTTACAGGGAGTGGAATATAAATACCATAAAAAGATATCAATTTGACAGTTATCAAGAAAGAATATTGGCAGCGGTCAAAAAGGGGAGAATACTTCAGCAGGGCTTAATTACTCCAGGGGCATTCTTGGAATATGGACTAGACCCCTTTTTGGTAATTGCGGGAGACAGCATTCAAGTAGAGCATGGGAGTCTTCTTTTTCGGCCTGGAGGACGCCGCACAGTAGGGAGATAGGTAGAAGTAGGAATTAGATAGAAATTGGAAATAGCAGAGAAGTAGTAGTACTTGGTAGATTAGCTTTTTGACTTTTTCGACTTCGTTCTCTAGTGGGGCTCTCAGTAGTTTGTCCCCTCACATGTCAGGATGCCTTCTGAAGAATTGAATCATTCTCTGTAGTTTCTTGTTTTTCTTTCATTCATTCGATCGAATTGAATCTTTGCGATCTTTGCGAGCAAGGACGATGGCTGCAATTGTTGCTTCAACTTGGTGTGGGTCTTTTTTATCCGGGATGAACTAAATTCTCTTTTCTAGTCAAGAAACAATGGAGGATTTAGTTCATTTAAAAATTGTGAAATCGATTTAATTTTATCTTGTCCCCTTATTTATTGGTATTTGCATATTCCCTGATTGTGGTGCTTATGGTTATTCAATTAATTGATTATCTTGGATCAGGATAATGAGTTGATTTAATAATCTATTGTCAATTGGGATATTAAATGCATAATTGTTTAATTGTCTCGAAATAGTGACAACTGGCATGATTAGGTTTGTGTCAGAGGAATACGCAGGCTAATCTAAAATAACCTTAGTAGTGCGTTATTTGGTTAGAATAGGGCTCCTCTAATACGTAAAGAAATTGAAAAATTAAATCTTACGGGCGTACCTAAAATTATTTCTCAATTAGAACAGTGATTAACGGGCGTACCTTAATCACCGACACAGTAAGGAGGGGTTGACTGTCATCGCTTGTTTGACAGTTATAATCTATTTATTAGTAAACAATTGAAATTGCCTTTGCATCAATGATCAATTAGGTGAACCATTACTGAAATTATTTCTTGGCTAGATCTTTAATTATTATTACTCTAATTTTAGTGAATTTTCATTTAATTTCTAGTAAGCTATTTATTTTTATTTGAACTCCTTTGATTGTCATCGTTTATACAAAAACACCCCCTTGTTACTGTGGATTCGAAAGGAAACAAATTTCTCTCTAGTCCCTGAGGAGACGATCCTACTTGCCACTGTCTACTAGTTAGTGAATTCAGTCAGATAATTAATTCTGATATATTGGATTAAGCAAACTCTTCGAGAATATGGTGAATCAAGTAACTCATTGCACACCTAGGGTCCCTACTCCAGTACTGGAATTGATTATTGACTATTTTAGGTGGTAGTTAGGTTTTATTATTATTATTGCACAGGTTCAGCATCTGTCAATTTTTGACGCAGTTGCCGGGGACTGGTGTTAATTATTTGTTTCTTTTTTAAGTTCATTTTTTTTCTAATTTTCTGGTACTTTTCGATTGTATGTCTTGTTCTTCTCGCACAGGTGAATTAACTTTCGACCCCGAGGTAGAGAAGACTGCGCGCGTACAACAAGGAAAAAGACCAGACAACTCAGACAAGAGCACTCCAGTGCTGCATCTCAGAGACCTGAGCCAGAAGTTGAACTAACAGATTCACTCAGTGATACTTCAAGTGATTCAGACCAAGAGAAAGTCACCATAACTAATGCACGAACACTAAGGGAGTTGGCTGCTCCTGATTCAATGTCATTTGCAACAGTATGAAGCCTTCGAAAATTACAGAAGAGCAGATAAAAATGAAGGCCTTCCCCTTCTCTTTGAAAGATTCCGCGAAAGACTAGCTGTACTACCTACCACCAGATAGTATCACCACGTGGGACTAGTTGAAGAAAAAATTCTTAGACAAATACTTTCCAGCGTCTCGGACAGCCAGTTTAAAGAAAGAGATATGTGGCATCAAGCAACACCCAGGCGTGTCCCTCTATAAGTATTGGAAAAGGTTCAAAAAGCTGTTTATCAAATGCCCTCAGCATCAGATAAGTGAGCAACTGTTCATCCAATATTTCTATGAGGGGTTACTCTTCAGGGACAGAAGTATAATCGATACTACAAGTGGAGGGGCATTGGTGAACAGACTCCTCGAGAAACGTGAGAGCTAATTGAAGGAATGGCTGAGAATTCGCAGCAGTTTGGTACGAGGGAGAATGTCCTGACACGCAAAGTGAATAAGCTAGAGACATCTTCTATCCAACAACAGTTGACTGAATTAACATCTTTTGTTAGGCAATTGGCTACAGGAAATGCATCACGAGCCAAGGTGTATGGAATTTACACTGCTATGGGTTATTCTATAGAGATGTGTCTGCTGATTCAAGAAAAAAGTGCGGAATAAGTGAACATGGTTGGTCACGTGCCCGCGCCAAGAAAGCAATATGATCCGTATTCGAATATCTACAATCCTGGTTAGAGGGACCATCCCAACCTCAACTATGGAGGAAATAGGCAGTCCAATTTTATGCCAAGTGGACAACAAGGGTATCAGCAGCAGTACCAACCTCGACCACCACCTCCTTTGCCGAGCTCCAGTCCATCTTTGGAAGAGATGATGAAACCGTTGATGGTTAGTATTGTGCAACATTAACAAAAGATGAACTCCGAACTGCAGAACATAAGGAATCAAATAAACCAGATGCAAGCACAGTAAAATCAGATGAGTCAGATAGCAGTGGCAATCATCCATCTGGAATCCCAAGTCTATGGAAAATTGCCGTCTCAACCTGAACTAAACCTGAAGAATGTAAGTGCAATGACCTTAAGGAGCGGGAAGAAAATTCAGGGATCTGAACTTGTGATTCCAAAGGATAAAAATGAAGATCGAATTGACAAAGAGCTTGAGGAGAAAGGAATGAGAAATGTGAATCCAAAGGTAATTCCTGATTCTATAATTAGAGTTGGAACTAATTCACCGCCTTTTCCAAGCAGGTTAGAGAAACCAAAAAAGTAAGATAAGAAAAAGGAGATTTTAGAGGTGTTTCGAAAGGTGACAATCAACATTCCCCTACTAGATGCAATCAAGCAAGTGCCAAAATATGCTAAATGTTTGAAAACATTGTACGTCAACAAGAAGAAGTTGAGGAGGGATGAGCATATTGTGGTAGGTGAGAACGTTTCAGGGATTTTACAAAGGAAACTACCATCTAAATGTGGAGATCCAAGTATGTTTTCTATCCCCTATAAAATTGGACATTCTAAGATTAAAAATGCCATACTAGATTTAGGAGTTTCTATTAATGTGATACCCAAATCAATCTATGATTCCCTAAATTTAGGACCTATGAAAGAAACAGGGATAATAATTCAATTGGTTGATCGTACATTTGCTTATCCAGATGAGGTAATTAAGGATATTTTAGTGCAAGTAAGTGAATTAATTTTTCCTGCTGATTTTTATATGCTTTACATGGATGATAAAAGTGTCCCAAATCCATCACCCATTATATTAGGAAGGCCATTCTTGAGTACTGTCCAAACAAAGATTGAAGTTAGTAAAGGTACTCTGACAATAAAATTTAATGGAGAAATAGTCCACTTTAATATTTTTGATACAATGAAACATCCTCTTAACTTTCACTCTGTGTTTGCTATTCATGCTATCAATCCCTCTGTGCAAGAATTTTCTGAGTTTGCTTGTAAGGGTAAATTCAAAGTTGCTGCGAACAAGTATTAGGGGACGAAAGTAATTTATGAGGTGAAAATGAGTAGAAAATTAAGAAAGGAGACTGCACTCAATGGCTATTTGGATCCCGGAGGAGGGCCACCACCGATTACAAGGAAAATTGAGTTACACCTAGATTGAAGAGTGGTGTTCAACATCTAACCAAAGACATTAAAGAAAGACGCTCATTGGGAGGCAACCCAATTTTGATGTTTAGTAGGTATTTCTCTGACATGACGTGCCCGCGTCAACTGGGCATGTGGCAAGGTGCAAATTCCTGGAGCTTGGTCAGAAGGGTTTCCACCCTCATAACGTCTCGTCAGAAGGGTTTTTGCCTTCTTGACGTGCCCGCGTCATGTTCGTGGGAAAGGTAGGCATTCAAACCTCGAGAACAGTTTTCGATTTCCTGTTAATCTGAAATTTTGAATTTCGAAAATACATTTTGTTCCAAAAAAAATTTCATTTGGCCGTAACTTCAAAAATGAAAAAAATGGAAAAAAAAATCAAAAACTATTTTGTTTTTCTTTTTCTCTTTTCTTTTTCTTTCTTTCTTTTTTTTTCTTTCTTTACCCATGTTTCCTCTTTCCTCTCTTGACCGCATCTCAAACTCAAACCGCCACCTCTTCATCTTCCACCAACACTGCCCACCAATATCGCAACCACTCGTGGCCGCCGCCTTCCGCCATCGCCTCTCTCGCTTTCCTCGACGTCTCGGCCGTCACGCGCCGCACGCCGCCCCTTTCTCCTTTGCGCGTACGGCAATGCCTCAACCAGCACGCGATCTACCAGAGCCACGTGTCTCTCTTCCCCTCTCTCGTTCAGCCCGCAACGCGTGCCGCTGTCCAACCCACCAACGTCCGCCGTTCCGCTCTCCCTCTTGCCCAAGTGCAGCCCAGGACCACGCGTGGCCACCCCGTGGGCAGCCCTGCTTCCCCTCACGCATGGCGTCAACCACACTCCACCAGCTCTCACCATCTCCGCAGCCGTACGCCGCCGCCCATGCCGCGCCATCACCACCTGTCTAATTTTGACTGGTAGAGGTATTGTATTTTCCCTACCGTTAATTAATTCTTTGGAACATCAATTTCTAAAATATCATTAGTTAATTGTTGTTGCCTTTTTTTACTTGGTTGCCCTGTACTGCACTGGTGGGGTTGATTTGTTTGATTTTCCACCTGTTATTTGGGAATTATTTGGGAGTTATGTGCAAATTGATTGCCATTTTGGTTTCCTCTAAATGCTGGTACTGTTTGGTGTTAATTGGGATTTCTCAATAGTTTGGGTTGACCGGTTGAATTGTTTATTATCTGTGCGTACACCAGTGGTACTGGTTATGGTAGTTTGCATATCATTTATTAATCTTATGTGATTGGCTGCCTAATTGACTGCTGGGCATCTGTGACCGAGTTGTTCTTGTCCAATTGGAGACACTTGGAGAGGTTTTGGGTGGAAAAATTTTGTCATTCTCTGTTGTTATTTGGGAAGCACTTCTGACCGTACTTTACTTATTCAAATTGGTTGAATTCACTGCTTTGTTGGGGTCATTTTTCGTATTATTCGAGTTTTATTTTGCTGATTTCTGCCTTGAGTCCCCAGAATCTGGCAGCCTTTATGCAGCACGTGGGTTTTTCACCTCCATTTGGGCCTAACCCGCCACTGTTTTGACGAATTCAAGGAAGTCCCGTTGCCCTTCTTCTTGCTATTACTGTTTATTTGTCACATTGAAGGCAATGTGTCATTTAGGTGTGGGGAGGATCAGCTGTGGTGCTAGTTTTTCTAGTTTTAGTTTGCAGATTTTTTTTGTTTGTTTGTTATTTGTCTAGTTTTCATTTACTTTTTTGTCATTTATCTATCTAGTTCTCCTATGACTGCCAAAGTTTGTTGTTGGATTGTTGATTCTAATTCTACTATTGCTAAGTTTGAATAAAAAAAGTGTATCGAGTTAATGTGGTTGAATCCAAAAACATCTTTTTGGTGAATATTGGTAATTATTTGACTCTTTTGATTTTGTTTTTGGTTAACATTTTTAGGCATAGGGAATGATTGTTGGCATTTTCATGTGAATTGGTTCAGTTATTAATTTTAGTTCTTCATGTTTGGTGAGATGAGGCTAGCGGCTGCTATTTTTGTTTTCTTTTGCTGTGTTATTTTGAGTTATTGTATTATCTAGCTGTGAAATAATGTTGATTGCACTCTGCTATTTGTTACTACTGAGTAATAGGGGATTTTTAGCTAAAGTGTCGATTCTCGCATCAAAAAGTAGTAATTTCTATGAGTACGTGGTCGTATAGCTATAGGAGCTAAGTAACCGAGCCTTCATCTAACAAATGTTGGAACTCGCGTCAAAAGGTTCCAATGGCTAGAGACTAAGTCTTTCGTTACTATTGAAAAAGAAAAAAAAAAAGAAACAAAAAGAGAGAAAAATAAAAGATGTGAAAAAAAAAGTGAATATTGTGTTAGTGTGTGATAAAAGTCAACTTGCCGATTTATGGATTTAATGTTGAGATTTTGGTTAATAGTAGGACCATTTGCTGATAAATGTTGTGCGCCATTCCTTTTTCTTAGATTAGTTAACCTGGAATTGAAGGAGTTTGTGATTTAGAAACTAACCGGGGTGATGTTTCTTGGATCTTGACCACCGATGCTTGATATATGTTTTTTTTTGTATCTAGACAATATGGTAGATAGAGCAATGACCATTGTTGAATATTGGTGTTTGTTTGTTGTTCTCACACTTGAGGGCAAGCATGATTTAGGTGTGGAAAGAATTGATAGGTTGTAATTTATCATTTATTTTATAATTAATTTACCCTATTATCTGACTCGGCGTGGATTAATTATCAAATTCTACTTATTTTTGGCAATTCGTATTTATTGCAAGGAGTGGAATACAAATAGCATAAAAAGATTTCAATTTGACAGTTATCAAGGAAGAGTATTGGCAGCAGTCAAAAATGGGAGAATACTTCAGTTGGGCTTAATTACTCCAGGGGCATTCTTGGAATATGGACTAGACCCCTTTTTGGTAATTGCGGGAGACAGCATTCAAGTAGAGCATAGGAGTCTTCTTTTTCGACCTGGAGGACGCCGCACAGTAGGGAGATAGGTAGAAGTAGGAATTAGATAGAAATTGGAAATAACAGAGAACTAGTAGAACTTGGTAGATTAGCTTTTTGACTTTTCCGACTTCGTTCTCTAGTGGGGCTCTTAGTGGTTTGTCCCCTCACATGTCAGGATGCCTCTTGAAGAATTGAATCATTCTCTGTAGTTTCTTGTTTTTCTTTCATTCATTCGACTGAATTGAATCCTTGCGAGCAAGGACGATGGCCGCAATTGTTGCTTCAACTTGGTATAGGTTTTTCTTATTCGGGATGAACTAAATTTCCTTTTCTAGTCAAGAAATAACGGAAGTTTTGGTTCATCTAAAAATTGTGAGATCGATTTAATTTTATCTTGTCCTCTTATTTGTTGGTATTTGCATATTCCCTGATTATGGTGCTTTTGGTTATTCAATTAATTGATTGTCTTGGATCTGGATAATGAGTTGATTTAATAATCTATTGTCAATTGGTGTATTAAATTCGTAATTGTTTAATTGTCTCGAAATAGTGACAACTGGCATGATTAGATTTGTGTCAGGGAAATACGCAGACTAATCTAAAATAACCTTAGTAGTGCGTTATTTGGTTAGAATAGGGCTCCTCTAATGCGTAAAGCAATTGAAAAATTAAATCTTACGGGCGTACCTAAGATTATTTCTCCTATTAGAGCAGTGATTAACGGGCGTACCTTAATCACTGACACAATAAGGAGGGGTTGACGGTCATCGCTTGTTTGACAGTTATAACCTATTTATTAGTAAACAATTGGAATTGCCTTTGCATCAATGATGAATTAGGTGAACCATTATTGAAATTATTTCTTGGCTAGACCTTTAATTATTATTACTCTAATTTTAGTGAGTTCTCATTTAATTTCTAGTTAGCTATTTATTTTTATTTGAACTTCTTTGATTGTCATCATTTATACAAAACACCCCCTTGTTACTGTGGATTCGAAGGGAAACAAATTTCTCTCCAGTCCCTGAGGAGACGATCCTGCTTGCCACTATCTACTAGTTAGTGAATTCAGTCAGATAATTAATTCTGGTATATCAAATTAAACAAATTCTTCGGGAATAGGGTGAATCAAGTAACTCATTGCACACCTAGGGTCCCTGTTCCAGTACTGAAATTGATTATTGACTGCTTTAGGTGGTAGTTAGATTTTATTATTATTATTATACAGGTTCAGCACCTGTCAATTTTTGACGCAGTTATCGGGGACTGGTGTTAATTATTTGTTTCTTTTTTAAGTTCATTTTTTCTAATTTTCTGGTACTTTTCGATTGTATGTCTCATTCTTCTCGCACAGGTGAATTAACTTTTGACCCCGAGGTAGAGAAGACTGCGCGTACAACAAGGAAAAAGACCAGACAACTCAGAGAAGAGCACTCCAGTGCTGCATCTCAGAGACCTGAGCCAGAAGTTGAACTAACAGATTCACTCAGTGATACTTCAACTGATTCAGACCAAGAGAAAGTCACCATAACTAATGCACGAACACTAATGGAGTTGGCTGCTCCTGATTTAAATCAGCAGCCTTTACGCATTACTTTCCCACATTTAAATGATACCCCATTTGAGTTGAAATCTGACCTCATTCATCTTTTGCCATCTTTCTATGGTTTATCAGGTGAGGAGCCCTACAAGCATTTGCAAGAGTTCAATGTCGTTTGCAACAGTATGAAGCCTCCGGGAATTACAGAAGAGCAGATAAAAATGAGGGCCTTCCACTTCTCTTTGAAAGATTCCGCGAAAGACTGGCTATACTACCTACCATCAGGTAGTATCACCACGTGGGACCCGTTGAAGAAAAAATTCTTATGCAAATACTTTCCGGCGTCTCGGACGGCCAGTTTAAAGAAAGAGATATGTGATATCAAGCAACACCCAGGCGAGTCCCTCTATAAGTATTGGAAAAGGTTCAAAAAACTGTGTATCAAATGCCCTCAGCATCAGATAAGTGAGCAACTGCTCATTCAATATTTCTATGAGGGGTTACTCTTCAGGGACAGAAGCATAATCGATGCTGCATGTGGAGGGACATTGGTGAACAAGACTCCTCGAGAAGCTTGGGAGCTAATTGAAGGAATGGCTGAGAATTCGTAGCAGTTTGGTACGAGGGAGGATGTCGTGACACGTAAAGTGAATGAGTTAGAGACATCTTCTATCCAACGGCAGTTGACTGAATTAACATCTTTTGTTAGGCAATTGGCTTTAGAAAATGCATCACGAGCCAAGGTGTATGGAATTTGCACTGTTATGGGTCATTCTACAGAGATGTGCCTGCTGATTCAAGAAAAAAGTGCGGAGCAAGTGAACATAGCTGGTCACGCGCCCGCGCCAAGAAAGCAATATTACCCGTATTCGAATATCTACAATCCTGGTTGGAGGGACCATCCCAACCTCAACTATGGAGGAAATAGGCAATCCAATTTTATGCCAAGTGGAAAATAAGGGTATCAACATCAGTACCAATCTAGACCACCACCTCCTTTGTTGAGCTCCAGTCCATCTTTGGAAGACATAATGAAACAATTGATGGTTAGTACTGCGCAACATTAACAAAAGATGGACTCCGAACTGCAGAACATAAGGAATTAAATGAGCCAGATGCAAGCACTGCAAAATCAGATGAGTCAGATGGCAGTGGCAATCAACCATCTGGAATCCCAAGTCTATGAAAAATTGCCATCTCAATCTGAACTGAACCTAAAGAATGTAAGTGCAATGACCTTAAGGAGCGAGAAGGAAATTCAGGGACCTGAACTTCTGATTCCAAAGGATAAAAATGAAGATCGAATTGACAAAGAGTTTGAGGATAAAGGAATGAGAAATGTGAATCCAAAGGTAATTCCTGTTTCTACAATTAGAGTTGGAACTAATTCACCGCCTTTTCCAAGCAGGTTAGAGAAACCAAAAAAGGAAGGTGAGAAAAACGAGATTTTAGAGGTATTTCAAAAGGTGGCAATCAACATTTCTCTACTAGATGCAATCAAGCAAGTGCCAAAATACGCTAAATGTTTGAAAAACTTGTACGTCAACAAGAAGAAGTTGAGGGGGATGAGCATATTGTGGTAGATGAGAACATTTCATCGATTCTACAAAGGAAACTACCACTTAAATGTGGAGATCCAGGTATGTTTTCTATCCCCTATAAGATTGGACATTCTAAAATTGAAAATGCCATGCTAGATTTAGGAGCTTCTATTACTGTGATGCGTAAATCAATCTATGATTCCCTAAATTTAGGACCTTTGAAAGAAACAGGGACAATAATTCAATTGGCTGATCATACATTTGCTTATCCAGATGGGGTAATTGAGGATGCTTTAGTGCAAATAGGTGGATTAATTTTTCCTACTGATTTTTATGTGCTTTACATGGATGATAAAAGTGTCTCAAATTCATCACCCATTATATTAGGAAGGTCATTCTTGAGTACTACCCAAACAAAGATTGATGTTAGTAAAGGTACTCTCACAATGAAATTTGATGGAGAAATAGTCCACTTTAATATTTTTGATACAATGAAACATCCTGTTAACTTTCACTCTGTATTTGCTATTCATGCTATCAATTCCTCTCTGCAAGAATTTTCTGAGTTTGCTTGTAGGGGTAAATTCAAAGTTGCTGTGAACAAATATTAGGGGATGAAAGCAATTTATGAGGTAAAAATGAGTAGAAAATTAAGAAAGAAGGCTACACTCAATGGCTATTTGGATCTCGGAGGAGGGCCACCGATTACAAGGAAAATTGAGTTACACCCAGATTGAAGAGTGGTGTTCAACATCTAACCAAAGACATTAAAGAAAGGTGCTCATTGGGAGGCAACCCAATTTCTTTTAGTTGTTTGTTCAGTTTTTTTTGATAGTTTAAATATGTTTTTCCTTGAGTTTGACTGATTTCTGGGTTCAATCTTCATTTTTTATGTTTAGTGGGTATTTCTCTGACATGACGTGTCCGCATCAACTGGACACGTGGCAAGGTGCAAATTCCTGGTGCTTGGTCAGAAGGGTTTCCACTCTCATAACGTCTTGTCAGAAGGGTTTTTGCCTTCTTGACGTGCCCGCGTCATGTTCGCGAGAAAGGTAGACATTCAAACCTCGAGAACAATTTTCGATTTCCTGTTAATCTCAAATTTTGAATTTCGAAAATACATTTTGTAAAAAAAAAAAAAAAATCGTTTGGCCGTAACTTCAAAAATGAAAAAAATTGGAAAAAAAATCAAAAACTATTTTGTTTTTCTTTTTCTTTCTTTCTTTTTTTTTCTTTCTTCTCCCTTGTTTCTTCTTTCCTCTCTTGACTGCATCTCAAACTCACGCCGCCACCTCTTCATCTTCCACCAACGCTGCCCACCGATATCGCAACCACTCGTGGCCGCCGCCTTCTGCCACCACCTCTCTCACTCTCCTCGACGTCTCCGCCATCGCGCGCCGCACACCGCCCCTTTCTCCTTTGCGCGCATGGCAACCCCTCAACCAGCGCGCGATCCACCAGAGTCGCGTGTCTCTCTTCCCCTCTCTCGTTCAGCCCGCGACGCGTGCCGCTGCCCAGCCCACCAACGTCCGCCGTTCCTCTCTCTCTCTCGCCCAAGCGCAGCCCAGGACCATGCGTGGCCACCCCGTGGGCAGCCCTGCTCCCCCTCACGCATGGCGTCAACCACACTCCACCAGCTCTCACCATCTCCGCGGCCGTACGCCGCCGCCCATGCCGCGCCATCACTACCTGTCTAATTTTGACAGGTGGAGGTATTGTATTTTCCCTACTGTTAATTAATTCTCGGGGACATCAATTTCTAAAATATCATTAGTTAATTGTTGTTGCCTTTTTTTTACTTGGTTGCCCTGTACTGCACTAGTGGGGGTTGATTTGTTTGATTTCCCACCTGTTATTTGGGAATTATTTGGGAGTTATGTGCAAATTGATTGCCATTTTGGTTTCCTCTAAATGCTGGTACTGTTTGGTGTTGATTGGGATTTCTCAGTAGTTTGGATTGACCGGTTGAATTGTTTATTACCTGTGCGTACACCAGTGGTACTGGTTATGGTAGTTTGCATATCATTTATTAATCTTATGTGATTGGCTGCCTAATTGACTGCTGGGCATCTGTGACTGAGTTGTTCTTGTCCAATTGGAGACACTTGGAGAGGTTTTGGGTGGAAAAATTTTGTCATTCTCTGTTGTTATTTGGGAAGCACTTCTGACCGTATTTTACTTATTCAAATTGGTTGAATTCACTACTTTGTTAGGGTCATTTTTGGTATTATTTGAGTTCTATTTTGCTGATTTCAGCCTTGAGTCCCCAGAATCTAGCAACCTTTATGCAGCACGTGGGTTTTCCGCCTTTGTTTGGGCCTAACCCGCCACTGTTTTGACGACTTCAAGGAAGTCCCGTTGCCCTTCTTCTTGCTATTACTGTTTATTTGTCACATTGAGGGCAATGTGTCATTTAGATGTGGGAGGGATCAGCTGTGGTGCTAGTTTTTCTAGTTTTTAGTTTGCAGATTTTTTTTTTTTTTAGTTTGTTATTTGTCTAGTTTTCGTTTACTTTTTTGTCATTTATCTATCTAGTTCTCCTATGACTATCAAAGTTTGATATTGGATTGTTGATTCTAATTCTACTATTGCTAAATTTTAGTAATAAAAGTGTATCGAGTTAATGTGGTTGAATCCAAAAATATCTCTTTGGTGAATATCGGTGATTGTTTGACTCTTTTGATTTTGTTTTTGGTTAACTTTTTTAGGCATAGGGAATGATTGTTGGCATTTTCATGTGAATTGGTCCAATTATTAATTTTAGTTCTCCATGTTTGGTGAGATGAGGCTAGCGGCTGCTATTTTTGTTTTCTTTTGCTGTGTTATTTTGAGTTATTGTGTTATCTAGCTGTGAAATAAGGTTAACTATACTCGGCTATTTGTTACTACTGAGTAATCGGGAATTTTCACCTAAAGTGTCGGTTCTCGCGTCAAAAAGTAGTAATTTCTATGAGTACGTGGTCGTATAACTATAGGAGCTAAGTAACCGGGCTCCTTCATCTAACAAATGTTGGAGCTCGCGTCAAAAGGCTCCAATGGCTAGAGACTAAATCTTTTGTTACTATTAAAAAAGAAAAAAAAAGAAACAAAAAGAGAGAAAAATAGAAGACGTGAAAAAAAAGTGAAGGTTGTGTTAGTGTGTGATAAAAGTCAGCTTGCCGATTTATGGATTTAATATTGAGATTTTGGTTAATAGTAGGACCATTTGCTGATAAATGTTGTGCGCCATTCCTTTTTTTTTAGATTAGTTAACCTGGAATTGAAGGAGTTTGTGGTTTAGAAACTAATCGGGGTGATGTTTCTTGGATCTTGACCACTGATACTTGATATATCTTTTTTTTGGTATCTAGGCAGTATGGTAGATAGAGCAATGACCATTGTTGAATATGGGTATTTGTTTGCTGTTCTCACACTTGAGGGCAAGCATGATTTAGGTGTGGGAGGAATTGATAGGTTGTAATTTTATCATTTATTTTATAATTAATTTCCCCTATTATCTGACTCGATGTGGATTAATTATCAAATTCTACTTATTTTTGGCAATTCATATTTATTACAGGGAGTGGAATACAAATACCATAAAAAGATATCAATTTGACAGTTATCAAGGAAGAGTATTGACAGCAGTCAAAAAGGGGAGAATACTTCAGTTCGGCTTAATTACTCCAGGGGCATTCTTGGAATATGGACTAGACCCCTTTTTGGTAATTGCGGGAGACAGCATTCAAGTAGAGCACGGGAGTCTTCTTTTTTGGCCTGGAGGACGCCGCACAGTAGGGAGATAGGTAGAAGTAGGAATTAGATAGAAATTGGAAATAGCAGAGAACTACTAGAACTTGGTAGATTAGCTTTTTGACTTTTCCGACTTCGTTCTCTTGTGGGGCTCTTAGTAGTTTGTCCCCTCACATGTCAGGATGCCTTTTGAAGAATTGAATCATTCTCTGTAGTTTCTTGTTTTTCTTTCATTCATTCGACTGAATTGAATCCTCACGAGCAAGGACGATGGCCGCAATTGTTGCTTCAACTTGGTGTGGGTCTTTCTTATTCGGGATGAGTTAAATTTTCTTTTCTAGTCAAGAAATAACGGAAGTTTTGGTTCATCTAAAAATTGTGAAATCAATTTAATTTTATCTTGTCCTCTTATTTATTGGTATTTGCATATTCCCAGATTGTGGTGCTTATGGTTATTTAATTAATTGATTGTCTTGGATCCGGATAATGAGTTGATTTAATAATATATTGTCAATTGGGGTATTAAATCCGTAATTGTTTAATTGTCTCGAAATAGTGACAACTGGCATGATTAGATTAGTGTTAGGGGAATACGCAGGCTAATCTAAAATAACCTTAGTAGTGCGTTATTTGGTTAGAATAGGGCTCCTCTAATACGTAAAGCAATTGGAAAATTAAATTTTACGGGCATACCTAAGATTATTTCTCAATTAGAGCAGTGATTAACGGACATACCTTAATCACCAATACAGTAAGGAAGGGTTGACTGTCATCGCTTGTTTGACAATTATAACCTATTTATTAGTAAACAATTGGAATTGCCTTTGCATCGATGATTAATTAGGTGAACCATTGTTGAAATTATTTTTTTGCTAGACCTTTAATTATTATTACTCTAACTTTAGTGAATTGTTAGTTAATTTCTAGTTAGTTATTTATTTTTATTTGAACTCCTTTGATTGTCATCGTTCATACAAAAACAACCCCTTGTTACTATGGATTCGAAAGGAAACAAATTTCTCTCCAGTCCCTGAGGAGACGACCCTGTTTGTCACTGTCTACTAGTTAGTGAATTCAGTCAGATAATTAATTCTGGTATATCGGATTAAGCAAATTTTTCGAGAACAGGGTGAATCAAGTAACCCATTGCACACCTAGGGTCCCTGCTCCAGTACTGGAATTGATTATTGACTGCTTTAGGTGATAGTTAGATTTTATTATTATTATTGCACAGATTTGACACCTGTCAGCCGTTCCTAGGCAGCTTGGATAGTGGCACTAATAAAAGCCTGAAACATATTTTTACCTTTCCTCGATGGAGAAACCTGTCAAGTGTCAAACAAGGAATTTTTAAGCAACTAGTAGGAAATTAATTTTCTAGGATGCTGCTACAATGGAAATTTCTTGCTTTTTTATTTAATCAATATTATTTTAAGTGTTAGGTAGAACTTGATTTTCATCTTCTTGGTCTCTGAAAATAAATTATAGCGCAGGACAAGCATTTTGTATATTCTTTTGTCTCTGCTTTGGACGGCTTGGTCACGTCACAGTAGTATTAAAAGAAAAAACCTATATCAGCGGCCATAAAAAGTGTAATCAATGTATAAGGCTAATGCTCATATGTTTCTTCAAAATTAAAATCATGAAGTATCAAAAAGCCAAAAATGCCTTTGAAAACACTGCTTGAGTGTGCTCAAATTCTCTCAGTTTTGTTGGCTGTTTCTGCGTAACGGTGATAGGTAGAGCCCTAGCGGTAGGCAGGAGCACTCTACCAGACAAAAAGAGAAAACTAACGGAGCACTCTATGCTGAGCAAGAAAAATGAGGGATGAGATTTAGGAAGATTTAAATTTTAAGAAAAAAACAAACAACAATAGACTCATATTTTAGGAAAATATGATATATAATTTTAGTAAATTATTTATTTATGATACGCATGGGACCAAAGAGTTTTGTAAGTTTTTCAAAAGAAAATTATTATCTTATTCTTTATCGAAATTATTAATTTAACTTGTTAGCCTAAGTTAGGATCAAAAAAATTATTATTTAATAAAGATTATTAATTTATTGAGTAGTACTTTATAGAGATTTACTATACTCTAATAAAGAACCAAAAAATAAAAAGAAAACAATTAAGTCACTATTTCTTCTTGTCTTTGTCTTCTTAGTTTAATATAATCGAGTAGGTAATACGTCTCATTCTTCAACAGCTATGATCCACTACTCGGCTGCGTTTATTTTTTTTTTTAATTTTTATTTCCATCAAAATGCTAATTCCTTCATCAATGGAAAGAAAAATTTAATTTAATTGAATAGATAATCCGTCTCATTCTTGGACAGCTATAATCCACCAGTCGGCTGCGTTTATTTTTTATTTTTAATGTAAGAGTATTTTAGAAAAATATTAATTTAGATTTAATTTTTCAATAAAATTAACAAAATTTTCTTAAAGTGTGTGAGAAAAAATTAAGACTATCAAAGTGAATCGGAAGGAGCAATTAACTTCCTGGCTGTCCAAGCACGAGAGGGGTTACCTGCTCAGTTCACAATGTCCTTTGTCCTTTATCCAACAACTAATCGCGAAGGGCACCAAATAATTAATAATTAATCTAACACACCACACATTTAATAATTTTGTATCGATATAAGAGTACAGAAAAAAAAAACAAAAGAAGTTTCTATTTAGCTAATTAGCATAGAGGGCTCATTTAGCTTTCCTTTTGCGAATATGGCTTAGCATAGCTTTCCCTTTTGTCCTGCTTAGCATAGGCCATAGAGTTTTCTGGCATATTTGTTAGATTTATCTCGCATCAATTGTGAAAAACGATATGATGTTTGATTACAATGTAATTAAAAAAAAAAATCTCACTCCTTTTGAGTTAGTTTTTAAGGTGGAAAGACCCAAACGTTCTTTCCATTATCAATATGTAATTTTTTATAAGCTATTATACAGACAGAACTTACAAGAATAGAATGTTAAATTTGAGATGCATGCAAAGTATTTTGTAAAGGCTAATATTACCTTAATTGGAGGAGTTAAAACGTAAATGAATTTTATCTTACACTTTGTAAACCCTTAAAAAAAATTTTTTTTTTTTTTTGGGTGTAATCCTATGACGTAACCAATCCATCCAATGTGAGGATATACTTCTTGATATTACTTAATTATTCACTTAATTGTTCACCACGTAAGTGCAAACTTGAAGGACCCACTGATCAAGGATTTAGCATTTTTATGCAAATAAAAAAAAAATAAACGCAGCAACCGAATAGTGGATGATAGCTGTCCAAGAATAAAACGGATTATCTACTCGATTAAATTAAAATTTTCTTTCCACTAATCAAGGATTTAGCATTTTGATGTAAATAACAATTAAAAATAATAATAAACGCAGCCGAGTAGTGGATCATGGTTGTCGAAGAATGAGACTGATTACCTACTCGATTATATTAAACTAAGGAGACGAAGAAGAAATATGGCTTAATTATTTTCTTTTTATTTTTGGTTCGTTATTAGAGTATTGTAAAATTTCTATAAAGTAATACTTGATAAATTAATAATCTTTATCAAATAATAAATGTTCTGATCCTGGCTTAGGCTAATGAGTTAAATTAATAATTTCGATAAAGAATCAGATAGTAATTTTCTTTTGAAAAACTTACATAACTCATTGGTCCCATGCGTATCATAAATAAATAATTTACTGAAATTATATATCATATTTTGTTAAAATATGAATCTAGTGTTGTTTGTTTTTTCTTAAAATTTAAATCTACCTAAATCTCATCCTTAATTTTTCTTGCTCAGCATACAGTGCTTCATTAGTTTTTTCTTTTTGTCTGGTAGAGTGCTCCTGCCTATCGTCAGGGCTCTACCTGTCACCGTTATGCAGAAGCAGCCAATAAAACTGAGAGAATTTGAGCACTCTCAAGCAGTGTTTTCAAAGGCATTTTTGGCTTTTTGATACTTCATGATTATAATTTTGAAAGAACATATGTTTTAGGTTCAAGCAATTGAGCATTAGCCTTATACATTGATTACACTTTTTATACCCGTTGATATAGGTTTTTTCTTTTAATACTACTGTGACGTGACCAAGCCGTCCTGCGCTATAATTTATTCTCACAGACCAAGAAGATGAAAATCAAGTTCTACCTAACACTTAAAATATATTTATATGTGTGTTTGGACTGGATAGTATTTACCCAAATATATTTGCTTACATCATTATTACAATTTCCAATACACCTTTTTATCTTTCCAATTACCTTTTTATCTCACATACATCACATCACAAAAAGTGCTACAGTAAAAATATCTCAAATAATTTACAATCCAAACACAAAAAGCAAGAAATTTCCATTGTAGCAGCATCCTAGAAAATTAATTTCCTACTAGTTGCTTAAAAATCCCTTGCTTGACACTTGACACTAGTTCTCACATCTTAGGCTATTCTTTATACATTTTTTGAAGTTTTGTAGAAAAATGCTATATGTGAGAAAATAAGGTAAATAAGAAATGTGTTCACAAAAAATATAAAAAATTATATAAAAGAAAATTATTATTTTATGCTTTATCAAAATTATTAATTTAATTCGTTAGTCTAAGTCGGGATCAAAAAATTTATTATTTAATAAAGATTATTAATTTATCGAGTATTAATTTATAAAGATTTTACTATACACTAATAACGAAAAATAAAAAGAAATACTTTTAAGTCACTATTTCTTCTTTGTCTCCTTAGTTTAATTTAATCGAGTAAGTAATAAGACTGCAAATGAGGTAAGTCGAGTCAAGTTTTAATCTAATCAAGTCTAATCTTGATTTAATTTTATCAATCTCGAGCTCTCAATATAAAGGTCGAGCTTAAAAACATAAAAAATAATTATTTTATTTTTTTAAAATTAATAAAATTTAATCGAGTAGGTAATCCGTCTCATTCCTGGACAGCTATGATCCGCTATTCGGCTGCTGCATCTTTTTTATTTGCATCAAAATGCTAAAATCCTTGATCAGCGGAAAGAAATTTGGACGGTGGGTCCTTCATGTTTGCACTTACGTGGTGAACAATTAAGTGAATAATTAACTAACATCAAGACGTGTATCCTCACTTTTTTGTGTCATAGGATTACACCCCAAAAAACATTTTTTTTTTTAAGAGTTTACAAAGTGTAAGATAAAATTCATTTATGTTTTATTCACTCCTCCAATTCAGTTAATATAATATTAGCCATTAAGGGGTAGAATGAGTTTCTAAATTACCGAGAAATTACACTCTTTTTACTACCTGTAGTGTTTTGCCTTAAATCACAGTGTAGTGTTTGCCTTAAATCATGGTATAATTAAATATGAGATCTCCACAAATACTTTACCTGCATCTCAAATTTTACATTCTACTTTTGTAAAGTCTTTCGGTACAATAACTTATAAAAAGTTACATATTGATAACAAAAAGAGCACTTGGGTCTTTCCACCTCAAATGCTAACTCAAAAGAAGTGAGATTTTTTTTTCTTACATTGTAATCAAACAATGTATCATTTTTCACAATTAATCTGAGATAAATCTAACAAATATGCTAGAAAACTCTATGTCCTATGCTAAGCAAGACAAAAGGGAAAGCTATGCTAAGCCATAGTCACAAAAGGAAAGCTAAATGAGCCCTTTATGCTAATTAGCTAATCATAAACTTTTTTTTTTTGTTTTTTTTCTGTACTCTTATATCGATACAAAATTATTTAAAGAAAAAGTATTGAAGTCTCTATTTCCTTGTCTCATTCTTGGACAGCTAGGATGTTTATTATTACTTTTCTATCCTCAAAATGCTGGGTCCTTGATGAGCATGAAAAAAAATGTGTGGTGTGTTAGATTAATTATTAATTATTAATTATTTGGTGCCCTTGGCGATTAGTTGTTGGATAAAGGACAAAGGACACAGTGAAGCGAGTAGGTAACCTCCCTCGTGCTTGGACAACTAGGAAGTTAATTTCACTTTGATAGTCTTGATTTTTCTCACACAATTTAAGAAAATTTTGTTAACTTTATTGAAAAATTAAATCTAGGCTATTATTTTTCTGAAATACCCTTACATTAATATTTGGAGTATCACAAATTACTATATCTTTACATTAATTATAACAATACTAATCATTGTATATTGCACCATTCAAGACATATATATAAAGCAATTATTGATGAAAAAGTTGACTGTATTAAATAAGGTAGTCTATATTTAGTGATAAAAAAGTATATTAAATAAAGGTATTTTAGAGAAATTAAGAATTAATTATATTATTGAATTAGAAGGTGAATTATAATTTGAGATGAATCAAAAAGAAAAAAAGACTATCAAAATGGGACGGAAAGAATTATTTTTTTTCCCCTCAGCTTTGATAAGAGGGAAGAAATTTGTGGTGATAGTGTTGGAATAATTATTTAAGTTTCCCTACGTGCATTCAAAATTGTATCCTCCGTACATTGGATGAAGTGCAAATTAGTTTTTGACCTATTGAAGGTACATTGTCTCGCACTTGGAGTATTGGACAGCTGTCTTGGAAGTATATTGGTACATTTTTTAACTCAATATGCTGAAGCCTTGATCAGCGAACAAATTGCGGTACCTAGTATAGTACCATTTCATAGGTGAATTCAGTACGTAAATTTTATTTTATTTATTCAAATTTTAACATATTCATACACATTTGACAATAAAAAATAGAACATCTGAGCTAATTAAGTGATTTTGAATTTTCTAAACAAAATTTGATCTAAACAAAAGTGATAAGTTATTCACTTATTACTTAATGTGATATACATTCAAATGTATCATATTTAGTACTTAACAATTCAATAATTTAACGATTTAGATTTTAAATTTCATATTTTAATTTTATCAAAAGCACCCTTAGTCTTAGTTAGATTATTAAATGTGGTATCTTTCATGTTATATGAGGTAAGCAATCAACTAAGTGTTTGGATTGCAATTTTCTGTCAAAAAAACTTTTACATTTTTCGTGAACACATTTCTTATTTACCTTATTATCTCACATATAGCATTTTCCTACAAAAATTCAAAAACTAACAGTATAAAGAATAGCTTGAGATGTGAGAACTAGTGGATGGCATTTAACCTATAAGGATAACTTTTAGCCTCTATTATATCCTTTAGCTATATGGATAAAAAAAAAAACGAATGTTATTGACACTGCGTTTTTGGTGAATACCTATTTTGTCTCACCAAAGAGACTAATCAATCATTGTCTAATCTATCATTCCTATGCCCAGTTTTCTAGGACCATGGTAGAATTAGGCAGGATAAAGAATGTCCAGTAGGGACACAATGATCTCTTGGTGAGAAAAAATGGAAAGCAGAAGCTTTTTGTTAACAAAGTGGGAGTGCTTATAATATTTCTCTCAAAAAATAAAAAACCCCACAGCCATAATATTGCAATTATCCGGTACAGTCCTCATCAGATCACCAAACTAAATACAAGTTATAGACTATCTTCACTTACTGCACATGTCACAATTATAAATTCAACCCAATTGATATTACTATAAGCAAACTACCTCAGACGATTACCGAAGTTTGTACTTGATTAAACCATTGTCTTATCCATCACAAACTAGTAAACTACAAATCATTAAGTCATTACTTTACTTGCTTGATTCAACTGAAGTCTCTAGTGTAATGGCATGCATGTTAGTGGTTGATGCAGAAGATTTGTTATCCCAAATGTTATAGCATGTCTTTGTTTGATGCATTAGTTGTTAACAGCCCAATGCTGCTATTGCTATTGTAAGATTCTTTGGTCCATTTATAAATTTGATTTTAATCCTTATAGCATCCAAAATGTAGTAAAAATAAATGATATCTATTAATAGATTTTTTTTAGTTTAATTACATATATATACTAACTAAGAGGTGTCTTAGTGATTTCAACAACAAAGTTTTATATTCAACAATTTTATATCATTGATATCTATTTTTTTTAATTTCTAGCTAAAATAATAAATAAATTTCATAGTGACTTAAACTTTTATCTATTAGCATATAGTGCTAGTTTTAAACATTTTAGTTGAAGATTTTCACTTTTTTGGCTAAAACAAGATCTCAATATATCAATAAACTACTTAACCATTAAGCCTATTTATTTTATTTTCATCTTTTCCTTGTTTTAATGCCCTTAATTTATTTTTGGTCAAATTACACTTTAGCCCCCATAGTTTAGTGCATTTTTCATAATCCACCATGTAGTTTCAAAAGTTATACATAACCCCCTCATGGATTTAACTAAAGTGTCAAAATGATAGAATTTGCATTCCATAATATAATCAACTAAAATGTCAAAAGTATCCCTATGCAAATTTGAAAAATCTTTATTAACCACAGGTGGGTTATGTATCTATTTTGAAAATTACATGGAGGTTTACGTAGTAAAATAACAAATTATAAGAGGATTATATGGTAAAACACAAAATTATAAGAGATTAAAGTGTTATACTTATTATGTTTATGTATTTTGGTCATTTCAATTATTCTAGTTTTTAAATAAAGGTAATCTCAACATCTCCGTGGGTTTCATTACAGAGGATTATTTTTGTCACCTTAATACTTTAGTTCAAATCATGAACGAGTTATGTATAGGTTTTTAAACCATTAGAAGATTATGTGAAAAAGCGCTAAACTATAAGGAGTGAAGTGCATTTTACACTTTATTTTTTCTATTGTCCTTCTTCATGCTACGAGCTACTTCCTTTCCTTTTCTTTTGTTGTTTGTCTACTTCGAATGAGTTTCTTTAATTTCTTAACTTATTGTTGTATATTTGTTGTAGTTTTTTTCAAAAAAAAAAAAGAAGAAAGAACAGAGCAGAGAGGATTATGATTGATATAAAAAAAGGTTACATCCTTACCAGAGTTTACCTTCAAATGCACGACTCAATCACAAAATCTATAGACCTTAATACAGTCATATTACATGCTTCTAATCAAGAACAGACAAAAGAAACTGAAGGAATTAAGATAACATAGACATCCTTCATTCACCATCACTGCTGAATCATGACGCGCCAAAACTCTAGCTGCCCTATTACTTTTCTTGCTCAAGTGTTTTTGGATTGGGATCATTTTCAGCATTGTTTTGCAATCCTAAAGGCTCCCAGAAGGCTGTCTTGCTCCACAGTTGTTGGTAGATGTTGATGCAATCTGTCAATCAAAACACATGCACCAATTTTCACAAGCATCAACAGTGTCCTGAGGATGTTCACCAATTTTCATTTCAAAAGCAGCCAAAAAAAAAAAAAAATCCCCTGTGCAGTTCTTAAAGTAGACCCAGTAGCTGCTTTTCCCATTAGGATGACATAACCTAGCCACAGTTAATACATGCCATTTTGAGAATAATGACTACTTGATCCTTTCTTTCGGACTACTCTTCTCAAACTATTGAATCATGACATGTTTGAGTTACAACTAGGCCACCGGCTTTGTCAGAAACCACAACATCAATACCCATTAATTCTCAAAGATATATGACTCAAATACGGGGAGAATGTGAGCAACCAATGTTGATGAATGGTGCACATTAAAGTGCAAACATTTACACTAAAGAAGAAGGGTGTGATGATCTTGAGACGTTGATTACACTATCCTTACGATTTTTATTGCCTCCACTACAATCAGTAGTTGACAGGTGTTGGGTCTCTATAATAATAATAAAAAAAAACCTAACTATCACCAAAAGCAGTCAATAATCAATTCCCGGTACTGAAGCAGAGACTCTAGATGTGCAATGGGTTACTTGATTCACCCTGATTCCAAAGAGTTTGCTTATTCCGATATACCAAAATTAATTAACTGACAGAATTTTGCTAACTATTAGACAGTGACAAGTAGCGTCGTCTTCCCAGGGATTGGGGAAAATTTCGTTTCCTTTTGAGTCAAGACAAATGGGAGGTTTGAGGATTAAATGCTACTGAATTGCCAACTAAATGAATTAAACGCAAAAAATAATTAATTGAGAGAAATAATTGGAGAAACTCTAGCCAAGGATACACTTCAGAAATGGGTTCATGCAACTGATCATCGATTCAAATATAATTCCAACATTCATTAATAGATTGGCTATAGTTGTCATACACACGATAAACAACCAACTTTTCCTTACTTTTTTGATAGTTAGTGTACGACAGTTAACTATTTCTCTAACAAAAAAATAACTCTAGATACGACCGTAGGATTTAATTTCTAGATTGCATTAAGAATTAGAAAAATCTAACCCTAACTAACAAACACGCTACGAAGGTTTGTTTAAATTAGATCGTATGTTTTCCTGACATAAATCCAATTATGCCAGTTGCTACCGGGGCGGAAGTTATCGAACAATTATGGATTCAACTACCCCCAATTAGCAAATAAGCTACGTGAATAATTAAATATTGCGCATCTATTGAATCATACACGATAGCTATGACAATTAAAAGTAGAAAATATACAAATACCAATAAATGAAGGAAACGGTGAAAATAATTTAGATCTCACAGTTATTGTTGAACCAAATCTTTAGTTGTTCCCTTGACTAGAAATAAGAAGTCAGTTCACCATTGATGGAGAACAAGCCATGCGGAAAAGCTATTCAAAGCTTACAATTGTTGTCTCCCCAAAAGTCGCCAAAAAGGAAAAGTAAAAGACGAAAAAATAAAAACGAAAGCAATTGTCCTCCTCTGTCCTTTCCCAGTCGACAAAAGGAGAAAGTAAAGACCAAGTCCAATGCCCTCACGTCTCTAGCCACACAAAAGATGGAAACAAATTGTTTGACGATTTCTTTCCTACTTTGACTCCTAATTGGTTGGTATTCTAATACCAATCAATTTCTTAGAATAAAGTCCTATTACAAGTCAACTTCCTCAGCTTTCCTTTTTTCTTGGGAGTAGCGCACTAGCTTCCTAATTTGTAGCCAACTACTTGATGTATTTTTGGAAGCTTCTCACGTGCACTAAATCCCTAGAATTTGGACTTGAATGTGCCACCATCAAATTAGTTGGAAATTGCCGCTTTAATCATATTTTGATTATTTTTCTACAATTAGCACCATTAACTAAATATAAGTAGAATCCGTCAATTAATACAATATTTGGCTAATATAAAAGGGAAAATAAACATAAATTGGATAACAATTTCACATCCTATCAATTTTTTCCACATCTAACCCATGCTTGTCCTCAAGTATGAGAACAACAAATCAAACAATGGCTATTATTCAAAGCCAAGATACAATATGTCAAGTATTAGTCGCAATTTTCAAGAAATATCTCCAGTTAACTTTCAAGATCAAGGACTCTTTTAATTTATGACTAACTAATCTAAGAATATAAAATATTCAACCAACATCCGTAAGTAAATGGTTCAACTATTAAGCAAAATCTCAACATTAAAATTCATGGATCAGCAGGTTAACAATTCATTTAAACACTTCCACATTTTTCACTATTAACACATTTTTTTTCTAAAATATCCCCACACTTGATTGATTTTTTTTTTTTCAATGGGAATGCTTAGTTTTTAGCCATTTAAGCATTTTGACGCGAATTCCGACATTGGCCACATGAAAGAGCCCGGTTACTCAGCCATCATCACTTAAAAACCACATACTCATAACTATTATCGCTTTTTGACGCGAAAATCGACACTTGTAGTGAAAACCGCCGGTTACTAGGCAACGATACTAGTGAAATACAGTTGAATACTATTCATAAATAAGCACCAAATTAAAATTAACAATTACACAAACTCACTTTCTTAAACATGGAGAACTAAGATTAATAGTTGAACCAATTTTCATAAAAATAATGCTAGACAAATATTTACAATACTTAGAAAAGTTAACCAAAAAGTGCAAAGGTCACAAAATCTCAAATATTCACCAAAAAGATACTCTTAGATTTAACTATGTGATATTTAATACCTTAGAGTGTAAAATCTTAGCAATAGAAAATTTTGAAATATCTAACCATCGTTTATCAGGAACAATCACAAATATGCACCAAGATAGGCAAAAATTGGATAAAATTCGACAAAGTCAAACAAAAAATTTCAACAAAAATGCCTACATTTGCACTTTTTCAATAAAATACCAATATACTACCATATGCTATCCCCCCCACACCTAAATCTTAGATTGTTCCCAATGTAAGTAATAAAGAAAAAAAATACAAAACAAAAAGGGACAAGAAAACTTCCTTGATCATCAAAGGGGGGTTGTGGCACAGCTATAGATGAGAGACAAAAGGCATGTAAAGTTCGATGGCAAAACTAATGAAAATGAAGGCTATGATCAGCAGCTAAGGATGTCAGGTGGTTCATGATGGATGAGGAAGAATTACGCACGATGAGCAGCGATAATCAGGAATCGACGACCCACGATGAACAGCGCAATGGAAGCGGTGGAATTTGAGGTCCTTTGGTTGCGGTCTTGTGACTGGAAAAGAAAAGAAAGGAATAAAAAGGAAAGGAAGAGAAGAAGAAAGGAGATAAAGAAAGAAGAACGAAAAAGACGAGAAAAAGAAAGAAAGAAAAAGAAAGGAAAAAAAAATTTTCATTTTGTTTGGAACCACTACATTAGACGTGGGCACGCCCAATTACCCTTGAGTTTTCTTACCAACCCACAGAAATTAAGATCCTTAAATGTGACCACCTAATGTGGGTATGCCTAACTGCCCTTGAGTCTTCTGACCAACCCATGAAAATTAAGATCCTTAATCATGACTACCTGACGTGGGCACACCTAACTACTAGCGAGTTTTCTGACCAATTTTCAAAAATTGAGTTCCTTAAGTGTGACCACCTAGCGTGAGCATGTCTAACTCATGGAGAGTCTTCTGCCCGCGGACGAGAATTGCCTTTCTTAAGCGTAGCCACTTGACGTGGGCATTTCTTACTGTCAGCTTCTTGCCACAAAAGCAACAATTCACTAAGCGCAACTAACACTTAACAAAAACTCCAAAAACATAAGAAAACCAAACAAAGAGCCTTGGGTTGCCTTCCAAGCAGCACCTCTCTTTAATGTCTTTGGTTAGACATTGCCTTATTTATTCATAGGATAAAATCTTGTGCTTCGTTTCAATGTTTCATCCTCTATATAGTCCTGATAACCCTCATAAATAGAGTAATCATTGAGGACATGAGGTACGATCTTCCATGGATTTATAGATGGTGCCAACCAAATAGGTAATGACCTTAATTCTTCACTCACTCCTCCATCACGAGCACTTATTGGTTCGAAATATTTTGCTATCGTGACTCTTAACTTATTCCTGTCATGAAATTCAAAATCTTCTAGTATAATAAAATCAATCTCACTAACAGAAATTAAAGAATAAG
This sequence comes from Coffea arabica, assembly GCF_036785885.1. Taxonomy (NCBI): domain Eukaryota; kingdom Viridiplantae; phylum Streptophyta; class Magnoliopsida; order Gentianales; family Rubiaceae; genus Coffea; species Coffea arabica. The sequence goes on along the minus strand of NC_092316.1, from coordinate 12,813,107 downwards.
AATCATAAGAATATTGATTAATGAATGGAGGAGATGTCACCGCATTTGGAGATTGTTCATTGGATTCTAGTTCTAGAGTCGGTCATGCTGTACTTGCTCTATATATAAATTAGAGATTTCTCGTGAATAAATTCTGGTTTATCGGGTTAAACAAACTCTTCAAAACCAGGGTGAATCAAATAACCCATTGCACATTTAGAATCCCTGCTCCAGTACTAGAATTGACACGAAACTGCTTTGTTGGCACTTAAGATTATTATTATTATTATTGCACAGGCACGACACCTGTCACTAATAGGATCCTAAAAGTCGTAAAATTATTTTAAATTAACAGAATTTTTTTAGTTTAATTACATATATATACTAAGTAAGAGGTGTTTTAATAATTTCGAAATCAAAGTTTTATATTCAACAATTTTAGCTCAATGATAGGTATTCTCTTTCAATTTCTAGCAAAAAATAATAAATAAAATTAATAGTCACTTAAACTTTTATCTATAAGCATATACTGCTAGTTTTATACATTTTAGTTGAAGATTTTCGCTTTTTTTTTTTTGGCTAAACTGGGATCTCAATATACCAATAAGCTATTTTAGCATTAAGGCTGATAAGTGACTAATTTACGTAATAATTGTATGATATTTTATATTATTTTTAGTCACTTTAGTTATATTACTGGAAGAATATGAATCATTTTGGCTATAATTGGTGAAAAATGTTTTTAAATAATTAAATGAGGTTTTTATCACTTTTTACTTGGATTTTGTGTATTTTGACAGTTTTGACATATTTTTGTATTTCGGCTATAACTTGAGGTACAATGATCAGGTTGGGATGATTCCTGAACCCATTTGAAGATAAGAGAAGGATCTACAACTTCGGTGAAGACATCTGAATCCAGTTTGAAGGTTTTCCAAGTCAAAAAACCGAATTACAATAGCCAATTTCTACTGATCGAAGCTGAAACAGGGCAATGAGTAGTCAAGGGTTTTTCGGTCGTTTCTCAGTGACGGGCTTTTTATATCAATGCAAGTTTAATTCCGATTTTACACCCGTTGGACTGCAAGTATACAGGTCGCAATTGTAATGTAGGGTATGTATCGGGTCGATCCCACGAGGAGCAATTGAAACAAATACTAGACCCTTATTTTTCTCTATTATTTAGACTTACAATGAATTTGAGCAGGGAAAGTTTATTGCTATAATTTACAAATATGGTCTGCAAATCTAGTTTAACAAATGCTAAATGCAAATGAAGAGTTCTTACTCAAGAAAGACTCTAGGGATGTAAATTCCACTTATGGTATAATCAACACAAATGAATGGATTTACCTCTTGTTATTATTCTTGTTTAACCAGAGATTCATTTCCAAGATTACCAAATCTCATTCTCCTGATGAAATGGCCTAGAGTAGTTCAGTTTTTCCTATTTTCATGGTAAAATACTACTACAACTCTATTTTCTTTCATGAAATGTTAAGTAATCCACTTAAATGTATTTCTATTTTCATGAACATACAACTTAAGCTCTACTCATGTGTTTCCATTGTTACTACCAATTCTCATTGAATAATAACACTATAACATGCTATTGGTGATCAATCAATAACAAGTAATCACAGCTACACAAGTAGACAAGTTAATACAAGATATAATAAGTGTAAATCACATTCAATTAGTATTAATTAGCCATAAGTTTCATTTACTCCCTAGATTAAGGAGTTTAGCTACTCATGAATGATTTAACAATCAAACTCACAGTTTATTAATGCAAAACATCATGAAGTACAAGTTCAAGAAAGATAAAAGAAAGCTTAGCCAATTGATAGTGAAGCCCTCAAATTCCTGCTATGTTCTTGTACAAGATAGTTACAAGTGAAAACTCCAAATGTCTCTCCAAGAACTCTTAGCTAGAGAGAAAACTTGTTACAAGAAGGAAAACTAGTTACGTATGGTCTGTCCGGCTTCTCCCCTGTGTTTCTGCATAAAAACTACTCAAAGGCTCCATTTTTCCAAGTCAAATTCAAACCTTTGATTCCCAAATCTCCACTTTGTTAGCATAGTCAAAAACCAATATTTTTGACTTGAAAATAAGCCCCTTTTCTTGCCCTTTGGTCTTCTGAAGTATGTGCACCGAATTTCTTTGCAACTATTAGCTGGAAAGTAGTCTAAACACAAGAGGAATGGCTGAGCAGATCGCAGATTTTCGGCTACAAAATGCGCCTACACAAAACGCAGCATATAATCGCGTTTTGTATACTCGCGTTTTCACTCTGGCTTTACTTCAACTACGATTTTCTCCATGATAAAGGCCAAACTAGCTTTTGTGCGAAACACAAAAGTTGTAGCCCTTTGAGTTAGCTTTCCAATGCTTTAAGAATCATTCAAATCGGAGCTTTGTACCCTGAGATATGATCGAAATACTATCACCTGATCAAACCTCTGTTTTAACTTCCGACCACAGAATGCAGCTTCTGTATTCCAACTTTTCGTCCATGAAAATGGCAGAATTGGATTTTGATGTCTTCATATGAATTGTAGGTCTCTTTCTTAGCTTTAAAATGGTATAAAGATCACCTCAATCCAATAAGTGTAACTCCAGATATGGTCGAAATACCGAAGAGTGTCAAAACTGACTTGTATTGCATTTCCTCACTTGAACGTTTTTCTCTTCATTCTTCTTGTTACCACTTGAATTCATCACTAATTATCTACTTTTCACCTCATTTGACATCCCTTGGTGATTGGATCATTAACCTGAAAGAAAATGAAGTTTTTACCATTAAAATCACTAAAAATGCAATATTATCCACTTTTACCAAAAATATATAATTTTACCAAAAATCTCTTTATTTTATTTATAAAACTAAATAATCAACTCAAAATTAACTAATAAAATGCACTTAAAAATACGTAAAATAAACTCTAATCAAATACCCCCACACTTGAATCATTGCTTGTCCTCAAGCAATATAAAATTCCAACCATCAATGATCCAAAAATTTGGAAATAAACATGTGTAGTATTTCAACTCCATTTCCTTGAATCAAGGTAAATAACCCTTATGTGATCTTTCAATTAATCTCAAGTACTCATCATATCAAGTAAAGAAGAGCCAAATATACCATAATTTTTACCAATTCAACTCAACTTCTTATTTTTATCCAATTTCGCAAGCAAGCAACTCCTATAGTCAATAAAGATGCTAACTAATCTCATGATCAACTTCTTATTTTTCTTTTAAAGAGGGATTTATTTTACTTACTCTTTGTTTTTGTTTTTGTTTTTGTTTTTTTTTAATATATATTTTAAGGGTTAAATATTACTTAAGTTGTGAAAAATGCCTTTTGACGCGAAGATCAACATTTTTAGATGTAGATCCCCGGTTACTCAACATTTCACAGACTCATGTTGCTTTTCATACTCTTAATTTAAGTACCGTTTTACGCGAAAGTCGACATTTGTAGATGAAGACTCCCGGTTACTAAGTACAAAAACTATTGGAGTAGAATAACCCCTTTTTTTTGACATATATATATATATATATATAAATTCCCTCTAAGAATAATCATGAGAAAAATATGACACTTATTGACCATATTAATTTCTTATCTTATAAAATCAGATAAAAAGAAGAATTTTCATCAAATATGCAAAATGTAGGCATAATTTTCTCCACTTTACTAGATATACTTTCATATAGATGTAAAAATTATAATCACATAAAAATCATTTCCAAATTCCATGAGAAAAGAAGTTTCAAAACCATATATATTTATTCAAAAGGATAAGTGACAAAATTTTATTTATTTATTATAATTATTATATATATATGTATAAGGTTTTGAAAAAATTTTGACAGAATCTCCCCTTAAAAGTGGACTAAATCTCCCTGCCAACAACCACAAGAAACACAATTTAAGCACAAAAATTATATCAAACACAACTAAAACCACAAGTACCACACATATTTCTCCCCCCCACACTTAAATTACACATTGTCCTCAATGTGTAGGGAAGAAATGAAACAAAAGAAGAAAAGAAAAGAAAGAAGTACTCCCCATGGTAATGGCTGAGATCCTTATCAGTCACTAATCACGAACCACTGTCAAAATACAGGTACCTACCACATAGAAAACAGAAAAAATAAAATGAAGTTAAACAGCTTAAGGACCACAAGATAAGACAATAAGGCAAGCAAGTCCAGCAACAAAAGATGGCATCTTCAGTGTGCCAAATCAGTCATCCCCCTCGGCATCATCGTCATCCTCTGCATCACGATTGGGCGGTAGATGAATGCCCAAATGATCTTCAATTCGGCTCAGCCGATTCCTAACGTCAGCAAACTGGAATGCAAAGTCTTCCATATGGTCAAAAAGTCGCTGCCAATTAGTCTGTGGCGGAGGAGGAGGTGGTGCTGCAGTAGAAGGTCTAGCTTCATCCCGACCATGTCTAGCTCTCCGCTCCTGAACAGGGAGTGGAATGTCCCCCGTGCCAATGCCAAGACGGCGAAGAGTAGTGATAGTCATCTCAGCCCGTGGTGGAACAATCTCCCGCCTCATTCCTTCCAAGCCTCGCCGTAGACCTAATGTGGCTGATAATGATGTTCGGCAATGAAATTCGAGCATATGGGGAAGTTCGGTTGTGGAACATGTAATCAAGGAAGTAAATATCGCTCTTGCAAACCTCCGTGTGCCCCGTCTTCTTTGGGATGACATTGTGAGCCATCATGTAAATGATAAGCCGATGACGAGGTTCGAAGACATTTGCCAAAATGGTCTCCTTCCTTGTAGAGCGAAAAGGTTGGTACTCAAGACCAAACTTAGCCATGGCCAACGAGGGATCCCACCTCCTATTTGGGGGAACAAACTCCTTCTTCAGATCTACTGGACGTCCGTCATCCATACACCCCAAAATAGCAGCCAAATCTTGACGTGACAAGGTGATTCGTCTTCCACGCACCCAGGACTCAACTATTTCTCCACTATGGCGCGCCTTACTTTCAATGTTGGCGTAAAACTCGCGCACCAAGTCTGGGTAGTAATGGTTTGGAAAGGTGAGAATCGGAGCCCATCCTAGCTGAGTAAAAGCCTCTGAGATGTTATACATCATCTCAACTGTTGGGATGACATGCATCTCAAACAGGAATTCCAAGTTAGCATGCTTCTCATGCCATTCTTGATTCCTACGAGTATTGAACCTAGCACTGTCAAATACCGATCTACCCGCTCCACGGGAGGTGCCCTCACCAGGTCGACAGTTAACTGGTGGAGGAGAAGGTGAATTCTCCTCTTTAGTCACCTCCATCTCTTCATTAACCTCCCTCTCCTCACTACTAGAGGATGAAAATACCGCTCTTCTTCCCCTTGGCATAGTACCTAAAAAATATTTCAATTATCCACATGTACTACAACTCATTATTTAGCAACAAAAATTCAGCATTAATCCAAATAACCTCAAATACAATTGCTCAAGTTCTAATCATTCAATGATCGTACAAGACATTTCCTGCCTAAAGTTGCCCAAAATCACCAAATTACACAAGATATGTATCAATTATACTTTAAATATTGAAAATAGGAACAATTATGATTATAACTAATTAGAATTAACAACAATAATATGCTTTTAGCTATAATCATGTTTAGGCAAAAATTAAACTAATTAACTCACCAAATCAACCAAATTACTCGCTATACACAATGCACATGCTAAAATATCATCAACTAACCATTTTTTAACTATAATTAGTCATTACCAATAACTCAAAAACATCCTAAATCCATTTTCCAATTTCCTCCAAATATAGCAATTGTGAATTTTGAAAGCAATAATGACCAACAAATTGCTACATTAAACATGTAAACATGCTTAAACAATCTTAATAAGCATGAATAAATTCAAAAATGGTCAAATACATCATCAAATTTTCGACATTAAAAGATGTCAGATAGCTCAGGATAAAAAAAAATATGACTTTCTAAAATCAAAAGATTTGATGAAGAAACTTACCTCAATCACGTGGAAGGATGTTTGGTGATGCTAAAAATGTCAAAAGCCCTATGAAACAACCTCCAATTGACCTCCAATTGAAGAAATTAGAGTTTAAGAACCCTAACCTTCAATCCCTCAAAAACCTGATTTTAGGTGTTTTTCTTGGATTTTAATCGGTTAAAAAGAGTATATGAAGCTCAAAAGGTGTTGGGGTGATGATTTCTAGCAAGATTATGGAGTAAAAATGAAGATTTGTGAGTTGGGTAGAAAGGAAGAGGAAAAACGCGCCTGGAAAATGGAGAAGAGAAGAAGAAATGAAGCTGAAATCGCGTTTCTGGAGGGTATATTCGGACACAGAAAACACGATTAAAAACGCGCCTTCAATTCGCGTTTTCTAAGTCACGTTTCCTGCACAAATCTTGCAGGAATGAAAACGCGACTGTGTAGGTAAACGCGACTTTGAGTCGCGTTTCTGAAGTCGCGTTTTTGAATCTTGATCCAGGCTTGAAAACGCGATTTATCTGAAAAACGCGACTTTCTGTCGCGTTTTAAAGCGCGTTTTCTTCAGTCTCGTTGCAGAATTAGAAACGCGTTTTGATGAAAACGCGACTCGGAAGCGCATTTTCATGCTAGGTGCGTTTTCTTCTGCAATTTTTTTGCAGAAAATGAACTTTAAAAAAATTACCATTGGTGCCCCAATCACTCAAAATGCATCATAAATCATTTGTTTGTAAAATTTATCGATGTGCACACATGTAAAACATTAAAAACATGCATTTTACCTCTTTTTAACGGATCAAATACACCTTTAACGCAAATCAAAGGGTTGAGTTGCTTGATCAAAGTTTGCCTTTTTTTACCTCAAATGATCATTTTTGCTCCCAATTGTCAAACCTATAACACAAAAACAACAAATTAACTAAAACACTTATTCAAACCACGAAATCACACCAAATTAACACATATAACATAAACATTGGGTTGCCTCCCAATTAGTGCTTTTGTTTATAGTCGTTGGCTCGACTCACACATTCAGTTTCTTAAATTGAAGAAGAGTCGCCCAAAAGACATATGAGTCCTTTGGGTACGATCTTACCTGCCAAGTAGGGTTTCAATCGTTGTCCATTGACCTTAAACCTTTCATTTCTTGAATTTGCCACTTCAACCGCTCCATAGGGAAATACTTGAGTGACTTCAAATGGTCCAGACCACCTTGACTTCAATTTTCCTGGAAATAACCTCAGGCGTGAATTGAATAAAGGCACTTTTTGCCCTACCTGAAATTGTTTAGGAATAATGTGCTTGTCATGCCAATATTTGATCTTTTCTTTGTAAATTTTGGCATTTTCGTATGCATGTAACCGGTGTTCCTCCAATTCACTCAGCTCAAGTAATCTCCTTCCACCTGCAAGATTAAAATCTATATTAATTGCTTTAATAGCCCAATAAGCTTTATGTTCAATCTCTACAGGTAAGTGACAAGCTTTTTCATAGACTAAACGATACGGCGACATCCCTAAGGGAGTCTTAAATGCCGTTCGGTAAGCCCATAGTGTGTCATCTAACTTTGTAGCCCAATCCTTGCGTGATTTATTCACAGTTTTCTCCAAAATGAGCTTTATCTCACGATTAGCTAGCTCCGCTTGTCCATTGGCTTGAGGATGGTACGGGAGTGATGTCTTGTGCCTACAGCCATATTTAAACAATAAGGAATCCAGTTGTTTGTTACAAAAATGTTTTCCTTCATCACTTATTATGGCCTTAGGTATACCAAATCTACAAAAAATATTCTTTTTAAGGAATCGGAGTACAACCTTAGAGTCATTAGTAGGTGAAGCGATTGCTTCTACCCATTTAGAAACATAATCCACTGCTACTAAGATGTACTTATTATTAAAAGAACTTGGAAATGGTCCCATAAAGTCTATACCCCATATATCAAATAATTCAACTTCTAAAAAGGTAGTTAGGGGCATTTCATTCTTTCGAGATATATTTCCAGTTCTTTGGCATGCATCACAACTTTTAACATATTCCCGAACATCTCGATACATAGTTGGCCAATAAAACCCTGATTGCCATACCTTTGCCACAGTTTTTTAAGTGCTAAAATGTCCACCTGTTTCAAGGTTATGATAATGATATAAAATATTATGTACCTCATTTTCGGGAATACATCTACGTACCATACCATCGGCACAATGTTTATACAGCAATGGTTCCTCCCAAAAGTAACTTTTGACATCATGTAAGAATTTCTTCTTTTGATGGTAATTAAATCCCCTTGGAATCTCTCCACTTACCAAAAAAATTAGCAATATCAGCATACCATGGAGAATTGATAATTGCTAGGACAAACTCATCCGGGAAATTCTCTTGAATAGGAACTTGATCCTTGACTGGAATATATTCTAGGCGTGATAGATGATCCGCTACTAGATTCTCTGTTTCCTTTTTGTCTTTTATCTCCACATCAAATTCCTGCAATAAAAGAATCCACCGAATTAGTCTTGGTTTTGCATCTTTTTTATATAACAAATATTTAAGAGCCACATGGTCCGTATATATAATAACTTTAGATCCTACTAAATAAGATCTAAATTTATCCAAAGCAAATATCACTGCTAATAGCTCTTTTTCTGTAGTTGCATAATTGAGTTGTGTCTCATTTAGCAACTTGCTAGCATAGTAAATGACGTGCAACCGTCCTTCTTTCTTTTGTCCCAAAACTGCTCCAACCGCATAATCACTTGCATCACACATCAATTCAAATGGTAGTGACCAATCGGGCGAAGTTATAATTGGGGCCGAAATCAATTCCTTCTTCAACCCTTCAAATGCAACCAAACAATTGTCATCAAATTGAAAAGGAGTATCTTTATATAATAAATCACATAATGGCTTTACTATTTTAGAAAAATCTTTAATAAAACGTCTATAAAAGCCAGCATGTCCTAAAAAACTCCTTATCCCCTTGACATTGCTTGGGGGTGGCAATTTTTCGATGACTTCTATTTTGGTTTGATCCACCTCAATTCCCTTGGAGGAAATCTTGTGTCCTAAGACAATTCCTTCTTTTACCATAAAATGACATTTCTCCCAATTCAGTACAAGATTTGTTTCCTCGCATCTCTGCAAAATCAATTCCAAATTATGAAGACACTGATCAAAAGATGAACCATACACAGAAAAATCATCCATAAATATCTCCATAATTTTCTCAATATAATCAGAAAAAATAGCCATCATGCATCGTTGAAAAGTTGCGGGAGTATTGCATAACCCAAATGGCATTCTTCTAAAGGCAAAAGTACCATAAGGACATGTAAATGTGGTCTTCTCTTGATCCTCAGGAGCTATAGCTATTTGATTATATCCTGAAAAATCATCAAGAAAATCGTAAAATTCATATCCGGCTATTCGCTCCAATAATTGATCAAGAAATGATAGGGGAAAATGATCTTTTCTTGTTACCATATTTAACTTACGATAATCAATACACACTCTCCACCCTACCACAAGTCTAGATGGAATCAATTCATCATTTTTACCTATGATTGTAGTTATTCCACCTTTCTTTGGTACCACATGAATTGGACTAATCCAAACACTATCGGAGATAGGAAAGACTATACCTGCATCAAGCCACTTAAGAATTTCATTTCTTACCACCTCTTTCATGTTTGGATTGAGTTTTCTTTGTGTTTCCACCACTGGTTTGCAATTGTCCTCCAATAAAATACGATGCATGCATATAGAAGGACTTATACCTTTAATGTCTGCAATTGTCCATCCCATTGCCTTCTTATGCTTCCTTAGAACTCTTAGCAACTTTGTGCACTGCTCATCATCAAGGTCAGCACTAACAATTACAGGTAAAGTACTATTTTCTCCAAGAAATTCATACCTTAGATGAGTTGGAAGTGGTTTGACCTCTAGTTTTGGAGGTTCAATTTCTGAAGGTGGTGAAAGCCCTTTTCCTTGGCCAAGACTTTCATACAAATTACCCTTTTTGTAAAGTGCTTGAAAATCCAAGTACTTGGCCAATTCTTCAATTTCTTCACAAACATCATCTTGCTTACCTAAACTCATTAAACAATACTCAAGAGGATCTAAGTCAAAGTTGACTTGACTCATCTCTTGGGTTAGTTTATCAATTGTGCCAATAGAATAAGCATGATCGGTAAAAGAAGGGTATTTTTCCATTTCATTCAAATTAAATTCTACCTCTTCTTCACCAACTTGAAACTTAAGCTTGTCATTTTTTACAGCAATAATAGTACCTGCAGTAGTTAGAAATGGTCTACCTAGAATAATTGGCATAGATATATCTTCTTCCATATCTAATACCACAAAATCCACTGGAATGATAAATTTTTGAACTTTTATCAATACATTCTCCAACACTCCCAATGGATATCTAATAGACCGATCCGCTAGTTGCAAAGTAATATTAGTGCGTTTAAACTCATGCAAACCCAATTGTCTAGCCACCGTTAAAGGTATTAATGATACACTAGCACCAAGATCACACAATGCCTTAGAAAAATCAATGTTACCTATGGTGCAAGGTATAGAAAAACTCCCTGGATCCTTCAATTTCGGTGGTAGCTTATTTTGTATAATTGCACTACATTCCTCCGTTAATGCTATTGTTTCGCAGTCTTCCAACTTCCTTTTTCTAGTCATGGTTTCCTTGAAAAATTTTGCATAAGATGGAATCTGCAAAATAGCATCGGCAAAAGGAATGTTAATGTGCAATTGTTTGAAAAGTTTAACAAAATTTTCAAAATTCCTATCAAACTTATTCTGCTTTAATCTTTGTGGAAATGGAACCGCAGGAGGTATTGGAATGGTAGTGGAAGATGATGGTTGATTTTCTCTTGATTTCTCCCGGCTATTTTCTTCCACAATCGCCTCTTGGTTCCTCTGCTTTTCTTCTTGTTTTTCGTTCTCATCTTTCTCAACTTCCACCACTGAAAGATCTTCTAATTGTCTACCACTACGAAGAGTAATGGCTTTCACATGCTCCTTAGGATTGACCTCTGTTTTGCTAAGTAATTCTCCTTGATTTCGATTATTCAAAGAGCTAGCAATTTGACCAATTTGGACCTCTACATTCCTGTACATTGTAGTGAGTTGGTCCAATCTTCCTTCTACTTGCTCAAATCTGTCTGAAGTAACTTTTGCGAGCTTTTCCACTGCCATCTCCCAACCAAGTTTAGTTTCAGCTTGTTGTTGCCTTGATTGAAATCCCGGTGGATTGGCTGGCCTTGGTTGATTTCCTTGATCCTTCCATCCAAAGTTTGGATGATTTCTTCACCCCGGATTGTAAGTATTCGAGTAGGGGTTATTTTGAGCATTACGATTGTAATTATTGACGAATTGTACCTGCTCAGAATCAACACACTCATTAGTATCATGTTCACCTCCACATATAGAACAACATGCTACATGTGCATTAGATGAACTTGGACCAACTCCACCTTGTCTACTTAGCAACTTCATCACATTATTCATTTGAGCACTCAGCATATTGAGAGTGTCCATTTCTATCATACCTGCGTGACGTCTTGTATTACCTCTCTCATTGGCCCATTGGTAGTTATTTGCTGCCATTTCTTCTATCAAATTATGAGTTTCTTGGGGTGATTTACCCATTAAAGCTCCACCTGCAGCTGCATCGATCATAGTTTTAGTAGAAAAAACTAAACCATTGTAGAAGGTTTGTATGATTAACCATTCCGGGAGTCCATGATGTGGACATTTCCGAAACAAATCTCTAAATCTTTCCTATGCCTCATATAATGATTCACCTTCCAATTGGCTAAAACTAGTGATATCCATTCTAAGCTTAGCAGTCTTACCTGGTGGAAAATACTTATTTAAGAATGCTCTTGATAAATCATCCCATCCGGTGAAAGTATTAGGAGCATGAGAGTGTAGCCAAAGTTTGGCCTTATCTCTCAATGAAAATGGGAACAATCTTAGCCTTATAGCATCATCACTAACTCCATTCATTTTAATTGTATCACAAATTTCCAAGAATGTAGCTAAGTGTGTATTAGGATCTTCTACTGCATTACCTCCAAATTGAGATTGTTGAACCATTTGGATAAGTGATGGTTTAATCTCAAAGTTGTTAGCATTTACCGAAGGCCTTGCTATGCTCGTTTGAGATCCTTGTGTTCCCGGTAGAGCAAAATCTCGTAGAACTCGCCTATTTGCTTCGTTTTCTGCCATTTCTTCTTCAAATGGAAACTCTATTAAGATTTCCTCTATTGGTTGCCAAATCCCTTGTTCCTCTTGCTGTAGTGTGTTCCTCCTTTGTCTATGTAGTGTCCTCTCAATTTCTGGATCGAAAAGTGCAACTTCTCGAGACACCCGGTGCATACACTACAAACAAAAATAAGAGAAATTTTACAGTTTTAATTCAACAACTTGAATAAAAACAATGAAAATATCTAAATTAATAGAGATAATTAGGCTCTAATATTGCCGCTCCCCGGCAACGGCGCCAAAAACTTGACGGATTTTTTATATCAATGCAAGTTTAATTCCGATTTTACACCCGTTGGATTGCAAGTATACAGGTCGCAATTGTAATGTAGGGTATGTATCGGGTCGATCCCACGAGGAGCAATTGAAACAAATACTAGACCCTTATTTTTCTCTATTATTTAGACTTACAATGAATTTGAGCAGGGAAAGTTTATTGCTATAATTTACAAATATGGTCTGCAAATCTAGTTTAACAAATGCTAAATGCAAATGAAGAGTTCTTACTCAAGAAAGACTCTAGGGATGTAAATTCCACTTATGGTATAATCAACACAAATGAATGGATTTACCTCTTGTTATTATTCTTGTTTAACCAGAGATTCATTTCCAAGATTACCAAATCTCATTCTCCTGATGAAATGGCCTAGAGTAGTTCAGTTTTTCCTATTTTCATGGTAAAATACTACTACTACTCTGTTTTCTTTCATGAAATGTTAAGTAATCCACTTAAATGTATTTCTATTTTCATGAACATACAACTTAAGCTCTACTCATGTGTTTCCATTGTTACTACCAATTCTCATTGAATAATAACACTATAACAAGCTATTGGTGATCAATCAATAACAAGTAATCACAGCTACACAAGTAGACAAGTTAATACAAGATATAATAAGTGTAAATCACATTCAATTAGTATTAATTAGCCATAAGTTTCATTTACTCCCTAGATTAAGGAGTTTAGCTACTCATGAATGATTTAACAATCAAACTCACAAGTTTATTAATGCAAAACATCATGAAGTACAAGTTCAAGAAAGATAAAAGAAAGCTTAGCCAATTGATACTGAAGCCCTCAAATTCCTGCTATGTTCTTGTACAAGATAGTTACAAGTGAAAACTCCAAATGTCTCTCCAAGAACTCATAGCTAGAGAGAAAACTTGTTACAAGAAGGAAAACTAGTTACGTATGGTCTGTCCGGCTTCTCCCCTGTGTTTCTGCATAAAAACTACTCAAAGGCTCCATTTTTCCAAGTCAAATTCTAACCTTTGATTCCCAAATCTCCACTTTGTTAGCATAGTCAAAAACCAATATTTTTGACTTGAAAATAAGCCCCTTTTCTTGCCCTTTGGTCTTCTGAAGTATGTGCACCGAATTCCCTTGCAACTATTAGCTGGAAAGTAGTCTGAACACAAGAGGAATGGCTGAGCAGATCGCAAATTTTCGGCTACAAAATGCGCCTACACAAAACGCGGCATATAATCGCGTTTTGTATACTCGCGTTTTCACTCTGGCCTTACTTCAACTACGATTTTCTCCATGATAAAGGCCGAACTAGCTTTTGTGTAAAACACAAAAGTTGTAGCCCTTTGAGTTAGCTTTCCAATGCTTTAAGAATCATCCAAATCGGAGCTTTGTACCCTGAGATATGATAGAAATACTATCACCTGGTCAAACCTCTGTTTTAACTTCCGACCACAGAATGCAGCTTCTCTATTCCGACTTTTCGTCCATGAAAATGGCAGAATTGGATTTTGATGTCTTCATATGAATTGTAGGTCTCTTTCTTAGCTTTAAATGGTATAAAGATCACGTCAATCCGATAAATGTAACTCCAGATATGGTCGAAATACCGAAGAGTGTCAAAACTGACTTGTATTGCATTTCCTCACTTGAACGTTTTTCTCTTCATTCTTCTTGTTACCACTTGAATTCATCACTAATTATCTACTTTTCACCTCATTTGACATCCCTTGGTGATTGGATCATTAACCTGCAAGAAAATGAAGTTTTTACCATTAAAATCACTAAAAATGCAATATTATCCACTTTTACCAAAAACCTCTTTATTTTATTTATAAAACTAAATAATCAACTCAAAATTAACTAATAAAATGCACTTAAAAATACGTAAAATAAACTCTTATCACTCAGCCCACACAAATCCAAATGAGGTGATTCTTGCATTGGAAAGCTAACTCAAAGGGCTACAACTTTCATGTTTTGGTCAAGAGCTAAATCAGCTTTTATCATCAAAAAAAGTTCAGTGGAAGTTGATGCAAAATCGGAGCAGAGCTGGAAATTGAACTAGAAGTGACCAAATGGTCACTGTAGCAATCCGGCCGGAATTTGGCTGGATTCCTGGCCGGATTGTGGTCAAAAAAGGCTGCCATGTACGCGTAAAACTCAATTTCACCTTCACCAACTCATATGTGATGCTAGACATGTGAGAAACATTCCTAACTATAAAAGGGAGGTGTAAACCTCAAGTCTTGATCAATCTTTCATCTTTATATAGCCAAATTCATTGAAGATTGAGGGGAATATAGAGAGATACGGGAGAAAGCTTGGACTGCAAAAATGTAGCTCTGCCATTCTTCTTAGTGTAGGATAGTTTAGTTTTAGACAGTTTATCTATTCTTGTTTATTAGCTAGGCAAAAATGAAGATGGAGGATGAAGGAGGCAAGGAGATGAACTCATGTGACAAGGGTTACATTCCTTCCATTCTCTTTATTTTTTGTACTTGATTCCAAGTTTAGTTGATATACAAGTTCTGGACTTTGTATTCAATATGTGTCTCTAAAGTTTATGCCTTGGGTTTGGTTGAACTTTCTATAATTGTTAGTGTTTATTATTTGGTTATTTGATTGCTAGGATTTGAGCAAGTTATTTAGCACTTTGGCTCTTTAAATCATGATTAATCTGGTACCATTGATTGTGATTATCTAAGGTGTTGTTTCTGCAATGAAAATTGAGATTTAACACTAGTTCAAGAAGTGCTAAACATAGGGAGTACACTCACGAAAGTAGAGGTGCACCTATGTGGTTTTTAATGATTCATTTCATGTAATTTCACTGAAAAAATGAACTTGTAGCTAATTTCATAACCATGAGAATAAGTATGGATTAGTTATAAGTATAATTGATTCACTACGAAAATAGGATTCAAATGCATAAGGAAGTTACACCATAACTAGCCTAGATGTAGTACTCAATGATCCAAATATAGCACTTGTATGAGTAGTTAGAGTTACCACGACCTAAGGAGCTTTTATTTGTTATTTTGTATAATTTCAGTAGGTTAAATTTGTTATAATTCATTGATAGTCTAAATAATAGAGAAGTTTTAGTAATACCGGTAATTGTTCACTCTTCTCTGTGGGATCGACCCGATATATACCCTAAACTACTAGTTGACCTGTATACTTGCAGTGAACGGGTGTAATTCGATTTTTTTTTAACTTCTACGTATGTAAAATACTCGTCAAAGGCTATTTATTTTATCCTCATCTTTTCCTTGTTTTAAGGGTAAAACACCACAAAGCTTCCTGTCATTTGCCAAATGTTCAATTTAACTTCCTTTGATTTAAAAATTTACACTCTAACTCCCTGTGATTGCAGCTAAATTGAAAGTTGGATGGAAAACATCCAATCTAATGGAAAGAAGATAGAGCAAAATTGATATATTATGATTAATATATAAATGTGTGTGTATATATGTATGTACACATATTTTTTTATACTTATATATATATATATATTTATATTTCGTGAAAATCCAAGTTGGAGTATGCATCTGTCTGAGCTGTGTGCCTATGGAGCATATGCCATTAATGAACTTGGACTTTGCAAGCAACAGAGGCAAGATTCTGAAACAACCATGTCTTGGTTTTACTTTTCAAGGAAATTTCAATGGACTATGATGAATGGTAAGGCAACAAAATTGGGCATCAGTTGTCTTTAAATTACTTCATCTTATCATCAACTATGTGGTCCCGTATTGATTAACATTAGCTTTGGCATTTTCTTGCATTTTTTCCCCTTCACTGACATGATTCAGGTTTCGTGTCTGCTCTCCTAATTATCTTGATACCTTTTAACAGCCATTGCGATAATTAAGACTGCAACATTTTCCTTTTCTCTTGTAGGTTGGTGACTTCACTGAGTTGGGATTGTCAAAGGTAAAATGTCAGATACACTTAGGGAGCGTCCGTGGCACCCTCCATTGCATAGGGTCTGAAAAGGATTTTGATTCTTAAAGTTATCGTGTATTGGCACATTTCCTTCCCCCCCCCCCCCCTCTCCCCAAACAAAAAAATGGCTAAATAGAGTTTATTAAGTTTCTAAATTGTGGAATGCTCATTGTAGGGGTCCAAATCTGGAGCACGATTCTGAGCCATGTCCCAAGGAGTCCCAAATTGATTGTTCAGATTACTTCTCTAAGTGGTCTTCTCGAAATCTCTTAGTTCCTTTGTAGGGCGGGGAGGAGGCCCACATTAAGACTGATTTGAAGATTTTTGCAGGAAAACTTTAGGTTTTTTTTTTTTTGAAAAATAAATCTGATTCTTGTGATATTTTAAAGTGTTTTAAAATTGAAGTAATCAAACAAATAGAGATTATGTAATAGTAATCAAACAAACAAAGATTATGTATCTACATATGCGTTGATTTTTAATTGGGAAAATAAATTAACTAATAGTAGAACTTGAACAAATTAACTAATAGTAGAAATAATAAAAAACAAACAGAGATTATGTATCAACATATGCGTTGAATTTTAATTGGAAAAATAAAATAAAATGTGGAGTTAACTTGGAAGTAGAGATTTTGAATCCAGGCCGGTGAAGAGTACAAAAAACGCAATTGAGCTCTAAAGAAATGAAATTCAATTGTAGTTCATTTGAAAAGTGCAGCTATAAAGTTCCCAAACCTGCTTCAATTTACATCTCGCCGAATCTGCAAGCTATGAGCTCACGACATTTGAGGTTCAAGAATGCCGGTCATGATGGAAACCCCTCTTCTCCATCCATCAATAATACCAGGGAGACAAGGTTCTCAAGCTTAGCAATTGAACCAAAAAGTTCATCAATTCCTGAGCTTCCTTCGATCCGCACACCCAATTTCCTAATGCTAGTTAATTAACAGCACTAGTTTGTTATCAATCAGAGTATTTAAATGCACATTACACAGAGTTTGGAGATCCTTCAGAGTATCAAACTTTCAGTGGTAAATGTAGAGATTTTTAACCTTCCAAAGCATATTGGGGACCTCCACTAAGTCGAAAATGTATATGTCAAGCATTTGTAGATTTTGGAAGCAACCTAGAGAGAGTAGATGCCTTTTGATTCTCGTGTATCTTAAACAAAGATACCTTAGAAGACTAAGTTCACCAATTTCTTCAGGTAAATACGATATATTCATATTTTCCAGGTCAAGCGCTCTAAGCAATTTGAACCTTGCAAAACTCAAATTAAACTCGTGTTCAACTTCAGCAACATTAAAGAAGATCAGGATTCTCCAGCAAACAACAGGACTAGGCAAGTCTTTCAGAGCAAGAATGAACAAGAAGATGCCAGCATTAGGTAGCTCAGTCGATGTCCCAGATAACTTTTTATCTTTCTAACTTTATTGACATGTGAAAGGCCAACCAGAAGAAAACCCCTTTTCTCCAGCAATTTCAGGGAGACATGGTTCTCAAGCATAGCAATGGAACTGAAGTGTTCTTCAATTCTTGAGCTTCCTTGTATCCTCACCCCCAGTTTCGTCCCCAGTTTCTTGAAGCTGGTTAAGAACATGAGGTTGTTATCAATCAAGGCATCCAGGGTACAAAGAGCCACAATAGTCTCTTGTCGAGAAAAAAACGGATAGCGGAAGTACGGTTAACAAAAATAGGAGTGCTAATAACATTTTCAAAAAAAATAAATAAATAAAAAGAAAAGACAGAGTACTTGATTAAACATATCGCAATTACTAATAACATTCAACTCATTTGCTAATAACGTCATAAGTCACTGCAAAATACCCCAAACTAATACCCAGGTTTGTACTCGATTAAACTATTGACATCTTCATCATAAACTAGCAAACTACAAATCATCCTTCTTTGGATTTTAACTACAAATTCATTGAGTCATTATTTGCTTGATTCATCTGGAGCCTTTAGCGTAATGGCTTGCATGTTAGTGTTTGGTGCAGAAGGTTTAAAGCTTCAAATTTCTGAATTTAAGCCCACTGATAAGGGTGTATCTCAAACACCAGTGAAGAACTATTGTGTTTACTAGTGGGAAAAGCATACCACACCTTATGGGTATGCAACTTAAGGTAAAAAACTTAAGTTTTTTTTTCTTTTTTCCAAAGCAATGCAAGTAATTAGCAGTTTTATTTTTTTGCTGCAAAAAAAAAGTTATGATTTTTTTTCTTTTTTTGCAAACCACAGAAAAGGTTAGTGGAATTTAAAATAAAAAAGTTATTAGAAGTTACTGAATTTCAGCAGTTAACTTTAGTAAATCTTTATTTTTATATAGGTAAAATTAAAAAAAAAAAAAAAAAAGATGACAAAAGATTTTGACACCAAACCCATGCCACATGTGATATATGGAAAGATTTCGGACATTGGATAAAGGACAAATAATTTTGTGCTTAATACACTCAAATACTCAAGTTAAGAACTTCACAACTTGAAAGTTTCACATGTAACTCATACTTAGTTTCTGACAAGATTCTACTTAACTTCAAATCCATTCACACACCTTTCCTTTTGTGAACTTGCTTACACAAACATTTAATTGTTTCGCAGTATGAAAGTTAAGTATTTGCCTGCTCTACACATTACCAATATTCTTTTGTGAATCATGAGAACTTCAATATTCTTTCTCGCACAATATTTGCTGTTGTCATGGCTTGGACACTGAAAAATTATAACCCTTTGCCACTCTTGTTCCAAGGTCCTGTTCATGATTTACCCAAAAAAAAGACTTCAACTTTTTGTAAGAAACTATAATTTCTCAAAAACAAAAACTGATTTTTTACTTTCGTCATTGATCCAATGTAGTGAGATAATGTAGGAAAATTGTGTAAAAATTCCGAAGAACACAAAAAATGCGTATGATCTATCATTGAACAAAATTACATGTAATCCTGTAACTTAGATCATTTATTCTCCAACTACTAGAAAAGTGATATGAAGCGAAAAAAACAAAAAATAAAGGATTAACTTTTTATGTATCGACAGTATAGTGATTTTTTTTCACTAACAGGCATGGATATTTACCATATATGCATAATTTGAATTTCAAATTTGAATTCATATTATGTAATTTAATCTAAACCTACTATTATAAAAAATATATATACTGATAGTGTATAGAATATACTCACTCAAAAATAAATTGCCATATGACACATATAAAAATGTTTGCTACTTGTACCAGGAGCTTTTTCATTCATAACCATACTTAAATTAACCTAAGTGTTTTTTTTTCTAGCAAATCGACCTGAGTTGAAACTTCTACTTAAAAAGAAAAAAAAAAGATAAAACATGATTGAAACATAGGAGCAAGAATAAGCCAATCATTTGACCGATTCCTATTAGTAGAAAATGGACCATTTCTCAAAACTTGTGATTCTCAAAATCAAGAATTATGAAGACGTTATATGTTGATATAAGTAAAAATAATGGAATACGTAGCGCAAATTAGTTCGGAAAAATAATTTAAACCTTTTATTTCTACACTTAGTACCAGTAAACGACACCAACTAAACAAATCTTACATTGAAAAGCATGATGGTAGGAGCAAAGCCACATTCATCACTTGTAAATATACGAAGATTCCTAAGTCAAGAATTTCCAATTAAAAAAATTGGTAAAGCTTCATAGAGTAACACATCATTTCACATGGAAGTGTACTATGAGAAAGTATACCACACCAAACCTTAATTGAAGGCCTTTGTTTGGATGTCCACACACAAAAGCTTTTTAATTCATGATTTGGTATAAAATGATGATTCAATGGACTTGCCGGCCCAAAGAAATTGACCAAAGTCTTTCCCTTGCCCCAACAACTTCAATATTACTATTACTATGATTATCATCGCCAACTTGAGATATCAAAAATCCCAAGATTTCTTTCTTTTCCAACCCAATAAAAGAACAATTAAAAACCAAAAGGTATCAAGTCTCATATTTAAGAAGCCAACTGCATTATCTCCATCATCATTATCATTGTCAGCTTATTAATATTTATAATCCAACAAGAAGCCAAGAACTTGACTGATTTAACTAATTGAACAAAAAAAAACAAAAACTAAGGAACAAAAAGTACTACTAACTCCTTTATCACCATAGCATCGCTAGCTTAGAAGCAATAAATAACAATAACAAGTTACAAAAGCAGTAGTAGAAATAATCGGAGAAATAGAAAGTACATAACTACATATGCATTCATTTTTTATTGAACAAAAAAAAAAAAAATTAAACGCGAAGTTCACTTGGAATTGGAAAATTTGACTCCAGCTACGAAGTTCTCTTGCCCCTTGTTACACTTACGAACGCGTCTAAGACCCTTCGAGCCTTGAGCATCCCTCCCAGCATTCTAGGGTCAAGAGTGCCGGTCACGATAATGTTTGGGACATGACTGACCTTGTATGAATCCATTCCATGAAGCCTAGTGATGAATCTTTTTGGCATGTCCTCTACCTCTACCTTTTCAAGAGCTTTCATGAACCTCAGCTCTTCAGGAAGCTTTTCTACAAAGTAGCAGTTGCTGATTCGCAAGCACCTGAGCTGTGGCATTGCACCTCTTCCGATTTTGATCTCAACCAAATTAGGCAGCTGCTCAAGCTGAAGGACTGTGAGATTGGGAAACTGGTTCTCTGAAATAGATAGTTCTTTTCCCGCGTAGGCATTTTTCAGTTTCAGAATGGAAAGGTGTTCTAACTTCTCCAGTGTTGGCATGGGGTCTTCTGCAAGTCTTGTGGCACGCAACGA
This sequence comes from Coffea arabica, assembly GCF_036785885.1. Taxonomy (NCBI): domain Eukaryota; kingdom Viridiplantae; phylum Streptophyta; class Magnoliopsida; order Gentianales; family Rubiaceae; genus Coffea; species Coffea arabica. The sequence continues at coordinate 12,791,843 of NC_092316.1, read as the reverse complement.
CAAATGAGAGAGTCTTGGGGGAAAATTATGAGGGCTAGGTAGCTCAGTCAACCTGCCAGATACCCTTAGCCGTTTGACATAATTGAGGTGGGAAAGGCCAAGCAAAGATGGAAACCCCTCTTCTCCATACCTGATCAATACCAGGTGGACAAGGTTCTCAAGCTTAGCAATTGAACTAAAAAGTTCATCAATTCTTGAGCTTCTTTCTATCCACACCCCCAATTTCCTCATGCTGGTCATCACCATTAGTTTGTTACCAATCAGATTATCTAGATATACATCACACAGAGTTTGGAGATTCTTCAAAGTATCAAACTTCAGTGGTACACGTTTAATTGTTTCACAAACATATAAATGCCGGAGATTTCTAAGCTTCCATAACACATTGGGGACCTCCACTGCTGAGGCGAACGTAAATATGTCAAGCGTTTGCAGATTTTGCAAGCAACCTAGAGAGAGTGGAAGCCTTTCGATCCTCGTGTATCTTAAACAAAGATACATTAGAAGACTAAGTTCACCAATTTCTTCAGGTAAATACGAGATATTCATATTTTGCAGGTCAAGCACTCTAAGTAGTTTGAACCTTACAAAACTCAAATTAACTTCATGTTTAACTTCAGCAAGATTGAAGAAGATCAAGGAGCGGAGAGGAGGGGTTGAATGCTCAAATTCTCCAGGAAAGTTTAGTCTTTCAGAGCAAGAATTAACAAGAAGATGCCGGCATTTAGATGAGGGAAAACTACTACTACTTTCTCCAAAGATTTTAAGAAACATTACCTCCTCTGCTTTTGCAACAGCTAAATCACGCAATAGATCATGGACTCGACAACTTTTGACCTTCCCATTAGCAGTCCATGCCACCACCTGGACCAAGTTCCTGTACACCAACTCATCCAAACGATCTGCTGCTACATCCTCCAATATTTCTACTCCTTTTTGATGAATTAAGCCCTCAGCGATCCACATATGGAACAACTTACGTGTTGAGATGACAAAGTCTTCTGGAAAGATAGCAAACGACAAAAAACAAGTCTTGAGATAAGATGGAAGGTCGTTGTAACTTGATGCCAAAACAGCTGAAACTCCTTTCCGGCCCCTTGACCACTGGTCGGTGAGAGTGTCCAGCACGCTTTTCCATTCACTCTTTCCTTGTAGTAGGCGTCCTATGACGGTAATCGCCAGAGGAAGACCATCACATCTTTCAACGATTTTTCTTCCGATGGCTTCTAGATCTGGGGGCAACTTGGATTCTGATGTCAAACCATGAGCAAGTGCCTTCTTGAGAAACAATTGCCAGCCATCTTCCTCTCCCAAGGTTTCCAACTTATAAGCTTTGCTTAGAGCATCCGCATACTGGGGAACCTTCTCATAGCGACTAGTCATTAGAAGTCTGCTGCCATTATTTACATTAGGAAATGCTGCTGCCAGAGAATCCCAAGCTTCTTCTTCCCAGATATCGTCAAGAACTACAAGGTAACATTTGTCTTGAAGTTTCTCCCGAACCATCCTCTCCAGATCTGCCTCTTGCATTCCTTCCAACAAGTCAAGTGACTCCTTGGTTTGTTTTTCGACTTGCTTTATGATTCCCACCAGCACTTCCTGGGCACTGCACTTTTGAGAAACATAAACCCAAGCACGGCAATTAAAATATCCAATCACGTCAACATGATTGTAAACTTTTCTGGCAAGAGTTGTTTTGCCAACTCCTGCCATTCCAACAATTGATATTACTCTGCGGCTGCTGTCCTGCACCAGAAGTTGTGCAACCAGCGAGTTTGTTTTTTCCTCCAGGCCCACCAAATCCTTGTCCTCGGTGAAAGGTGAGGATCTCAGCAATTTCCGCAGCTCCTCTCCTCTTGTGCTCGTTCCTTCTCCAAGAACTTGATCAATACCAAACGTCAGGCGACTTTTCTCAATATCGAACATCTTTTTCTGGATGGATTCAATTTTCTTCCCCACCTTGTACAGACATAATAACCGTTTGGGAAAGCAAGACAAATTTTCCAAGAAGCCCTTCTTCTTTAAGGCCTGCATCTTAACAATAAACGTCTCAATGACATCTTCAGATTCATACGCTGCATCTCGAAGTTTAGACACCCAGTTGCGGATCATTGGGTTGTCATCTTGTTGTTCATCTGCAAACTTCAAGAAGCACTGAATGTCGATCAGCAATGTTTTCAGGCTTTTAATTTGTTCAGGAACATTTTTGAGGAATACGATCTGCTGAACGGTTTGCTGAATCAAGAGATTGCCCAGCTTGTCAATCACCAGAGAAACAGCGGCTTCTGCCATATCCAATGTTTTCTACGCTAGTCTTGATATCAGTGTAAAAACTAGGAAGCCTTTTTGTACTTGATCGAACAACAATATATGGAGGGCTTTTCTGAAAGAGGAGAACAGGCAGGTCATCCAATTGACTAACAAAGATGGAACAGAAAACTGTAGGAAGCAGATGAAAATTTGTGGAAGACTCAATAATCAAAGTAGTAATAGTAATGAAACAAGAAAGCCTGCTGGGGCTGTCTTCTTTGAGTAACTATAGATTTATACATAGAGGCATTGATAACAAACAGTGAATTTACAATGGCAACATGCGTTTAAAGTATACAATACACAAATCTATTCGATATAAATATGCTTTGCCTGTCCTTTGCTGTGCTAAGATAAGCGTTCGAGGCTTCGAGCTGCACGCCTACAGAAACGCATATAATGAGTTTAAACTTGTCAAGTTATTCGACTTGCTTGAGCTTAGCTAAAGCCGGGTTCGAATTCAAACAATATGATTGAGCAAGCTTCTGATGAGTAACTCGAGTGAGCTGAACTCATTGCAGCACTATGTCCACCCTCTGTCGTACTTTTTGTCCATGCTGGGGTTTATAAAACTGATATAAGTAATTACTAAGTGAAAATGATATATTTCGCCAGCGGGTGAAAATGATTTGATTCCCCTTGATATCTTTAGATCCCCTCTCCTCCTAATATAGAATAGGAATAATTGTAACATGCCGAAGTTTAAAAAACTGATATATGTAATTGCTAAGTGAAAATGTATAAATACATAATGTTTTGTTCAGTTGTCTCTGATATTGTTTAAAATTCTAGACAATATTCTTGTATAAAGTTGTTTTATGACAATTATTGATTGATATTTCGCCTTGAAGTGCTGAATACATTAAGCAAAGTCCTTTGATAAATGAAGCAGTAAAATATGATAATGTTAGCACATGAAATTTATTTTACTGCCCAACCAAATCGTATTTGTGGCAAGAGATAAAGCCGTCCAACCAATGAAATTCATTTCACTCCCCTCAATGTTAGCATATGATACTGTCTCTGAGTTTGATTACTGCAGTAATAATAATTTTATTACTTCCCAAAAAAATAAATAAATGAATAACAATTCTATCAGTGCAGGCAAGAGATAAAGCCGTCCCCAGGCAGCTTGGATAGTGGCACTAATAAAAGCGACTAGTAGGAAATTAATTTTCTAGGATGCTGCGACAATGGAAATTTCTTGCTTTTTCATTTAATCAATACTATTATTTTAAGTGTTAGGTAGAACTTGATTTTCATCTCTGCTTTGGACAAGCATTTTGTACTATTCTTTAATCTCTGCTTTGGACGGCTTGGTCGCGTCACAATAGTATTAAAAGAAAAAAACCTATATCAACGGGTATAAAAAGTGCAATCAATGTATAAGGCTAATGCTCAATTGTTTGAACCTAAAACATATGATCCTTCAAAATTAAAATCATGAAGTATCAAAAAGTCGAAAACGCCTTTGAAAACACTGCTTAAATTCTTTTAGTTTTATTGGCTGCTTCTGCATAACGGTGACAAGTAGAGCCCTGGCGACAGGCAGGAGCACTCTACCAGACAAAAAGAGAAAACTAACGGAGCACTCTATGGTGAGCAAGAAAAATTAGGGATGAGATTTAGGTAGATTTAAATTTTAAGAAAAACAAACAACAATAGACTCATATTTTAACAAAATATGATATATAATTTTAGTAAATTATTTATTTATGATACGTATGGGACCAAAGAGTTATATATGTTTTTCAAAAGAAAATTATTATCTTACTCTTTATCGAAATTATTAATTTAACTCGTTAGCCTAAGTCAAGATCAAAAAAATTATTATTTAATAAAGATTATTAATTTATCGAAAATTAATTTTATAGAGATTTTACTATACATACTCTAATAACGAACCAAAAAATAAAAAGGAAATAATTATGTCACTGTTTCTTCTTCGTCTCCTTAGTTTAATTTAATCGAGTAGGTAATCCGTCTCATTCTTCGACAACTACGATCCACTACCCGATCGCGTTTATTTTTTAAAATTTTTATTTCCATCAAAATGCTAAATCCTTGATCAATGGAAAGAAAAATTTAGTTTAATCGAGTAGATAATCCGTCTCATTCTTGGATAGCTATGACCCATTATTCAGCTGTGTTTATTTTTTTTTATTTTTAATGTAAGGATATTTTAAAAAAATATTAATTTAGATTTAATTTTTCAATAAAGTTAACAAAATTTACTTAAAGTGTGTAAGAAAAAAAGCATGACTATCGGAAGGAGCAATTAGCTTCCTGGCTGTCCAAGCACGAGAGGCGTTACCTACTCGGTTCACAATGTCGTTTGTCCTTTCTCCAACAACCAATCGCGAAGGGCACCAAATAATTAATAATTAATATAATTAATCTAACACACCACGCATTTTTTTTCATGCTCATCAAGGACCCAGCATTTTGAGGATAAAAAAAGTAATAGCTAACTTTCCTTTCCTTCTCTTTAGTTTATTTTAATCGAGTTGGTGATCTCTATCTCATTCCTGGACAGCTAGGGTGTTTATGATTGCTTTTCTATCCTCAAAATGCTGGGTCCTTGATGAGCATAAAAAAAATGTGTGGTGTGTTAGATTAGTTATTAATTATTTGGTGCCCTTGGCGATTGGTTGTTGGATAAAGGACAAAGGACACAGTGAACCGAGTAGGTAACCTCCCTCGAGCTTGGACAGCCAGGAAGTTAATTGCTTCTTCTGTTTCACTTTGATAGTCTTGATTTTTACTAACACAGTTTAAGAAAATTTTGTTAAATTTATTAAAAAATTAAATCTAGGCTATTATTTTTCTAAAATACTCTTATATAGTTTAGTGCATTTTTACATAATCCATCATGTAGTTTCAAAAGTTATACATAACTCTCTCATGGTTTTAATTGTAGTGTCAAAATAACAGAATTTGCATTCCATAATAGAATTAACTAAATGTCAAAAGTATCCCTATGTAAATTTGAAAATTCTTTATTAACCACGAGAGCGTTATGTATCTATTTTGAAATTTACATGGAGGTTTATGCGATAAAATAGCAAATTATAAGAGGATTCTATGGTAAAACACAAAATTATAAAGGGTTAAAGTGTTATACATATATGTTTATGTATTTTGATCATTTCAGTCATTTTAGTTTTTAAACAAAGGTATCCGTGAGTTTCATTACAGAGGATTATTTTTACCACTTTAACACTTTAGTTCAAATAATGAACGAATTATGTATAGTTTTTGAAACCATAAAAAGATTATATGAAAAATCACTAAATTATAAGGAGTGAAGTGCATTTTACACTTTATTTTTTCTATTGTCCTTCTTCATGCTACTAGCTGCTTCCTTTCTTTTTCTTTTGTTGTTTGTCTACTTCGAATGAATTTCTTTAATTTCTTAACTTATTGTTGTATATTTGCTGTAGCTTTTTTCAGAAAAAAAAAAAAAAAAAAGAGCAGAGAGGATTATGATTGATATAAAAAGGTTACATCCTTACCAGAGTTTACCTTCAAATGCATGACTCAATCACAAAATCTATATGCTTTAATACAGTCATATTACATGCTTCTAATCAAGAACAGACAAAAGAAACTGAAGGAATTAAGATAACATAGACATCATTGTATGTGCTTTAGGATTGGGACCATTTTCAGCATTGTTTTGCAATCCTAAATGCTCCCAGAAGACTGTCTTGCTATGCAATCAGTCAATCAAAGCCTTGAAGCCCTGGGCGTGGAGCGCAAGCATCAACAGTGTCTTGAGGATACACACGAAAAAATATTAGGAGTTCAAAATTTTTGCATTAAGTTTTTATATTAACTTTTATAGTACTTAGCTCAAATTTTTGTATTATTATTGTTCAATTGTTAAATAGTATATAATTTTGCAACATAGAGTATGAATGGAAAAAAAATTGGTAATTAGGCTTATTGAACATTATAAATAAATATTTAAAACTAATTATGGGTGTAAATGGTGGTATAAATTGATAACTTAGTTTGCAAAAATGAATTTAAATTAGTTTACAAAAAATTAAAATAAATGGGTTATATACGGGTAATTGGGTTACCTAATTCATTTTTTGACTTATCAATTTTTACCCATCTAATTGAATGGATATAAATGGATTGACTCACTTATACTCATTATCCATTTTAACCAATTCAAAACCGTCCAAACCACCCATTTTGACACCTCTAGTCTGGTGCACCTATTAATAATCTAAACAACTAGGGGGAAAGCCGTGCTAAGCGCAGGAGTTTTAACCTATGTGATAATTGGTTTAATTAAAACTGCATGGTAATTGATTTAATTGAATCAGTTGAAGTGCATGAAATTATAAGTAAATTGGCCAAATCAACAAACTTATAAAGGAAAACAAATTTATAAGCAAAGGAAATAGGATTGTAGTAGATAATCACACCATACCACAACAACAATAACAAAAATATCATTATCCTTTTCCCTGTACCATTATAACACAATCATAGCCATATCCAATCAACAATTAACATGCATAAACTATAAGGTTAGATTTAGATCCTACCCTGGTCATGAAATTAGAGTCAATAGATAATCTTTAGTCACAAATTAACCACCTACAGCCACGAACATCAGATTTTGAAAATATAGTTAGAAGATGTAAAAAGGTTCCAATGGATATTCATATGTATGTATCAAGTATTCCATAATGAAATTTCCATATTCACACAATAGCTGTTGAGAAAATATTGCATTAAAAAACTCACAGTTTTTATTATATTAGCTAAATATCCAAAACTTTAGAAAGAGAGAAAGTAGTTGAGCACACTCACAACAAAAAATTGAGCACATGCACTTGAAGCAACATTCTTTAGTATTAAAAGCCTCCATTATTGTCAAGTTGAAGAGCACTACAATTATACTTGTAACGATTGGAAATATGAACCAAAATCAATCATGTTCATTATTAAGTGCTTCCGGAACCAATCATCTTTAGCATTAAGACTCTCTATTATTGTAGTTATAAAAGCTACTCAACAATTATAAAAGAAGATGAAGAGCATTGCAACTACATTTGTAAGTGGTTTAAACACCACTTAAAAGCTTGATAATCACGTGGAATATAAGCCAATTACAAATGGGAGGACACAATAGTCAAACCCAACTCAACTATACATTATAATGTTCCACATTTGGCTTAATCGCCTACATTTGATTTTTTTTTCCCTACCTAAATTATCCCTAAAGATGACAGATGAAAATTTTCCAACAGGCACTTACAAACTCCTTTTTTTATATATAGGACACAATAATGATTCATTTGTTTCTGATAGTGAAAGAGATACTAATTCCTAACCATTTAGATGAAAATAATACCGTGTTATATAACACATGGAATTCGTTTCGGAAATTAGACTTTCAAGAGAGGAAAAAGGCACATAATCCTTAATCCTTCTGTGTAATTACCTGATTAAATCTTTGTTTCCATTGACATTCTTGTCACATAATCCTTAATCAATTTGCATACGACTATTTCCAGTTGCGAGGAATGCAAAAATAGACTTGAAATAGTAATTATGGTTAAAGGAATTTTATGCAGTGATGATTGATTAGTAATCACTCAATTACTCTGTAACTCAATTGTAATCATTGGTATTAGTTGTCAATTTGTCAATAAACAAAGAATGATGAAGTTCTAGAAAGGGGAGGTGCCAATGATTATAGGCAATTGAAGAAGATCTTTCATGACAAGCGGAGCAGTAGTGTAGTGACGAGCATATTCCATTCTTTGGATTGGAACTTAGGTGCCATTGCTATAAACTTTTTTCATAAAAAAATTTTTTATTTGGTGCTGGGTTCAACTACAAGTGCGTTTGAGTCGAGTCGAATTCAATTAATGCACTACTCGAATTCGAGTTTAATTAAATCTAATCGAGTCAAATTGAGCTCATTCAAGCCTAATCAAGTTCACGTAATAAAAATTAATATTTTACATCTAATTTTAAATAAATGATATTATTGGCATTTCACAATAACAAATATAAAACATTAAAATATAGATTATAAAAAGTTCGATTAGACTCGCCGAGTTTTCAAGTACAAAATATTGAAGCTCGAACTCAACTTGTGAACTCAAATTCGATCTAACTCGATCAAAACGACCTCGAGTCAAGCTGTTAATCAGGTAGCTCGCGAGTTTGAGTTGAATTACTAGGTTGAACATCACCCTTAGGTGCAAAAGATGCTATACAGATCCACAATCGGTGCTACTGCTATAGACTTTTCCATATTCCTTTCTCTCCAGCTTCCTTCAAATCTCGCCACTCACAAGAATTGCAAAAATAAATTGCTCGCTCACGAGACTCTGCAAAATGCTCCCCCATCCCATCAACGGCTGACAGCAATTCTGGCCTCTGTCGAGTCAATTTTTAATTTCTTTTTTACGATGGTTGGCCGGTAGCCATCATTTTTTTAAAAAAAAAAAAAAAAATTTGCAGTTCAGCTCGGCAGCCCAACATTTGAAAAAAAAAATAGCCTAGCAGGCATAGTTTTATACCGATCATGTCAGATCATTATTCTGGAGAGGAATTAGCCCACATAAAAAGGCTTGTCGACTGGTTTTGTTGAACCGGAAACATTCTTTTTATTTATTTATTTTGATAAAAACTGGAATAATTTTATTAATAACTACGCTGGAATTCAGCTTGCAGTACAATATGAGGTGGAACAGAAGCCCCTTAATGGAGAGGACAAATAAGATAGATTACAGAGGTAGAAGTACACATTCAAGACATTTATGCAGAAGCTTCCATCAAATTCGAATGCGAATTTAGTTTCTTCAGCATTCAAGAGTCAAATATTCTGAGGTTAGGAACACTAAGTGCCGTGTCCGCAGCAAGCTTGCTGATAGAATCCTTTGGCATGTCCACAAGCTCAAGCGTATCAAGAGTAGATATGTGCTTCAGCTCTTCCGGCAACTTCCGTAATCTGCCGCAATTCCTGATTCTCACACACAGGAGCTGTGGCAATGCACCTTTCTCCGCCTTTATTTCATCCAAATGATTTAGGCGGCCGAGCTCAAGGAATTTCAATTGGTGAAACCCATGCCTAGAAATGATCAGTTGTCAGCCGTCATATGCATCTTTCATTTTGAGGAATGACAGCCGTCCCAATTTCTCTAGTACTGGCATTGGGTCATCCGTGAGATCTGTGTGATTCAAAGACAAGCGAGAGAGATTTGGAGGAAAATCAGGAGGTAGCATTTGCCACAGCCCGGATAGCTTAAGCTCTGTTACATGATGGAGCTTAGAAAGTCCAGCTAGAGTTGGCCGCCCTCTTCCTCTAGTACTATAAAGATGTAACGTCGTTAGGCTTCCAACCTCAGATAAATGCATGCAGAGTTTGTCTATCTCTGACCCGTCATCCACCCAAATCCCCAGTTTCTGAAGACTTGTCAGAGTTAACATGTTATTGTGCATAATGTCATCAAAGCGTATGCCTGACAGAGTCTGGAGATTCCTCAATCCTTCAATCTTAAGAGGCACATCACATTCCATATCATACGCATATAGATGCCGTAAACTTTCAAGCTTCCAAATGAAATTTGGAACTATCACTGTGGCATGGGTCCGTATGTCAAGAGTTTGTAGGTTTCGCAAACGACCGAAGGAATGAGGGAGCCTTGTAGTCGATGTGATTCTTAAAACGACGGAATGAGCTATCTTAAATCGATGCATTATACTGAGTTTGCCTCTTAAACCGAGGTATCTTAAAAGCCTGACTTCACCAATTTCTTTTGGCAAATTAGAGTACATCTCAACATTCTCAAGGTCCAGTATCCTAAGCTTTCTGAAACTTTTGAATCTAAGACTAATGTTTTCCTCGTAAATGCGGATATTGAAAAAAAGTAGAGACCGGAGAGGAGGGGTCAAAGACCCAAAATAATTTTTAACCCGGAGACTATGAACAGCAAGGTACCTGGATTTGGCTGATATTTCATCATCTCTGGTGTCATGGATCTGAAAAAAAATTTCATCCTTTGCCTTTCTGATTGCAAGCTCTCGCACTAAATCATGGACTCTGCAGCTTTTAATCCTCTCATCAACAGTCATTTCCGCCACCCGGACCATATTTCTGCTACAAAGTCGTTCCACATCATCATATGCTGCAGTTTCCTCCAAATTTACTGCATCTCTTTTCTGCATTATTCCCTCTGCAACCCACATATGGATCAACTTGCGCACGGAAATCACGTGGTCTTCGGGAAACAAACCCAAATACAAAAAGCAAAATTTCAGATTGGCAGGGAGGTCTGCATAACTTAATTCCAGAATTGCTGATACTCCACTCTGGCTCTTTGATAGGTTTGTGTTGAAACTATTGAGAACTTTCTCCCATTCACTCTTCAACTTTTTCTTTGCCAGTAGCAGGCCACCTATAACTGTGATGGCCAGTGGCAGACCAGCGCATCTTGTTGCAATCTCTCTGCCCACTTCTTCCAAATCCGGAGGACACCCAGCATTATCCCCATGGCCTAAGGCCTTTCTGAGGAACAGCTGCCAGCTATCTTCCTGCCCCAAAGTTTTCAGCTCAAGTGGTTTGCTAAGAGCATCTGCGTGTTGGGCAACATCCCGATTGCGACTTGTAAGTAGCAATCTACTTGATGTATTAACATCAGGAAAGGCCCTAGCAAGACAATCCCATGCTTCTTCCTTCCACACATCATCAAGTACCACAAGATAACATTTATCTTGTAGATCTTGATAGAGCCTTTGTTCCAAGTCCTGCTCTTGCATCCTTTCCAACATGCCAAGTAGTTCATTAGTTATTGGATTCAATTGCTTTATGATTGTCCTCAACATCTCTTTGTGATTGTAGATTGAAGAGACGCAGACCCAAGCACGGCAGTTGAATTTCTCCCTGACATCAGCATGGTTATAACCTTTTTGGCTAGAGTTGTCTTACCAGCACCTCCCATGCCAATGATTGAAACCACACGGCGGTTTCTGTCCTCTTTCAAAAGTTGTGCCACCAGGGATTTTGTTATCTCCTCGAAGCCCACTATATCCTTGTCCTCGTTGAAAGGAGAGGACCGCCGGAGCCGTTGAAGCTCTTCTCCCTGTGTACTCATCCCCTCTCCAAGATTTTTTATGCCGTATTTTTCACGGCTATCAGCTATGTCACTGAGCGTCATCTGTAAGGACTTAATCTCTTTACCTATCTTGTAGAGGTTCACAAATTTCAAGGGATAAAATGTCAATTTGGTGACGAGTCCCTTGTCCTTTATGAACTCAACTTTGCTGGCAAAGATCTCAATGATATCCTCCGCATCGTAGGCAGCATCTCTGATTTCAGAAACCCAGTTGCGGATCCTTGCATCTTCATCTTGCCTCTGATCAGCATCTTTCAGGAAACACCGCATCCGGACCAGATCATTTCGGAGTCTCTCAACTTGTCGTCGAACATCTTTCAGGAAAGCAATTTTTTGAATCAGCAGATCGCCAGTTCTCTCAATAACAAAAGAGAGAGCAGGGTCAGCCATCCTGGAAAAGTGAGATTTGCTTTCAACAACCAGTAAAGGAGGAGAGAAGCTCTTGCTGTTGGGTGCAGCTGCAAAACTTCTAATCTCTGTTGTTTTTAACTGATCTCAGAAGAGAGGCTCGATTCTCACGTGGTTCATTTTCTCTTCCAGTCAAAAAGAAAGCCGCTTGATTCACCTGGTGGGTAATTCTGGTGATGCTGGTGGCGTCTTTTTGGGATGGTGGAATGGATTGCCGAATAGTTTTGGTACGTGGATTTGTCTTCAATGATGGATAACTGTAGTATTAATTTTTTACAACATATGGATAGATACAATACAACCACCAATGTGGTTATACACACTGGCATTGTAAGTATCGAATGAAAAGCAAACCAAATGATAAATTCTACTAATCTTTGGGACAAATTTGTGCTTCCAAAACGACGTAGGAGGAAAATAGAATCTAAGATACAAAATTTTATAATTCAAAAAATTTTTAAACATTTTAGAGCGAAGGGTTTGTTTTTGATGTTATAATTTTAATTTTTCTTTTTATGTTAACCTAATATCACTTTCTCAAAATTTTTTAATTTTTAATGGCGAAGGTTTTTTTATGTTGTAAGTTTTATTTTTTCCCCTTTTTTGTTGACTTAATATCATGTAAATGTCAGATATAGTTAGATTTGGTTAATACTAAAGTGATGTTTCAATTTTACCCTTGAAATCTATATCAGGTTGTCATTTTGGGATTAATTTGCTTTGTTTTTAAAATGCGAGGGACTGATTTGCTTCATTAAAAATAGTTTTTTCCTAAAATGTGTGGGATGAAACATATCATTTTAATTTTTTTAGTTAAAATACAAAAAAACCCCTACAATTTTAAAATATACACTCTAATATCTCGTGGTATGAACTAATTTAAAAAAAATATTTGATGAATTTGTGCTTTGCAAGACAAGCACTTCTTGGGATATATGAAACATCTTGTCATTGACGTGGGCTATTACACTACAAGAAAGTTCATCCTGTTTTTGTCAAAAAAAAATGGTGACATGTGATAGAATTTGTAGAATTTGACTAAAGTAGTGTATGATACTTTATCCAGGTGTAGCGCGGAACTTTAATTTTGTTTTGATATTCAATTTTAGTATATTGTTTTGATATTCAATTTTGGTATGTTTGAGTGGGATTAAACATTATGCATCAAAATTTCAGGCCTTTATTAGTGACTTTTTTGTGACAATTTTATATCGCAATAACATTATTGGGATTTTTTGCTGCGTCTTTTTTGTGCCGCAACTAGAGTGGTGAGATACATGCGGCACTTCCAGAAATTGCATCGTTTTCCTTTGGGACGGCTAATTTTGTGACACATTTGCATTCTATCGCTTTTGCGCCACAAAAAGGTTTCCGTGGCGCTTTTTTTACATTTTGTGGCATAATTCTGACATCGCGAAAAGACTGTTTTCTTCTAATGAAGATTTCTTAATTTCTTTTCCAACCCAATAAAACAACAATTAAAAGCCAAAAGGTACCAAGTCTCATATTATCTTCATCATCATTATCATTGTCAGCTAATTAATGTTTATAATCCAACAAGAAGCCATGAACTCGACTAAATTAACTAATTAAACTAAAAAAAAAAAACAAAGGAACAAAATGTACTACTAACTCCTTCTTTATGTAGAAATATTCAGAGAAATAGAAAGTATATATCTACATATGCATTGATTTTTAATTTAAAAAAATTAAACGCGAAGTTCACTTGGAATTGAAAATTTTGACTCCAAGTGATGAATTCAGAGCACAAAATTGAGCTCTAAAGAACTGAAATTCAATTAAAAAAATTAGGCAGCGTCTGCGAACCTTCGAGCCACGAGCTTCTGTGCCAACATTTTACGGTCCAGAGTGCCGGTCTTTTTGTCTGGTGGAGTGCTCCTGCCTATCGCCAGGGCTTACCTGTCACCGTTACGCAGAAGCAGCCAATAAAACTCTGAGAGAATTTGAGCACTCTCAAGCAGTGTTTTCAAAGCAGCGTTTTTGGCTTTTTGATACTTCATGATTTTAATTTTGAAGGAACATATGTTTTAGGTTCAAGCAATTGAGCATTAGCCTTACACTTTGATTACGCTTTTTATACCCGTTGATATAGGTTTTTTCTTTTAATACTACTGTGACGTGACCAAGCCGTCCAAAGCAGAGATAAATAACAGTACAAAATGCTTGTCCTGCGCTATAATTTGTTTTCACAGTCCAAGAAGATGAAAATCAAGTTCTGCCTAACAGTTAAAAATAATATTTGATTAAATATAAAAGCAAGAAATTTCCATTGTAGCAGCATCCTAGAAAATTAATTCCTACTAGTTGCTAAAAAATTCCTTGCTTGACACTTGACATTAGTTCTCACATCTTGGGCTATTCTTTATACATTTTTTTTTAAGTTTTTTAGAAAAATGATATATGTGAGATAATAACGTAAATAAGAAATGTGTTCGCGAAAAACATAAAAAACTTTTTGACAGAAAATTGCAATACAAACACCACCTAAGTTTTTCAAAAGAAAATTATTATTTTATGCTTTATTGAAATTATTAATTTAACTTGCTACTCTAAGTCAGGATCAAAAAAATTATTATTTAATAAAGATTATTAATTTATTGAGTATTAATTTATAAAAATTTTACTATACTCTAACAACGAACCATAAAACAAAAAGGAAATAATTTAAGTCACTATTTCTTCTTTGTCCCCTTAGTTTAATTTAATCGAATAAGTAATAGGATTGCAAACGAGCTGAGTCGAGGTGAGTCTAATCGAGTCTAGTATTGATTTAATTTTATCAATCTCAAACTCTCAATGTAAAGGTCGAGTTTAAAAACATAAAAAAAATAACTATTTTATTTTTAAAAAATGAATAAAATTAATCGAGTAGGTAATCCGTCTCATTCTTGGACAGCTATGATCCACTATTCGGCTGCTGCATTTTTTTTATTTGCATCAAAATGCTAAAATCCTTGATCAACGGAAAGAAATTTGGGCTGTAGTGTTTTGCCTTAAATCATGGTGTAGTGTTTGCCTTAAGTCATGGTATAATTAAATATGAGATCTCCACTTGGGTGGTACGGGGGGAGGGAGTGCAAGTGAAAGGTCTCGGATTTGAGTACTCTTGTTTACACTAAAAAAAAAAGAGATCTCCACAAATACTTTACATGCATCTGAAATTTTACATTCTACTTTTGTAAATTCTTTTGGTACAATAGCTTATAAAAAGTTACGCATTGATAACAAAAAGAGCATTTGGGTCTTTCCACCTTAAAAGCTAACTCAAAAGAAGAAAGATTTTTTTTTTTTCTTACATTGTAATCAAACAACGTATCATTTTTCACAATTGATATGAGATAAATCTAACAAATATGCCAGAAAACTCTATGGCATATGCTAAGCAAGACAAAAGGAAAAGCTGTGCTAGGCCATATTCACAAAAGGAAAGCTAAATGAGCCCTCTATGCTAATTAGCTAATTATAAATTTTTTTTCTGCACTCTTATAGCGGTACAAAATTATTAAAAAAAAAAAGTAATGAAGTCTCTATTTTCTTTCCTTCCCTTTAGTTTAATTTAATCGAGCTGGTGATCTCTGTCTCATTCTTGGACAGCTAGGATGTTTATTATTACTTTTCTATCCTCAAAAAGCTGGGTCCTTGATGAGCATGAAAAAAAAATGTGTGATGTGTTAGATTAATTATTAATTGTTAATTATTTGGTGCCCTTGGCGATTAGTTGTTGGATAAGGGACAACGGACACTGTGAACCGAGTGGGTAACCTCCCTCGTGCTTGGAGAAGTTAATTGCTCTTCCCATTACACTTTGATAGTCTTGATTTTTTTCTCACACAATTTAAGAAAATTTTATTAATTTTATTGAAAATTTAAATCTAGCCTATTATTTTTCTAAAATACTCTTGCATTTGAAGTATCACTAATTACTATACTTTTATATAAATAATACAATAATAATCGTGGTATGTTGCACCATTCAAGATATATACAAAGTAATTATTGATGAAAAAATGACTGTATTAAATAAGGTGGTCTATATTTAGTGATAAAGAAGTATATTAAATAGGAGTATTTTAAAAAAATTAAAAGTTAACTGCATTCTTGGATTAGAAGATGAATTATAATTTGAGATGAATAAAAAAGAAAAATAAGATCATCAAAATGAGATGAAGAGAATTATATTTCTTTCCCCCTCCGCTTTGATCAGAGGGAAGAAATTTGTGGTGCTAGTGTTGGAATAATAATTATTTAAGTTTCCCTACGTGCATCAAAAATTGTATCCTCCGTACATTGGATGAAGTGCAAATTAGTTTTTGACCTGTTGGAGCTAGGGGTGGCAATTCGGGTCCAAATCAGGTTGGCGGGTCGGGTTCGGGTCAACCCGCCAGAAAATCTGTTGACCCGAACCCGACCCGCCAACCCGTGACGGGTCAGGTATGCTGACCCGAACCCGAAAATTTCAGGTTGACGGGTTGGCGGGTCGACCCGAAATGACCCGAAACTTAATTTTAATTTATTAATTTATCACTGTAATTTCTAATAAAATCAATTTCTCACAAAACTAATTACATAATCAAGTAATAAAAATTTAAATAAGTAACTCCAAACCAAATCTAAAATAAATTAAACACCGTAAAAGTGTTTTATCCCAAACAAAATATAAAATAAATTAAAACAGTATAAAAGTAAAAAATAATAAAATATATTATTTGTCCAAATATAATAATTTCAACTTCACACAAATTAAATAAATTCATTTATGATTAAGTAATTAATGCCTTTGAAAAAAAGAATAACTTAGGTTAGTTAGATAAAATTATTTTTATATTTATTAAATTATTTTTAATTCGTAAACGGGTCATATCGGGTCATATCAGGTCACCACGGGTTGACCCGAAATCGACCTGTTTTCTTTTCGGGTTCATCGGGTCCAACCCGATTCTGACCCGAATTCCCAAAACCTCAACCCAAACCCATTAATTTCGTGTTAGGTTCGTGTCGTGTTTTCAGGTCGTGTCGAAAATTGCCACCCCTAGTTGGAGCTACATTGTCTCGCACTTGGAGTATTGGACAGCTATCTAGGAAGTATATTGGTACATTTTTTCCTCAATATGCTGAAGCCTTGATCAGCGAGAACAAATTGTGGTACCTAGTAGAGTACTATTTTATAGTCCAATGCAGCACGTAAATTTTAAAAGATTCATACATATTTGATAACAAAAAAAGAACATCTAAGTTAATTAAGTGATGTTAAATTTTTTAAACCAAATTTGATCTAAACAAAAGTGATAAGTTATCACTTATTATTTAATGTGATATACATTCAAATGTATCTGATTTAATACTTAACAATTCAATAATTTAACGATTTAGATTTAAATTTTATATTTCAATTTTATCAAAAGCACCCTTAGTCTTAGTTAGACTATTAAATGTGGTATCTTTCATGTTATATGAGGTAAAGAATCAACTAAGTGTTTGGATTGCAATTTTCTATCAAAAAAATTTTTACTTTTTTCTCAAACATAATTCTTATTTACCTTATTATCTCACGTATAACACTTTTCTACAAAAATTAAAAAACTAACAGTATAAAGAATAGCCTGAGATGTGAGAACTAGTGGATGGCATTTAACCTATAAGGTTAGCCTCTATTATATCCTTTAGTTATATGGATAAAACCAAAAAAAAAAAAAAAAAAAGAGGAATGTTATTAACACTACGTTTTTGGTGAACCACAGTCCAATTGCCTATTTTGTCTCACCAAAGAGACTAATCTATCATCGTCTAATCTATCATTCCTATGCCCAGTTTTCTCGGACCGTGGTAGAATTAGGCAGGATAAAGAATGTCCGGTAGGGACACAATAACGATCTCTTGGTGAGAAAAAATGGAAACTAGAAGCATTTTGTTAACAAAAGTGGGTGCCGCGCCCTATTTTTTGAAAATAAAATAAATGGTGCTGAAAAAATGAATTTTTGATTTAGTGTTCAATTTTATTTAAAAATTAGTTTTGATTTTTTAAAAAATAAAAAGAGAAAAGAGCCAAAAATGGAACTCAGAAAATGCGACGGTTTTGGTTCAAAATAATAATGTAAAAAGGGTTTTTTTGAAAAAAATAGGAGTCACTACTTGGTATTGATTTTAGGTATATCAAATCACACAGAAAAATATATAAAAATAAACAAAACCTCTTTTAGACAACTCTAGGTCTTTGAAACTAAGAGAAAAAGGTTCGGAAGTCGTGGTTGAACAAAGGGAAAGCGATGGTTTGATGGATTCAAACGTAAGACACCCTTTTAATCTAATCAAAGTTAGTTGCGAGATTTAGTCGAAAATTTTTCTAGTCTAACGTATAAAACTTGTCACATTTGAATGTTTTTACATGGATACAAATCTAGATCTAAAGAGTATCGAGATGGTCGAAATATCTCTTCAAAATTCAATTGGTGTAAATCACATTAATTGTGATGTCTAAAAATTATTCTTAGAAGAGGTCACGCATATGCAATAGATGAGACTCGAAGAAATAGAAGAATTATAATATACAAATATACATGACCTAAAAAAGGGGAATGCAACTTAATGGGTATGCGAGACTAAGATTCGTGACTCAATTTTCCTTTTTATAAAGGGGATACAAGCGTGCTAAGGTTAAGAAACTATACTCGCTCATTTTTATATTTGAAGAATGACTTTTCTAACCTAATCAAGCAAATGAACTAACATATTTCTAATTTTCTAAATGAAATGCAAATCTAAACATCATGTTTCATGCACATAAGAATAAGGGAGATAATATATAGAGGAAATATCATGCAATATGAAAAAATATCTTAAAAATGAAAAAAAAATGTATGAAATGTAATGAATGTCATGCAAACATATGATTCTAATGTGTAGGCGGCTCCTAAAGGTCTAACATTGGACTAGTCCATTTGTACAAGTTCTCACTAGCATTGGATTAGTGAGAAATCGAAAAAAATACCACAATTAGTATTGGACTAGTGTGGTAACGTCATGCATTTATTATAACTAAATAAATCATTTGAAACATAATTAAAGTAAGTAAACACGTAAAGCATATAGAGCACATAACATATAAGTATAATATCTAGATGCAAAGACCCTAAAAAAAGTGAATAAACACATAAACACGCAAGCATGCAAGCACACAAGCAAAGAAATGTGCATAGAAATCTAACTATTACATTTGGGGCTCTAACTACAATGTAAGGGAGAAATTAAAAAAATAATAACCTAACTATTACATTTATCTAACTAATTATATTTTTGACAAATTAAAACCTATCAATCACATAACCTAGCTAAATACATGTCTTGAACATCTATCTATTACAATTTGGCATTTCAATGCCTCTCAAATAATCATCAAAATTAAATAAAACAAGTGAAACTTAAAATGAATAAAATGAGTAAATAAAAGAAAAAGCACTCAAAACATGCAATTACATATAAAAAAACATAGGAGCATCTAAAAGACTTTAAAATAATAAAAGAAATTACCTCTCTTGAAGTAATGGTTAAATGAGTTTGGATTTGTCCTATTTATACTTCAAGATCAACAAAATGGTTAAGACACCAATTTAATTAACAAATAAAGAGAATAACATGTAAACATAGTGCAAATTCACTTCATCATTATAAGGAAATGAAAACAATCATTAAATCTATCAATTAAAGCATTTAAATGAAATATAATTAACAATTAAAGAAAATAAACAGCTTACATTTTGGAAATCAAAATTGTTAGGGACCTATTCACAAAAATTACAAAAGATTTTGGGGTCAAATTATAATTATTACAAAGGTTAAGGATTAAAATTAAAGAAAAATAAAGTTTAGTGATCAAAATGTAATTAAAATAGGGACCTAAAGGAAATAAATTTAAAGTTTTTGGGGACAAAAGAACATTACTCAAACTTCTAGAGATTGGGATGTAATTTTGGATCTGATTTTCTTAAGAAATCAGGCCATTGGGCTGTTTTATTAATTTTTTGGGCCAAAACCTCCCAAACCCAACAAAGCCCCAAGAAACAAATACACAGGTTAATCCACCAATTTCCTAAAGCAGACCAAACCACAAAATGCATCGGTTTTGACTCTCAAGGCTAAGTCATAGCCCAAAGAAAATAAAATCAAACCCACTCTCTAAAACCCAGCCAAATAACAACATTACCCAAATTCTTAAACTAATTACTAAACCCAATAAGACAATAAATCTTTGCAAAAATTATTAAGGCCTAATTGTATCCTAAAATATAGAAATAATCTTCCCAAAAACCCACTTAAAACATGCAAAAGAAGATTAAAGTTTAAAGGTGCAAAATTAATTGATTTTTACAGATTTTGAGCCACATTGGAATTATGCAAACAGTGAGGGGTTAAATTGAAAATTTGAAAACTTCCATGCATTCTTCTTCGGTGCATCTTCTGCAACTTTTCTTATTTCATCAGACGTAAGAAGAAAAAAAAATCACCCAATGAGCATGAAAATTTCGAACCAAACAACAAGATTATGCAACCCAAATCTCATCACCCCAAATACTATATCGAATTACAAAAATTACAGTGGAAACTTGAACTAATGGCTTGCAAATGAGTAGGAAAAATGCAGAAGAAGAAAAAATTGCAGCAAGGATTTTCGTGAATCTGGTGTTGATTTAAGCTTGTGTGAAAGAAAAAAGGTGAAAGGAACTACCTTTAACACTTTATGGGGTCGAATAAATGCGGAGGATCTGAGGAAATGCATCCAAATGAAGAAACTGAGCCAATCAAATTTCTGTCATAAGATGTCCAAGTGCTGACGAGCAGATGCTTTCGATCCAAAATTTGGAAGGACCTGAGACTTTATTTTGAGAAATTTTCTGAACAAAAGTTATACCTTTATGGACTTAGAGAATGAAGAAGTAGAAACAAAGCCTAGAGGATAAAGAATAAGATTGGATTTTGGCTAGGAATCAAGCCTCTTTGCCAACCCTGGCTCAGTTTTTCTGGAAATCTTCTGCTCCCTTTTTTGCCCTTTCCCCTCTCTGTTTTCCCTCATCTTTTCTGTTTTCCTGTTTTTCCGCCACCTCCCTTCTTGTTTTTGCCTCATGGCCTGCATTTTTCAGCCTTTCTTTTGCTTTTATATGGAGCCAAATTGATCAAAACTCTCAGAAGGAAGGCTGAGATTAAGTTGGGTTTTTGTGCCTCATTTGGAGTCCTTTGATCCCTTTTCTAGATGTTTCATGATGATTCTTGTTGAAGTTACGTGGCCTTGTACTAGTAAGGCTTGGAGGAAAAGAAAGGGAAGCAAAAACGTATCAAAATTGCTCCAAAATGCCAGCTGCAACTCCTTGTATTAGTTTTGATTCATGGCTGCAATTTTGCAGCAATGGTACTGTTCCCCCCCCCCCCCCCCCCTTTTTTACAAAAACTGCTGTTTCTCATTTTCTTTTTTTCTTTCCTTTTCTGTTTGTTTTCTTTTCTTTTCTTTCTGATTTTTCTAAAAAATAAATTAGAGATGATTTTCATTAGAAAAAGTAAATAAAAAAAATAAAATGAATAGATAAAAAATGAAATAGGAATAAAAATAAATGACACAAAATTTTGGTTTCTACAGTGGGAGTGCTTATAATATTTCTCTCAAAAAAAAAAACCCACAGCCATAATATTGCAATTATCCTGTACAGTCCTCGTCAGATCACCAAACTAATACAAGTTATAGACTATCTTCACTTACTGCGCATGTCACAATTATAAATTCAACTCAATTGCTATTACTACAATAACTATAGCAAACTACCTCAGACTATTGCCCAAGTTTGTACTTGATTAAACCATTGTCTTATCCATCACCAACTAGTAAACTACAAATCATTAAGTCATTACTTTACTTACTTGATTCAACTGAAGTCTCTAGTGTAATGGCGTGCATGTTAGTGTTTGATGTAGTAGATTTGTCATCCCAAATGTTATAGCATGTCTTTGTTTGATGCATTAGTTGTTAATAGTCCAATGCTGATATTGCTATTGTAAGATTCTTTGGTCCATTTATAAATTTGATTTTAATCCTAATAGGATCCTAAAAGTAGTAAAAATAAAGGGTAAAAAACAAAAAAGTCCCCTGTGGTAAGCTTAATACACAGAAAAGCCCCCTATAGTTTCAAAATATACAATACGACATCTCATGCTTTGAACTAAATTATAAAGATGACGGAATCCGTTAAACTTAACGGAAATGACTTATTGGAACCTAAAAAAAAAATTTTATGCCTAATTTTTATCAAATATACCTATTCTACCCCTTAACCCTCAATTCTCTCTACTTAGAGAATAAAACAAATGATTTTTTTGAGTTATCTTTTGCTTTAATTATATCAGTGCATTTTGATCATTTTGTCCATTTCCGTTAAGTTTAACGGATTCCGTCACCTTTACAATTTAGTTCAAAGCATGAGGGGTCGTGTTATATATTTTGAAACCATGGGGAGCTTTTCTGTGTATTAGGTTAACCACAAGGGGCTTTTTTGTTTTTTACCCAAAAATAAATGATATCTATTAATAGATTTTTTTAGTTTAATTACATATATATACTAACTAAGTGGTGTTTTAATGATTTCAAAAACAAAGTTTTATATTCAACAATTTTATATCAATGATATCTATTTTCTTTTAATTTCTAGCAAAAATAATAAATAAATTTCATAGTGACTTAAACTTTTATCTATTAGCATATTGTGCTAGTTTTATACATTTTAGTTGAAGATTTTCACTTTTTTCTAGCTAAAACAGGATCTCAATATATCCATAAACTACTTTAGCATTAAGCCTATTTATTTTATTTTCATCTTTTCCTTGTTATAACGCCCTTTATTTATTTTTGGATAAATTATGCTTTAGCCCCCATAGTTTAGTGCATTTTTACATATTCCACCATGTAGTTTCAAAAGTTATACATAACCTCCTCATGATTTTACTAAAGTGTCAAAGGGACAGAATCTGCATTTCATAATAGAATCAACTAAAATATCAAAAGTATCTCTATGTAAATTTGAAAATTCTTTATTAACTGCATAAGCGTTATGTATCTATTTTGAAAATTATGTGGAGGTTTATGCGGTAAAATAGCAAATTATAAGAGAATTATATGGTAAAACACAAAATTATAAGGGGTTAAAGTGTTATACATATTATGTTTATGTATTTTGATGACTTCAGTAACTTTAGTTTTTAAACAAAGGTAATCTCAACATCTCCGTAGGTTTCATTATAGAGGATCATTTTTGCCGCTTTAGCACTTCAGTTCAAATTATGAACGACTTATGTATAGTTGTTGAAACCATAAGAAAATTATGTAAAAAATCGCTAAATTATAAGGAGTGAAGTGCATTTTGCACTTTATTTTTTCTATTGTCCTTCTTCATGCTACTAGCTACTTCCTTTCTTTTTCTTTTTTTGTCTACTTCGACTGAATTTCTTTAATTTCTTAACTTATTGTTGTATATTTGTTGTAGTTTTTTTCCAAAAAAAAGAGCAGAGAGGATTATGATTGATATAAAAAAGGTTACATCGTTCCCATATATGCCCAAATACAGTCATATTACATGCTTCTAATCAAGAACAGACAAAAGAAACTGAAGGAATTAAGATAACATAGACATCATTGTATGTGCTTTAGGATTGGGACCATTTTCAGCATTGTTTTGCAATCCTAAATGCTCCCAGAAGACTGTCTTGCTCCTCAGTTTGTTGGTAGCTGTTGATGCAATCAGTCATTCAAAGCCTTGAATCCCTAGGCGTGGAGCGCAAGCATCAACAGTGTCCTGAGGATACTCACCAATTTTCATCTCAAAAGCAGCAAAAAAAAAAAAAAAAAAAAAAAAGAAATCCCCTGTGAAGTTCTTAAAGTATCCCCAGTAGATGCTTTTCCCATTAGCATGGCATAACCTAGCCACAGTTAATAAATGCCACTTTGAGAAAAATGACTACTTGATCCTTTCTTTCAGACTACTCTTCTCAAACTAAATTTCACTAAAGAAGAAGCGTGCGATGATCGTGAGGCTTGTTGATTACACTATCCTTACAGTTTTTATTGCCTCCACTACAATCAGTTGTTTACTTCTGAGTTATGGTAATATACTTCTAGGATATGAGAAGACTTCTGGAATTTGACAATATACCTCTGGGATATGACCAGACTAGAGAATGTTTGACGGAAAAATCAAAGTATTTCTCACTAAAAAATGAACAAATGACAAAGTTAGTTTAATTTATTTGGCAGTTTATTTATTTATTTATAGGAAAACAAATGTTTCCACAAGTAGTCATAATTGATTTGGACATCACTTCAATGAAGAAACAACTTTTGGCTGCAAAATAACCACATTTGAAGCGTGAAAGAGTTTTGCAAAAAATTTTACTGTTAGCAAAGATCTGGCCCTGGATCTGATTTCACAAAGCATGCCAATGAAGATCCAATGCACTTATTGATCCGGATCAGATCCGATACCTTATCTAATCAGGAACTTTCAGAACATGATGCAGTTCATATTCGGCTTGAATCAAACCCGGATCCGATGCCTAATCAAATCAGAAATTCAACCAAAACTTTCAAAACATGATCCGGCTGGGATCTAGCATCAAATCAAATCAAATCAGAATTTTGCCTAGTAGTTATCAAGTATTACCGATGTATAAACCAAGTCTCATTAGATATTGCATGTTTTATTTGTATATTTGTACATTTCATTTAACAAACTAATCCAACGGGCAAATATATATCAATTTATCTATAGGCTACCGATCTAATCGAAAGTCAAAACTAAAAGGGGCAATATACTATAAAGATTAAAGCTACTAGAATGAAGAATTGAGCTTCTCGTATAGAAGTTCTACTTGCAAATCTGCTTATTTTGCTTTGCACAGCAGCCAGCTTTCTCAAAATCTTTATCAAATCGTTACCCTTTTCAGTTGCAGGAAAAGTTCGGATCTCTTCCTATGCAAGTCAAGAAGAAAAACATAATTATTGAAACTATAACAGAACAGGTTTAATGAAACCCTACAACAATAAAATTTTAAATTGTTAGGTTAGTAGCATGAAAGGGTTTGGTATATAGACTGAGATTAGAACTAAGCATTTGTTCAAGGACGAAAATGCAAGCGCAAGAAACAAGTTGATACATGTATTTATCAAGGGTAAGTAGCACATCCTTCAAACTCAGTGGCATATTACACCGTCCACATATGAATCTACAGCTTCAAAACTTGGCACAAAATGACACTTGAAAAAAAGGAATTGTTAACTCCACTCTTTTTTAGGAGTTTTAAATAAGTTTTTGATTTTAGAAAAGAAAATAAAGAAAAAGTGATGAAGAACCACCACCAAGAGCTCAAGTCGTCACTTCAAAAGGCTCGAGTGAGGATACTCTATGTGCACCATCAATGAACCTTGGGCCGATGACTAGAGCAACGGCAAGAAAGATGTGAGAAACCCTCCAAACATTCCTACAAATCGTTCATACACGCATAGGGAGGATCCAAGAGTCTAATCACACGATGGTGAGTCTACTCCAAGCCCAAGAGAAGGCCGCAGAAGACTAGGGAGAGGGCGGGCTGCATTATGGGCTTCACTATCGAACTAAG
The DNA here is from genome assembly GCF_036785885.1 of Coffea arabica. Classification (NCBI taxonomy): domain Eukaryota; kingdom Viridiplantae; phylum Streptophyta; class Magnoliopsida; order Gentianales; family Rubiaceae; genus Coffea; species Coffea arabica. The sequence continues at coordinate 12,766,308 of NC_092316.1, read as the reverse complement.
TGTCTAGCGTAGGCTTGAGAATAAGGTTGGGCAGCCATGTGGGCTTGGCCGACCAGCCCTTATCCACTTAGGGTGAATTAGCACTTTCCAAATTCGTTTGTTTCCTTAGCAAGTTAGGTTTAGTAGTTGGAGTTAATATCATTTTTCATTACTAGTAGGATTTCGGTTCATGAAGCTTATAAGTACAAGGCTTGGCCGAGCTTGTTAGTCATTCAATAATCAATCAAGAATTTTCAGTTTTAAGAGTGTTTCTCTTAGCTTCGGTTAACCTTTGAATATCTTAGATTTGTTCTAGGTGTTCTTCGTGGCTTATCAAACAAGAATCACACTTGTTCGTGGCGCCATTCTACCAAAACTGTAAGTTCCTTTAATCTTTTTTTGAGGTTTAAGAATTAGTCTTAGTTCTCATCTAAGGGATTCTAAAAGGGTTTAGGGTTCCGCAAATCCAAGCCTTGGAGATTGATTGTCTAGATCCTGTTGTTGGGGTTACGAGTTTGTCAATCGCGGTTGGGTTCGTATCATCTGGTATTAGAGCTAGTTGACAACTTCCAGGTTATATCCTACCTTTTCTTATTGTGTTTGAGTCATAGTTTGTCATTTCAATTCTGTCTTGTTGTCCAAACGAAAAACGCAAAAAAAAAAAAATATTTTTTTTGTGTCGCTAGTTTTCATTGTTCCTTTGCTGTCCGTTGTTGTGTCTAGTTGCTGCCGAATACAATATATTGTTTCTGTCCAGTTTTTACTCTTTAATTGTCGCATCTTGAAGTCTTCAATTGTCAAGTCAAAAAAAAAAACAAAAACAAAAATGACAAAAACAAAACAGAAATTCTAGTCGCTAATCTTGTTGAAGCAAAGTCAGGTTTCTTGAACAAGAGGGTTGGAAAATTTTTGTTTCTTGCACTACTATACGGCTGTCTTACCTTGTTCTTGAAGAGTCTTGATTCAATTCTTGAATTGCCAAGAGGTTCTTGGACGAAAATCTGGAAAACCGAGGGTAGTTCTTGAAGTTCTTGAAATCACTCCATCTAATTCTTGAATCTTGAAGGGGCGGCTGTTCTTGTCCAAAGTAATAGCCGAACCTGTCTTGAGTTGCATCTGACTTGGACGAAGAGAAAAGCAAAAGAAAACAATCTGGTTTGCGTCAAAAAAAAAGGAACACAAGAAAGAAACAAGAAACCAGATTCGGATCTACTACAATAAGAAACCTATTAGAATTAGGAAACCTAGTTGACTTGGGCTTGTTTAAACAAATCCTAGTTCTACTTGGAATCCCAATTTCTGATTGGCACCTTGTGACGCGTAGGAAACTCCTACACCAGCCGCAACACCTGCCCAAAAAGGTCCAAGAAGTCGTGTGGTGTACGGTTTCAACCCGTTAACACCACTAGATCTCATGCCTTTAGCTTTGAGTGAACATGCGAGCCTTGATGGTAAGAAAAAGGCTGAAATAGTAAGGCAACTTCATGAGAAGGCACGAGCAAACATTGAAGGCGCACGGAGCAATTTGCTAGACATGCAAACAAAGGGCGTAGGCAAATGCTTTTCCAACCTGGAGACTAGGTTTCGCTCCACATGTGCAAGGAATGCTTTCCTGGGAAGAGGTGAAGCAAGTTGATGCCTCGTGGAGATGGATCGTTTCAAATCCTTGCCAAAGTCAACGACAACGCCTACCAACTTGACCTTCCAAGTGAGTATGGTGTTAGCTCTACTTTCAAAGTCGCTGACTTGCTTCCTTTTGATGTAGGTGATGACTTCTATTTGAAGACAAATCCTTCTCAGGAGAAGGGGACTAATGAAGAACCACCACTAAGAGCTCAAGTCGTCACTTCAAGAGGCTCGAGTGAGGATGCTCTATATGCACCATCAATGAACCTTGGGCCGATGACTAGAGCAAGGGCAAGGAAGATGTGAGAGACCCTCCAAACATTCCTACAAATCGTTCATACACGCATAGGGAGGACCCAAGAGCCTAATCACACGATGGTGAGCCTACTCCAAGCCCAAGAGAAGGCCGCAGAAGACTAGGGAGAGGGTCGGCTGCATTATGGGCTTCACTATCGAACTAAGTGTCTAGGGTAGGCTTGAGAATAAGGTTGGGCAGCCATGTGGGCTTGGCCAACCAGCCCTTATCCATTTAGGGCGAATTAGCACTTTCCAAATTCGTTTGGTTCCTTAACAAGTTAGGTTTAGTAGTTGGAGTTAATATCGTTTTTCATTGCTAGTAGGATTTTGGTTCATGAAGCCTATAAATACAAGGCTTGGCCGAGCTTGGTAGTCATTCAATAATCAATCAAGAATTTTCAGTTTTAAGAGTGTTTCTCTTAGTTTCGGTTAACCTTGGAATATCTTAGATTTGTTCTAAATGTTCTTCGTGGCTTATCAAACAAGAATCACACTTGTTTGTGGTGCCATTCTACCAAAACCGTAAGTTGCTTTAATCTTTTCTTGAGGATTAAGAATTAGTCTTAGTTCTCATCTAAGGGATTCTAAGGGGGTTTAGGGTTCCGCAAATCCAAGCCTTGGAGATTGATTGTCTAGATCCTGTTGTTGGGGTAACGAGTTCGCCAATCGCGGTTGGGTTTGTATCAAAAAGGGCCTAAAATGAAACTTAAAATATGCAACGGTTTGGGTCCAAAATAATAATCTAAAAAGGGTTTTTAGGAAAAAAAAAAAAAAAAAAGTAGCCCCACTTGGCATTGAGTTTAAGTATGCCAAGTCACCTAAAATACATTTAAATAAATAAATAAATAAAACCCCTTTTAGATAGCTCTAGGTCTTTGAAAACAAGAGAAAAGAGTTCAGTAGTCACATTCAAAAAGGAAAGGCAAATATTTGATAAGCTCACCCTTTCAACCTAACCCAAGCTAGTTATGAGATTTAGTCGAAAATAAAACTTATCACATTAGGATGTTTCTATACGGATGCGAATCTAGACTTAGGAAGATATCGGGAGGGTCGGAATGTCTCTTCAAAGTTTAATTGGGACCAATCATGTTAATTGCAACACCCAAGAATGATTCCTTAAAGAAGTCACAAATCTACAAGAGATGAGACTCGAAGAAAAGAAAAATTATAATATAGAAATACACATGACTTAAAAAAGAGGAATACAACCTAACGGGTACGGGAGATTAAAATTTATGACTCAATTTTCCTTCTTATGGATAGGATAAGAGCGTGTTAAGGTTAAGAAACCATACTCGTTCATTTCCTATATTTGAAGGATGACTCTCCTAATTTTGTCAAGTAAATGAACCGATATATTTCTAATTTTCTAAAATGAGATGCAATTCTAAATGATATGGTCCAAAACATATAGAGGATAAAGGAATAATAGTAGGAAAAATATCATGCAAATGAAAATAACCTCAAATAGGAAAAATATATGAAATGCAATAAATGTCACACAAGCTATGAATCTAACGCGAAAACAATCTGAAAAGTCTAGCATTGGACTAGCTCGTTTCTACAAGTTCTCACTAGCGTTAGACGTACTAGTGAGAAAAATGGAAAAAAAAAATGCCACAACTAACATTGAACTAGTGCAGTGACGTCATGCATTTATTATAAATAAATAAATCATATATAAAATATAATTAAAACAAGTAAACATATAAAACACATAGAACACGTAACATATAAGTATAATATCTAAATGCAAAACCCTAAAAAACTCTTCAGCCTCATTTTCCCTGTTTTCCGTTTACTGTGAGGAAATGGCGACAGCATGAATGTTGCCAATACAACAGGGCAACCGACTTGAAATATATAAAATTGGTTGACCAAACTCCAGAATAACTTGTTCATTATAGTAAGTAATTAATATAGTATAAATTTAGGAAAAAAAATGTAGTTTTAGTCCTTAATGTTTGTCTTGTGTGTCAAACACATAAATGCCTTTCATAATAAATAGCCTACAGTTGTGCTTGTATTTAGAAAATTTCCCGTCATTACCCAAAAAATCATCAATAACAAAAGAGTCATCCCTTGTTTAATAGTGAGATAATTAAAATGCAAGCATTGAAGTGTGAGATTTCAAATAATAAAAAAAGGCACTTAAGGGCTAATTTCTTTGTTTATTGTCCAAAAAAATCACAATAATAATGTTTTGACAAAATCTTGATCCAAAACTATGCCTACCAGACTAAACCCGACAGGCAAAAGAATTTTTTTTTTTTTTTAAATGTTAGGCTACTAGGCCTAGGGCTGCAAACGAGCTGAGTCGAGTCGAGTTTTGGGCTAATCGAGCCGAGTTTTCGACTAAATTTTACCAAGCTCAAACTCGAGCTCGAACTCGACGAACCGGCAATTTAAAACTCGAGCTCGACTCGAGCTCGATTCGAGTCGAGCTCGATCTCGAAAAAAATCAAAAATAATTAATTTATTTTTTAAAAAATAAATAAAATAATTTTTTTTCTTAATAAATAATAAAATATTAATGATATATCTGTAATTTTACTATTAAAATAAAAAAATAAATAATATATATCTACTTAAAATAAAAAATATATATACTTAAAATAAAAAAATAAAAAATATTATATATATATATATATATATATATATATATATACTCGAGCTCGCGAGCCTAACGAACTTAATATTTTGAGTTCGAGTTCGAGTTCGATTTCGACTCAAGCCAGCTCGAGCTTGACTCGAGTTCGATATTGATCGACTCGAGCTCGACTCGAGCCGCTCGCTAACGGCTTGTGAGCGGCTCGATTCATTTGCAGTCCTAAGTAGGTCTCGTTAGCCGGAAAACCAACTAAGCATCTTTCTAAAATGGTGTTGGCTGTCAGTCTGGCAACCTGTAGAATTCATTTTTTTCTTAAAATGTCGTGCTTTCGAGCTTAGTCAATCCGACAGTTAGGTAGAAACTTTGCAAAAAAGCTGCCGGGCGTCAGCCCAGTAGCAAACACGAATCAGATATAGCCAACAGAAAGCGCTTCCCCTGGGACGTTTTATTCAAATGAAGTTTTACCTTTTTTTTTGGTACTAAAATACTTTAAGGTAAAATCGTATTTGCCTGATAGTTTATTGGTTCAGTGTTTGAACTATTTAAGATACATCACTTGACATACTAAATGAAATAAATTTGCTTTTGAGTTGATCACAGGAAACTAAAAAATCCAGTGATTTTAGGTTGTATTGTTTGAAAGGATTTAACAATAAAGTTTTAGTAGTGAGGAACACTAACAGTAACACAGAATTGTTCGATTAAATGTCGAATTATTGATGTATATGCTCTTTTATTATAGTAGTCTGGTGTATAGGTGGCAAACAAATTCATTTATTTAAATTTATCCATGCCCGCTCATAAATGGATGGACAGTAAAAGTCTGAAATAACGATCATTATGGTAACGAAACTGTTTTTACCTAATATAACAGGTAAAAACACTTTTAGCAACCATTTGATTACATATTGGACTGGTCACCTAAATAAAATAGTACCTAAAATTTTGGTTAGTAAGTTTTACATAAAAAATAGTAAGTTAACTCGATAAATTAGTAAGTTTCATGTCTCAAAAAGTAAATTGGAATAAATATGGAACTTACTTTTTTTTTGAAGTAAATTACTACTCTATATCTGAAACTTACATTTTGGAGAGTAAGTTTAGTTTAAGTAATAATAAGTTTTTATAGATTAATAGTAAATATTGTTGATAGAATAGTAAATTTAGTTAGTGGTCAAGACCTACTAGTTTGTGGTATGAATTTACTATTTTACTTAAAAAACTTATATGAAACAAGTATTAGGAAGTTTATTTGAAATAATGTTAAGATTTTTTATTAATGATTGAAACTTAGTATTATAGTTAGCAATTACTCGTAATGTAAATGTATGATACATAATTGTACGTATCATTTATAAATGTTATATGTTTTAAGCATTTTAAATATACTATGAAAACTATTTTTTTTTTTTGCACATGACCTTATAAAATATGTAAGAATAATTTGTCGTATTATAAATGTTGAATTATTTTTGAATTTGTGAAGGTTAGAAAGTTTGGATGACAATAACAACAAATCTTTTGAGTTATATATAGAATTGCACTTATCTATACATCACAATTTCCATATATTAATACCTATGAATATAATAAAATGGAAAATTTTTAATAAATTTATTTTCTGGGTCACAAGTATAAAATTTAAAGTTGTATTATAATAACAACAAATCTTTTGAGTTGTCTATCAAATAGCACTTACTTATACATCACAATTTTCATATATTAATGCCTATGAATTTAATAAAATGGTAAAATTTTAATAAATTTATTTTCTGGGTCACAAGTATAAAAGTTAAAGTTGTATTAACGTAGCATAATCTTTGAAAATTATAGTAAAGTTACCCATATGTTAAGTTCTGTGAATTTCAAACATACTTTGTATCATTTACATTATGGATTTGTATCCTTATTTTTTCGATCAAACTCTTTTTTTTTTGGCAAACGGTATGTAAATTATTATAAAATGTCATTTTATAATAATCATAATTTTTTATAGATGAATGTTATGTAAACTGTTAAAATTATCAATTCACAAATGACTAAATCTGACTACTTTATGGCATATATTAGTCTAATTGACTAAAAAATTACTGTAATCATGTGCACGTTGACTGTTGAATTGAAATTTCCTTTATTACTAGTACAAGTTCTTTTAATCAAAGCAAAATAAAATCAAAAGTCTTTTCCTTTTGTATGTAGTAGCTATGCTTAATAGAAATTTATTAAACCATTTTTACAATACATAATTTCTTCTAAAATTAGTAACATTTTCCATTATCTCTAACCTTGTTAATAATACTAACCACTGACATGTAGATAATCTTGAAAGCAAAAGCCATCAATATGACAAAAAAAGAATATTTTCGTGCTGAACGAAAAAATTGCGACTCTATATAAAATCGAAAAAATTCATCATAAATGAGAATGAATTGTAAAGTTATCACATTTCTAATTTCATATGCATCAGAATTTCACGCAGCATTACTTAAAGGAACTTTCCTTTTTCACACTAAGGAATCAATCCCAATCTTTATATCTCTTTTATTTTTTCTTTAACCATTAAATAAAGTCAAAGTTGTTAGTAGTAAAATACTAAATAAATTTAATTCTATTTCAAACCCTAGTTTATTGTATACTAATATTTTACACCACAATCAATCGAGCACCAATTTCCTTTTTTTAAGTGGCTATTATTTATTTTATTACTTAGGTTAAATATTTACATATAAAATAATAGCAATAGAATGCCAATCCTCGGATCAATGGAACTTCAATTATTGTTAATAAAACTAATTTTACATTGATAAAAATTAGTCTACAGAATGAAAAGTCAATGGCAACAATTGCTAAAATATAGCAATTTTTAATTATGGGAAAATAAACAACTAAGTTCCCAAAATATTTCACTTTTATTGTTTAAAAAATCTCAACTTGTTGACTAAATTCAAAATAATTCTATTGTCAAAAATATTTTTTCTCAAATTAACTTTAATGATTAGATGTGAGATACAAATATAGTTAAATATCACTCATACATATGTCATGGATATTTGAGACTTTTAGTAAAAAAAAAAATTTTTTGTTGTTAAAATAACATTGTATCCTCGTGTACTAATTATTTTAGGACCATTTTATACGTGAACTAAATTTAATTTAAATTATACAACAGATTATATATGCATGTGATTTTCATTTATAACTATTGGATCCCATTCTTATGAACAATCTCCCACGGAAAAAAGTCCAGATCATACTGATTTTCGTATATTAATTGTTATATTAATTTTGTCATTTTTATTATTATATTATTTCTCATTTTGTGTAGGCTTTAACTCTTATTATTTCTTGTGTCCCAGATGTAAATTTATTAAAACTTTATCATCTTATTATATTCATAGGTGTTAAATTATAAAAATTGTGATAAATAAACAAGTAATATTCTATATATAACTAGGAAGATTTGTTGTTATTGTTATCCAAACTTTCAAACTTTTCAAAAATTGAAAATGATTAAAAACTTATAATACGACAAAATTTTATTACATATTTTACGAGATTATGTGAAGAGTCAAACTATTTTTCATAGTATTTTAAAATATATAAATAAAAAATTTTTTAATTATACCTATAATCATGTATTATATAGGTATATTACAAATACTTACTAACTAAGGTACTAAGAATTAATCATTAATAAAACATCTTATCATTATTTCAAATAAATTTCCTAATACTAGTTTGAAATATGTTTTAAAGTAAAATAGTACATGTATGCCATAAATCAGTAAGTTTTGATTATTAATCAAATTTACCATGTTATCAGTAAGAATTACTATTCATGTATAAAAACTTACTATTACTTGAATTAAACTTACTCTCTAAAAAGTAAGTTTGGGATATAAAGTAGTAATTTATTTATTTAAAAAGTAAGTTTAATATTTATTCCAATTTACCTTTTGAAGTATAAAGTTACTAATTTATTACTGTTAACTTACTTTTTTAGATGAGAAACTTACTTTCTTATTTTTAAGTGTTATCCTAGTTAGGTAGATAGGCCTATCAAATAATCAAATGGTTGCTAAAAGTGCAACTACCTGTTATATTAGGTAAAAAATTGTTTCGTTACCATAACTGCCGTTACTAAAGCATTGTCCTAAATGGATATAGGTATCTTCAATTTTTATATATGGGTATAAATGAGTTATCCAATAACCCAATTGGGTATTATTGGATAATCCATCAAATCCAATTAACCCATTTAGAATTGTCTTCCCCTAAACCTCCTCTCTTGCTCCACCCTTTTTTTTTTCAAATTTTTCATTTTGTCATGATATTAACTACTTTTGTTTCATTATTATTATTTGTTGGTTTTATTTTATCATTTTATTTTAGTTTGTTAACTTGCTCATTTTAGCATCACCAATTTATGACAAGTTTTAACATTTTTTCCTATCTTTCCAAAATGAACTTTTAAATTTACACATGAAAAAAATATTAGGGGTTTGCATTAAACTTTTGAGTTAACTTTTATAGTACTTAGTTCAAATTTTTATATTATTATTGTTCAATTATTAAATAGTATATAATTTTGCGACATAGAGTATGGATGGAAAAAGTTGGTAATTAGGCTTATTGAACATTATAAGTAAATATTTAAAACTAATTATGGGTGTAAAGGGTGGTATAAATTGATAACTTAGTTTGCAAAAATGAATATAAATTAGTTTACAAAAAGTTAAAATAAATGGGTTATAAACGGGTTATCCAATTCATTTTTTGACTTATCCATTTATGCTCATCTAATTAGATGTGTATAAATGAGTTGACTCACTTATACCCATTACCCATTTTAACCAACCCAAACCCGCCCAAACCATCCATTTTGACACTTCTAGCCTTGGTGCATCTGTTAATAATCTAAACAATACAATAATGATTCATTTGTTTCTTATAGTGAAAGAGATACTAATTCCTAACCATTTAGATGAAAATAATACCGTGTTATATAACACATGGAGTTCATTTCGGAAATTAGACTTTCAAAAGAGGAAAAAGGCACACAATCCTGAATCTTTTCTGTGTAATTACCTGATTAAATCTTAGTTTTGTTTCCATTGACATCCTTGTCACACAGTCCTTGATCAATTTGCATGCAACTATTTCCAGTTGCGAGGAATGCAAAAATAGACTTGAAATAGTAATTATGGTGAAAGGATTTTTTTGCAGTGATGATTGATTAGTAATCACTCAATTACTCTGTAACTCAATTGTAATCATTGGTATTAGTTGTTAATTGTCAATAAACAATTGTGTTTGGACTGCATTGTTCATGATTTTTCATGAAAAAATTACTGTAGCGATTTGATGTATGTGAGGAAAAAATGTAATAGCGAAATGTGATTACGGAAAACGACATAATTTTTTTACGGAAAACAGCAATTCAAACAAGGCTAGTACTCTAGAAAGGGAAGGTGCCAATGATTATAGACAATTGAAGAAGATCTTTCATGACAAGTGGAGCAGTAGTGTAGTGAAGAGCATATTCCATTCTTTCAATTGGAACTTAGGTGCTATTGCTATAAACTTTTTCATAAATTTTTTTATTTGGTGCTGGATTCAACTAGAAGTGCGTTCGAGTCGAGTCGAATTCAAGTAATGCACTATTCGAACTCGAGTTTAATTAAATCTAATCGAGTCAAATCGAGCTCATTCAAGCATAATCAAGCTCACGTAATAAAAATTAACATTTTACATCAAATTGAATCGGAAACATTCTTTTTATTTATTTATTTTGATAAAAACTGGAAATAATTTTATTAATAACTACTCTGGAATTCAGCTTGCAGTACAATATGAGGTGAAACAAAAGCCCCTTGATGGAGAGGAAAAATAAGATGGATTACAAAGGTAGAAGTACACATTCAAGCCATTTATGCAGAAGCTTCCATCAAATTCGAATGCGAACTTAGTTTCTTCAGCATTCAAGAGTCAAATATTCTGAGGTTAGGAACACTAAATGCCATGTCCGCAGCAAGCCTGCTGATAGAATCCTTTGGCATGTCCACAAGCTCAAGCATATCAAGAGTAGATATGTGCTTCAGCTCTTCCGGCAACTTCCGTAATCTGCCGCAATCCCTGATTCTCATACACAGGAGCTGTGGCAATGCACCTTTCTCCACCTTTATTTCATCCAAATGATTTAGACGGCCGACCTGAAGGAATTTCAATTGGTGAAACCCATGCCTGGAAATGACCATATGCTCTGGTCCCTCAAATTCAAATTCCATTTTGAGGAACGACAGTTGTCTCAACTTCTCTAGTACTGGCATTGGGTCATCCGTGGAATGTCTGAATTTCAAAGACAAGCGAGAGAGATTTGGAGGGAAATCAGGAGGTAGCATTCTCAAATCCACCCCGGATAGCTTAAGCTCTGTTACATGATGGAGCTTAGAAAGTCCACCTAGAGTTGGCTGCTGGCTACTTCCATCAAAATAAAGTTGTAACGTCTTTAGGCTTCCAACTTCAGATAAATGCATGCAGAGTTTGTCTATCTCTGACATGTCATCCACCCAAATCCCCAGTTTCTGAAGACTTGTCAAAGTTATCATGTTATTGTGCATAATGTCATCAAAGTTTACGCGTGACAGAGTCTTAAGATTCTTCAATCCTTCAATCTTAAGTGACTCATTCCATCTTATATTATAAATGTCTAATCTTATATCATAAGCGTATAGATGCCGTAAACTTTCAAGCTTCCAAATGAAATTTAAAACTACCACTGTGGCACGGGTCCGCATGTCAAGAGTTTGTAGGTTTCGCAAACAACCGAAGGAACGAGGGAGCCTTGCAATCGATGTGTATCTTAAACAGAGGTATCTTAGAAGCCTGACTTCACCAATTTCCTTTGGCAAATTATATGGTATCTGAACATTCTCAAGGTCTAGCGTCCTAAGCTTTCCGAAACTTTTGAGATTAAGACTAATGTTTTCCATGTAACCGTGGACATTGAAAAAAAGTAGGGACCGGAGAGGGGGGGTCGAAGACCCAAGATAATTTTCATCCCAAGGGAGAACATGAACAGCAAGGTACCTGGATTTGGCTGATATTTTATCATCTCTGGTGTCATGGATCTGAAAAAAATTTTCATCATCTGCCTTTCTGATTGCAAGCTCTCGCAGTAAATCATGGACTCTACAGCTTTTAATCCTCTCATCAACAGTCATTTCCGCCACCTGGACCATATTTCTGCTACAAAGTCGTTCCACATCATCATATGCTGCAGTTTCCTCCAAATTTTTTGCATCTCTATTTTGGATTATTCCCTCTGCAACCCACATATGAATCAACTTGCGCACAGAAATGACGAAGTCTTCAGGAAACAAACCCAAATACAAAAAGCAAAATTTCAGATTGGCAGGGAGGTCTGCATAACTTAATTCCAGAATTGCTGACACTCCACTCTGGCTCTTTGATAGGTTTGTGTTGAAACTGTTGAGAACTTTCTCCCATTCACTCTTCAACTTTTTCTTTGCCAGTAGCAGGCCACCTATAACCGTGATGGCCAGTGGCAGACCAGCACATCTCCTTGCAATCTCTCTGCCCACTTCTTCCAAATCCGAAGGACACCCAGCATTATCCCCGTGGGCTAAGGCCTTTCTGAGGAACAACTGCCAGCTATCTTCCTGCCCCAAAGTTTTTAGCTCATGTGGTTTGCTAAGAGCATCTGCGTGTTGGGCAACATCCCGATTGCGACTTGTAAGTAGCAATCTACTTGATGTGTTAACATCAGGAAAGGCCCTAGCAAGACAATCCCATGCTTCTTCCTTCCACACATCATCAAGTACCACAAGATAACATTTATCTTCTAGATCTTGATAGAGCCTTTGTTCCAAGTCCTGCTCTTGCATCTTTTCCAACATGTCAAGTAGCTCATTAGTTATTGGATTCAACTGTTTTATGATTGTCCTTAACGTCTCTTTGTGATTGTAGATTGAAGAGACGCAGACCCAAGCACGACAGTTGAATCTCTCCCTGACATCAGCATGGTTATAACCTTTTTTGGCTAGGGTTGTCTTACCAGCACCTCCCATGCCAATGATTGAAACCACACGGCGGTTTCTGTCCTCTTTCAAAAGTTCTGCCACCAGGGATTTTGTTATCTCCTCGAAGCCCACTATATCCTTGTCCTCGTTGAAAGGAGAGGACCGCCGGAGCCGTTGAAGCTCTTCTCCATGTGTAGTCGTTCCCTCTCCAAGATTTTTGATACCGTACTCTTCGCGGCTATCAGCAATCTCCTTAAGCCTCATCCGTAAGGACTTAATCTCTTTACCTATCTTGTAGAGGTTCACAAATTTCAAGGGATAATATGTCAATTTGGTGACGAGTCCCTTGTCCTTTATGAACTCAACTTTGCTGGCAAAGATCTCAATGATATCCTCCGCATCGTAGGCAGCATCTCTGATTTCAGAAACCCAGTGGCGAATCCTTTCCTCTTCATCTTGCCTTTGATCTGCATCTTTCAGGAAACACCGCATCCGGACCAGATCATTTCGGAGTCTCTCAACTTGACGTCGAACATCTTTCAGGAAAACAATTTTTTGAATCAGCAGATCGCCAGTTCTCTCAATAACAAAAGAGAGAGCAGGGTCAGCCATCCTGGAAAAGTGAGATTTGCTTTCAATAACCAGTAAAGGAGGAGAGAAGCTCTTGCTGTTGGGTGCAGCTGCAAAACTTCTAATCTCTGTGGTTTTTAACTGATCTCAGAAGAGAGGCTCGATTCTCACGTGGTTCATTTTCTCTTCCAGTCAAAAAGAAAGCAGCTCAATTCACATGCTGGGTAATTGTGGTGCTGCTGGTGGCGTCTTTTTCTCTTCAATGATGGATAATTGTAGTATTAATTTTTGGCAACATTTGGATAGTTACAACCACCAATGAAAGGTATCGAATGAAAAGCAAACCAAATGATAAATTCTACGAATCTTTGGGACAAAATCACTGGGCCAATGGCTCAATGGTCACCGGGAGGGAACTTGGACTGTCGGTGAAGGTTCAAAGTTCACCAGCAATGAAAACAACCTAAGAATTGAATCATAGTATTCTTTTGATCTAGTTGGAATTATATACCTATTAGTCCCTATTACAGCCTCTTTAGGCTCCTCTTCCCCTAGATTATGATAGAATAGATTATACAAATATATCGTTGCTGAAAAAAAAAATCTTTGGGACAAATTTGTGCTTCCAAAATGACGTAGGAGAAAAATAGAATCATTTTTAGTCCAATTAATTAGGAATCTAAAATGTAATAGAATTCGTTAATTAAGAGTTAAAAAAAAAGGAAGAAAGCAACCAAATACGAAATTACAATAAATTACCCAAACCACAACGCATGAATTGCCTTGCAAAAATTATTCATGATACATATTACACTTTAAAAAAGATAATAATGTGTCTCTGCCTTAAAAATCTAAAATTAACTATTGACTAATGCTGTAGCTCATATGCATGTATCATATAATAATTGCTAAAGTAACTTTGTGACTAAATACATTAATTTTTCTCCCTTAATATGCAAGTGTTCTAAGTGTGAACAAAGCTAATGTTATGTAAGTATTAATTAATATAAGGTGCATTAAATAATACTACATGTTATTTAACTACTTTAAAGAAGTTGGTAGTCAATTTACAAAATTTAGCCGACTGTATCCGTTATTCATTAAAAGATATCGTGAAATTCATTGATATTTGTTTATTATGGTGTGCAATGAATTATGTAACCAACTGAAGACTTAGATAATTGCTTAGTATTTTGTCACTAGGTAGCACTCGAATTCTATACTTAAACAAAAAAAAATGGTAGCAACCAAGAAAAAGAGAGTTAATTGTGTTTATATCACCAAAATGTGCAAAAATATTGCACGTTCAATCCAAAAAAAAAGTAGGAAAAATTATCAATTTAGTCCTAAACTTTTTTTTTCATCGATTTAATTTCTATACATTATTTATAGTCAATTTAATCTCTAAATTTATATTTTGGTTCCAATCAAGAAATTTAACTAGTACCGCATAATTTCCATCAGCTTCCCAATCAAGCAACCAGAAAGGATATTTTAGGGACTTCCATTGTGGAGCCTTAACCAAAATTAACCGAAACAAAATCTTATGAGAAATATCCACCCAAGCTTCCTATTCTTCCAAAAACAAGCCTCCGGCATAAGCTTAGTCGCCGCCGTCCTCATGGGCTCGGACTTACACCTGGTCAACACAAACGGCTCGTTACCCCGACGTTCACCAGCTTCTGTTCAATCATGGCCGCCATGGACACAGCTGCTACCGTCGGCAGAGAGCAGGAAGACCTCGGCGGCAGAAAAATCTCCGGCTGTTGTTGCTCTTGCTCTTGCTGTTAGGACATAAGCTCCTGCGGCGATGGGTGTGGTTATGGTCCCATTGGAGGAGGGGGAGGATGATTGGAGTCGGTGCAGCTGACTTCCATCTTGGGGTCCTCTGGAGCGTTGACTAATTTCTGGTTGGTGACAGCTGCTGCTGGCCGCCTCTCCGGTAACCATCGGACGAAGTCCGTACTGCAGACCCATGTCTCCTTGGAAACTTTCATTGACAGTTTCGGCTCACACATCATCAATAGCAAACATTCCGGCAGCGTATTTGACGATGATGATGAGTTTTCCTTTTCTTCATCCTCCTGGATAGTCTCTCTCTATGGTGGTGCCTTTGGTTTCATCATTTTTATCAACTTCCACATCTTCGTATGCTCCTCTTGAGGCGGTTCTTGGCTTTCTTGGCCATCTGCTGCTTCAATTTGCTCGACCTTTTCACTATCAGATGCATTTTCTGCATCATCAGGTTCAGATAACAAAAAGGTAGCGGCAGCCACCGGAGGAGCCTCCGCAATCCTATTTCCAGAAACATCGTACTTGTTGTAAGCCACTGCCGTCTCCGAAGGAGCCTCCTCCGCGATCCTCTTTCCATAAACAGCGTAATTGTTGGGAGCCACCGCCATCTCTCTACCGCTGTGAGGCCCAACCTTCTTCTTCTTGTTGTTTTTCAGTCCAAAAACCATGAGACGCCATGGCTGGCAGCGTCCTCTTCACCCTTTACAGGTAAAGCTACTCTTTTTCAGTTTTCAGTTTTCAGTTTTCAGTTTGCTGGTTGCCGCCTTCTACTGTTTCCTGGGCCTTTTCCTCGAGAACACCATAGCCGAAATCACCGTTACCACCGTCTTTTCTTTTGCGGTAAAAATAAGTAAATCCATCCCCTCCCCCAAAAAAAACACAAAACACCTTCTCACCATAGTCGCCACCACTGGAGTGTGGAGTGTGGACCAATCCCTTTTTCCCTTTCCCTCTCATGTGGGATGACAAGAACAGGCCTGAGTCCACTGGAGCCTTAACTAGATTCGGTATCCGGCTGCATTCGAGGATGGGTTGAAGGTACTGCATAGGTTGGCTAAGCAGGCCACCACCCCTCTTTTGTGAGAGCTGAGCAAGAAATTTTTTTGTTTTCATTTTGGGTTTTGGTGGGTATTTCTCATAAGATTTTGTTTCGGTTAATTTTGGTTAAGGCTCCACAATGGAAGTCCCTAAACTACCCTTTCTGAGTTGCTTGATTGGGAAGCTGATAAAAATTATGCGGTGACGTCGCCGCTAAGCTTCTTGATTGAATCGAAATATAAGTTTAGAGATTAAATTGACTATAAATAATGTATAGGGACTAAATCGACGGAAAAAACAGTTTAGGGATTAAATTGACAATTTTTCCTAAAAAGTATGGCCAATTTTATGTGTAATAGATGAGCTGAACATTGTGTTTAATACATAAAGGGGAGAGAAGGATTAATTAGTTATAGGGAGGCTTCACCAAATGAAAGGAATTAGGGGTTATTTAGTGAAGTGAAATCTACATTTAATGAATAAGAGAGACTATGGAGTAGATTGTTATTCTGTTGCTAAATAGTGTAATCACAATATCTATATTATAGAAGGTTGTAGGAGATTAATTAGTTTTCGATCGTTAAATAGTGTTACGAATTTTGTATATAAGAAATCAGAGGGAGGAAGCAGGGGGATTCTCCTTTAATTGCTAGATAACATAGGAAATTTGATAGCGGGTTGAATAAAAGGGTGTAAGCGATTAATAGGTTGTGTTTGGATTGCATTTTCCGTCATTTTTCATGGAAAAATTACTGTAGCGATTTGATATATGTGAGGGAAAAATGTGATAGGGAAATGTGATCACGGAAAACGATAATATTTTCCGACGAAAACCTTCAATCCAAGCAAGGCCTATTAGTTTTTATCGCCAAATAGTATACTGAATTTTATATTTAATTTGAGAGTATATATGGAATTGACTATCATTCAATTGCTAAATAATCCAGCGGACTGTATATTTAATCTATAAAAGGTTGTAGCCTTGTAGGAGACTGATAAGTTATTGAAAACCCTATGACTTTGAATTCTTTAGTTTTGATAATTAGCAAACAAATTATAAAATGAACGAATATTTTGTTCGAGTAAAAATGTCAAGAAATGAAGAAGGCTCATTGAATATTAAGAATTACACCAAGGAAATCAAACAAGTACACGAAGGATGAAGAATGAACTGAGTAGTGTTTAATAGTTAAATTTCTCATCTACCAGTTTACAATCACAAATTTTTTTTTTCAAAACTAAAGTAGCAATGATTTGACAAAAAAGAGTTTTTTTTTTTGGAAAGAAACATTTAAGTGGAATCGTGATGGATTCAATATGGATATTTTTTTTTATGCAGGGGGTGTCACCCCAGACTTTCGGTCCAACTAATTCCTTACAGTTCAAGAAAGGACGATCCAATTCACTCCGAGCACGATAATTATGAAACTCAACACTGGTCAATGACTTAAAAAAGGATTACATAATCGACTGAGCTATTCCACCGGGTCGATTCAATGTGGATATTTGAGTGGAACACTTTAGGTGGATGCTAAATGGACATCAGGCGCTTTATACCCATATAATATTATTAAAAATTTTTAATTTTCAGCATCATCATTCCTAAATCTATATCCATGAATGCGCAATAATTATATAGTTGATGAATTGGGATTTCGCTATATTGAATTCTGCAAGTTCAAATAAATTTGCACTTTTAAATTGCAATAAGTAGTACAGTAACCCAGTAGGTTCCATTTAAAAAAATTTAATCGAAATTTGGTTATCTTTAGTTCAATAATAACTCCTTAGTTTTTCAAAATATTACACTGACACCGGTTTTGCTTTTCGTTCTTTTTCGCTTTTAAATTGGTGGATGCTGTAATCCATTACATCCAAATTGGACGGAATTGATACCGGTTTCCGTTTTGGTTGCGTTCTTCTCAAAATAACAGCCTTGATTTTGGTGCCCATGGTTTTGGATACTACGGTAAAGTCTTCATCCTTGGTATGAACGGGGAACGATGAATTTTCCACGGGCCATACCCATGGCAGCTTTATAGGTAGAAAGAACAAAATAGTACAAGATTCCTCTCTTATCAGATATCAAGTCAATTTTCCATCATTTACCTTTGCTTTCTCTCTTTGGAGCAGAGCGGAAAACTGGCCTCAGCTGTCCCCCCCATTATTGACGAAAATATGGCATGTAGCGTCCATGGTCACAGGGCCTAGATCTCATAAAATCCCTTTGCGGTACATTGACATGAAATTTGCCAAATTATTGATGATGGGACCAATCCTAACATGCATGATAATTAATCTGTATCTCTTTTTTTTTTTTTTTTGAAAAAAATGATTTGTTTCATCTCTTACTTTTTGATAAAAAATATTTTTTATCTCTCACTTTTACAACGCTGTAAGATAATTCCTCACTTTTTAAAAATAAAACAAATTAGTTCCATATTGATAACCTAATATATTTGGATTGTAAATTATTTGATATATTTTTATTGTAACACTTTTTGTGATGTGATGTATGTGAGATAAAAAGGTAATTGAAAAGATAAAAAATTGTATTGAAAATTGTAATGGTGATGTAAGCAAATAAATTTGGGTAAATAATTCTCCTATCCAAACACTTTCGTGACATTAAGTCTAGCAACATCACTATAGTTCTTCCAAGTCTAGCTACATATGATACATACGTGACATTAAGTCACTATAAAAAGGAAAAAAATTAAAAATTATAACATAGAAAACAAACATTTCTACCTAAAAGAAGTTAAATTTTTTTGAGATAATGACATTAGTCAACATAAAAGGGAAAAAAATTAAAAATTATAACTAAAAAGCAAACCCCTAAGTTAAAAAATTTTATACAAAAATTTTTTAAACATTTTAGAGCGAAGGGTTTGTTTTTGATGTTATAATTTTTAAATTTTCTTTTCTTTTTAGACAGAATGATTTGTTTTCGATGTTATAATTTTAATTTTTCTTTTTATGTTAACCTAATATCACTTTCTCAAAATTTTTTAATTTTTAAGAGAGAAGGTTTTTTTTATGTTGTAAGTTTTAATTCTTTTTCCTTTTTTTGTTGACTTAATATCATGCATATGTCAGATATAGGTAGATTTGGTTAACACTAAAGTGATGTTTCAATTTTACCCTTGAAATCTATATCAAGTTGTTATTTTGGGATTAATTTGCTTTGTTTTTAAAATGTGAGGGACTGATTTGCTTCATTAAAAATAGCTTTTTTCCTAAAATGCGTGGGATGAAACATATCATTTTATTTCTTTTTATTAAAATACAGAAAAATCCCGTACAATTTTAAAACATATATTTCTAATATCTCGTGATTTGAACTAATTTTAAAAAGTGATAGAAATCATCTGAATTAACTAGTTTGAGATACACACACCACTATTGCGAGTATTTACTGGAAACAAGTAAATTTTTAATTGATATACCTATCATACCCTTAGAGTTAAATAAAATGGTAAAATGCACAAGGTCCCTGGTGGTTAAGCAAACTTACAAAAAAAAAAGCCTCTTATGATTTCAAGTCATATAATTTGATATTTTGTGGTTTGAACTAATGTAAAAAAATCGAGGAAAATCATTTAAATTCACAAGTTTGAGATAAACGCGCTTCTATTGCAAGTGCTTGACTTGGAAATTAATTTCTTAAATCAATTTTTAGTTGATATACCTATTAAACCCCTTAGAACTCATAAAATTTTTAAAAAACAATCGAAAACTGCTAAATACAATTCACCTTGTTTCTATACATAAAATAATAAATAAAAATAAAATACCACCCCTATCTCTTTCTCCACTGCCACTCTTCTTTTGCCACCACCACCCTTCCCTTGATCACCGGCCCCTCTCTCTTCGTCTTCCTCCTCTCCTTTCTTTCTTCCTCTCTTCCCGTTCCTTGCATCCCGCTCTCTCTCCTCCCTTCAAGGCCATTTATCTGCAACCCCTGTCCTTCCAATGACCATAATTAGTTGTGGGAGAGAAAGAAGGGGTCGTGACCAGATCACCATTTCCCCAAACCTTTTCCTCTCCCTCCTGCAATAAATTTGATCACAAGAAGAAGGTGAGTAGGTGCAAGGAAGGGATCGCAAAGGGATAAGAAGGGGAAGGAAGAGAAAGGGGGAAGTAGATGAGGAAAAAGGAGAGAAAGAGGATTGTGATAATGCGGAGGGTAACAATTGAAGGTGGAGAATGCTGGTGACAGCAATAGGTAATCATAGACGGTTTTTTTTTTTTTTCATAGATTGGCTTAACCATAAGAGATTTTTTAGTAGATTTACTTAAGAAACTTAAGAAAAAATTGTTTAAAATGTCTCTCATATTTTGCAAAATGACTTTTTTCGTCCCTCACTTTTAAAAGTGTAATTTTACGTTCCTTACAATTTCACATTAGTCAAATTTGGTCCCTACTTAAGTTTCTAACTATTTTTTAGTAGGAATCCATCATGTGCTTTACACGTGATCATTTTTGAATGGCAAAATTATCAAATCAAAATTTACATAATTTAATCCATAGTTCCTTATATTTTATAAAATGAATTTTTTCATTCTTTATTGATCATATGTATGAATAGTTTTTTTAAAAAAAATTCATGTATATATCTATTTGATTTTACTTGAACAATATGAATAGCATGTAATATATCTCTATTTGATTTCGCTTAAATATACTGTTTAGGTGAAATCAAATAGATATATATATATATATATATATATATATATATATAAGGGTTTAAAAAAATTGTTAGTTTTTCACTCATGTTCATTTTCTTTTACTCAAAAATTGAAAACAAAGAAGACATTTAATTCTAAACATTATCAAGTATTTATATCAAATTAAATTTGCACAAAAAGAAACAAAGGAAAAGTATGATAAAAACAATAAGTGATTGGTACTTTCAAATTTTAAAATAATCTCAAGACAAATAATTCAACTGTCGGTCTTAAAAGTGGAGAGAAGAAATTTTAAATTTAAACTGTAATTTATAAACATGACTATAGATTTCGAATTAGGACCTATTAATTAGATAGCCTTACTATATAACTCAATAAATGAATTATTACCAAAATAGAAAATGTCATAAATATTGAATAGATTCACATAGTGAAATCAAATAGATATATACATGGGTATAATTTAAAATTATTAATTTTAAACCCATATAAATATCTATTAAATAGCATGTGTACAACTACAATTAGTCTGTTTAGGTGAAATCAAATAGAAATATATTATATGTTATTCGTACTATTTAGGTGAAATAAAATAGATAAAGCCATGTGTTAAAAAAACTATTCGTACGCATGGTCAATGAAAGATGAAAAATTTT